>NC_138132.1:82529824-83980726 GCF_964188305.1 Podarcis bocagei | reverse complement strand
AGCCCTGTTGACCCACGGAAATGGCATCTCCCCCCAGGTACAAGGCCTTCCGCGACCCCCATGGAAGCCAAACTCTCTTCTACTGGAAGCTGCTAGCTATCCGCCTGGGCTTCATCATTGCCTTCGAGGTGAGCGTCTTGAGGGGGATGTAGCTTAGTGGTAGGGCAGCCGCCCTGCATGCAGAAGGTCCTGGGTTCAAGCCCCGCCGGCAGCATTTCCAGGTTGGGCTGGGGGGAAACTTGCCTGCCTGAAATCCTGGAGAGCCGCTGCTGCCAGTCCGTGTAGGCAGCACAGAGGCAGGTGGACCCAAGGGTTTGACTCAGTATGGGGCTGAGGGGACATAAGCACATGGTAGGGCTAGCAGAAGGGCAGCTGGCGCTGATAAGTGGGGGGAAATGAAGTTGGTGTCCTGCCTGGGGCAAGTGGCTGTATTTATGACTATTTACGTGGGTGGCGCTGTGGGTTAAACCAGAGCCTAGGACTTACCGATCAGAAGGTGGGTGGTTCGAATCCCCGCAACAGGGTGAGCTCCCGTTGCTCGATCCCAGCTCCTGCCAACCTAGCAGTTCGAAAGCCCATCAAAGTGCAAGTAGATAAATAGGTACCACTCCGGCGGAAGTTCCATCTTAAATTGCTGATCAGAGTGGCCCGAGTGGCATTCCCTTTCAAACCAAGCCTCAGTTTTCCCGTCTGTGGCATGGGGAGAATAACACAGCGTCACAAAGAGCCGTGGAGGCCCCTGGCGCCCCTAACCACCGGACTTTCCTCCCGGCTCCCAGCATGTGGTCTTCTTCTGCCTGCGCCTCATTGACTGGCTGGTCCCAGACGTCCCCGAGTCCCTGGAGGTGAAGATCAAGCGGGAACGCTACCTGGCCAAGCAGGCTCTGGCCGACAACCAGGATGTGCTGCTGACGGTGAGTGGCGACTCCTCCCCCTCGCCAGGTCAGTTTGCGAAAGAAGCACCTGCCTGTCCGTGCCGTCTTCTTGTTGCAACACCAGAAACCCAGGAGCAGGAGCAGAGCGCAGAGGTGGGGTCTGCAGGAGGGGATTCTTCCACACAAACCCAGCCTGCTCCACTCCCAAACGTGTTGCCTTGTGAGGAGGCGAGGTCCACTCTTGGTCCTTGCTCCCCATTCATTAGGGATGGGTGGAGGCTTGGTAGGATGTCCACAGAGAAGAGCACCTCTGGGCATAGGCAGAGTGCATTGCCTTTGCTCTCGGCACATCCAGGGCAAGGGGCTAGGGCGTCTCCACCGGAAGGTGTGGCTGACAAAACCAGAACTTCTTTCTGCATATTTGCTACACTCCCACAGTTGTGGAAGAGTTTGAGACTCTTTGGGCCTGAGAGAAGAGAGAGAGAGAGGTTGGATAGCCCCTTTTCCTCGCCCTCCCCTCCTGTGCCTTCCTGACCAATTCTCACTCCTCCTCGGTGCGTGAGAGGCGACAAGGAATCAGGAGTTCATCCCGCCTGGACAAGGCTGAGGAGCACCAGGGAGACCGCGTGCTAGAGTCTCTGGGCCTTCTGGGGACTGGCATAGCCACGAATCCGCTGCCCACAGAATCCTCTTGCTGCAAGAGAAGCCCCTCTGTGCCTGGGCGGGGGGGGGGGGGGGCCTGCAGTTGGCAGCCAACAATCCCTGTTTCCCTTTCTGAAACGAAGCCCTGCCCCTGTTACTGGGTAGCTGTGCGCCATCTGTGTTGTCGTGCTGTGGTGTGTCCGGTGTTGTGTTCCAGGCCGTCCCACAAATTGTTTCTTCTCCATGGCAGTGTGGTTGTCCATTCCCAGTCACTGGCACGGCCCAGTGACCTTGTGCTGGGTGTGGGCATGTTGTCCCGCTGCCACACTGGCTGTGTCACACGGAACCGCCGTGCCTCAGTGGCGCTTGGTCCATGAGACACCGTCCTCCATCTGCAACCCAGCCACATCTCAGGGTCACTGCCCCCCTACTCACTGCTGCCAAACCATCGCTCTTTTGCAGTTGCGATTTCTTGGTATGGCAACAAAATTAGGTTGTTCAGTTTAAGTGGATCTGGCCCTCTTGTTCAAGGATCCCCCTTCCCCCCGGAGGCCTGTCTTCACTTGAGCAGAGTCTGAGAGTGCTGGGCCCCAGGACCTATTTGTTGAGGCCAAGGCTGAGCCCTGGGCAAAGAACTAAGCAGGAACCAAGGTGGGGAGGGTTTCAGGCCAATGGAAATAAGAGCCACAGAACCCACAGGCAGCCAAAATGGCGCCCTCAATGTGGGGCTGGACTCCCAGTTCCAGTCGGTCCCTTCAACCAGCATGGCCAATGCTCAGGGACGCAGCTTTGAGCCGCAGCCCAGCAACATTTGGAAGCTGCCCTGGGCCTCTGTGCTTTGGGGCGGATCTACACTCACTGTTTTTAACGTTAAGGAAGGGTTAAGGAATTGCTTTGATAACATATATGGACACATTACATCCTACTTTTAACACTCGTAATGTGTTATTAAAATGTGACACCAGAGCAGCCAGCAGGAGGGAGACAGGGTTTTGACCGGGGGGGGGGGGAACCAAGGTAAAAAACGCTTTAATTCACAAGTATGTCCTGTGACGTTTTAGAACGATAGATCTGATATCGTTCTAATAATGTTAAGCAGGTCAGAGTAGATCCAGCCTTGGAACAGCTTCTGGCAGAAACCTGAAAGCGCCTCATCCCGATTGGTCAGAAAAAGAAACTTTCCTCTTTGTCCCCTGACTGCCGCTCCTGGTTCCCACAAACCTCTGAACCTGCTGTCCTGGTTTTATATATTGGCGGTTACTGTTATTATTACCTCTTCCTCCTTTTCCTCCTCCCTATACAGCAAGCAGCCTTTTACCCAGCAGCGTGAACTAGCGCCCCCCGCAGGTGCAGCCACTTCAGACCACACACATCGGCCCTGATGAAGAGGAGGCGCAGCCAAGGCAATGGAGGAAGGATTCCCAGAGGGCTCCGTCAGTGGCACAAACTCAGCCAAGAGTCTCGTGGCTCCTTCAAGGACCAGGAAGGTGGGCAAGAGAGGCTGGGCTCGTGGGGTGCTGAGGGTTGCATGCCCTTTGCACCCCCCGCCACTGCTACAATGAGGGCCACTTTGCTTCTGTGGCTGTCCTGAGGCCCTCCTGCCTAGCCTCTCTTCGCCTTCCCCTCTCGACCTTTTTCCTGCTCCTCAGAGATGGACCGCAGGGACTGTGGAAATGGCATCGCCAACCATTTCCCCAGCCCAAGTTCCTTTCCAACCCAAAGGGAAGGGCTGATCCTTCTTCTGACGGCTTGGAGGACAGGCTGGCTTGTGTGGCCCCCTCCTTCCCAAGGCCATTGTCTCCCAGAAGCCTTTGCTTCACTTGAGGACAGCAGCGGGCGTTTCGGCAGCAGTGTCTCCTAGGCCAAGGAGGGAGGAGGCCGGGGTTGCACTTTTGCAGGCAAGGTCCTCTGCGGAGGGTTTCTAGCACAGATCCCTGGTAAGAGGGATCGCATCCGCAATATTGATCCAGTGTGTTGTGGAAGAGCCATTCCCGCCGCCACAGGCTGCTTCGAGAACTCACGCTTTCCGTGTTAAGATGTGTGGAAACGCCGTCCCCGCTGCAAAACCGAGCGACTGTGCTGTTTTGCTCACCTGCCTCAGGGGTTTGTGGAAGGGATGCCCTTAGATTGCAGGAACGGTGTTCTCCTGGGAGCCTTGAGGACCATACCCATGCATGCTGAATATTGTTCATGTTTTGATCCTGCCCAAGGGGAAGCGAGGAAGTGGAAGGAGGTTGGAAGCAGGGCCCCTCCTCAAACAGAAACACTGGGCGCCTTCCACAAGAGCATCATCGGCCGACTCACTTTTTACAGTGCACCCACACAACGTGGCTGTTGAATTGTTGCGTTCCTGTGTCTTCTGTGCTTGCGTCCCCGCCAACACCTGACCTTTCCGGACTGGCAAAGTGCAAGTGAGACTTGGAAGAGGGGCTCCTTTGCCTTGAGTTAGAAGCTTCCTGCTGTTTGCGGTTTCTTGCTCTGCTTTCTGTTCAACCTCTCGGTGCCACATCCGGGGCTGCGCGGAACTACCATCTTAATCCCACGCCCTCCAGATTGTGGAAAAGCAACGCCTCAAGAGTGCTGAAAGACCCTCAAACGGAGGACCCTCTGGGAGTATCATGGCTAAGCAGGGAATTCGAAGCCAAGTCTACACCTAGCATTCTGTGTCCGCTGATCCTGTGGTTGGGCTGGTCCGGAAGGACTCTGGAAGTCTGGCTGACCGTTGAGTGTCACCCAGGCCTTCCCAGGCAGCTAGAGCAACAGGCAAGGGACATTTTCATCCGAGGAGCAGAGGAACCAAGATGGGCAGCCCTGGTAGCAGCTAGCACAGGAGGGCCAAAGAGGAAACCTCGAAACTTCAGGCGAGGAAGGGAGCCACAGCCAGCCTGGCGCTGGAGATTGTTGGTTTGCTGGCTGGCGGGTTTTATGTGAACTCAAAGCCACCACTTCCCTCCCTCTCCTCTGGCAGGTTGCACAAAAGCAGGAGGGGAATGGAGATGGACCCTCCATTGTTGTTCTTGCCTTGCAAATGAGCTGGGCTTAGGTTCCTGGAACAGCCCCTTCCCTGCCACAAACCCCCCTTTCAGCTCTAAGTCAGGAGCCTGTGAGATATGGGGCTGCAGATTGTAGGAGGGGAGGGGTGTGCCCTTGCGGCCGATGATCTGTGGGGGTGGGGCATGCCGCATGCCGTGCACAATTATTGCTGCTCAGTGTGAACCCCGCCCCCATTCCTGCATGGTCTCTCTCTCTCTCTCTCTCTCTCTCTCTCTCTCTCCCACCCTCCAGCGGCAGCCAGAATTGCCCCATGTTCTGTATATCACAGGAGAATGAATAAAATGTGGAGTAACATCGTAAGTTCTTGGTGGGGCAGGGAAAGCACCTGAGGAGTGCTTTTGTACCTGAGGAGTTCATGTTTCCCTTATGGGGTATCCAAGAGCCCATATAGAGTCCTTACATAGGTTCCCTATTGGTAGGAGAAAATAACAGAGAATATTGAGAAGCAAAGCAGCTAGTAAGCTTGATCTTTATTGACCTGTTGCAACAGGGTGCTTCCCTTGCCCGCAGGAAAGGAGGAGGACCCGGAACCAAGGTGTGCCCACCCTAATAGAGACATTTTAAATTGCCACCCTGTAGATCAAGACCACCCCCAGAAACATCATACATACATCATAGAAGGGGGGTAACCTAAAACCACCCCTCAGACACATCACACCTACATCACAAAAAAGGCGGTCTAAAACAGAAATTTTGAATGTGGAGGTTTCCCACTTTGACCTTGCAGAGAAAACATTTACTCAGTTTTGAAATCAAAATGGTTCCAGGTTGGTCTTCCTGTGCTGATCTACGTACGTGCTTGGTTGGTACAATTATGAACATTACCATATATCTAAGACCTCAAAATTCCTATCACAACGGGACAGCTGTGCCCCTCCAGATGTTGCCAGACTCCAGCTGGGCTTGTGGTCAGGGATGACGACGCAGTTCAGATTCAGTGACTTCCCCCATTGTGAGCCAAGTCTGGTTTGAAACAGATGAAGCAATTGGCGACAACTGAGCATGCGCAGAGTTGCTTCGGCACGGCTGCTTTGTCAAATAGGAAGGTGCCTTGTGCCAGTTCAGACAGTTGGTCCATCTAGCTCAGCCTTGGCAGCACTAAATGGCGGCAATGACTCTTCAGGGCAAGCATAGGCAAACTCGGCCCTCCAGATGTTTTGGGACTACAACTCCCATCATCCCTAGCTACCAGGACCAGTGGTGAGGCATGATGGGAATTGTAGTCTCAAAACATCTGGAGGGCCGAGTTTGCCTATGCCTGCTCCAGGGTTTCAGGCAGGGAACATTCCCCATCCTACCTGTGGGTGGTGACGGGGGTCAAACCGGGAACCTTCTGCATGCAGAGCAGGTGCTCTCCCGCTGAGCCACAGCGGACACAGAGATGCCCGCAGGGAACCAGGCATCAGATAGGGGGGTGGTAGTGGTTCTCCAGCTGTTATAGGAACTGGGGACAGGTAGAGCTGTCCTCTCTAGGGGCACAAACAGGTAATGGTGGGTTTGCAAAAGGGATTGCAGGGAGGTGGGGAGTGGAATCTGAGCTGGCAAAAGCTTGGAGCGGGGGCTTCTCTCTCTAGTGCTGGAGAAATCCTCCCCACCGCATCCTCTTCTGAAAACCGGAACAGATCAGTGAACATGGAAGCAAATGAATGCGCCAGCAAATCTGAGCCTCTGGAGTCCAATGCCCAAAACAGCCAACAGGGAGGAGGAGAGGCCCCTCCTGGTCTCCCCCATCCCATAATTTATAGGGTGGGTTTTTGTAAGTAGGAGAGGATGCTGATGATGATGATGCCACCCGTCTGACTGGGTTAACCCAGCCACTCTGGGCGGCTTACAACAAATTAAAACACAATATGGCATCAAACATTAAAAACATAATTGATTAAACAATTTATCTCTCCAGTTTCAGGTGAGTGAAGTTTAAAGCTTTAGCTTTTCCTGGGTTAAATTATTACCATCCCAATAAAGGTTATAGGCCCAGTCAGGGACCTTTCTTTAAAAATATAATAAAAATTATTGCAAGATTTTCATGGATAACAGAGGTACATTTCTGAGCAATTATTGTGTTGTTTTTCTCTCTCTGAAAGAATTTAAATGGATTTTTTTGGGGGGGAACCAGAGATGTGTTTTTCCATTGTTTAAATTCACTAATGTTTTGAATTTGGGGGCACTAGATGGCACTGTTGCTGAACAAACGCTTCCTTTTCATCTCGGTGAAGTAAATAGGCAGTTTTCTCTTTTTAGAGGCAGTTCTTGTTTTCATTTTTGATCTTTTCAAAGATGGGCAGGAGAAAAATAGTTGAGGAAGAATGCTCCAGGCTATCTAATTTAACTCAAACTCAAACATAGATAATTTAACTCAAACTCAGACATAGCTAATCAAAGTCTGCCTAAGCATCCTTTTAGGGTTGCCACATTTCAAAAAGTAAAAACCAGGACACCCCAAAAGCTGTTGAGCTTGTTTTAGACAAACCCTAAAGTTGTTGAGCTTTTATTTAAAATAACGCCAAAAACTGTGATTTCGATTTTTTGATTGACTTGCCTAAGATCACGGACAAAGTGCCACCTTTCAGAAATTCTCCCAGCCATCAATTCCCAGTAATGTCCAGGAAAATCCTGGCGTATGGCAGCCTTATTGTTTAATCTAGAAAGTTACACAGCCTTGTCTAAAAGCTTCGAGAGATAAGCTGCGCACAGGTGGTGATTTTCTCTGCTGGAATAGATATTTGCCTTCCCACTGTTACGGTAAAATCTGGGTGCGAGGCTGTTCTGCCACCCAGCTCGTCGGACTAAGTCCGCAGGTCCCTGTGGAGGAAAATGAGCTCAGCCGGAGACAGGAGCAAACTGCAGAAGATCCAAGTTTATTGCGCAACAGGTTCAAGGCGAGATTGAACCGCGAGAAAGGGGTGACATGAACTTTTGAAATTTCCCTCCATGTCCCAGAATACAGTGCAAAATACATCCCAGTTACATCATGAATACATTAAGAAGAGGTTGGGTTACACAGATTACATCATGAATACATTAAGAAGAGGTTGGGTTACACAGATTACATCATGAATACATTAAGAAGAGGTTGGGTCACACAGGATTAACATATGGAGGAGGGAGGGGGGAATATGCAGAGCTGGAGATATGTGCAGATAAGCACATCCTGAGTCCCAGTGATGAGAAGACAATGGTCCATGTATGCATGGTCTGCCACCTGGCCTTGCCCGGAGGAAAGGCTTGGCAGAGTGGTTTGACAGGATTAGGGTCTTGACACCTTGCTTGAGGGATTATGGAGGACAGGGGTGTGTGTCATGGAGTCCTAGAGAAATTGAGCAAATTGGCACATTGATTTTCTATGAATTTTATAGATTTTAGTCCCTTTTGACATTGACAATTGGAAATAAATGGATACATTGTAGTGAAGAAGGAGGTGAAGAAGACATGCCCCCCCCCTTCCGTATCACCACACAAGTGAAACGAGGAAGCAAAATTAATAAAATACCAACAGAAGGGAGCGGAGCAGAGGACACCAGGCCACAGAAGGAAGAGCAAAGCTGCCAAGGGGTCTCCTGAGGGCATCAAGAGTGCCAGCTCCATGTGCTTCCAACATCTGCTCTGCACCTCTGGGTGGGGAAAGGACACCGACTGGAGGCGGGCGATCAAAAACAGGCTGTGGCTGAAAAATGAAAGGGCGAGTTGCCCTTTCTAGGGAGCAATTTGGCTCAGTCCTCCTGCGAATACAGAAGTTCCACTTCCAAACACGAACCCAAACCACATTTTTCAGTGCAGTTATCCAAAAATGCGCAGATTAGGGCAAAGGGTGCAGAAATCTGCAGATATTGGGGAAACTAACATACAAACGTTCATTATATTATGGAAATTTCCTTGCAGAAAGAGAGAGAGAACACTAAAACACTGATGAGTTCAAATTACTACGAAAGGCACAAGAGCAGACCTGGCTGTTTTCCTTGGTCACATGGCAATCCCACTCACTCTCTGGTCTCCCCTGCCCCACCCCCTGGATAATAATAATAATAATAATAATAATAATAATAATAATAATAATAAATTTATTTATACCCCGCCCTGAGCTAGGCTCAGGGCGGCTAACACCAGTAAAATTACAGTAAAATCATAATAGGGGGGGGAAACACAATTTAAAATACAGGTTAAAATGCAATTTAAAATGCAGCCTCATTTTAAAGTAGCCCATAGATCAAAACCATATGGGGAGGGAAACATAAGGGTCAGACTGAGTCCAAACCAAAGGCCAGGCGGAACAGCTCTGTCTTGCAGGCCCTGCGGAAAGATGTCAAGTCCTGCAGGGCCCTAGTCTTTTGTGACAGAGCATTCCACCAAGTCGGGGCCAGTACTGAAAAGGCCCTAGTTGAGACCAATCTAACCACCTTGCGACCTGGGACCTCCAAAATGTTGTCATTTGTGGACCTTAAGGTCCTGCGCGGGGCATACCAGGAGAGGCGGTCCCGTAGGTACGTGGGTCCTAGGCCGCGTAGGGCTTTAAAGGTCAAAACCAGCACCTTAACCTGCTACCTGCATCTACAGGGAACTGCAAAATGAAAGCAGACAGTCTTGCAGGGCCTGCGGAGCCAGCAGTCCCAGGTGGCTCGAGTCAGTGAACCAAGCTACAAAATGTAGTGGTCAGGATGCAGCCCGCCTACCTTGCTGTTCCAGTGTCTTACTCTTCAGGGGGCTCCTGTTGGCTTGCTATAGTCCTATGGACTCAGGAGGAAATCCCCTTTCATACTCTATGTAACATCCTGCATATCTGGAGGGCTACATTATTACTGCATCACTTATACAGTCACACCTCGGGCTACAGATGCTTCAGGTTGCGTTTTTTCAGGTTACGGACCACCAAAACCCAGAAATACAGGAATGGGTTACTTCCGGATTTCGGCAGTCGCGCATGCGCAGAAGCGCCGAATCTCAACCCGTGCATGCGCAGTCGTGCCGCTGCAGGTTGCGGACACTGCGGGTTGTGAACATGCATCCCGCACAGATCACGTTCGCAACCCGAGCATCTACTGTACAAGCAAGCAGGAGCTGTAGCTCCCTGGTAGACCCCCTTGCTTTGTGCACAGGCGGTCTCGGGATTCAGTCCTTGGCAGGATCTCCAGTTAAAAGGATTTCTCTTGCTACCAAGACAGGGAGACACCAGCAGAACCATCTCTGCCTGTGGCCCCAGAGTCCCTGGCCTGACCCTGCAGCTTCTTCCTGTGCTCAACAGCTAGCTGCCAACTCTGAGACACTTGCATGTATGGCGCACACTTCAAGAGCCGGGGTCGTGACCACGTATCCCAAGCACCGTTTGAATCAATCATAGACTTGTAGAGTTGGGAAGGGACCGTGAGAGTCATCTAGTCCAATCCCCGGCATTGCAGGACTCTTTTGCCCAACGTGGGGCTTGAACCCACAACCCTGAGATTAAGAGTCTCACGGGGTTGATCTACACACAGGAAGAAACCCGCTATAAATAAGTAAGAAATTAAATTGTTAAAAAAAACTATGTAAAAATCGCATAGAAAAAATGTTTGCTCTCTGGCGCCATCTGGTGTTGCACGTTTATAATGCATTCAAAGTGCTGTTTTTACTAATGAAGCGGAGTCCTTTGCTCTACCAACTGAGCTAACTGGGACAAGAGAGGTGTGAGGTCTCCAAACTCAGCCTGGGATCCCTGGGAGTACACACCCCGATGAAAAAGCAGTCAGAGATCCTGCACCTTTAATTGTAGTGTAACTGAAGGGAGTTCAGCAGAGCTGTAGCACTCAGAGGTGCAGGAGCATGCACTCACACCCCGGACCCTACAAGGAGGCCTGACGAAAAGCTCTCTGTGGGTGCACAAAGACACCCTCTCCTTTCTCTCTTTACATGTTGCCAGCATTTTTAGGGACAGCAGCTCCTGCACCTTTAACTGCTGCTTGGCAGGTAGAATTTCATGTGTTCTGGCTTCTCTCCTTCCCCCATGCAGCTTCACCTGTCGATGTCCCCCCATTGCTGTTAAAGGCAGAGAGAACCCCCCTCTATTAGAAAAAGGTAGCACTTCTGGTTCAAATTGAGCCCCTCTGGCTGCAGCCCCTTTAATTTTAAAAGGGTGCTGCTAAGGATCCACGGAGAAAGTTATTTCTCTGCAGGTGGGCAGGGCTCCTCCCTGTTTTTCTCTGTGTGCCTCCCTTTCTTTGATGTCCTTATGGTCGTAGCTTGCTCCAGCTGGGAACTTCTGGGTTTAGTTTGGGGGGGGGGCTGCTTAACAGGGGTGGGGTGGGGCAAAACCTGATACTTCCCCAGGAAAAAAAATGAGTGGTTTCCCCTACTTCTGGCTTTATTGGCTTCTCTTAGAAGAGAAGACTCCCTGGAAAAGACCCTAATGTTGGGAAAGATTGAGGGTGCAAGGAGAAGGGGACGATAGAGGACGAGGTGGTTGGACAGTGTTGTTGAAGCTACCAGCATGAGTTTGACCAAACTGTGGGAGGCAGTGGAAGATAGGAGTGCCTGGCGTGCTCTGGTCCATGGGGTCACGAAGAGTCGGACATGACTAAACGACTAAACAACAACAACAAAAAGTAAAGGGACCCCTGACCATTAGGTTGAGTCGTGACCGACTCTGGGGTTGCGGCGCTCATCTTGCTTTATTGGCCGAGGGAGCCGGCGTACAGCTTCCGGGTCATGTGGCCAGCATGACTAAGCCGCTTCTGGCGAACCAGAGCAGCGCACGGAAACGCCGTTTACCTTCCCACCGGAGCGGTACCTATTTATCTACTTGCACTTTGACTTGCTTTCGAACTGCTAAGTTGGCAGAAGCTGGGACCAAGCAACAGGAGTTCACCCCGCCGCGGCGCCGACCTTCTGATTGGCAAGCCCTGGGCTCTGTGGTTTAACCCACAGCGCCACCCGAGTCCATTGGCTTCTCTTAGGCCTAAAAAAAATCCTCTTGTCCAGCATAGCCAAACCTTTCTTGAGGTCTAGTTCTCTCCTGACTGAATGTGAGTGTCCTTCCCCATGAATTGGGCCCTTAGTTTGGGGTAGAAGGGAGGAGGAAAGAAAGGTCAGCAGGTATCCTGGGAGCCCCATTCTAGGGTATTTCCCCAAGCACCCCTAAATATACGGGGGGGGGGGGGATTTGTGTTGATACTTGGTTATCAACCTGAGATCTGGAATGCATATTTTGAAACTTAGACATTCAAGCTGCAGCTGAAACAAATTCCAGGGTTTATGGAAAGGTTTAATGAGTGTTTCTGTGGTGGATAATTATACGGTAGATGGTTCTGTGAAAAAGTACTCCGAAAAAAGGATGTTTTAGGAAAATGTAGAATTAAGAAAAGGTGGAGAGACTGGTAGGGGAAGTGGAAAGAAAGTTTAATTTAAAGCAGATAAATGCAGCCAAGCTGTTAGCTGGGTTCTTTTTTTCCTTAAGTGCTGTCTATGCCGCCTGCATTCATCAAATGCGGCCTGAAAGATTAGCTGCTGCTGTTTCAAAAAGGAGTCAATTTGTGCTGATTTGTCAAAATCCTAGTACAGAGTGATGGGAATGGATAAAGCCATTCACTGGGGCTGATGGGAGTCGGAGCCTGAAACGCCAGGCTGCTGTGAGCTCACTAGGCAACCTGCCAGGGCTAGTGGCATGTGAACTACTCAGCCTTCCTTTGGCCTTAAAGAATTGCAGCTGCCTGTGGAGTCTGCATTAGGGAGCCCTAGCAGCGAGCTGCACAGAGCACTGACAAATGAACAAGTGAAGTTGGCAACATCCATACAAATTCAGCAGTTAACATGTGGTGGCAAAAGTGGGATGACCAGTGGAAGATTTCGGGATTGGGTAATGCTGTGGAGGAGGAGCTGGTGCTTTTCCTAGGCAGAAAAGGAGTCTCCAGTAAACACTAAGAGCCAGCATTAAACACTGGAGCCCATTAAACCGAATTGGAGAGTCGGAAGGACACGCAGAAAGGGTAATCTAGGAAACCCCCTTGCAATGCAAAGATCACAGCTAAAGCATCCCTGAGAGATGGCCATTTCATGGAGAGAACTGCTGTTCTATATGGACACTGGAATGTTTATCAACTTGGTTTGAGGGTCTAGGTCAGAGCTTTCCAAACTCTGTGTTTTGACACGTTAGTGTGTTGGCCGCAGTGTGTAGGTGTATTGCACAAACTCTCCCCCCAGGGCTGGGAAGGGGCACGTTTAACCTCTGGTTTGCTAGTAAAACACCATTACTGTTTCGCGAAATGATGCATGTCTAAAACGTGTGTCACCAACATGAAAAGTTTGGAGAGCTCTGCTCTGGGTGCTTAAAGTGCCACAGGAACTACTGAGAGGCAGGAAGCTAATGATCCCAAACGACAAGAGGGCCAAACAGGACCCACTTTCCCCATTCTGCTGGTAACAGCACTGCCTTCAACTGAGTCCTGGGAGCCCATTGCAGGTTGAGGCACCAGCATGGGATCTCCCCGGTGCCCTTTCCTTCCAAGAGATGCCAGCTGGAGGTGGCATCATCTTGGCATTTGCTTGGGCTCCTCAGCTCCCTGGGGTGGCTGGGGTGGGGGGTCACAGTTTGTCAACATGCTTCTTAAATTGTGGCGCCCAGAATGGGACACAAGACTCCAGGTGTGGTCTGACCAAGGCAGAATAGAGCGGGACTATGACTTCCCTTAGTGGGACACGGGTGGCGCTGTGGGTTAAACCACAGAGCCTAGGATTTGCCAATCAGAAGGTTGGCGGTTCGAATCCCCGCGACAGGGTGAGCTCCCGCTGCTCGGTTCAAAAGCACGTCAAAGTGCAAGTAGATAAATAGGTACCGCTCCGGCGGGAAGGTAAACGGCGTTTCCGTGCTGTCATAGCTGCTTCCAGGTCCCAGCTCACAGAGGACCACGCTAGCCGGTATTACTGTACAAAAGTCTTTATTGAGTTACAAGTTCCATTTTCAAGCCGCAGCGTGCAGCTCTACGTCTTAGAAGCTAGACCGGCGAAGCTCCGTCTGAGTCTCCGCCTCCTGTACACCAACTTAATACTCTAGCCTTACTCCACCTCTTCCGTCTTTCCTTCCTCCTCTGGGTCCCTCTACCCCCCGTGGTCTCTTCCTTCCTGGACTCTTCTGACGCCGACCCCCCGGACTCTGCTCCCTCTTTGCGGCGGGCTTTAGGACCTGGCTCCCTATCCGGACTGCTTACTGTGCCGCCTTCCTGTGCATTTGAACTTGGCGCGCGCGCGCAGCCTTTGACCTTCCTCTTGACCGTTTCCTCGCTCCCCGATGGAGGTGTGGCCAGTCCTAACTCCTGCCTTCCCGCTTGCGGCGAGCCGCCAGCTCCCGATGCCTGCGACCCCTCCCCCCTACTGTGCTCTGGTGGGGAAGCTGGTCCCGATTTCCAACTGCTGCTCTCTGAGTCTCCTCTGGTCCCTTCTTCCTGGTGTGTCCCCCTAGGCGCCCCCCTTGCTCTGACCACTGGCGCCCCTTTCTGTGAATCTTCCGATTCACTGGAAAGACTCGGAGATCTCGGGCCGCTGTCATCGCTCATATTTCCTTCGGATTCCTCCCCCTCGCTCTCTGTTTCCTCCCTTTCCTGTGCCTCTGCTCCTGAACCCCTGACACGTGCGCTGCTCTGGTTCGCCAGAAGCGGCTTAGTCATGCTGACCACATGACCCGGAAGCTGTCTGCGGACAAACACTGGATCCCTTGGCCTATAGAGCGAGATGAGCGCACAACCCCAGAGTCGTCCGCGAATGGACCTAATGGTCAGGGGTCCCTTTACCTTTAAGGAAGTGCTGGGTGAGGGGAGAGAGTTGTTTAAACCTGCGGAAATAAAGTTTAAGTAAAGTAATTTTCCACTGTCCTGACCCTGGAGCGGGATGTCAGATTTGACGATTGAAGCTCATTGACCAGAAATAAATGCCTTGACAGATAGTTAAAAGGAGGGAAACATTGTGATTCCATTGTTTCCTTTCGCTTTTTAAAAAAGAACAAATATGGACAAAATATTTTAAAGAAGAAACTCTGTTGCTATTGTTTTCAAGGAAAAGAACAATCAGAAGTCTTTCCCCCTAGAGGGGAGCTATGAAATTGTAAATCCTGGGAACTTGCAGCTGTTTACTGATTACAACTGTGGGAAAGAGTTCTGTGACCTTGCAGGACAATGTCTTCAGAAGCACTGTTGGGTGCTTTCTGTAATATAAGTGCCCTATTGGATCACTTAAGCCAGAAGATGGATTTTATGACAAAAGCTGCCAGAGCCTTTGATCAGGTAGTAGAAAATTATATGGAGCCCACTCAGGAACTAAAATAGGAATGTGCCACGACAGAACAACAGAAAGAAGAGGACCGTGCTGAATCTGGGACGCCAGGGATGGAGGGACTCTCGGCCCAGCAGGAAAGTGAGCTTTTGGATTTGACAAATGAACTTGGAAAAAACCAGACTTGGAAAGATAAAGTTTGGATTGAACTGGAAATGGGGGGTTGGATTGACCCCCCTTTGCAGGGATGGTTGGACTTTCCGAGTCTGGTAATGGGCCGTCAGAGGTTTGGAGCTGTTGGGACTTCCAATTTTGGAGGGAATCTGAAATATGCTTTAAAACATCACATGGAGCTTAGTCTGGACTATGAGAAAGGGGCTGATTTGTTGAAAAGGGTCAAAAACACTACAAAGCTGGAGTTCCCGCGAGTGAAAGGAAAATATGAAGAAGAGCTGCGAAAGGGACATGGAAGAGATTTGAAGGCCTCGGATATAAGGGCACCAGGTTAATGTGCCAGACTAATGGGGAAAAAAGACTGTCAACCCCCGGGACCGAGGGGAGGGGACGCTGGAAGAAGATTGGATTGCTTTTATTTTATTGTACTTTTTTGTATAATAATAATAATAATAATAATAATAATAATAATAATAATAATAATAATAATAATTTATTATTTATACCCCGCCCATCTGGCTGAGTTTCCCCAGCCACTCTGGGCGGCTCCCAATCAGTGTTAAAAACAGTACAGCGTTACATATTAAAAACTTCCCTGAACAGGGAATATTACTATTACTAGAAATGTTTTATGAATGTTGGGAAAATGTTGAAATGAAATTACTTGGCTCTTGTTAAAATGTTTAAAGAATTTGGTAAAAAGGTAATGGTTATGAGAAGTTGGTAAAAAAGATTTAAGTTTTAAGCTCTAAGGTCGTTTTTATAAGACAAAATGAGAATAGAGTAAGGTAACGTAATGATAAAATATTATGAATTATGGAAAGGATTTGCTGTGACAATTACTAATTAAGATACAAGAGATGGGAGGAGGAGGAGGTCATGGAAAGAAGGTAATGGAAATTGGAGAATTTGCAAAGGATGGTTTTATTTTTTATTTTTCTTCTTATGTTTTTTTTCTTTTTTGTAATCTTGTCTTTTTTTGTGTATTTTTAAAAAATCCTTTTGTTTCAATAAATATCATTTTTTTAAAAAAAACAAAAGCATGTCAAAGTGCAAGTAGATAAATAGGCACCACTCCGGCGGGAAGGTAAACAGCGTTTCTGTGCGCTGCTCTGGTTCGCCAGAAGCGGCTTAGTCATGCTGGCCACATGACCCGGAGGCTGTACGCCGGCTCCCTCGGCCAGTAAAGCGAGATGAGCGCCACAACCCCAGAGTCGGCCACGACTGGACCTAATGGTCAAGGGTCCCTTTACCTTTACCTATGACTTCCCTTGATCAAGACACTAGACTTCCGTTGATGCAGCCTAGAATAGCGTTAACTTTTGTGTGTGTGCCAAACGGCAAAATACATATCCCCAAGTCACTGCAGCATCAGTTTATAACAGTTTTCCCCAACTTGGTGCCCTCCAAATGGTTTGAACTACAACGATGCCGGAGGGCAGCAGATCAAGGAGGAAGAAGTGTGCCAAAAACCCACCACGTGCTCATCTTGCTGTTCCTTTCCTGAGCACCGGAGAGCAGCAGAGTTCTGCTCTGGGACACTTGAGTTTCCTGTTAGGGAATCCCAGCTCCTTCCCACATGGAGAGTCATCCTTGACTCAAAGGGGAAACCTGTAGGGTCTTTGATGTGGGTTTGAAACCTGCGATCTTAATTTGTCTTAGCAAGAGTCTGAGAATTTCTGCTGCGGAGTTGTCCTTGGAGGGTTTCGATGGTTGTTGTTGGGGGTAGGGATCAGAAGGGTCTCACACAGGCTTTCCTCTAATTATATTTCATTCTGAGTCATCTTTTTTATAAAAATTAAGAAGGCAGGCAGTAAAGGGGAGGCAGGGGCCCCTCTCCTCTCCACCCACTCGGTTGCTGTGTCTGGCTGTGCCAAGAGCACCAGACCCTGTTGCCTGCAGAAGGCAACACCGGTCCTGAAAGACCTACACTGGCTCCCAGTACGTTTCTGAGCACAATTCAAAGTGTTGGTGTTGACCTTTAAAGCCCTCAACGGCCTCGGCCCAGTATTCCTGAAGGAGCATCTCCACCTCCATCGTTCTGCCTGGACACTGAGGTCCAGCGCCGAGGGCCTTCTGGCGGTTCCCTCATTGCAAGAAGTGAGGTTACAGGGAACCAGACAGAGGGCCTTCTCAGTAGTGGCGCCCACCCTGTGGAATTCCCTCCCTTCAGATGTGAAGGAAATAAGCAGCTATCTTATCTTTAAAAGACATCTGAAGGCAGCCCTGTTTAGGGAAGCTTTTAATGTTTAATAGGTTATTGTATTTTAGTGTTCTGTTGGAAGCTGCCCAGAGTGGCTGGGGAAACTCAGCCAGATGGGCAGGGTATAAATAATAAATTATTATTATTATTATTATTATTATTATTATTATTATTATTACTACTACTACTACTACTACTAGGCAAAGGGGCTCTTTGGGCAAGATGTGAGCAGGCGGTGGAGCAGAGCAGTGACTGGGGAGGGGTCTCTTGGCACGAGGGTGTCGCCTGTTGCAACCTGCATGCTTTCATTTCTACTGGATGTGGTGAATCTCACAGCCTCCTGGGGATGGAAGAGGCTCAAAGCTGCCATTGGAGTGAATCAAAATAGCAGGGCTGTGTGGTGCATTTATATAGAAAGGCCAAATCACTAGGCACACAAGTCATCTCGGCAATTTGGACGGATAGAGGAGCAGGTGCAAGAAAGTGGGTGGAGAGAAAACTTCCGCTCTCTTTTTTAATACTAGAATTCAGGGACATCTCATGTTGGAAGATCCAGGAGAGACAAAACACAGGGCTTCCTCACACAGTGCAGAGTTCAGTGAAGGGGCTTCCAATCCCTCACGCATCAATTATGCTGTGGAAAAAATTAACAGGGCCATGTGCAATACCATGCGGCAAATTGGTGGGTTCTCTAGCCCACATAGGGACGCAGGTGGCGCTGTGGGTTAAACCACTAAGCCTCTTGGGCTTCCCGATCAGAAGGTCGGCGGTTCGAATCCCCATGATGGGGTGAGCTCCCATTGCTCATTCCCTGCTCCTGCCAACCTAGCAGTTCAAAGCACGTCACAGTGCAAGTAGATAAATAGGTACCGCTCCGGTGGGAAGGTAAATGGCGTTTCCGTGTGCTGCTCTGGTTCGCCAGAAGTGGCTTAGTCACGCTGCCCACATGACCCAGAAGCTGTACGCTGGCTCCATCAGCCAATAAAGCGAGATGAGCGCCGCAACCCCAGAGTCGGCCACGACTGGACCTAATGGTCAGGGGTCGCTTTACCTTTACCTTTACTATCCCACATCCCACCATCAGAGCAGATAGGGTTGACCTATTCCGGGAGGATGGGGTGCTCCTGACCCCACTGGGTAACGACCCCTGGCTCCACAACTTGCGACAAGTCCTTGGGGACTGGGTAGACTGCAGGGTTTGATTGGTCCTCAGTTGTGGGACTTGGCAGCGAGGGTCCTTAGGGCCTCGGGTGGCGGTTTTTAGGCCTTGGCAAGGTATCCTTAAGTCTAACATCAAGTCGGGGGGGATGCATTCATGCTCCCTCCCCATGTGGGGGCGCTTGCAGGGCCCGTTAAAGGGCAAAAACTGGGAGTCCATGGCCCTAGAGCAGCGGCATGTAGGTCAAACTCCCGGGACGAGGTTGGTGGAAGGGCATGCTGCGTAGGTTTGCGCTTTGCAGTCCCCTCTCACTGGGCCTCAACTGCCTGCATATCCTCAGCCAGGTGGGCTGAGAGGGTTACCTGCCAAGGCCTGTGCCAAGTTTCCCACTTCTGAAGTTCAATAAAGTTGTGGCCACTTTGAACCCATACTCTGGTCTCTTGTCTTGTCATTTGGGGTAAAGGGGTAGGCACCACAGACAGGGTTTAGCTCGTGTGCCCGCAAACATAGGGCTCCCTCACACAGTACAGAGCTCAGTGAAGGAGTTTGCTCCCAGATGATGCAGTGATGGCCTGAGAAGGAAAGCACTGTTTCCTTCTCACATTCCTCTGGGCAACGGTGCCCAGGGGCCTTGCATCTCTCGCATCGAGTCCTGGTTTAGTTCTCCGATCTACACACCTGCCTGTTCTTAGAGTCCTCTCCAAAGGGAGCCGCCACACTCAGAGGGCAACACTGCGATGACTCCACACACAAAGTCGTCTCCTGGCTCTGTGCCACCCTTGAAGGGCATTTGGAGTTAATAATTAGCTGGCTAATGGGCAGAGACTTCTGCAGTAAGTGTCTGCTGGTCCACTGCTCCAGGGACCAAAACGTGTTGGTGACTGGTGTTGGTGACCCCTGGAGAAGACAAGAGATACCAGGGGAAGTGGGATTTAGCTCAATGGTAGATCATTTGCTTTGCAAGCAGAAGGTCCTTGATTCAATATCTGCTGCTGGCATCTCCAGGGAGGGACCACTGCCTCAAGTCCTAGGCAGCTGCTGTCGGTCAATGTAGACCAGGGCAGAGGAAACCTGTTGCCCTCCAGCTGTTGTTGAACTCCAACCCCCATCAGCAGTGGCGTAGCGTGGGTTGTCAGCACCCGGGGCAAGGCAAGTAATTTGCGCCCCCTAACCCGTGGATTTGCGCCCCCTGACCCGTGGATTTGCGCCCCCTAACCCTAACCCCCAGATGTTGCGCCCGGCGCGGCCGGCCCCCCCTGCACCCCCCACGCCACTGCCCATCAGTGCCAGCCAACACGGCCGACGGTTGTTGGGGGTTGTAGTTGAGCAACATCTGGAGTGCCCCTATTTCCAGGTACAGTCGATACTGAGCTAGCAGGACCAAAGCTCCGGTTCGGAATAAGGCAGATTCCAACATCGTGTGTTTGCATTCTGCTTCCCCCTGCAAAATCCAGCTTGGCTCACCCACAAGAGTCACTGGCGACCATTTGCTCACCTCTGTGGGGAGGGCAGATCTCCACATGGGATGGGGATAGCCGGTGGAGACAGGCCTGCTTGTTGGCTGGTGAGTTGGGCTGACACCTCCTTGCCCCATCCCTTCTAGCTCTCCAAGCCAAGGTCTGCTCACGAGCCACAAACACAGCAGGGGACAATTACTTGCCTGAGCTGCAAAGGGCTCTTTGGGGCAGGACAGCATTTCCAGCTAGAGCTGGGCAAAGATTCCCTGCCTCAAACCCTGGAGAGATGCTGCCAGTCAGTGCAGACATTACCAAGAGTCTGAGATACGGTAGCTTTCTGAGTTCGCTGGTTCTCCTTAGGCAAAGCAGCTTTCTCATAGTCTCCCGGGGTGGGAATAGATCTGTGGGCTCCTCTAGCCGCCTGGCAGCTCTCCAAGGCCTCAGGAAGAGCAACCTCGTTCTCCTCCTTCTGCATGCCCAACAGGTGCCCCCATGGCCCCTCCTGAGCTCCCCGTCAGTGGGTTGAGGGAGCGGATGTTGCGGGAGTTCGAGGAGCCATGGACAATGGATGTTCCTGTGGCTCCTTGCCACGCATATTTTTGCAGCTGAGCAATCCTCCCGCCTGTCCCCGTTGGGAATGAAACGTCGTCCGTTGGATGAGCGGCTTCCTTAAGCTTCCCATCCATCTTGGTCGCCTTTCTCTGCGAGATAATTGCAACAGTTGTTCTGGCTGACAAGTGGAAGGAATGTGGCAGACCCGCAGCGGTGGGGAGAGGGGAACCTTGACAGATACGCCTTTGATTTTCACCGGGAAGGCAAACAGTCCTGACTTTGATCTTGAACAAGGAGTTGGCTGCGGGCCAAAGCCCTCAGACTGGTCCTGTGAGAAACGAGGAGCCCAAACGGCCTCTCAGAACCGTTTGGGCTTGTGCCCAGGAAGCAGAGAGGGGGTGAGAGGAGCGGCAAAGGGGCCCTCGCAGGGCAAGTGGTTTTTCAGATGACTTGTGCAAGCGAGCCAAGCTGCAGGAGGGGTGTGGTTACTGTCCAATATGACCAGGAAAAAAGAAGAAGATATTCCTCTTGGAAGCTTAAACAGACTGATCAGTCTGAGCAAAAACCCATCCCTAAAACCCACCTTTAAGGAATTGCTTTACTGAGCCATCAAGGTCTGTCTAGCCTAGCATTCTGTCTCGAACAGTGGACCATGATGTTCTCTAGGCAGCCCATGTGCAGATTGGGGAGAGGAGATATGCCCTTTCCCCATTAGTTATTCCCTTGGGTGCTCAGAGATATACTGCCTCTGCAATTGGAGGTTCTTCATTTCTTCATTCTTCATTCTTGTTTGCTCATGTTGATTATACTCTGCCTTTCTTCTGTGGAGCACCCGGCAGCACAAAGGAGGTTCTCATCACCCAACTGGGTTAACTTCAGAAAGGGGGTGGGATCTTCTGCCCTGGAAATCTCTGGCCAATTCGTTTTTTAAAAGCCCTCCAAGCTTACTGGCCATCACCAGGTGTGGTGTCGGTGAGTTCCACAAGAGAACCATGCACTGATTCACACCAGAACTGAGCACATCTCCACTTTGCCCAACATTTGTGCCTCTTGTTGTGGTGCCTCCCCATGCCCCAGGTAGAAGGAGAGGGTGGGTGGAAAACTGTAGGATGCAAGTTGTGACTGACTGGTAGAGCAACTGCTTGGCATGTAGAAGCTCAGGGCGAGTCTTCGTTGTCTCCAGGTAAAGGTAAATTCTGGGGTTGCGGCGCTCATCTCGCTTTATTGGCCGAGGGAGCCGGCGTACAGCTACCGGGTCATGTAGCCAGAATGACTAAGCCGCTTCTGGCAAACCAGAGCAGTGCACGGAAATGCCACTTACCTTCCCGCCAGAGCGGTACCTATTTATCTACTTGCACTTTTGACGTGCTTTCGAACTGCTAGGTTGGCAGGAGCAGGGACCGAGCAACGGGAGCTCACCCCATCACGGGGATTCGAACTGCCGACCTTCTGATTGGCAAGTCTTAGGCTCTGTGGTTTAACCCACAGCGCCACCCGCGTCCAGGTACAGCTGCCTCAAATCTGCTGCTAGTCAGTGCAGACGACATTGGACTCAATGGATCAAATCTGAGTTGGCATGAGCATTGTGGGGCTGGGGCGCAAGATGGCGGTGGTTGTGGCGGTGCTGCAGGCAGCGTCTTGTCAGATCTTCCGCATACCATGTGTTGGACAAGTAAGGGGTTATTATGTTGACTGGAGGATGGTACATGGTGTTAAGAGAAGGAAGATGGCTTTTGAATATGCAGATCAGAGGCTGCGGCTGAATTCCCTTAGGAAAAACAAAATTTTGCCCAGAGAACTCCAGGAAGTGGCTGATAAAGAGATTGCTGCCCTTTCCCGGGACAGCTGCCCAGTGAGGATCCGTAATCGATATGTTCTGACATCCCGTCCATGAGCTGTAGTGTGGCGATGGAGGTTAAGCCAAATTGTCTTCTGCCATCTGGCTGACCATGCGCAGCTCTCTGGAGTACAGACAGCAATGTGGTGAGCCACCACCAACAAGGCTTTTCTTCAAAAAAGACAAAACTCAGTTCTATTTCAACTCCTAGGATGAATTAAAGACAAGTTATATAACTTGCAGGGATGTGGGTGGCGCTGTGGGTTAAACCACAGAGCCTAGGACTTGCCGATCAGAAGGTGGTGGTTCGAATCCCCACGACGGGGTGAGCTCCCGTTGCTCGGTCCCTGCTCCTGCCAACCTAGCAGTTCGAAAGCACGTCAAAGTGCAAGTAGATAAATAGGTACCGCTCCGGCGGGAAGGTAAATGGTGTTTCCGTGCAGTGCTCTGGTTCGCCAGAATCGGCTTAGTCATGCTGGCCACATGATCCGGAAGCTGTACGCCAGCTCCCTCGGCCAGTAAAGCGAGATGAGCACCACAACCCCAGAGTCGGCCACAACTGGACCTAATGGTCAGGAGTCCCTTTACCTTTTATATAACTTGTAGCATGTAAGGAGTCACGGGTGGTAGTGGAAATAGACCCATTGGTAGAAGACCCTTAGCTAGAAGGAGGCAACCTTGTTTAATTTTGTCAGACCTTCCACACTTGCTCCTCTTGCATATTAAAAAACGACATGGAAAAATAAAGCAGTCCCACACTTGGGGGGGGGGGAATCTGAGTTGGCATAAGGCAGTTTCCTTGCTTCCACCTCCCTGTCCTCTACTCTGGCTTGGATTCGTGTCCTGTCAAGGCCTAGAAGGACACAGAAAGAGACTCTCTTCCAGGGGTGCAAGAGCTTATCAGGAAGGGCAGGAAGCCGGTCCTTGTTACCATCGGTGTGTTTCCCACGGGGAGACACGTATTCACAGTGGTATTTCTAGCTCAGAGCCAACTTGCCACCCACCCTTCTGCAAATAGCTGTTCCCAGCCTGGTCAGTCTCACTCTCTGGGACACACCTGTCCCAACAAAAGGCCCGGAAGAGACATAGATGTGGCAAGAGCTTAATTTCCTTGGGGCTCAGTAGGGTGTGTGTATTTTTTTCCCTTCCTTGTGCTAGGAAGCTCAGTCTCTCTCTCTCTCTCTCTCTCTCTCTCTCTCTCTCTCTCTCTCTCTCTCTCTCTCTCCCTCTCCCTCTCCCTCTCCCTCACCCCAGCCCCTCTGTTCTCAACTAGGCAGGTAAGTTTTCATCTGTGCAAATATCTGCTGAGAAAGACCAGGGGGCTAAGATGATATCTTGACAGGTGACATTTGCAAGCTCCTGGGCCAAAGTTCGGGAAAGAAAAGTGACCGGGGTGATCAGCCCCACAGCCCCACAGCCCCACACTTGGAGACCTGCTTTGGGTGTGATTTCTGACTGAGGAGGAAGAGGGGCAAGATCTCTTCCTGACCCCCTCTTTCCTTGTGGGGGAAATATTTTTTGACTGATTTCTTTCTTTCTTTCTGATGCACAGCTAAATCTAAGCACCAATGTATTTGGGTGGGTGCATTAATAATAATAAGGGACGTGGGTGGCGCTGTGGGTTAAACCACAGAGCCTAGACTTGCTGGTCAGAAGGTCGGCGGTTCGATTCCCCACGACGGGGTGAGCTCCCGTTGCTCAGTCCCTGCTCCTGCCAACCTAGCAGTTCGAAAGCAAGTCAAAGTGCAAGTAGATAAATAGGTACCGCTCCGGTGGGAAGGTAAACGGCGTTTCCGTGCGCTGCTCTGGTTCGCCAGAAGCGGCTTAGTCATGCTGGCCACATGACCCGGAAGCTGTACGCCGGCTCCCTCGGCCAATAAAGCAAGATGAGCGCCGCAACCCCAGAGTCGGCCACGACTGGACCTAATGGTCAGGGGTCCCTTTACCTTTTTATTAATCATAATCATAAAAATTTATTATTTCTACCCCAGCCACTCTGGGCAGCTTCCAACTGAATATTAAAAACAATACAGACATTAAAAACATCCCTAAACAGGGCCACCTTCAGTTGTCTTTTAAAAGTAAAATAGATGTTTATTGCCTTGACATCTGAGGAAGCCACACACAAAAGCAGAACGGTTGCTCAAGCACTCTGTTTGGAACTTTAATTTATCGTTCAGTTCATGTCCCGCTCTTCCTGCCAAAGGACTTGCACTGGGTTGCCCGTGTGAGGCAGGAACCAGGGGCAGAGCCTAGCCAAAGTCTGCCTACTAGTCCAAAATATCCAGCTACCTAAAGTCTTGTGACTTTAACAGAAAACAGAGAGTGAGGCACCAAGTGAAGATGTTTTGCCTGCGACCACTAACATCAACGCCAATGCGAAACATTTTGGTGCTTGCAAATGCCCCCCTCCCCACTCCACTCCTTGTGGATGGGCCTGCCTGGTCAAGTTATTTTGGCACCTGACTCAGAAAATCCCATAAACGCTTAATTTCCCCACCGTGGGCATTACAAATGTAATGATAATAAATTAAGTATTTAACGATTGCCTACCTGCTTATGAATCCCACAAAGGGTTGCCTGCAGCCACTGCCTCACTCTGTCCACCAGGAGAGCTGATTCCGGGCAGCCAGCTGAGTGGTCTCCCTCCTGGAGGAACACGATTGGGGCAATTGTGTCCCATAGCAGCAGCTGAGCTCTCCAAGAGTCAGGCTAAACATTATAGCAACCAACTGTTAGCTCGAGGAAAAAATAGCTGTAAGGGGAGCATTTCTGGAAGCCAAGATCCAAGTTTGGAGCGAGTACTCTTTGGTGAGAGAGCTCCGGCAGAGATTTAAAATCACAAAATATACAGCAAAGTGAAGCATGGAAATATACGCTGTTAGACCTTTAAAATATGCCCTTGTGAGTTCCTTCAAAAGTTCCCCTCTTCCCTTGGTGTAGAAAAAGAGCACATGTTTGGTGAGTTAAAAATGGTTTACTTACAAACTCTCCAAAGGCCAGGTTCATGTGCTTTTCCGTTAGGAAAAGTTGCACAGGCAGTAAAACTTGGCTTAGTTACAGTGGTGAAAGTTCCTAAATGATTGGCATAGGCATTCTAGAGAGGCTTGTGAGAGCCATGCGGTCTGAGCTTAGAGCAACCAGCTCAGACCTAGGGGTGGATTTAGGGGAGCACGACCAGTTCGGCATTGCAAGCATGATGTACAATGGAAGGCAAGAGAAGGGCGGGGAGCAAATTTTGGTGTTGCACAAGGCACTGCTGAAATTTGAGGCCCCAAGCTCCACCATTGTTTGATGTTGCACGTTGAGCTTCTCAGATAGGGGGGAACAATAGGCTTGATTACCCATTTCCTCCCGAGGTAAGGGGAAGTGTCCAAGCTAAGCTGGGCAGAACAGCTTACTCTATGGTATTAACCCCTTTGTTAGTTAATTAAACTTTAAGCCTGTTAGTGGTTTGAGGCTGGTTATGACCTCATCAAATTGGTTTGCAAACTGGGCACCTCTCCATCGTGCTTTGGCCAAAAGGTGAGTTTCCCAACTGGTTGGTTGCAAAGCAGGGCTGCCTGCTCTACTGGCAGGGTGAAGAACATGCAGGCTCCCAGAGTGGCCTTATTCCAAGGGGTGAGAAGGGCAAGCGTGATTGATGGGAGGAAGAGTCACACAGGGGAAATCCAGGAACAGAGGAGGAGGAAGAGCACCTGGGTGTGTAGGCAGGAGCGCAGAGGAATCAAGGCCTTAGGCAGGGCGAGCCGCCGCCACTGCCGCCGAACTGGAATTGGGTTTGAGGCACTGGCTTGCTACAGAGCAGGGCCCTGGAGCTCAGAAAGGTCTAAACTCAGCCCAGCAGCCCAGCCTGGCTCCTCCAAATGCCCTGGGGAATGGGACTTCCTTGGCCTTTTCTTCCAAGCCACATCTGCTGAAGAACACCCCCCCCCCACCGCCCCAATCATGCTTTACATTTTCTACTCAAAATTGGAAAATTGCAAATTAGCCGACCGGTTTCCTGAGATTATTGCCTAGGCAGCTAGTTTTTGTATGGCGGCAATAGCTTGCCAGAGCAGGATCCTGTCTTAATTTAAAATTATTAACACCTTACGTTGTGTGTTGTTGTTTTTTACCATTTTAATATAATTATTTTAAATATCTCACTGTTTCTTTAATATTTTACATTGTTTTTAATTCTACATTTTATTGTATACTTAATGTATTATACAGTGGTACCTCGGGTTAAGTACTTAATTCGTTCCGGAGGTCCGTTCTTAACCTGAAACTGTTCTTAACCTGAAGCACTACCTTAGCTAATGGGGCCTCCTGCTGCTGCCGTGCTGCCACTGCACGATTTCTGTTCTCATCCTGAAGCAAAGTTCTTAACCCAAGGTAATATTTCTGGGTTAGCAGAGACTGAAACCTAAGGTACCACTGTATTGTGTTTTATGTGCTCTGCTTTCTTCCTATATCTCTACTGGTTATTGACCGAGATCCACACACACACACACACACACACACACACACAAACACGCAATATACAGTGGTACCTTGGTTGTCAAACTTAATCCATTCCAGAAGCGGCGCCGGACGTTTGACTTCCAGAAAACGCCCGCAAACTGGAACACTTACTTCCGGGTTTGCGACGTTTGGGAGCCGATTTGTTCGACAACTAAGCCGTTCGGGAACCAAGGGACCACTGTATCTAAGACACACATTGCTCTTGTAAATTTGTGTCCTCCTCCTGGAGCACAGGAATTTGTGGGTTTGCCTCTCCTCTGGGTAATGAGGAAGGCTGCTAATTAGGGAGAGGAAAGCACTTTGCCCATGCTCACGAGGATGCCTCTGAGCATGGAATCGTGTCCTTGCCCAGCCCTTGTTCCTTCAAGATTCAGATGGTAGCAGAGGAATCCCTCTCTTTCTGGAGACGGTGCCTAAGTTGGTGGTGGATCTGTGCAGAAAAGCACCCCCCCTCCTACTCGCAGGCCAAAGCTGTCATGGGGGGTGCGTTATTGACACCCCCTTATTTAAGGCGTTCCTGCTTGGAGCTGCGGAACAGCCTTTTATTAGCAAAATCCGGACCTGGCAACCCGAGACGGCAGGAGCACCAACCACCACAAGTGCCTTGGCAGCTCCCCAGTTCATCCTTGCCTTTAATCCCTTGCCAGGAGGGAGGGGCGGATTCCAACCTCAAACGCAGCAGGGCAGGGGGGTGTCCTCTCCCTCTTCTGTCTCCCAGGCTGCTCCCCACCCCCCTTGCCATGGAGAAGCCTTCCTAAACTTGTGGAAACTTTGGTGCACAGCCCAGCTGGATGCCCAGGCCTCCTTTGTACAGCAGGACTTTCACCACCACAATTCACATTAAGCAGTCGTGTCCCTAAGCATGTGCAGAGCACCGCCTTTCCTTCTGGCCACCAGCCCTTTGAGAGGCCTTTTCCCTGAAGGGCTGATTCCCAATGGCCTCTTCGGCTTAGAAAGACACATTCCAGGAGGCAAGGGGAGAGAAACAGAGATCTGGAAAAGTGGTTAAGGGGCAAAATCCAGGGGTCAGTTGTGCCACGGAAGCCTCCCTCTGCGGAGTAGGATTTCCCCTGTTGTAAGGAAGTGCAAAGGGATGGTGTGGGTTACACCACAGAGCCTAGGACTTGCCGATCAGAAGGTTGGTGGTTCGAATCCCCACGACGGGGTGAGCTCCTGTTGCTCGGTCCCTGCTCCTGCCAACCTAGCAGTTCGAAAGCACGTCAAGGTGGAGGTAGATAAATAGGTACCGCTCCGGCGGGAAGGTAAACGGCGTTTCCGTGCGCTGCTCTGATTCGCCAGAAGCGGCTTAGTCATGCTGACCACATGACCCGGAAGCTGTCTGCGGACAAACACCGGATCCCTTGGCCTATAGAGCGAGATGAGCGCACAACCCCAGAGTCGTCCGCGAATGGACCTAATGGTCAGGGGTCCCTTTACCTTTAAGGAAGTGCTGGGTGAGAGGAGAGAGACCCTGGAAGGTGGTTCCAGCTGCAGAGACTCTACCCTTCAGAAGGCAAGAGGCACTTGGCTACTGAATCAGTCCCACCCCCCAGTGGCGCAATGGGTCAGCACGCCTGGCTGATAACCAGAAGGTTGCTGGTTCGAGCCCACCCAGTGATGGCTGTGGGCAGGATTCCTGCATCACAGGGGGTTGGACTAGATGCCCCTAGGGGTCCCTTCCAACTCTCTGGTTCTATAAGCATCTTGGTCCACCCAGCTCAAGGTTGGCCTCTCTCTCTGGCTCCCAACTGTGGCAGTATTGTGGCTTAGAGCCCTCATATATATGGGACTGCCTCTCCTGGTCTGCCCCGCAGAGGACCTTAAGGTCCATGAATAATCATAGTTTAGAGGTCCCGGGCCCTAAGGAAGTCTGATTCTCTTCCACCAGGGCCAGGGCCTTCTCAGTGATGGCTCCGACCTGGTGGAATGCTCTGTCCCATGAGACCAGGGCCCTGCAGGATTTAACTTCCTTCCGCAGGGCCTGTAAGACAGACCTATTCCTCCTGGCTTTCAATCTGAACTTAGCCTGATCTTTTATTCCCCTTCCTTCCCTCCCCCTCCCCCTCCCCTTTTTATGAAGATTACCTGCTCTGGGATCCCACAGCTAATTCTCCCCTGGTCTCCTTGCTGGCCCAAATAGGACTAATTTAGCCAGCTAGCCCTGGTGATCATCTAATGTTTATTGGATGGATTTCCCCCCTAAATTGAATTTATTGTTGTTCACGTTTTATACTGTATTTTATGCTGTTTTTTGTTGCATCAATTAAGTGTTTTAAATTTGTTGTTAGCCGCCCTGAGCCCGGTTTTCTGAACCGGGGAGGGCAGGGTATAAATAAAAATTTATTATTATTATTACTATTATTATTATTGGAAAGAACGCAAGAAGTTGCCTTTAGACCTCTGTTCCACCCAGCTTAGTATTCCCCTGACGGGCAGGACTCCAGGGCTCCCTCTCACCTGGAGGTGCTGCCTGGGGTCAAACCTGGATCCTTCTGCATGCCAGGCACGTGTTCTGCCTCTGAGCCGCAGCCCTTCTGCAATCCCTTCTCTGAACAGTCCCTCCCCACCCACCCTGTTTGGAGGACAGAGCTCTAGCACTATAACCCTTCTGGCATGTGTCCCCCAGAAGGTTCACCAGGTGTGTATGTGCCCTCAGGGTGATAGAATTAGAATCATAGAATTCTAGAGGGACCCTGAGCATCACCTGGTTCAGCCCCCTGCAATGCAAGGAATATGCCGCTGCCCCATACAGGGATCGAACCTGCAACCTTGGTGTGATCAGCACCATGCTCTAGCCAACTGAGCTGGCCCCTATACGGCGGTGTTAGTAAAAATAAGGGTCATAAATTTATTCAATTTGATTGTTTAAGAAGCAGGTGTTTAGTCAAATAAAAACAATATGGCTCTTTTATTTTCTAATAGCAGCACACACACATAAATGCCTTCCCATGTTTGATTGGCAGTGTCTCCTTTTCCTGATGATGGGCAGGTGCCAGCAGAGGGGGCCTGCCAAGCTGCTTTTTTCTTTTTTTATATAAATGATATTTATTACTTTTTCAACATTTTCAACACAACACTACAAACAAAAAAGAAAAGGGAAAAAACAATACAAATACAATACAAAAACGCTACATGGACTAACAAAACAAAGCAAAAACAAACAAAAACAATTTAAAAACACCTCAAACATTTTCAATATCTTATATTTCATTCCCTTATTTCCAGCGACCTCCTCACACCTCCCTTTTTGTATTCCACTTCTATTAATTGTTTCAGCAATTCCTTTCCATCTTACTCTGTTTTCTATCCTATAATTATCTTAACACATTCTTGCCTTATTTTTCCTTTAATTTTCTATTAATCTATTTATACTTAATTCCTTATGACATTTCTACTAAAGCCATATAACTTCATTCCAACATTTTTATAACATTCCTTAATTTTACAATATTTCTATAAATAGTCTTTAAACTTTTTCCAATCTTCTTCCACCGACCCTTCTCCCTGGTCTCGGATCTTGCCAGTCATTTCCCGCCAATTCCATATAGTCCATCAATTTTGTCTGCCATTGTCCAACACTTCAGTGCTTTCAAGAAGCAGCCATTCTCTCAACCAGCAAAAAGCAGAGGGTTCACAACGAAATTTAAAGGTCTGGCAGGGCAAATCCACCTCCTTCTTTGGCATCCATCAATATCTTAACTTTTACTCGAGGCTTCCTGCCAGCTGCGTTTTTCTTTTTCATGAAACAGCTTTGCCACAGGGCACCCTCGGCTGCGTCTCAGCTGGGCACGCGGCAGCTCCAGCACCAATGACACCTGCTTGTTAGTCCAGCCCGGAAAGGGGCTCAGCGCCGGCAGCTGCTGTAATCCTGCTCTATCCAGGGCTCAGCTGTGCGGGACTTAGTTCCTGGCACCTGCCTGGAAGAGGAATCCCCCAGGCTCTTTTGAGGGATGTGGGGAGTGGGTGGAATAGCACACCTGCGAGACGGAGGCTTTGCCAGGGCAGAACTTCGTATCTCTTTGTTGTGGGATCCTTACATGGGGGAGGAGGGAGGGAAGTGAACGGCCGGGGGCCAAGTGGAGGAGCCCCTAAAGGTGTTGGCTGGGTGCTCGCTCGATCCCCTCACTCCAGTGAGAGCCAGTGTGGTGTAGTGGTTAAGAGCAGTGGACTCGTAATCTGGTGAACCAGGTTCGATTCCCTGCTCCTCCACATGCAGCTGCTGGGTGACCTTGGGCTAGTCACACTTCTTTGAAGTCTCTCAGCCCCACTCACCTCACAGAGTGTTTGTTGTGGGGAAGGAAGGGAAAGGAGAATGTTAGCCGCTTTGAGACTCCTTCGGGTAGTAATAAAGCATGGTATCAAATCCAAACTCTTCTTCTTCCAGGTGTGCAGGGCCTGGTCGGGGTTACTCAGACTGAGGGAGATAGTCACTCTGTGCATGCCCAGAGGCACTCTCGCGTTTGTGATAGGAATTTTGAGGTCTTAGATATATGTTAAATGTTCATAAGTGTACCAACCAAGCACGTACATAGATCAGCACAGGAAGACGGCCTTGTGCGCCATTTTTCTGGGTCCTCCTCCTTTCCTGCTTGTGAGGGGAGCACCCTGTTGCAACAGATCAATAAAGATCAGGCTTACTAGCTGCTTTGCTTCTCGATATTCTCTGGTTGGCCTCTGTTATTTTCTCCTACCAACAGGGAACCTACGTAAGGACTCTCTTATGTACTGAGTTGAATAGGATCCAAAAGGCACCAGTCTGATTTTCCTCCTCACCACTATGAGCTGAATAAAGAGCATGAAATCCACTCTCGACTCCGAGTATATTTCAGACTCTATACGGGCTCTTGGATACCCCATAAGGGCAGATTTTTGTTTACAACACGTTACAGGTTTCTGACACGCTAAACCCTGGAGGATGAGGAACGACAAGGAAGTGGCACTGCATACAAGCAAGGCCTGCTCAGGCACGTTCCAGGCCCTGCACTGAACGCCATTCAGCCTTGGCTGTGCTCCTGCCCTTGGAACTGCCTGTGTTGCTGCCCATGCGCTGGCGTAGGGGAACGTAGGAATCTGCCTCCTACCCCGTTGGACTCTTGGTCCACGCAGCGCAGGGTTTCGGGTTAGAGGCATTCCTAGCCCTGCCTGGAGATGGAACCTGCCGCCTTCTGCATGCAAAGCAGGTGCTCTGTTGCTGTGGCCCTTCTGCTCACAGGAGGATGGTGGTTGTTTTTGACATGCCTGAGGTTGCATTTAAACTGGGCCCGTTTCCTCCCTGACTGGTTCTGTCCGTGAAGGATTTGGCCACTAGCCTGTACACAAGCACACCTGTTTGTTTGTTTGTGTTGCACCAGTGGAAAACCTGTTCCTGACTTCTGCTGCTTCCTGACTCTTTAAGCATCTCCTTCACCAAAGCCACGTTCTTCTCCCTCATGGCTGTGGAGCTGAACTGTGCCTGGCAAGATCTCAGCGCCAGCCGCTCGGAGGAAGATGGCAGCATGCTGGCTGATGTTTTGGCCCTCTGCCGGGGCTGAAAGATGGCGCTTGACTAAAACAACAGTTTTTAATGGCAGCTCGTTCTAAACTGGGCCTGCTTTGTGTAGCTTTGTTTTATTTCTTATTTTTAAAAACTTTGTTTGTATTGTCATATCCCAATGTGTAAAGTGATGATTTACTTTACTCTACCGTATTTACTCGAATGCAACACAAGTTTGGGCCAAATTACGTCATGGAAATTAGGGTGCGCATGAGATTCGATGGCTTGTTACATTCGTGTAAATAAGGTATTTAACATTTAACTTTGAACACTATTCCACTAATTGCTCTGGATTGAGAGACCTGGTCATAAGGCAGTCAGACCCTATTTTCCAGGGACAGTCCTGGATTTACAGAAGCTGTCCCAGTTTCTGATTTGATCCCAGAATGTCCTGCTTTTCCTTAGGACATCCATATTTCCACTGGAGAAATATTGGAGGGGATGCCTCTATTGTCATCTGGAGGGTATGCAATGGGAGAAGACATCACCCCCTCACAGCAACCCCATTAGAACATGATGCAAACCATTCAACGGCATCCGCCCAAACCGGAAGAGAGAGGAAGGGGGCAGAGGAAGTGTCATCTTGAGCCAAAGTGCTGTCGTCAGGAGGGAGCGCCCTTGAGACCCCGAATTGTGCAGGGGTTCAGAGAGGGGTCTCCCCTCGTGACCACAACAACCAGGTGGGTTGTGGTGGGTCAAAACTCTGCTCCATTAGGCAAATGCTTGTGTAACTGAGGGCCACGTGGAGCTCTTAAGCTCCTTTCACCACCCCCCAGCGTGCTTTATGCAATAAGGAAAATGTCAGGAAAATGAATGGGAAAGGATGGGAACAAAGGCGGATTTAGGGGAGCGCGACTGGTTCACCTGCACTGGGTGCCAAAGGTCCTATCCCATTATTATTATTATTATTTTACTATTTATACCCCACCCATCAGGGACACGGGTGGCACTGTGGGTTAAACCACAGAGCCTAGGACTTGCCGATCAGAAGGTGAGCTCCCGTTGCTCGGTTCCTGCTCCTGCCCACCTAGCAGTTCAAAAACATGTCAAGTGCAAGTAGATAAATAGGTATCACTCCGGCGGGAAGGTAAACGGCGTTTCCGTGCGCTGCTCTGGTTCGCCAGAAGCGGCTTAGTCCTGCTGGCCACATGACCCGGAAGCTGTACGCCGGCTCCCTCGGCCAATAAAGCAAGATGAGCGCCGCAACCCCAGAGTCGGCCACGACTGGACCTAATGGTCAGGGGTCCCTTTACCTTCTTTTTACCCCACCCACCTGAACTGGGTTGCCACTCTGTGTGGCTTCCAAAATATATAAAAACAATAAAATATTAAACATTTTTATATAAAAAAAATTACAAGGCTGCCTTCAGAAGGCTTGGGGGTCAGATAACTCCATACCCTGCAACATTTCTCCAACATTGACACATGAGGATGTTCACTGTGGGGCTTGCATTTTATAAAACCTGCAAGCTGCTGGCCGCCTTCCTGAAAAACAGCTGGAGACGAAAGCGTATGGGGTTGTGCTGGGAGATAGGGGCTTCCATTTCTGTCCCAAGCCCTGCTTTGCATTGCTCCGCCCCGAGGCGGCTGCAGGCCAGGGCCTTTCTCAGGAACTGCCTCCATCGGCCGGGACCCTCCGGCCTCCTTCCTTCCTTCCGTTCCCGGCTGGCTTAGCCCGGAGCCTCGTCCGCTGGCGGGTGTTTTTCAGGCCCTTGACCTCTGAACTTCCTGTTTGTGTTGCTAAGGCCTGTCTCCAGGGCTGGCTGAAAAGGAAGTGCCGAGCTCATCAGGTCCGGCCGATAATGCGGGCAGGCCACTCGCTGCCGGCCTTGGCGCAGGGCCACGCTGGGAACTGGCTCTCCCATTCAGCCCTAAACCTTCCAGGGCTTTGGGTGCTTTGTCAGTGGGACAAAACACGGGAAGCTGGGCTTAGGGCAGGCTTCCCTGGCCCTCCGCATGCCTCGCCTGCGCTCCCCTGACACTTGCTGTCCACCCCATTCCCTGCCCTGGCCACCGCCATGCGAGAGGGGCTTTAAAAAAAACCTGTTTCAGAGATGCCGCTTTGACACCTTCTGACTTGTGGCTTGGAAAGGAAGTGAAGCCAGCCAGCTCCCTAAAAAGCAGCTTCCCTGGAGGAAGAGCATTTCGAAACCAGTTTGTGTAGATGTGTACACAAACTACAGGGTGTACATGCCCCCCCCCCCGCACCACGTGCTGCATACCCTCCAACATTTCTCCGATAAAAATAGGGACATCCTATTCCATCATCATCATCTTATTATTTCTACCCCATCCACTTGACTGGGTTGCCCCAGCCACTTTTAACATACGTATATAAAAACATAATAAAGCATTAAACCTTTTAAAAAAATAAATCCCTGCTTTCAGGTGTCTCCTAAAGGTTGTATAGTTACTCATTCCCTTGGGTTGGGGGGTCGCATAACTCTATGCCCTCCAACATTTCTCTGATGAAAAAAAGGATGTCCTAAGGAAAAGTGGGGATGCAGGTGGCACTCTGGGTTAAACCACAGAGCCTAGGACTTGCCGATCAGAAGGTCGGCGGTTCGAATCCCCATGATGGGGTGAGCTCCCGTTGCTCAGTCCCTGCTCCTGCCAACCTAGCAGTTTGAAAGCACGTCAAAATGCAAGTAGATAAATAGGTACTTCTCCGGCGGGAGGGTAAACGGCGTTTCTGTGCGCTGCTCTGGTTCGCCAGAAGTGGCTTAGTCATGCTGGCCACATGACCCAGAAGCTGTACGCCGGCTCCCTTGGCGAGATGAGCGCTGCAACCCCAGAGTCAGTCAAGACTGGACCCAATGGTCAGGGGTCCCTTTACCTAAGGAAAAGTGGGACTTTTGGGATCAAATCAGAAATTAGGACGGCTTCTATAAATCTGGGACTGTCCCTGGAAAATAGTGATGCTTGGAGGGTCTGCGTGCTGCCTGCACCTGAGTCGCTGTGCACTGGATTTTTGAAGAAGGCCCTCAAAGGCCATATAATCCAACCCCTTCCTGCCCCCCTTCCTGTGGAGGGGGATTCAATAACAGCCAGTTTGTGTTGCATAACTGAAGCTGGGGCTTTTGTCCCGGTACTCCCCACCCACCCGGGGGGAAGCGCTTTTTAGTGCTCAATCAGAGCAAACAAACTAAAGAGTGGGTTTTCCCTCGGAAAGGAGAGGGTCAAGGGGAAAACGCCTTGGACGCATGCCTAGAAAACATGGATCAACATCTGTGCGCTTCTGGGCTCTGTTGAAAACGGCTTCTCCCTCCGAATATCCTACCCTGCAAACTCCTAGGTGATGTGGATGCAATTAGGCAGTTGAATGTCCATGCAAACTCCATCCATTTCCCTCCTTCCCTCCCATCCCCTCTGCACTGCCCCGGGCTCTGACAACCCACGCTAAGCCACTGCACATACTGCAGCTGGCAGTCCCCCTTTTTGACCCCAAGTGTGGGACAAAGGATTGTAGGGCCTATAAGACAGAGCTATTCCACATGGCTTTCAATTTGAACTTAGCCTGATCTTTTATTCCTCTTCCTTCCTTCCTTCCCTCCCCCTCCCCTTTTTATGACGATTACCTGCTCTGGGATCCCACAGCTAATTCTCCCCTGGTCTCCCTGCTGGTCCAAATAGGACTAATTTAGCTAGCTAGCCCTGATGATCATCTAATGTTTATTGGATGGATTTCCCCCCTAAATTGATTTTTGAATTCTGAATTTATTGTTGTTCACGTTTTACACTGTATTTTATGCTGTTTTTTGTTGCATCAATTGTTTTAAATTTGTTGTTAGCTGCCCTGAGGCCGGTTTTCTGAACCGGGAAGGGCGGCGTATAAATAAAAAAATATTATTATTATTACTACATCCATCCTGTAGGATGCTTTTAAAAGGGGGGAACTGGAAACTCTGTAAAGGCACCTGGAGTCACACGTCCCCAAAGCTCACAAGCTCCCTAACCTCCGATCCCATTTCTGGAGCTGGGGTGCCTACTGTTAACTTCCAACCTCGAAACCAGTGGCAACCAGACGCGGGAGGCAGAGACCTCACAGGAGCCTCCTGAGGCCTCTCTGGGTTCCCAGCACCCCGACTCTTCACCAGCACGTGCAGGAGTTGGTCAGGATGCTCTGCATGTGACAGAGAGCCCTTCCCGCTGACTCATGCAAGCCCTGTCTGGCTCCCTCACCCCACAACCCACCAGGAGTTTCCCTTCCATAGCAACCGGCTGCCTGTGGCAAACAAAACCGGGGAAGAAGCAGCAGGCGGGAGAGGCAGAGTCCACCTCCCTGAGCCCTCTGTACCTGACACGCCTCAGAAAGGAATGTGCGCCGCATTCTTGGCCTGTGTGTATGGGAGGAGGAGGAAGTCAAGCAGGGAGAGAATGACAGACTCATCCTTGCCACTCCACGGTTCTCGCTCCCCCCAGTGCTGGTTTTCTCCACATCAGACACCGGCATAATTTCACAGGGCAATGCAATAATTATCGAAAAGCAAACAACATTCTTTCCCCTCCTTTTTAGGAAGGAAAAAAGAAAGCTGAAAATACACCAGGGAGGGCAAAAAGGCCAATTTTTTGAGTTTGGAATAGTTTAAAATTTGCAGCCTTTTTAAGAAACAATAAAAACCTGACCCTAACCTCTAATAGGGTTGCTAACTTTTCCTCTCATGAGCTGAAATGTTTTTTACTTTTTATCTCCATATTCCGGGAGGATAACTTTATTTCAGAGCTTGGAACATCCGAATTGCAAAGCAGGTTAAGGATTGCCTTCCTTGAAAATGAAACTTCAGCCACTATTAATAATAATAATAATAATAATAATAATAATCCACTCCTTACCCAAAGGTCACAGGGTGGTTTACAATACAAAACACATATCATAATAACAAGCAAAAGCTATAAACTCTCCTTCCCTCCCTGCTCCCACAAAGTTTAAAAGGCCATAGATTGTTTAATTAGCCAAAGGCCTGGGAGAAGAGGAACGGTTTCACTTGGCGCTTAGAGATATGCAATGAAGGCTCCAGGAGAGCCTTCCTGGGGAGAGCATTCCACAAGCAGGGAGCCACTACGAAAAAGGCCCCGTTCTTGTGTTGCCACCCTCTGGACCTCGCGTGGAAGAAAGACCTCAGATGGTGATTACAGAGTCCGGGGTTGGTTTATGGAGAGAGGCAGTCCTTGAGGTATTGTGGTCCCGAGTCGTTTTAGGACTTTGTAGGGCAAAACCAGCACTTTGAATTGGGCCCAGAAACTAATTGGCAGCCCGTGCAGTTAGACCAGGATTGGTCTGGCAGTTGTGGGAGGTGCAGGGGCAGCCAGACTGGGGGAAGAGAAAGCGGCCAAGCCTCTGCCAGACACCTGCTTTTACTGGTGAAGCTTTCCTGCCAGCTTTCCTGCCAGCCTGTGTGATTTCCCACATTGGCAGCAGAGGAGCGCCCCTTGGAAGATCAAATGGCAACCCTAAAAGCCCAGCCGGAGCTAGCAACCGCCAGGGACTCTGTTACTGCACTGGGGCTGCCTTCCCCAACCTGTTGTCCTCCCAATGCATTGGCCTCCAGGTTCCACCAGCTAGTTTCCTGCTAGCTCTGCAGGCCTCACCCAGCCCAGCTTGCATTATTCTTCCTCTGAGGTGTTTTGGGGCCACCTCTGGCAAGTCCGCAAGATGTTTTCTGTAGAGCCACGAAACAGAGTCTAGAAAGCAGAACCAGCCATGCCAGTTAAAATATCTATATTTCAATGCAAAAGTGTACGATGTTTGTCCCCAGCAAGAAGAAGAAGAAGTTGCAAACACTTTATTTTTGTTTGATTTAAACGTTCACAAGTGCACTCAGTTGTTGCAGTTGCCAACAAAAGCATGACACTCTTGAGCTAAGGTGAAGCCACATGGTCTCTTTTGCTGGTTTAGCAAAAGCAGAATGAACAACAATTAGGTGTCTTGCCACACCCAGCCCTGGCAAGAACTTCTTCCTCCATCGTTCACAGAGCTCACTCTTGGGCAATAAAACCAGTTGCAGACTAGGAAGGTGATGAGAATAGGCAGCCGGTTCTCGCAGGAGCACAACCTCCCCGGCACTAATTTTAGTGCTGAGGCCCAGCTCTGGAATAATAATGCACAGAGACCACTTGGATGCATGTACAAGGACCAGCCCCATCGCTGGGCAAGCAGGGGCAGCTGCCTCAGGCTGCGGCTGCTAGCAGATGGGCAGAAGCCTGCTCAGATATTCCTTCTGAATGGCAGAGTTGTGTGTGCCTTTGTTGCCCTACCAAGCCAGGTTTAAGGTTCTTGCATTGCTATAGGTAAAGGGACCCCTGACCATTAGGTCCAGTCGCGGACGACTCTGGGGTAGCGGCGCTCATCTCGCTTAAGTGGCTGAGGGAGCCAGCGTACAGCTTCTGGGTCATGTGGCCAGCATGACTAAGCCGCTTCTGGCGAACCAGAGCAGTGCACGGAAACGCCGTTTACCTTCCCACCAGAGCGGTACCTATTTATCTACTTGCACTTTGACATGCTTTCAAACTGCTAGGTTGGCAGGAGCAGGGACTGAGCAACGGGAGCTCACCCTGTCACGGGGATTCGAACCGCTGACCTTCTGATCGGCAAGTCCTAGGCTCTGTGGTTTAACCCACAGCACCACCTGTGTCCAATTCGGGCCCTCCAGGGTACCTTAAGGACCAAAACTGAACCCTCAGAACCCAGCCTGACCACTGAGAACATGCAGAGGAACGCTGTTAATGGCGTGCGTGCAACCTCCCCCCAGCTTTGTTCTTGGGGTCGGGTGCTGAGGTCTTCCAGCCAGTCTCAGGCTGTGAAGCCCCACACCCCCTCCCAGCAGAGATTCAGCATACCTCCTCCCAGCCGACTTCCGGGAGTCTCTGCAGGACTCTGCAGGACTTTGACAAGGCTTTGTAGCTGCTTAATTTTCTAATTTCCTGATCAGTCAGTCGCACTCGTGATTTTTGCATGTTTCAATGCTTCATATTGCCCCCTTATAATATAGGGGGGGCAGTAAAGAAATACTTCTATAAACAAATAAATGTCTTGCCCAGTCAGCTTCTGAGAATGCAGCAGGCTGGGAGCACTGCCTGGTCCTTCAGATTGCAAAATATCCTGGGTTGACCTTGCCTGGGCTGCACTGTCCACGGAAGTAAACAAAGGCACAGCACACTCTCCAGGGACCGGAGTCAAAGGTTCTGACTCCAGGCTGGCTACTCCTATTCCGAGGGAGCAATAGAGGCTGAAGGGAGCCCTTCCCCACCCACTCACTCCACCTTACCTCTTGAATTCATTCCTGGCTGAATTCCGGAGTGACTCCTGATTTAAAGACCAGGAAGCCAGTTCGGCTAGAAATCCCTCCAAAGTCGAAACCTGCGGGACCAGAGATTTACAGAAGAGTGGAAGAAGTATACGAATTATTTGAAGAGCAACTGTAATCAGCAAATTACGCTAGTAGGACTACAAGAAGTTTTGTAAGGAGAAATATACGAAGCGTTACAAAGTAGAAAAAGATAGAGATATTGGTGATGAGTTTGGAATGTAATAGGGAAAATAAGAAATGCATACTAAGAGATTAGATTGGAAAATTTTCAGACAGGACTGATGGAAGTCAAAAAAATTGAATAAGATGTAAAAGTATGTTTAATTACTGTTGAAAATGATATGTTAAAAAACTAATATATATAATTATATATTATAAATTATATATTATATTATAAATTATATATTATATTATGTTATGTTATACACACACACACACACACACACACACACACATATATATATATATATACATATATATAATTAGTTTTTTAACATATCATTTTCAACAGTAATTAAGCATACTTTTACATCCTATTCATTTTTTTTTACTTCCATCAATCCTGTCTGAACACACACACACACACACACACACACACACACACACACACACACACAAAATAAATCACTCCAAAGTCCCTGTTCTCCAGGGTCAGCCCCAGATTTACAGAAGCCTTCCCAGGTTCTGATTCGATCCCGGAATGTCCCGCTTTTCCTTAGGATGTCCCTATTTTCATCAAATAAATGTTGGAGGCTTTGACCCCTGAGCAAAGGAGATATGTAACTAGACAACCTTTAGAAGACATCTGAAGGCAGCCCTGTATAGGGAAGTGTTTTTTTAAAATGTTTTTATATATGTTGGAAGCTGCCCAGAGCGGTTGGGGCAACCCACTCAGATGGATGGGCTATTATTATTATTATTATTATTAGATAGGATGTCCCTATTTTCATCAGTGAGATGTTGGAGGATATGGAATTGTGGCTGTAAGGAGCCAGCTACGGTTCTGGGGGAAGCCGTGCATTCTTCTTTAAATGTACGGAGCCCATCTCCGAAGCCTGAGGATCCAGACCTGGGTTTGGAGGCCTTTCGCCTGCCGTCCAGCGGCTCGCGCTAGGGGCTCCGGCTGCGAGGCTGAGCTCCAACGCCTCCCGTCACCACCGATTAAGCCAGCCGGGCAAGATGCGGGCAAGCAGAGGCCTCTGCACCTGCCCCAGCCAGCCAGCTGCTCTCTTCCCCTTGCCCAAAGCTCTGGCTGAGCAGCCCTTAAAGAAGCAGAGCAGCTCTCGGTCCACAGCAGGCTTCCCAGCACCTCACCCCGCCCTGCTTTCTATCTCTTTTGTCAGGGAAGAAAACGCAGGCAGCCAGAGCAGGAAGGGCTGGCGGGAGCCCACAGGCAGAGCGCAGGGATCTCCCAGTTAGTCGCCACGAACTGCTCCAACCTTGAGGATGTTTCTACTGCCCTAATAATAATAATAATAATAATAATAATAATATTTTATTTATACCCTGCCCTCCCCGGCCAGAGCTGGGCTCAGGGCAGCTAACACCAGTAAAATTACAATAAAAACATAATGGGGGGGGGGGAGAGAAAAGGAAAAAAATAAAATAAAATACAGGTTAAAATACAATTTAAAATGCAGCCTCATTTTAATAGTAGCCCATTCTGTATGTGGAGGGCAGTGTGGGATTTACCTTACATATAAGCTAAACAAGCTGTAGCTTAGGGCCCCACTCTCTTGGGGTCCCCCAAAAAAATTAAAGGGGAAAAAACTGGATGTACATTTCCAAAATATAAGATAGGCAAATAAAACCTACATACAGCAACAGTGTTTTGTGTTGTGTAGGCTCCTATGATGCAAGTAATGGCCTGATCCCTAAAACAGGGGTGCCCAAACTTTTTTCAAAGAGGGCCAGATTTGATGAAGTGAACATGCATGAGGGCCAACCAGAGTTGTTGACCTTTTATTAGGAATGAAAGCTTTTTTTTACAATTTTACCCCAAAGCCAGATTAAACCGACCGGCAGGCCAGATTAGGCCCCCTAATCGGACATTGGACATGCCTGCCCTAAAATATCACTGGTCTGTTCATTTCTATATACAGTGGTACATCGGGTTAAGAACTTAATTCGTTCTGGAGGTGCGTTCTTACCCTGAAACTGTTCTTAACCTGAGGTACCACTTTAGCTAATGGGGCCTCCCGCTGCCGCTGCACGATTTCTGTTCTCATCCTGAAGCAAAGTTCTTAATCCGAGGTACTATTTTTGAGTTAGCGGAGTCTGTAACCTGAAGCGTCTGTGACCTGAAGAGTCTGTAACCCGAGGTACCACTGTATAGGGTGCCTACATTCTGCATGGACTAGTTGCATGGCAACATGTGCAAATGGATTTATAGTGATACCTCTGGATACGAACGGGGCTCCGTAACTAGCGATGGCACGTCTGCGCACATGCGCGTCGCTTTTTGCCGCTTCTGCACATGCGCGTGATGTCATTTTGAGCATCTGTGCATGCGCAAGCGGCGAAACCCAGAATTAACGCGCTCCATTACTTCCGGGTTGCCGTAGAGCACAACTCAAACGCGCTCAACCCGAAGCACATTCAACCCGAGGTATGAGTGTAGATACCTATTAGCTCCATAAATTACCACATAGAATATATTCAACACAAAAACAGTGACAATTTCTTGTTGACAAAGGAGAGCTGGACATATAAAGGGCCCCTTTACCTTTAGTAGGTTAGGGCCTCATCAAACCTAAATCCGGCCCTGGAGCGGGGTGTCCGTATAAGTCCCCAAAGTGACCCCCCCGGCTATAGCATCAGCATCAATTAAAACACACATGTGTAAGGACAGAAGCGGCTGGAACAGTTGTAGACTTGGAAGGGTCCCCCCCCCAGGTCATCTAGTCCAACCCCCTGCAATGTAGGAATCTCAGCTACAGCATCCACGACAGATGGCCATCCACACTCTGCTTAAAAATCTCCAAATAAGGTGAGTCCACCGGCTCTCCAATGCAAAACAGCTCTTACTCTCTATAAGTTCTTCCTGATGTTTAGCTGGCACCAAAGGAACCCAGGGAACTTTCCCCTCCCGGTGGGGCCTTCTCTTTCAGCATTTCATCTCTGCCCCCCACCTCACCCCACCCCCGTCCTGGCACGCCAAGGCTCTTCCTTGGGGGTGGGGAAGTGCGGGCCGATCTTTTGCTTCGGCAGTAAAAAGCTGAGCTTTGAAATTCCTCTGCAGGATGGCGAGCCTGGGTGGTGAAGAGTTTTACAAGCCCGACTCCTTTCAAAAAAAGAAGACGGCCGCGCCCCCCGCCCCCTTGTATAACCATTAAGGGCCCCCCTTTGACGGGAGGGAGGCCAGGAAGCATCCTTGCTAATGGCTGGGGGGAACAAACAGGCCTGGGCTGGGGAGGTGGGCTGGCGTGTTGCAAACCGAGGGCTATTTCCTTGCTCATTAAACAACCACAAAGACGCAGCTCAGCTGGGGGGGGGGGGAGGTGTGATGGGGAGGGGGGCAGGGGGCTGGTGGAGGTGGTGGTTCCCCCCCCCCCTTGCCCTGCTTTTCACATGCAGAAAGCCCCCTCCCACTCCTGGCCAAAGAGATGGTGCTTGAATTGACATCTGGCTGCTACACCCCTCAACATATTCAGCATTTTCAGGTTACGGTAACTGCCAGCCCAATTTTTCCCTGTGTTAATCTTTGTGCTTATAAAGCCAGGACTGATGCAAATGTGTTACAGTACTTCCAACTTGAACGGGTTCAGGTGGCTGTCCCCCAGCTTACCGAAGGCTGTATGTTAACAGGGACTCCTTTTGGGCATGGGGAGAGCAGCTCTTCCATGTCTCCCTATTATTGTATTGAGCTCTTTTTATCATAAGGGAAAACTGCTCGGACCCAGGCACAAGTGGAAGTCTGTCCATGCTTTCTTTTACTCAGTTGTGGGCTCATTGCTGAAGGAATTTGGCACCTCTTAGAGCAATCTTTAAGTGAGCTCCTTTTCACACAAGAAGTACCCCCAAACTGCAGGAGGTGGGAATGTGTTAAAAAGTCCTTGTGAAGTGACAGACAGGATGGTGAGGGCCTTATGTTTTCCCTTCTATATGCCTTCCTCACCAATCTACTCCAGTCCACCTGCATTTTGGTAAACATTGCTTGGCCAGGGAAACTGTATGGCCAACTTTGAAGGATGGCTGTGTTTCAGATTGTGATAAGAATTTTAAAGTCGTCTTCTTCTTCTTCTTCTTCTTCTTCTTCTTCTTCTTCTTCTTCTTCTTCTTCTTCTTCCCATTCGCAACCAGAGGTACCACTGTAGGTCCATAAATTGTTGTTGTTTGGTGGTTTAGTCATGTCCGCCTCTTCGTGACCCCCTGGACCAGAGCATGCCAGGCACTCCTGTCTTCCACTGCCTCCCACAGTTTGGTCAAACTCATGTTGGTCGCTTCGAGAACACTGTCCCACCATCTCGTCCTCTGCCGTCCCCTTCTTCTTGTGCCCTCCATCTTTCCCAACATCAGGGTCTTTTCCAGGGAGTCTTCTCTTCTCATGAGGTGGCCAAAGTACTGGAGCCTCAGCTTCCGGATTTAAAGTCTTAGATATATAATAAATGTTCATAAGTGTACCAACCAAGCACGTACATAGATCAGCACAGGAAGACCGACCTGAAACCATTTTTGATTCCCAAACTGACCAAATGTTTTCTCTGCAACGTCAAAGGAAAATGGAAAAGCCTCCCCATTGTCTTTTCGCACAAACCGGACAAGTTCTCCATTAAACATGGATCTGAGTTCTGCCCCCTCCTTTCTTGGGAAAGCTCACCAGCTCTGGCCCCAAGCTGATGCAAGCCCCCAGCAGCTCCCAGCATCTACCCAGCACCCTTCCTGCTGGAGAGGGGAAAGGGGTGTAAAGGTTAACAAGCCCCTTAATTGCTAATTGCTGTGAAATAGGCAGGCAAGGATGGCGGCTGCCTCTCCTGCTCTGCACTGCCAGCCATGAGCCCAGAGGGGAGCTTGCTGGCCTGCCAGGGCCTTGAGGGAGTGGTGGTCTCTAGCGTGTTGCCAGGTCTCTTGTGGGCACCTCGTTTTGGAAGCTGGCTCTGGGGTTTAAGGGATGCACAGGCTACAACAGCTGGATCTGGGAACACATCCCCTCAGTTAATTTTCCTATTTCAGGGCTGCTTTCTGCAGATCCTGCAGCAGTATGCTTTTATTGTTTGTTTGTTTGTTTGTTTGTTTGCTTGCTTGCTTCTATTTATTATTACATTTATATTCCATCTTCCTTCCAAGGAGCTCAAGGTGGCAGACACCATTCTCCCCTCCCCCATTTTATGCCCACAACAACCCTGCAAGGTAGGTTGGGCGCCAGCGCTGCAGTTCCCAGCACCACCATTGTCCACTCTCCAGCTAGAGCTCCTCTGCCTCTAACAATAATTCTAGTAGTAAAAAGTGGTGCTTTCCCCAACGTGAAAATGTAGAGCAGGTGCTTCTCTCCCTTCTCCCAAGCACAGAGTGGGAGGTCCAAAGGGTCAGAAATTATCAAACGGAAGTGAGCCTGTTTTTATTCTACAGGCCTCTCTGGATTCAACCAACCTCTCCCAAGCTGGTGTTCCCCTGATGTTTTGGACCTACAACTCTCACCAGCCTCCGGTAACGTAGTCCACTCAGAACCACAGGGTGGGCACCAGCTTGGGGAAGGCTGGCCTTGATGTCTTGCAGGGTTCGTTAAAGGTAAAGGGACCCTGACCATTAGGTCCAGTTGTGGCCGACTCTGGGGTTGCGGCGCTCATTTCGCTTTATTGGCCAAGGGAGCCGACATACAGCTTCCGGGTCATGTGGCCAGCATGACTAAGCCACTTCTGGCAAACCAGAGCAGTGCACGGAAACGCCATTTACCTTCCCGCCGGAGCGGTACCTATTTATCTACTTGCACTTTGAGGTGCTTTCGAACTGCTAGGTTGGCAGGAGCAGGGACCGAGCAACGGGAGCTCAACCCGTTGTGGAGATTTGAACCGCCGACCTTCTGATTGGCAAGTCCTAGGCTCTGTGGTTTAACCCACAGCGCCACCCGCATCCCCCGCAGGGTTCATTCAAATTATAGGAACTAATTTGGAAGGCATCTGGGTTTGCTTTTTCGACTGTTGTTCACCCTGCAAGATTTCTTTTCCTCTCCATAGAGCTTCTTCTGCCTGCTTTTCCCCAACTTCTTTCTCTGGGTGAGAGATCCATTTTCATCCAGGCAGAAATCGTCTTCCTTGGCCCACCTCCAAGGAGGAGAAGGAGGGGGGGGGGAGAGACAAAGCAACAGATTAAATCTGAGGGTTTGTGGCAGATGTGCAAGGAGTGTGATCTGCCCCTGACAAGTCCAGGTGTGGGGAGCAAGGAGGGGGTGAAACAAAAGGCGGAAAGGAGGGTTGATTTTTAATCTTGGCAAAGATCCGGGGTGGGGTGGGATGGGGTGGGCAGGGGTGGGGCAGAGATTTGACTGCTAGAGGCAATCACATAAACGTGTGGGGTTCAAACCGTTAAGGGTCAAAATTATTCTGCCTGGGAAGCTAGACGGATCCACCACAGGCCCTGCGGCAACCGAGAGATTCTGTGCACAAGCAGCAATGCAACCAGGTTGTTCTTTTCCTCTGTGTGATTCAAAGCTGGTTTTGGAGAGGGAAACACATCAAAATACATTATTTCCTTAAAAAAAAAACAGGATACGAGTTGTGGGCCATCACTCCCCCCCCCCCCAAGAAAAATAGATGCCTGAATTTACCACAAAGTTGTTACAGTAAGTCGCCGGGCGACTCAGGGCAGCCCTGAACAGATGCTGATTTGACAGCAGCTATGTTCATCAGCCGTGGAGGTGCTAAAAACTATGGCAAGCTGTCTCCCTAGCTGGTTTGGGGGTCGCCCCTGGTTCTGGTGCAGGTCAAATAAATGCGCCCCTGCCTCCCTTCGATGGCTAGGGAAGCTCGGAAGGGCCCTCGTGCAAACACGCCCACGTGTGAAGGTAGAGGCCTGGTTGGAAAGCTTAAAGCCTGCTGCCAATACGTGGGAGATGGTTTGAAGAAAAGGAAATATGAATTGGCCCCGTCCCATAGCTTGACCAAGGAGCTAGGTGGAGTCATAGATCTAAAACAGCTGTAGACTCGCAGCTTCCGTTTTGACACGAAATGTTCGTTTTGGGCTTCTCGGAAGTACATGAAGGGAAGAATTGGGTGGCGGGGACACCGGCCCGCAATGGCACCCACCTGAGAGGTCCCAGAACTATGCTCCGGCACACTCCGGCTGAAAAAAAAAGGCATTGGTTGTGGCTAAGACAAGCGGTGTGCAGCACATTGGATGCACAGCAACAGGTTTGTGAATGCAGCTGGAGGCTTCCTTCATGTGCTCAACTGGCTGGGGCAGCCCTTGTTTCTGGACCCTAAGACGCTGTCCCTCTCCTTGCCTGTTGGGGAGGCCTTTTAAAAACGTTGCCAGAGTTCACGTGGGTATGTTAACAGAGTTCCCTGCCCGTGTCAGCCCTTGAGAGTGAGACAAAGGTCACACAGCTGGTCACAAGAGACAGGCAAGCCAGGGGAGCCCACTGTTGTGTGGGGTAACACAGAGAGGAGTGTGGAGTTCAAGGAAGGAAGGAAGGAAGGAAGGAAGGAAGGAAGGAAGGAAGGAAGGAGGGAGGGAGGGAAGGAAGGAAGGAACCTCTCATCCCAAGCAGGAGAAGGATCGCATTTTTGTTGCTGGGGTGACAAACATCGCAAGGAATGCTCTGGAGGGTGAAGCTCCTCTGCATGGAGAACTTCCTCGCCTGGAGGGTAAATTCCACAGGATGACACCACCAGCCTGAACCCAGGAAGAGATGCCCCCCTCCCTCTCCTCCCCCCCAGGGCTAGAAGCTGGGAGGTGACTGTGCAAGGGAAGGCAGGCAAAGGGGAGCTGCAAGCCATGGATGGGTCAGAAGAAGACCCCTCCAAATTCCTATTCCAGCTTTCCCACAAGGATGCCCAAAGGCCTGAGCCTTTGACTTTCCAACCTAGCCCATCTCCAAAGCCTTTTCTTGGTGGTGCCTCCTCTGAGTCCCCCAAGGCGTTCACAGTATTAGCAGGCACAGGGATGGAAGAAAAGTTGGATCTCTGGCAACCAAGGGCAGGTAGGGAGGGGGGGGGGAGAGCCAGGAAATTCTAGTTGGCCAAAAACCCCAGCCATCTCTCAGATCTAGAATGGTGGTCATAGAGAGAGGCAGTCTTTGTGGAGGCAGTGCATGACCTCAGATTGTCTTTAGGTGGAAACACTGAGGGGTTTTTTTTCATATGCCTGTTGTCTTTGTCCATGGAGTTTTCTTGGCAGGGATACTGGAGTTGGCTTGCCAGTTCCTGCTCCAGGTGGATCACGTTTGGTCGAAACTCTCCACTATGACCTGTCCATTTTGGGTGGCCCTGCACGAGATAGCTCATAGCTTCTCTGAGTTATTCAAGCCCCTTCGCCACAGTGTCTTAAAAAGCAGAGACATCACCTTGCCAACAAAGGTCCGTATAGTTAAAAGTTATGGTTTTCCCAGTAGTGATGTATGGAAGTGAGAGCTAGACGATAAAGAAGGCTGATCACCGAAGAATTGATGCTTTTGAATTATGGTGGTGGAGGAGACTCTTGAGAGTCCCATGGACTGCAAGAAGATCAAACCTCTCCATTCTGAAGGAAATCAGCCCTGAGTGCTCACTGGGAGGACAGATCCTGAAGCTGAGGCTCCAATACTTTGGCCACCTCATGAGAAGAGAAGACTCCCTGGAAAAGACCCCGATGTTGGGAAGGATGGAGGGCACAAGGAGAAGGAGACGACAGAGGACGAGATGGTTGGACAGTGTTCTCGAAGCTACTAGCATGAGTTTGACCAAACTGAGGGAGGCAGTGGAAGACAGAAGTGCCTGTCATGTTGTGGTCCATGGGGTCACAAAGAGTCAGACTCGACTAAACGACAACAACAACAACTGAGGGGTTTTGGACACCGTTGGTGAGGTGCAAGGAGCAGGTCAGTAATAATTCACTCGGTGTTAGGGGACACCGTTGGTGAGGTGGTAATAACTCACTCGGTGTCAGGGAAGTTAACTCTTTATTCAAAGAAACGAACACACATCAACTCTTCCCAGAAGTGTACCCTCAGAGTCTCCCGATATTCCAGGGACAGTCCCAGAATTACAAAAGCCACCCCAGCTTCTAATTTGATCCCAGAATGTCCCTCCCCCCCCCCCGCCAGCACTGCCACCGAGCTCAGGGAGGAGGATGAGACAGCGCTTGTCCCAAGCAACACCAACGGCAGCTGCAGCTCTTTGCTGTAGGAAACTGCCCCAATCCCTGAACACAGAGGATCGCGTGCATTAAAGCCAAGGATGGAGGCTTCCCAGGGCCGGTAATCCTCCCTCAAACCGCAGACTGGCTTAGGCGGACCTCTCTGGCCTTGCTGTGAGAGAGGATGGAAACATTGGGAATTGTAAAGCACTCTGTGCACCGAGGAGAGCGGCAGGAGGAGCACAAATGACATGTTTCGCCGAAGTCACTCCGGGGACCCAGAAACAAGATCTTTGTCCGACAGAAGACGCACGTGTGACCTCTTGGCCCGACCACAGAACTGACGTAGAGCATGGCGCTCTCTTTGCGTGACAGGATCGGCCCTGGGGCACTTTTTCAAAACAGGCCAGGAAGATGCCCACATCTAAAAAGGAAAAGCGGGTGTCTGATGACAGCGGTAGCTAAGTGGCCAGTCTACATACCGCAAGACTGACTCCAGAGAAAGGGAACAGAGAGAGAGGGACAGAAGCCTGACCAATTGGCTTACAACCTGCCCCCCAGCAGTATTTATTGAGATAGTACACCTAAGTCACTGCATTTTAAACGATAATGTTTTAAAGCCCATTCGTCCATCTGGCTATAGTTGGCTAAACCCTGCAGAAATTGAAGGTGTCCATTTATTAATGCTAATAAATAGCCTAAACATCATGTAACTGAAACAGCAGCCTCTTTCCAGCTTGGATCCCTCTTTCTCCTCTTCCAATCCACTGTCTCCTCTGTGCTGATGTCTAGACTGCAAGCGCCTCAGGGCAGGGACCTCTCCCCGTATAATTTGTAAAGTGCCACACACACGGATTCCTGTCTCTTTTTCTTTTGCACAACCTTAAATAGCATTCTTGTTGGTTTTTGCCCATTCCCACACTGTACCCAGCCATTATTTAGCAGTCGGAATTGCCGTTTGCTTCCAATATCTGACATATGTACATATATCTGCACATAGCAATGTCTAGCTTTGGGGATAAAAAATGAAAACAGAGCCAGCTTTGCCTCTGAATACCAGTTGCTGGCAATCCCATGTTACTGTGCTCTTTATGACCTGGCTGCCTAAGCACAATACTGCCCAGCCACAGCTCAAGCCTCAACGGAGTCTACTTGTCATTTGTGACGGCCAGTTTGGCCAGTTCACCCGGGCAAAGCAGGGAAGTGCTGGGCACTCCCCTAGCTTAAAGCAAAACACATGTCCCTTTCTGTCCACTCAGGATCCACATCTGAATTGTAGCTGCAGGGACACACACAGTGCTTTTTTTCTTTAAAAAAATGTTTAGGGGTACTCTCATTTTCCTATTCATATTGAAATACTGCCCCTCAATGAGTCCAAACTTAGATTCACAAAATGTTTAGGAGTATGCATACCCCTGCATCCCCCCAGAAAAAAGCACCACTATAATTTTATTAAATTTTCTGTTTTACAATTTAAAATACTCATTTAAACATCCTTAAAATATCAATGACTTCCTTTCTTCTCTTTCCATGTTTCATTTTGCATATCATAAATCCCTGCATACTTTACAAAAACTAAACCATTCAGTATTCCATTATTGCATCCATCAAGACTTATTTACACTGTTGAATTTATCTTAATGCTGACCACGTTTTCAGGTGTACGCATATATTCAATAAACGTTTTCCAATCTTCTCTAAACCTATATTCTTCTTGTTCTCTTATTTTATATGTTAAGTCTGCAAGCTGCATATATTCTGTCAGCTTAAGTTGCCATTCTTCTTTAGTTGGGACCTCGCTCATTTTCCATTTTTGGGCTAACAAAACATAGGTCCGCTGTAGCAGCATACATAAATAACCATTCTTGACACCTGGGAATTTCAAGAAGGGATTTCTAACAGCTTTTGCGAGGCTTGTTTGGGTGAAGGATAGGGCTGCCGTATATCCAGGGGGAAATTTCTGAAATGTGCTTTATCTTGGATCAACAATTTTGGATCAACAATCTTCTTTAAAAAAGCTCAGTAACTTTTGGGGTGTCCTGGTTTTTACTTTTTGAAATATGGCAACCCGATGCAGGAGCCCACAGTGAATCTTCCAAGCCTCTACGGCAGGGGTAGGCAACCTAAGGCCCATGGGCAGGATGCGGCCCAATCGCCTTCTCAATCTGGCCCACATAAGGTCCAGGAATCAGCGTGTTTTTACGTGAGTAAAATGTGTGCTTTTATTTAAAATGCATCTCTGGGTTATTTGTGGGGCATAGGAATTTGTTCATTCCCCCCCCAAAAAATATAGTCCAGCCCACCACATGGACTGAGGGACAGTGGACAGGCCCACAGCTGAAAAAGGTTGCTGACCCCTGCTCTAAGGCTTAAGGTAAAGGTAAAGGGGCCGCTGACCATTAGGTCCAGTTGTGGCCGACTCTGGGGTTGCGGCGCTCATCTCGCTTTATTGGCCGAGGGAGCCGGCATACAGCTTCCGGGTCATGTGGCCAGCATGACTAAGCCGCTTCTGGCGAACCAGAGCAGTGCACGGAAACGCCGTTTACCTTCCCGCTGGAGTGGTACCTATTTATCTACTTGCACTTTGACGTGCTTTCGAACTGCTAGGTTGGCAGGAGCAGGGACCGAGCAACGGGAGCTCACCCCATCGCGGGGATTTGAACCGCCGACCTTCTGGTCGGCAAGTCCTAGGCTCTGTGGTTTAACCCACAGCGCAGAAAATCCAGGTTGTCACAGGCGAAACTGAAGATGAACAGCAAGGGCAGGAGGCAAAGGGAGAGGGCTGGGGAAATGGGGTTGCCCAGGAGGCAAGGCAGGGAGCAGAAGGCAGAGTCAGCAGCACTCCTGTCTCTCGGCTGACGCCCAGCCAGGCCGTTCTCAGGCTTGGGAGCCATTTCTGTGCAGCCCAAGTGATTTATCACCCACCGCCAGGGCACCTTCCTCCCCAGAGGCCTACTTGTGACCAGTTAGACCTAAGCCGTCCCTGTTAGCTTTGCTTGTTTCAAACTGGGGAGACTCCACCCTCTCCTGGGAACAAACTGGTTCCATCCCCTGGCAGTGGCTGTTTCTTCTTCTGGTTACAAAATCTCACCATCTCTGCCTCCTGACCTACTTTCATGGGTCACGGTAAGAGAGCAACATCTTCCCGGCTGCCTGTCACCTTTTGCCAATGCAGCAGCCTCCTTTGTGCAAATATCCCTGGGGCAGCAGGAACCTCTGAGGGCTTAAAGGCAACAGTTCCACTACCAGAACTTTCCACATTCATCAATGAGTTTGTGCAAAAGTCTGCATGTTTGGATTCAGGGCCACACTCAGCCCATTTAGAGGGCTTGATGTGAGTTGTTGTTGTTGTTGTTGTTTTATATGCCACCCATCTAACTGGGTTGCCCCACCCAGCCACACTGGGCAGCTTCCAACAAAATATTTAAAAAGGTCATGCAACGTTGATCGGCCACTATAAAAGAAGCTAATGAATAAGAAAACAGCAACCTGGAAATATGAAGATCTTAAACCACAGCAATCATACCCTCTGCCCTGGTGTTCCTGTCCCCTACGCTGCTGGGAGGGCACACTGTCAGTGGCAAGAGAGAGGACACTCTGTATATGCTCGGAGGCACCCTCTCTTTATTTTCATTTCAAATACTCCAGGGTTGAGTCCTCCTGACATTTTAAACAGGTTCTGGGCCTGAGACCTGCCTCCGGTTAAGCCCTAAGAAACACACTTAACGGGCTTCTGATGTAAATTTCAGGAAATGCTTCTGTTCAGAAGGAAGAGGGACCTTAAAAACAAAAGCAGAGAGGTCACTAAGGGTGCCTCCGTGTGTGTGGTTTTTGTTGTTTATATGGCACTTTGCAAATACGACCTTTCTGAATTATGTCACTCCTTAGAATGTCATGTGCATAGTGGGTAATGTAACACTCTTGACAGTTTTGGGCTGATTCAAATCCCTTATTCAAAGACTTATTTTATTCAGTCTCCGATGGGTAGAAAAAGCGCAACACCCGCCCCCCCCCAAACCCTGCACAGCTGAGGCACCAGGGAGCCACTGAGGTCAGGCTCAAAGCGCACTAGTCATGAGTCAGCTCCTTCCAATCCTTCACAAGTGCTGGGTTTCACTGTGCGAGCATCAACTCGCTCCAGCTCCTTCCAGGGAAGAATGTTCCACAACATCCCTGGGTAACTTGTTCTGAGGTTGCCCAACCATTCTGACTAGGAAGTACCTTGAGACAGGCGTACCTGGCTGGGTTGCACCACACGTCTCTCCCTTGGAATTCTTTTCTAACGAGAGAGAGAGAAAACCTTTTGCCAAAAATGTCCTGCCCTACATCAATCCTCCCATCTGTCACCCTGGAGGTACGAGGCCGATGACCCGCCTCTCAGCTGGGACATTTGAGACCAGAGGCGGCATCATCCTGGGCACCCTTCAAAGGCTGGTAGATCTGATCTGTGAGGCTCAGTTAAACCACAGCAAACTGTGCATCACCTGCACGTTTCCAAGCATCTTTCAAGCTGCAGGTTACCTTCTGCAGATTGCCAGCTGCACATTCCCCCGTAAGGCACCGAAATGCTTTCGAAATGGCCTTGCTTGGGGATTAACCCACAACCACTCAAGATGCATTTAGTGCAGTTTTAACTGCCTTCACACACAAGGTCTCGCCTGCGGACCCCGAGGCTGGCAGCTGCTTCTTTTTGCAGCAAAAGCCAACAGCTGGAAGGAAGGGGCTGCAGTGGCTTCCTGGCATCTGCACCTTGCGTGCCGGCTGCTCTCTTCAAAACAAATTGCTGTTACGGCTCTGGCTGAACCTTTACAATCCGTTTCCCTGCTTTCTTCTGCCTGGGATGGCGTTTGGCCTGCGGGCCTCACCTGAACTTTACAGGCTCGCTTTTCCGCCTCCGTTAATATTTATAGTGGCAGAATAAATGCCACACTGGTTTATATTTTTAGAAGGGTCACTTAGAACTGGAGGGGAGGGGCGCAGAGGACAGAAGGGAAACAATAATTTCTCCAAAGGGATGCAAGAAAAGCAGGCAAAGGGGTCGTTGGGGGAGAGGGTGGCAACTAGGCTTGCTGTTAAATGCCTCTTTGCATATAATGTGCACTTTAAAAAAAAACAACAACGCAAATAGCAGCTGTTGTGGAGCGAGCGGTGGGGCTGTTAATTAAAGGCAAACTGTAAGAAGCCAAATGGTGAAATGAGAAAGGAAAAACAATCTATATCAAGAAGGAATTAAACAGAACGCCAGAGCACTGCAAGCAAGGTGACCAGGGGTTTGGAGCATGGAAAAGCCAATGTGTTTGGTGTTATTTTTTTTTAGTTTTAGAAAAATAATAATACCTTCCAACTGGAACACTGAAGTTGCAAGGATATAATTTTATGTCTCATAAATGCATCAATTTATTTCTATAGATAATTAAACGATGTGCATTGCCAGATCTTTAAACTGTTTTATGACGCAATGTTAAATGTAGTTTGATATTTTGTTTTTAAGGAGAGAAAATGGTGTCTGGCGGGGCGGGAAGGTTTATTAAAATTATGCTTGGCAAGGAGTAAGCGAGCTTCCCACTTGCATCCTATTAGACTAGATTGCAATATGTTTGGCAGCGGATTCAGGGCAGGCAACAGGAAGTAGTGCTTCTTCACATAAGCCACAGTTCCATGTTTGCACCTTGCCCCCAAGCAGCAGCAGCAGCAGCACTTACTGGCTGGGCTAGATTTCAGAGGTGACTGTTCTCATTTCCAGCATTTATGCCTCCACCTTTCTAACAAATATTCAACGCAACTCAACTGCACGGAAGTGGAGAGGCCTGCACGTGGGTATCGGGCAGGGTGGCGAAACAGAGCCTGCATGTTCAGAAGCAGTCTACCTTTGAAAAAACAACCGCTGGAGCCAAGTGATGGCAGAGTGCTGTTGCCTTCATGCCCTGCCCCAGACTTCCTGGGGGCATTTGGCTGGCCACTGCGAAAAGTACGGTAGGTGGGCAAAATGAACCATGCCCTCAATCTAACCCAGCAGTGCTCTTAATGTGTTCTTAAATCAGCCCATGCACTTCCACAATATACGTTCTACCTCAGAAAGGGGGAAGCAAAACAGGTCTTCATTTGAGCTCGATGAATTTTTTTGAAAAGTGTTTTGAATGCCAGGGGTCCATGGCCACCTCTGAGCATGTGCAGAGTTTATTTAGTGAGAGCAGGTGTAGTACAAACTTGGGAATATAACCAGTATACAGTGGTACCTCAGGTTAAATACACTTCAGGTTACATACACTTCAGGTTACAGACTCCGCTAACCCAGAAATAGTACCTCGGGTTAAGAACTTTGCTTCAGGATGAGAACAGAAATCGCACAGCGGCGGCACGGCAGCAGCAGGAGGCCCCATTAGCTAAGGTAGTGCTTCAGTTTAAGAACAGTTTCAGGTTAAGAACGGACATCCAGAACGAATTAAGATCTTAACCCGAGGTACCAATGTATTTTTTAAGTTTGGTCATGAACTGAGGGGCTGCAAGCCTCACATCTGCAATGTCAGAGTTATCTCTCGCTTGAACTGCTGCTATGTGCTCTATGTGGGGCTACCTTTGAAGGTGACCTGGAACCTACAACTAATCCAGAATGTGGCAGCTAGACTGGTGACTAGGAGCAGCCACCGAGACCATATAACACCGTTCCTGAAAGACTCCCAGTATGTTTCTGAGCACAATTCAAAGTGTCGGTGCTGACCTTTAAAGCCCTAAACGGCCTTGGTCCAGTATACCTGAAGGAGCGTCCCCACCCCCATCGTTCTGACCGGACACTGAGGTCCAGCACCGAGGGCCTTCTGGCGGTTCTCTCACTGCGAGAAGCCAAGTTACAGGGAACCAGGCAGAGGGCCTTCTCGGTAGTGGCACCCGCCCTGTGGAACGCCCTCCCACCAGATGTCAAAGAGAAAAACAACTACCAGACTTTTAGAAGACATCTGAAGGCAGCCCTGTTTAGGGAAGCTTTTAATGTTTAATGGGTTATTGTATTTTAGTGTTCTGTTGGAAGCCGCACAGACTGGCTGGAGAAACCCAGCCAGATGGGCGGGGTATAAAGAATGAATTATAATGTTGTTGTTGTTGTTGTTGTTGTTGTTGTTGTTGTTGTTGTGAACAGTGGTCTGTCCTACAGAGCTCTTGGAATGATGGCCAAGGATTAAATGATGAGGCTCTTTAAAACAGAAGGTTGCAGTAGGCAATCTGAGTGGGCATCTTAGCATTTGATCAAACCACCAGCTTTCCCAAAGGAAAATCTTTTGGAGAGTAGTATCCTACCTCGCTCCCCGTTGGCAGTGCTCAAAAAAGTCTGTCCTCCAGAAGTGAGCTCACTTTTTACCTTGATAAAAGTGTAGAGCTAGGATGCCAAACTTCAGACGAAAATTGTGAAAAATTCTTCCCATACCTCCCTTTGGCAAAATTCTCTGGGGAAATGATTTCTGCATTAGGTCACCCAAGAGGAAGGCGAACAAAAGAGGTTCTTTTAGAGGTGAATTGACTGATGTCATCCTGCCCACGTGTGCCTGTTCGTGAATGAGAGAGACGGGGAGAGAAGCTATTTCTGCAGAATCCACTTGCAAAGGTGGCTGCATGGAGAGACTCATCACAGTCTCTTAAAACAGCCATCACTTGCCTCGTGAGCTCCATAAATTTCAGACTGCGATGCCCCTCAGGTCCCAGCAAGTATGTCTTTCAAAACATCCAGAATGCACCAGTTTGGGAATGCCTGTCTGAGATCCACCAAAGAGGCCACTTTCGATTCTTGCCTCCTGAGTGCCAAGTGTGGATACCAGAGGCATGGGGGGAACCTGTCCCATGGCTATGGAAGGCTGGCAACACGCCCAACTCAGGGCCCGAGCACCTGTGCTTTTGGTGGCCTTTTCAGAAGGGATGCTAAGATCACACTCACTGACTCTTCGAGAGGGGTTTGGAAGAAGAGAGAAGATTCTGAACCAACCCTAAACTCTATCCAATCAATAGTACAAGGTCCACCTTGGGGGTCTGCAGAGCAACGGACATGACTTACCTTTGTACAGGTAAGAGTCAGGGCAGCTATGCTTTAACCATCACAGCACAAGGCAAGTGTTTTTCTCTGTCCTCTTTCCAGGCAAAGCAAAGGGGCATCGTCTCAGTTCAAGGACCCTTCACAGCCAGGCAAAAGCACTTGAGGAGGGCCATGGGCATAGCCAGGATTCTTGTTAGGGGGGACGGGCTTTTGGTGAGGGAGCCAGAACCTCAGATTTCTATTGATTTGTACAGTGGTACCTTGGGTTAGGGACGCAGGTGGTGCTGTGGGTTAAACCACAGAGCCTAGGGCTTGCTGATCAGAAGGTCGGCAGTTTGATTCCCCGCAACAGGGTGAGCTCCCGTTGCTCAGTCCCTGCTCCTGCCAGCCTAGCCGTTTGAAAGCACGTCAAAGTGCAAGTAGATAAATAGGTACCACTCCGGCGGGAAGGTAAACGGCGTTTTCGTGCGCTGCTCTGGCTCGCCAGAAGAGGCTTAGTCATGCTGGCCACATGACCTGGAAGCTGTACGCCGGCTCCCTTGGCCAGTAAAGCAAGATGAGCGCCACAACCCCAGAGTCGTCCGCGACTGGACCTAATGGTCAGGGGTCCCTTTACCTTTACCTTGGGTTAAGAACTTAATTCATTCCAGAGATCCGTTCTTAACCTGAAACTGTTCTTAACCAGAGGTACCACTTTAGCTAATGGGGCCTCCTGCTGCCGCTGCACAATTTCTGTTCTCATCCTGAAGCAAAGTTCTTAACCCAAGGTACTATTTCTGGGTTAGCGGAGTCTGTAACCTGAAGCGTCTGTAACCTGAGGTACCACTGTATTGATTTTGATTGATTTAAGGGGGGGCAGCTACCCCCCTTGGCTATACCCATGAGGAGGGCACAGAGCAGGCTCTGGGAGGGGTGTGGCCTCAGAGATGTGCTGAGGGCCAGGCAGAGAGTTCTGGAGGGCACATTTGGCCCCCAGGCTAGAAGTTCCCAAATCCTGACAGCAAGAAAATTGAAAGATTAGCTACAAAATAAGTTCAAATACATTGTACCCAGGCCCAGTTCAAAGTGTTAGTACTAGTGTGCCTGATTATCAAAGCATTTACTACTACTACTACTACTACTACTACTACTACTAATACTACTATATTTATTTATACCCTTCCTTTTACCTTGATGCGACTCAAGGTGGCTTACAGATAAAAACAAAAATTGCTAAAAACATAGAAAAACAAACATTAAAAATAGAACACACACACAGAGATCTGTCTGTCTGTCTATCTGTCTATCTATCATCTATCTATCTATCTATCTATCTATCTATCTATCTATCTATCTATCATCATCTACCAGTGCTATTTTTCTGGAAAAAGAGGTGCCAGAAGTCACCATGGACCCTGAGAGCTGCTGGAACTAAGCTCTGGTGAGTTTCAGCTCAAAAAAAGTCATACAGAATACATATATATATATATAGAGAGAGAGAGTTTCTATACTACCTTTCATCCAAGAATCACAGGGCGGTTTACAATATAAAAACACCGTAACCAACATAAACAATACCCCCAGTTATTTTATACACATATAAAAGATCTATTAAAACCATACAGATAATTACAGCACATCATCAGCCTTCTCATTAAAAGCAGTCAGTTCCCCAAAGCCTGTTGGAACAAGGTCTTCACCTGCTGGTGAGACAGCAGGGAGGGAACCACTCTGGCTCCACTAGGCAGGAAGTTCCAGAGTTGTGTCTCTGGGAGCAACTGGTGAGCATTTTAAGGGCTGCCTTCTTACCTACCTTGGTTTTAAGTTCTTTTTGAGGTGCCCTTGGTGAGCGTAGTCTGCGGATCAACCGCACATAGCAGGGCCTTCTTGGTGGCCGCACCACAGTTATGGCACTGCCTCTTTGTGGAGATCTGGCTGCCCTCCACGTTGCTTTCGTTAAATGCACTTTTTCAATGCAGACCTTTGAACATAAAAGGAAAGTCTGCTGTATCTGTTTACTGTGCTAGTAATACAGCATATTTCAAATACTGAGAATGACCTTGGGCCAGTCAGCACCTGTCAGCCTAAGCTACCTCACAAGGTTGCTATCGCGGGGGTTGGGGGCGGGGAGGAGCAGGAATGCCACCTTAAGCTCCTTATAGAAAAAAGTGCGCTTATCGATGCAGATGCGTAAATAAAGAAACAATATCTTTAAGGAGGCATCAGGATCCAGCATTGCAAGGCTCAAACTCTTTTTTTTAAAAAAAAAAATTACTTTTCCAACAATTTAAACACTACAAAACAAAACAAAAAAGAACAATACAGTACAAAAACACTACATAACACTAACACAATAAACTAACAAAACAAAAACCGTTTAAAACACATCAAACAATTTCAATATCTTATCTTTCATTCACTTATTTCAACGACCTCCTCACAGCTCCCTTTTTGTATTCCACGTCTGTTAATTGTTTCAGCAATTCCTTTCCATCTTCCGTTTTCTATCCTATAATTATCTTAACACATTCTAACCTTATTTTTTCCTTTAATACTCTATTAATCTATTTATACTTAATTCCTTATAACATTTCTACTAAAGCCATATAACTTCAGTCCAACATTTTTCTAACATTCATTAATTTTACAGTATTTCTGTAAATAGTCTTTAAACTTTTTCCAGTCTTCTTCCACCGACTCTTCTCCCTGGTCTCGGATTCTGCCAGTCATTTCCGCCAGTTCCATATAGTCCATCAACTTCATCTGCCATTCTTCCTGGGTGGGTAAATCTTGTGTCTTCCTGCAAGGCTCAAACTCAATGCAGATGCCCACAAACAATGGGATGAGGTGCTGCGCTGTCACGGAACATCAACAAATATTCCAACCATTCAGGCTGAAAGTGCTGACTTCTTTGTGGGAACCGAAGAATCAATGTTATTGGGGAAAATCTCACGGGCTGAGGAACAGAAGGGCCTGTGTGTCATTCTGAAGAAGGGCCTCAACTGGCCAGGAAACTTTGGAATCTGGGTCAGTAGGGCTACAAAAATTGGGGAGGGAGCCCCTGCAGTCCACATACTGCTTTGCAGTAACCAGGCAAATGCTTACATGCTGATCTTTACAGGGCTAGCAATATCGCATGCCTCAAACCGATTTGCTACATTATTTTGGTCATCTTTGTGCCATGATCCTGTAAATTAGGTCCCAGTTATCCTACAGCATGGGACACAGGTGGCGCTGTGGGTTAAACCACATAGCCTAGGACTTGCCGATCAGAAGGTTGGCGGTTCGAATCCCCGCGAAGGGGTGAGCTCCCGTTGCTCGGTCCCTGCTCCTGCCAACCTAGCAGTTTGAAAGCACATCAAAGTGCAAGTACATAAATAGGTACCACTCCGGCAGGAAAGTAAACAGCGTTTCCGTGCGCTGCTCTGGTTCGCCAGAAGCAGCTTAGTCATGCTGGCCACATGACCCGGAAGCTGTACGCCGGCTCCCTCGGCCAATAAAGCGAGATGAACACCGCAACCCCAGAGTTGGCCACCACTGGACCTAATCGTCAGGGGTCCCTTTACCTTTATCCTACAGCATGAAGGATTCTTTAAAAAAAAAATCATATGGATTTTGATGTGGCTGTTCAGAAACTGCTCAGATAGCATCTCTGCCTCTGCACAGCCCAACGGAGGCTTTGCCTTTGCCTACTACCTCTTGGGAGCAGAGGAGACTGGCATGGAGGGGAGAGCCAACTTTCCAGGGGACCCCCGGGGTCGAGGGTGAGTCCCGGGTCGGGGTGCGCAGGGGCCATGGAGAGCGCCCGCCCCCGCCAGGGAATGCGATCAGAGCCGAGTGGGGGGCAAGGGGCTCCAGGGACCCTTTGCACCGCGCCCCGTCGGGCAGGACTCTAGGTCCTGCCTGCGCCTGCGCCTCCTGAATCCCTCTGTCCCGGGCCGGAGGGCAGCGCGGGAGCGAGGCGAGAGGCGCGCGGCCGGCTGGGGGCGTGGCTCGCGTGACGTCAGCATGGGCATGAATGAACAGGGCGAGAACTTTCCCACCGGCTCCCATTGAGCTTTCCGGAGCTGCGGAGGCGACACGGCTTCTGCCCAGGCGCTTCCTCGACGGCGGCAGCGAAGCGAGCAGCCAGCCAGCCAGGCAGGAAGGCGCTGCTCCGGGCACAGCATGGGCAGCCTCCGTGGGGCCGGCGCCCCTCTCCTCGTCCCCTTCTTCCTCCTGCTCCAGGCGGCGCTCCAGGGCGCCCAGACCCGCGAAGGTGAGAAGCTCCCCCTCCCGGCCCGGGACTCTCCTTCTCTCGCTTCCCGGACGCCGCGCTCCGACGAGCCGGCCTGAGCGCCGACGGAGAGCCGCGCCGGGGAAGGGGAAACGCGCACGGCTTCCTGCCCTTCCCGGACCCCGAGACGGAGCGGGACAGACTGCCTCTTGGCCGGCTTGGGGGCTGGCGGGCTGGGGGTCGCTTCTGCTCACCGGCATGGCAAAAAAAGGAAAAGTTTTTTTATCGCTTTGGCGAAGTCCGGTGCCCGCTGCCCTTCCCAAAGTCGGTGCGTAGACGGTGCGGGTACTTCTGTGCGCGTATTTTAAACTCCAGGTGCGGATTTAAATCTCCAGCGAGGATTTAAATCTCCAGCAAGAAGAAGAGGGGCGCGTCCGTGGGGGCGAAAGCGAAGCGAGGGGGCGGCCGGCTGGTTTGGAGAGGCGACGAGGCCGCCGCTGGGTTTCAGAGCAGCGGGGGGAAAGAAACGTTTGGCACCGCACAATGGATGGATTTCCTCACCAAAGGGGCTGTGTGGACCCGGCACCTTGTGGTAATGGAAGAGCGTAGGTCTAGCGATGCCTAAGCGGAACCTCCCGGTTCGAAGGCAGTCTATCTGCAAGTTCTTGGTGCTGGAAAACTAGCAGTGGGAAGGGTCTGTTGTGCCTTTATGCCCTGTTTGGGGGTTTTCTACCTGGCTGTCCTTCTCGGGAACAGGATACTGGGTGAGGTGGGCCGTGGATCGGTCTTTATCCTGCGGTCCGTTGTTCGGCCTCCTGGGATGCGCCCCGCGTTTGAGGAATGGGGCGCTAGCAACCTCTTTCCTCGACGGGTTTGAGCGCTTTAAGCGGCCTTTGGAGTCTTGAATAGCTCCTTAAACAGGCGCAAATTGTCGCAGGGCATTTTTAAAATTCCTGCGTTGGATCAATAGATAGATCTTCTTTTTTTAAAAGAATTCCGACTTATTCCTTGGCGTGTAAGGTAGAACCTGCTTTGGGCAGGTGCTTATTTCTGACTTGGGAGATCAAGTAAGTGCACGTGGATGGACAGGGAAGAGCCTTGTGTCTGAAGAAGAGTTCTGTGGAACGCAGAAGTTTGCATATGCCTCTGCTCCAGGCCTTTGGGACTAAGCACTTGATTTCCCCCAAATAGGAAATAGTACTGCCCACTGGCTAGAAGGCAGGAGAGCAAGGTTCCGATCCTGGGCCCTGCTGGTAACATTCTGGGAAATGCGGGTGATTCACACGCCTTGCTTACACAACTGAGCCTCCGCTGCTGTGGCAGGGATGGTTCATGCCAGGTTGGGCAAGGGAGGCAAATATTCTGGTTGCCACAAGAGAAGGGTGGGTCAGGGAGGGGCGCTGAATCAACACCAGGAGATTGATCACCCACAGTCTCCTTTTTTTTCAGGGTGGTGTGGGAAGCAGGGGCAGATTTCCTCTTAGAGAGAGATTTGGGGTTGCATGTATGGGAGGCCATTTCCTTTACTCTGATTTCGGCCACACTGGAAATTAGGCGAATTCTTGGTCTCTTCATGGTCCCCGTGAACAGGATCTCAGCAGCTGGAGCCGTTGCTCCAACTCTCTTATGCAGTCCCTTTTGAGCAGAATCTGGGAATTAAGGAATATTTGAGCCTGGGACTATACATTTGACGTTTGGAACTTGGTGCTGGTGTGTTCCTGAAGGTCCTTGAAATGTGTTGGACCAGTCTTTGGGCCTATCCTGCCCTTGACCCAGCACCACAGTGGGGGGCAAGCCAGCAGCAAAATTCCTTCCAGGTTAAGCCCTTCCGTGGAACAAGCCCAGACTTGCCCACAGGTGTGTACTTTTTCTGCCTGAAAGCCAGGATTTAAATATTTGGCCCCAGGGGATCACCCCAGAGCATATTTTCAGTGGTACGTCTTGTCTCTGGAATGTGTGGAGCCCTGTTAGTCCTTGGAGCATGTGCAGAAGGCTTTTCTTAATCTCTTTAGTCACTGCAGCCTGATCTGGTATTATGGGGCTGAGCTCCTGGGAAGTCCAAAACATCTGGAGGGCACCAGATGAGGGAAGGCTGCCCTGAGAAGCAAGAAGGCCTTCTGGGGCAGGGCTGGGGATGAACCTGTGGCTGTCTGGATACTGGTGGCCAGTGGTGAGGGATTGTGGGAGTTGTAGTCTAGGTACATGTGGCAGGGCACAGGATCCCCAGCCTTGGCTTATATGACCAACCATTCCAGTCCTGGTCTCTGGATATATATGTCACCCCTTTTCATGAAGGGACCACACGATTTTTGCTCTCCTTCCTAAATTGTTCTTCCCAGGGAAGGGTCACGGCTCAGTGGCAGAGCAACTGCTTGGCATGCAGAAGACCCTGGGTTCCTGGCAGCGTCTCCAGCTAGGGCTGAGCAAGAGTCCCGGCCTGAAACCCTAGGGGGCCATTGTCAGTGTAGACAACACTGAGCGAGATGGACCCGAATTCCAACCTCCTTTAAGGTAGCTTCCTGTGTTTTCTACAAACTCTTGTGTTTATCATCGCTCCCCTTTTAAAAGACCTGGCAGCATGTACTACCTTTCTTCACACCTGGGCAGAGCAAAGTGGGAGGAAGCAGCAACAGTAATATTTAGAGCAGAACTCTGGAGAATGTAGCACAGGGTACTTTAAGCCCCAAAATGCAAAGTTCGGAACCGGAGTGGGTGGGAGCCGTGAAGAAGAAGAGGAGGAGTTTGGATTTGAAATCCTGCTTTAGCATGACCCTAAGGAGTCTCAATAGGGACGAGGGTGGTGCTGTGGGTTAAACCACAGAGCCTAGGACTTGCCTCCCTGCTCCTGCCAACCTAGCAGTTCAAAAGCACGTCAAAGTGCAAGTAGATAAATAGGTACCGCTCCAGCGGGAAGGTAAATGGCATTTCTGTGCGCTGCTTTGGTTCGCCAGAAGCGGCTTAGTCATGCTGGCCACATGACCCGGAAGCTGTACGCCGGTTCCCTTGGCCAGTAAAACGAGATGAGCATTGCAACCCCAGAGTCAGCCACGACTGGGCCTAATGGTCAGGGGTCCCTTTACCTTTAAGGAGTCTCAAAGTGGCTCATATCGTGGAGGACTCCCTGTTTACTGGACAGATCCCTCCTAGGCTCCCTCCCTGGAGTAGTTAGAGCCCAGCTGGCCATCATTGGGGGAACCCAGGCAGAATCCCTGGGAAGATGGAGAAGGGAAAGCAGTTCCTTTTGGCTTGGACAGGGAGCACTTAGGAGCTTCTGCACAAGGTATTTTCCATGCTCCCTGGTGGACCTGCTCTTTAGTAAATGGTAAAAAGCCCCCCCCCCAGCTGGAACATCTAAAAGGGAAGTACAGCATAACATGGCATGGGGTTGATGGGTGTGTGTGCGGGGGGGGGGGGAGGGATTGAATGGCCTATGGCTTCAAAACCCAGCAGCATGTTTGGTCAACTACTTGGAGCCGAATTTTTCCCATTTGGGCCCTTCTGGTTGGTACAGTGGAACCTTGGTTTTTGAACTTAATCTGTTTCAGAAGACTGTTTGGCTTCCAAAAAGTTTGAAAACCAAGGATCCATGGGCTGGCTGCAAAGTCAATGGGAAAAAAATGAAAAACGTGGCTTGGAAGCCATTTGGCTTCCGAAAATCATTCAAAAATTGGAACGGTTACGTCAGGGTTTTCAACGTTTGGGAGCCGAAGCGTTCCAAAACAGAGGCGTTCAGGAACCAAGGTTGACTGTATTTGCAAAAGCAGCTTGGGAGGCTCCCTTGAAGTGTCCCCAGAAAAGAAGGCCAGCTGTGTCCACTCCCAAACTCAGCCGCTGAGGAAGAAGAAGAGGAGAAGCCAGAGTTGGCAGGAGCAGCCAGCAGCCCCCATCCAGCCACTTTGAGACGGAAGCTTTGCTGACCAGAGAAATGTGGATTATGGGTTTTGAGACACAGCCGCTCCAAGCCTTTAGCCTCAAAGGCAGCAGTAGCGCTGGCTTCGCACTCTTTTTCTTTCTTTTTTTTCGCACATTCATCAGCTTCTTTTGAAAAAGCCACTGGAGTGGGGCGGTAGGTCTGGTGGCGCGGAGAGGCGCTGGTGGTGCTGGTGTGAGTCAGGTTCCCCATGGGAAGGGGGGGGTCTGCCTCTTCCAAACCTGAAGAGCCCACTGGCTTGCAGGAGAAGACAGGAATGTTAATGAAGAGACTGGATGGTTGCCTGGGCTCTCTAATTACGCCAGGGAGGGAGCCTAGCAGGGATCCGTCCAGTAAACAGTTCCTCTCCAGCCCTGGGCTGCTGTGTAGCAGTCTCTTGTCAGTCTCTGGAGCTGGGAGGGGGCAGCCAACCGTTGTAAGTTCTGGCTTCCAAAGCAGCGCCCTGAGACACACTCTCGGATGCGTTCTTTTTCTCCCAAGATGCCTAAAAGTAATTGGCCTTGAATGCAAAGGGTTAATTAAAACTGGTGGCAGCTCCCAGCTTGGAACTGATGGGGTGGGGATGTGTAAATTTTCGCGTCTCTTTTTTGTGCTGCTCAACTGAAACAGCAAAATTTCACCCTTACCCAGAACATTTTCTTTGGAGCCACTGGACTGCGCTCTCTCATTACCGCACTAGGACCACAGGAAGGTGCTTTAGACAGAGTCAGACCCTTGATCCGTCTCACTTGGTATTGTCTGCACTGACTGGCAGAGGTTTCCTTCCTTCCTGGGACTCAGTAGGGTAGCCTTCCCTCTGCCACTAAGCCCTGTCCTTTCCAAAACGATTGGTTTGGGCCTGCAGAAACCCACCGACTTACTGTTACTGTAGGAAATTCAGCACCTCCTCTCTGCTCCATTGGCACTTTCTCAAAAGCAAGAGGTGTCGGAGCTGACATCCACGGGGGACACCTTCTGCCCTTAAACCTTCCTTGCAGAGCCCCAATGTGCAGGTGCGGTTTGTGGCTCTGGGGAGTCGGGCAGATGCACTTTGTGCATGCCCAGAGAAATGTTGGCATCTTCTCGACTTGAATCCTGGCAGGCCCAGAGTCCCCCCCCCCCCGCAGTCTTAGTGGTACCATGTAGTTGGTGCTGGGTTTTTAAAGGATGGGAGGCAATTGAGCTGTAAGAGTTGTTAAGGCCCGTCTGACTGGTGGTCAGTGCCAATGGGAGCCATGGACCAAAACGGCAGGAGGGCACCAGCTTGGGCAATGCTGTTCTTGCAGATCACGTTGTAAAGCCCAGCTCTTTGGCTTTGGGCTCTGCGTGGATCCTGTTGCGCTCCTGACTAGCAGATTCCTGTGTACCACTTGGTCATGGATCCTCTGTCATGTATAGAATTGTGGGACGGTTTCTCTCTCCCTCCCTCCCTCCCCGTTCCAAGTGGCTAAAATACAGGCAGTCAAAAAAATCAAAAATCAAATCCACACACTGGGAAGGGAGGGGAGAGCAAAGTTTAAAATTAACTCTGGAAATTGGTGGGAAAGAAAAGCTGTTCCAGATGCTGCCTGCCTATTTATTTATTTTTATTTTAAGTGAAGAGTGCAGGGAAACCATGCAGGATGACAGGCAGGCAGTTGGGGTGGGGGTTGGTTGTGGGGGGAGGGAAGAGAGAGCATTGCTTGCCCCTTTCTTTAGCAATAAATCAAAATAGCTGAATAGGTTCCGATTAGGGAAGGGAAGGGTCGCTGTTTTTTCCTGCTTTAAGGGGGCTGGGAAAGGAGAGGCAGTGCGGTATAGCGGTTGGAGGGCTGGGTCAGGGCTGGGACCCCAAGTTACCCTGCAAGGTGGTTGTGAGGATAAATTGGGTGGAGGGTCTGTGTACATCGCTTTGAGCTGGTTGGAGGAAGGGATAGCTATAAATGTCCTAAATAAATATGTTGTATGTGGTTATTAGTCCTTGGGGCTTTTAAATAAATAAAGTAAGTAAGTTTCAGTCTGACTTGAAGGCAGCATACACTGGATGTCAGTTCCTGGGGGACAAAGAGGCAAGGGAGAGTCGCTTTCATGCCACGGTTGTGAGTTTCCCAGAAGCGTCTCTTTGGCCACAGGATGCCGGACTAAATGGGTCCAGCAAAGCTGGCTGTGGGTAGACAAGTATTAGAAGCCTCCATTTTCCAAAGGCCTGGGATAGCTTGGAAAAACGAGAGACTCTCAGGGTTGTGAGTTCGAGCCCCACGTTGGGCCGAAGTTTCCTGGATTGCAGGGGGTTGGACTAGATGACCCTCGTGGTCCCTTCCAACTCTGTGGCTCTATGACCTGGTGCCTAAGGCAGGGAGGGCTGTGGTGCTCAGTGTTTGCTGGGTGCAGGGGCCTTTTGACCCTGCAGGGTTGCATTCTGGTGGAGTGGCAGAAGGGCCTTCAGAAGCAATTTTTTTAAAAAAACCCTTTAGCCTGCCATGCAATGCGAGGGATACCCTGCAACCCACAGCCCAGCTCCTTGGCTTGAGGGCAGCGCAAGGAGGCAAATCCCCACCATATCAGCCCTGCAGTCAGTGCAGCGGTGCCAGTCCAGCACATTTAAAAATGTGCTCTGCCTGGATAGCTCAGTTGGTTAGAGCATGGTGCTGATAACGCCAAGGTTGCAGGTTTGATCCCTCTGCTTATTCCTTCATTGTAGAGGGTTGGATTACATGGTCCTTGAGGTCCCTTCTATGCTGTGGTTGCTCAAGTCGGGGAGGGCCGGGAACTGTAGTTTTGGGTGCTTCCTGGGAGACTCAGAAGGCACCTCTGATCAGCTCCAGCTCTTTGCTGCTGCAGATTCCTGGGGATAGATGCTTAGACTGGTTGCTCCTTCCTTTACTGCTGGTCCAAAGTCCGAGAAACAAACTGAGTGTCCCTGAGAGCAGGGAAGGGCAAGAGTCCAGGGCAAAAAGAAGCAGGCAACTCCACCCGTCTCTCCCTCTCTGAGATGCGCCAGGCTAGTTTTCCATGCTGGGATATGACATTAATGAGAGGTTTAGAGCTCTGGCAACCAAAGCTAAGCAGCCCATCCAAAGACTGCATCTGGAAGAGATTTGTGTGGGGAAAGAATCTCTGGAGAGCGGCAGGCGCAAGAAACCCCGAAAGGCTGGCAGGGTTTCGGTCTGCGGAGAGACAAGCGAAGGGCCCTTTGCAGAGAGGAGGGCCAGGTAGAGCCGATGGGGGGGCATAATTCATTAGGTACAGCACCTGCTTTGTATGCAGAAAGCTCCAGGCTGAGTCCTAGTTAGAAGGATCGCAGGCTGGAAAGGACCCTGGAGAGCTGCTGCCAGCCCGAGTAGACAGCACTGGGCCAGAGTTTGTGAAAAAGGCAACTTCGGAAGGACGGGACACATCTGCTTTGCTTGCAGAAGGTTCCTTGGTCCGGTCCCTGTGAAAGGGTTTTGGACAACAGGAGCCGGGGAATGTGCTGCCAGTCAGAGCAGACCACCCTGAGCTGTGTACAGCGGCAGTCTGACTTGTGATTGCAAAAGCTTCCTTACTGCATGTTTGTTGCTTCTGCAGAATCCCCCCCCCTCAAAAAAACAAACCACCAGGCCCTATTTGGGCCTCTGCAGGCCCCTTCCTCCAGCTGAACCTATTTGTGAAGTCGTGGGGCTTTTGTTCAGTTGCAGGTGAAATACGGTTTCTGGACTGTGCCCGGGTATTGCTCTCTGGAGATGCCTTTTCTGCCTGGCCTTGGCCAGACTGGCCTCCCAATCCCTGGGGGCCACCCACCTCCCTCCCTTTCTCTTGGGAGCCCTTTGCCCTTCTGTCACGGGGCCCCCACCCTGTTCCCAAACAACCAGCCTCTGCTTTACAGCCTGAGCAGGTTACTCAGCACCTTTCTCCCCGTCAACGGGGAAAATATAGAAGTAAACCAAGGAAGGAGCTTGACTACAAGATAAGAACGAGATAATAGGGCTTCCGGATGTCGGATGTCCGAGGGCAGCTTCCTGCCAGCAGACTTGGCTCAGAAAACTCTTGCCCAAGGAGGCACGACCGGTGGCTATCAGGGTTTAAGAGAGCAACGGGTGGGCAACCCTCTCCATCTTTCTGCCCTGCGAAGGAGGCAGGAGCAGAGCCAGAGCCTTGGGCAGAGACACAGGCAGGCAGCTGAAGCAGAGAAGTCAACAAGATTTCCCATCCATGGAGAAGGCAGAGTCGGGAAGCGTGCAGAGAGATAACAGGCACCCTCCTCTGAGCTGCACTTTTGGACTTGCAGGAGACTTTGGGATTACTTCCCCCTGCCCAGTGCTCTCCCAAGCACTCAGTTGGAGAATTACAAATCTATGAAGAGCAGGCATATCTTTGTCTCATCAAAGAGTTAAGGTGATACTGCCTGGGAGGGCCGGCTTCTGTTGATCTAGGGAGATGGCAGGATTTTATTATTTTTAAAGCGTTGCACAATGGTGGAGTTAGACTGGACACAAAAGCATTTATCTGAATGCTCAGCTGACTGCCATGAAAAGCACGCTAGTATTAAAAACAATTAACCGGGGGAGCGGGGAGCTGTTTTGCAACCCAAAACCAAAGGAAAGAGAAATAATAATTGTATTATGTGTCTGCTGCAGGTAGAGGAGAATTAAGTGGCATTTATGGCCTGTTTTCTCACAGGCGCAATAATTTGATTAGTGTAACAAGCATGGCTGCAATAAAAACATGCTTTAAAACTAAGTGGATGTAAGCCCACCAAACTGAGCAGGCAGAGACCAGCTGGAGGAGGACCCACGTGTATCTGCTTCTGCAATGTGTGTAGTTTTCTGAACTGAAACGGAAGGAAAGCACCTGCCTTGTAACAGAAGGACGCATGACGTATCTTCTCAATCAGATCCCCAAAGGAAGACGTTGGCTTTCTCCTTGCAGCCGCAGGGCAGGGCAGCAAAACTCACTTCCCTCCTTCCCCTTAGTCAGGGACAAGGTGCTGTTTTCTGGCCAACGGGGCTGCTTGAGCACTTCAGATGTAGCCCCAGTGCCGGATTTACATACATATAAGCTAAACAAGCCTATAGCTTAGGGCCCCACTTTCTTGGGGGCCCCAAAAAAAATTAAATGGAAAAAACCCTGGATGTACATTCCCCAAATATAAGATTAAAAAACCCCCAAATAAAATAAAACCTACATGCAGCAACAGTGTTTTGTGTTGTGTAGGCTCCTATGATGTAAGTCATGGGCCCCGCCTGCTAGCCTGCTCCCTAAAATATCACTGGTTTGCCCATTTCTATATATAGGGTGCCTACATTCTGCATGTGCAAATGGCTTTAGATACCTATTAGGTCCATCAATGACCATATAGCATATATTCAACACAAAAAACAGTGACAGTTTGTTGTTGACAAAGGACAGCTGGGCATAGAAAGGGCCCCATTACCTTCAGTAGCTTAGGGCCTCATCAAACCCTGTGTAGCACTAGTGGTGAAATGGCTGTGTGAACTACGCCGCTGATCTTATTTTGGGGGCTGGGAGGGTGAAAGGTGCAGGGCCCTTCCCGCAAGAGCATTGAGGATAGCTCAGTGTTGTCCAAAGGCATGCTTTCAGCATCCATCCCTGCTGGACCATCCCCTGCCCACTTCCCAGCCCGCTTAAACTCAGGCTAAGAGCCCTGTTGGGTGGGTGGCTTAGCTGTTCAGGTTGGGACACCACAGCCACAACCAGGAGATTAAGAAACCCCTTTGTGTTACTCAACCTGACTCAGGCTCCTTAAGCGCCCTGCGGCAAAGCTGGCCTGCTGACACTGCACAGAGTTATGTGCACCTGGGTAACGAGGCAGGGCAAAATTGCTCCTCCTTCAGCCTGACACCCACTTTGTGGGGATGTTAACATCAACTCCCCCCCGCAAAGAAGGGCAGAGACTCCCAAGCTGGCTGCGAGAAAGGAGCTCTTTGCTGTTTCAGATTCACAAAGTGCCTGGGGTTCCATACCATGGTCTCCTAAGAATTACAGTGGTACCTCGGGTTAAGAACTTAATTCGTTCCGGAGGTCCGTTCTTAACCTGAAACTGTTCTTAACCTGAAGCACCACTTTAGCTAATGGGGCCTCCTGCTGCCGCACCGCTGGAGCACGATTTCTGTTCTCATCATGAGGCAAAGTTCTTAACCTGAGGTAATATTTCTGGGTTAGCGGAGTCTGTAACCTGAAGTGTATGTAACCTGAGGTACCACTATTTTGGGAAAGGGTTTTTTTTTGTGGGCTTAGGCTTTAAAGACATGGCCAGTGGTATTAAATAACAGTGTCCCTGAGCATGGGCAGAGTTGCTCCTGTCACCACTGAACAGCCACAGCTAGGATTTGGAGGCTCGGTTTTCTGGTCTGAAAGTGTTTCACCAGTGCAAGTTGGGAGCACCTTAGTTCTCTGAGCCCTGGAGGGGGAAAGCTACCTTCCCCCTCCTTCCATCTCTCTTCCTTCTACTTCTTAATAGCTTAGCGTGGCAGGGCGTGCTCTCTGGGACATGCTGGGACTTCATAAGCCTCACAAGACGCCTCCTCTATGTGTCCAAATCAAAATCACCCCACTCTGGCATTGGAAAGCTCCAGCTGTTTAGTGCGTACTTTGGGATGCCACAACCAGGGATGTTTATACCCCTCCCAAACTCTAATTTTATAGGATCCAACAACAAAAAAATTTGGGGGGGGGGAGGGAGGAGTTGGTCCTGTCTCCTTTGCAGAGTATGAAGCTCTCTGTGAGGTTGAGAGTCCTCCATGCGATAACCGTCTTTTTCTTCATATCCCTTTTCTCCTCAGTTGTCGTACTGGACTTTGCCAAGGCACAAGGGGATCTGGGCTGGCTCACCAATCCCTACGGCGCGGGGGTAAGTCTTGTTGTCGAGTTTTCCTGCTTTAAGGAAACTGCTTCGTGCGCGAGGTACATTTCCCTGCAAAATACAAGAGTAAGCTGCCCTTTGAATGGTCCTCCCCCTGTCCTTAAACTGCCTGATGGTGGGACCAATGGATTTGTTCACAGGGCGGTGGGTTGCTAGTGGAACTGAAGCTGATTACCTCACATTATAAAAGGAGGAGGAAACAGGGGTAGGCGTCTTGGGAGTAATAAACAGCAGGTATAATGACTTGGGAAATGTAGATTGAATTCTTACATCTGCTTCAGCTTCTCCATTCAAAGCAGAGGCAAAATGGAAGGAAGCGAAGAATTCCTAAGCAAACTTTGCATTAAAAAACCCCCCACTCCAACAACATTTACATGGGATTAACATGAGTGGCTTTTAAAGATTTACTTTTATTTAGTTATTCATTAAATTTCTATCCCTCCTCCCCATAGGAGCCCAGGACAGCAAACAGGATTTTAAAAATGAATGAATGAATAAATAAAAGCCATCTAATATCCTCATAGCTAATTTCGAGGTTGCCAGAAACAGTATATATTTGAGCCATCAAACGCTTGGGGGAATCAAAATGTTTCAAATGCCTATCTTGATGTTCGTGAGAGAGGCAGGGGCACCTCACTAGAGAGGGCCTTTCATAACTGAGGAGCTGCTACCAAGAAGGCCCTGTAAAGGCTCCTTGATGGTGCATCTCAGAGTATTTGATGCTTGGAACAGTCAGTAGGGGAAATTTGCAGCCTTCGTGTCTGACTTAGCAGCTTCCCAGGACAGCAGATTAGCCATAGTTGACAATGAAGGTGTTACATTTGCTTGGCACTTGAACCATAAATAGTCTCTGCTTGAACCTATTGTTTCAAAATCTGTTTTTCCTGGTGTGCTGCTGTTTCCAGTGGCTGTCACTTCCACAGATTATTACTTGTGCAAGAAGAAGCATTTCCTCTAACGGCAGCCATTTTCTCTTCCCACCCCCAGTGGGATCTTCTCCAGAACGTCATGAACGAGTCCCTCATCTACATCTACTCGGTCTGCAACGTGATGGAAGGGGAGCAGGACAACTGGCTGAGGACCAACTGGATCTACCGCGGCGAAGCTCAGCGCATCTTCATTGAGCTCAAGTTCACCGTCCGAGACTGCAACAGCTTCCCCAGCGCCACCGGCACGTGCAAGGAAACCTTCAACCTCTTCTACGCGGAGTCAGACGTGGATTACGGCATCAACTTCCAGAAGCGCCAGTTCCGCAAGATCGACACCATCGCCCCGGACGAGATCACGGTGCGGGAGGACTTTGAGACGCGCAACGTCAAGATCAACATGGAAGTGCGCTCGGTGGGGCCCCTCACCCGAAAGGGCTTCTACTTGGCCTTCCAGGACATTGGGGCTTGCGTGGCCCTCCTGTCTGTCCGGATCTATTACAAGAAATGCCCCAAAGTCTTCCGCAACATGGCCAGCTTCCCCGAGACCATTGCTGGCGCTGACTCGCAGGCCTTGGCGAAGGTGTCAGGCGAGTGCGTCAAGGATGCCTTGGCCAACGAGGACTTGTTCATGCACTGCAACTCGGACGGGGAGTGGCTGGTGCCCATTGGCGAATGCCGCTGCCGCGAGGGCTACGAAAAGGACGGGGACAGCTGCAGAGGTAACTAGGGTTTGCTTTTTGTTTTACTCCTGCGTCGCTGAACTTCCCAGTTGTCATTCGGACAAAGCAATACTTGTCAGAGCCCAGCGAAGGGAATGGAGGGTGCAATTGATGCCACAATGCCCCTACTTCATCCTAGTCACCCAAAGCCCACCTGAACAAAAATGGCGATTTCATAAAGTGTCCAGGGCATTCTCTATGACTTCTGCTGATGTGAGGCAGCTGTTGCTGCTATTCCTCTTTGCCCTCAAGGTGGGAACTTGATTTCCGGGGGGCACAGTCAAGAGCGATGGAGGTGGTCTCTAGTGGCACACTGGGCCCTACCTCTTGTTGTGGGCTTCAGTTATGCCCGCATAGCACCCACAAGGACTCTGCCCCTCCCGCTCCCAGTCTTTCCAGCTATCTGACTCTGGTCAGGTGCAAGCAGGCAGCTTCCGCTCTGAGAAGTGCTGGATCTGTCAGGTACCGGCAGTTTCTCTCTACTGGGGCCCATGGAAATGTCAGACTTTTCATCCTTTGTCTACTCACATAAGGGCCCCAGAAAATGTGTCTTCAAGCTTCTTATGGGGGTGGGCTGGCTGTTCTCTTCGTCTTTCATGCCCCCACTTCAAATCTGCCATAGCAAGCCACAGGAGTGGGGAGACGACTAACAGGAAGCCAACCCATAATGTTCCCTTTTCTCTGCAGTTCTGTCTTGTCCTGTCTGCATGGTGCCAGCAGATTATTACTGTTTCTCAGCCAAAGTGTTAATGTTGCTTGTTAAGTATTTCACTGCTGCGAACCCTTGGTCCATTTGTTTGGTGAAGTTTGATATTGACAAAGGCTGAAGATAAGTATTCTACACTTCTCCATTCTGGCCAGAAATGTTATGCATTCAGCATTTCTTGCCGTGAGTGTGTGAGTGTGAGAGAGAGCCCCCTTCCCCACCCGCTCAGCCCCTGATCCTAAAAGAGCTCTCAGTTCCAAATTCTGGAATAGTGGCCTTTGTGCATCAGGACATTCTCTGCTAGACAAAGAACCTAAGAAGCTACCTAATGCCAAAGCTGATCCTTGGACCATCCATCTCTCTCAGTACTGCTGTAGCCCCTGCACTGCTCTTCTGTTCGGGGGATTCAAAATGGGGAGAGAATCGGTTAACAGGGGAGAGTGGATCAGTAGAGAAGCAAGTGGCCTTGCAAGGCAGCTCATGTCAAAGCTCATGTATCTTGTATATAGACATTTCCAGGGTTGATTCCATTTTACCAAACTCCTTTTTTATACTGCCATATAGAGAAAGTGAGAGCAGCAGCCAAGTCCCCTCCACTCACACCTGTCTTGCTCTTCTGTTCCCCACCAATCCAACTGAGTGAGCCCCCTTGTTGGGAGATGGGGAGTTGTGGGGGGGGGGCAGGAGGAGGCAGCCGCCAAGAGGCTTTGCTTCAGGAATGTGCCTGGGTTTTGCAAAGAGAGAGGGAGAAGGAGATAAGGAACCTTGAAGGTTATGGAGTAATACAGGCATCTTGAGCAAGCCTTCTCTCTCCCCCATACACACTATCAGGCTCACCTGATAGAGGCTGTTATCTCGCTTCCCTCCTGTATGATATCGGAGGCCAAAGGGGGAGCCAAAACATGGGGAAGGGAGCTGCTGGCTGCTCAGTTTCTTCAGATGGCCTCTCTCCAACGTCAACGAGAAGGAATTCAATTTTTCGATGGAGTGGACAGACTCCATGCCTGGAGAGAGCAATGTACCCCTCGGGGGAGACATGGCTGAACAAGCCTGCATTTAAAGGGGGCGTGATTTTACCCTCTTACCCATTTTTAGCCACTCATGGGGTGCAGTGGGGCCCAGAGAGGTGCTAAGGAGCAACTAATCTCCATTGAGAGTGATGCTGCTTGGCCTCTGGAGATCCAGAGATAGTTTTCTTGCTGCAGAGGGACTGGACGGAGGAGCTGGGGTGACGGCTGGACATTGCGTCCACTCCCTCTGTGGTTGATCACCACCTCTTGTCGGGAGTTTCAGTGCCTCTGAGCTTATGCGGAGCGCATTTATCTCGCTGCCCCTCGTCCTCCTGCAACCACGTGTGCTGCGGGATTTCATCAAAAGTCAAATTATTTCTTTTTCTTTCTTTTAAAGAAAGGTGAGAGCGTTGACTAGAAACACTTGTTTGATTTCCTATCTAGTCTGGCAGGGCGGGGAGTAGGATATCTTGGTTTGGATTTGGAAGCAGAATAGAGGATTTCTCTCTTTTCCTCCCTGCCATTCTACAATGGCACCCAGCACCTTCCCCCCACACCCCCGCACCGCCAACAGTGCTGGTTTGCAGACCCAGCCTGGTTGCCACAGTGACAGCCAATGCCTTTGCCCCACCCTCTGCATTTGTCTGGTGCTAGGGGAGATGCCGTGGGGGGGGCTGCTTCTGGGAATCGAAAAGAAGAAAGGGTGGCCTTGGCTCCAAGAGTGATGGTGGTGGGTGGAGAGGAATAACTGCTGTTGTTTTCCCCCCTAACTCCTTTCTGCCAGTGTGGTGTAGTGGTTAAGAGCGGTGGACTCGTAATCTGGTGAACCGGGTTCGCGTCTCCGCTCCTCCACCTGCAGCTGCTGGGTGACCTTGGGCCAGTCACACTTCTCCGAAGTCTCTCAGCCCCACTCACCTCACAGAGTGTTTGTTGTGGGGGAGGAAGGGAAAGGAGAATGTTAGCCGCTTTGAGACTCCTGAAGGGGAGTGAAAGGCGGGATATCAAATCCAAACTCTTCTTCTTCTTCTGCCTTGATCTTCCTTGTTACATCCCTGCCTCCCAGCCGCACACCTGGGAGAAGTTCCCTCCGTCAGTTGTCTCTTGCGGGGGAGGAACGTAGAGCCATTTTCCCCCTTCGAGAGCCAGTGTGGTGTAGTGGTTGAGAGCGGTAGACTCGTAATCTGGTGAACCGGCTTCACTTCCCTGCTCCTCCACATGCAGCTGCTGGGTGATCTTCGGCTAGTCACACATCTCTGAAGTCTCTCAGCCCCACTCACCTCACAGAGTGTTTGTTGTGGGGGAGGAAGGGAACGGAGAATGTTAGCCGCTTTGAGACTCCTTCGGGTAGTGATAAAGCGGGATATCAAATCCAAACTTCTTCTTCTTCTAAGCCATTTATTCCTTGAGTGTTTTGCAGAAGCCTACCTGCCTAACCCCAGCTCTCTCTCATGATGGGATAAGCTGCTCCTCTGTGGGCCCCTCTCCTCTTTTCCAGGCTGCCTTCCCCTGTTGGCTCCCCCAGCCATGGCACAGCCCCCCTCCAGATCTCCTAATCCGGGCCTCCTTTCTGAAAGGGGGAGCGCCTTCCCACCTCTTCCCCCCCCCAATTCCCTTCTCCAGTGGCATCTCCACCTCCAATGAGCCTCCAGCCTGGCTCAAAGCATCCTTAACAGCAGAAGAAGAAGAAGAAGAAGCAGCTTTCCATCTTCTCTCCCATCCATCTGGGGAGATGTGGCAATCATCCGCAGACCAAGCACCCAGCCATCTTCCACCCCCAACTAAGCCCCAAGCCTTGGACCCTTAGCAGGGGTGTCTCCAAAGACACTGGTCCTCTGTCCTATCTGAATGGAGGCATTGTTTTCCCCTGAGAGAGGGTGTGTGTGTCTGCATCTGTATATGAGGCTTGGGTAGGGACCCCGCTGGCTTATAAACTCGCCCTCATTAAACCAGACTGGCTGTTGGTGCTGTGAATGGCAAGGGCTGACATGTCCCTTTGTCCCACTCCGCCTCGCTCTCCTGGCTGTCTCCTTGCTCCTCCAGCCTTGATTCATGGCTGCTTAAATGGCTTGCCGCACTCTCCAGATTTATCTGGCTATCTCTTGGCATCAGCGTCTGCACGATTTCAGGCGACACCCACACGCGACTCTCAAATTTCACCTGCTAAGGAAACCTGTGTAACCCCCCAAAAAAACCTTAGTGCCATAGGAAGGCCTTGGGAATCCCCTAAATGGTGGCCTGCTTGGCATTCCGTCTTAACTGGGTCAAGTCACACAAATGAATTAGTGATTGGGTGGCAAGCTTCCCTTCTCCTCCAATAAAGGTAAAGGGACCCCTGACCATTAGGTCCAGTCATGGCCGACTCTGGGGTTGCAGCGCTCATCTCGCTTTATTGGCCGAGGGAGCCGGCGTACAGCTTCCAGGTCATGTGGCCAGCATGACTAAGCCGCTTCTGGCGAACCAGAGCAGCGCACGGAAACGCTGTTTACCTTCCTGCTGGAGTGGTACTTATTTATCTACTTGTACTTTGATATGCTTTCAAACTGCTAGGTTGGCAGGAGCAGGGACCAAGCAACGGGAGCTCACCCCGTCACGGGGATTTGAACCGTCGACCTTCTGATCGGCAAGTCCTAGGCTCTGTGGTTTAACCAAAGCACCACCCGCATCCCTCCTCCAATAGCGGTGTTTATTTTTCTCGCCCTGGCTTTTTAAATGTGGAATTTCTGGGAGGAAATAGCTCCAGCGTGCTAGGTGTTGCAAAGAGTACAGAGTAAGGCAAGCGGGTGTCGCTGCATTTGAGTTTTCTGGCACCAACAGGTATTGGGCAAGGAGGAGACTTCAGAGTCTCTGCTTGGTGGATGGAGACCCTGGGGGTTGCAGCAAACTGCATTGGGTGTGTGGGAGAGGGGGGGCATTGACTTCTGCTGGCTTGGCCACCCCCCACCTGCACTCTGCCCACACGTTCCGCCATTGGGCTGTAGCTGTCTCCCTCCCAAGGCCAGTCGCATTCTGCAGCCGCAGCTTCCTCCAGCAGGAGGGGGGCGGGATTGGAAAAAGGAATTTGCCCTTTTGTGTAAAGATACTCTGACCTCCCATCCCTCTGGCCTCTGTGAAAAGGGAGGCCCATGGGCAGGAAACAAAGGCAGTTTATCTTCAGGAATAAACACAGATATTCTTGGCTTCCTGCACACATTCCCGCCCGCCCTCCCCTCCAGCCCCCCGCCCTTCACTCCTTTTTAGCTCCTGCTGGCAGCTTCTGTGCTGCCACCAGCCATCACCATCTCTCTGTGTGTTTTGCCTCTCTCCCTACTCTGGCCTTCAAGTAAGAGAGATTGCCAAGGAGGGTTCTATTCGCTTGGCAACTCCGGGGGGCTGGCTGACAATATCTCAAAAGGCCAACTGCCCGCCCGCCAGAGCCTTGGCATGGCATTGTGTGCTTCTGCGCTCTTGCCTACGGCACGAGGCCAGCCGAGTGGCGTCATGTTCAGAAGGTGAATTATTGAAAAAGCGCCAGGGCACCTGCCAGCAAACATTCCGCTTCTTATGTTTGTATGCAATGGTCCAGCTCTCAGGACGTCCCTTTTGTATCGATGGTATTAGTCAGGTTGTGACGTCGAATGGGTTTAAAAGGTGTCCCCCTGATTGGTCAGGCAGTAGGGCTTGGTTTTTAAAAATGGGTGCCTTAATACACGTGTTTATTTATTTAGAGCCCGTCCTCTCTCACCTGCAGGAGGGAATGCCTCTTCTGAGACGGTGCATTCATGGATCCTTTCCCAACAGTGCATGCTTTTTGCTCCAGGACAATTGTGTTTTACCCATATGCAAACTTAACTGCCTAATTCACGCCATTGATTGACATGCTCTTTTAAATGGGTTGCAAGCCTAGTTTTTGCAGCAACGTTGTACAGTGGTACCTCGGGTTAAGTACTTAATTCGTTACGGAGGTCCGTTCTTAACCTGAAATTGTTCTTAACCTGAAGCACCACTTTAGCTAATGGGGCCTCCTGCTGCCGCCGGAGCACGATTTCTGTTCTCATCCTGAAGCAAAGTTCTTAACCCAAGGTACTATTTCTGGGTTAGTGGAGTCTGTAACCTGAAGCGTATGTAACCCGAGGTACCACTGTATTTTTTTTTTTAGAGTTGGAAAGGGACCCTGAGGATTGTCTAGTCCAACTTCTTGCAATGCAAGGAGATGCAGCTGTCCCATTCAGGGATCGAACGTGCAACACCACGCTCTGACCAACTGAGCTATCCATGATCTATCTAAGATTTTAAAACTGTAATGTGAAAACACGGTACAAATGATCACAAGTCATGCTGAGGTGGCCGCTGTCCAATTAAGGCCCCCTCTGGGCTATAGTTTAGAGGACTCCAAACTAATCAAGAAGCTGTCGCCATCTTAACCAAGTTTCTTAAACAGTCATCTTCTGGGGGAGGGGTTTTGGGCTTCTGTGGATTCTGAACTGCTGTGATGGATCAACAGACCAGGTGTGGGGACAGCAGCAGACACCTGGTGGGCAACATCCTCTTCCACCCCCTCACAGCCACCACTCCCTGTTAATACTTCGTACTGGGGAAGCAGCTGCCAGCACACCTGCCTCTGGAAGTCCCAGGGAGAGCCTCGACATGCCCAATAATTGCACACGGAAGCGAGTCTCGGCCAAGGGTGGCTGCGCTTATCTTTTGCGGGCATTTAACTGCTCAAACTAGAAATGTGTTCTAGACTCCTTCAGATGGCATCTGTGGAGTGGGGGGGGGGGAGGAAGGGAGCATTCTCGGTCCCTTCCAGCCCAAACATTTGCTGCCTCCTGCCACACTCCACAAGTCCAAGCCAGCTGGGCTTAACTGCACACCTTCTAAATATCGCTTAAGTAAAGCTTCTATCTCTCTCTCTCTCCTCTGCGGGAGGACCAAAAACCCCCAGCATTCAGGTTTAAAATGATGCCAGCTGCCAAATTCAAAATGGAGGGAAAGGAACAACTTGCCCCCTCTCTCTCTGCACCCCTGATTGCACCCTGCTGTGGCAAAGAGGAGTGTGGGAGGCTGTCAGGCCATCCTGTTTATGGGTCATCTTGGACCCTGGTGGGTCTTTGCTGGAAATATGCCTCTTTCAGTTTGACACCCCCCCAAAAAAAAAATCTAGTGTCTTGATCAAGGGAAGTCATAACCCCGCTCTATTCTGTCAAGACAATAAACAACTATTTTACTTTTAAAAGACAACTGTTCCCTGTTTAGGGAAGTTTTTAATGTCTGATGCTGTATTGTTTTTAATATTCGGTTGGAAGCTGCCCAGAGTGGCTGGGGAAACCCAGCCAGATGGGCAGGGTATAAATAATAAATTATTATTATTAAAATAAAAATAAAATTTTATTTACCGTATATCCCGCCCTCCCCAGCCGAAGCCGGCCTCAGAGCAGCTAACAACAATAAAAGTAACACAGTTTACATAAAATCACAATCAATTAATTGAAATGCCTTCTAAAATCAATTCAAAATCAAATGAATGGCAACCATTGGGCTAGAGTTCTATGCATTGGTCAGGCCCCACCTGGAGTTTTGTGTCCAGTTTTGAGCCCCACAATTTACGAATCATAATTGACAAGCTGGAAAATGCGCAGAGGACGGCAACCAAGGATGATCAAGGGTTTGGAAACCAAGCCTTATGAGGAACGACTGAAGGCGCTTTTTCTCCTGTAAAAGAGGAGACCGGGAAGAGATAGGATAGCCACCTTCAAATATCTAAGGGGCTGTCACATGGAAGATGGAGCAAGCTTCTTTTCATCTGCCCTGGAGGGTAGGATTTGAACCAAGGGCTTCAAGTTACAAGAAAGGAGATTCTGGCTAAACACCGGGAAGAACTTTCTGGCAGTTAAGAGCTGTTTGGTAGTGGAACAGACTCCTTCCTTGGAGGCTTTTAAGCAGAGGTTGGATGGCCATCTGTCATTGATGCTTTAGTTGAGATTCCTTGCATTGCAGGGGGTTGGACTAGATGACCCTTAGGGTCCCTTCCAACTCTGCAGTTCTATGAAATACAATTCAATGTAAGCATAGAGGCAAAAGAGGTCCTCGTTTCACGCACGCACCAATAGGGTCTGAACTAGGAGTGAATGATCAGGAAAGAGGTAGTGAAAAAAGTGAATTCCATGTTGGAATTCATTAGGAAAACGATCGAAAATAAAAGTGCCAACATCTTAATACCGTTAGTCAAATCGGTGGTGTGATAGCACTTGCAGTTCTGAAAATCACACCTGAAAAAGAATATTGTGGAGCTGGGGAAGGCTTAGGAAAGATCAGCCAAAACTATAACAGGGCTGAACAGCTGCTCTGTGAGGAAAGAAGAGGCCGTATGCAGATCTGTGGTGTATGACACTGTCTTATTGGAAATCGATACGATAATCTTTATTGTCGTTGTTCCATACAGAACAACGGAATTGAAAACGGAAAAAAATCTACATAAGACATTCAAAACCAACATGCCTGCTATCCCAGCCTGGTTAGCCCCCTAAAAACTCCGATACCCCATTTTTAAAATACAATACACTCCCGTAGAGACTCCTTAAAGGTAAAGGTAAAGGGACCCCTGACCATTCGGTCCAGTCGTGCCCGACTGTGGGGTTGCGCGCTCATCTTGCTCTATAGGCCGAGGGAGCTGGTGTTTGTCCGCAGACAGCTTCCGGGTCATGTGGCCAGCATGACTAAGCCGCTTCTGGCGAACCAGAGCAGCGCACGGAAACGCCGTTTACCTTCCCGCTGGAGTGGTACCTATTTATCTACTTGCACATGATGTGCTTTCGAACTGCTAGGTTGGCAGGAGCAGGGACCGAGCAACGGGAGCTCACCCCGTCGCGGGGATTCGAACCGCCGACCTTCTGATCGGCAAGTCCTAGGCTCTGTGGTTTAACCCACAGCGCCACCCGCGTCCCTTACACTGCGTTTAAAACCAAAATTGCATTTGGATAGAAACTGTTTCTCAGGCGGCTAGTCCTAGTCTTTATAACCATGTACCTTCTTCCAGAAGGCAGAAGCTGAAAGTACCCTCTTCTCCTTGGGGGGGCCAAGAGGAGGAACCTGCTTTGGGCACCAGCCCTGAAACGATGCCTTATGAGGAACGGCTAAGGGAGCTGGGCATGTTTAGCCTGGAGAAGAGGAGGTTAAGGGGTGATATGATAGCCATGTTCAAATATATAAAAGGATGTCACATAGAGGAGGGAGAAAGGTTGTTTTCTGCTGCTCCAGAGAAGTGGACACGGAGCAATGGATCCAAACTACAAGAAAGAAGATTCCACCTAAACATTAGGAAGAACTTCCTGACAGTAAGAGCTGTTCGACAGTGGAATTTGCTGCCAAGGAGTGTGGTGGAGTCTCCTACTTTGGAGGTCTTTAAGCAGAGGCTTGACAGCCATATGTCAGGAGTGCTCTGATGGTGTTTCCTGCTTGGCAGGGGGTTGGACTCAATGGCCCTTGTGGTCTCTTCCAACTCTATGATTCTATGATTCCATGAACAAGAACACACACACACACACACACACACACACACACACACACACACACCCCTCCTGCCTTTGGTAGCATGACATTTTTACAGGTAGCACTTTTGTTTCTAAGCAAACTGAGAGATCACAGACCACACACACAAGATATTGAAAGAGGTTAAGACTGGGGATGCTGTTTCTGGAGAGGCAGCTTTCAAGAACAAGACCCTCTTTTCCATTTAACAACCTGGGTGTGGGTGGGTGTGCGTGCATGCGTGTTTCTTTTTTTTTAAAAAAACAGCAATCTCTTGAATGCAAGTAAAGTTCCATCTGGGGCAGAAGTTTGAAAATGCAGAAAAGCATTTCAAATAGCTAAGATTTGCTATGTTCAGGGGGACAGTTAACAAAATGGTATTTTGTGGCTTCTGTTCTGGAGCCTCAGTAATGGCCCATCAGATTCGGGAAAGGATTTTCCCCGCTCCAGCCCAGGCTGGGACATTATCTCTTGGCATCAGGGGCTGCTGTGACCAGACAGGATGGTACAGAGTTCCATTGGGAAGACCATGGCATTTTCTCCAGGCACAAAGATGCTTCTACCACTGTCTGGTTCACAGGAAGGTTTTTGAGTAGGCTGTCTTTTGAAAAATAGTTTCCCTGCTTTGAATGGAATGGAGTCTCTGCCTGAGGGCTGCTGGATTGGTGCGATCCTGGTAGCAGTGCCCATAGGGGGCTGTTGCTTGCAAGAAAGGAGTCTTCATGCCAGCTGCTGACTTAAGGCAAAGCTATAAGTCGGGCCGCATTGAGTGCTTTCCAAACGGGAACCGGAGGCTTCCAAAGAGCTCTTCCTTTGTAGATCCCTCAAGGAAGTGACGCGATCCCAGGGGGATTTTGAGGAGCAAACTGAGTTCCTATGGAAGAGTTTACTCATGCAGGAAATAAGTAAGAGTTGCTCGTCTCAGGCATTGGCCTAGGTAGGCTGGGGCTTTCCTCTGCACGTCCTTCCACCCTCCCCTGTAATGTGCGTTCACCATGATGCATGCACAGTCACGAGGCACACTGGAAAACTGAAGAAGCAGCAGCAGTAGAGGTACCCCAATGGATGCACACGTCAGCTTGGAGTGTGTTTTCATTTCCAGTGAACAGATTAAAAGGACCTGAGTGTATCTCTCCTCCCTTGCCAAGTATTCTTTGAAAACTAAAGTGCTTAATGATCTTTGGATTTACCTTTTTCCTAAGTTCTTGTGGAACTATCATTCCCATTGAACACATGCGGAACTGAGATCGAACGGTGACTTTGTGGTTTGATTTGAACTCGGGTCTTTCCGATAAAAGTCATCTCTCCATACATTGTCTGCCATGGGCTGTGCTTAGGATCCCCGGGAGAACTAACCCAGCCCTTCTTTTCTCTTTTTTGCAGCTTGCTCACCTGGGTTCTTCAAAGAGGACATCTCCAACAACGCCTGCTCAAAATGTCCCTTGCACACTCTGCCGTCTTCCGAAGGTTCCACCTCGTGCCCTTGCGAGGAAGGCTATTTTCGGGCTTTGACTGATCCTGTTTCCCTGCCATGCACAAGTAAGTGGGAGATCTAAGCGGTACGATTGCCCCGTGTCCCAGGAAATGAAAAAGGCTTGCCGCGTTGACGGCTATCCGCTTGGAGGTTCATCAGTGTCCAGAGGCAGTTTGCAAGTATTTAATGAAACCAAGCAACCTTGGATAAGCTACTGCTGTTTTACTCAGTTTGTGTCAGTCACAGGAGGGAAGGCAGGAAGCGACAAAAGCAGCAGACTCGCTCCTGGGCAATGCGAGAGTCCCTGTGGACAATATTTGATGAGGGGTGGGATAGATAGCTGAGATGGAGAGAAGGCCAGAGCGAGGAGAGAGGGATGGAGGATAGTACCAGAGAAAAGAGCCAAAAGTTGGAAGTGAAGGCCTAGGAGTTGCTGGGCTAACTGGGGAGTGGTCTTCTGCCCTGCATCAAAGAGACCCGTTCATTTTTTTCATTAGGCCCTTTTTTTCTCCATTCACAGGACCCCCTTCTGCTCCCCATGCTGTCACAGCCATAGGCTTGGGTGCCAAGGTTCAACTGCGCTGGTCCTCACCCCGGGACACAGGTGGCCGCAAGGACATCACCTACAGCGTGTCGTGTGAGCAGTGCTGGCCGGAGTCGGGAGAGTGCCGGCCCTGCGACGCCACACTCCGGTATTCGGAAAACCCTCACAACGTGGCCAGCACTTCCCTGACCGTCAGCGATTTGGAGCCACACGTTAACTACACCTTCACGGTAGAGGCCCAGAACGGAGTGTCCTCCTTCAGCCCACGGCGCAGCTACGGCGTCACCAGCATCAGCGTCAACCAGACTGGTAAGGGGGCGCAACGTCACAGCCAAGTGAAAACAATGCAGATGTGCACTCTGAGGTGCCATTAGTCTGCACAAGTATCGTCCTGAGAGCTGTTGCCTTCCGACGCTGCTTTCTGGAAGCATAGGGCGAGTGCTGTTGGGGCAAAATGTGGTCTGATCCAAGATGACTGCTCTTGCGATCCATGCCACTGCGCAAGGGGCATTCCCTGGTTCTTGAACATGTCCTTTTCTCATACGGCAGCCACAGCAAAGAAACTTCTTGTCTGCTAAGGATGGGACTAGGGATTGCCCGGAAGAGCTGAGGCCTGGCTGTTTTGTGTTGGGTTTCCCAACCACCACTCCCTTTTAAAGCTTTGTTTTACCAAAAAGAACCCACACCTCCTTACAGGATCCTGCAGAGCCCAATGCGCCATCCAAATTTGCCCAGAGGCTCTTTGGATAGCTGGATGGGACAGAGGAGGAGACAGCTGTGTGTGTTTTAGATAAAGGTAGCAGTGTTCAGTTGTTGAGCAAGTTTAGGTTTAGTTTTAATATGCGCATAAAGCAGCCAAGAGGTTGCAAGCAGTGCAGAGGGACCAGTCCATAGAGTGTACTGCATCCAGAAATTAGTTTTAGCTCAGAGCTTAAGCCCTGTTAGTAAAAGCTAAACACACACACAATAGCCTGTCTAAATTTGAAACTATATGTATAGATTAGCATATGCTAATTGGTGTCATTTGCCTTGTTATGAAGGCAGCTGTGCAGAGTGGGGTCTTGTGGTTTGTTCTGTTGGACTTTTATTTTGGACCTGGGTGTTCACCAGATCTGCGAATCTAATTTGAACAAACTCTCAAAGTCGTAAGATGCCTCATTACAGATGAGTTTGCAAATTCTAGATGGATCTGGGGCTACTGGCTGGCTGGTGACTAGGGCAAATGGTTTTGGCTGGGGAGGGTGCAATCCACTGCAGCATGCCAGACTTTCTCCTCCTTCTCCATGCTCAGAACCTCCCCGAGTGACCTCAGTGACCATGGATGGCCGCACCACAACCAGCCTAAGTCTGTCCTGGACTGTTCCACCCCGGCAGCAAAGCCATGTCTGGAAGTACCAGGTCACCTACAAGAAGAAGGTATCTGTCTCTCCTTGGCACTTCTCTGCTCTTAACCTTGAGCAACGCTCCCCCTCCCCCCAACCCCCCAGCCCATTTCACGGGGAGAAACTGAGCCATGCGAGTTTTTGTGTGTTCCTTTCCTTGCAGAAAGATGAGAACAGCTACTCTGTACTGCGCTGCGAAGGGAGCTCTGTGACTCTCCCGAAGCTCACCCCTGGGACCAAGTACTTGGTGAGCGTCCAAGCACTGACCCAGGAGGGTCAGGGAACCAACAGCATGGAGCACGAGTTCGAGACGCTCGATGAACGTGAGTTTTGGGGAGGCAAAGCTCCTCTAGTTAATGCCGAAGCAGGGAAAGTAAATTTGGGGGCGGGGGGGGGGGACTGGAGCAAAGTCACCAGAAGAGGATGAACACACAGACACACAATCTGTTTTCGTATAGCAATGTTTTCCTAACCACCACCTTTTTCTTCTCTGCACCCCACAGGCTCTGACGGCACAAATACCACTGCTGTTATTGGGGGTTCTATTGCTGGCTTTGTTGTCACGGTCGCGGTGGTGGCGCTGATTGTCGTGCTCATTCGCCGAAGGCATGTGCTATTATTATTATTATTATTATTATTATTATTATTATTATTATTATTATTATTCTGTTTGTTTAAGGCAGCGGGGCAACAATGGCTTTTAGGAGAGTTGAATGCCGACTGCTCCTTTGCTTCCCACGGGGTGCAAACAGGCAACTTACGGCAACCTGTTACCTCCAGTCTAGCAGGCTTTGCAGGGTTGGTTTTGTTGTTTGTTTGTTTTTAATGATACCATAATCTATTTTTCCAGAGGCAAAAGTGGAATGAGTGTAGACTTCTCCCAAGTGCCTTCAGTTTTCAGAGAAATGGTTTGCAGCAAGTGAGCATTTTTGCCAGATAGCAAACTGTCTGGCCTTTTCCTTTTTGGGGGTCTCCTTTTTCAGAAGCAGTTAAAAAAAACTTGTTTTCATGGGGTTCCAATGGCTCTTCCATTAGCACATGCGAATATAGCACTCCATGTCTAGCAACATCAGCATCCATCTGATGTCACAGTCAAACCAGGCTGAACATGCTAGGCTTTGGAGATTCCCCTCCTGGTTTATTCCTTTTTGTGTTTTTAAACTCTTTAAGATAAACCATCAAAAGTGAAAGAGGGAGAGAAACATGCTGCTGAGTCATGGTGTCCTCACACCAGCCCCATGTGCTCTCTCCTCTGGGATTTGTATTTTTAAGCCATGAATTTGCACTTTTGCATTCGTAGGCCTGCTTGCACGTCCATTACATTGGTGCAACCTGCCAAAATTTGGGAGGGCAGAACCTTAGGGGGTGAGGCTTGATCAAAGAACCTGACTTGAGAAAGCATATTTCCCAGAAATCAGTGGAAAGGACTGACCCAAAAAATTATTTTAATAAGTTAAAAGGCCTTTGAGAAGGAATGGGACAGAGGTTACAAAGTTTGATGCAAGGAGGTCTGTGTCTAGTGGATAAGGTATTCTGTGGGAGAAGGTACGGATAGGATTGCCTCACAGGATCACTCAAGAAAACCCTTATTGTTGTCATTTAGGAAAAGGAACTCAAGGGCCCGGCAGACACCAGAGGATGTTTATTTCTCCAAGTCTGGTGAGTAATGGTCACTGGCCACATCAGTGCAGGAGGCGGAATTTGCTGGATCTGAAACATCATACAGAACAGAAAAGGGCAAAAAAATTACAAGCTGTTTAGACCTCAAGAGAGAGCATTTATTGTTAAAGGGGTGCATTTGCGGTGTCTGAACCCACATGCATGTCCAGCACTCACATGTGTTCACACACACACACAAACCAACAAGAGGTTTGGGGTCTTTTGCTAGAGTTATAACATGCATACATTTAGGAATACGTGTTTGCCTCTGTTCCTGCCTAAATAAAACTCCTGACAACCGATACTGAATTTTATTCTCGGCTGGAAATCCTAAAAGACCTCTTAAATGCCAGACAGGCATCCCAGTAATTTTTAGAGGCAAATAAAGGATTTTTACATTAAGATTCTTGAGAAGCACATCAGCAAAGGTGGCTTACTTTATTACACACAGTGTAAGAAAGTTCTTCTGTTTTAGACAGAAAAAAATAAATATTTAAGTAGGGAGCAAATCCTACCATACACCTTTATCTAAAGAGTGGAAGAATCCCTGCCTATTCGCAAAAGCGGACTCAAACTGATAGTAAGTTAAGAAATGGAGGGAGGGGGAAGAAGAGTATTGGTGGCGGGGTTTGAGATAAGTAGCTAGTTTCATTGTGCTTTTGAATTTAACCCAGAATTTCTTGCCTGCTTCTCACCTCGCCCATCTTGCAAATTAAGTGTTCGACTGAAAATCATCCTAGCAGGCTGTGACTGAACTGGCCGTCTTTTTCTCTGCTCCATTGCCGGATCATAGACTAACTTGGCAGTGGGCAACACTTGAAAAGCAGAGAGTTTAGGCATGGAACTGCTTTATAACAGCCTCTGCCAAGAGCTCCCCTTAACTGTGTTCTTCCTCTTCGCCCCACAGACCAGCTCAAGCCCCTGAAGACGTATGTGGATCCCCACACCTATGAAGACCCCAATCAGGCAGTCCTGAAGTTCACAACTGAGATTCATCCTTCGTGCATCTCCCGGCAGAAAGTCATAGGGGCAGGTAGGGTGCCTTCCATCGATATCTTGCACAATGCAGTTGGCTGATGGAGGTGGAGAGCATGTCTCTTCTCCCATGTAGTCAACGCTAGTTTCAGAAGGAGCTTTCAGAAAGGGAACTGGTAATGCTGACTTCGATCTTCAGGTTGAAGCTGCCTCTGCTCATCCACCCTGTAGTTATTTGAAAAGAATATGAAACACTTCCACTTTTTTCTTTTTTTGCCAGGTGAGTTTGGGGAAGTCTACAAGGGAACGCTGAAGAACAGCAAGAAGGAGATCCCAGTGGCCATCAAGACGTTGAAATCTGGCTACACGGAGAAGCAACGCATTGACTTCCTGAGCGAGGCGAGCATCATGGGCCAGTTTAACCACCACAACATCATCCGCCTAGAGGGAGTTGTCTCCAAATGTAAGAACCCCTAGATAGGATTTAAGGACCTTGGTGCCTGTTACTGGGTTCCTGTTCCAAGCTACCTCTTTCTGCAGGGCCAGTTCCAAGACACCAAACTCCTGGGCAACTGCATCAGAGTTTGGAATCTACTTGGCTCTCATAAGCCAATTCTCTCTCTCTTTCTCTTTCCAGATAAGCCGTTCATGATCATCACAGAGTACATGGAGAATGGTGCCCTTGATAAATTCCTGCGGGTAAGTCGTATTCTATAAGAATGATGATGATGATGATAATAATAATAATAATAATAATAATAATAATAATAATAATAATAATAAATAATTTATTATTTATACCCCGCCCATCTGGCTGGGCTTCCCCAGCCACTCTGGGCGGCTTCCAAAAGAATATTAAAATACTGTGATACATCAAACATCAAAAGCTTCCCTAAACAGGGCTGCCTTCAGATGTCTTCTAAAAGTCTGGTAGTTGTTGTTCTCTTTGACATCTGGTGGGAGGGCGTTCCACAGGGAAGGCGCCACTACCGAGAAGGCCCTCTGCCTGGTTCCCTGTAACTTGGCTTCTCGCAGTGAGGGAACCGCCAGAAGGCCCTCGGAGCTGGACCTCAGTGTCCGGGTAGAACGATGGAGGTGGAGACGCTCCTTCAGGTATACTGGACCGAGGCTGTTTAGGGCCCGTTTAGGGTATTCTGTTCATTGCTGGCCTCCTTCTCATGTATACTGTGAGTAAGAAGAGCCTGTTGGATCAGGCCAGTGGGCCATCTAGCTCAGCATCCTGTTTGCAATGTGGCCAGCCAGATGCCCATTACAGGAAGCACTAAAGCAGAGAGCGATAGCGCTCGCCCCTCCTGCACTTTCTGATGCTCTGAAGCATACTGCCTCCAACATAAATGGGTTTTTATGAACTGAAAGAGCCTTTGTTCTTAAAGGCAGCATGTACATATTTTAAGTCAAAAGGAATAAAGCTTCTGCTTAAGAAACTTAGCATTTAGCTTGCATGTTATTTAGTCGTGTCCGACTCTGCGTGACCCCCTGGACCAGAGCACACCAGGCACTCCTGTCTTCCACTGCCTCCCGCAGTTTGGTCAGACTCATGCTGGTAGTTTCGACAACACTGTCCAACCATCTCGTCGTCCTCTGTCGTCCCCTTCTCCTTGTGCCCTCCATCTTTCCCAACATCAGGGTCTTTTCCAGGGAGTCTTCTCTTCTCATGAGGTGGCCAAAGTATTGGAGCCTCAGCTTCAGGATCTGTCCTTCCAGTGAGCACTCAGGGCTGATTTCCTTAAGAATGGAGAGGTTTGATCTTCTTTCAGTCCATGGGACTCTCAAGAGTCTCCTCCAGCACCATAATTCAAAAGCATCAATTCTTTGGCGATCAGCCTTCTTTATGGTCCAGCTCTCACTTCCATACATCATCATCATCATCATCATCATCATCATCAACCTTTTATTCGACCATCAGTCAGAAAAAAGTACATTTGTCAATACACAATTAAAAGCTCCAGGAAGATTTTAGAGCTTAGCCAACGCTAAAATGGGCTAAACAGATAGCCCCATCCCATACATCACTACTGGGAAAGCCATAGCTTTAACTATACAGACCTTTGTTGGCAAGGTGGTTTCTCTTCTTTTTAAGATGCTGTCTAGGTTTGTCACTTCTTTTCTCCCAAAAAGCAGGCATCTTTTAATTTCGTGTAGGTCCTAAATCCTTCCCTTTTTGCCTCAACAGGAAAAAGATGGGGAATTCTGTGTTATACAGCTGGTGGGCATGTTGCGGGGTATTGCCTCTGGTATGAAGTACTTGGCCAGCATGAATTATGTCCACCGGGATTTGGCTGCTCGCAACATCCTTGTCGACAGCCAGCTCGTCTGCAAAGTCTCCGACTTTGGTCTCTCCCGCGTCCTGGAGGATGACCCTGACGCCACCTACACTACAAGTGTGAGTGATAACGGCTGCTGCCCCGTCATGTTAAGTTACGGTTCTGTCCCACCATTGCCAAGGAAGCTGCAACGGGTGGGAAAGGGGATGCAATATGAGAGCCAGGGCTGGCATCTGGAGGAACTTCCCATAGTATAGGAGGAAGAAATAGGGAAGCCAGAAAGGTGGGGTTATAGGGGGTCCAAATGGGAGGAAGGAACTTCTAACTTGCTGGCAGTGGATGATCAATGGAATGCGAGTGACCAGTAGCAGGAAGTCTGCTTTACTGCTCGGTATAATAGGGAGCCAGTGGGAATTAATCCAGGCTCTAGGAACACCTGAAGAAAGAAGAGGAAGGAAGGAAGGAATGCTTGTTTCCCATGACTCCTAAGATGGCTGCTAGCTAAGGTCTCTGCCCTGGTTCCGGAAGGATTTGACTTCTAGTCATCAACATCTGCCACTTGGCTAAAACACGACACCTTGCTTTTCTATCAGGAACATCAGAAGTTGCCTGAACGGAGGAAAGCACACATTTAGAGAGCCTGGGAATTAGAAAGTGTTTTCTCCCCCAAATCAGTGAGTGCCTTGGGAGTCAGAGGTTCTGAGGGTTTTGGTGTGCTTGTCCCTTGCAGGGTGGGAAAATCCCGATCCGGTGGACGGCACCGGAGGCTATCTCTCATCGCAAGTTCACCTCGGCTAGTGATGTCTGGAGCTACGGAATAGTGATGTGGGAGGTGATGTCCTATGGTGAACGGCCTTACTGGGAGCTCTCCAACCACGAGGTAAGCGATTGGATGTCCTTGTGTGGGTGCTAACTAAGGGGCAAGTGATGCCCCTACTGGTGACCAAATTGCTGTTGGATCCCTTGTGTTTGGAGTTTTCTGGCTAATGGAGAAGAAAGCTAATTCTAGGAGATACAGTCGAAATATATATATAAATAAAAAAAATTGTCCAGTAGCACCTTAGAGACCAACTAAGCTTGTTCTTGGTATAAGCTTTCAACTGCATGCACACATCTTCAGATACACTGAAACAGAAGTCACCAGACCCTAATATAGTGGGGGGGGGGGTTGTTGACGAGTGTTAACGACTACAATTAGTCCTACAGGAAAAAGCAAGGGATAGTATGCAGGTGATTAGCATATGTAATGAGGTAGGAATCCAATATCTCTATTAAGACCAGGTCTCTCCATAGTTTTCAGTTTAGTGATAAGTTGTAATTCAGCAACTTCTCTTTCAAGTCTGTTTCTGAAATTCTTTTGTAATAAGACAGCTGCTTTGAGATCCCAGGAGATTGAATGTCCTGGGAGATTGAAGAGATCTCCTACTGGCTTCTCTGTCTTGCGATTCCTGATGTCAGATTTATGTCTATTCATCCTTTGGCGTAGGGTTTGGCCTGTTTGTCCAATATAGAGAGCTGAAGGGCACTGCTGATATTTTATGGCATACACAATGTTAGAAGATAAGCAGTTAAATAGGCCTGAGATGGTATGTTTGATGTTGTTTGGTCCAGTGATGGTGTTGTCTGGGTGTATGTGGCAGCAAAGGTGGTACTGGACAATATTTTTATTTTTTTATATATTTTATATATTTCGACTGCATCAGACCAACATGGCTACCTACCTGAATCTAGGAGATACAGTCCCAGTTCCAGAATGCAAATGGAGTTTTGTCTTGAGGTCCATTTTTTTAATGAAGCAATGTTACGAGGCTCCCCCCCCTCCACATCCCACCCTAGCTGTGTGTGGAAATGTCTTTGCCCCCAACATGGGCTCAGTCTTATGATGTAAATTGCATCATAAGTTTTGCCCAGACAGTCGTCTATGAATCCATCCACCCGTTCTGACTCAAGTTACATAAAAATGTGCTTATGCTTGGGTTCCTCAAAGTTTATGTCTGCAAGTCCTGGGGTGGGCTTGCAATCCTGCCTGCCTTGGATGCTGGTTTTTATGCTAGGATGGTAAGACAAAAGGGGTGGTCTTTCCAAGCTGAATCCCCTTCACTGTTGTTCACTTTGCCTTCCCAAACAGGTGATGAAAGCAATTAATGAAGGCTTTCGGCTCCCAGCACCCATGGACTGCCCTTCTGCCATCTACCAGCTGATGATGAGGTGCTGGCAACAGGAGAGGAGTCACAGACCCAAATTCAATGATATCGTTAGCATCTTGGACAAGCTCATCCGCGCTCCTGAGTCACTCAAGACTTTGGCTGAGTTTGACCCTCGGTACGTTCCTCTCTCCTGGGCCTCCTGCTCTCAGAATCCCTAGATATGGTTTGGGAACTGTGGTCTCCGAACATCCCCTTCCCCTCTCCAGTCCTTTGAGACGGAAGCATGTAAGAACAGTGCCAGGAAGGGGGGGGGATTCCCAGCCCATAAGCCTCCCAAGAATTCTCTCCATCCACTTGGGTCCCCTTAGACAAGACCGAACTTTAAAGAGCCGGGGTCCCCTTTTTTTGTCTTTGAAGGATCTCCATTCGCCTACCCAGCACCAGTGGCTCAGAAGGGATCCCTTTCCGAACTGTGGCCGAGTGGCTGGAATCCATCAAAATGCACCAATATACAGAGCACTTCGTGGCCGCTGGGTACAATGTCATTGAGAAGGTGGTGCAGATGACCAATGAGTGAGTGTGGCAACTTCCACTCTTCCTCCAGTTTTTCACCCCCATGCCTGCTGAGAATGCTTCTCCTGTTGTTTTTTCTCATGGTCTTTCTTCTCAAGCCTTTGTTCCCCTCCTGAGAGAGGAGGTATCTGGAGTTCAGGGTCCTCTGTGAAAAGCCAACTCAGCTGGCTGTGAACATCGTGGTCCATTCGACCCCTTCCCAGTTCACAGTGGAGAATGAGGCTCTTTTCTGCTTTGATTTCCAGAGAGGAGAGAGCTCCCTTCTTTTGTCACATGACTTCACTGTTAGAATCCTGTAGGATTCATAAATTCACCTTTCCACCGTGTCGGGGCGGGGGCTTACGCATCTTGTTGTTGCTGCCTCTTGTTGTTCTCCCCTCTCTCTTGGGAGAGGCTGATTCAAGCCTGCACCCTATAATTAAGCCACTTTATGAGGCCGGGAAAACGAGGAGTGGCTCGTTAAAAGCAGACGGGTGCCCAGCCTCCTTGGATCATGGCAAGGGGAGTCCACACCTTCTCAGCACGGGGGTTGCTGGGAACCTTTGTGTGATATTGAAGCTGTGGCTTCAATATCGACCTCGGTTTCTTTTTTAAATAATACCTCTGCAAGAAAGATGGAGCTACTGAATGTCAAGTTATGCTGGTGGGAGTTAAAGGAATACACTCCGGATTTCACAATATTTCCCACTAACCTGGTCACATCTGTTTTCTTCCCCTTCCCAGGGACATCAAGAAAATTGGGGTACGTCTGCCAGGACACCAAAAGCGCATTGCCTACAGCCTCATGGGTCTGAAGGAACAGGTCAGCACCATTGGCATTCCGATCTAAGGTGGACAGATCTTGCTCTGTATTGGTAGCTTGCTTGCCTAACTTCAGCTACCCGGTGGCCAGGCCAAGAACCATTGGGCCATTGTACTTCCTGATACATACTTGAAGTGGAGAATTCAGGAGACCTCTCTCACCAAGGATGCCGGCTGCCAAAGAAGGAGTCGGGTGCCTGCTTTTCCACTGTGCTTCCTCAGCATAGCTCTGCGTTTTATTGCCTGGCCTCGTGACTGCTGGAAATAGTAACGCTGTGGTGCTGGAAGTTTTCAGACGAGGCATTGGGCTGTGCCGCACACTGACTGTGCGTCGCCAAGCAGATCTGCCAAAAGCCACATTTCATTCCATGTTCCTCTCTCCTGGCTTGGACAGATCCTGGGACTACTGGATGCCTGGTTCCATCCTTCCTGCCATCTGGCTCCCTTCCGTTTACAGCCCTGCAACACAGAAGACCAAAGCATCCCTAGAGCTGTCCATCCCATTGCCAGCTCTGCCATCTTGTCTCCGAGAAACCTGCAGGCCCAATGCCGTATTTATTTACCTGTTTGGAAGCCAAACCTCAACTGGTTAAGACTCTGTGGATTTTGGGAGGTGGGAGAGTTTTCTCATGCCACAGCAACATTGTTGAACGTTTTTTGGACGCTGAACAGTTGCTCTGTTCAGTCACAGATGGGCTCTTCCTTTGTTCTTCCTTTTTAATAAGCCAAACGTGGTTGGATCAAGAGTAATGCCTTGCGCCGAGTCCCCTCTGGCATTTGTGAGTTTCAGCTTTGAAGTGGTTGTGCCAAGGATGACCGAAAATGACTCTCCACAGAGTCATCTCAGTGTTTCCTGCTCTCTATTTATTCATCTTTTCCAACTGCTGCCCCTTCTCCCCGTTCCTATAATGCACTCTTGACTTATTGACAATTGTTCTCCTTCCATATTACTTCAATTTTTAATTTATTTTTTTATATTTATTGATTTTTTTAAAAAAAGCAAGACTTTGCTGTTAAGGGTAATCATGCACAACTTGAACAAAAAAATGTTTACCTTGTGTGCAGGAATATTTCTAGCTTTAATAAAATGTTTTTATTCTTGTTTTGTTGTGTAAACTGCATTGTATGGAATGAAATGTGAGCACATAACTCCCTTTAAGGAGCTGGCTGTTGGCCACCGTGACTAACAGGCTTCCCAAAGGCATCTAGTTGGCCATTGTGAGAATAAGATGTTCGACTAGATGGGATTTCGGCCTGATGTAAGAGCCAGTTTCACTGTTAGGGCTCACGATCCGCTTCTAGAATGTTATAGGTCCACCTCTTGCGTTGAGGTTCTTTCTCGAGTCCATTTAGGTGATGTGGAAATTTAATAAACCTTTCTTGCAGAAGAAGATGGTCACACATGGTTAACCCCATCACCTGCCATCAGCTGGTCACTCCAGTGTTCGAAACTCCCATTGTTCTAGGCACATTTTGCGACAGGGAATTTCATTAGCGCGAGCAGTTTCTGAGCTCTGGGCACAGTATTGCGCCTAGGATTTCAGATTAAAACAGCAGAGTGGAAGGAAAGGAGGATCTTTTTCTGCCTCCCCACTTCCAGCTACTCTCTGAAGACTGGAGAAGAGACCCTCTTAAGAATACAGTGGTCCCTCTGGTTACAGACGCCTTCAGGTTACAGACGCTTCAGGTTACAGACTCCGCTAACCCAGAAATAGTACCTCGGGTTAAGAACTTTGCTTCAGGATGAGAACAGAAATTGTGCTCCGGCGGCAGCAGGAGGCCCCATTAGATAAAGTGGTACCGCAGGTTAAGAACAGTTTCAGGTTAAGAACGGACCTCTGGAATGAATTAAGTACTTAACCCGAGGTTCCACTGTATTAGGGGGGTGGACAGGGGAAACATGGCTTTCTTTTTTGCAGACTTCAGATGGGACTAGACCATGTGAAAAACGAGCTAAAGATTTTAGATGCAGTTCACTCATTTTCAGCTTTGTATTCTTGTTATTTAAAAAGTGTGCCTAGACATTCTGTTGTTGCTCCCATAATCTAGGCTTAAGGTGCCATTTAGCTCCTGGCTTCCCTATCTCCGATTCTAACACCGGGTCACCCTATATGTCAAAGTGCAAGAGCAGACAGGTTTCTGGGGTGAGGGGTTGGCAAGGGGTGGGAGTAGAGTCATCATGGTAATAATTTCCCTCTTTCTGTGGAAAGCAGGTAGGAAGAGGCGTCTCTCTCTCTCGCACGCCCTGCATTGATGACCATCCAGTGAAAATGAGTGGCAGGAGAGCCAGGCAAAGCCAAAAAAAGAGGACTTCTTCCAATGATGCAAGATTAACTTTATTGGAAATTGCTGTCATAAGAGGTGGCTGCAGTCACTCCCTTAGGAAAAACGCAGGGAGGAGAAAGAAAAGGGTCTGCCTATGGCTATTAGCAAGGGATGCGGGTGGCGCTGTGGGTTAAACCACAGGGCCTAGGGCTTGCCGCTCAGAAGGTCAGCGGTTCGAATCCCCGCAACGGGGTGAGCTCCCGTTGCTCGGTCCCTGCTCCTGCCAACCTAGCAGTTCGAAAGCACGTCAAAGTGCAAGTAGATAAATAGGTACCGCTCCGGCGGGGAGGTAAACAGTGTTTCGTGCGCTGCTCTGGTTCGCCAGAAGCGGCTTAGTCATGCTGGCCACATGACCCGGAAGCTGTACGCCAAGATGTAAACCAAGATGAGCGCCGCAACCCCAGAGTTTGCCACGACTGTACCTAATGGTCAGGGGTCCCTTTACCTTTATGGCTATTAGCAACAATGAACGAAAGTTCTGTGTTCACAGACAGCCTTTCTCTGAGTAAAGCAGCCCTCTTAACTCTCTTTCCAAAGAGTCGTACTTTGGAATCTGCCTTCTGCTAACCAGCAGCTGTTTTCCAGCATTTCAGACAGGAGTCTCCACTATAATAATAATAATAAAAAATAATTTATTATTTGTACCCCGCCCATCTGGCTGGGTTTCCCCAGCCACTCTGGGCAGCTTCCACAGAGACCAAAAATACAGTGAAATCACACATTAAAAACTTCCCTGAACAGGGCTGCCTTAAGATGTCTACTGAATGTCAGGTAGTTGTTTATCGCTTTGACATCTGATGGGAGGGCGCTCCACAGGGCGGGCGCCACTACCGAGAAGGCCCTCTGCCTGGTTCCCTGTAGCTTTGCTTCTCACAATGAGGGAACTACTAGGCTTCGCTGGGGACTGAGCCTGTAGTCTTCTGCATGCAAGGCAGATGAGATCCTCTGCTGCTGAGCTACTGCTGTCCAGGAACAAACGTCAATGCCCAGAGTGGGATAGCACCTCCTGGGTCTGCAGCTGGGTGTGGGAAACAAAATAGTTTTGAAAAGAATCTACGCATGCGAAAGCTGGCATGGTTAGGAGCTTCTCTCCGACATATTAGGCTTTGACATGAGAATAGCTGAGCTCTGCCTGGTTTCTCTCCTCCGCTCCCCCTGCTACAATCCCTCTCTTCACCATTCCCCTACTGACTTGTGTATACAAGTCAATGTGGACTGCAGGCCTTGCGTGCTAAGTCTGTGTCACTCCCTACAAGACCTGTTAGTCATGCTACAATTGTAACCCTTCATTTCATGACAATACCTGTCTGCAAAGGGTTGCAAAACAACTGTAATGTTTTAATTCCATGGTGGATGCCAACCCCAGAAGGGAAAAGATGGCAAGCATGAGAGAGAGAGAGAGAGAGAGAGAGAGAGGATACCTCTCAGGATGCCAAGCTACAAATTAGTTCCGAATCTTTCTAGTGAGAGGTACATAGCAACCCTGAAAACTCTGTCAAGCTGTGTCCCTTGACTTGGCTGCCAAGTGCAATCAAGCCTATGCTCAGCCAAGGCTGCCAAACTGGTTCTTGCCTTGTTCGCTGGGATTTCCAAGAGGTGGTTGGCCCAACCAGGATGGTGGCGCATCACATTTTTGGGGATTGCAAAATGCTGGGAAACGAAAGCTCCTGTTTACAACTTGCTCAAGCCTCTGGGCTTGGTTAGGGCAAGTAAGGCCACTTGGCGCAAGGCAATGCAGGCAGCCGAGGCTGGAGTGTCATAAGCCTGTGGGAGACAACTCAGAAACTTCCAACTGGTCCAAAATGCATTGGCCAGATTACTGGCTGGGGTTCCATTTGTGTCTCCTAGAACCCCTGTTCTAAAACAGCTGCACTGGTTGCCAATTTATCTCCGGGCTCAATTCAAGGTGCTCATGCTTAGCGACTTAGGTCCCAAGTATCTGAAAGGCCACCATCTTCCCTGCAGACCCTCTCAAGTGTGAACATCAGCAGAGGCACCTCTGTTTGTGGTTCCACCACCCTCAGAAGTTGTGAGGTGGCCTGAGAGAGGGTGTCCTCTGTTGCAGTCCCTAAGTTGTGAAACTCCCCGCAGAGGTGTGTCTGGTACCTTCATCATCCAGCTTTTCCATATGCTAAAGATTTCCCTCTTCACACTGGCCTTTTGACACCTGAGAAAAAAAATTTAGGGCCCACTCCAGTTGTGATCATGACTTGTTTTAAACTGTTTTTAATGTTGCATTTTGCGTTTTTGTAACCCATCCTAGGACCTCATGGCGAAGGCTGGGTAATAAATCTAAACACAAGCAGTGGCTCTTGAGAGTCTCAAGCAGGGAATGGTATTTGCCATCACTTGTCACCTGCTCCTTTTAACTAGAGATGCCAGGAGATTGAACCTGAGTCCTTCTGTACACACATCCAGAGAGAGAGAGAGGGAGAGAGAAATAATGGTTCCCAACATTTAGACACCTAAGAAAGTGGGGGGTTGTTGTTTAGTCGTGTCCGACTCTTCGTGACCTCATGGACCAGAGCACGCCAGGTGCTCCTGTCTTCCACTGCCTCCTGCAGTTTGGTCAAACTCATGCTGGTAGCTTTGAGAACACTATCCAACCATCTCGTCCTCTGTCGTCCCCTTCTCCTTGTGCCCTCCATCTTTCCCAACATCAGGGTCTTTTCCAGGGAGTCTTCTCTTCTCATGAGGGGGCCAAAGTATTGGAGCCTCAGCTTCAGGATCTGTCCTTCCAGTGAGCACTCAGGGCTGATTTCCTTCAGAATGGATAGGTTTGATCTTGCAGTCCATGGGTACAGAACAGCAATGGGTAGACAGAAAGAAGCAGCAGAGACCTGGCAGACTAGTGTGGGTTGCTGCTGGAGAGGCTCAGCGGTTGCCTACAGAGAACTAGTTTTATATGCATTTTTTTACTCTGAAGCCTTGAGTGAGGCATTACCTCCTAGAACAGCTACACACAATTCCCTGGGATCAACATCCCTTTGCATGAAGGCATTCCAGGCACCATGACCTTTTTCCTTTATAGGTTTGTGGGTTCCTCTCTGACCATAGGAGTTAATGTCTTAATTGAAAGCGCCCCCCTCCCCTCTGCTCCCTTAATCTTCTCCCCACCCCCCACCGGTCAGCAACCCAATGCCCCTTCCCCTCTCCCATCCCCTTTTCATTGTTCTCCTAAACTGTCCTGTGATCCCAGCAAAAAGGATGTGGCTTGCTCTTGCTCCCTCCCTCTCTCTCTTAAGATCAAGCAGCCCATTTTCTCCAGACCCTCCTTTGTCCTCCTTCCTCTAGGCAAGCAGCTCCTTTGCATTTTAATGCCTGCTTCCAATGCCACTAGCAATTACAGATCCCCGTAACAAAGATCTAAGAGACAGAGGAAGGAGGGTTATTTTGACAGAGGGAAGGAAACACAGGCAAGGCTCCCAATGAAAAATCAGTCGACTGGCAGGCTGAAAACAGATCAATTTGTATTGGTGAGCAGGCAGGAGTGTGTTTTATTCTGGCCAATATTTAAACATGCAGTGTCCCATGAAAAATGGAACAACCACCCCAGTCTTAACTGTCTTTCAGTGCTGATTCCATCACTGCCTGGCTGGTTTCTTCTTGATGTTGAGGTAGACCTGGATGTAGCCTCATCATAAAAAGATGGGCTTGACCACAGACCTTTACTTATGGGAATGCAAAATCAACATCTGCAGTCCCATTTGCGGGAATGCACAAGGTGCTTCAGCATATATTGAACCCAACAAAGACCAGGGTAGGAATATCAATACAGAACCTCTTCTTCTTCTTCTTCGGCGATCTCTTGTAGCCGAGTAAGATTGTCTTCCACAAACACGGTTTTAACAATGAGTCTGTAAGTGACTGCAGAGGCCAATTTTGGATCCACACATCCTTCCACAGCGGGGACATAGGTTCCCAGGCAGGAGTTGATCACAGTGTGGATTTGCCAAGCGTGCCTTCCTCCTAGCACGTTTCTCCCTTGCGTCCTGAGTTCGAGTGTCTTCAAAGCCCATGACCTCTTTGGTAAAGGCTGTTCTCCAACTGGAGCACTCGCAGGCCAGTGTTTCCCAGTTGTCGGTGTTTATAGTACATTTTTTAAGATTTGCCTTGAGAGGGACTTCAAACCTCTTTTGTTGACCACCAGCATTACGCTTTCCATTTTTAAGTTCAGAACAGAGTAGTTGCTTTGGAAGACGATAATCAGGCATCCGCACAACATGACCAGTCCTTGGTGCTCCCCACCGTGGTCATGTGGAAAGGCACCCTACTTTTAGGATCCAACTTTACTTGGTGTGGGAGGGGGGGAGGTTGGGTGAGCCCCTAGACCTGATCCAGGAGGACATCCATGCAATCAGAGGAGGGAGAAAGGTTGTTTTCTGCTGCTCCAGAGAAGCGGACACGGAGCAATGGATCCAAACTACAAGAAAGAAGATTCCACCTAAACATTAGGAAGAACTTCCTGACAGTAAGAGCTGTTCAACAGTGGAATTTGCTGCCAAGGAGTGTGGTGGAGTCTCCTACTTTGGAGGTCTTTAAGCAGAGGCTTGACAACCATATGTCAGGAGTGCTCTGATGGTGTTTCCTGCTTGGCAGGGGGTTGGACTCGATGGCCCTTGTGGTCTCTTCCAACTCTATGATTCTATGATTCTATGATTCTATGATTCTATGATTCTAATCAGCTTGTTTTCATGATAGGAGCTCACCTTTCTTACTAAGCATCATGTTATGGCTTTCCGAGTTGCATCCAGCAGTGCACCTGGCTACGCTCACTCCCACGTGCCTTTGGCACCACGGAGGGCACAACTTGAAATACCTGCAATGTTGCCAGGAAAGAGGCTTCTCCTTTCTGTACAAAGGACAGTGGGACGCAGTTGCCATCCAGCTAGGTGCCATCCAACTTGTACTACCACTCCAGAATGTAGGGTTGCCATATTTCACACTGTGAGAATCCGGAACTCTTTTTGGCGAAGTTTTGCCCAAAATTGTTGAGCTTTTTGGGCAAAATTACTAAACCAAAAAAAAGTTTTTGAGCAGTTCATAAGCGGCACTGCAGACATGGGCTGCCATACATCCAGATTTGCCCAGATATTTCCAACCAGACACTGCTACTGACTGCAGTATTCTGCATGAAGGTAAAGGTAAAGGGACCCCTAACCATTAGGTCCAGTCGTGGCCGACTCTGGGGTTGCAGCGTTCATCTCGCTTTATTGGCCGAGGGAGCCAGCGTACAGCTTCCGGGTCATGTGGCCAGCATGACTAAGCCGCTTCTGGCGAACCAGAGCAGAGCACGGAAACGCTGTTTACCTTCCCACCGGAGCCGTACCTATTTATCTACTTGCACTTTGACGTGCTTTTGAACTGCTAGGTTGGCAGGAGCAGGGACCGAGCAACAGGAGCTCACCCCATTGTGGGGATTCGAACCGCCGACCTTCTGATCAGCAAGTCCTAGGCTCTGTGGTTTAACCCACAGCGCCACCCGTATCCCACAGTATTCTGGATAGGTCTGGGGAAATCCGGATGTACGGCAACGCTATAGAATGGTAACGGTGATGACCCATAGGATGGGCTTGGTTTGCACACCAATGTTAAGAAGAACCTAGCTGCTGGATCAGAACAAAACACTCATGTAGTCAGGTTCCTGCAGTGGCCAAAGAGATGGTTTCCAGGAAGCCCACAGGCAACACATGGAGGCGACAGTCTCCTTGCTCCCCGCCCCCCCCCCCAACTACTGCCCATCACAAATAGTATTCAGTGGCATATTGTCTCTGAAACTAGAGGTTCCACTTAGGACTCCTCCATTAATTCATTATTTGTACCATGATGAATAAGGCAGTCACAGGCCATCACCACATCCTGTGGCACTGAATTCCATAAATTATATGTTGGATGAAGAAGTATGTTCCTTTGTCTGCCTTGACTCTATTACCAATTTAACTGGGTAAGCCCAATGTCTAGCGTTATGGAACAGCGGGTGGGGAGGCTGCGGCTCTGTGACAAGAGCACATGCTTTGCAAGCGGAAAGCTCCAGGTTCCATCGCTGACAGGTAAGGCTGTGAATGTCCCCAATCTTAAACTCTGGGGAGTTGCTGCCAGTCAGTGTAAACAATACTGAGCTAGATAGACCCATGTTCTGTAGGCTGCTTATGATGTGACAAATCCCAAGTTCATATCCTAGACAAGTCCTGCTCTATACGGGGAAGGGTGGCTCTGGGAATTTGCATATTTGCATTCCAAAGGTCCCAGGTTCAGTCCCTGGTAGGGTCTCCAGGCAAGGCTGGGGAAGAATCCTGACACCCTGGAGAGCTGCTGACAGTCAGTGCAGACAATACTAGTGTGCTGTAGTGGTTAAGAGCGGTGGACTCGTAATCTGGTGAACCGGCTTCGCTTCCCTGCTCCTCCACATGCAGCTGCTGGGTGACCTTGGGCCAGTCACACTTCTTTGAAGTCTCTCAGCCCCACTCACCTCACAGAGTGTTTGTTGTGGGGGAGGAAGGGAAAGGAGAATGTGAGCCGCTTTGAGACTCCTGAAGGGGAGTGATAAAGCGGGATATCAAATCCAAACTCCTCCTCTTCTTCTTCTTCTACTAAGAGACCAATGGTCTTACACAATGTTAGACAGCTTTCTGTGTTCTGTCTGCTTCTTCCTGAAAACTTGCCTTGGTGAAAGAGTCTTCTAAAGTCCTTTGGCAGCCATACACACAGAATGCCTCAGATTCCATTGTGTGGCTTTGGCCACTTCTAGAGCTCTGGGTTTCTACAGTAAAAGGTTTTGTTGGGGTTTTTTTTTTTGTTTTGTTTAAATTGCCTGTCACAATTGGTCAATTCTCAGTCCTTCGTTATTGTTGCTATTTTTGATGTACCGAGTTGGGACACGGCAAAACTTCCAGAACTCGCTTCATTTCCCTTCCCATCCTCTCCAAAAGGGAAAGGGAAGACCCAGAGACCTGCACGGGTCACTTGGCACAAAAAAGCAGCTTGGAAGCGCAGTGACCCTTTCAAGCGGAGAAAAAGCAGTTAGCATGAGAGCACGTTCAGCTTGGCTGAAAAGGAGGCCAAACAATACACCGCCTTTCCCTTGGCATGTGGCACAGCAGGCTCTGGGTGCTCAGCCACTGAGCTTCTAGATGCCACAGATTGGCAAAAGGGCCTTGTTTTAGCTGAGAGTGGGAGCAATTAATGGTCTGATCCTGCATCAAGCATTTATGGTATCTGTGTGGTTTTTATGATGAATCGGACTGGCAGAACAACATAGGAAGTACACACTTGAATGTGCATGTGGTGGCACTAAGGCCAATGAGACTGAAAAATGTCACTTGCAACCAATGATTCTCCACACTATATTGCCTAGCAAATTCGGCTAACAAACTGTAGGACAGGCATCATGTCCTGTCCTGGTCTGTGGCTCCATCTCCTTTTAAGCTGTACTTTTCCCCATACCTTCCTCTCTAGGTAAAAGTGAACGAATCATTATTATTTTAAGGTAAGTAAGGCCACAGTTGCTGACAGTACTGTACGTACCATGAAGTTTACATCGGGAGCAGCCTGCTGAGTCTCAAGGGATTTTATTTAAGGCGAAAGATGCAGCCACATTTGCGAAAGCCAAGCAGCTCTGGGAGTGCTCAGTGTCTGGGAATGCCTTGCATTCCATCATCGAAAAAAGGCAGGATATACAGTGGTACTTTGGGCTACATACGCTTCAGGTTACCCAGAAATATTACCTTGGGTTAAGAACTTTGCTTCAGGATGAGAACAGAAATCGTGCTCCGGTGGTGCAGCGGCAGCAGGAGGCCCCATTAGCTAAAGTGGTGCTTCAGGTTAAGAACAGTTTCAGGTTAAGAACGGACCTCCGGAATGAATTAAGTACTTAACCCGAGGTACCACTGTAAATGTAATAAAGGACCTTGTCGCAAGGTGCTTAGGTTTTGAGTTTTGACAACTGGGGGAAAAGAAGGATGGGAGGGGGGGGTGGACAAAATTAACAGAGGATGGATATCTGTAAAGACAATTATAGCAAATATCAATGGCTGACTTCCACATAAGCATTTCTTCCTCACCAACTTGGGTTGGCCATCTGCCAGCTCCCACCTTTCTGCCTTCTTGCTTACATCCAGGCCAGGATGTCACCGGCTCTCAGCTTCCTCCTCCTCAGTCTCATCTGTGCTGCCATTTGTTATACAGCCTATTGTGTTGAAATGTAGCAGAGTCCTTAAGCAAACTTAAGTTGTAAAAGGGAGTGGGAAGCCCTTCAGTCACTGTGTCATATACTAGACAGGGAGCAGTAAAAGGAAGCAGTTGCTGTTTTGGGCCAAATGGGCACTGAATGCTCCATGATGCTGAAATAAAAAATGTAAAGTCATATATATATATATATATATATATATATATATATATATATATACCGTATTTTTTGCTCTATAAGACTCACTTTTCCCCTCCTAAAAAGTAAGAGGAAATGTGTGTGCGTCTTATGGAGCAAATGCAGGCTGCGCAGCTATCCCAGAAGCCAGAACAGCAAGAGGGATCGCTACTTTCACTGCGCAGCGATCCCTCTTGCTGTTCTGGCTTCTAAGATTCAGAATATTTTTTTCTTGTTTTCCTCCTCCAAAAACTAGGTGCGTCTTATGGTCTGGTGCGTCTTATAGAGCGAAAAATACGGTATATATTGTTCATAAATGTGCCAAGCAAACATGTACATAAATATATAAACCACATGTCTGAAGCAGCACAGGAAAACAGCCCTGAAACTGTTTTGACTCCAAAACTGACCAAATGATTTCTCTGCAAGGTCAAGGAAAATGGAAAAGCCTCCCCATTGTCTTTTCATTCACAAATCCTGTCTTAAGGGTATGTCTGTGTATTAATAGGGTGAGCCTGTGACCTGGCTCAGGAACTAAGTATTTATCATTACAAAAGACTGGCCAGGCTCCCCAGGGTATCCAATCAAGTAAGCATTAACAGGTAATCTGCCAGACAGGAGGTAAACAATGCACTCAGATTTCTGTTGTAGACCACCCTTTCTGTGATGCAGGTATGATGTATCTGGGGGTGGTTTTGGACTCCAGGCCAGGCAATTTAAAATGTCTATATAAGGACGGGAACACCTTGGTTCGGGGTCTTCCTTCTGCGTGTGAAGGGGGCACCTTGTTGCAACAGTTCTATATAGATCAGGCTTACTAGCTGCTTTGCTTCTCAATATTCTCTGATTGGCCTCTGTTCTTTTCTCCGACCGATAGAGAACCTGCAAAGGACTCTATAAGGGCTCTTGTGTCCCCCATAAGGGAATAAGGGCAGATTTTCATTTATTACAATGTCAATCACTGTCTCCACTTGAACACCAACATTTAACTCCTCAGGGTTTAACCATTGCAACCACGGGCCCTTTCTCCATTTGTCCTGCAGACTTTATAGATCTGTGATTGCTACAGACATGTGAACCATGATGCAAAGGCATGGGAGCAGCCTTCCACAGTTGCACCAGCTGCAAAGATGGGTGCCAGGCAGACCAGCTGTGGTTCTTCGTTTCTGCGGTCAGCAAATGACACGCTGGAAGTAGCAGCTTTTATGAGTCTCCCCAGGGCCTGGGAGTCTTCATGGATTCCATTCCTTTTTCTCTCTCTCAGCCTTGCCACTGACCTTGTTGGGAGTCACATGCTCGCTTCCCTTCTGGCTGAGTCATGTATACCCTTGGGTAAAATGGGTCTAATCCAACCGCACCATCTCCTTTCTAAACTGTCTGTAAAGTGCCTCCAGTAACTGGGATTAAAAACTTTGCACAGATATATGTTTCCATCATTCGCAATTAACTGCGCTGGCAAGGGCACCACAATTGGAATTCCAGAGCTGAGAACACCAAGAAGGCAGTGGAAAAAGAGACTGGCAGGGATGCAAAATGGCTGGTGTTGCACAGAGCAGGTGCAGGGAGATGGGATTCAAACCATAAAATGCAATCTCACGTATCACCCTTTCTGACATCATTGTTACAAACACACAGACCTGCCTTATATTATTGGCACATTTACCCCAGCCTTGTCCATTCTGAGTAGTAATAGCTCTCTGAGGTCCAGGCTGAGAAAACCCTTTTCCAGCTTTGCAATCTCTTCAGCTCTAGGCTACGAAGGGGGAAAATCCTTCATTAGACCGTTGTTATGAGATTGTTCCTCTCCCCCAACAAAGTAGAAAAGGTATCTGTTGTGATGTGGGGTTTGTGATTTCAGCTCTCTTGATATAACATGCTGGAGACAGTTCTCTAGTAACACCTCTCTATTAAAGCAACAAGACTAAGGTCTGGGGAGAGGAAAGCTACATTTATAGGGACAGGGGACTAGCAAGAAAGGATACATTTTGGAGGGAACAATATCAGGCAATCACAGTCCTGCCTTTTGGAGGGAACCAATAAGACAGAGGATCCAAATACAGCAGCTTAAATGAACCAATAGTAGCTGTGCCCTCTGGAACCAAAAGGCAGTTACTTTACCCTAATGCAAATACAGACAATAATAATACAGATATAAAATCCTTTGACTCAATACACAACAGTATCCATGGAACAGTTTATTTAGAAACTGCTGGACTTCTCCAAAAGACTCCTGGGAATTGTAGTTTGTTAAGGATGCTGGGAATTATAGCTCTGGAAGGGGTAAACCACAACTCCCTGGATTTGCTGAGGAAAGCCATGTGCTTTAGATGTACGGTGCATATGCAGCCCTAGTCTTGCTTTGAAGATTGCAGTGGGTGCCAGAGATAAACTGAGCGAGGGCATAAGGTAAAGGTACCCCTGCCCGTACAGGCCAGTTGTGTCCAACTCTAGGGTTGTGCGCTCATCTCACTTAAGAGGCCGGGAGCCAGCGCTGTCTGAAAACACTTCCGGGTCATGTGGCCAGCGTGACGAAGCTGCTCTGGCGAACCAGCACCAGCGCAGCACACAGAAACGCCGTTTACCTTCCCGCTATAAAGCGGTACCTATTTATCTACTTGCACTTTAGGGGTGCTTTCGAACTGCTAGGTGGGACCGAAAGACGGGAGCTCACCCCGCCGCAGGGATTCGAACCGCCGACCATGCGATCGGCAAGTCCTAGGCACTGAGGTTTTACCCACAGCGCCACCCGTGTCCCTTTCGAGCGGGGGCATAGTACTCTTTAATCAAGTTCTAGGGCAAAGACTCAGTTCTGCAGCATGTCAGGTCATCATCAGTATCTGAACATATGAGGAGGTGCCATATTTCAGTAGCAGCATGGATGTGCTTTGCATCTCGAAGGTCTCAGGTTCACTCTTGTGGGTGGGCCTAAGAACCACTGTGCACACTTCTCCCAAGCCTCAGCTTCCAGCATTGCACAGCTAAGACAGAAACTTCTTCTTCCACAGGCCTCACCTGTCGTTTGTATAACAGGTTTCTTTCAGGGGTGGGGAATGTTATTACTGGAGCCAAATGCATCTTGAATGATCACTTGCTTCATGACAGTGACCCAGATAACCTACTGTAATCAGTCTCATTAATCGATTAGTCCCATGATGCCCCCCGGGGAGCAAATGCAGATTAGCAGTAAATTGCTTTCTCCAAATCTAATTTAAATTGAAGCACGCTGCTCTCTATAATTGGGAGTTTCTGCAGGGATTGAAGCATGAAGGAAAGCTTCCTTTTCTTGAAGAAGGGAGAGAAAGGAAGCAGAACAGCCGTCCCCCTGGGAATGGGCAGACTGGGTGGAGGGGGGATCTGTGCAAGGAACTGTTTGATTTGGGTCATTTCCCAGTGCGGGGAGGGCATAGCAAAGGCCAGCTTGATCACCAGGGGGAAACCGTTGTCCCGGGAATCCAGTATTAAAATCTCCTTCCCCTGCCCTCAGACCAGAGCCTAGTGGAGAGAGGAAAGATCAAATGGGCCTGACAGCAGAGACCCCGACCACCTCCTCCTCCGAGACCTCAACAGAGCTTCCTCTCACGGCTTTGCCCTCCCCTGCGGTGGTCATTGCTGCCGCCGCCACTCCTCTGCCTCCTAAATCAACGTTTGCACCAGACTCAGAGGATGGATGTGAACTTGCTTCCTCGAAACAGGAAGCTGCACCTCTTCACAGTGCTGCGCCCTGCTTGGAAGTGCCCGTCTGCCCCCCAACAGATGACACCAGCGCGGATTTAGGCAGGGAGCCCCCTAGAATAGTCCCCAACGACCTCCAAGTGACTGCTAGTACTAATCTAATTACTGAACTGAATGGAGTTAGTGAAAGGGTCACAGTGACTGATGGCATCTTGGAACCAGATCAACCAGAGGCAGCTGGACCCTTGGCTGTGGATCTGGAGAGCCCAGAGGCACCTCTGGACGAGGCAGAAAGTGTGCCACTTCCAGCTTCCGTCGCTCTTCCGGCTGTTCCGTCTCTGCCTCCATCTCCTCCTCCCAGCCCTCCTCCCATTTCTGCCGCTGCTACTGTTAGAGCGACGAGCCCTCTTCCTCCGCCACCATCTGCTTCTCTTCTCCCACTACCTGGTGCCCTCCCTGCTCTTCAGGGGGATTTAGAAGGAGAGGAGGCCACAAGAACTACCCTTGGCGAAGACACCCAGGAAAATCTGGAGAAAGAAGAGGTGGAGGTAGACGGATAAAGGGAAGTCTTCTTTCTGCACATGACTTAGTCTCTTTCTGCACAAAACTGCTCCATTTTGGGGAAGCCTTGTTCCTCCTTTCTCTTGCTTTCTGAGAAGTTTTGCTTGTAGGTTTTTCCCTGCTTTTGCACACACTGTACGAACCTGCTCTTCACGCCTAGCTGAACCTGATTGTTACATTGTTACATGCTATGATCAATCACTAGTAACAGACATCCTAAGCTCATGGAAAACAAACTGTACCTGTTCTCCATGCCTAGCTGATCGTTATATTGTTTGTGCCAATTAATCCCTAGTTACAATTCAATTAGGAGGCTTCATGCCTGTCTAGTTCTAGCTCCGATTCTCAGCCTTCTCTCCATCAATGATAAATGATCACATGTAATCCCCACCTTTCACATGTAATTCCCGCCTTAGTACTTATGTTAACCAATTACAAGTTTCTGTGTGTATGTATCAACCAATCAGCCACAGGCCCACCTGTGGCAATGCTTGCAATATTCAATAAAATAGGCTCTCAGGGTCCGCCCTGACAGACGCCTCATGTTACACCTGCCTCTCTCGTCTCCCGTGATTTTTCATTTCTACATCTGGTGACCCCGACGTGCCAGATCCCTTGCGCAGCCGAGCAGTCAGCCAGCCTCATACTTCACTCGACTGGAGAAGTCTTAGCCGGCTACACCGTGAGTATGGGGGGGGGGAGCTTACAAAGTCCCAGAAAGTGCATGCTACTGAACTGCTTCATTTAGTCAGACAGAGAGGTGCAGGTGCTCATGTTTCTTTAAAGGAAATTGAACGTTTGCTATGTGAGATTGCATTTCAATGTCCCTGGTACCCTGAGGCAGGCTCCTTGGGGGTAGAGGTTTGGCAAAAGATTGGAAAAACCTTTTTTGCAGAGCCCAGGGCTCCTATCCACTGTCTGCTAACTTGGCAGAAGTGTGCAGATGCCGTGGCAAAATTTGGACCTCAAGCGTCCCAGGCGTCTCCCTCGGCCCCTGCATCTCTGTCTGTTGGAGACAACCCCCCTCCTTATCCTAAGCTTTTGCCTTCTGCACAATCCTGCCAATCCCTCCCTCCTTTGCCTGCTTCCAACCCCCCTTCCCCCCCTCCTGCATCTGCTCATACAGGAGCTGTGCCCACCCCCATCCCCCCTTCCCTCCCTCCTGTGTTTCCTTTGCCTGCATCTCAGCCAACATCCACTTCCCCCCCTCTTTCTCCCCCCTCTTTATTCCCCCCCCCCACTTTCTTCCCTCCCTCCTTCCACCCCTCCCTTGCCTGCCTCAGCTCCTGCCTGTTTCACGGGAGCTGTCCGTGTTGCACTTTCCCAGGCAAGGCAGAAAGGGCTCCTATCCTTAGAGGAAGAGTCTGAGTGGGCTGGGGTGTTGCCATCTGCTTTCCCTATTTCTTATGCAAACCCAGGCACAGCACAACAACAGGTGCTATATGAAACCCTTTCTTATTCTGTAATGCGAGAATTAAGAAGGGCCATTGTTGATTCTGGTCTCAAATCCTCCTATGTAACAGGAATGCTGGAGGGAATAGCAAATGGTTATACGATGCTACCGCAGGATTGGAAGGATCTTATGCGTATGCTTCTGTCCCCAGCACAGTATGTAGTTTTTGACAGTGAATTTAAACATAACACCTCGACCCTGTCTGATCCACAGCATACAGCCAACGAACTTTATGGTGCTGGTCCGTTTGACAATATAGCAGCCCAGGCAACGCTGACACCTGCACATTTCAGTCGCACTGCGACCTGTGTACAGCGCGCCTTTTGGAAAGTCCCTGTATCAGGGCAACCACAGAGCTCCTTTGTCAATATTAAGCAACAGCATTCGGAGCCTTACCATCAATTTATAGATAGATTAAAAGAAGCAGTTACTCGGCAGATTGATAACACCACAGCTCAGAATGAGTTGATGAAAAAACTGGCTTTTGAGAATTCTAACACAGATTGTAAAAAAGTTTTACAGTCCGTCATCCAACGTGTTAAATATGATCTGGCAGATATGATAAAAGCATGTGCGGATGTTGGAAGCCAGAGTCATGCGATGTCCTTGCTTGCCGGTGCCATCCAGGCTGGCAATAAGCCAACTGGTAACTGTTTTAACTGCAAGCGCCCAGGACATTTTGCAAAAGAATGCAGAGCACCTGGCGGTGGGGCGCACAGGAATGGTGATGCCAACAAGGCTAAACCTTCCAAAAAATGCCCGAAATGCGGTAAAGGCTATCATTGGGCTAATCAATGCAGGAGTCCGGGAAACTCCATTGCGGCCCCACTCTCGGGCCAGGACAATTAGAGAGTCTTCCGCCTTTAGTGTCCGCTGCTGAAAAACTTTCTAAACATACACCTTCTGAAAATGCCATTGATTTGATAAATCAAGAGAACAAAGACACTGTTTTACCTGGTGAAATTGTGCTCATGCCTTCCCAATTGGCAGGACCACTACCTCCTAAAGTCGCAGGTTTAATTTTACCCAAATTTTCTGCGGCCAAAGAAGGAATCCAGGTTATTCCAGGAGTTCTGGATCCTTTATCCCACTCTTGATATCGCCGCTCTGTGAAATTGACTAACGATTGTGATGCTTTTGTCTCCTTTTTCAGTAGGTCTGAATATATCTCTTTAGTTGTTTCTCTCCTAGGAGTCCCTGGATTGGCTGTACCGAATCGTATGAACATTAATTCTTTAGCTTGTTCTGCAGAAAAAGCCCTGAATTTTACTTCACAAGCTTCTCACCTTTTGAATAAAGAACAGAGTGAATTTCACTATGGACTTTTACAAAATCGTTCTGCTATCACTATTTGCTGATGCTTCATCATTATGGATGTGAATCAATATGGATTGCAAAATCTTACACACCACATTACACAAGACGTTGGATTTTCTGGCCTCTGGGATTCTTTCACCCAGTGGCTTACTACCTAATCTTACTTGGCTTCGTAATCTCTTTCAATATGCCCTTGTCATTATATGCATCTTAATTTTGTTATGTTGCTTCCTTCAATGCGTTCCTGGCCTCATAAGCCTTTTCTCTCGGCTTCTCTCTCCCCCTCAACCACCTAATAAACTCCTTGCTGCCTACTTTGCGAAATGGCAACACCAACAGTAAACCTAAGGTGAGATGTGGACGGATTTATTTTGGGCATGCGTTGGCAAACCACGTATCCTGAAGTATTCTTGTCCCATCGATCCTGGACGAACTTATTTTGGGCATGCGTTGGCAAACCACGTATCCCGAAATATTTTTGTCCCATCGACCCTGGCGAACTTATTTTGGGCATTTGTTGGCACACCACTAATCCTGAAATATTTTTGCCTTATTTACCCAGAATGCCTCGCAAACAAGAAAAGAAAGGGGGAGATAAAGGGAAGTCTTCTTTCTGCACATGACTTAGTCTCTTTCTGCACAAAACTGCTCCATTTTGGGGAAGCCTTGTTCCTCCTTTCTCTTGCTTTCTGAGAAGTTTTGCTTGTAGGTTTTTCCCTGCTTTTGCACACACTGTACGAACCTGCTCTTCACGCCTAGCTGAACCTGATTGTTACATTGTTACATGCTATGATCAATCACTAGTAACAGACATCCTAAGCTCATGGAAAACAAACTGTACCTGTTCTCCATGCCTAGCTGATCGTTATATTGTTTGTGCCAATTAATCCCTAGTTACAATTCAATTAGGAGGCTTCATGCCTGTCTAGTTCTAGCTCCGATTCTCAGCCTTCTCTCCATCAATGATAAATGATCACATGTAATCCCCACCTTTCACATGTAATTCCCGCCTTAGTACTTATGTTAACCAATTACAAGTTTCTGTGTGTATGTATCAACCAATCAGCCACAGGCCCACCTGTGGCAATGCTTGCAATATTCAATAAAATAGGCTCTCAGGGTCCGCCCTGACAGACGCCTCATGTTACACCTGCCTCTCTCGTCTCCCGTGATTTTTCATTTCTACAGACGGACAACCGGAGGACAATGCAGACTCTCAGGGCTTGAATTCAAAGAAGGGCCCCGGAGCAGGTGAGTGTCCTCACAGGGGGTCACAATGGTCTCTCCCAACTCCTTAAAAGTCTGTGGTACAGTTTATTCAGAGCCTGGACAGCTTTGCGGGGGGGGGGGGGAGGAGGTTGGCTGCACAGGGGAAATAGGATCAGTTGCCTCAACTCCATGTGTGAGTGTGTGCTTTCTCTTGTTCGGTTGCAACTTGGAAAAGGATCTGTATTTCAGAGGGCAGCTAAGTAGGCCCAGAGGAGGCCGGATGGGTGGGAAATTTGCCCAGTTCCTTAGATTTGTTTCAAATCCTGAAGGGGAGACAGGGACTGATGGGGACGGGGTAGGCTTGTTTCCTTCCCCACAATGAACAGGGCTTCTGTGGTATGAGCAAAAGCGAGAAACAGCCTGTGAAAGTGGTTTGTTTTTATGCTTCCTGCTTTATCTAGCAGAAAGCAGGCAGAACAACCATTTAGGGAGAGCTGCATTGGTGGGTGGGTGGCAGACTTGGGATGGTTCAAATGCTTGGCATTTTGCTGCTTCTCTCTCTCTCTCTCGTAAAAAAATAATTCACAAAACCCACCTTCTTTTCTGGCTCAGAATCACTTCCCATATTATTCATTTTTAAGTTATTTTTATCCTACATCTTTAGAATTGAGCTTTTTACCTTTGCCCTGTTCCCTTTCCTTTTACATAAAAAGAAACCCAAGCAGTCCCCAGAGTTGCTCACAAATGATTTTTGAGATTACTTGCCAACACCTCTTTAATGTTAAAAGTTTCACTGTGTCTCTGAGAAATATGTAGGGTATTTGAATTGCATTTCTTATCAAAGAGATCATCGCCCCAGTTTGAGGTAGTTTTCTTTTAATTTTCTCTAGTTGCACAGCTTTGCCAAAATATTTTCTCTTTCTTCTCTCCCCCCCCCCCAATAGAAGCCAATTATGGGATGTTGGTGGCTTGTGAGGATTTGAGGAAAGTCAGCCAGCAGCAGCAGCATATGGGGTGTGGAGTTTAGATGGGAAGTAGGAAAAGCCCCTCTTTTTTTCTTGTGTCAGTGTAGCACCTGCTTCTTCCTGCTTCTCACCAATATTTTTGTGTGAGTTGGAAGCTGCATCTCCAGGGTGCTTGGGTGCCTTAGAAGGTGTGCTTGGATTGTTGTCCTTTCAGACTTGGGCCCTTCACAATCACGTCTCTTAATCACTCTCTTGATCTGGGGAAGATTGCAACGCTTTCCCTCTCATCTGTGTTGCAGCTCCCTGCGTGGGCATGCGCTGAAGTGGTGGAAAGTAGGGAAGCCAGCTGCTGTAATGCTGCAAAGGACTTGGTTTGGCAGTGGAGCCTCCTTGCCAGCAGAGATGCTGACAGCACCAGGACATGACTTGGGGGTCTCAGTCTCTGAAATGGCTCTTCACACCCAACTGTCATTGTCTGAAGGCTGGTGCCATTCCTTCCTCATCTGCAAACATGGGGCTGCTGCCACCACAGACGGAAGTAGATGGTAGCTCCTCCCCCTCTCACCCAGTGCCATGGGGTGCCTCATATGGGCATGGCCTGGACTTGCACACACCCTTCCCAGGGTTCCTCCTGAGCCTTGCCTGACAGGGCAGTATGTCATAGTCTTCTGCCATCGCATTATGACATGGCAACAGGGCTGTGCTCCGGTCAAGCCTTAAGTTTCATCCCTCGGACCTCCCTGCGATCCTTTTGTCCTTGGTCATTGGCGGCCAGTGCTAGTGGAAAGGGAGGCCGTGAGCTGCTTTGTGGGGTGGCCACAGAATTTGCAGTTCCTGTCCTGGTGGGAGAATCCCAGGTATGTGCTTAAGGCAGGTCCCCACTAGCATTTCTAAGCAGTGGCGTTTGTCTTCTGGGCATCTCCCCAGGTGGGAGGAAGCACTGGGTTCATTACTGAACTCTGCAGTTAACTTGAAGGGGACTCTGGGGGGAGCAGGGAGAGAGAAAACACTTAAGAGGAACCTTGGCTGGGCTTTATGGCCATCAATTGTTAAAAAGAGAAGCATCTGGGAATGTTTTAATAACCGTGACTCCAGGCATATGAATGGCTGTTCTGCAGTTCTAATGACTTCTACTTAGGCTGGCTCTGAATTGCTAAAGTCCAGAATATCTTGGGTTGGTCTGTCAGGTGCAGCTGAGAAGCATCCTGTGTTGCTTTATCAGTCCTCATTGCCTTTATTTATGGGCATACAAAGAAGCCACCGCACAAGGAGGCTCCTCTCCACTGTCCTCTGTTTCTATCAAGCTTAAATATTGCAATTAGAAGGAAGGAGGGAGGTTTAGGGTAATTAAGCCTATTACAATTTAATGCACAGATGGGAGGTAACTTTTGCTTTGTGGCTTGTTTTGAGGAGTAGGTGAAAAGTTGCCTGTTGCACGGTTATGCAGGTCATTTGTGTGTCCACCAGTAACTAGTTTCTATAGAAAGTCGTGACCATTTTCTGAACTGGCGGAAGTGAATTTAAGCCCATTGTGGCTGCAGCAGGGCAGGGTGTGGGGAGCACATTTTGCACCGGCCTCCAGAGGTAGTAGGTGGTGAGCTCTTTGTAGATAGTTTTTTTTCTACTGAGATGGGTCTGACTGATTTCACCAGCTGAAATGCTGTACTCCTGGCTAAGGGAGCTGGGCATGTTTAGCCTGGAGAAGAGGAGGTTAAGGGGTGATATGATAGCCATGTTCAAATATATAAAAGGATGTCACATAGAGGAGGGAGAAAGGTTGTTTTCTGCTGCTCCAGAGAAGCGGACACGGAGCAATGGATCCAAGCTACAAGAAAGAAGATTCCACCTAAACATTAGGAAGAACTTCCTGACAGTAAGAGCTGTTTGACAGTGGAATTTGCTGCCAAGGAGTGTGGTGGAGTCTCCTTCTTTGGAGATCTTTAAGCAGAGGCTTGACAACCATATGTCAGGAGTGCTCTGATGGTGTTTCCTGCTTGGCAGGGGGTTGGACTCGATGGCCCTTGTGGTCTCTTCCAACTCTATGATTCTATGATTCTATGATTCTATGAATCAGAAGCACAAAGGACAGTGGAACAATCTCTCGCGGAGCTCCAAAGTCAAGGTTGAGCACCTATAAATGGACAACGCTAGCTGGCACGTACAGGGTTCAAGCCTTGAACAATGGCTGCTCTGCACACTGCCGCAACCTCCTTTTGTTCATTCACCTTCCCAACTTGGCCCCTATCCATGTGCCTGTGACTCATCCCCATGGCTCGTGCTCCCTGGAGGCTGGCGCCTTGCTGGTGCAATTTGTCCCTTTTTATTTCCCTGGCTTTTCATTCTTCTGGGGCTTGGGGAGAGCCTTGGGGATTGTGACACCTTGTTTGCCCACTGAGTGGGCCTGGTGTGAGAGCAAATCCCATGGAATAAAGCAGTAATAAAACTGTCCTCAGAAAGAGGAGATGCTCCCTGAAAAGGTTTTGCAAAAGTGTGAGCCTGTGAACTAAACGTGCTTTCTTTTTTGAGAGTGGGTGGATAAAGGAGCCATCTTTATTCCATACTATGTTCACATTAGCAACCCTAAATACCTTGAAAACGGGTGTACTGGTGGGGAGAAAATCACAACCAGCTCATGGGAAGAGTCAGAGTTCTGAAGCAAGGAGGACTGGTTTTCTCTATTCACACTGAAACTGCATTCACACAAAGGCAAACACAGCTGGCTAAGTGCTCATCCACACTGCAGTTTAACGTGGATTTGAAGCTGCTTTTGTCTTTATCGTTGTTGTTGTTGTTGTTGTTACTTGTGGCAGATACAACAATGATAAAATAATTTTTAAAAACAACAAATAAATACCGTTTAAATGCATTACAAAAACATTCTCAACCAGTGATCTTCAGGTCACCAGGAACATGCCTGGGAATGTTTTAAAAATCCATCAAATTGCCTGGGAATGTTTTAAAATTTTCCCTGAAACTCAGTGATGAGACGACACACCTCACTAAGGAGGGCATTCCAGAAGGAGGGAACTGCCACTGAGAAGGCCCTGTCACAGGGAGGCTGTTGGAGGGGGAACCAGGGATTTTCTGTATGCAAAGCACATGCTCCAGTTACTCAAGGTGTGCACCCTCCCCATAGGGTTCCCCATCCTTATCACATGCATATTTGCTCAATTCAGGGGCAGGTATCTCTGCTACACAGGCCTCCACACCCACAAAGCCACAAAACTGCACAAGCAAAGCATCTTGACACCAAAGCAGCCAACAAATTCTGGCCTTTAATGCAGCAGCAGCTGACTTGCAACTACACTTGGACCCCAATGGCTCAGGCTGCCTCCTTGTTTTCTCCAAGCACGGGCCTTGTCCATTTGACTTCTGCATCTAGAACAGATCACCCCACTGCTCCCCCATTGCTGCTTCCATCCTTTGACCTTTGCCTGACTCAGCCCTGCTCTGCTAGCCACAGGGCTTATGGCCCTGGCAGCTGCCTGGCCTTCAGGAATGTGTCAGCAAAATTCCATTTACAAGAGAGATTTACAAGGGGGCCTCTTCCTGCTGAGGATTCACAGAGGGCCGCAGTCTTTGGGGAAAATGGAGAGAAGAGGCACACAAAAGCACCTTCCCCCTCCCAGACACCCCCACAGAGAGGGCCCCTGTTTCCTCCTTACAATAGGGTATGATGCCACTGCAGTCCTGCTCACAACAAACTCTGTTTCTTCCAACTGGGCTGCTGCTGCCCCTCCCTTCACAAGAGACCCTCCCTATGTCCCCATGACCAATTACTATACAGTGGTGCCTCGCAAGACGAAATTAATTCGTTCCGCAAGTCTCTTCGTCTTGCGGTTTTTTCGTCTTGCGATGCACGGTTTCCCATAGGAATGCATTGAAAATCAATTAATGCGTTCCTAGGGAAACCGCCTTCAGACCAGGTCCGGGGACAGTCTGTCCCCGGACCTCTTCTGAAGGCTGGGGGGGGGGGATAAGGGCTTTTCTTCCCACCCCCAGCATTTTAAAAAACCCCGGGACAGCGGAGGACTTCTGCGCTGTCCGGGCAATCTTAAAATGCTGGTGGGCGGCATTTTAAAATCGCCCCGGGACAGCGGAGGACTTCTCCGCTGTCCGGGGCGATTTAAAAGCCCCTGGGAAGGCAGGCAGGGGGGGACAAAGACTTTCGCCCCCCGCCCGGCTTCGCAGCAGCGCTACGAAGCCCGGCGGCTGGGGCAGGTGCTCCCGCCCCCCCACCCCGCTTCGGAGCAGCGTTCCGAAGCGGGGTGGCTGGGGCAGGTGTTCCCACCCCCCGCCCGGCTTCGCAGCAGCGCTACGAAGCCTGGCGGCTGGGGCAGGTGCTCCCGCCCCCCCACCCCGCTTCGGAGCACGGGGAGATCGCTTCTCCCCACCGCCCCTTGCTTCAAAAGAGGTCCGGGGGCAGCGGGAGCGCTTCCCGGGGAGATTTTAAAATGCTGGGGGCGTTCGCTGCCGACCCCCAGCATTTTAAAATCTCCCCGGGACAGGGGGAGATTTTAAAATGTTGGGGGTCGGCAGCGAACGCTTTGCTCCCGCCCGCCAGCATTTTAAGATCGCCCGGGGCAGGCGGGGGGAAGGCAGGCGGGGGGGAGCAAAGACTTTTGCCCTCCGCCGGCCTTCAGAAGAGGTCCTCAGCCGCGCCGTGCAGTTTACAGAAGAAAAACTTGGGCAAGCAGAGAAGACTGAATTGGATGCTCACTTAGAAAATCTTCTGTGCAAAGCAGAATGTACTAAGCAATGGACAGAAAAGGTTATGAAGCAGACAGAGGTGCTGTTGCAACCCAATCCAAATGCTAGAATGGAAGAGTTTGTCTATGAAAAACTAGACCGCAAAGCTCCAAGTCGTATGAATAACCCAGAAATACTGGGCCAGCACATGATTGATGCTGGGAATGAGTTTGGTCCTGGAACAGCATATGGAAATGCTCTCATTAAATGTGGAGAAACACAAAGACGAATTGGAGCAGCAGACCGAGAACTAATTCAGACATCGGCAATAAACTTCCTCACGCCTCTGCGAAATTTTATAGAAGGAGATTATAAAACAATTACTAGGGAACACAAATTATTACAAAATAAAAGACTAGACTTGGATGCTGCCAAAACAAGACTGAAAAAGGCTAAATTAGCAGAAGCTCGAGCTGCATCTGAACAGGAAGTCAGAATAGCCCAGAGTGAGTTTGACCGTCAAGCAGAAATTACTAGACTTCTGTTGGAAGGCATCAGCTGTACACATGCACATCACCTTCGCTGTTTGAATGATTTTGTAGAAGCTCAGATGACGTATTATGCACAGTGTTGCCAGTATATGTTGGACCTTCAGAAACAGCTTGGAAGCTTTCCATCTACGTTCCTTGCCAACAATCACCAGTCTTCGTCAAGCTGTGCTCCAAGTAGTTCCGTTATTACTACAGCTGCCTCCTCTGCCTCTGTTACAGCCTCATTGTCCTCAATAAGCAATGCAGCAGCTACATCCAGCTTGGGTGACGTGAAGTCCGCAAGCGGCAACAGAAAAGCCAGAGTTCTTTATGATTATGATGCTGCGAATAGCAGTGAATTATCACTTCTTGCAGATGAGGTAATAACGGTGTACAGTATGCCTGGCATGGATTCAGACTGGTTGATGGGCGAACGAGGAAATCAGAAGGGCAAAGTGCCTATTACTTACTTAGAACTGTTAAACTGAATAACTGGCTTGTATAAAGACTGCCAGTTATGGTGAGACCATATTTATATGCAATTAACTTTATATAAAACAGGTTTAAGTGTCTTCCATGTTAACATCTTAAAGGATGTGAATACCGGCCATTAGAAATGGGCTTTTATGCCAATATTCTTGCATGGTAGATACTCTTTTCAGATCTAAGTTGTTTAAAAGCTTTTACTTTATGTGCCAAGACTGTTTCTACAGAATTTTGTTTCTACTGGAATTTTCACTAATAACAAACTTCGGCTTTTGAGTAATCTAAACTGAAAATGGGAGGTATTGTTTTCTACAGAACTTTTCATAATGGCAAGCTTCTTCACCAACAATAAAATTGGATAACTAAAGCATCTGGGGGGCCCACAGCTGCCGCTCTGGCCCTAATTGCGGGCAACATTCCGGCCCAACGCATTCCCCTCCGAGAGATCCAAGACATATTGATGTAGTTAAGGTGCGGCCTGAGACCGGATTGATGGTGCGGACCCTGGCCCAGTGGCGTAGCGTGGGTTGTCAGCACCCAGGGCAAAGCAAGTAATTTGCGCCCCCTAACCCGTGGATTTGCGCCCCCTAACCCGTGGATTTGCGCCCCCTAACCCTAACCCCCAGATGTTGCGCCCGGTGCGGCCGGCCCCCCCTGCACCCCCCACGCTACGCCACTGCCCTGGCCCAATGCACAATGCTGTGCCCGATTATCCAGATGCACGCCCTCATAGCTCCTGCACCCTAGGGTCCCCGTTAACGGCATGGTTTCTATCCCAGTGGACAGTGCAGGGCCTATAATCCCAATGTGCACCACAACGTCACCTGAAAGCAAAAGAAGGTAACGAAGCCAGGTCAAGTATACTGTGAACAATCACAAGGTCTTACGAATATATCCCTTAAATGCATCAGACTTTCAGTGCCCCCAAGTCCTTCATCCTTTCAGCTGAGAGTCCCAAATGCGGTGCTGTGGTGGCGGCCCCAATCCTAAAGGAGTTAGCTGCGAATTCAGCTGAGGATAAACTGCAGGCAGCAATCTCCCTTCGCATAATGCGCGTGGACTGATGCCGTGCAAGGCAGGAGCCATCCAAGTGTATAAGGGATGGACTTGAGACGGTTGGTCTCACGTACATGAAATGTTTAGTGTCCTTTACTGCTGATCGATTCTGGAACATTGGACATACAGGGCTAAACTGGATCTGAACAAGGTCAGGTCTCTCAAAATACCCCGGGCAGCGGATTCTGGTTGGCCCTTACAAACCACTTCACCCATGCGCATTCTGGTTGGCCCTTACAAACCACTTCACCCATGTGCATTCTGGTTGGCCCTTACAAACCACTTCACCCATGCGCATTCTGGTTGGCCCTTACAAACCACTTCACCCATGCGCATTCTGGTTGGCCCTTACAAACCACTTTGCCCATGCGCATTCTGGTTGGCCCTTACAAACCACTTTGCCCATGCGCATAGCGCCAAAGGCAATGGAGTATGCAGCTGAAAATAACCGGGCCTTGTCCTCGGACCAACATATACTTCTTATTTTATTTTATTATTATTATTTTAATTTTATTTAATTATTTATTTTGGAATTGGCATAAAATGTCATAAGGGTCTTCTACCATCACTTTTAGGAGGCTGCAGCCTGCGCCAGCCCTACTACAACAACAACAACAACAACAACAACAACAACAACAACAACAACAACAATAATAATTTATTATTCGTACCCCGCCCATCCGGCTGTGTTTCCCCAGCCACTCTGGGCGGCTTCCATAGAAACCAAAAATACACTAAAATATCACACATTAAAAAACTTCCCTGAACAGCAGCCCTGCGGTGCCCTTCACGCTAAGAAGTCCACACCAGGGTCTATGGATTAAACAACCTTACAGAAAAAGGGAGATTGCGGCCTACTGGATGTTTAATAGTCTTTGCTGCACGACCCAGCACCCTCCAATGTACCAAGTATTGCAGAGCTTCAGCCTTGGTAGGTGTGTCAAGCCTAGGATTTTCTAATTTGCCTTGAGGTGTGTCAAGCCTAGCATTCATTCATTTATTATATATTATTTATTTATGATTATTGTTTATTTATTTATTTATAAATTTGCCTTGGAACTTAGTAAAGTCCAACCAAGCCTTTTTATAAGATCTAAGCGTGGACGGGGCTACTGAAGCTAATACTCCCTTCAGGACATCACGTTCCCAAGGCTCCAAAGGTGCTCCCGGAATGGCTGTGGCAATTTGCTGCACCTTAGCATCTGTGATGTCATTGTCAACCCTAGGGGTAAATTTGGTAGAGAAATAGATGTTTAATTGTAAGCACAAAAGGGCAAAGGTTCGGGGCAGATCTAGGAGAGTGCGATAATTGCTTTGACAGGACACTGACAACCGTTTGATTGTCGGTCCGACGCATACCTGGCGATTCCTGGACTCGTCAGCACGCAAATGCCATTGTACTTTTCCAGGAACTTCAACCCAACCTTCAAGTCTGACTTGACCACTTTAGAGAGGCGCACCCAGTGTTGCGGAGCACGCAGTCCCACTGACAGCTTAGCCAATCGCCCACGAAAGGGGGTGGCCAGGGGACACTACCCAGCGTGCAAAGTTGAGGTGACCGAAGTGTGAATTGACTCTGGCCAAGGGTGATCTTCTTGAGGGGAAGAAGTTGCAGAAATAATGCTAGCCTCTCCCTTGGTAGGCGGGATGTCTGTGCAATTGTGTCCAATTCAATACCCAAAATAGGTTATGGTCAAAACTGGACCCTATGTTTTGTCTGCCACCAAAGGTACCCCAAGCTCCTCAGCCAGGGAGGTGAAAGCCTCTAAAGGAGAAGCGCAATCAGGGCTATTACTAATGATGGGGGCGGGGAAGAGTTATCGAGGTAATGGGTCACCCCTTCAGAACCAGTTCTAAAGCGAAGAGCCCAGTCCAAAATTGCACTAAATGACTCAAAGGCTGCACAAGCTACTGAGCACCCTATCGGCATAGATTTGTCTATGGAATGTAAAGGGTAAAGGTACCCCTGCCCGAACGGGCCAGTCTTGACAGACTCTGGGGTTTGTGCGCCCATCTCACTCTATTGGCCGGGGGCCAGCGCTGTCCGGAGACACTTCCGGGTCACGTGGCCAGCGTGACAAAGCTGCATCTGGCAAGCCAGCGCAGCACACGGAACGCCGTTTACCTTCCCGCTGGTAAGCGGTCCCTATTTATCTACTTGCACCCGGGGGTGCTTTCGAACTGCTAGGTTGGCAGGCGCTGGGACCGAGCAGCGGGAGCGCACCCCGCCGCGGGGATTCGAACCGCCGACCTTTCGATCGGCAAGCCCTAGGCGCTGAGGCTTTTACCCACAGCGCCACCCGCGTCCCATCTATGGAATAAGCCCCCTCAAATCTAAAACCTAGCCATAGAAATTCCTCAGGGTGAATTGGCAGGAGACGGAAAGTTGACTCAATGTCGCACTTAGCCAAGAGCGCGCCCCTGCTGAACCTGCGCATACGCTTTATAGCCTGATCAAAGAGGCATACTTCACAGAACAAGGCTTCTGTGGTATTGCATCATTGACTGAGCCACCTCTAGGGCAGGGTAGGTTGTGGATCATAGGATACTCTCCTGGAGTCTATGGGGGGACAATGCCTAAAGGTGCAATGAGTAAACCCTGCTATAGGTGGCTCCCTGAAGGGGCCGGCCACCCTCCCGGCCAGAAATTTCTTTATTTTCTTTTTTGCATCAGCTGGCATTTCCCAAACTGATTCTGTGGTTTGGGGGGGGTTTCCCTGAGTTAGGGGGTAATGAAACGAGGATCTTGAAGCCATAAGAGAAACTCTTTCCCAGGGTACTTTGCTGCCTCTATTTTAGGGTATTTATCAAGAAGGGTTCTAAGAGGTGAGAGCTTAACAGGAGAGAACATCACAGTCAAGGGCCAAATTCATACCAGTTTGTGGCTGTTCTTTTTGGCAGGTCTGTGAGCTTTTCGAGACCCCTGGTGGAAATGCCCCCTGCTGCCCGGAAAGGCTGTTTACACACAGAGCTCCCTGTAAAACTGTAGACGTGAAAGAGATGCTGGAAGGAAAGCACACAAACACACACACAGTGATTTAAACCCCCAGAAGGAGAAAGCCCCAAATTGGTTTCAGCTCTGTTACGGAAAAATCTGGGTGCGGGGCTACTCTGCCACCCAGCTCGTCGGACTAGGTCCGCGGGTCCCTGCGGAGGAAAATGAGCTCAGCCGGACAGGAGCAAACTGCAGAAGATCCAAGTTTATTGCGCAACAGGTTCAAGGCGAGATTGAACAGCGAGAAAGGGGTGACATGAACTTTTGAAATTTCCCTCCATATCCCAGAATACAGTGCAAAATACATCCCAGTTACATCATGAATACATTAAGAGGTTGGGTTACACAGATTACATCACGAATACATTAGGAAGAGGTTGGGTTACACCGGATTAACATAGGGAGGGGGGAATATGCAGAGCTGGAGATATGGAGGAGGGAGGGGGGAATATGCAGAGAGCTGGAGATATGCGCAGATAAGCACATCCTGAGAAGACAATGGTCCATGTATGCATAGTCTGTCACCTGGCATCGCCCGGATGAAGGGCTTGGCAGAGCGATTTGACCGGATTAGGGTCTTGACACCTTGCTTGAGGGATTATGGAAGACAGGGGTGTGTGTCATGGGGTCCTAGAGAAATTGAGCAAATTGGCACGTGGATTTTCTATGAATTTTATAGATTTTAGTCCCCTTTGACATTGACAGTTGGAAATAAATGGATATACTGAAGCGAAGAAGGAGGTGAAGAAGACATGCCCCCCCTTCCGTATCAGCTCCAAAACTAAAGATAACAACTGAACATCAAGCAATTTAGAAATAAAGCAACACCAGCAGCGAATGCTGGAAATTCTCTGTAAAAGGGAGCTATTTCTGTGAAGCTACAGCATATTCCACGAGGTGCCCTGCAGCTCAAGAACAAAAGGCAACATAGAAGCAAGGCAGGAACGCTCCAGGCAATGCAGATAAGATCTCCTACGAACAGAAACAGCTGATATGCGGGAAACAAACAGGAGGGCAAAACGGGAGGGCTAGCCGGCGAAAAGAGGGCGAGCCCCCTCAGCACCGGCCCTAAATAGGACAGGCCTCGCCCCCCCCAGCCAGCTGGTTGGCTGGCTGGGGGGGGGGCAGGCCCGGCCATTCCCCTGCTCTCGCGGGGGCTGCAACCAGCCCCCGCTCACGTGGGGTGGGCGTGAAGCCCGCAACCCCACCTCCTGGGCAAGCCGGAAGTGGCTTTGTTAAACAGTTAAAAAAAAAAAAAGGATGCAGTTCCCCTCCTCTCAAAGCCCTTCAGCTTATTTTCAAACAAAAGCAAGCAGCTTCCCTGCATCTTGGCTGCTGGATAGCTATGGTCTCACACAACTGCAAGAACGGGCGCAGGTGGTTTAGAGGAGGGTATTTATGACACCAGGCTGGTGACTTTGAAGATCTGATGCTAGGGGGAAAGGCGTCAGATGGCATCACAATTAATTTGGCTTTCGGCTCAATACCATTCAATTTGTAAGGGTTGGACAATTCTCACTCTATCCTGCTCCCACAAGGCACTTGTGAAAATCAAGATAGGGTTTTATTGTGACCTGCCCTGTAATAGGGCAGGGAAGAAAGTTGCACTGCCTGGTCTGGGTCACGGCATATTGCTCTCAATTACGAACCCATTAAGATGGTGCCAGCCCTACAAAATGAAACAGAAAGATAATAATGCTGCTCCGTTTGACCACAGCACAAGGACAGGAGGTTCTTTCCAGCCCCAGGTGAGTCACCTTGTTGGCCGTATCAGGTTGAAGCGTATTTGCACGGAGGTGGGTGGGGAGCTTTTGACTGCATTCTTGTTCGGCCGCCGCCCCGCCAATTCCAGGGAGTTCTTTGATAAGGTAGAAAGAGAGCGGAAGGAAGTTTGAGGTGGCACTGTAGGTTTCCTCACACACACCCTTCTCCTCCAGTAGGTGAGGGGATGCCCCTTCCAGTTGGCAGGAGGCCCAAGAGGTTCCAGATCTGATAAGAGGCATTACTCTCATAAAAAGGCCTCAGTGAGATTAGCTGAGGGCAGAGCAATTGTGATAGCTAGAAAGATTAAAGCAACTGGCATATGACCAACAGAATAAGCAGCTATTAGACCAGCGCCACTCCCCACCCCCAAGGTTGTGCCCAAGGTTGCCCCTTGCTGACTCCCAGCACAGCTACCGATTGTCACCAGCGTTTTGGAATAGGAAATAGGTGCTCCCTGTCTTAAGCTGCTACACCAATTATGAATGTTAATCTATCTAGAGTTATGCATATTTTATACAGTTAAAATATGGCATTTGGGGTGGCGCTGTTCTCGAAGTGACGTGGGAGCTTCTTTAAGTTTGTACATTTTAAATATTTGTATACAGATGTAGACTCTGGAACATTTCCTTCCTCCCCCGCCCCTCCCTTTAAAGCAAAAAAAAACCAATAAAAGTCATTGTGATTCACCCAGAGTCACAGGTATACTGCATGAGAGATAAATGTACACACATTATACAGGTAGATAAATAAACAGAATGGGATGTAGTGAAGCCAGGCTGCAGCTGCAGCCCACACACCCAGGGAAGCGTTAAAAGGTTCTTCTCTGTTTACCCTAATCTGCCAGAACAACTCATCCGGCACTGTTGTCCTCCAGCTGTGCTGTGGCTTTAGAGCAGGAAAACTATGTGATCTGCCTCTTTCATTAAAAGGCACAGAAACCATTCTGCACTGCGGCCCATAGGTGTGGCCGAGTTACTCAAAGCCACTCCATCTCAACAGCTGTGCTTCATTTCAAACCATTAAACTCAGGGAATAGGAGCTACTGTCTTCTCTGGTGACCGCTTGCCGGTTTGGAAACCCATCCAGCCAAACGACACCTAATAACACCGCAAAAGCACATTACCTGCTTCCTGGCTCTACCCAAAAGGGGAACAAAGCAGGAGGAGAGGACAAGGGGAGAAAGAGTCCTTGTCCAAAAATGAGTTGGACCAGCAAGGGATGCCAACATTTGCCACATTTTCTCCCTCGTGGATGTTGTTGGTGGATCACACAGGAAAGCACTGGCACAAAGCTGGTGAGGGCGCAAAAACCTTGTGGTCAGCTGTTGTCCACGCAGCACCTCTCAGGTCAATTTGGAGCTTCTCTTGTCATGTGGGGTCTCTCTGGGGTGCTCCACCCCATTCTCCTCTTTTCTGCAGTCTTGAGATTGCGGAGGCGGCAGGGGGAGGTTCCTGGCTTTCGCCTTTCTCTGTCTCTCTGGCCACCCTTAGGTGGGTCTTCTTCAGAGCTTGTCCACACATGCAAGTTCTCTTTGGGGTCCACAGTGCCACAGTTCTCCTTTTTGTACTGTTGGGGTTGAGGGTCTGAGTTTCTGATGGGTCTTTGAGGCATTCCTTTAAAGCCAGCAAAGGAGATACATATAGTTTAGGCTGGCTCAAACGAAGAGGTAAGGTTGCAAACTAGGCAACTGCTTGAGGTACTAAAATCCCAGGGGCACCTGCTTCAGCTAGGTAAATATATTGGGGGGGGGGAGAGAGAGAGAGAGACCGGGGGGGGGGCTTTATCCACCATCACAAAACATGCTTATGTGGATTCCAAACTACATTAGAGATTGTGCCCTGTGATCGGAGCTTTCTGCTTTGTCCAGATTACCTAAATACAGAGCACAGCAGTGTGATGATAAAGGTGCTTAAATAAAGAAAAAAATATGTAAACACCATGAGCAACTGAATTCATAATAATTTAATGCACAATTGTTAGGCTGCTCAAGAGGTGAGTAGAGAGCAGGATTTTAATTCAGTGAGGGCAACCAAAAAGTGAAACAAAAAAAAAAACCACAGCTGCATCCTTCATGTGACATGTGAACAAGGGGTAACTTGAAGAGACCTGAGGGAGACAAAGGGGACATGCTAGATCCCATGCTAAGGATTAGGGTGGATTCACAGCCATAGACTCCTGCAAACACCTGTATCTTTTTCCCCCCTCTGCCTTGATTCTCCCAGTCTTCTCTAAAAAAAACCACACACTACAGAAACCTGGCAGCTGTGAAACACCTCCCCAAACTCCCCAGTATTATTCACCTCTTCAGCTGAAACACACTTCTCCCAGGCTAGCAGACAGCCATAATCTACACCGAGAGCCTGTGGTCAGCAGCTATAAAAATCCATGCTGTAAATCTGCCACAGTCGGACATTGCTATCTCTAAGGTTTGTTCAGGAGATTTTGAAATAATCCCTTAGTGAGACATCAGGTTCCTGTAGGTGATGACACAGGGTTTCTATAACCAGAGTTTCAGGCTGTTCTCTAACCAGCTATAGACATGGGCCTCCCATTGTTCCCTCCCTTTGCTCTTCTGTTTTCTTCTCTTAGCTGTAATTTTTGGTCTTCCCTGATTTATGTTCCTACCTTGACAGTGGTTGGCCTTTCCCTTTCCCCTCTCAGCTCCCCCCACGCCCCCATATAGTCAACATAGCTATTAAGTGGTTATAAGGAATGATGGTGAAATGGAGACTTCGTCTTAAGAAGTTGTGTTACACTGAATACCAGTTGCAAGAGCATACACTATAAACACTTAATGCACACCCATGTACTACCTGTCCCGTTCCACCTTAAAAGGAACAGGCATGACTGTTGTGTGTCACATGCCTGTTTACTTCCAGCACAAGTCTGCTGGGAACTTCCGTTTGTATTTTGCTTTTGCTTTTGCTGTTTTGCTGGAGACAAAGGGAAGCATACATGTTTTTCCTTTGTTCCTGAACTATGCTGAATAAATTGCTGTAAATAACACTTACACACATGTCTCTGTCCGCCACTTCCGTTGTGAGGATTTATTCACTCTGCTGATAAGAGCGTGCACAGCTTCTAAAGGTTTCGGAGGCTCGTGTCGCTGATTGATGCTGCTCCAGGAACAGGAGTTCGCCCGGCTGCTGGGGGCCTGCCAAATGCCCCCGTCTCCCCTGCAGTATCCCAACACTACCATCGCCTGAAATGGAGCATAGAAACCAATTCTGACAACCCAAAAATTCTCAAAGGGCCATGCCTGCCAACCTTAAATTCACAGCAAGTGGCAAGGGCCCCGAGCAGAGCTCAAACACAGAGCTGCTAGCCCAGGGCTACAAAGAAACACAAGTGGGAAGGAGGGTGGGTTGTTGGACTCATACCCTGCTTGACAGCTTCCTATGCACATCTAGTGAGCCACTGAGGGAACAGGGTGCTGGACTAGGTCGTCTAACTTGGCAGGGCTTTTTTCATGTCCTTATTACTATTTTTATTATTTATTAAATTTCTATGCCACCTTTCATCCGAGGATCACAGGGCGGTTTACAACATAGAAACACATGTGCAAGCTGCTGCCATTCAGTGAATTCAGCTAGCTCAGTATAAGGCAGCTTCTTAGGTTCCTAATGGAAAACTGGTTAGAAACAAACCAAATGAAATTCAGCAGAGAGAAATCTGCATCTTAGGCACACACAAAACCCAAATACACGGGTACAGGATGAGGGAAACCTGGTTTGGCAATAGAACATGTGAGAAGGATCCTGGGATTGCAGCTGATCACAAGCTGAAGATGAGTTAGCTGCGTAATGTGGCAGCAAAAAAGGCTAATATGATTTTTAGACTGCATTAATAGTTTCCAAGTCACAAGAAATTCCTTTGTTCTGCAGTAGTCAGGCTCATCTGGAGTGCTGGGGACGGATGGGACCACACACTCAAGAAGGTTGCTGACAAATAGGAATTGGTTCAGGTAAGGGCCTGCTGGCCAGTGGCCTACCTACTCCAGCATCTTGTCTTTACCATTGTAAAGGTAAACCCGCAAGCAGGACTGGGGTGCAACAGCAGCGCTCTCCCCACCTGTGAGTCCCAGCAACAGCCATGTAGTTCTTATGAGAAGGAGCCGGGATGACAAGGCCCCTCTCAACTGCATGATAAAGCAGCTCATTCAGAAATGCTTTAAATAAAACCTCAGAATGGTCTGGGAAGTGAGGCGTCATTGTTTGTCTCTCCCAGCTTCTAGCAACTCAAGAGGTTTCAGAACATGCTGATCTTGACATTGTTGGCCAAACTAATTTCTAGTTAATGATGAACATGGAAGGAAGGATTAGGAGGGTTTTGTGTGTGTTTTTTGCAGTACAACCTAGGACAGGAAGAAGACTGTCCAACTGAAAACACAAGGAATGCAAGCAGGGCCCTTCTGGCATTATGATAACTGTTAATTATGTCCTGTTTTTGCCCACATTGCTATGGATTTTAAGATTTGCAGATTCCATGGTGCACAACCCTACAATAAGCTGAGCTGGTCTGTCTTGCATCCAAGTTATTTTGTGCCCAGATCCAGAGGTTTTTCCTACAAGAAGTCTGTCTGAAGCTACAACATGGTCAGTTTGCCAATGTGTCCAGAAGAGCCATTACCTCAAGTTGACTGCAGAACAGCCATGCGCATGCACCACTAAAGGTGCATTTTTAGGGGAAGTTAACAATCTGATGTGCATTACAGTATGAGTAGAAGCTGCTGCATGTCTGGGGATGAAATCATGGGGCTCACCAAACTGGTTGTGCTACTGAAATTCACAGATTTCATATTTCTGCAAATGGAAAAGGGGGGAAAGGAAATACCGTACATAAATCAAGTGGGTTCGCACTCCACAACGGAGAATGTGGGAAAATGCTACAGCTACGGCACTTGCTTTCTCCACCCCCAACTCTGACAGTGCTATCACCTCTGAAAATGGGACGAGGATGCTGGTCTTGAGATCCAATTACAACATGCAACAGGAATTGCCCTCAGGGTCTGTGGCAATCTCAAACTCATGAAAGACAAGGAGCCATGCTTGATAGGTGACTGCAGCTCATTTCAGCTAAATTATAGAACTGAGCAGAGAAAAGCTTCCCAAGAACCTTTTCTTCCTGTGGAAAGAACCTTGGTGTTCCAGAGATCTTTCCCATCCTGCGTAATCCTGACCTGCCTTGAACCGGCTTGGCCAGGGAACAAATGCAACAGTGCAAATGTTTATTTGGCCATTACTTGGAATAGAGAGATGTAGACGTTGATAAGGCAATACGGTTTATCTGTCTTAATCGCACAACAGCACTTCCATCTATCTCGTGATGCTCTTGATGCTTGTTGTTGTTTAGTCATTTAGTCGTGTCCAACTCTTCGTGACCCCATGGACCAGAGCATGCCAGGCACTCCTGTCTTCCACTGGCTCCTGCAGTTTAGTCAAACTCATGTTAGTAGCTTCGAGAACACTGCCCAACCATATCATCCCCTTCTCCTTGTGCCCTCCATCTTTCCCAACATCAGGGTCTTTTCCAGGGAGTCTTATCTTCTCATGAGGTGGCCAAAGTATTGGAGCCTCAGCTTCAGGATCTGTCCTTCCAGTGAGCGCTCAGAGCTAATTTCCTTAAGAATGGATAGGTTAGATCTTCTTGCAGTCCATGGGACTCTCAAGAGTCTCCTCCAGCACCATAATTCAAAAGCATCAATTCTTCGGCGATCAGCCTTCTTTATGGTCCAGCTCTCGCTTCCATACATCACTACTGGGAAAGCCATAGCTTTAACTATACAGGCCTTTGTTGGGAAGGTGATGTCTCTGCTTTTTAGGATGCTGTCTAGGTTTGTCATTGCTTTTCTCCCAAGAAGCAGGCGTCTTTTAATTTCATGACTGCTGTCACCATCTGCAGTGATCATGGAGCCCAAGAAAGTAAAAACTCTCATTGCCTCCATTCCTTCCCCTTCTATTTGCCAGGAGGTGATGGGACCAGTGGCCATGATCTTAGTTTTTTTGATGTTGAGCTTCAGACCATATTTTGCACTCTCCTCTTTCACCCTCATTAAAAGGTTCTTTAATTCCTCCTCACTTTCAAGTCCTCCTCACTTCATGCTTAGCTAGTTCAGAGGCTGTGCCACCATCCTCCCCGAGTAGCTGTGGTGACTCCATGGACATTCCGGACTCAAAGGAATGCAGAAACTACAGGACAGTTTTGGCAGCAGGACAAATCAGTTTTTCCAAGGTGCTAAATGCCATGCCGTTTCCATGGTGCACCACAGAAACTTTGGCATTTCTTGCTGGTCAGAGGTCTCATGTAGTGCCTCAGCTGCACCAACTCACAGCCATCCCACCTCCGTCCCCTGCTTATTCCAAAACCATGAAATTCTACAAGGACAGAACGGATGCCCCATATTTCAAATGGCACTGACTCCTTAACTGGAGAAGGCAGATGGCAACAGGTCTTTGCTGCAGCAATCCCATTCCAGAGTGTCTCTCTCATGTCTCTCTCTTTTCTCTTCTACCTGGTACATTGCTTTGTTTTGGCAAGTCTGTGCCACATGGTAGACTGGGCGTGGAAGAAGGGGAGTTTATTTTTGGATATCTGCCTGCATGTGAGAGAAATAAATATCTTGGAAAGGCAACCAGATGTTCCCTAATTGGTTTGATAAATACAGCAGATGTTTCATCTCCTTGATTTATGGCAGGAGTGGCACTGCCAAAGTTTTGTGTTGTGTGGCAAGGAGGAGGCAGCCCTCAAGGCTGCAATCTGGATTTAAGCAAAGGAGCAGCCCCACCATGAAAAGGTCCAATCTATCACTTTTCTGCAGCTTTCTGGCATTTGGAGCCTACTGTACCAATGGAGTGCAAGTGGGAACTGTTTGCAAACTCTTTGCACAAACTTCCAAAACTGGTTCAGGGCATCTAACAGAAGATCTCAAGGGTGTGATCCCCTAATTTGTGGCTGGGTGCCATTTTGGGTAACCAGATCCCTGTACACACAGTACAGTGCCCTTGAGGCTGTAACTTAGATTCTTATCCATCCCTGTTCCTTCTCCATGTAGCTCTGATGTTTGCCGCTTATTCCCCAGAGGTGGCCACACTTTTTCTGAAGGAAGAAAAACGAGCAATCCCTGTAATCGTACAAATAAACAATTTTATACTCCACTGAGACTAGAGCTGTCCTCTGTTCCCATGCATATCATGAATATCTCCAGACAAGAGGCCACTGGAATGAAACTTGCATGGCGTGGGTGGAGAATAAAAGAGGCAGGCCCATAATAATGTTTCTGCTGATGTGTTACAAAACATTTCATAAGCTCAATAAGGGTAATTGTTGGAGAATTGAATAATGCTGACAGAAACAAAGGTGCTGTGGTTAAACCGTGTCAGTTTACTGCATTTGGAGTCATTTAGCAGACACACTCAAGACCAGCTAGTGCGGATTAGTTACTCCCTGCTAATTCCTATTAATCACCTTCTTCAAGGTAGTTTAAGGATAGATTTTTCTCAGGGCTTATCCACATTTCCTTTTCGCCCCGCTATTTTCCAGGCAGAAATCCACATTTTAACGCTTCGTGTCCAAGCATGTTGTTTTTTTGCCCCGTGAGGTTGCTATTTTTCTAAGTTTGAGGAGGGTGAGGGAAGACCTGAGAGAGGGCACAATGCCCTGGAATCTAGATGGGTCTTTGGGTCATAGCAATTCAGATTTCCCTCATTCTTTCTTTTTCTTTTTAAAATAATTTTTATGGTTACAAAAGCATGTGCATTGTCTCTTCTGTTTTTCCAGCTCTTGGTGTCTTTTCTACAGATCAGTTACATTTGATGTGAGGCATTAGTATTGTATACCTCTTTCTTTCTTTTTCTTTTTCTTTCTTTCTTTCTTTCTTTTTCTTTCTTTCAGCTTTCCTTCATTCACTTTCTTGATTTCCACCTCAGCTTCTTTAACCACCTTTTCTTCCTTTTTCCTGCCTCATATTCCCCTCCCTGCTTGTTTCTCAAAGCTTTCCTTCATCCACTGCATGTCCCCCTGGTCACCTTCCTTTCTTTACACCTCAGCTCCTTTGCCACCCTCCTTCCCATTTCCCTCATCTTTCTGTGAGACCTTTCTTGGCATGCCTTCGTCTAGCTGTTTCCCCCCTCAGCGCTCTCTTTCCCCCTTCTTTTCTTACGCTGCTTTCCCCCCACCCAACAAACTCTCATCTCCTCAGATTCTCCCTCTTTCCCTTCCCTTGAGCTTCGAAATGCCGCCGCCTTCTCCTTCCTCAGCTTCCCTTTCCACCTTGACTTCTTAATTCCACACGCCCACAAAATCCCTTCAGAGCCTCAGGCAGGCTTCTTGCCATCCCTTTTCTCTCGAAGACTCTTTTCGAGCCTGACATTCCCTCACTTTCATCTTTTTTTCCCTTTCAACCGCTTTATCTCCGCTCTCCCTCCTGTTTATTAGCCCTCTCCACCTCATCTGATTTCGTTTTCCTCAGTGGTTCTTACATTTTCTCTATTTCTTTTGAACGGCTTTGCTAATTTTCCTTCAGCCGCTCTCATTTTTCCCGCCTTTCCCCCCTCCCTCTCTGCCCCTCAGCAATGGGGAGGGACCGGCATCCTGATCAAATTTGCAGATGACACCAAACTGGGAGGGGTGGCTAACACCCCAGAGCAGTGGCGTAGCGTGGGTTCTCAGCACCCGGGGCAAGGCAAGTAATTTGCGCCCCCTAACCCGTGGATTTTAGCACTGGAGTCTCTTCTGCGCGTCCCCCCAGATGTTGCGCCAGGTGCAGCAGGCCCCCCTGCACCCCCCACGCTACGCCACTGCTCCCACCACAAGTCTTCAGGACAGCCATCCGAAGGCTGGCGCGGGGAGAAGGTCTCTCCGCCCCACCGCCAGGCTTCGGAGCAGCCTTCCGAAGGCTGGCGCGGGGTGAAGGTCTCTCCGCCCCACCGCCAGCCTTCGGAGGAGGTCCAAGGACAGTGGGGTTCCTGCTTCCTGGAGGAGGGCCGGCCAAACGCGCCCCCCAAATGTTGCGCCCGGTGCGGCCGGCACCCCTGGCACCCCCCACGCTACGCCACTGCCCCAGAGGACAGGATCACACTTCAAAATGACCTTGACAAATTAGAGAACAGGGCAAAAACAAACAAGATGAATTTTAACAGGGAGAAATGTAAAGTATTGCACTTGGGCAAAAAAATGAGAAGCACAAATACAAGATGGGGGACACCTGGCTTGAGAGCAGTACATGTGAAAAGGATCTAGGAATCTTGGTTGACCACAAACTTGACATGAGCCAACAGTGTGACGCGGCAGCTAAAAAAGCCAATGCAATTCTGGGCTGCATCAATAGGAGTATAGCATCTAGATCAAGGGAAGTAATAGTGCCACTGTATTCTGCTCTGGTCAGACCTCACCTGGAGTACTGTGTCCAGTTCTGGGCACCACAGTTCAAGAAGGACACTGACAAACTGGAACGTGTCCAGAGGAGGGCAACCAAAATGGTCAAAGGTCTGGAAACGATGCCTTATGAGGAACGGCTAAGGGAGCTGGGCATGTTTAGCCTGGAGAAGAGGAGGTTAAGGGGTGATATGATAGCCATGTTCAAATATATAAAAGGATGTCACATAGAGGAGGGAGAAAGGTTGTTTTCTGCTGCTCCAGAGAAGCGGACACGGAGCAATGGATCCAAACTACAAGAAAGAAGATTCCATCTAAACATTAGGAAGAACTTCCTGACAGTAAGAGCTGCTTGACAGTGGAATTTGCTGCCAAGGAGTGTGGTGGAGTCTCCTCTTTTGGAGGTCTTTAAGCAGAGGCTTGACAACCATATGTCAGGAGTGCTCTGATGGTGTTTCCTGCTTGGCAGGGGGTTGGACTCGATGGCCCTTGTGGTCTCTTCCAACTCTATGATTCTATGATTCTAAATAAAAATAAAAGGGCAGGAAAGAGATACTGCCTGTGCCATTGAGGCTCACTGTTATGTAGTGAGTTGAATAGGATCCAAAATGCAGCAGTCTGATTGGTCCTAGAACAATAGGATTCAGAGTGCAGCAGTCTGATTGGTCCACAGGAGCCACCCAATCCAGCTCCAGGTGGAAGTGAATCTGCAACCTGATTGGCCTACAGGAGAATCCCGGAATTAGCCAATCACTTGGGGCCCATTGTGTAAATAATGTATATAAAACAGACATTCTGGAGGAACTTCCATTCCTCCTCACCACTATGAGCTGAATAAAGAGCATGAAATCCACTCTCGACTCTATTTCACTCACCCTTCCAGGTGTAGTTTGTTGCTCTCTTAGCCTCCCCGGCCTTGGGCGCCCTTGGCAGAAGGAAGGTGGAAGGGGGTAAAAAGGAGGGGGGGCTTTTCACAGTAAACAACAGCAAACTCTAGAATATATTGCTTCAGAGATTGCATCTTTCCCCCCAATCTTGAGCAGCAGCAAGATTTCAGGGCATAGGCGCCATTCCTGAGGGGCTGTGGGTCCCGGGGAAATGCAAACATTTTACTGTGAGTGCCCTGCTGGGCGACCCAACATGTCCTGTTGGGAATGGAGCTTGCCATATTCCAAGAAGTGAAAATCCGGACACAAAAGCAGTTGAGCTTTTTTCAGCCATTGTCTCTGAGCTTTTAATTTTTGTGAAATCACAAAAAAATGAGCTATTTTTTCAGAAATTTGCCAAGAATTCAACTTTTCCTGTATGGTTTCCCCAGACATCTTAAAATTCTTCCCGGGCGCCATTTTTGATGGACATATCCCAACTACAACCAGGAGATTACGCTTGTACGGCAGCCCTAACTTTAAGAAATATGGTGCATTGACTCATATTTAGAACCTGGGTGCAGAACAGCATAGGGACGTCCCGGAGAGGGCACAGAAGGGCAGGCAGACTCCTATGTACTCCTGGCTGGAGTGGAGAGGTGTGATTTCTACACTTGGGAAGACCATGGAGCAGAGCAGTGAGAGGTGTGGCCTGGGCAGAGTCCTGAGGGCCAGTCAGGGAGGCCTGGAGGGCCACATTTGGCCCTTCGCCAGATGAGGTTCCCTACCCCTTCTTGTAAGTGCCTTTAGGATTGTAGCCTTAATCCATTTTAAGCTGCTCAGACTCACGAAATCGATCAGTTAAGGTTCTGAAGGTGCTGAGAAGTATCTTGTGTCCTCTTAATTCAGAAAGCAAAGCAAGGAGAGGTGACTCCCAGGTGTGGAATTAGGAACAGAGAGGAGACAGGACAGGTTCTTCTCAAACTGACCACTTAAATCTTGCAAGAGGACGTGCCACGACGTGTAAGCAAATTTTATCATGCATTTCCTGATTTCTAAGTGCATCAGAGTCATTTGTTAAGCATGGGCTGGTGTTGCCCAAGGCAAGTCAATACTCATCAGGGCAGGCTTGTTGAAATCAATGGACTTACGTGCCTTTGGGGAAAGGGCCTCCACTCAGTGGGCAGAGATCACCTGCTTGGCATGCAGAAGCTCTCAAGTTCAATCCTACTGGCAGTCAGGGTAGAAAGTACTGCACTAGATGGACCAAGGGTCTGACTCAGTATATTTTTTTTAATTTTTAATTTATGATGTTCAGTTACATACATGTCAATAGTTTTCCAATCATTCCAACATTTCAAAGCTCAACTTTCTTCCTCTTCTTTATGCAGTTCCTTAAATTAATTTTTTTTACATTTCCTGCATATTTTAAATTAACTTATTATTTTATTCATCTACTTTAAATATATACTCTTAAGAAACTGCAGGATATTGCAATAATCCTGCCAATGTGTTTACAGTTTGTTTGTAAATATTCAGTAAACCATTTCCATTCTTTCATGAAAAGTTTGTTAGCTTGATTTCTTATTTTTCCGGTAAGTTTCGCCATTTCTGCATATTCCATAAGTTTTTGTATCCATTCTTCTTTCATCGGGACTTCTTCTTTCCATTTTTTGGGTGAATAACATTCTTGCCGCTGTAGTTACATACATGAATAAATTTCTATACTGTTTAGGTAGTTCTACCCCTAAAATTCCCAAAAGGAAAGCTTCTGGTTGTTGTTTTTTTACAAATGTTATTTTAAACAACTTTTTCAGTTCATTATATATCGTTTCCCAGTAAGCTTTAACCTTACTAGAAGACCACCACATATGATAAAAAGTACCTTATTTCTCTTTGCATTTCCAACACTGATTTGATTTTGATTTATACATTTTTGCCAATTTACTCGGTGTTAGATACCATCAATGGGTCTGGCTCAATATAAGGCAGCTCTCTGTGAGTACTGTTTAGGTTATTTCCAGACAGGAACTTAATTGTGTGAATGGGATGTTGCTGACAACGGGGTGTTGCTTTGTTCTTAATTAACTGGATTTCCCCTGTAAAGTGTAAATCCAAATTAAATATGGTGGGGTGGGGAGATGCAGGCTGCGTTTGATGTCAAAGGTGTTGTGTGGACGCTGCGAAAAAATGTGCATTCATGAGAAGCACCTATCCCATCATAAAAACCTGTTGGGAAGCAGCCTTGCTTGGATTCTTTGGGTCCTGGGTGTCCAAGAACAAAGGGCATCTTTGCAAACATGCCATACAATGATTCCACCCCCCTCCATAAAAAAGAATATTGGGAACTGTAGTTTGTTAAGGGTGCTGCTGTTGCCATTCCCACGATTCTTTGGGAAAAGGCATGCATGCATCGAGAAACACAAGTAGTCTCAATTTTTCCAGCCCCTAGAATGGTCTTCTGCAGCGTTTTTCCCGACTTGGCTTTCTGGACAAGGAAATAGCCATCATTGTTGGGCCCTTACATTCACATGACCAAACAGTCCAAGCATCCCTCTCTTTAAATCAAGAGAGGAGGAGATGCCAGTGCCTCAGTTTCCCTCCTGGAAACCGGTTTTGGATGTTTGCTCCTGAGTTGAGCGGTTTTGTAAACGTGACACTCCCCACGGAAGGCCCATGAAAAGTTTAATGGATCACTGTTCAAGGATCCCTTAAAACTGCGGCGGGGATACTATTTACAAGCCCACAGTGGGCAGCGGGGGGGAACCACAGGTCGTTTTTCATTCCTCCACACACACACCCCCATCCAAACCCATCTGTGTTATGCATCTTGTAAACTGTGCGGCCTGTTGCGCTCCATATTTATTGGACCATAAATAAAACCTATTCAAAATTTTATGATACTCGCTGGATTCCGTGGCCCCCACCCCCGATTTTTATGGCCCTTTTTTGCTTCTGATGTGTGATGCAATCGCAAGTAAGAAATGGATACTCTTGCCAGCTGCACCTTAATGCCACGGGAATCACTGGAGGCGTTCGATCCAGGTGGGGAGGGGAAGGCTGGGTCCCTTCCCCACACACTTTGGGGAGAGAAGGGAGGTGGTGGAGGGGGGGCAAAGAGTGTATAAAAAACCAGACCCACCAAATTCTTGTTATAAGATTGCTCACTGCTCCAACCTCCTGGTTTCTGACTCAGCTGTTAAACCCTTAGACTTGCCACAGAAATATGAAACGAAATCCTTGGGTTACACTCTTAAACAAGGGTTGGGGGACACCTGCGAGACATTGCTGGGCCCCAGCTGCCCCAACAGCCAGCATGGCCAATGGTCAGAGATGATGATGGTGGGAGTTATACCGTATTTTACGCTCTATAAGACACACTTTTACCATCCTAAAAATTAAGGGGAAATGTGTGTGCGTCTTATGGAGCTCTGCTCAGCGCTCCCTTTAAAGAGCCGCATGGAGCGTGTGTGCAGCTCCTGGGGGCTTTTCCGCTCTTTAAAGGGAGCGCGGCTCTTGGGGGAGCCTTGGGGGATGAAGGCTCCCCTTGCCCGGGAGAGGCTGCGCGTGGCTATCCCATAAACCAGGACAGCTAGCGGGATCGCTGTGCAGCGATCCCGCTGGCTGTTCTGGCTTCTGGGATTCAGAATATTTTTTTTCTTGTTTTCCTCTTCCAAAAACTAGGTGTTTCTTAGGGTCTGGTGCGTCTTATAGAGCGAAAAATACGGTAGGTTGCTATAACACACTGAGAGCCGCAGTCCATCTCCTCATTAAAAGAAGGCAGAGTTGTGATGCAGGAGCTGGGGGGGGGCAGTAAAGGCAAGTGTTGGTCTAGCTCAGGGATGGGAAACCTGTAGCTCTGTAGAAGTTGCAGGACTCCCAACAGCCAGCATGGAAGGACGAAGGGCGCTGGAGGGCCACCTATATTACCCCTTCCTGCTCTTGTGCTGCCCTCACAGAATGATGATTTCTGGGTTTCTGTAGAGCAGCAGGAGTGATGCGAAGGGGGTCGCTCAGCCTACCTGAAACGCCCCATCTTAGGCCCAGAAGACGTGACGCAATAACCTAGGAAAGAGTGCCCTGAAGGGTGCTTTCTTTCTCCATGCTCAATGGTGGCAGCCAACTCTTGCACACTTCTGGCTGCCCGAAAGGTTTCTAGTTCAAAGAAAGGGGCTTTTCCGGCACCTCCTCGCTGGGAAAGAACACCCCCTTGGGTGCAGCTCCTCATGTATCAAGCACTGTGACTTTAAAAGAGAATCCGCCCACAGGCACACACCTCCTGCCGTGCCCAGCCCTCAAGGTATTGGCCAAGAGGTGGGGAGAGAGGCAACCTGGGAGGGGAGCTAAGCTCCCCCTCTCCCATGCAATGGAGGAGACGCATGCCCCCAGATGGAGCCCCCTGCGTGCTGACAGGTTTTGCACACACACCTGCACACACAGCTTCCTTTGCAGCTAGGCAGGCTCTTTTCATCACCTCCACATCTGGGAAACGGTGAAGGAGGTGTCAGGAGGTACAGGCAAGAGGAAGCTTTTCCACAGTTCTGGCACTGCCGCTGCTGCTGTTGCTACCTGCGGCTGTGGAAAGCGCCACCCGAAGGGTTGCCCAGCAGCCCTGCCAGGGTCCCTCTTGGCACCAGGTGGTGCCAGCCATCTCCTCAAGTGCCTGGCAGCAGCATTTCGCCTGTGGGCTGCTTTGGGACAGGATTGGGTCCAGGCCCAAAGGAAGAGGGTTTCCTTCCAAGGGTGGAGAGACACCCTCGTGGTTTGCGGTGGGGGAGCCTTGGTGGTTGAAAGACCCTCCTCAGATTTGAGGAGGATGCAGGGCTGTGACAGCATCAGGGTCTGCACACCAAGGATAATTGGCCATTGGCAGTTTTGCCCCTTGGCAGACACATCTGCTGTTTCAGAGGCCTCTCTCCAAGGGCCCAGCCTCTCTCATCTGGTTGACAAAAGAGCTTCCCCTGCCCAATGGCTTTTCCCTGTTCTGTGGAACAGCACCCCTCCTCTCAAGACACTACAGGAGCCCCTCTAGGTCAGTGGCGTAGCATGGGGGGTGCAGGGGGGCCGGCCACACCGGCCGCAACATCTGGGGGTTAGGGTTAGGGGGCGCAAATCCACGGGTTAGGGGGCACAAATTACTTGCCTTGCCCCGGGTGCTGACAACCCACGCTACGCCACTGCTCTAGGTGCACACTTTCCGGAAACAACTGGAGGTGGTTTTTGTTCTGATTGGCTTCATCCCCAAGTGAAGAAAGGGGTCTTTGCCACGAGTGCCGACTTGATGGGGTTTCAGTCTGGTTTTAAATGTGTTCCTTGTTTTTGTTTCCCCCGTGGTTTCTAATTATCGTATGGGCAATTTGCCTTGAGATGCTAAGGCGATGAAGAAATCAATAAAAACAGTAATGAATGAACCAGGGCCAGGAAAGATGGCTGGTTTCGTCAAGGGGCATCTTTGCTCCTCGGAAGTGGCACTGTGAGAAATCAGAACAACCGTTTCCTGCTCCTCTTACAGGTGTTAACAGGCATTTTTATTACTCCCAGTTGCTGTTGCTGTCAATGCACAGTATGCTTGTTTTGCATCCGTACGCTAAGCCTCAGCTGGATTTTCTCTGTCCTTTTGGCATTTCATCACCTCTTGACTCCACCATCTCCAATGTTCTCCTCTTCACCCGCCAGCTTATATATTCCTGCCAGCTTCGTGCACCTGAGGAGCACCTCGTTCGCAAAAGCATCTTATGTAATAAAATTGCTTCCCTTTAAAGCTTTTGTTTGTTTGTCCTGGGCAAAGGCTGTGACTAATGTGTAGCAGCAGCAGCAGCTCAGTGTACAAGAATGCAGAAGTCTGAAACCTCAAGCCCAGTTATCACAGCAGAAACACAGAGATACATAAAATAAGCAAAGTTTAAAAGTCAGATTACTAATTATTCTTCAGAAACCTTTCCCACAAAAATGTCTGTTACTTCCAATAGATGTACATAGCCACTTCCCTGGAAGTATCTCCCAAACATTCCTTTTGGATTTTGTTCTTCATTGGTCAACACAGCTATTTCCTGACTCCAGCTGGCCAGACTCACATCTAATTTCTCATTCTCGGCTTTCCATAACCAACGACCAAATTAACTTTCTTTCTTTCCTCAGCCAGGCCTGCCAACGGCAGTCAGAACATAGGGAGAAAATGAACTTTTCTGCCTCATGTACCGTGCTGGTCAACACTGGCCGGCAGCATCTATCCAGGGGCTGAAGCAGGGAAGACGCTGTTGGTGACTGAAGCTGAGTCCTTGAGTTGAAAAGGATGACACAATGATTCAATCGTTTTTTTAATAAAGACAGACACCATATACCGTGGCGTAACCTTGGATGCCAGTTTTGTGTTCCTATCCAGGTGATGATAACAGCAAAAATCCCCTTCATTGGTGGCTGGTGCCTTTGAGTCTGGTTGGGAAGAAGACAGGGAGCCCTTAAGATAGGCAGACTGGGGTGGGGCGGGCTGAGGTGGATGAGGCAGTGCCCCATTTGCCCTAATGGGCCAGCCTGCTCTGCCCCAAGTCCGAAGCCAAGTCCTCCTCCTGGTCCTTCTCACTCAGCGCTGGTCCTCCTTGCACTGTCTAACAACGCCTCTCCAGGGGTCCAGGCAGAGCGGGGAGGCCTGCCCTGGCTGGCCAGCAGATGTCATGTAAGGCTACACATATGTCATATGGCTTTCGCCAGCTGCAGGCACAATGACAGCCTGGGCTTGTTCTAGCTTCTCCAAGATCTGGCCTGGATTTGTCCTTTGTGGAAGAGATTCCTGGGGTTAGCTGACAGCGGAGGTCTTGTGTAGCAGCTCTGAGAGCAAGGGGCTGGCAAAGGGTCTCTAGAAAACTAGGGGCCCCTTGAAGGGGAGGGTGGCAAAACGGGCACCTGCCGTGCCTTACGGAAAACGAGGCTTTTGCGTGTTGCCACAAGCCTTCCTGACGCATATCGTTGGGTGGAGCCGAAAGGCAGCCGAGCTGCTTTTTAAACATTTGGTGATCTGGCCTGATGAGAAATTGTGCACGCAACTGATGGGAGCATGGTTATGCAGTGACATCACGCAGAGTGAAACAGGGTGGTGGTGACATCATGAGCCAGTGGCGCAACAGCAGCCTCAAGCCGTGACAGAGAAATTATTCCTTTCCAAAGAAGACCCACAGATGTGGGTTTTGGATGTGGTTGCTCAATGCACGCTCGGAGGCACTTTTTGTCCTCATCATTGCTCCATCTTCTTCCAGGGCCTGGCCTTGGCATTGCAAAGTGTGTCAGTGGCTCCTCTGGACAGTTGGGCCCCTGTGGTTTAGATTGGCTTCCTGTCAGGCAGAAATTCAACAAGTGCAGCCTTCTTTTGTTTCCATAGCAACTGCTGCAGGATCAGTCCAGGGGTGTGTTTGGGCATCTAACCAGGCATCCAGTACAGATGCCTCCGGGATGGAGGCCAGAAGATGGTGCCTTTTCCTCCTTTTAGTCCCCGGCAGCCTTTCAGGGGTCCACAAAGCTGGAGGCTGTACAGTCGTACCTTGGATCCCAAACGCCTTGGTACTCAGACGTTTTGGCTCTCAAACACCACAAACCTAGAAGTTAGTCCACCTCCGACCCAAACGTCCGGCGGGGCTTCCACGGCTTCCAATTGGCTGTAGGAGCTTCCTTCAGCCAATCAGAAGCCACCTTTTGGTTTCCGAACATTTTGGAAGTCGAATGGACTTCAGGAATGGATTCCGTTCGACTTCCAAGGTACGACTGTATTCTCATAGCAAACGAGAGCTCAAGAGGAAAGGGCTGCTAGATGAAACCCTGGGAGAGCCTATATATTCCAATACTCTGGGTTGTAGTCAACTCAGTCCTGCTCACAGCAGACCTACTGAAAGTAACAAGGCCTAAGCTAATGTTGTCTGTTAACTTCAATGGGTCTACTCTGAGCAGGAGTAACATTGGCTACAACCCACTGTCTCCCTCCCAATCCTACACGTTGTTGTCAGCCAATGTTAATCCTACTCAGTGTAGACTCAGTGAAATCCATAGACGTGACTAACATAGGTCCATTAATTTAAATGGGTCTGCTGTGACTTGATTGGCTACAACCCTAACAATGTTGCCTCTGGAAGGCCAAGGAGCCTTTTTGACCCACCCATCCCAGAGTTAAACACCCCTGCAAAATTTTCTTGATGCTTTGGAGAGGGGCATCTAAAGTTCTAAACACACCATATTCTGTGTGGGTGAGCTGCACCTGTTGGAATTCAGCCTGCTCCACCTCTGCTAAAGGAACAAGTGTGTTTGTTTGGGGAAAGCGGCCACCCTCTTTGGCCTGGCATAAAGCACTCCCTGGCCCCAGGAAGAAGCAAAAGGAAACCCCACCCACCATTCACCCTGGCCTCAAGCAAGCCCTGAGCAGAACCAGGAAGCCAGGCTGATGGGTGGCGGCAGCTGCTGCTGCTTTGAGGAAGACGCTGGCCAGGCCACACCTTGCACTACTTCCCTGTGAGTAGGGTATGAATCAGGGCCAGCTCCTAGGGGAGGTAAACAAACAGGGGCTGTTCCTCTCCACTCTCTCGCCAGCTCATGGTGCCCAGTGGGCAAGGAGGTGGCTTGCCATAGAGTGCAACTCCAGCACCCACCAGCAGGACAAGCAAGTTTCCAGGGGGCCACCAGCAGTGGCGTAGCATGGGTTGTCAGCACCCGGGGCAAGGCAAGTAATTTGCGCCCCCTAACCCGTGGATTTGCGCACCCTAACCCTAACCCCCAGATGTTGCGCCCGGTCCGGCCGCCCCCCCTGCACCCCCCACGCTACGCCACTGGCCACCAGCACTCTTGCACAAAAGGGTAGAGGTTGCGCAAAAGAAAAAGAGGGATCGGCACTGTTTGTTTGTCTTAGGCATTTATCAACGCCTCGCCTTTTAACCAAAAAGGCTTGCAAAAGTCAGCATTTAGGTGGTCCCTGCCCATCAAGGTTGACAGTCTAAAAAAGGCATGACACACAAGCTCTATATGTAATTCTTACAAAGCAGTTATAAGGCCTGCACGGATTCTGGCTATCTCAAAGAGCAGCAGCTCAGCTGCGGTTTAGGCTGCCTTGCCCCTGATGAAGAGCACACACAGAGAGCAGATCCAGGAGCAGAGGCGATGGCAGAATCCAGGCTGAGAGAGCCTTCTTCAGCCAGTGGGCCACCTTCCTTTCTGGGAAACCTTCCAGGGGGGTGCATACCAGAAGTGGGCAAAAGTGGCAGAGCAATAAATCTTCTCTTTCGACAGGAGGCTACTTTCTACAGCCTGGCAAGAAGGTCAGAGCGTTCAAGGGGACATTCCAGACTTGCAAGAGCTGGTGAGGGGTGTGGCTTGAGGACAGTCTCAAGGGTCACATTGGAACCCTGAAGTGAGGTCGTCCATCCCTGCTGAAACTGAAGGCCAGGGCTGCATCCTGGAAGATTGCCATGGAGAAGAGGGATCCCTTGAGAGAAATGTGTGCTAAGCTCCAGCATTCCTGAGAGTCAGGCTGGGATGATTTGCTGGTGCAAGATCTCCCTCTGCTGGCAAGTCACGAGAACTCGTGGAAATCCAACAAAACTGAGTGTTGGAAGATTCAGTACGGATAAAAGAAAGTACCATATTTTTTGCACCATAACACTCACTTTTTTCCTCCTAAAAAGTAAGGGGAAATGTCTGTGCGTGTTATGGAGGGAATGCCTATGGGTGACATGCCTGTGGATTTTCCTCCTCTAAAAACTATGTGTGTGTTATGGTTGGGTGCGTGTTATAGAGCGAAAAATACGGTACTTCTTTAGGCAGAGCATAGTCAAGACTATGGAACTCACTCTCACAGGAGGGCAGGGCTGGCCACTTGGATGGCAATTTGTTTATTTATTTATTTATTCCCCCCCCCCCAAAAAAATTATTAGTTTTCTCTTATAACACATAGACAAAAACACAAAAGGAAAAACATAACATTTGACACAACATAAAAACTTAACAACAATAAAAACACACAAAATAAAAGAGTTTTTTCTTCTTATTCCCTGATGTATTTACATTGCTAAAAGACTTCCTCGACACCCTCCAATCTGGATTTCATCATATTACATATTTAGCAGTTCCCAATTTCAAATTTATAGCATCAGTATCTTTTTTCATTACAAACTCCTTAACCTTACTTCCAGTTGTAATCCATATTAATCTTTATCATTAATCTTTTTCTATCCCTTAGCCTAATCTGTTACTTCTAGGGATTTCTTAATTATCTTATGTAACAATATCTCACTAAATATTCTTTAAATTTCTTCCAGTCTTCTTGTGTTTCCTCCTCTTTCTGGTTGCGAATTCTTCCAGTCAGGTCAGCCAGCTCCGAAAAATCCATCTTCATCTGCCATTCTTCTGTTGTTGGTATTGCTTGCAATTTCCAATTTTTGGCTAATAAAAGTCTTGCTGCTGTAGTGGCATACAAAAACAGTCTAGCATCCTTCTTGGGCAATTCCGGTCCTGTTATTCCAAGTAGAAAGGCTTCTGGTTTCTTAATAAATGTATTTTTCACCATTTTTTAAAAATTCACTATAAATCTTCTCCCAGAAGTCTTTCACCTTGGGACACGTCCACCACATATGAAAAAAGCACCTTCTTTCTCTTTACATTTCCAACATAAGTTATCATTAATGTGGTAGATTTTTACTAGTTTCACCGGATGGCATTTTGGATGGCATTTTAAGAGGATTAGATAAATTCATAGGCGCCGACTCCATGGGGCTTGAGGGGGCCCGAGCCCCCTCAAAAATTTGTTTGGGGGGGCTCTGCCCCCCCAATAATCTCGGGCGCCCCTCCAGCAGAGCGCCATCGCCACCCCTCCCCCAGCCCAAAATGCACAGGGTCGGGCTGCATGCCTCCTGCCCTCCCTCCCGAGCAAAAGCTCCACCCAATTTCCGTCGGAGCTGATTAATAGGCGCAGCACGCTCTCCCCTATTCGCTCACGAGGAGGCGGCACCACTTTATTTGCATATTCATGAGCTTATTTATTATTCATGAGCTTTCCCGGGGCCCCCCAATATTTTTTATAAGTCCGCGTCCCTGGATAAATTCAGGGAGGAGAGGGCTATCAAAGGCCACTAGTCACGATGCCTATTCTCTGCCACCACAGCCAGCAATGCTTCTGAAAACCACAAAAGCAAGCATAAAAGCAAAGCACAGGAGAGGAGAGGGCTGTTGTGCTCAAATTCTGGTTGAGAGTTTCCCATCATGGGCATCTGGTTGGCCACTGTGAGAATAGGATGGTGGACCAGATGGGAAAGTTTTTCTCCCTCTCTCAACACACTGGAACTCATGGAAAACCATCCAAGCTTTTTTAAACAAAGCCTGATATTGAGAGCCAGTGTGGTGTAGTGGTTAAGAGCGGTAGTCTCGTAATCTGCGGAACTGGGTTCGTGTCCCCGCTCCTCCACATGCAGCTGCTGGGTGACCTTGGGCCAGTCACACACTTCTCTGAAGTCTCTCTGCCCCACTCACCTCACAGAGTGTTTGTTGTGGGGGAGGAAGGGAAAGGAGAATGTTAGCCGCTTGGAGACTCCTTTGGGTAGTGATAAAGCAGGATATCAAATCCAAACTCTTCTTCTAAAAAAAACAAGAAAAAAAGAAGAAAAAACAAAGCCTGATATTCCTGTGTTGCATTGTCTTCTGTTTGCGGGCACTTGCGCTAAACCCTGTCTTACGACCGCAGCAGCGGCCGCTGACCTGGAATGCAAAATATTATCCTGTAAGGAACAGTATCATTAACTTGAAGACCGCTAACCTAGGATGAAATTATATGGAGTCAAGAAAAATTTTTATTTGAGGGAAGGAAGAAAACCAAAAGAAGCTTGGACAATGGGGTCAGCCTTTTTTCTTTGGCCTTAGCCCCAGCCCTGGCCAGCCGTCCATTGTCCTCCCGGGCAAGGGTGGGTCAAAGGCTGGCTCAAGCATGGCAAGTGTTGTTAGCCCAGAAATGGAAACAAGAAGAAATTCTGACGAAAGAAGAATTTGTTGTTGTTTAGTCGTTTAGTCATGTCCAACTCTTTGTGACCCCATGGATCAGAGCATGCCAGGCACTTCTGTCTTCCACTGTCTCCCACAGTTGGTCAAACTCATGCTGGTAGCTTCGAGAACACTATCCAGACAAATTAATGGACTATGCAAAATTGGACAAAATGACAGGAAGGATTCGAAAACTGTGGGACCAGAGATTTACAGAAGATTGGAAGAAGTATATGAATTATTTGAAGTGCAACTGTAATCAACAAATTACGCAAGTAGGATTACAAGAAGTTTTGTAAGGAGAAATATACGAAGTGTTAGTAGGAAAAGATAGAGATATTGGTTATGAGTTTGAAATGTAATAGGGAAGATAAGAAATGCATACTGAGAGATTAGATTGGAAAATTTTCAGACTGGATTGATGGAAGTCAAAAATTTGAATAAGATGTAGAAGTATGTTTAATTATTGTTGAAAATGATATGTTAAAAAACTAATAAAAATTATATACAAAAAAAAGGCTGGCTCAAGCAGGTGTGAGGCACCTGCCCAGGTGAGCCCAGGTGCAGCAAACCCCGCCCACCTGTGGGGAAGGGAGGGCAGAAATTCTGGGGAAAGGGTTGGGGGGGAACAAATTGTCTTAAACCAAACAGGCTAACTGCCCCTTGGATAGCGCCCTCCTAAGGAGCAGCTGGCTAGCTTTGACCCCTCTAAAGAGGGTAATAAGAAGACGTCACACAAGAAACAGGAAGCGCCGCTCTGTACTGTAACCACCGGCCATCTTGCCGCTCTAGCCGAAGCTTCTCGCTTGTCCTCCTCCGGGCGGGGCTCCCTTTTGAACAAGCCGCTTCCCGGCATCCTCCGCGCTCCACCTGCCACCAATTCAGGGCGCGCGGGGGATGCCGGGAAACGGGAGGGATGATTCAAATAGAGAGGACGGGAGAGGCGGAGCGAAAGGCCGGTTACAGCAGGAGTCAGATGGCGGACGGGTAAGCGGCTTAACCGCCATAGAGCGTGGCAGTGCTAGAAGGGCGTTTCCTGTCTCGGGGGCGGGACGCCTGGGATCCCTAGCTTCCCTTGGAATCAGAGAGAGACAAAGTCACTGGCTGTGAGGGCAGTTGACGCCGCCACCGACCTGGCAGGAGAACATCCGGAGCTTTGGGGGTCGAGTTCTGATTAGCTAGCTGCGTTCTGCGGGCGTGGGAAAAACCCACAAAACTTTCCGAAGTCTTATGTGTGTGTTTTTTGCTTCGCTTCGCTCTGGTGTTTTATACGCGGGGGGCGGGGAAGTACTTTAATAAGTACTTCCATAAATTAACTGATTAATTAAAATGAAATTGTCCTGCAACCGCAGCCCGTGCGGTTCAGCCTATAGATTTATGCAAAAAATAATAATAATTGATACCCAAGGTCAAGTTCCCAGAATGGCTTCTGGTAAACATAATTGTGCGTGTTTATTGCACCCATGGAAGGTATAAATTAAAGCGGCAACTGTAAACACACATACACAAAACCCCAGCTGTTTAGCCATATAAAAATTCTGGCTTTGGAAACAGAACGATTTTTTTTCAACTCCTGAGGAAACTTCAAGTAAAGACTGCAGCAACCCTGCCCTGGGTAAACCTCTCTGGGGAGGGAGGATGGGGAGTTACTGGCAAGTGAAGAGATTGGAGTGGGTGCGAAAGGGAGGTTTGCAGTTTGTTCCAGTGGAGAAGAAGGTTGCCGCTGGGTGTGACCAGAGGCGGGAATCAGTTTTGTAGAGCTTTATATTAAACAAGGTGGTTAGAAGCATTTGTTTGTGAACGATGGAAGCATAATCCAGAAAGAATATGTAATAAACAAAAATCTGCCCTTATTCCCTTATGTGGGACACAAGAGTCTTTTGTAGGTTCTCCATCGGTCGGAGAAAGTAAGAGGCCAAGCAGAGAATATTGAGAAGCAAAGCAGCTCGTAAGCCTGATCTTTATTGAAACTGTTGCAACAGGTTACCTGTTAATGGTTACTTGATTGGATACCCTGGGGAGCCTGGCCAGTCTTTTGTAATGACAAATACTGTACAGTACTTAGTTCCTGAGCCAGGTCACACCTATTCATACACAGACATACGCTTAAGACAGGATTTGCGAAGAAAAAGACAATTGGGAGGCTTTTCCATTTTCCTTTGACCTTGCAGAGAAATATTTGGGGTCAATTTGGGAGGGACAAAATGGTTTCAGGACTTTTTCTGTGAGGTTTCAGACATGTGGTTTATATGTGCAATTATGAACATTTTTCATATATATATATATATATATATATATATATATATATATATATATATATGATTCCAGTTACAGATAGGTAGCCGTGTTGGTCTGCCATAGTCAAAATAAAAAAATTCCTTCCAGTAGCACCTTAAAGATACACAGCTTTGTATCTGAAGAAGTGTGCATGCACACGAAAGCTCATACCAAGAACTAACTTAGTTGGTCTTTAAGGTGCTACTGGAAGGAATTTTTTTATTATATATATATATATATGAGACTTTAAAAAAATTATTTCAATATTAAAACTAATTTAAAGCACAGTATAGGCACAAACAAATCTTAGAGAAGGAAAATGTAAATGCACTTCTGTAAAATGCAGAAGTGAAATGTGATGGAAATGTAAGAAGATAAGAATGAAAGACTCTGTTAAGTGGTGATTATATTGGTACACACCACCCCAATCTCTGAGCTGTGTGAGATTCCAATCATCTTGGCATTTACCCAGGGTCTGTGTTTCCTTTGGAAGTTAGGCACAGCAGAAACTGTAGTGTCTTTATGATACATGGTTTACACACACACACACACACACACACACACACACACACAACCTGAGTCTACAGGGGAGAGAGGGTTCAGAGCATTCATATCTGCAGAAGATTATTTGGTCTTCTGAATCATTTAGCTCAGTCAGTAGAGCATGAGACTCTTAAGATCGTAGGTTCACACCCCATGTTGGAACAAAAGATTGCTGCATTGCAGGTTGGACTAGATGACCCTCATGCTCCCTTCCAACTCTACAATTCTATGATTCTGTTATTCTTAGGAGCAGCAGGCTTAGGTCTACAAGCAGAGGAACCAGCCATGCTGCCTGTCCCTTTGTTACAGCCTGCTCCAGCTAGCCCACCGAGAGTTCTACTGGCCCTCCTTCTTCCTTGCTTTTCAAACCTCTTGCAAAATGCCACAATTTTCCTTGCCATCCAAGCCTGAAATCCTAAACCTAGCCTTTGCCTGTTCACCATACCACATGGGAGAAGGAGCTTGCACTCATCTGCTGTCAGGCAATACCACCTCCTTTTGTACTATATGATGATGGTTCTTCTCCCCAGGTGATTCCTGGTCAAGAAACTGATTCATCACTGCTATATCTGCATCTGGCACCCAGGTTGACTCCAAGCATTTATTAATACCTCACATTTACTCTATAAATTATGGATGCCTTGAGCCCACAAACGCTGGCACCCAAAACTTGTAACAATATGTAAGGATTACAGTGTGCAAGATTAAAATGAACTACAATTTAAACTACATTAGCCCACCTAAATTCTACCAACTCTCTGGCTAACATTTATAACATTTCCAAGTGTCCTGACTATATAGCATTTTAGTTTAAGAAAGAGACAGAGCTCCAAATTCAGAGTGGAATTCTAGGAAATAGAATCAATTTCAGATGGAAAGTAGTGGAGAGCAATTTGGTATGCAGGATAGAGAATACTGGAAAATCTGAATAAAATACAAGTCTATCCTAAAATAATGATTTAAATGTAATATATAATAGAGAAGGCTGACCCTCACTGTTTTCTTTTTGGCCAAAAGTATAGAATGAGAAATGGAAAATAACCCATATTCGAAGTTGTCCACAAGCCAAAACCAAAAAAGTTTTAGTGCCGTAAAAATGATTGGGTACCATGTGATAAGAGAGAAGGAATGCCTGTGGAAAACGCAGCGCAGAAACACCTAATGCAGCACAAATTATTCCAGCAGCAAGAATGAAATCTATAGGTATATTTGTGGGTTCCAGAGAAGAGATAAATTACAGAATAAAAAGGTATGGGGAGGGGGGCTGCTTATGTGAAAAAGAGATGAATTTGGAATCTCAGACTTCTTCACAACACTCCCCCCGCCCCCAAGTTTTACTGCTTGTGTGGCTGGTTCATTTCATTCCCCCTTTTGCTTGCAACTAAAACTTCTTTCTGCCTTGGTAAAAGTGTCGTTTCCTCTGTGAGCGGAGCCCCTGCCTCATCTTCTCAGTCCCTTCTTCAGGGTTGAAAATTTGTTGTTTTTCTTCAGGACACTGACTGGATTTCCCTTTCTAGGTGTGCAGACAGCATGCAGACAGTTGACCTTCTTGAGAAGAACTTGGTGAGTTGCCCTCTCACCTTCTCGCTGTGGATGGATGGCTCTTTGGATGGGAGCGGGTGCAACACCTCCCTCCTTCCTTCCTTCCTTCCTTCCTTCCTTCCTTCCTTCCTTCCTTCCTTCTTTCTTTGAAGCCTTTATATCCTCTTGTGTTCATTCTTTCTCTGCAATGTCTTTCCTGGGAGAAAAGGTGAATGGGGAGGAACTTGGCTTAGGGAAGTCGCAGTGGGGTTTTCCTCTGGGACTGCAAAATGGTGGCTTCCAGCTCTGTCCTGGAGGCTCCTTATTTCCCCCCGATATATAAACTGTGATTCCCTACTTCGTGGCCCAGCATAGGCAGACATGGGAAAGGCAGCATGCTGCTGCTGAGTTTATTTCTTCTTCTTCAAATGCTCCAGGAGCACACCTTGTCTAACTGCTGAAATGGAGTGTCTCACCTGGAGACAGGACCACCAGCTTTGGTACATGGGGGGGGGGGGTTGTGAGCTTGGACTCAGCTGATTTCTTCTGTCACCCTGGTGCTCCTGTAGCTCTTAGAGCTGGATCCTTAAAGGGGCACTTGGAACGGCTGGGTAGGAGGCATGATTTGAACAGGGTTGTTGACTAAGAGAATCTGCCAGGAGCAGAGACTTTTCAGGCTGCTTCATAAGTCCAGGATATCCGCCAAAAATAGCATCCGGGAGGAATCCCCGACAATCGACAAAAAAATGTCCAGGAAAACCTGGGCATATGGCAACCCTCGTTTGCAAATTTCCCAGAAATAGTTCAAAAAAAACTTCTTTGAAAGATGGCAGGCGTAGGGTTGGACCCTGCCAATGGCACAACCCTAGGGGGGCACAGAAATCACACCTCCCCACTCTGGCTAGGCGCCTGCTTGCACACTCCCCGGACTGCTCCTCGGCTGCTCTGGGAGGCCGGGCACAACTCCTTGCCAAGCGCACAAGAGTATAGCGGTTAAGAGCGGTGGACTGGTAATCTGGTGACCCGGGTTCGCGTCCCTGCTCCTCCACATGCAGCTACTGGGTGACCTTGGGCCAGTCACACTTCTCTGAAGTCTCTCAGCCCCACTCACCTCACAGAGTGTTTGTTGTGGGGAGGAAGGGAAAGGAGAATGTTAGCCGCTTTGAGACTCCTTAAAGGGAGTGAAAGGCGGGATATCAAATCCAAACTCTTCTTCTTCTTCCCTCAACACCCAGTGTGGCCAATGGTCAGGGATGGTAGTGATGGAAAACAACACCCCTGACAAAAGTTCTCTTGCCACTACCTAAGCCACCCAGGCAGCCTTTTCTGATCTCTCTGTGTGAGGATGGGGGTCCTGAGTGTCTGTCCCTTCACTGCAAGGGGGGGGGTGCTGGATATATTGGGAAGATGGCCTTTGTGGGCGCCGATTCCAGTCTTCATGCCTATATCTGTCTTGTTCCCCAGAAAAAAATCCAGGACCACTTATCCCTTCTAGACATGCTTCAGATGAAGGTGAGAGCAGGCTTTGCTCCTTGGGGGGCTGGTGGGGGGCAACAACAGGCAAGAAATGGGATCTAGTCTTTCATGAGCTGCTGGGGGAAGGGGCATCTAATGGGGGACCCTCCTGAGCCACCTTGTGGTGCAAGTTCAGCTTTTTGAGTTGAAACAAAAGGGAGGCAGCTCTGGAGAGTTAGGCAGGGAGGACGGGTGGTAGGCAGGCACAGGCGGGTGGGGATCGTGACCCTCATTGTGCTATGTGGAGGAAGGGCCGCAGCTCAGCACTAGAGCACCTGCTCTGCATGCAGAAGGCCCAGGTTCAGTCCCCACTGGCAGCATCTCCAGGGTAGGCTGGGAAAAGACTCCCTACCTGAATTCCTGGGGAGAGCAGCTGCCGGTCAGTGTCAACCATGCTGAGCTCGCAGGACCAAGGGTCTGACTCTGTATCGGGCAGCTTAATAGAGGGCCACCACGCTGTGGCAGAGCCCTTGCTTGGCTTGCAGAAGGACCCAGGTTCAATCCGCAGCAATGTCTCCAGGTAAGGCTGAGAGTGTCTCCTGCCTGCACCCTGGGGAGCCACTGCTGCCAGGCAGTGTGGGCAACACTGAGCTAGCCAAACCGTGAGAGTAGGGCTCTGATTATTCTTTTGTTGTATATACCGGTATTTCAACAACCCCAAAGTTTGAGCGTGAGTAGCTCACGCTACTCACTGGTGTGGTAAAAGCGGAGCGTTGCGGTAACTCGAAAACGATAAGGCAGAGGAAATTTTCATTCATACCAGCGACTTGGACATGTGACATAATCCAGTACAGTGGTACCTCGGGTTAAGTACTTAATTCGTTCCAGAGGTCTTTTCTTAACCTGAAACTGTTCTTAACCTGAAGCACCACTTTAGCTAATGGGGCCTCCCGCTGCCACCGCGCAATTTCTGTTCTCATCCTGAAGCAAAGTTCTTAACCTGAAGCACTATTTCTGGATTAGCGGAGTCTGTAACCTGAAGCGTATGTAACCCAAGGTACCACTGTACAGCCATTTTAAGAAAAATATGAAATGTGGTTTGTTTGTTTTTAATGTGATCTGTCATGGAATCCCATTGGAGAAGATAACAATGGTTATCCAGATGTCGTTGCTGGTTTCAAAGGGGGCCCCATTCACACTTCAGGGCCACCACCGTTCCTGTCGGAGCAACATGGCTTATGGGCAGGGAAGGTTGAGACTGCAGCCCAGCTATAGCTGGCGAGGGGGACACAGACTCCCCCTATGTGTGCTCAAAGAAGGCCAGGTTGTGGGGAGGGCAGCAGGGGCAGCAAACAAGTGACGGTCTGCTTCAACTATGGCCCCCCATATCTTGTTGGCCCCCAACTCCCACCAGTCCCAAGAGTCAGCAAGGGTGGCCAGTGGTGAGAGATGTTAAGGGGAGCTGTAGCAGCTGTGAGCCCTGTTTAAACATATTTTCTGAGTACTCCTTTGACATCCTAGGTGACAGATGTTTGTGTGGGGTGTGAGGAGACCCGCCGGGACATGGAGGCTGAGGAGGAGAGGCTGGCGGAGCTGGAAGCCCAGTTGAAGATCCAGGATGCCTCACCTGAAGACACAGAGGAGGATGACACATTGGACGAGGAGGATGACGACGACGACGATGAAGAAGATGACGACGATGAGAAGGAGAATGGTATACTGGAGGCGGTCAGGACCAACATAGCTCAGATGAGGGTAAAGATAGAAGCCATGTCCCAGGAGGCAACTGATCTGGCGGCAGATTTGACCAGGTGTGCCCAGCAGAAGATGGTCTTGGCAGCAGGCCTTGAGGAGGTCCTGAAGGGCAAGCAAGGTGCCCATCAGCGGCGGGCCGAGCCCCTTTCCTGTGACCAGAAAGCAAAGCACCTGAAAGAGGATGGAGGAGAAGGAGACCAGGAGGTTCCAGCCCCGTCTCTACCACTGCAAGAGGAGGAGGCTGGTGACCTCAGAGCAGAGGACCCTTCTCTCCAGGAAGAGGTAAGCTCTGGGGAGGGCCAGACGGGGTGTTCTGTGCTTAAAGGCCAGAGGGGCATCTCCTGCAGGGGTGTCTCCTTGGAGAAGGGATGTAGTTCAGTGGCAGAGCAGATGGTCCCTGCTGGCAGCATCTCCAGGTAGGGCTGGGAATGTCCCCAACCATAAAAAGAGCTTTCTAGGTCAGGCCAATGAGCCCCTTAGCAGCCCAGCATCCTGTTCTCACAGTGGTTGAACAGTTGCCTGTGGGAAGCACAGGAGCATTCGATTGGAGCACATTAGCACTTTCTCCCCTCCTGTGGTTTCCAGCAACCGGCATTCAGAAGCAGGAGCCTGGTGTGCCACTGCTGCCCATCAGTGTAGGCAGCATTGAGCTAGATGGGCCAGTGGTGTGGCTTGATAGAAGGCATCTTCCTGTGTTCCTCAGAGAAGGGGAAGCCTCTCTTCCAGCCCCGATTGACACAGGAAGGATAGCTCAGTTGGTAGAGTACGAGACCCTTAATCTCAGGGCCATGGGTTCAAGACGAAATATTCCTGCATTGCGTAGCCCTTCCAACTCTTGTGATTCTGCGATTGAAGGCAGGGATTGGGGAGGCCTGTGGCCTTCCAGATTTTTCTGGACTACAACTCCCAGAATCCCTGGCCATTGGCTCTGCTGGCTGCTTCGCATTTTAAGGGTCCTGGAAGGCACTGGACTAAGGCAGCAAGAGAACGGGGGCTTCCTTATTCCGTCACTGGGCCCAGGCTGGCAAGCAGTTTTGGCTGCAGCCACCTGTTTCGCTTCCCACAATGCCCCAGGCCAATGCTAGGTTCAGGGGCATTGTGGGTAATTTTAAAAGGGCGGCTTCATCCGGCCTGCTGCTTGGAGTACTTGGGCGCTCAGTACTTGGGCGTACTGATGGGTGCTCAGCAGTGCCAGGGAGTCTGTATACGAAGAGGTCTGAGTGAATCCTAGGGAGGCAGAGGAGAGAATGAGCCCTATATAGAAGGGGCGGCAATGTGAGGGAGGCCCCTGACTCATTCTGCTCAACTCTGGCGCTACCTGAAGCAAAAGGGCGCTGGATCTATCAACCGTTCCCGACTGGCTGCAGAAGCTGAGTCAGTTCACTGGCCAGGCTGCTTCTGAAGCCATGCCTTGTTGCTCCTGCAGGTCACGAGATTTATCTGAGCAGAGGTGGGGGTTTTCCACACCTCCCTAGCAGGCTCGTATGTTCTCCTCCTCTCTCACTGGGTGTCCCAGCACTGGGTGTGAAGAAGGGCACTCTGCAAGCCCTGGTGGTGATGGTTAGTGTTGCACCAGGGTCTGGGGAAACCAGGGTTTGAATCCCCACCGGGGCAGGATGATACACCCTGGGTGTGACCTTGGGCCAGTCACTGCCTCTCTCAGCCTAACCTACCTCGAGGGTCGTTGTGGGCATTAATTGAGGGAGAGAACTATGCACACCACTTTGGAGAAAAAGGTGGCAGATAAATTCAGTGAGTAACTAAAATAATGAAGTTGTGGGGTCGGAGCATGAAGAAACAGTGTGGTTGAGCCCAGGAAATGGGGGTGGCGGGCAGTTGTTGTGGGGTGGGGGGCATTGCTGGAGCTGCAGACCTCTTGGCCCTGAGGACTCTGTTTCTCCCCGCAGGCTGACACTGGAGCCCTCCAGACCAGCTGCTCACCCCCTACTGAACAACACTCCATCCTGGCAACAGTGGGGCTGGGTTGTCGCGCCACTGAGGAGGAGGAGGAGCTGGACTTAACAAGTAGTTGACCTCAAATGAGCTTCCAAATGCTGGGGTTGGTGGGGTGAGACGAATTGTGCTTTACACACAATTGGGAGACTTGGACTGATACCTTTGGGGCAAAAGTGTTCGCGATTTACTTGGGAAGTTGCCACAGAGAAGAGAGTGGCCGGAATCCAGGACGAAAAGGCTCCAGCAACTTTTAACTCCTCTCCATCCCTCCGCCAACATCCCCTCCCAAGAATTAACGCTGACCTATGACCTCCCCCACCACCACCATTGACCAAAAGTTGTCTTCAATTAAGTGTGGTGCAACTGTGGACTGGCTGCTTGTAAGTTGTTTTCCAGTGTGCTACGTACGTGTTTTTTGTTTTTGTGGGGAGAGAGACCCCAGTTGGAATTCTCTGCAAGCCTTTTTAACAGGAAAATAATCCTGCCGGTTTTCTCTGTGCCAGACATGCTTTCTTCCCTTCTAGTCCGTCACAATTGATCAACGGGAGGCAATAGGGCAGATCTCCAAGCAGAGGAGGATCTGTGCTTTCAGGATCCCAGAGACTCAATAATTTTAGCACAGTCAGGGCATTTCTGCCTAGGAAGGATTGCAGTGCAAACAGCTGCCTGCCTTTAAAAAAACAAAACAAAAACTTGTGCTTTGTTTTGAAGTGCATCTTGCTCTTTTATCGACAAATGCACTGTTTGCATAGCGATTTTCCTTCTGCTGAATATTTTTCTCCCAGTTTGGAAGTGGTTTAGTGCCTGAGGTCCAGTTCCCTTCTTAAGATCCTCCTCTTCCTCCTAAGACTTTGTTTTTGGACAGCCTCTGGTTTTGTACGGAGTGGCCTTATTTTTAAATGTGTCCTGCAATGTACAATGATCCTGCTTAAAAATGTGTTTCATCCCTATGGGTGTCTTTTTGACTATTTTGGATTTCGAATAAAGTCCTTTGAGCTTGCGCTGTCGCAGACATTTTCCTCTTAAGGACTTGCCCCGTGCGCAGAGCAGAGCTCTAAAAAGTGGAATCGAGAAGAGCAGGCTATCTGGTCCAGCACCCTGGTCTCCACACTGGCCCACCAGAGGCCCCGAAGGGAAGAAGCCCACAAGCAAGACCCAAAATGCCAAAGCAGCAGCAGCAACACGCTTCCCTTCACATGCAATCCCCATCACTGGCATCCTTCTGTATGCATTGACCCCTGGGGGAGAGGTATTGGGCCCCACCCATGTCCCATTGTCTCTCTTGTACAAAGCCAAGCAGTGGAGTCAGGTGCCCTCTGCATTCATGGGCTGTCTGGGGCCAGAGAGGCTCCTGTATCCCTTTCTAAAGGGTGGAGGCTAAAGGCTACCCATGGCTGTGTGCATGCAGAACTCCCAGGTTTAATACCCTGCGGGCAGCATCTCTGCGTAAGATTTGGAGAGACTCCCTGCCTTCAGTCCTGGAAAGCTGCTGCCAGCCAGTGTAGACAATACTGAGCTAGATGGACCCAGTGGTCTGACTCGTGCCAGAGGTGTCTGCAAACCTGACACAAATATCTCTCTGCCGGCGCCCAACCCGTTTCCCAGAGTTTTCGACCTTTTTTAAGGGGGGGGCACTTCGGTCCAGCTTGTTTACATCGCGTGGTTCGACGCGCACTCGGCACTGCACGTAGGAGGTGCCTGGATCGCAGCCCAAGTGACCTCCCGCGAAGCCTCCCTCTAAGCGCCCGGTGCCCCTTAACGGCCAGGAGGCCCAGCAAGCAGATCAGGTGGCCTGCCAGCTGTGCCATCCTTGCTCGGCGCCAGGATCGCACAGGGCGCTTCCCTGCTCCGCTTGCAGACTCCGCAGGGAGGTGCACAGGCCGAGAAAAGGCCAGAGAGGGGCGCCCCGCCCCCGATCGCACCCGTCAGGCAACCGCAACCAGGCACGCTGGCAGGAGGGGACGTGAAGGGGCTTCGCTGAGCCAGATGCAGCACTCTCTGATGGGTGGCTGAGAGGAGAGGAGTGGGCTGCCCCAGAGCGGGGAAGGGAGTGTGTCCTGACTCTCCTTCCCAGACACTCAGCCTGTGGCGCCCTCCAAAATCTGGTGCCCTGCCACCCCGCGCCACTAACATCTATGGGTAAGACGCCCCTGGGCAGCAGCAACCCTGCTGAGTGAGAATCCCTTGCAGATTGCTATGCATTTGTAGCAGTGACCAGAGGAGGGATGACTGCAGGGAGAAGAAATGCCAGGGTGCATCTGCTGCAGCACAACTGGATGCCTTCGTCTGCCCCAGCTGCAACAAAACATGTCTCTCTCCTGCATCAGTCTCTCCAGCCACAGCAGGAGCTATAACTCTCCAGTGGGTTGACTTCACCCCTGAAGGTGTACTCTTTTGTTGTCTACTGAGACAGACAGATGCCAACCAACTGAACCATTCACCCTCTGTGCCCTGCCCAACGTGCATGCATGCCCTGGGCGCCAGCAAACTATGCTACGCCACTGCCCTTCACACAAACACATCCCAAATTGAGAGGACTGCCCCCTTGCAAAGTTGATGGACATTGCAATTAAAACGTTTTGTGTGCAAAGTTTCTTGCGATCGATTATGCACACCCCCCCCCCAATATTTTATTCAAGTGAGCACCCCTGCTGGCCAGCCACTGCTGTCAGCCCGAGTAGGCAACCCCAGGGCTCGTTTCCAAGGCGCAAGAGCTCCCTCTCCTGACAAAAGGGGTCCCGGCTGGTAGTTTCCACACTGAATAGGGGCAGAGCTCCAGGCAGACGGCTGTCTATCCTTAGGTCCTTGCTTTGGACTGCAATAACTTCGGGGGCAGCTGCTTGTTCACAGGTGGCGCTGTTATGGCAACTTCGTCGCCCCCCCCCCCAAAAAAAGCGGTCGGGAGTCGCGACGGGTGGCGGCGTGGGAACCGCCGGCAGGATGCTAATCCCGGCTCATCTGCCCAGCGGAGAGCGTCCGGCTCCCGCGCACGCATTTCAATGGGTTTACTCTGAGGAGCACCCAAAGCCCTCGCGCCTGACCCCAGAGAAGGAGGGGGCTGCTGTTGCGCGGAGGCTTTTCCGGCTAGGAAAGCGCTTTCCCCTCCGCCTGGGGGGGATCCCCGGCGCCCCTCCCCGCCTTCAAGGCGGCTTCGTCGGAGGCGCGGCGATCTCCGCCCCGAGGAGCGCGCGGCGTCGGGCGGCTGGGCTGGGCTGAGCGGGTGGGGGCGCCGCCCCTCGACGGAGGCAGCTCCGCCGCCTCGCTTCAAGCGCCGCCGCCGGGAAAGGAGCGAGGCGGACGCGCGGGCGGCTCCGGGTGCCTCCTCGATGCGCCCCGGCGGGGAGGGCAGCGGCGGCCGCCATGGGGTCGTGCGTGACCAAAGGTGAGCCTCTCCGCCGCCGCGCCGCCCAAGGTCAAGGGGGAGAGGGGCTCCCTTCCTCCGGAGGGGCGCCCGCCGGGGACGACCTAGCAGAGCCGCCGCCCTTGGGGACGGGGTGGGAGGGCGAGAAGGGTCTGCGCCTCTCCCTCCCCATCCCCGGGACGCCCGGACTGGAGGGGGCGGCGGCTGGGGAGGGGGCGCGCTGGGCTCAGCTAATCCACCCCCCACCCGCTCCTTGCGCGCGGCTGCTCAGCAGCGGAGGGACCAGAATCGCGCCCGGCGGGGGGAGCCTGTTGTTATTTTCCTCACCGCCCCTCCCTTCGCAGTCGCTGGGAAGGGAGACGCTTGGGAAGGACCTGAGGTGCGGCAGGTCCTGGGTTCGGATTCTGCCTCCCCGTCAAGGCCTCTGGAGAGACGTGGGAGGGGGGCAGACAGTGGGCTGGAGAACACGTGGACTGGTAGGAAACAGGACCCCTGCTGCCCCTTCTTCCCCCCAACCATAGCTGTCAACTTTTCCCTTTTCTTGCAAGGAATCCTATTCGGAATAAGGAAATTTCCCTTTAAAAAAGGGAAAACGTTGACACCTATGCCCCCAACCCAGAGCAGCAGCAGCTGGGACCCCCGGCTCCCTCCGAATCCGGAGACACGCCCCCACATCCATTGCCAGCCCCACTAGCCTCCCTGTTGCTGCCAGCTGAGATGGCTAAATGGGGCCTCCACACCTAGCAGCAGTCTACCTCTGCACAGCCACAGTTGTAGGTTTCTAGGGAGGCACCTGCTTGGTCTCTCCAGAGAAGGAGGAAGCTGGGCTAGATGAGCCCACCATGGTCTGATCCAGCAGGGCTCTTGTTTGTATTTTACACATGCTCAGTAAAGGTAAAGGGACCCCTGACCGTTAGGTCCAGTCGTGGCCGACTCTGGGGTTGCGGCGCTCATCTCACTTTATTGGCCGAGGGAGCTGGTGTACAGCTTCTGGGTCATGTGGCCAGCATGACTAAGCCGCTTCTGGCGAACCAGAGCAGCGCACGGAAACGCCGTTTACCTTCCCGCCAGAGGGGTACCTATTTATCTACTTGCGCTTTGATGTGCTTTTGAACTGCTAGGTTGGAAGGAGCTGGGACCAAGCAACAGGAGCTCACCCCCCCGTCTCGGGGATTCGCACTGCCGACCTTCCGATCGGCAAGCCCTAGGGTGTGATCCAAGCTGGTACTGGGGATCAACTTAAGATGGGTACAAAGCAGATCCCTAGGAGCAAGAGGCCTCTTGGAGTGAGCAGCCGTGAGTGCCAGCTTTTGACTCACACAGAGACCTTCTCCAAGCGTGGGGGCTCTGCTGGTTTCTTAAGCAAGGCAGGAAACTTGCAAAGCAAGAGGAAGACTGTAAGCCCAGGGACTGCGCTTATAACATGGGAAGAAGGCCGTGTAAATAGTAGCTTAACAGTGGGAGATGTTCAGAGCGGCAACAGGGCTTCTCTGTGTGCGATTCTGTGATTCCATCCCCTGCCGGCAACCGATTTCAGCTTCTCTTGTTTGCACCAGACTGTCTGAGACTGTTGAGACAAAGGTGATGAGAGACTGAGAAACGCAGGCCCTGGGGAGAGAGGGAAGATTCAAATCTCCCTTCCAAGAGGCACCTTTGGCAAACTGAGTGAGGTGGGGTCATGGCAGTGAAGGAAATAGCTCCTCTAGGCAAAGACTGGACGAAATGGAGCGAGCCCTGGCTCCTTTCTGCAGAGCAAAGGACTGAAACAAGCTCTGTTGGAAATCAGTGAGGACTAGAACCTTACATTTAGTGCAGAGGGGGCATGATGGCGAAGATCCTCAGCTCCTCCAAGTTAAGGCGCAACAGAACAAGCCCAAAGGTCAAGCTTTGGCGTTGACTTACAGAGCCAGTCCTGGGCATATGAAGGCATAAAAAAGAAAGGTTCCTCTGAGCATGTGCAAAATGCCAACCTCCTCCCTCCCTCCCTGACCACCACTGTGTCTCCTCTGTTTGGGATTAGTAGGTGGTGGGTCCTGGCAGGCATGCTTCCACTCCCCTCGCGCCCCTTTAAAGGTGTCTGGTGGTTCCTGCTGGTTCTCAGTCACCACTTTTCTCCTGAAAGGAGCCCCACACTAAAAGGGGGGGGGGGTTGATCCACGTAGGCGCCTTTCTGAATGCAAAAAGAGCAGCTGCGGAACAGAGCTTTTGGGTTTGTCCTGAGTCCCCCTGGCTCCCCGGCTCCCTGCTGGAAGATGCGTCATCCAAACCCATTTGAAGTGTGTTTATTTCATTGCCTCGGATGTGAGGTGACTCGAAAATTTAAGGAACAGGAGACCTGCTGGATCCAGCCAAAGGCCTCTGAGCCTCCTGTCCTTGTGGCAGCCAACCAGAAGGAAGACGACCTGAGCATAACGCCAGCGCACTCCCAGCTTGCGATTCCTCGTATTCAGACTGCCGGATTAGGTCATAGCCATAACCTTTGGCAGCTGTAATCCTCCTCTATGAATTTGTCTAATCCTCCCCCCTCAAAAAAGCCAACTAGTTTGGTGGTTATCATTGCTTCCTGCTGGGGTGAGTTCCATTGTTTAAATCTGTGCAGGGCATCTGTTTTATATGTACAGTGGTACCTCGGTTTAAGTACTTAATTCGTTCCGGAGGGCCGTTCTTAACCTGAAACTGTTCTTAACCTGAAGCACCACTTTAGCTAATGGGGCCTCCTGCTGCCGCCGCGCCACCGGAGCACAATTTCGGTTCTCATCCTGAAGCAAAGTTCTTAACCCGAGGTAACCTGAAGCGTATGTAACCCGAGGTACCACTGTATAGTAATGATGATGATGATAATAATAATAATAATAATAATAATAATAATAATAATAATAATAATATTTATTTATACCCCGCCCATCTGGCTGAGTTTCCCCAGCCACTCTGGGTGGTTCCCAATCGAGTGTTGAAAACAATACAGCATTAAATATTAAAAACTTCCCTAAACAGGGCTGCCTTGAGATGTCTTTTAAAGATAGGATAGCTGCTTATTTCCTTCACATCTGAAGGGAGGGTGTTCCACAGGGCGGGCGCCACCACCGAGAAGGCCCTCTGTCTGGTTCCCTGTAACCTCACTTCTCGCAGTGAGGGAACCGCCAGAAGGGCCTCTGAATCTCCCACCATTCAGCGTTGCTGAGTGATCCCACTGGGTCCAAATGTTATGAGAGAGGGAGGGGGGGGAAACATTTATTTCTTTCTCAATACCAGGCATAATCTTATATGTTTCTATCATGATCCTAACTGGGGGGGGGGTGTAGCAGGGGACGGGGGGGGTAGAGATCACAGCAGGACAGCCCCCTCCCCACCCAGGAGGCCTTTCTGCCTCCAGAAGCTCTGCTGATGGTTTCCTTCTGCTCTTTCTTCCAGATTTCCTCACAAGCGCCCACAAGGACCAGCCTGTTGTCACCCCTCAGCTGGAAAGCCCCCCTGTTGCCCCCCAAGAGAGCCATGGCCTTTCCGATGCCCCAGAGAAGGAGGGCAGCGAGGTAACTGCTTTTGGCATGACCCACCTCCCTCCCTTGGGAATGGTGGTGGACCTGTGGAGCTCCTAGATTTCTGGTCTCCTGTGCCTGCACTGACTGGCAGCAGTGGCTCTCCGGGGTCTCAGGTGGCAGACGTTCCCAGCCCTACCAGGAGATTCCAAGGACAGAAGCCGGGCACCTTCTGCAAGCCAAGCAGGTGCTCTTCCTTTGAGAGATAAGAAATGTCCTTATCCCGAGTCAGACCGTGGGATCCCATCTAGCTCAATATTGCCCACACGGACAGGCAGCGGCTTCTCTGTGGTTTCAGGCACAGGCAGTTTCCCCCCAGGAGATGCTTCCTGGGATTGAACCCAGGACCTTCTGCATGCCAAGCAGGTGCACTACCTCTGAGCTATGGCCATTCCTGGTGCCAGAGATCCCAAAAGAGCCACTGCAAAACACAACAGGCAGCAGTGGGCCAGGTGGGCAGATAACTTTCTCTCTTGCCTAAGGTGGCTTCCTCCACCCAAAAGCAGGTGATGCACCTGTCAGAATGAAACCCCCCTCTTTTCCCAGTCCTGCTCTTTCACTCCCCCCACTCCTGACCCCCACTCCATCTGTTTTCTCTTCTTGCAGAAATGCTTCAAGCCCTCTGGCGGGCTCCTCTCCAGTGGAGACACCGACTCCCCCAGCACCTACCACGTGACGGCCCTAGCCACCTCTTCCCTGGGGGGTAGGTACACCTGCTCTCCCCCTCGCACCCTTGGCTTCCAGAATTGCACCATGTGTTCTGCTTCTTCCAGGCTTTGGCCCTCCCTCTGTTTCCAAATGCGCTCTTCAGAACATCTCTGGAAAACCAATAATAATAATAATAATAATAATAATAATAATAATAATAATTTATTTATACCCCAGCCACTCTGGGCGGCTTCCAACAAAATATTAAAATACTGTAATCCATCAAACATTAAAAGCTTCCCTAAACAGGGCTGTCTTCAGATGTCTTCTAAAAGTCTGTTAGTTGTTGTTCTCTTTGACATCTGGTGGGAGGGCGTTCCACAGGGAGGGTGCCACTACCAAGAAGGCCCTCTGCCTGGTTCCCTGTAACTTGGCTTCTCGCAGTGAGGGAACCGCCAGAAGGCCCTCGGCGCTGGACCTCAGTGTTCAGGTAGAACAATGGGGTGAAGACTCTCCTTCAGATATACTGGACCGAGGCCGTTTAGGGCTTTAAAGGTCAGCACCAACACTTTGAATTGTGCTCGGAAATGTACTGGGAGCCAACCCATAAGCAGGGCAAGACTTTAGCAAAACAATTCCACACGCATCCTTTGCCTGTGTCCCCAGCTCTGCTACTTTGGAACAAGGTGTTTGCATTTAGCTGTCATGGCCAACGACTGTTCCTGAACCAATTCTCCAGGAATGGCATTGTCTCCTCTTTTATTTTATTTTTTAAAGCAATCTTAAGTTTCCCACAGCTGCATTTCCATGCCAAGGAGTGCTTCACCTGTTGAATTTCTGGCTGCTAGCTGCTGTTCATAGGGGCCTGCTAGAAGCAGAGAGAGAAAATACCCACTTAAAGAGGCGTGTGTGGTTTGTGTTGAGAAAATGGTCCCAAGAGAACCAAAGGAAGACATGAGGAAACAGTTCCTGCTATGCTGTATCACAATATAATTGGCTCATTTGTGAGAGCTGGATGTCAACACTCCTGCCTTCTCGGGCCTGGGTAAGCACCAGCCCACAAAATAGAATAAAGGTAAAGGGACTCCTGACCATTAGGTCCAGTTGTGGCCAACTCTGGGGTTGCGGCGCTCATCTCGCTTTATTGGCCAAGGGAGCCGGCGTACATCTTCCGGGTCACGTGGCCAGCATGACTAAGCCGCTTCTGGCGAACCAGAGCAGCGCACGGAAATGCTGTTTAGCTTTCTGCCGCAGTGGTACCTATTTATCTACTTGCACTTTGACGTGCTTTCAAAATGCTAGGTTGGCAGGAGCTTGGACTGAGCAACGGGAGCTCACCCCGTTGTGGGGATTCGAACCACCGACCTTCTGATCGGCAAGTCCTAGGCTCTGTGTTTCAACCCATAGCGCCACCTGTGTCCCTCACAAAATAGAACACTACAATGCAAAAGGAGCAAAAACCGATCTGAATGTTCTGCCATTAAATGGTGCAGATTCTGAAACATGTCGGGCATAGCCTGTAAATCCTGTTGCATAGCAGGTGGTTGTGTGAATCCCTTCGGGAGACCTGGGTAATTCCTTGCTCCCAGGGGCCCCTGTTGGGACTTTGGCATGTGGATTAAAAAGTCACCCAGCACCCTTTCCAAGGGGCCTGGACCACCGCTCCTTTTTTGCCTGCCACCACGGCAATCCCAGATTTGCAGACCCTGGTATCCTCTTGGCTCGCCCTCTCGCAGAGCAGCAGGGGGAGCAATGTGACCGAGTCCCTTTTGGTGCTGTTCTGAGTTCTGCTCCGTTTATTTCTGGCGGGTGCCAGCTTGATGAGGCAGGTGGGTTGCTAACCACAGAAAGGCACAGCTGAAATCTGCTGTTCTCCCTTGCAAGCAAAGATGTGTCGGGCCGAAGGAGACGCAGAACGCAGTCATTTTCACCCAATACGTTTATTGCACTAGCCAAAGGTGATTCCTTGCAAGGTAGCAACCTACAAATATATGGTGGTTTTTATGATGTGTTTTTATCTTGTGTTTTTATGCTGTGAACCACCCCGAGATGTATGGTGCGCAAAATAAATAAATGTATAGAACATACATTCATCATATAAACCAGGCATTAGTAATATGAGGAAAGCAAAATCGGAATTACCAGCAGTGAGCTCAGCTTCCGATTTAACCTTCCAATCTACAAAACAGTATTATTGTACGGGGCATTTGTTCCCATGGAAACCTTCCTGCGAGGCTCTCAGTGGGGCTGGCATAGATTCCGTCCCTCTGTTCCCAAGTGTGCTTATTGTGCCTCCTCCATCTTTGCTGCCCCCCCCCAGGCCTCGTCCAGAGCATCAAAGACCATGTCACCAAGCCCACAGCCATGGCCCGTGGCCGCGTGGCCCACCTCATCGAGTGGAAGGGCTGGAGGGCTCCGAGGACAGGCTGGGAGCAGGCCCTGACGGAGGAGGAGATCTACGCCGACCTCACCGATGAGCTGAAGGAGGCCTGGTTTGCAGCAGGTCAGCAGTGGGGCTTGCGGCTTGCAATCCCATAAAAGAGGCACCAGTTTAAGAACCATGTTCAATTGATGCTGTCTGGGTGTGATGTCCCTGGGGCACTGGGAGGTCCCGCACCTCTCCTCTGAAACTGCTCGTGAAGGCTGCTTGCATACACTTCAGAGTGCCATGGCGCTCACTGGAGGAACTGTAGCATGTCAAGGGGTGCTGGGAACTGTAGCTCTCGGCTCCCAGAATTCTTTGGGGGAAAGCCATGGCTGTTAAAAGTGGTGTTAAGAGCTCTTTAAATGCATGGCACAAATGCCACCTTTTTCAAGCATCCCGGAAGAGGAAACGGCAGTAAATTTTGGCTGAGTCTTCCTGCTATAATCTAGGCAGGAACCGGGTGGCGTAGGGGGTCATACGCTGTGTCAGTCCCAGCTGCAAACCAGCCCTCAGCTTTGTTCCCAAGAAAGCCTGGACGTTCTAGATCAGGAGGGGCTCCCTTTTGGGGGGTGGGGAAGGTGCAGTGGTTTATTTAGGCTAAGCCTGGCTTGCAGCTTCATTCTCCGAGACCTGCGAGGGTCCAGGCAGGGCTGCATGGGCCGGCTGCTTCCCTCACATCTTCTGCCCTCTGCCTTCCCCTGCCCAGGTGTGGCTGAGCAGTTTGCCATCGCCGAAGCCACGCTGAGTGCCTGGTCCTCCCTGGACGAAGAGGAGCTGAATTATGGGGGGGATTCGCAGGAAGGCCCCCAGCTCCAAGGTAACTTCCAACCCACCTCTGGTTCTCCCCATTTTTTTATGTTGTTGGGGGGGGGGAGTCATAGTAGACCCAATGAAATTAATGATGCTAAGTTAGTTACGTCTGTCAGCTTCAATGAGCATTGGGTCTCTCCATCCTTGAAGGCTTTTGTGAACCAGTTGCGCCCAGTTATCCTTTGAGGATGCCATTGGTCCAGGTAACCCTTGCTACCCCCCCATGCTCTTGATCTTCCCCTCCCCCATCCCTCACCATTGGCCCTGGTAGCTGAGGAGAGTTGCACTCACAACATCATCTGTTGGGGGGGGCACAGATTCCCCATCCCTGATACGCAGGAATCTGCCTTATATTGAGTCAGGCCACTGGTCCATCTAGATCAGTGTTGTCTACTCTGACTGGCAGCAATGGGTTCAAACCCTACCTAGAAATGCTGCTGACAGGGATTGAACCAGGGGCCTTCTGCATGCAAAGTAGCAGCTCTCTACCCCTGAGCCGCAGCCCCTTCCCCAAATTTAATTAATAATAATAATTTCTCCTCCTTCCAGACCTGAGAGGCCTCTATCTGCCGCCAGGGACCTTTCTCCTCACCCCGCAGGGCACAGGGAGCCGCTCCAACTTGGACAGTAGCCTCCCAGCCTTCTCCCTCTCCAGCTGCAAGTCCCCCCTCCCCACCGGCTGGAGCACCCCGATGGACAGCCTGGCGAAGGGCTTGCCCCAGGAAGCGGGGCAGGAGAGCCCTGTGGGGTCATTGTGGCTCCAGCGCAGTAGCACCTCCCTCCGATACGTTGACAGCAGCTCCCTCTCGGAGGACGAGGTGTTCTATAACTAGAGGACTCTGGAGGGAGGGCAGAGGCTGGGCTGGGGGCTTGTGTCAAGGGTTCCACCGTCGCATCCGGCGGGTGTTCCTGAGCGTTCAAGGAGGTTCTTCAAATTGTGGCACCCTTGGGTGACATCTGCTTGCTCGAGCAATCCGTGGAGGAGGTCACGACAGTTGAATCACTTCAATCATACGTTCCTCCTATGGGTGCACCCCCCAACACCTCCCCCCCCCAAAGCAGTTGTTGCTTTTTTGGTGGGTATAATCTCACTGCTAGGTAAAAGGTAAAGGGACCCCTGACCATTAGGTTGAGTCGTGACCGACTCTGGGGTTGTGGCGCTCATCTCGCTTTATTGGCCGAGGGAGCTGGCATACAGCTTCCGGGTCATGTGGCCAGCATGACTAAGCCGCTTCTGGCGAACCAGAGCAGCGCCCGGAAACGCCGTTTACCCTCCCGCCGGAGCGGTACCTATTTATCTACTTGCACTTTGACGTGCTTTCCAACTGCTAGGTTGGCAGGAGCAGGGACTGAGCAACGGGAGCTCACCCCGTCACGGGGATTTGATCTGCCGACTTTCTGATTAGCAAGTCCTAGGCTCTGTGGTTTAACCCACAGCGCCACCTGCGTCCCAATCTCACTGCTACAGCCCTTTTATTTAAACTGAACTTCCAGGGCCGCTCTGTTTACTAGCCCCAGGGTGCCTGGGTTTGGTAGGGGCAGCCAAGGAGGCCTCTGAAGATGGCGGCACGTAGGCCGAGTGCCCCACTCCCATCTTCCCATGTCTGCGAGAGCCGCCAAATGGCCACCTTCCGTCTGCTTGCTTGGTTTGCAGAACGAGTTTGGGGCAAACCCCTCGCTCTTTCCTCCAGGGGAGTCTGCTTGGCCGGCTGGGGGGAGATACCTGCTTTGAGAGATGTCGTTGCTCCTCCACCCTGCCCCACACACCCCAGCTCAGTGTGTATATTTGTAAATAATAAAAGAGATATTGCACAGAAATTGCCTCCATGTAGCCAGAGTGTACTAACTGCTGGAAAGAAGCTTAGAGCCCTGTTGCAACAAGGGACAAGCTGGAACATGGGCAGAGGAAGGGGACCGAGATGACAAAGGGCAAGCCGTATGAGGAACAGTTGAAGGAGCTGGCTACGCTTGGCCTGGAAAAGAGGAGACTGAAAGGAGATACGAGAGCCATCTTCAAATATCTGAAGGGCTGTCCCATGAAAGATGGAACAAGCTTGTCTTCAATGTCTTCAAAAAAGGAGATTCCGACGAAACACCAAGAAGAATTTTCTGATGGACAGTTTGGACAGTGGAATAGGCTCCCTTGGGAGGTTATAGACTCTCCTTCCTTGGAGGTTTTTAAGCAGAGGTTGGATGGCCATCTGTCGTGGATGCTTTAGCCGAGATTTCTGCATCATTGGGGGGTTGGGCTAGATGACCCTCAGGGGTCCCTTCCAAATCTCAATTCTATGAAGGAAGCAGGGACCAATTTATATGTGATTCTTTTGCACTTTAAGCTGTTCTTGCAGGAAATCGGCTCTGGACAGGCTTTGATTGCAAAGGAAATGTCACCATACAGCTCTCTCTTTCCCTTGCCCAGTGGTGGCGCTCCTAGGAGCAGGAGGTGGGGTTTTTAAAGACACCCCCCCCCCCAAAAAAAAAATTCACATTATTCTGTACCACCCTGAAAACCACTGAAACACCCCACACACACCCCAGAAATTCAGGTGGTGAATTTGGGGGTCCCTTTCAACTCAGCCCAAATATTAGTACAAGCCTTCCTTCATATTGTAAAAAATAATAATAGGGTTTTATATTTTTCAGTTGTTTAAAGGTTTCAGTTGTTAAAGGTTTCAAGACGTGCCAAGAGCTTATGCTTCCATCCTGGACCTCCCCGTCCATCCCCATTTGCCACCAAAGGTGTGAAAATACATCTTTAATTTGCTCTTGACACCAGGTAACATTCAATCTCCTTCCATCGCGGTTTCGAATCCCGTCTGGTCCTCTGTGGTCTCTTCTCATTTTGCTGCTTTGGGATTTGCCAGGTCTTCGATGGCTTTCCTCACCTGAAGGAAAAAGAAGGAAGGAAGCTGAGAGCTGGATGGGAAGTGGGGTGGATGTTTTCACACTGCAAGCAGCTTGGAAGGGGTTTAACTGCCCTAGTTTCCTGCAACCCCTGATGAGGAACTGGGAACTCCTTCTTTAAGAAACACTTATTCCTCCTGCCTTTCTCAGAAGCGCTCTGAGTGTGCTGTAAGCTGTTCTCCCACCAACAACCCTGTGAGGTAGTTCAGGCTGAGAGCACGACTGGCCCAGAGTCACCCGGTGTGTTTTGCGGCTGAGGGCAGGAGGGGATTCAAATGCAGTTCTCCCCGTTCTGCAGCTCTCTGAGTTCAGGATCCAGCCCCATCCTCTCCCAATCTGCCCCGCTTTAGAGCGCCAGCCAGCTACCTCGTTCCTGGAGACAACGCCAACCACCTTCCCCAGTTGCGTGACAAAGGCTCTCTGAAGGTTCAGAAGCTCAAAAAGGTTGTGCACCTGTGGGGAGAAAAATGGGGAGGAGAGAGATGGGAAGGTCAGGGTGGCGATGTGGGGTAAAGGTAAAGAGGAAAGGGACCCCTGACCATTAGGTCCAGTCGTGGCCGACTCTAGGGTTGCGGCGCTCATCTTGCCCTATTGGCCAAGGGAGCCGGCGTACAGCTTCCAGGTCATGTGGCCAGCATGACTAAGCCGCTTCTGGCGAACCAGAGCAGCGCATGGAAACGCCGTTTACCTTCCCGCCGGAGCGGTACCTATTTATCTATTTGCACTTTGACGTGCTTTCAAAATGCTAGGTTGGCAGGAGCAGGGACCGAGCAACGGGAGCTCACCCCATTGCGGGGATTCGAACCGCCGACTTTCTGATCGGCAAGCCCGAGAGGCTCAGTGGTTTAACCCGCAGCGCCACCCGCGTCCCAGGATGTGGGGTAGCCCCTGCCTATAGCTCCTTTAACGAGGCTCATTGCATCTCGAAAAGCCAACCCATTTCCCTGGTGACAGCAGCATCTTGTGAGAAGCGCATGCACCACACACAGAGAATGCCCCCTTTCCTTCATTTTCACAGAACAGGGTGTGTGCACAGAGGTGTACACCTCTGTTCCACCCTCTCAGGAACCCTGTGAGGTAGGCTGGAGGAAGGGCCCAACAGCCAAGAATACACAGCTGTGTGTTTTTTCCTTTTACAAGAAGCAGCCCCACAAAGGCTGTGGCAGGAAAACTAGCGTTGGGAGGTAGGCAGAAAATGCTTCGCCTTTCCCATCCCCAAAGGATCTTTCTCTCTGTAATAAAAATTAAAAATCCCCTACTTCCACACATACACCCTCTGCCCTGGCCTCCCCCCAAAGACCTAGGCAGGCCTTTCGCCCTGTTTCCCAGGGTGGGAAATGTGCCCCCGTGGTGCAGAACGCGGAGGCAGCAACAACAGCCCTCCCTGCCATTATTCTCCAGCAGGTGACATTTAGAGGTAGACTCCTCCTGGGCATGGAGGCTCCATTTCGCTGTAAACAAATAAAGGGGCGTGCCAGAGCCAAGAGCACTTCCTGCCACGCTTCACCTGATAACCCTCGCCTGTCTGCCGGCCATTTACCTGGTGTAGGGACATCCATGGGGAAAGCTGCAGGGTCACAGGGCTGATGGCGCAGGATCCTTCCAAGGTCTGGGCAGATGGAGGCTGCAGGAGAGATTGGGGAGGAATAAAATCTTGCAGGGTGTGGCAATTGGGCGGTGTGGGGCACATGCAGCTCTGGCTAAGCTGCATTGCAGAGGGGGTGCTGCTCCCCTCCCTCCACACACAGCAGAAGGCAGCTCCCATCTCAGCCTCTGGGGGCTTGTGACCCACCTCTTCCCCCTGTGCCTTGTGGGGCAAGCTGGCATCATCCTGGGTCTGGAGGAACTTGATCAGCTCAGATCTCTGGATCATCCCCAGCAACATGGCTGTCTCTGCGGGCGAGAGGTGGTGGAAAGAAAAGACCTTAAAGGGACTCGGCTGCAGGATCAGGCCAACGAGGGTCTTGTTGAGCCCAGCACCCTGGGAAGAACATGAGATGGGCTGGATAAGGCCTGCCTTAGTCTAGCTTTCTTCCCATCAACAGTGGTCACCCAGCTGTGCCTGATTGGAGGCCCACCCGCAGGACCGCCCTAGGGATGCCCACTGGTCCTCCAGCAGCATCCTGCCTCCAATAGTGGCATCCTAGAACTGTAGGAATGTAAGGGTCCCCCCAAGGGTCATCTAGTCCAACCCCCTTGCAACACAAGAGGTAGAAGAGAACTAGGTCCCCTCCATTGATGCCTATGCTGAAACAAGGGGGCAGCTCCTGCTCTAGACCTCTTTGTGGACTGTGGCGGAGGTGTCTGGGTACGTACCCTGGCGCCTCCTGAGCATGGGCGAAGAGCAAGTCCCAGCTGCTTCTCAATTCCTGCTGTTTCTCCCCTTCTGTCTTGTTTCCCTGCTATGGTTTCCCCCCAAAAGAGTGAGCGAGAGTGACGCTGGCCGGATGGGCAGAGCCTCAGGTGGGCCGCCTTGGCCTGACAGGGGCCTCAACACCCCCACAAAGCGGGAAGTGAAATAAAGCCCCAGGCCTGATGCCACAGGGAAGGCCACAGGGGTTTGGGAAATAGCGGGAGAGGAGAACCAGGAACCCAGCATTGCAGGGCTTCCTTCCCCCTCAGAAAACCCATTAAGTCCCAGTACAGTGGGACCTCTGGTTGCGAACGGGATCTGTTCCAGAGGCCCACTCGCAACATGAAAAGAGTGCAACCCACAGTGGTGCGTCTGCGCATGTGCGGGTTGTGGTTCGCCACTTCTGCACAAGCGCGTGACGTCATTTTGCGCATCTACGCATGTGCAAGCGGCGAAACCCGGAAGTAACCCTTTCCGGTACTTCCGGGTCGCCGCGGGACGTATCCTGAAAGAACGTAACATGAAGTGGACGTAACATGAGGTTTGACTGTACCAGCATTGTCCACCACCGGGTACTCGGAGTCGTCTGTCGAGGTGACCGTGCTGAGGATTTCCTGGAAAGTGGCATCCCTGGGCAGGTAGACGAATTTGGTGTTCATGAACTCCTCTGTGGTGACCTTGTAGGAGCTGCAGGCGGGAGAAAGTGGCGTCAGAATGACCCCAGCAAGAGCCCAGTAATGGCAGAGGAAAGATTCCCAGAGGGTCTGCGGGCTGCTAAAAGGCCTGTGAATTGACAGCATGCACACAGCCCACGAGTGAATGTGTGCCCTGCCCTGGAATATAGGGACCTAGGAAGCTGCCTTCTACGGAGTCAGCCCATCTAGCTTTGTAGTGTCCACACTGGTCGGCAGCAATGGCTCTGCAGGGTTTCAGGCAGATTCTAACCCTACCTGTATTTATCAGTGGTCTTGCTAATAAATACATTTTCAAAGTCAGAGATTCTACCGTTATCACTTCATGCCCCCTGAAGATCCACAGCAATCAAACTGTAAGGAGTTTGTCAGAATAAGGACTGCTCCCCCCACAAAAAGTTCTTTATCAAGCAAGCTACAAGGTCTCTGCTGCTCCCTTCCTCCCTTAAACAGGGCTTGTAGCTGTGCTGATTCTCAAAAGAAAAGTAGATTATGCCATTTATTTCTCATGAAGTCCAGTTCTGCTCAGTGGAGGCCAATCCTTGCAATCATTTCTTGTTTTCTGGAGTAGACATGGACGGAACGACCATCTACTCCTAAGAGCAGGGCTTTGTTATATTTTTATGGTAAGAGGTTTGGACTGTACATAATTTCATCTACTTTTTATAATATAAAAAGATACGAAGAGAGAAGAAGGCACACTAGTAGAGTATTTTAGTTGGGCTTCTATGGGGATGAAGAGGGAGCTCAACTTTCTCTTTGTGACTGAAGCAGTTGTTTCCTGTCTAGCTTTTCTATTCCGCTTTCAAATGGTGCTCAAGTGAGAATCTGGTACAGGCGTCCTCCTCCTCCCAGACCTTTGGGCAGGGGAGGGTCCCAGGAATTGCCTGGCTGAATCCTATAAATTCGAACTATTGCCTTCTTTTAAAAAGCTGCGCTTATTATTTTGAGAGGATCAGGGAGTTTGCCCCTGGAAATAAAAGTACATGTTGATGGAAAACATTTTTATGCTTTTTAACCTTGTGAAATCCCTCCCTGCATTTGAAATTGAACTGTATAATAAACCCTACCTGGCGATACCAGCAGGGATTGAACCCGTGTCATGGACTGGTTGGTGCAGAAGAACAGTGGAAGGAACCAGCTGAGGAACTCCAAGGGTCAAAGGCTCAGAGCCTGGAGATTGGTGGTGGGGCAATGATGAGTGGTCACAGGGAAAAGACAGGGAGAAGGAGGTGTCGGAAGCTAAGGAGGTAACGGGGCTTAGTGAGCTGGGAGAGTCTGTGGCAGAGAGAAGTCCAGAATCAGAGGCAGAAACTGAAGCAGAAGCGTGGGACGAGGGAGGCCAAGAGGCAGAGATGAGTTGGGCTGGTGAAGAGTCACCGGTGTCTCCCTTGGGCTGTGGCAAGCTCCCAACTCTCCCCTAGTCTCCCAGAACCAGAAGAGACATGAAAAGGGCAGAGGAGATCTTTGTCTCATGCAGGCGTAGTCTCCGATTGCTTGGAAGGAGCCCTGGGAGAGGAGCGGACCTAGATGGTTGAGGAGAGGTGGGGACTTTTAGTCTCGGCAACTGATTTCGTGGAGTGGGCCGGGGCCCAGATCCAGCCCAATTGCCTTCTAAATCCAGGCCATGGACAGTCTGGGAATCAGCCTGTTTTTACATGAGTAGAATGTGTCCTTTTATTTAAAATGGGTTTGGGTTATTTGTGGGGCCTGCCTGCTGTTTTCACATGAGTAGAATGTGTGCTTTTATTTAAAATGCATCTCTGGGTTATTTGTGGGGCCTGCCTGGTGTTTTTACATGAGTAGAATGTGTGCTTTTATTTAAAATGCATCTCTGGGTTATTTGTAGGACATAGGAATTGGTTCATTTTTTCCCTTCAAAATATACTCCACCCCCCACCACAAGGTCTGAAGGACAGTAGACTGGCCCCCTACTGAAAAAGTTCGCTGACCTACAGGGAATGAGCTGTTGTGCGCATCAGGCCTGACCCTCAGCCAAGACCATGAAGAGTTCACTCCCAACTATTGAACTTTGTGATTTACCGGCCAACTCGCTCTGCAACAACCTGGCATTTTCCGCTCGCAAAGCGGACTCTTTGCCCCTGAGCTACGGCCCTTCCCGATATGCAAAGTGACATAAGGCAAGAGAGACTCTGAGCATGGGCAGAGTGCCCTTTCCCTGATCAGCAAGCAGCATGTCTGAGAAGGCTCTCAGGATGCCCCTCAATGTCCCGGGAGTGGGAGGGCGCGAAGCTGTGTCCCCACCTGCTCCCCCGCACCCTGCGACGTGGGAGGGGGTTTCACCTCACCCAATGTGCCTGCTCCTGATACGCGGCAAGTAGGGCAGCTTCTTGACGATGATGGTGCCGTCGTAGAAGGAGGGCTGGAACTTCTGGGCGATGGCGTTGGCGATGAGCACGGCGAGGATGACGGGCAGGATGTGGGCGATCTGCCCCGTCATCTCGAAGGCCAGCAGGGCCGTGGAGAGGGTGTGGGTGACCGAGCCAGAGAAGGCTGCTGCTCCTGGAGGGAGGAAAACAGAATCTAGAGCAAGGGTTGTCCCTGGAGGGGGGGTCCTGAGCATAGCTGTCAACTTACAGATTTGAAAATAAGGGACCAGCAGCCTCAAAAATAAGGGGCCAGCAGCCAAAACAAGGGATTTTAGTTAACCACCTGAAATACGAAGTTAAAAGGGACCAGATAATTTTGGAGAGCAGTGCTGGTTTTTAGCCCTTCGTTTCCAGAGGTTGTTGCTCAAGCTGATGAAACACTGCAATTAAATAACTACAAGCAGCAACCACTTTTCGCGCAAAACAAAGTCCAAGCTAAGAAGATGCTACCCCAGGCAAAGACGCTCAGTCCGGCGGCCGCGAGGGGGCCGACGCTGGTGAGAGGAGGCCAGAGGGGGGCGGGCCGGGCAGCCAAGCAACACAGTTGGAGCCTCCCTCCTCCCTGGCCGGCAGGGAGGGAGGGAGAGGAGCTGCTTCCTTTGAAACCCAGGAAATTTAAGGGACATCATCAATAAGGGACAGCAGCGGGACACGGCGCTGGGATAAGGGACTTTCCCACCAAATAAGGGACGGTTGACAGCTATGGTCCTGAGACAGGCCGGCAACTCACCCTGGGCGTGGATCCCTTCTTAGCCCCCCCCCCAATTCCTATTCCAAGTCCCAGAGCTGAGCTGGCTGGGGTCTGCATCTTGCTTGAAGAGGATAGCGTTCTGCACCAGAGCAGAGGAGCTCAGCGGTGGGGAGGACAAGTCATGAATCGAACACAGCTCTGTCCTCCAGCCCCGCCTAATGACAGAGCTGGCCCTCCTCTGTGCTGGTGTCGCACCAGGATTAACGGCTGTGGCCTCCCCCTGCAACACGCCCCCCCCCAGTGTGTCTGAGCTGCAAGGGACTCCAGGGATTCCAGCTTCGGTTTCCTCCGAATAAAGGTCAGCCGAGGCTGTGGCGTCTTCAAGATACAGTCATACCTCGGGTTGAAGTTGCTTCAGGTTGAGCGCTTTCAGGTTGCGCTCTGTGGTGACCCGGAAGTAACGGAACGCATTACTTCCAGGTTTCGCCGCTCGCGCATGCGCAGACGGTCAAAATGACATCACGCGCATGCGCGGAAGTGGTGAATCACAACCCGCAGAAGCACAGCCGTGGGTTGTGTTCGCTTCGGGATGCGAACAGGGATCCCATTCGCATCCTGAGGTACTACTTTATACGGTTCTATTCACATACATGTACGACCTATGGAGGGGGGGTCACGGCATCAGCACCCCAAGAAATCTTGCTTCTCCATTCGTTGCCATTTTTGATCCAGCACGGAGCAAGCAAGTCCCTCAGTCTCCGGCTTCCAGCCCAGCTCTCTCACACCTCTCTGGCTCTTGTTCTCCTACCTAGCAGCAAGGTGGGGGGGGGCGGCAGAGGAAAGGCCCACCTTGGAGCCCAGAGGGCCCCACCCCTCTTGCAACCTGGCCTGTTTTTGCAGGATGCTGATGAGGACATTTCAGTGGCCAGCCAGCTCCTCTAACCCTCACTGGGTACAGGACCCCAAGAATTGGGAGAGGAATCTAGGGCATCCTCCAGACAGACGCCCCCTGCAGAATTGTAGTGAACAGAGGCGCTCACTGTCATCGCAACCGTGAGTCCCTGGGGTGGAGCGGAAGGGGCCGTGTGGCAAAGTTGACAAGTGTCTGCCAGGCCGTAGTTGCCTAGACCAGTGTTTTTCAACCACTGTTCCGCGGCACACTAGTGTGCCGCGAGATGTTGCCTGGTGTGCCGCGAGATGTTGCCTGGAGGGAGGCGGGCGAGTCGGGCGGCGAGAGGCGGGGCGGCGGCGGCGAGCGTCCCTCCCGGCGTGACGCTGCGCGCTGACGTCACGGGGCTGTAATGGTGGTGTGCCTCAAGATTTTTTTCATCAAACAAGTGTGCCTTTGCCCAAAAAAGGTTGGGAAACACTGGCCTAGACCTTTGGCTGCCCTGGCTTATTGGCTTGCCCGGTAGCAAGTGCCCACCCCACCCGCCACCTTGAGCCATGTTGCAGACTCACCTGCCAGTGCGTAGCTTCCAGGAGTGATGAGGCTGGAGCCCCCCTCCGATGAAACGCCCTGGGGGAAGAGGAAGGCGGTGGTTTCCCCCACCAGGCGCCCGAGCGCAGCTCCTGCGGTGGGGAGTGGGGAAGGAGGAGGAGAAAGAGGTAGAAAGAAACAGGTTGCATCTCCGCGGCAATCCTTTCCAGACCACGTCTACACTGCACGCTCAAACTGGTTTTGAACTGGATTAACTGTCATGGAGATCCCCTTCTCTGTTTGGTGCTTGACAGCTGAGACCAGTGGAACTGATCCTGCGTTTACCTGTGGTTCCTGAATTGCAGGGAGCTGGACAAGGTCACCTTTCCAACTCTCCAGTTCTTTGATTCTGTGACCCAGTCTGGGGTCGGGTCAACTGATGCAGGGAGAGGGGAGATGGGGGGGCACTTACCATAAACAAAGACGGGCATGAAGTACCCAGCGGGCATCGGCATGGTGGTGGCCAGGATCAGCATCCAGAACTGTGAAAAGAGCGAGGAAAAGTGAGGCCGAGGGTAATGGCCGCTTGCTTTCAGACAGCCTGTGATGCCACGGCATGCCTGAGAACACTCCAACTCCTGAGGGTGAAAGCACCGTAACAGAAGTGGGTGGGGAGTCGCCTGAACCCTCCGTCCCTCATCAGAGGGCCCCCCCCTCCGTGTGCTTCAGAAGCGGGCCAGGTACCTTCATGAACAGGAAGACGGCCAGCGTGCCAAAGATGGTGATGTTGGGGTCCCACCACTCGAGCCACAGGTTGTGGGTGTCGACTTGAAGGGGCCTGGCCAGCGATGCGTTTTGGGAAAGGGCGCTCCAGGTGTGGTTGTCAAGGAGGGAGGTGAGGAGTTCCTTCATGCTCAGCTACAGGGGAGGAAAGATGGGGGTCTGGAAGGGCTGGCGCAAACAGGAGCGCAAACACCCACCTGCCCTCCCCCTTCTTGTCTGTGAGGGGCCAGGGGGTTCCTCTTTCTGTGCCACCAGACAGGTTGGCCTTTGGCCCGTTCACTGGCTGCTGTCAGGCCTGTGGGTGGCACCTGTGGTTATTCAGCAGGGAGAGGGTGGCACTCTGCATATGCTCCAGTGTGCTCTGTGCTGGGAAGGAGAGCGATACCCAGTATTTACCCTGGAGGCCATGAACTGCCCCAGGCCCGATGGGAAGGTGATGGAGGAGAGCAGGAGGGCAACCAGAACCGAGTAAAGAGGTTTCCTGGAAAAAGGTACCAGAAACAAACAAACAAACAAACAAACAAACAAACAAACAAACAACTAGGGTTATTTTTCAGGATTGAAAACCAAAGGCAGGGCTTCCCTGCACAAAGCTAACTCTGATGGCAGACCAGCAAGTCACACACAGCTCAAAGCAAAAATAGAAAAGCTCATTTGGTGGAGGAATCTGTACATTTTCCAGGTATCACAAAGCTCTTCCACCAGGCAGAAGGTGCTGAGGATTTCTGTGCTGCTTGAAAGCTTGCATACAAGGGAGACTATTTTTTACTCAGGGTGATGGAGGAAGTAATAATAAAATGTTGGTCCATCTCTACCATGGGTAGGCAAACTAAGGCCTGGGGGCCAGATCCGATCCAATCGCCTTCTAAATCCAGCCTGCGGATGGTCCGGGAATCAACGTGTTTTTACACGAGTAGAATGTGTGCTTTTATTTAAAATGCACCTCTGGGTTATTTGTGGGGCATAGGAATTCATTCATATTCCCCCCCCCAAAAAAAATAAATAGTCCGGCCCCCCACAAGGTCTGAGGGACAGTGGACCAGTCCCCTGCTGAAAAAGTTTGCTGACCCCTCTACTGTCACTCACTTTTAAATACCTTGCGCACAATATGCTTTTTTCTATACCCTACTCATTCTGTTCCCAAAGCCAGAATTTTTTTTGTAATCCCTATGTCATGGAAAACCCAAGAGGACCCCAAATATGTGAAAGGAGAATGGCAGCTGCTACAATTCATTTGTGCTTTCATGGAACATTTATCGCCCATGCAACAACCGGGCGAGGCAAACTTCTGTTGTTCCCGTTTTGCAGAGTGGGAAACTGAGGCTGAGAGGCAGCAGTGTGTTCGAGGCCAGTCACTCGGTCCTTGCAGGAGCCCCACATGCCTCCAGCGCATGCCCCCCAAGTTGTGAGTGAACATATCAGACAACACAGTGATTCTTCAAACAGCTCTTGTTTATTCACAGGCCAGAACTGAACTGAAGGGTTCAGCCAACCTGCTTATATAGAGTTCAACTACAAAGCAACAGTAACCACTTTCTGTAACTATCCAATCACTGAACATCACTTTCAATTCCTTATTTGCATATGTGGACCTGAGTGAAAACTATCTACAGTATCCCCCTGCTGGCCCAGGGTGAGAACTTCAGTACATAAGACCCCCCACTCCCAAGGTATGACTTACTCCTCTGCAAGCAGCTTGGCCGTGAAGCAGTTCCTCCGGACGTAGCCCAGGAACCAGCGCTGGCAGAAGAGGTAAGCGCAGCTCACCACCCCACAGACTGCGCTGGAAAGAAACAGGGGAGAGAGGGAGGGAGGTTAGGGTCATTTTGGCTGCTGGGCACACAATACCCCTTCGGTGTCACCCCCCACCTCACCCTGAGGCTGCATTGCAAGGAAGGAGATGGGTCACATCCGCCCCCATACATTCAGAGCACATTTCAAGCACATGGTGACCCCATGAAGGACCCTGGAAACCGTAGTTTCCCCCCAGAAACCTTGACACTGTTATAAGAGTTCTAAGGTCTCAAATATACGTAGAATGAATGTTCATAAATGTACAAGGCAAACACATGCACAAGTATATAAACCACATGTCTGAAATAGTACAGGAGAGCAATCCTGAAGTCATTTTGACTCTCTCAAATTGACCTCATATAGGGGGAAGGAAATGGGGAAAGCTTTCCAATTGTCTTTGGACTGTAGGGCCTTACACCTCCCTTTTCAAACACAGTCTGGCAAGTATCTGTTAAGCTGAGCAAACTATCAATATGTGCAAGAGATTCAGGAACTAAAGTATTTACCATCTCAAAGGAATGGCCAGGCTACCCAGAAAATGCAATCAAGTAAGGCATTTATCAGGATGCAGGTGGCACTGTGGGTTAACCCACAGAGCCTAGGACTTGCTGATCAGAAGGTCGGCAGTTCGAATCCCCGCGACGGGGTGAGCTCCTGTTGCTCGGTCCCTGCTCCTGCCAACCTAGCAGTTCGAAAGCATGTCAAAGTGCAAGTAGATAAATAGGTACCGCTCCAGCGGGATGGTAAATGGCGTTTCCGTGCACTGCTCTGGTTCGCCAGAAGCAGCTTAGTCATGCTGGCCACATGACACAGAAGCTGAAAGTGAGATGAGTGCCGCAACCCCAGAGTCGGTCATGACTGGACCTAATGGTCAGGGGTCCCTTTGCCTTTAAGGCATTTATCAGGTATCCTGGCAGACACTCTCAAATATATGCTGGAGACCACTTCTGTGATATATGTATGATTTTGGGGGGGGGGTGTTTTGGGGTACAGGGTGGGCAATTTCAAAAGTCTTTATAGGGGCTTGCGCGCCATTATTCTGGGTCTCTCCTACCTCCTTGCTTGCAAGGAGGGAGGGAACTCTGTTGCAACAAAAAATAAAGATCCCCCTTGCTTTCTATGGATCTTGCCTCCATCCATTCATCTCTGACTGACCATTGAGTTAGGGGACTCAGTCCCTTCAGGAGTTGGGCAGCAAAAGCCAAACCCCCTAGTTTTCCCTATAACAGCACACTCCACTTCCCAGAATTATTGAGGGGATGCTTTAAATACAGTGGTACCTCAGGTTAAGTACTTAATTCGTTCCGGAGGTCCGTTCTTAACTTGAAACTGTTCTTAACCTGAAGCACCACTTTAGCTAATGGGGCCTCCTGCTGCCGCCGCGCCGCCGGAGCACGATTTCGGTTCTCATCCTGAAGCAAAGTTCTTAACCCGAGGTACTATTTCTGGGTTAGCGGAGTGTGTAACCTGAAGCGTATGTAACCCGAGGTACCACTGTATATGGGGTGGACGTGACCCCAAAATCCCTCACCCTGCTCACCCGAGGAACATGAAGAAGAATGTCTCTGGCAGGTCAAAGGGGAAGTCAATCTTAAAGCTGGTTTTGAAAAGAGCCATGATGGTCTCTGGGGAGGGAGAAAAAGCAGTGTGTTTTAAACACAAAACAGGGGTGCCCACAAAAATAGAAGCCCCCTTCCTCATCTACCTGCGTCCCCCCCACTTTCCTTCCACCCAAGACCCCCTTCCCCAATTTCTCACTTTCCCCTCTTCTCTCCCCCGTCCGTCTCACTTAAGCCCCCCCACCCCACTGAAGGCCAACATTTGCAGAAGGCCATTTGCTTGGGGCCAAACCCCACTTTGCTCTTGCGCAGCCAGTCAGGGGAACCAGCAAGCCACGTTGTTTAGCGCCCGTCACCTGCTCACCGTGGCTGCTGAGGTTTGTCCCCAGAGAGCCTTCCTCCATCACCAACATCCAGGTCCAGGGTTTTCCAAACTTGGGTCTCCAGTTGTTTTTGGACTACCATTCCTATCATCCCTGACCACTGGTCCTGCTAGCTAGGGAGGCTGGGAGTTGTAGTCCAAAATCAGCCGGAGAGACAAGTTTGGGAAACCTACAAACATCTTTACGCAGCATTGGTGGTGGCTGGTAGGGCGGGAGGCAGGGAGCCCAACAGTAGGTGGCGCCAGAGCCAACGACAGGGAAACTGCTCCTAGCCTTGCACCTTCCATCCTTCTTTTTCGCCTCCCTGCTAGTTCTTCTTTAAGGGCAACACTGAGCCTAAGGAGGACTAGCTGTTAAAATCTGCCCAGAAGCCATTTTCAAGCGTATGGCAGCCCTAGTTTCCCTTCCCTAACACAAAACATCCATTTTGCAGCAAACCTGAGGGTTCGGCACTTCCAACAAGGTCGCCACAATTGCTCAGTCATCTCTTTCCAGGGCAGTTGCAGTCAGTTTAGAATATTAGTATACCTGAAGGAGCGTCTCCACCCCCATCGTTCTGCCCGGACGCTGAGGTCCGGTGCCGAGGGCCTTCTGGCGGTTCCCTCATTGCAAGAAGCAAAGCTACAAGGAACCAGGCACAGGGCCTTCTCGGTAGTGGCACCCGCCCTGTGGAACGCCCTCCCTTCAGATGTCAAAGAGATAAACAACTACCTGACATTTAGAAGACATCTGAAGGCAGCCCTGTTCAGGGAAGATTTTAATGTGTGACATTTTAATATATTTTTAATCTTTGTTGGAAGCCACCCAGAGTGGCTGGGGAAACCCAGCCAGATGGGCGAGGTATAAATAATAAATTATTATTATTATTTCCACATGTGAGGCTTAAACTGCTGTCTCCCAGCAACCCCCCCTCCCCATCAAATCTATTTCCAACCCGTGCAAGGTAAGCCTCTAAGATTGTGCTTAGCTTGCCAGAAAAAGCAGCGAGTGGGGAGAGGTGTTTGCTATGAGGATGAGCACGCTGGCCAGGGGGATGCCCAACACTGCAGAGCAAACTGGAAGCAAGAGTTTCTCTCCTCCCACCCGCTTTGCACTTCGTCAGCAACTCTGCTCAACTTCCTCACCTTGTTCGCTGTTGAAGACGGCCAGGAGGCGAAACATGAAGGCCCCGCAGGTGGCCGAGAAGAATCCCCTCCAGTAGTCTCGGACGGCGAAATGGGAGGACACAACCTCGATGCTGAAGAGGACCCCTGAGTGGGACCAGGTGAGGAAGAGAATGGGCAGGTGAAGAAAACAGGTAAGGCAGAGGTCGGCAACCGGCAGCCAATATGCCCCGACCAGAGGCACACCTAGGCTCCCTTCTGCCTTGGCAAGGAGATGCATGTACACCTTCAAAATTGGGAGAAACCATGGGCAAGAAACTCATAAAGTTTTGAAATAAAATTTTTTAGGTCTTGTTCTAGTAACAAGAAGCCGAAAGCACCAGCCTGAAGATGACGAGTGAGACCTCGTCGAAACGTCGCCTAGACACCCCAACTCTTACACGGGAAGACACCCGAAGACACCAAAACCTGCATTCCTGTACCCGTGAAAATCTACGAAAGCATATATATATATATATATATATATATATATATATATATATATATGGGATGCGGGTGGCGCTGTGGGTTAAACCACAGAGCCTAGGACTTGCTGATCAGAAGGTCGGTGGTTCGAATCCCCGCGACAGGGTGAGCTCCTGTTGCTCGGTCCCTGCTCCTGCCAACCTAGCAATTCAAAAGCACCTCAAAGTGCAAGTAGATAAATAGGTACCACTCCAGCGGGAAGGTAAACGGCGTTTCCGTGCGCTGCTCTAGCTTGCCAGAAGTGGCTTAGTCATGCTGGCCACATGACATGACCCGGAAGCTGTACGCCGGGTCCCTCGTCCAATAAAGCAAGATGAGCGCCGCAACCCCAGAGTCGGCCACGACTGGACCTAATGGTCAGGGGTCCCTTTACCATATATATATATATATATATATATATATATATATATATATATAATGTTCATAAATGCACCAATCAAGCATGTACATCGCATGTACATCGATATATAAACCACATGTCTGAAACCCCACAGAAAGTCCTGAAACCATTTTGTCCCTCCCAAATTGACCTCAAACATTTCTCTGCAAGGTCAAAGGAAAATGGAAAAGCCTCCCCATTGTCTCCTCCTTCACAAATCCTGTCCTAAGAGTATGTCTGGGTATGAATAGGGTGAGCCTGTGACCTGGCTCAGGAACGAAGTATTTGTCATTACTGGCCAGGCTCCCCAGGGTATCCAATCAAGTGACCATTAACAGGTCTGCCAGACAGGAGATAAATAATGCACTCAGATTTCTGTTGTAGACCGCCCTTTCTGTGATGTAGGTATGCTGTATCTGGGGAGTGGTCTTGAGCTACACCTCTTCTGTGATGTATGTATGATGTTTCTGGGGGTGGTCTTGGACTCCAGGGCTGGCAGTTTAAAGTGTCTATATAAGGGCGGGCACACCTTTGTTCAGGGTCCTCCTCCTTTCCTGCGTGTGAGGGGAGCCCCCTGTTGCAACAGTTCAATAAAGATCAGGGTTACGAGCTGCTTTGCTTCTCAATATTCTCTGGTTGACCTCTGTTTTTTCCTCCGACCGATGGAGAACATACAAAGGACTCTATGAGGGCTCTTGTGTTCCCCATAAGGGAATAAGGGCAGATTTTTGTTTATTACAGTTTGCTGTTTGTCGCCTCCTGTGCTCTGCCACTGACTTCCTCCGTGGCCGTGACTGGATCCCTCATCTGAGGCACCCAAAGGAGTCTGCACGCCTCGTCTTGCTGCTGTTGTAAACAAAAATTGCCCTTTTCCCTTATGGGGTATCCAAGAGCCCATATAGAGTCCTTACATAGGTTCCATATTGGTAGGAGAGAATAACAGAGGCCAACCAGAGAATATTGAGAAGCAAAGCAGCTAGTAAGCCTGATCTTTATTCAACTGTTGCAACAAGATGCTCCCCTCACCTGCAGGAGAGAGGAGGAACCCAGAAAAATGGCGCGCAAGGCCTTATAAATACTTTTGAAATTGCCACCCTGTAGATCAAGACCACCCCCAGAAACATCATACATACATCACAGAAGGGGTGTAACCTAAGACCACCCCTCAGATACATCATAACTACATCACAGAAAAGGCGGTCTAAAACAGAAATTTTAATGTTGTTTTTCTCCTGTAGTCGTTTATCTCCTGTCTGGCAGGTTACTTGATTGGATTGCCTGGGGAGCCTGGCCAGTCTTTTGTAATGATAAGTACTTAGTTCCTGGGCCAGGTCACAGGCTCACACCCCATTCATATCTTAAATGTGCACTTAAGACAGGGTTTGTGAGGAAAGAGACAATGGGGAGGTTTCCCACTTTGACCTTGCAGAGAAAACATTGGCTCAGTTTAGGAATCAAAATGGTTCCAGGTCGGTCTTCCTGTGCTGATCTACGTACGTGCTTGGTTGGTACAATTATGAACTTTACCATATATCTAAGACCTCAAAATTCCTATCACACTGCCCACAGCTGTGGGGGGCTCTTACCCACTGCAAACCAGAGTGGAGAGGTGTGGTTTTTGCAGGCCCCTGGCCAACACAGCCCCCTTCCCCCAATGACCACCGGTTTGCCGCTTTAGATATGAGCTGCTTGACAGAGCGACGCAAAGCGTTTTCACCACCCACAAACTCCAAGCCCTGTAAACTTTGCAAGTCACTTGCCAGCGAGTTTTACTGAATCTGACCCATGGGGTAGGGCAGTGCTTTGCTGGTCTGTGTGCTTGTTTCTCTTACCGCTGATGGGAGCCCCGAAGACAGTGGCCACTCCAACAGCCGCTCCGGCCACCAGCATCTCGTTCTGTTTGCTCTTATTCTAGGAGGAAGAGAGAGCCGTTTGCTAAGTGCCTCTTGCATCTGCCTGAGCATGAATTCCCCCAGGGCTCCAGAATGGGTGCTGAGTGCTGCATTTGCCTTCCAAGCCAGCAGGAGCCACTCCAGTTTGACCCCTTTCCAGCTCTGTGCCCAGATTATTAAACTGAGGAAAGATTGGGGGAGACAATCCGTTCCTTCCGGTTCCTCTCCGTTTCTCATTTCCCAACCTCTTAAATCCAGTTCTCATTTTGACATTAGTGATTTTTGAAAAATAAAATGAATGAGGTCTGCAACATTCTAGTGCGAAATGTTCCTGATAGGCACATCTTTGTGTGTGTGTGTGATTTTGCCTAATGTACACATTTTTTTTGCAAAGCCATTTCTCTTAATACAGTGGTGCCCCGCAAGACGAATGCCTCGCAAGACGAAAAACCCGCTAGACGAAAGGGTTTTCCGTTTTTCAATGCGCTTCGCAAGACGAATTTCCCTATGGGCTTGCTTCGCAAGACGAAAACGCCTTGCGAGTCTTGCGATTTTTTTTGCTTTCCCCCCGCTTTTTCTAAGCCGCTAAGCCGCTAATAGCCTTTTAGCCGCTAAGCCGCTAAGCCTTTAATAGCCGCTAAACCGCTAAACCGCTAATAGCGCTAATCCGCTAATAGGGTTGCTTGCTTCGCAAGACGAAAAAACCGCTAGACGAAGAGACTGGCGGAACGGATTATTTTCGTCTTGCGAGGCACCACTGTATAACAGATTTGTGTATGTTGCTTTTCCCTAATGCATGCTCTTTATGTACACTTTGCCCTCGTTCTATGCATTTCTGTACGCCTGACTCTGCCTTGCAAAATTTGGAAAGGTTCAAATTTCAGAGGATGGCTGCAATTTAGGTTTGTGTTGTTAGAATTCCTACTCCATGATTGCAGTCATGGGATTGTTGTCTATCACATGACGGTATATGTTTTGACTCCAGAGAGTGGGAAGTGACAGGATGTTTGTGTTACTGTGTTCCGTGAAGTGGGGCTATTGCCCTTTGTTCTTTTTCTCTTTGCTGTATAATGCTAGAGAGAGAGGGAGCCATGTTGCAGTGCTCCGTGTGTGTTTATATGTAAATAAAGTCGATTAGCCAAAATGCTGAGTTGCTGAAGTCTGATACGCAAACTGCGAAGACTCTGCGGATCCCTAAGTGTGCCGGTGTCAGTTGGCATTGGTCGCTGTGATGTTCGGGCTGAAGAAAACTCTTGAAGCTCCCGAACGAAATATCAGGAGGGAGAGAACATGCCAGTCGGGCATGTGTCTCTACCAGGGTCCTACTCGAGTGTAGGACGAGCTCCTAACGTGCGTATTGTTCTGGACTCACCTTTAACGCAAATGGAATCGAATTTCTCCCCTGTCTCCCCTGCCTCAAAAGCACCCAATGGAAATGCAGTGGGGTGGTTATTTTGTGGGGGCAGAAATCACCTCTTCAGCCACCCTGGTTGTGAATGTAGGAAGGCGTCAAGAGGGACAATGAATCTACATTTGGCAATCTAGTGAAGGAATGCTTGGGCAGGCCCACTCCACCCCTTAGCCTCGGTGGGGGGTGCGGTGTTGCTGTCCCCTTGCTCCTTACCTCATATTCCCCAGAGACACTGGTCCGAATCTTCCCTAAGTAGGCAGCGATCATGCTGGAAAGGTGAACGAAAGGCCCCTGGGGGAAGACAAGCGGAGGGCAGATTAGTAGAGGAAGGGATTCTACAATTATATGGGGATGATTGGGCTGTGATTCCTACATTGCAGGGGATTGGTAAACCACCATCTGGTACGCAGGCTGAGACCCTACCTGCCCGCAGACTGTCTTGCCAGAGTGGTGCATGCTCTGGTTATCTCCCACTTGGACTACTGCAATGTGCTGTACATGGGGCTACCTTTGAGAGGGACCCGAAAACTACAACTAATCCAGAATGCAGCAGCTAGACTGGTGACTGGGAGTGGCCGCCGAGACCATATAACCCCGGTCTTTAAAGACCTACATTGGCTCCCAGTACATTTCCAAGCACAATTCAAAGTGTTGGTGCTGACCTTTAAAGTCCAAAATGGCCTTGGCCCAGTATACCTGAAGGAGCGTCTCCACCCACATCGTTCTGCCGGGACGCTGAGGTCCAGTTCTGAGGGCCTTCTGGCAGTTCCCTTACTGCGAGAAGTGAAGCTACAGGGAACCAGGCAGAGGGCCTTCTCGGTAGTGGCACCCGCCATGTGGAACACCCTCCCATCAGACGACAAGGAAATAAACAACTAGCTGATTTTTAGAAGACATCTGAAGGAAGCCCTGTTTAGGAAAATTTTTAATGTTATTATTTTTAATAATAATGTGTTGTTGTTGTTGTTGTTGTTGTTGTTGTTGTTGTTGTTGTTGTTATTTTGGAAGCCACCCAGAGTGGCTAGGGAAACCCAACCAGATGGGTGGGATATAAATAAATTATTATTATTATTATTATTATTATTATTATTATTATTATTATTATTATTATTATTATTACAGTCCCTTCCTACTTTACAATTCTATGATTCTGTAGGAATCTGATGGATCTCCTGCAGAGGGTGGCATGATCCACTGACCCAAGTTTCTTGAGTGGACCTGGAGGCAGAAGTTGCAGGCCTCCAACTCGCCTCCTCTCCTAGACCCAAGCTACCTTGCTCTAAAGCTGCTGGGGGTGTGAGCCTGTTTGCAAACAGCCACAGGGTGTAAACCAGGCATCTCCAGTCTTTGGCCTTCCAGACGTTTTGGACTACAATTCCCATCATCCCTGACCACTGGTCCTGTTAGCTAGGGATCATGGGAGTTGTAGGCCAAAACACCTGGAGGGTCACAGGTTGGGGATGTCTGGTGTAAACGGAGAAGAAAAGCTCTGCAGCCTAGAGGCCATGGGCTGCTTCCCTTTGACCGACCAACGGGTCACTTACGACTTTCCCAAGGAAGATGGTGCTCCCGCATGCCAGGGTGCAGGTCAGGCCCACGACTTTGGCGCTAAAGTTCTCGATGGCCAGGTATTCTTCCAGGATGACCCCCGTCAGGATGATCTTGAGCTCAGGAATGCCGGAACCTGGAAGGAGCACACAAGGAGGAGGTTCCAGGTTGTTTGGGGGACCTCCAGCCAGGCTAGGAAGATGTTCCTGGTGGCCTCCTGAGGAAGATCTACCTCTCTGCATTGGCCCTACCCAACAGCTTTCTCCCTGGCCCACCTCATAGGAGGCCTGTTAGGTATTCAGTGGCCTGTGTTTGCCCGAGCTTGAGTCTGGACTAAGGATTCTGAGCTCCTGTCTTCTGATTCGATACACACTCTCCAATCACAGAACATTTCAGGATTTGGGCCTCTGCCATTGGTCCTTGAACCCTGAGTCATGATTTGCAGTTTGGAAGTTTAGACAGCCAATCATGTTGGGAGTGGGAGTGGCCCAGGCTTTCAGGAATGTATATAAGCAGTTGTTTTGCCTCTGTTTCCCAGTTATGTACAGTCATACCTCGGGTTAAATATGCTTCGGGATGAATATTTTCGGGTTGCGCTCCGCAGCGACCCAGAAGTAACGGAGCATGTTACTTCTGGCTTTCGCCGCTCACACATGCGCAGACGCTCAAAATGACGTCACGCGTATGCGCGGAAGCAGCGAATCGCGACCTGCGCACATCACAGATGCACGGATGCAGGTTGTGTTCGCTTCAGGATGCGAACGGGGCTCCGGAACGGATCCCATTCACATCCAGAGGTACCACTGTAGTTCAATAAAGGTCCTTGCTGTTATCACTGTGTCTTGCCTCGTCGGAACCCACCTACACTTCAAGGCCTTTGCTGAGTTGGCCAATTAGTCCCTCCAGCTCAGTTCTGCCTACACTGACTGGCAGCAGCTCTCCTTAGAGTTGCTGGGCATTGAACCCAGGGACCTTTGGCATGCAAAGCAGAATGTTGTTCTTACAAGCGGCATTGCTTGCAAGCTGAGTGAAGACCATTCCCTTAAGAGGCAGGAACTGAGTAAGCCACTTTATAGCAGATCAGACTCTTGGCCTATGGAGCTCAGCCTTGTCTACACTGACTGGCAGAAGCTCTCTGGGCTTTCAAGCAGGGAGCCTTTCCCAGCCCTACCCGACAATGTTGCCAGGGCAGGGCTGGATTAACCATTAAGCGAAACAAGCACATGCTTCAGGCATCGAGGGAAACGGGGCACCGCAGGAAATTTTCCACTGCCGGATTTTTAACATTAATGGCCACAAATTGCTCAGCTGAGCGTTCATTTTCTCAGCTGAAGTATATTACAAATCCCAACAGAACAACTATACAAACAAGGCATTCTGGATGCCTACTAAGTATAGTAGCAAATGTATTACGTAAGATGTTTTGAGAATCTGACCAAAGATTTTGCAATTAGAAAAAGCAGGAGAAATTTTTTCAAATACAAATAAAGTGGAAGTATACAAAAACAAGCATGATTTTCCATCTTACTGTAGGTTTTGTTTCATTTCGGAAAATGGAATTTTATTTTACTGTTTATTATTTATATTTTGAATTAGATATATGCAGGGGCAGTGCTTTTTTTCTAAAAAAATAATAATTTAAGGGTACTCTCATTTTGACTCAAGAAAACCACCATTTTATAGGCCACCATCAGGGGTAACAATGGAACTGGCAATTCACCACGTTAGAGAAGAAACTAAATTTTTTAACATTTTTAGTTTCTTCTCCTGTTAGATTCAGAAAATGTTTAGGGGTATGCTAACCCTGTGTCCCCCCAGGGACATCAAAATCAATTAAGTGCTTAGGGCCTCTAAAGCTCTTAACCTGGCCCTGTTCCAGGGGTTGAATCTGGGGGCTTCTGCATGCAAGGCTCTACCACTTGAGCTCTGACCTTTCCTCAGAGTACAAACTAGTAAGTGGCTTCCTGCACTCCAGTCTTCTACAAATGAATTGGGTTTACACTCTTTCCTAGCTGCATCAGGCTTCCTTTTGGAAGGAAGGTAAAGGGTAAAGGGACCCCTGACCATTAGGTCCAGTCGTGGCCGACTCTGGGGTTGCGGCACTCATCTCGCTTTATTGGCCGAGGGAGCCGGCGTACAGCTTCCGGGTCATGTGCCAGCATGACTAAGCCGCTTCTGGCGAACCAGAGCAGCGCACGGAAACAGCGTTTACCTTCCCGCTGGAGTGGTACCTATTTATCTACTTGCACTTTGACGTGCTTTCGAACCGCTAGGTTGGCAGGAGCTGGGACCAGGCAACAGGAGCTCACCCCATGGCGGGGATTCAAACCTTCTGATCGGCAAGTCTTAGGCTCTGTGGTTTAACCCACAGCGCCACCCGTGTCCCTTTTCGGAAGGAAAAGGAGGTGCAAATATGACAGTTAAGACAGAAGTGGTGAGCAGGAGTACCTAATGTTCCTTCTCCTTCTCTTCCCTCTGCTGTTAAGTTGCCAGGGAATCAGGCAGGCAGGCAGGCTGTTGAGCTGCTGGCGGTTTGGGGCTGGGGCAGGCTTCGCACCTTGGCCGCCAGTGGCCGACCCCTGCTCCCACTCGCCCACCCAAGGGCTCACCTGCAGAGTGTGGCGTGATGCTCTGCGCGAAGCCAGTCGAGAAAGCGGACAGCGCAACGGGGTACATGGTCCAGGAGAGGTACTTCAGCACTGGGTAGTCCCCAATCTCTTGGTAAAGCCACATGTGAGCTAAAGAAACAGAAAGGAAAATCGACATGTCCTTCTGGACGCATCGCCTAGCAGCTGGTTCAAACTGAGCAGCTTAGCACAAGGATGGAGGAACCCAAGGCCCCCCAAACGTGGTTGGATTCCAACTCCCCTCATCGCTAGTCACTGGCTGGGCTGCCTCAGCAATGGCTGGAGGACCACACAGGCCATTTACTGCCCCTGGCTACCCCCATCACTACTCTGCCTTCTTTGGGGTTTTTTTGGACTACAGTTCCCATCATCCCTGACCACTGGTCTTGCTATCTGGGGAAGATGGGAGTTGTAGTCCAAAAAACAAACAAACCACAACCCAGCTAGAGACCCAAAATTGGGAAACACTTGTCTAAATGATCCTCAGGCTCCCTTCCAGTTCTGTGATTCTATGAATGGACAGATGGAAATCATATGTGGCACTCTGGATGTTGCTGGACTCCAGCTCCCATCATTCCTCTGACCATTGGTCATCCGGGCTGCTGAGGCTTCTGGGAGTTGGAGTTCAGCAGTGACACTGTCTTCCTCTGTCTTCACATTTCGCCCAGTCCTTTTAAAAGCTGTGCAAGAAAGTTGGTTTTTCTGGATGGCTTCTGAAGGCGGCTTTGTTCTAAGGGCTTCAACGTCCCACAGTGTCGTTCTTATAAATGGCATTGCAAGTCAATAATTGCTGCTAATTGGGCCCAAAGGCAGGATAGGAGCCTTTTAAATGAATGAACCCATTAAAGGGGATGAATGTGAGGAGGCTATGATCCTTCCTGTAGGGGATCTGATGGGAGAATATTCAACTAAGTACCCAACTAAGTTGGGGATTCTTTAGCATTGTGGTGGGCGGGCTAGACTAGATGACTCCCGGGTCCCTTCCATCTCTGCAATTCTGTGGTTTTACTAAGGTTTACACTCACAATGAACCCAGTGAAAACAATGGACCAACGTTGGCAAAGTCTATTAATTTAAAAGGGGCAACCCAGCCAGATGGTATGAATAATAAAATCATCATCAACAACATCATTTAGCCCAGTGTTTCCCAAATTTGGGTCTCCAGCTGTTTTTCGGACTACAATTCCTATCATCCCTGGCCACTGGCCTTGCTAGCTAGGGATGATGGGAGTTGTAGTCCAAAAACAGCTGGAGACCCAAATTTGGGAAACACTGATCTAGAGCAAGCTGCTGCAATGCAAGAATCCAATTAAATAAATCCCATGAATAATAATTTAGCTCTCCGGTTCTCCTGGTTCCCCCTGCTCCCTTTTAGAGATTAGGAGCCTAAGGCTGACAGAGAGCAGTCTGGGGGTGTCTGTTACCGTTGGCCATCCTGGAGACGGTGAAGTCCATGGCGAAGCTGACCAGGGCCATGATGACCCCCAGGGCGAAGAGGAAGTACCAGTCGTCCCCCACGCGGAAAAGTTGCCGCTTGACGAACTCCAGGCAGCCTGCAGGGGGCAGCAGAGGACCAGGGTGAGTCAGGTACGTTGGCACCCATAAGAAGAGACGCCCAGCGGGGATTGGGGGGGGGCATCTACAGACCTTTCATTTGGCACACATTGGAATCCACCGCCCCCACCCCCAAAATGCTGACATTTCAGTTTTGAAATTTGATGAAAACAACTCGCTGAGAAATTTTAAGGTCACACGGTTCCCTCCCCCTCTTTCTTTTTTCCTCCTGTGATGAGGCTGCATTTTAATGTTTGAATGTTGTATTTTAATCTTGTTTTTAAGTTGTATTCATTCAGCTTGTTTTTATTATTGGTTGTTAGGCGCCCCCTTGGCTGGGGAGGGCCGGGTATAAATAAAAGTATTATTATTATTATTATTATTATTATTATTATTATTATTATTATTATAAATTAAAATTGCTGCAGGAGTTTATCTATAGATTTAAGGGCACAGCATATGAACGTCAGGAGCGTCCCTGCAGAATCAGATGCCTCTGGGAAGCCTGCAAGCAGGGCGTGAGGGTAAAAGCCTTCTCCTGTTTTTCATTTAACAATACAGTACTCCAAGGTTGACTGACTCTGCACATGGAGGTTCCCTTTCCCCCCATTGCGTCATATTCACCCTAGTGATGGGGAGCCTGCTGGCTTCACATCATCTCTGACTGAGAATCATGGAATTGTAAGGCTGGAAGGGTCCCCAAAGGGTCATCTAGTCCAGCCCCCTGCATTGCAGGACCTTTTGGTCTTGCTAACTGGGGCTGATGGGCATTGAAGTCCAATGGCACCTGAGAAGTCCCCCACCCCTGTAACAAACTCGTCTCCCTCCGTGGGTGGTTGTCAGCTTCTCCCTATTTAAGCCAATTCGAATCAGAACCTTGTGGCAGGGAGTTCCGTCAGTTACATTTCACAACAGTGCAGACAAGTCCTTTTGATTTGCCTCTGAATCGGGTGACCCTGAATTTTAGTCGTATGACGGCAGGAGGGGAAAATGCACTTTCTCCTCTTCCTTGGAGGTTTATAAGCAGAGGCTGGATGGCCATCTGTCATGGATGCTTTAGCTGAGATTCCGGCATCGCAGGGGGTTGGACTAGATGACCCTGGGATCCCTTCCAATGCTACAATTCTATGACTCCTCACTAGCATGGGCATTGTTGTTGTTGTTTAGTCATTTAGTCGTGTCCGACTCTTCGTGACCCCCTGGCCCAGAGCACGCCAGGTACTCCTGTCTTCCACTGCCTCCCGCAGTTTGGTCAAACTCATGCTGGTAGCTTTGAGAACACTGTCCAGCCATCTCGTCCTCTGTCATCCCCTCCTCCTTGTGCCCTCCATCTTTCCCAACATCAGGGTCTTTTCCAGGGAGTCTTCTCTTCTCATGAGGTGGCCAAAGTACTGGAGCCTCAGCTTCAGGATCTGTCCTTCCAGGGAGCACTCCAGTGGCGTAGCGTGGGTTGTCAGCACCCGGGGCAAGGCAAGTAATTTGCGCCCCCTAACCCGTGGATTTGCGCCCCCTAACCCTAACCCCCAGATGTTGCGCCCGGTGCGGCCGGGCCCCCCCTGCACCCCCCACGCTACGCCACTGGAGCACTCAGGGCTGATTTGCTGCAGAATGGATCGGTTTGATCTTCTTGCAGTCCATGGGACTCTCAAGAGTCTCCTCCAGCACCAGAATTGAAAAGCATCAATTCTTCGGGGATCAGCCTTCTTGATGGTCCAGCTCTCACTTCCATACATCACTACTGGGAAATAGCATGGGCATAGCCAGGATTTTTGATGCGAGGGGGAAGGTAACCTCAGAGTTGTATTGGTTTTTATTTTTTTGGAGGGGGCAGCTGCGCCCATGCTACGCTCATGCTCACTAGGCCTATATTTATAAACATTGGATCAGATCATTACACACTTGGGGGTAGGGCTTTAAGATGGGACAGCGACAACAGAAACCCCCCCCCCCACAAAAAACCTCTTCCCACCCCCTTTCACCAGTGCGCGCTGGAAGTTATAAAAGTTGTGCCCCGCAGGAAGGTTAAATCTGTTGCGTCCAGAGATCTCAGATTCCTTTCTGAGCAATTTGGCACCAAATGGAACCAGCTCGGCTCTCAGTCTTGTCCCACTTGTACTTGGGGGGGGCGGGCGGGGGAGAGACGCAGGAAAAACACAAAGTCCGGGACAAAGTCTCCTCCCCATTCCCCGCCGGGCGTATTTTGGAGCTGGCCAGACGCAGGAATGACCGGCCAGGGAGCGTGTGGGTCCATAGCTAAATCCCTCTCTGGGTCACCGCGTTGGAATCCCATTCCCACCTCCTTCTCCCCCCCCCCCCCAGGCGGCCACTTCCATCGCCGTCCGGGCAGGGGCAGGGAAAGGTCTTGTTCCTGCTGCAAAACATATCTGGTGCGTTCAAGGGGTTTCTCTTGGCTGGGGCGCAGCGCCAGTTTTCGAGACCGACAGAGCTCCGCCTCCATCAGATGGGACTGTTGTTTAGGGACCAACAAGCCTTGCCTACATGAAAACAGACCGTGCATTTTCCATGACAGCGTTTTAGGCACATTGCCTCGCTTGCAAATTCGGATCATGCCCTTCTCTCTCAAAGGCAGGCAGGTTCTTCTTCTGCCTTGATTTCTCTCTCGCACTCGCTCATAAGCACTTATTGTTTAGAAAATATATATCTACCGCTTGGCTGTTAAAAACACCACAACAGCAACCTCAGTTTTGCAGAAAAGGAATAAAGCAATAAAATTACCAATAGGGAAAATAACTACCATAATTCGAAACGTTCAAAAAGTTAAAACAGCAGTGGACTGCAAACGGATTAAGACATCGGCTTTCTAATAAACATCTGGGCAGGCTTCCTTAAACAAAAATGCTCTAGCAGGTACAGCGAAGGGGCCTGCCTGATGTCAACAGTCAGGGAATTCTAGGTGCTGCCATAGAACACCAGCCTGAAAAGATCTACAGTACGTTTCCGAGCACAATTCAAAGTATAGGTGCTGACCTTGAAAGCCCTAAATGGCCTTGGCCCAGTATACCTGAAGGAGCGTCTCCACCCCCATCATCCAGCCTGGACACTGAGGTCCAGCCCCGAGGGCCTTCTGGCAGTTCCCTCACTGCAAGAAGGGAGGTTACAGGGAGCCAGGCAGAGGGCCTTCTCGGTGGTGGTGCCCACCCTGTGGAACGCCCTCCCTTCAGATGTCAAAGGAGATAAACAACTTTTTGACTTTTAGAAGACACCTGAAGGCAGCCCTGTATAGGGAAGGTTTTAATGTTTGAAGTTTTACTGTGGTTTTTATAATTTGTTGGAAGCTCCCCAGAGCGAGCGGAATTACTGTATTATTATTATTATTATTATTATTATTATTATTATTGCCATCTCCTCCATGAAGTTGTATGATCCTCTTTTCAAGCGATCTAGGTTGGTGGCGGTCACTGTTTGAAAAAGGACTTTCTCTTATCTGCCTTGATTCTTCCTGCATTCCCACCAGCAGCTGAAGGTTTTGAGGACCAGCTTGGACGCGACACAGGGAACCTGTCTCTGCATAACCACCCAGGGGATCCTCTGACTCTTATAGATCCCTCCATTCCTTTTCCCTTACCTCTGATCTTCCTCCGGGTTTTTGGCCAAGGTTTCCAACTCTGCTCCAGCATCAGAATCCGCTCTTCCTCCTCCTCCCTTCCATCCTTCCTCTTCTGCTGACCTTCTGCATCCATCTTCTGATAGGGCTGGCAAGCAACCCCTGTTGAAAATGGGGAAGGTTCCCAGCAGGTGACTACATGGTGGGGCAGGGAGGAAAGGCTGAAGACCAAATTTGCTGCCCCATTCCTCCCAACTCTGTGGGAGTTGTGATCCTTTGGGCAAGTCGGTGCAACTCTGTGGGGCTCTGTGCTGCTGAATTCACTGAGCAAGCAACTCTGGGCCCTTCCCCTAAATCCATCCTTGGCCCTCTTCCGGCTCATTCAAGCCTAGACATGGGTAAACTCAGCCCCACATTGCCATGGAATGTGCGAAGCAGGAGGGAAAGGGTGCCTCTAGGCATGCACAGAGCGCCTTTTCTCTGCACAACTGAGTTCTGAGTACTCCACTAGCACCTGGAGTTGCGGGCCACAACTTCAGTATAAAATAAAACAGGCCGATCTAGGTAGCCCCCCTGCATAATTTTAAGTGTAAACATGAAATATTCTGAAGTTCCTGAGGCTGCAATCCTGTGCACACTTTAGCTCAGAGTAAACCCTGCAAAGCAGACCTTCCTGCTTAGCATAGGGTTGGGCTGCCAAATCACTCAAAAATTCAGAAAGTCAAAGGCCCCCCCACCTCCCACAGGGTTTATTTCTAAGAGAAAATGCTAGCAATTTACATCTCCTTCTCCTCTTTCAGCCTCAAGTAGGAATTCATGGCAACGGCTGCTGTTTCTTCTTGAAAACCACCAAACGGGAAAGAATTAACCCCAACAAAACACCCTGAGCAACCCTTGTCGTTTCAGCTACGGGAGCAACCAAGAGTCTTCTCTAAAGACCCCCTTGCAGGGGGTTTTCTGCAAGAGACTCCCACAGCTCTGCCCTAGGCTGCATTACACAAGAGTAAGACCTGCTATGTTTAATGGGCTGAATCCCAGGTAAGTGCACAAGTCACAGGTGGCTGCCTGAGTTAACCCGCTACAACCCTAGAGCGTGCAAAAGACTTACCCTGCCTCCCTGGTGGAAAAGTCCTGGTGTGTCCTCTCCGGGATCTTGTCTCTCTGCACCTGCACTAGCCAGAGAACACACCTGTCTCCCTCCCTCCCCACCACACCCCTCTCTCTGACCTCTAACCATCTGCAGGTGATTTGGGACCTTGCAGAAAGTGCCCTTCAGGGATCCAGGCAGACTTGAGCTGGAAGAAACTGGCCTGGCAACAACTCAGGAGCAAGGAAAAGGGCTGCGAGGGAAGAGCAGCTTGCCTGCGCTGGGATCCAGCCCTCCTACACCACAAGGGTGTCGTCTGAGCCAGATAAGAGGGCCAGCATCTGATTTCAGTTGCAGGAGCTCATCTGCGGAGTACATGCCTGCATTCCAGTTCTCAAAAGTACGCGTCACACTCTTGCGTGACCAAAAGACAGAGCCAAGGGCAGTGGGGCTGTGTGGGCAGGGCCTTGCTGTGCCTCCGCGCTTTCCTTTCTCCTCTGTAAGCATCATAAATAAGGAGGGATGGTGGCAAGAGACTCAGTTTTATTTGTGTTTCAGTGAGAAACTGCTTCGCTGAACTTCATGATATACGGTAATTCCCCAGCCACACAACGGAAATGCATTAGTTTGGGGGAAAGGGGGCATCAGTGAAAACAACACACGAAAGCACATTGTTTGCAATGTGCATAGTTAACCTATGGAACTCCCTCCCACAGGAAGCAGTGATGGTCACTGACATGGAGGACTTTGAAAGAGGATTAGACAAATTCATGGCTGCAAGCCGCAATGGCTACGCTCTCCACTGTTGGAGGCAAAATACCCTTGAAAGTCAGTTGGTGGGCATCACAAAGGGAAGAGTGCTGCTGCTGCTCTGCTCAGGTCCTGCTTGTGGGGCTGGACTAGATGACCCTTGGGTTCCCTTCCAGCTCTACAAATCTTATGATTCTATTACTCCCTTTGGTGGGCATCTGGCTGGCCACTGCGAGGACAGAGAGAGGTGCTGGACTAGATGGGACTTGCTTTTGCCTGCTCTGGATGGGACAATACTTGTGGCCTTTAAATATGCCCCCTCATCACCAACTCTGTAACTGGGGGTGGCACTGGGGGTATGTTTGAATGATACGATACAATAATCTTTATTGTCATTGTCCCCTACAGAACAACGAAATTGAAAAAAAACCCAAAATCTACATCAGACATTCAAAAACCAAGAAGCCTGCTATCCCAGCCTGGTTAAAAGGTCAAGGGACCCCTGACCATTAGGTCCAGTCGTGGCCGCCTCTGGGGTTGCGGCACTCTTCTCGCTTTATTGGCCGAGGGAGCCGGCGTACAGCTTCCAGGTCATGTGGCCAGCATGACTAAGCTGCTTCTGGCGAACCAGAGCAGTGCACGGCAACGCCATATACCGGTACCTTCTTGCTGGAGCGGTACCTATTTATCTCCTTGCACTTTGACGTGCTTTCGAACTGCTAGGCTGGCAGGAGCTGGGACTGAGCAACGGGAGCTCACTCCGTCGCGGGGATTCAAACCGCCAACCTTCTGATCAGCAAGTCCTAGGCTCTGTGGTTTAACCCACAGCGCCACCTGCGTCCCTTATCCAGCCAGTTAGCCCCCTAAAAACTCTGATATCCCATTTTTAAAACACAATACACTCCCATAGAGACTCCTTACACTGTGTTTAAAACCAAAATTGCATTTGGATAGAAACTGTTTCTCAAGCGGCTAGTCCTAGTCTTTATAACCCTGAACCTTCTTCCAGAAGGCAGAAGCTGAAAGAGATAATTTCCGGGGTGCGCACTATCCTGCACTATCTCTGCAGCTTTCCTATAGCACCTGGAAGCATAGATTTGATCCAAGGTGGGAAGAGTGCACCCAATTATTCTCTCCGCAGTCATTACAACCCTGGACAGCATTGTTTTTCCCCTGACTGTGCAGCTCCCAAACCACACACAGACCGTAAGTTAATACACTCTCAGCAGTACAATGGTAAAATGCCATCAAAAGGTCCTTTGAGAGATTGCTTTTCTGGAGGATTCTCAGAAAATATAACCTCTGCTGTGCTCTCTTCATCAGGTCTTTGCTGTTTTCTCCCCAGGTTAGGTCATCTCTCAACTCCATTCCCAGAAATCGAAACACCGAGACCTGTTCCATGCACTTCCCCTCAATAATGGGTGAGGGGGCAGAGACGACATACCCCTGAACCACTTGTTGCAGGATTGAAAATGTCCCCATCACTCAGTGCCTCCTTGTTAAAGGCCGTGCTGGGTTGCTGAGCTGAATGGTCCCCATTGTGTACCTGGCAGAGAGGCAAGCTTATGTCTTATGTCTCTCCTCTGCCGAGAGACATAAGAACATCAGGAGAGGCAGCTGGGTCAAGCCCAGGGCCCTTGTAGTTCAGCCTGTTGCTTTCATTCTCCATGGTCAGCCAGATGCCCCCCAAGGGCAGTCTGCAAGCAGGACCGGACTGCAAGAGAGCAGCTCCCCCAAGTCTCCTGGAAATGGGGCAGGGAGAGAGAGAGGCCGCAGGCAGAAAAAACCATCCCTTTTAACTGGAAAATGTGAGCCCCATCTTTTCTCAAGCATTGGGGAGCAGTGGCGTAGCGTGGGTTGTCAGCACCTGGGGCAAGGCAAGTAATTTGCGCCCCCTAACCGGGTAGGGGCAGAGAGCTGCGAGTGCGAGCGCCCCCCCCCCAGATGTTGCGCCTGGTGCAGCCGGGCCCCCCCTGCACCCCCCACGCTACGCCACTGTTGGGGAGAACTGTGTCAGATAGCACAGCAGCGCCCACACTTTGGAACTCCCTGCCTATTGATGTCAGGTGCCTTCAAAGTGGTTTTTATTTTTGGTGCCCGCTTAAAAACCCTCACCATTTTTGTTTCGACAGATACCCAGACTGTTGACATGGTTTTAATTAGTTGGTTTAAATTTTTCCGACGTTTTAAATAGCCGCTGATAATTTGCTTTTATTTTTGCAAATCAAAGAGTATATATGTTTTATGAAAGAAAATACAGGGGGACAGCCTAGGAGCCAACTACTAGGGGCCAAGGTACCATCGCCCCCCCAATAAAATCTTTGAGGGGACTGCCCCCCCCCAAGTTGATGTGTATTGCCATTCAAATGGTGTGCGTGTGTGAGATTGATTGTGTGGGGGTTTGTTGTTTGGGGTACATTCAATTGTAAGATAAAACATATGCGAAGGGACTTGACAGGAAGTAAAAACTGAAGAAAAGATTTTGTAAGATAAAAGGGGGAAAATATTTATTTTCATTATTATTTTTTGTGTGCGGGTGGGTGTTTTGTATGAAATGTTTGAGAGGAAATAAGACGGTAAATAAGAAAGAACAAACAAAATATCGATGCATGTCATTTTTATTTCTCAGTAATATTTTGTGGTAGTATGGTGGTAATGTTTTTTGTAACATAAAATCATTCAATAAAAATTCTATATATTTTTAAAAAAAGATTATGAGGGACTTACCTGCCCTCCCCCAATGTTTTATTCCAGTTGGCATCCCTGGGGGGCAGGGCCAGTTTGCCTCCGCACCCAAATATGCCCCCACTAGGTAACGCGTGAATGATTTCTGTGCCTCCGCGCCACCCGAAGGAGGAGCCCGCCGGCTCCGGGCTTAAGGGCGAGCGTTCCCCAGCGGGTCTCCTGCGGGAAGCAGCGGAGGGCGATCGGCGTGACATTGGCAGGCGTCCCTGGCAAGAGCGCGCCAGCAAAGGGTGACTCAGGCTTGAGCCGGGACGGTGACCAAGCAAGCCGGATTTAGCTCTGCTCCAGCCCCTTCTCCTCCTCCTCCTCCGAGCCGCCTGCCTCATCTCACCCCCTCCCAGCGCGCAACCGAGGCACATTCCGGGCGGCCGGGTGCGCGGAAGCGCCCCGGGGTGGAATTGGCCCGGGATCCCTCGGAGCGAGCTGGGAAAGGGAACCTTAAATGGGCGAAGGATGCAAGATGGGGGGGGGGGTCTGGCACTGCCTCCCCCAATGCTCACGGCGTCCCCTTTCATCCCCCCACCCACCCCGGGCTGCAAGGCAGGCAGGAGTTGTACAGGTGAGGCTTTGCGCATCGCTGCTTCTCCTGTCGGATTCCAGCCTGAGCCTCGCAACTGTTTGGGAATAGCTTCTTTCAGGACGCAAGATGCAAATCAAACAGGTTTCCTTTGGGCTTGTTTGAAGGGGGTCATGCTTGATTTAGCTGTCCCTCCCCCCTTACTGAGGGATGTGGGTGGTGCTGTGGTCTGAACCACAGAGCCTCTTGGGCTTGCTGATCAGAAGGTCGGCGGTTCGAATCCCCGCGACGGGGTGAGCTCCCGTTGCTCAGTCCCTGCTCCTGCCAACCTAGCAGTTCGAAAGCAAGCCCAAAAGTGCAAGTAGATAAATAGGTACTGCTCCGGCGGGAAGGTAAACGGCGTTTCCGTGCACTGCTCTGGTTTCACCAGAAGCGGCTTAGTCCTGCTGGCCACATGACCCGGAAAAACTGTCTGCGGACAAATGTCAGCTCCCTCGGCCTGTAAAGCGAGATGAGTGCCACAACCCCAGAGTCGTCTGTGACCAGACTTAACTATCAGGTGGTCCTTTAGCTTTTTTTTACTCCCCTTACTGACCTATGGTCAGGGCCATCTTACTCCTAGGCTCTAGGGGTGCGGGGCACCCGGGCACTGGGCTCTCAGCGGCACCAGGCCGAGAGTCCAGGGCCTGAGAGTTGAGTCCGGGGAAGAGCCAGCCCGTCAGTCAGAGCACCACGAGTTTGGGGCAACCAAGCCAGCGAGTCGCTGAGGCAGTCGGTCAACTCCGCTCTCCTGCGCACCTGGAACTGGGCAACCTGGGGGGGGGGGTTTGCCGAGCGCATCTTTGCACCCTGGCGCCCCATACGCTTAAGACAGCCCTGGCTATGGTATATATAATATATACATTTTTCTGTTGGACGACGCCAAGTCAAGCAAAAGCAGTAGGCACAAACTAGTCGCAATGGCTAGGCCTTAACTGGAGCCAGTAAATGTTTATGAATCCTATTGCAGGGAACAGCAAAAATGGAGAATTGTTGTTGTGCTCAGGGCCCTGTTTAGGAAGAGGATCAGGTTGGCCAATGTCAAGGCAGGATGCTGCTCCTTTATTTATTTATTAAAATATTTGTATATTGCTGTATCGTAAATATATCTATCTATCTATCAAAGCAGTTTACAGCAGTAAAAATATAAACCATATTAAAAAGTTTTAAAAAGGACATCAACGAACCATTTTGGAAGGATGTCTTCTTACCTGACGGAATAGGAGGAATTTAAACGTTGGCACAGAAGGCAAGTCCTGCTGAATCTCCAGTGGCGGAGAGTTCCATCAGCCGGGCTGACGTTTCTCATAATCGTCAAGTGAGCCTTGCCAATTCCAGGAATGACCAGCGACACTTCTGTCAGTGACTCACATGACCGAGCTAGGATATGACAAGGAATTGGTCGATTTCAGTTTGCCAGATCCAGATCTACTGTGTCCACTTCTGGAGACCACCACACCAAACTAAAAGGTGTGCAGAGGAGGGTGACCAAGATGATAAAGGAGATTCCGACTAAACATAAGGAAGACATTTCTGACAGCAAGAGCTGTTCGACACCCTTGGGAGGTGGTGGACTCTCCTTCCTTGGAAATTTAAAGGCAGAGGTTGGATGGCCGACTGTCAGGGATTCTTTAGCTGAGATTCCTGCACTGCAGGGGGTTGGACTAGATGACCCTTCGGGTCCCCTTTCATCTCTACAATTACATGATTTTGTGGTCGGTTGTCTGTGGGGCTCTCCCGACGTCCTGTCCCCAAGGCCTTGATCTGCCAGCCCAGATCCCAGTGTTTCTCTCTGCTCCAGCTCAGAGAATCGTTCTTTTAGGATCTGCTTTTGTTGCCTCCTGTCCTACCAACTCACCCTCCCCGCACCACCCCAATCCCTTGCCAGCCTCACATGCCCACTCATGCGCCTTTTTTTGGAAGGCAGGGCTAATCGCTGGGGGGAGCTGTTATTATCCAGGCCGGCAGGAATGCTAGCCATGACGCTGCCTCTCCTCCCCATCTCCCCAACCTTGTTTGTTTGGAGCCCGTGTCCCCCCCCCCCCCGAATCCACCGGGGAAACTTTCCAGTAGGATGGTTGGAGGGAGTGATGATGCTAGAGTGCCTAAATTTAGAGACTTTGACAAGAGGCCTGGAAGTCGGCCCAGAGGCTCGGAGCGCCTTTATATGCGCTGCAGCTGTGGCTGAAGTCCCTCACGAGCACCCAAGAGTGACTCAGAGCAGAGCAGAAAGGGCTGAACAGGGAAGGGAGTTGCTCTCTCTCATTGCCCACCTGACTTGGGTGCCTCCAGACGCCTTGGGCAGCTTGAATTAGGGGGCCTCCTTTTCTTTCTCCCGGATAAGCCCTTTGAAGAGGTCGAAGCCACTGTTGGGGGCGCAGCTCTTTCCTCAAGCAAGGCTCACTGCCATGGAGAAGGCGCACGGGATATTCGGCGACAATTTTGGGGGCTTCCTGAGGCCACGCAGCGAGCCCCTGGGCTTCTCAGGCAAGGCGGCTGTGGGAACGGGGCATGTGTGTTTGTGTGTGTGTGTGCCTGGGTGTGATCCTGTCCACACCATACCTTTAAAGTGCATGGCTTCCCTCAAAGCAGCCTGGGAACTGTAGTTTGTTGAGGGCAGCACTGTGGTGGGTCAACTACATTTCCTGGGATTCTTTGGGAGGGGAGACAAGACTGTGTAAAGTGGTGTAAAGGTGATCTGAAGGGGGATGTGGCTTCTAAGGCAAATTTGCTCCCACGTTTTCACGTCTTGAACCGCAACAGAGCCAACCAAAAATATATTAGGAGATACGGCACTAAAATGCTGGCGATTTTCTGCAGTGACTTTATTTATAAAAATAATTTGCAAACTAATGTGGAGCACTGAACTTCCAAAGGGGTAAATGATAAACTGGAAGGATCCAAAGATGCAGATCATTCTATCCTTAACCCAATTGGACCTTCAGGCAGTGGCGTAGCGTGGGTTGTCAGCACCCGGGGCAAGGCAAGTAATTTGCGCCCCCTAACCCGTGGATTTGCGCCCCCTAACCCGTGGATTTGCGTCCCCTAACCCCCAGATGTTGCGCCCGGTGCGGCCGGCCCCCCCTGCACCCCCCACGCTACGCCACTGCCTTCAGGTTGGACGGGGCTCCCTAGGACAGAAGGAGCTATTTTGTGAAGTCTCTCAGACTGTTTCCTTCTCCCTCCGCCTCTGAGGAGCTTCCCAAGGTCTCAGGCAGAGGTCATTTGGCTGCATAGGACCACAGGAAGCTGCATTCGGCTGAGTCCAGCCACTGTTCCATCCTGTTCAGTATCAACTCCTTCCCAGCCCTGCTTGGAAATGCCGCCATGGGAAACTGAAACTGGGGCGTTCTGCAGGCAAAGCTCTAACCACTGAGCAACCACTGCCCTTCCCTTATTCAGACAGGAACAGGCCTGAAACAATACTGGGAGGGAGGGAGGGCAGCTGGGGTAGACATCTGCTGATTTTCTTACTGATGCTCCACTCTGGGGCTCTTTTCTGTGGCCCAAGGAGGTGTGATAGGATCTGGCACTCTGGACCTGGTCAGTGCAGTGTAGTGGATCAGGCCAAAGGGACCCCATCTATGTAGCCCAGCCTCCTGTCCTTAGAGTAGCTGACCAGAGGCCCCTGCCCCATGGGAAACCAGAGCATCTCGACCTCTGGCTGTGAGTGCAGAGCATTGCCAATGTGAACGGTGACCATGATTCACTTTGTTGTCCTCCAGAATTTGTCCAGTTCTCTTTTAAAGCCATCCAAATTGTTCGGCATCGCTGCCTCCTGTGGGAGGGAGTTCCACAGTTTAACTGTTGTCACTTGGTTTCCTTTTCTCTGTCCTGAATCCTCTAAACTTTTATTTTAATCTTGTTTTTTAAATTGTGTTTTAATCAACTTGTTTTTATTACTGGTTGTTAGCCACCCTGAGCCCAGTCTTGGCTGGGGAGGGCGGGGTATAAATATAAATAAATAAATAAATAAATAAATAAATAAATAAATAAATAGGTTCTCTCACTTCTCTCACTTCCAGCTCCAGTATTCGGAGAGCTAGGGAGGACACCTGTCTCTCTGTCCGCTTTCTCCAGTATCAGCAGCAGGAGGCCCCATTAGCTAAAGTGGTGCTTCAGGTTAAGAACAGTTTCAGGTTAAGAACGGACCTCCGGAATGAATTAAGTACAATTAAGTACACACACAAACAAATTTTTATTAGTTTTTAACATATTAATTAAAATTCATACAACAGAACTTCTCATCTTATACAATATATTTTTTTTTGGACTTCCGTCAACACCTCTGAGGATTTTCCGTTCTTATCACTTATTATGCATTTCTTAATTTCATATTACCTTTAATTATCTTTAACTAATAATTCTCCTCATTATCTTTTTTGCAATATTTCAAATAATTCGCCATACCAAACTTCTCGCAAACCTACCAGCGTAATCTGTTCATCACAATCACTTTTCAAATAATCCATAAATTTACTCCAGTCTTCTGAGAATCTCTGGTCCCGAAGGTTTCGAATCCTTCCTGTTAGTTTATCTAATTCTGCATAGTCCATCAATTTCATCCTCCGTTCTTCTTTCTTCGGTAATTCTTCTCGCTTCCAGTTTTGGGCCAAGGCTCTGAACCCTTCCGTGGCCCCGGGAACAGATCCTTGTGCCGAGGGATCTGGGGTTCACGTTGACCTTGTCCCTCTTTTTCACAGCGGGCCGTGCTGGAGGGATGGGGAACATCAAAACCTTGGGGGACACGTACCAGTTTGCAGTGGACGTCAGCGACTTCTCTCCCGAAGACATCATCATCACCACATCGAAAAACCAAATTGAAGTCCACGCAGAGAAGGTGAGAGACCCCTCCGAGTCCTCCCCCTCCTCTTAGATATGGCAGGAAATAGCTTTTAAGGGAGCTCTGGACTACAACTCCCATGAGCCTCAGCGGTGCGGTGCTGGGGCTGATGGAAACTGTGGTCCAAAGGATCTGTGGAAGGAAGGGTGGACCACAGAGTCCCCTCCAGACCAACTGTTCCGCCTTCTTAGGGCAAAATCTATTCCCAAAAAGCCTCTGAGTTTGGGGCTGGGGGACACACCGTAACTTTAATGCACATAGGTAAAGGTAAAGAGACCCGTGACCATTAGGTCCAGTCATGGCCGACTCTGGGGTTGCGGCACTCATCTCGCTTTAGTGGCCGAGGGAGCCGGCGTTTGTCCGCAGACAGCTTCCGGGTCATGTGGCCAGTATGACTAAGCCGCTTCTGGCGAACCAAAGCAGCGCACGGAAATGCCGTTTACCTTCCCGCTGGAGCGGTACCTATTTATCTACTTGCGCTTTGACGTGCTTTCGAACTGCTAGGTTGGCAGGAGCAGGGACCAAGCAATGGGAGCTCACCCCATCGCGGGGATTCAAACCACTGACCTTCTGATTGGCAAGTCCTAGGCTCTGTGGTTTAACCTACAGCACCACCTGAGTCCCTTTTTTAAAGAGCATAGCTTCCCCCAAAGGATTAAGGGAACTGTAGTTGGGAATTAAGAGGGTACTGCAGGGTAAGTCCAGCAGCCTGCTCTCACAGTGGCCAATCAGAAACCTGAGGGGCAAACTATGGTTCCCAGAATTCTTAGGGGAAGCCGGGTGCTTAAAAGTGCTTTCAGCCCGAAATGAGATGGGGTTAAGCAGTGCCCTTTTTGCAGAGGTGCTGGATGTTGCTGGCATAAGAAAGGGCACCCAGGAAGCTGCCAGGGAGTGGGGGAGGGGGGCTCCTCCTGGACTTTCTCTCCCTGTCTGCCTGGCATCCTTCCCCAGTGACAAATCCTCTCTGCCTATGGTGGGGACACAGTGCTCTCTCCTGCTGCCACTCCTCCGGGGCGGGAACGCAATGTTCCAGACAGTAGGCATGGTGACAGAAGCACTGAACCATCTCCCTCGCTCTCTGGATGCCTTGAAAATCCTGGAGGGATTTTGGGAGGAAGACATGAGCTTTGCGGGCCAGGAAATGGGCGCACCTGTTCTGGTTTGGGGTCCCCAGGGGGTCTGACGGGGGAAGGGGCGACTTGGAGAGCTTGGCGTTGGGCAGTGAGGCTGTGGAAGCAGGATGAGTTGGCCCCATTGTACAGACCAGGCAACTGAGGCAGGGAGGTGTGGTTTCTATCAGGGACACCCACATACCACAAGGATCGCAGTGTAGCAAGAGCTGAAAACTGGACAGCTGCGTATACGTCATGCATTTAAAAACACATGACTTTCCTGCAAAGAATCCCGAGAACTGTAGTTCACCCAATACAGATCACCCTTAGCAAACTACAGTTCCCAGGATTTTTTTATTTTATTTTTTTGGAGGGGGGAGTCAGGCAATGAAACTCCTGGAGTTCAGTTAGTCACATCCCTTAATGTCAATGGGCTTACTCTGAGTAAGGCTAGCAATGTATACCACTCAGTGTCTCCCTTCCAGGTCCAGATTGGCTGAGCTTCCGCAAGGAGGCTGCACCCCCTGCCCTCTGCCCATGCTCTAGAGCCCACCCCCATCCCCCACTAGGGAGACTCCTTGCCCTCCCATATACACCACTGCAACCCATCTCTGTGGTCATGGCCCTAAACTGATTGACTGAACTATTTATAGGCACATGGACTGAACTATTTATAGGCAGCTCATGGATGCTTTAGCCGAGATTCCTGCGTGGCTGGGGGTTGGACTAGATGACCCCGGGGGTCCCTTCCAACTCTATGATTCCATAAAAATACAGGAAGGTGGTATACAACCACCCAAAAAATCACAGCAAAATAAATGAAAGCATCAATAAATGCTGGTTGGTAGAAATCAGTGACAAAGTCCAGAGGAGGGCAACCAAAATGGTCAAAGGCCTGGAAACGATGCCTTATGAGGAACGGCTAAGGGAGCTGGGCATGTTTAGCCTGGAGAAGAGGAGGTTAAGGGGTGATATGATAGCCATGTTCAAATATATAAAAGGATGTCACATAGAGGAGGGAGAAAGGTTGTTTTCTGCTGCTCCAGAGAAGCGGACACGGAGCAATGGATCCAAACTACAAGAAAGAAGATTCCACCTAAACATTAGGAAGAACTTCCTGACAGTAAGAGCTGTTTGACAGTGGAATTTGCTGCCAAGGAGTGTGGTGGAGTCTCCTACTTTGGAGGTCTTTAAGCAGAGGCTTGACAACCATATGTCAGGAGTGCTCTGATGGTGTTTCCTGCTTGGCAGGGGGTTGGACTCGATGGCCCTTGTGGTCTCTTCCAACTCCATGATTCTATGATTCTATGAAAGTCCTGCCTGAGCAGTAACACGTTTTTCGGGAGACATCTAAAAGACAGCAGTGACGATTCCTGTGGCAGGGAGTTCCACAGGGCCTGCTGTGCTAAAGGCTGACCCATCCTCAGAGGGAAAAGGGAGGCAGACTAACCATCCCCAGTCCAGGCCCCTGCTGACTCCTCTCTCCTCTCTCTTTGCCCCGCTCAGCTGGCAGCGGACGGGACCATCATGAACACCTTCACCCACAAATGCCAGCTGCCTGAGGATGTGGACCCCACTTCCGTCACTTCTGCCCTGGGCGGGGACGGCTCCCTGACCATCAAGGCTCAAAAACGCCCCGGCAAGCACATCGAGCACGTCCAACAGACCTTCCGGACTGAAATCAAAATCTGAACATCCCCCATAGCCCCACAGCAACTGGGGGACGGCCTGGGGGTGAGGGGGGGGGTTGGTTGGTTTTGAAAGGTGAGCGAAGGGGTTGGGCTCACCACTCCCCCCCCTTTGGCCGTTCTCCTTTGTATATAATAGATTGCCTTTGGTTTGTTATAAATTATTGGGGATACCGGTAGCTGGTGTGACATCTGCTTTTTCTCTTGTGGGCGACTGTTTCTTTTCAGAGAATTTTTTTCCCCTAAGGGAAGGAGGGTCATCACGTTCGTCTCTGCATGTGTGGGAATCCTAGGGTAGAGTTCTGGTTGCTTCGCCTCAAAGAGGATATTGCTGTAGCATTCAGGGTTTTTATAGTTTAAGGAAAAGGCCAAGTAAAAAGGGGACATGCTAAAAGTCTACAAAATTATGCACGGCACGGGGAAAGCTGGATAGGGAGTACTTTTTCTCCCTCTCTCATAACATTAGAACCCGTGGTCATCCAGCAAAGCTGGATGTTGGGAGATTCAGGACAGATAAGAGAAAGCAGGATTGAACGGTGGAACTCACCGCCACAAGATGTAGCGACGGTCGCCAACATGGATGGATTTAAAAAGGGGATTAGAAAATCCGTGGAGGGAAAGGGCTGTAGTAGCTCAATGGCAGGGAACCTGCTGGGCATGCAGAAGGCTCCAGATTCAATCCCTGGCAGCAACTCCCGGCAAGGCTGGGAGAGAGTCCCGCTGCCAAGTCAGTGCAGACACCACTGAGCTAGATCAGTGAGGGATTCAGGGCAGTGCAGGCAGTTCCGCTGCACAGGGCAGCGAGCAGGTACAAAATAAGAAAACCCAGAATGGAGAAGTTCCATCGGGGGACACACCAAACTTTGGCCATGCATAGGGTGCCATATTATGCAAGATGACTAAAGTCCATTGTTGGCTAGGTGGACCCCACGCATGGCCTGACTCAGGACAAAGCAGCCTCCTCTGGTCTAGCAACTCCTAGGCATCATATCAATGTTCTGCCTTGGCTGCCACAGGCATCCTGCTTTGAGGTCCAGTTGCTGGGAAATCCCAAGCGAAGGGGGTGCTTATTATTATTATTATTATTATTATTATTATTATTATTATTATTATTAGCTAGTAAGCCTGATCTTTATTAAACTGTTTCAACAGAGTCCTGACTCCTCCCACGCAGGGAGGGAGAGAGGCACCCAGAACAATGGTGTGCAAGCTCTGATACAGTGGTACCTCAGGTTAAGTACTTAATTCGTTCCGGAGGTCCATTCTTAACCTGAAACTGTTCTTAACCTGAAGCACCACTTTAGCTAATGGGGCCTCCTGCTGCTGCCACGCCGCCGGAGCATGATTTCTGTTCTCATCCTGAAGCAAAGTTCTTAACCCGAGGTACTATTTCTGGGTTAGAGGAGTATGTAACCTGAAGCGTCTGTAACCTGAAGCGTATGTAACCCGAGGTACCACTGTATAGACTTTTGAAATTGCCTCCCCTGTCGCTCAAGACCCCCCCCCCCAAACATCCGACATACATCACAGAAAGAGATGTTCCCCAGCAGAAATACAACACAGGGGGCGGTCAACAGCAGAAAACCTGTCTGTCCAGATATCTGATAATGGTCACTGATTGCTTGACCTGGGCATCCTGGCTATTCTTTTGTGATGGTAAATATTCAGTTCCTGAATCCAGGTCACAGGCTCACCCTATTTATACACAAATACACCCTAAAGACAGGAATTGTGAGCAAAGAGACAATGGGGAGAATATCTGAGGTCATTGGGAGAGTCAAAATGGCTTCAGGATTGCTCTCCTGTACTATTTCAGACACGTGGTTTATATACTTTATGAACATATGATTTATATATATATATGAGACCTTAGAATTCCTATAACACATTGAAAACACATTCAATGGTTTTAATAAAAAGTAATCTCTATTAAATAGTTTCCCAATTGAAATGGTTGTATGATCTCAACAATCAAGCAGAAACCACGCAAATTGGCATGAGATACAAAGTCTTTCTTCTTCCTGAGATATTTGGAGCTGCTAAAAAGGACCAAACAGGGAAATCCTTTTTGATTCCTCAATAAGAGGCAGTGGGGTGTGGGAGGCCAGGGCCACAGCCACACCACTTAAAACGGATGGGATGGGGGGCCGGATTCTCCCCTATTGCAAAAACTTCACCACCCCAGTTCTCAACACGCGAGCCTCGTTTTCTGTAGCAGGGTTGTTCTGGGGCATATTGTGGGGGGGGGGGGGGGAGGAAAATAAAAGCTGCAATCCTAGACCCTGTTGCACCATAGAACTTACTTTCAATTAAGCCAGTGGATTTTGCTTTTTTCCTGACCGCTTAGGTCAGGGGTCAGTAAACTTTTTCAGCAGGCTGTCCACTGTCTCTCAGACCTTGTGGGGGGCTGGACTATATTTTGGGGGGCAAAATGAATGAATTCCTATGCCCCAAAAATAACCCAGAGGTGCATTTGAAATAAAAGAGCACATTCTACTCATGTAAAAACACGCTGATTCCCGGACCGTACGCGGGCTGGATTTAGAAGGCGATTGGGCCGGATCCGGCCCCCCCGGGTCTTAGTTTGCCTACCCATGGCTTAGGTGATACTGATGGCTTGCAAAATCCCTTGCCAGCCCAGGAACACACCATAAATGGGAGCTTCCCATAAGCAGAAGAATAAAAAAGCGAATATTGTAGAAATCAGAGTTGCTGGGGAATGATGGATCTGGGAGCAAACGTCTTTCTCAGTTTGTGGACCCTGGGGAAAAAAGGGGGAGTGAGGTGGAGATGTCCGTCCTTGATGCTCTGTCCCATGTAGGCCGAGGGCCAACGGCCTGAGAAGCGAGAGGGGCGGAAGGAGTGAGTCACTCTCTGGAAATAGCTGCCCTGACAAAAGACAGGCACTACTAGCTGGGAGGTCAGCTGCCCGCCTGTGCCTGGCTTGTCCACGGGCAGCGACAGGGTGGGCAGTAACCACATCCCAGTCAGAGCCACCTTGCCCTTTGGGCAGAAGACAGACAGAAGTCTCCCCCTTGGTGTGAATGGCACCAGGGGACTTCTGCCCAATGGCCCAACACAGCTACAGTTTATTCCCATTCTGTCCTGGCTCCATTCATGGCTGTTGGAAGTCCATCCCAACCCACCCAGCTGAGGAACACACAAAGTTCAGATCAGAGTCAACCCTGACCCCAGCCCAATGCAATTCGGAGACCTGGGAGGCAGCAGAGCAATCCTAGCTCCAGAATATGACTCGAGTGAGTGAGCCCAACTGCATACTCTAAGAATGTGGGAAGGAAGGAAGAAGCCAAGGGGATAAATTAGTAGCTGGCCTCAACTGGCCGTGGTCAGCATTTGAATAGCAAGACCACATTCCTGATTCCTGGTGCACAAAGTATTTTAACCGATAACAGAATGTAAGAGGAGTTCAGAGCTGCTAATTGCATCCAACAGCACACAAACAAATTTAAAGCCATAATTTAAAGCAGCCGCAACTGAAACAGAAAACAATTAGCAATGCAAATCTTTATGAACAGGGTCACTTGCACCCTGAAGGTCCTTAGAAATAAAAAACAGGTCTCATAGCTGGGGCTCAATTAAAAGAGGGGAGGGTGGGTGGGTGGGTGGGTGAGGGAGCCATATTGGGAGGGGGGTGTTTCACAAGCAGGACACTACAAAAAAACCACGTTTTTTGGGGAGGGGGGTGGTAGGATATCTAGGGAGAAAAAACCGTTGTCTTTTGGGGAACAAATTCCAGGGCAGGTGGTTGTGTGAGTCTGGGGCAGTCAAAACAGTGGCAAGGGTCTGGTGGCACCTCAGTGGGTTGGATGGTTTTATTTCGCAACTGGTTTATTTTGCAAGGAGACTCGCTGTTCGCTCTTGGGGACGAGATCCGAGGAAGACCTTGTTTGTGAGCTGAAGTGTGTCACGTTGACAGTTGCCATTAGGAAAACAATTCAAAAGATTCTAGAGCTGCAAATGAACCAAGAGGTGACACTTCTGCCCCTCACTGAAGTTCCTCTGACTTCCTGACAATTTACGGAAGCGTGGCCCTGGCCCTGTTGCCCCTTCCTTGGTCCAAGGCAAGACACAGCAATAGGCAGCTGTGGGGTGCAGTGGGGACACAAAGCTGCCTATGTAAGTCCTCTTCTGCATGGGAAGGGGGGGGGAATCCCCACACATAGAAATGAGGACAGTGGGGACCATATCAGGCTGGAATCCTAAAGCGCTCCATTTCAAAGTGCAAGGATTTGTTTTGATTTGCTGGTGGGGGTGGCAGGAAGCCGGCTGACTCATCTAACATCTATCCCCAACCCAGATGTTTTGGTGTCTAACAGTGTCCTGGAGGGTGCAATTCTGGGAGGCTGATCTAGCGGTTGGTCACACATGGCTGGAAGGGAAGTGTGCCCACCGGCCATTTCATTCTGTGAGGATGCCTCCTGAACTGCCTGGCAGGCGCCAAGAGAGATACCCCCTTGCTCTGAGGGCACCGCATTAAATAAAGATGGTTCCCCCTGGAACATTTGACTCGGCCAAAATGTGTGGGATTTGTGGGGGGGGGGGATGGGACGTGGGGAGGTCAGTGCACTTGCATAAGACTTTGGCCGGCCTCCCTAGTGGACAGGGCAGGTGAGAAAGAGCTGGCCTGTGTTTTGTCTGCAAAACAAGCCGCCGGCGCCTAGTGTTTGGCTCTGGGATGGGTCTGTTTATAGTAACACCAGGCACTCTTGGCATTGTGTTGGTGCAACAGGGAGAGGAGTGTAGAGGTCACCGTGTCCTCTCCCTTTCTGGAGGGGGGGGGACTGTCAGGAGAGGCAACAGCCTGCCATAATGGCACCAGAAAGGGAATCTACCTGGCCATCACAAAGGCTCCACAAAGCGGGAGAGGGCATTCGGGGCATGATTGTCTCAACCAGGAGTCAGCAAACTTTTTCAGCAGGGGGACAGTCCACTGTCCCTCAGACCTTGTGGGGGGCCGGACTATATTTTTAGGTGGGCAAAATGAACGAATTCCTTTTTTTTAAAAAAAAGATATTTATTAAAGTTTCAACATATTACAAAAATAAGCAAAAAAAGAAAGAAGAAATAAAAAAAATGAAAATACAAGATAAAAACAATTAAAAAACAGATTTAGTCTTTCCATGTCTTATCTTTCATTTGCTTGTTTCCCCGACCTCCTCACACCTCCCTTTTTTGTATTCCAGTTCAAATTAGTTAATTCAGCAAATCCTTTCCCTCTTTGATTTTATCTTAATCTTTTATCTTAAAATATAATAACTTTAAATTATCACCTGTTAACAATCCATTTTTACATATTTCTTTTAACATTGCTGCTAAAAACCACTTAACTTCAATCCAACATCATTCTAACATTCATTAATTTAGCAGTATTTCTGTAAATAGTCTTTAAATTTCTTCCAATCTTCTTCCACCGACTCTTCTCCCTGGTCTCGGATTCTGCCAGTCATTTCCGCCAGTTCCATATAGTCCATCACCTTCATCTGCCCAAAATGAACGAATTCCTATGCCCCACAAATAACCCAGAGGTGCATTTGAAATAAAAGCATACATTCTATTCATGTAAAAACACCAGGCAGGCCCCACAAATAACCCAGAGATGCATTTTAAATAAAAGGGCACATTCTACTCATGTAAAAACACGCTGATTCCCGGACCGTCCATGGGCCGGATTTGGAAGGCGATTGGGCCGGATCTGGCCCCCGGGCCTTAGTTTGCCTACCCACGGTCTCAACATTTGAATGTTCCACAGGTTAGCCAGGGTTTTGACTGGAGCTCCAGCTCCATCAGTCCCAAAATCACTCAGAGCCATCTGGAAACCCATTGGATCAATCAGCCTCTGAGGCGGCACACTGCGGAGTCCACCCAACTCCTCTGCAGAGGGCAAAGGGTACTGAAAGCCGAAATCTCAGCAGGAAGTGATCGGACCATGACAAGTTACTGATGTTAACACCCTCCCACACACTTTCCAATCACCTGATCGGTTGAGAAAACAAGGTCCAGAGTGTGGTCTGTCACATGCATTGGCCTGGTGACATGTTGGGACAGCAGCCCCATAATTATCATGGCAGCCATGAAGTCCTGAGCCACCCCAGAGCCAGACACCTGGCCTTAGATACTGAAGTCCTCTGAAAGCAGCAGACTGGGAGTCCTCCTTTGTGCCTCCAAGACCAGCTCTGTCAGCTCAGGCAGGGAGACTGCTGGGCAGCAAGGTGGGCGCTAAACAAACAGAATCCTCAATTGGTCCAATTGCCCAGTGCCAGGAACACACACACTATATCCCCCACAAATGGACAGAGAGCCAGGTGAGAGAGAGGATCACTAAAGACCACAGCACTTCCTGCTCCCCAACTCTCAACTCTTCCTTTTCCCCCCAATAAATTTTTATTATTTTCTTTACACAATCATTCTTATAGTACATTAATCAACATATAAACCTTTTTGCTCTGCCGAGCTTGCGACTTCCCTCCTTCGCTTCAGCTGGTATCCCTTAACAAATCCAAGCACGTATTTTAACTTTTTACCTCTTATCTACATTGTAGGAATTACTTCAGTCCTGCTAGTGTCTTTAAATTTTTACAGTTATCCTTTAAGTATACAATAAATCTACTCCAACTGTCCTGGAATTTCTGACCATCCTGATCCCGAATCCTGCTGGTCAGTTTGGCTAACTCCGCATAGTCCCTCATTTTCGCCTGCCACTCTGCAATAGTAGGCATTTCTTGTGATTTCCAGTTTAGGGCCAACAAAGTCCTCGCAGCAGCTGTACAAAAATAATCTTTGGTCTGATTTCTTAATCTCCTTTCCCATCAAGCCAAGCAAAAAAGCTTCTGGCTTTTTAGGGAAAGTATATTTTAATATTTTCTTTAGTTCGTTATAAATTGACTCCCAAAATGTCTTTACTTTATCACAAGTCCACCACATGTGACAGAATTCTGCATCCACTCCATCCAACATTTTTTGCCCCTCATCCTATACATTTTTGCCAGCTTTACACAGGTGGGCACAGCTGATACAGAGCAGATCAGCCTCCTCAATTGTAATATGATCGTGGATGAGTAGGGTCTTACTCAGAGCCAGGCTGGCATTCAGCAACCGCAACCGCATACCCAAGCATGGCACAGCATCAAAGGAAGGCTCCTCCTGAGGATGAGACGAGGCGCCGCGGCCATTGAAGCTTTGCGGTGCTGAGCAATGACTCCTGATGATGTATGCCCAACACGTGTCACACACATGATGTCACAGGTTCAGGTCACACGGCTTGGCCCCTCCAGTAGATAGATAGATAGGTAATACTTTATTCGGCTATAAGACCACCAGGTAAAACCAATCAGTAAATAAAATAGCATTTTACATTTTAAAATATCAACTAAAATATTTCAACGCATAATCTCCTTCACATTACATACAGTCTCTAGGTGCACCATATTGTGGCCTTGAATATAAAGATGGTGGATAGAGTTTACTAGATTTTAATAGTCATGCAGCATTCCATGAAGTCTTTTATATGAAAGAACAGAATTCAGGAATCTTACAACCTGTAATGTTCTATAAGAGTCAATAATCTAGAGTAGATAGGCTAGATGTAAATCAGGTGGTTTAGCAACAGTTTCCAAAATGATTGAACTCAGAATCCTTGATCGGGGAACAATATATAAAGGACAATTAAACAAGATATGATGAAGGGATTCTATTGATTTGTTGTCACATGCGCATAAAACAGAGGTTTTACCGTGGCCCCTCCAGTCTTCGGCCCAAGGTGGTACTTCTGGCTGGCACTAACTGCCTATGCCTGGTGCCCCTTACCTGGCCTGCCCCTGCCCCAAAACCATATCTTCCCCTGCCCTGAACCACTGTGATTGTGTCTCTCCTGCTCTCCCCAGCTCTTCTAATCTGAGATCAACCTATGTTCCTTAATTTAAAAAAAAAAAACAACCTCCAAATTTAAAAACACAGAAGTTCAATCAGCTTAAAACAATTTAAAACATTTAGACAGTCAGGATCACAACAACCACCACCTCTCTAAACAATACCCCAGCCCTTGTGATCATTCTGCTGTTGTCCAGCATTACGCCAGTTGTTTGTCCATTATACCGATAGTATTTACCTACCTGCCTAGCTGGAAAGTTTACTTTAAACAGCATTCTCTTTATCTTAGTCCTCCCTCCCTCTCTTTCTCTTGAAACTTCTTGTTTGCTGGCGGAAAATGAAGAGTGGAGCAAAAGGTGGCGAAAGGAAAAGAAAGTGTGGGGGACAAGAAAAAGGAACAAAGAAATGGAAAGAAGAAGAATGCATGGGCGAAAAAATATTTTTTAAAAAAAATGGAATTAAAAAATTGATGTTAGTTTTTTCACTGCGATTATTGCAGCCGTTCGGGGGGATGGGATTGTTTCAAAAAAGTGGTGAACAAATAGCAGTCGATCATGATGATCAATAATCAATAACAATAGGAAGAGGAAAATGTGAGGGGGAAAGAGCAAAAGAAGAAATGAATGGGCGCAGAAGCAGGCAACGGGTCCCCCTCAATCTCTGCGGTTCCCTAACCCCCGGAGAAACTGCGCTGCCTCTAGTGCTTGTCCCTGCCTCTGGTGTCATGGCGCCCAAGAGACGCTGCGGAGCCGCTGGCGTCACGTGCCAGCCGTTCCTTTGCCCCCGCACCTTTTCCGCCAGCGAGACTGGACGCGCCATGCACGCAAAGCGAAAGAGGGGGGGAAAATGCGCGTCGAGAAAGAGGGCGGTGGCTACGGAGACGCCGCTTCCGCCCGGGCCCAAGATGGCGGCGCCCTTTGTCTGTTCCGTGTCACTCTGAGCGCCGCCGCCGCCGCCGCCGCCGCCGCCCGGGATTATGTGACGCGCGCCGGAGAGCAGGTGCGGGGAGGTTGGGGGGGCAGGGGGAGGGTTCGTGGAAGGGGAGGGGCCGGGAAGGGGAGGGACCGGAAGGCAGCCGGGGTGGGGGGCTGCCTGTCAGGGGGAGGGGGCTGCTAGCCAGCAGGTGGGGGAATTGAGGGGGCCGGGGGCTGCCTGTAAAGGGGGAGCGGGGAGCTAATGAGGGGCATTGAAAGAGGCGGCAATCTGGGGGGGTTGGGGGGCCGGAGGGGAGAAGAAACAAGCAGGGGGGCAATAGGGGTGTGTGCGGTGGGGGATCGAGGTTAAGGGGGCGTCCAGGAAAGCGAGCAGTGGAAGGGGGAGAGGAGGAAGGGGATAACTGAGGGCGCTGCCCGCCTGTGGAGGCCAATTGCCCCCCCAACACACACACACACACAGCCGAGTGTCAGGTGCTTCTGAGGGTGAGGAAATTCAGGTCAGTAACATTTGTATTGTGTTTGGAAATACAATTTGGAATTTAAAAAAAGAAAAAAAGAAATGTGGGGTGGTGGGACTTACTAGTTCAGGGTGGGGGAGAGACACAAAGGTCCGGTTAGGATTATTTCTTGTGCCCCTTTTTTCCAGTGAGGGGCAGGAAGCTTGTGACAGTTTACTTGGGGGTTCAAAGCGTATTCGGGTGAGGGGAAGGGGCTGTTGCTCAGTGGTTGGAGCATGGCATGCAGAACGCCCCAGGTTCAGTCCCTGCTGGCAGCATCTCCAGGGAGGGCTGGGACAGAGACCCTTGCTTGAAAACCAACCGGGAGAGCCTTTGCTGCCTGTCCACTTTCTGCGTTGTAGTGGTGGGGCAGGTGATGGGTGCTCTTAATGGGGTGGGATGGGGAGTTTGGCCCCATGAAGGAGGAGATTGAAGGTGTTGGAGGAGGGGAGCTGGGTACAAGTCCCACCTGGGCCCCAGGACCAAGGAAATAAGTCACCTCAGCCTGTCTGAGTGTCTGTAAAATGGGAACAAGCTGATTTGCCTCATTTTGGGATTATATAATTTGTGAAACTTTAATAAATATCTTTTTTTAAAAAAATATTTGCCTCATCTTGAGAGCAGCAACACTTAAGGGCAGCAGAGCCCTTTGCAAATACACATCCTAGAAAAAGAGGATATATCTGGAAGGGTCAGCCTGTGTGGAGTGACAGCTGTCAGACTTCTTCAGATGTGCCTCAGGATTAGTGTGTTGATTTGCTGCAGGGGGATCCGGCCTCGCTTTTGCTGGGCTGTTCCTGGAAAGGAGGGAGATGCCCTATACTGAATCCCGTTGTTGTTCCATCTAGCTCAATACTGTCTACACTGACTGCTAGCAGTTTTCCAGCATTTCAGGCAGGAGTATCTCTCAGCCTTACCTGGAGGCGCCACTGTGGATTGAACCTGGGGCCTTCTGCATGCCAAGCAGGTGCTCTCCAACAGAGCTAAGCCCCATCCCCTTCTGTTGTGCAGAAGTGGTTGTCAACAGAATTGTAAAGTTGGAAGGTACCCCTGAGGGTCATCTAGTCCAACCCCCTGCAATTGCAGGTATCAAAACGCAAACATCCATGACAGATGGTGAAGGCTTGGAACTGCAAACTGCTTTTCTTCGGCTGGGCAGGGCATGATTCGTGGGGCAGAGGGAAGCCTGTCTAGTCAGAGGAGGGGCATCTTTGCTCAACGGCCTCCTGTCTCTTCCCCCCGCAGCCATGGATTTCCCTCAGCACAGCAAGCAGGTGCTGGAGCAGCTGAACCAGCAGCGGCAACTGGGCCTGCTGTGCGATTGCACCTTTGTGGTGGATGGCATCGACTTCAAGGCCCACAAGGCAGTGCTGGCGGCCTGCAGCGAATACTTCAGGATGCTCTTTGTGGACCAGAAGGACGTCGTGCACCTGGACATCAGCAACGCGGCAGGTGGGCCCAGCGGCGGATGGGGTTGCGGGATATTATCCCGTGCCTGAATGGTCTGTGAAATGCAGGCTTGAGGGAAATGACTAGCTGGCCAGGATAACTGTTGCAAGGGGCCCAAATGACCACCAGGCCCTGAAGCAGCCAGCCTAGGTTATGCAGGTGTCCCACAGGAAGGGGCCTGCAGAGCTGATGGATTGCATTATATCCAGCCTTTGTCTCTAAGGAGCTCAAGGTGGTTTGCATGGTTCCCCCCTCCTCAATTAATCACCACAACAGCCCTAGGTTAGGCTGAGAGGCAGTGACTGGCCCCTAGGGAGAGTGAGAGCTTTATGAATGAGCAGAGATTTGAACCCTGGCTCCTCCCAGAGTCCAGTCCAAGTCTCTTAACGAGTACAGGTAAGTCAAGCAAGGTGAGTCCAGAGTGAATGGCTCCAGGTGAGTCGAGCAAGGGACCCACGTTGCACTCCCCATGCAAGGCAAACAGCAGCAGGCCCCCTTCTGAAAACTATGGGGCAAGTTGTACCCTCCCACCTCTGGGCCAGAGATCCAAGGCAGAGTCAGGCTTGAGCAAAAACCACCTTGGGGGAAGTATGACTGGGCCCTGGCGGTGCCTCTGGGCCACCCAGTACCCTGTCCCCCGATGTCCCTCCTGCACCCCCGGAAAAGTAGCAGTGGGTGCCTCCTTAGTCCCCAGAAGGAGCCTAGAGATTTCTTTGAAGTTTCGAGGCGGCATATAAATTAAAAGGTAAAGGTAAAAGGACCCCTGACCATTAGGTCCAGTCGTGACCAACTCTGGGGTTGCGGCGCTCATCTTGCTTTATTGGCTGAGGGAGCCGGCGTACAGCTTCTGGGTCATGTGGCCAGCATGACTAAGCCACTTCTGGCGAACAAGAGCAGCGCACGGAAACGCCGTTTACCTTCCCGCCGGAGTGGTACCTATTTATCTACTTGCACCTTGAGGTGCTTTCGAACTGCTAGGTTGGTAGGAGCAGGGACCGAGCAACGGGAGCTCACCCCATCACGGGGATTCGAACCGCCAACCTTCTGATCAGCAAGTCTTAGGCTCTGTGGTTTAACCCTCAGCGCCACCCATGTCCCACCATATAAGTTACTTAATAAATAAATACAGAATTAAAATAAATAAAATTGGATACTAAACCACAAAATATAATTTTATTTTGTAAAACAACGTAACCTCCATGTGTGTGTGTATGTCATGTGCGACACAGGACTGGGTCTGATTTCTTCACATTAATCTGCATGAACGAGACATGTCCCCCCCACCCCCCCACTCCATCCAGTTTAGGTGGGAATAAGTCATAGAAAGGGAAGAGAAAAATGGCTAGGGTGGGTGGGGAATATGGGGTGTTTCTTGCCTTTACTGTTTTCATTTTTAGCTTTGTAAAACTATGAGATTCAGTTTTTAAAAGAAGAGTGTGCAGAGGAAGGTTCTGGCAAACTTCTGGCTTTTTCCCATGATGGCTCCTTCATGATGGCTTTCTATTTTTTTAAATCAAATTCTTTTAAATTGTTGGTGCCCCTGGTTTGCGGATGCCTTAAACCAGTGGTAGGTAACCTGAGGCCCGGGGGCTGGATGCGGCCCAATCGCCTTCTCAATCCAACCTGCGGACGGTCCGGGAATCGGCATGTTTTTACATGAGTAGAATGTGTGCTTTTATTTAAAATTCACCTCTGGGTTATTTGTGGGGCCTGCATGGTGTTTTTACACGAGTAGAATGTGTGCTTTTATTTCAAATGCCTCTCTGGGTTATTTGTGGGGCATAGGAATTCGTTCACCCCCCCCAAAAAAAAATACAGTCCAGCTCCTCTCCTTGCAACGTCTGAGCGGCCGTGGACCGGCCTACGGCTGAAAAAGTTTGCTGACCCCTGCCTTAAACTATGTGCTCAATTTGCCTGTTGGGCCATCCAGCCCTTGGCACTAGGGTTCACTCTGCCTTACTTGCAGTTGGGGGAAGTCCATGATGGTCTGTCATAAGAACATAAGCAGAACCATTGGCCGATCTAGTCCTGCCTCCTGCCAGCCACGCACCTATGGGAAGCCTGCGAGCTGGAATTCTCGCACATGAGCAGTTCTCCCCTCCTGTGGTTCCCAGAAACGGGCATCCACAAGCATTGCTGCCTCCCACTGTGGAAGGCAGAGCAGAGCCATTGTCCTGCGCTGACTGCCTGTCCATGCCTGTTCCAGGTCTCGAGCAGGTGCTAGAGTTCATGTACACATCCAAACTGAACCTGAGCCTGGAGAACGTGGAGGACGTCTTGGCTGTGGCCGGCTTCCTTCAGATGCAGGAGATCATCAGCGCTTGCAACTCCCTGAGGACTCTGTCGGCACCGGCAGAAACTGCAGTGGACAGCCCGGGAGACCCCCCGACAGCTGGTATGGGGCTGTGGTTGTAATTGTGTGAGCAGGGAGGTAACGGGGGGCACTGCTCTAGATTTCTGGGCGATCCCTGGTTAGATCTCTGGAGATTGGTCCATGAGCCCCAAAAGGGGGTCTCAGTCAAATATGTATTTATATTTGAACAAAAAGTTTTATTTATAAAGAACTACAATTCAACACCAATGTAGAAAAGCTATTGAAAATTATGCAAGCATGAATTAAGTAACTGGCTTCATTCTTCACTTTTCAGACACCAATGGTAGAATTGGGAGTGATACCATTAAACCACTGCATATTTTCTTCTATAGGTTTAAAGATTAAAATAATAAGCAGAACAGACTCGGTAGCTATTTCTAGTTATAAGCACTCAGTAGAAGAGTAATATTGTCTCCTTTTAACATGACTCGACCCAGCTGTTTCCTTGATTTTGTCTTGGAGTGAATCTCCTCAGAAACATCCAGAACCAAGTTCATATATTCATAAAATCCAATAATAGAGCCTTCTATCCTCATGTTCACCTGTTCATACAGCCACACCTGAATTCTGGACCTATTCTGTAGGTATCTGAAGGTGATGTTGATGGGCTGCACCATCACTTTCTGCACCTTCTGACCTTGCCTGCGGTACGCCACGGCCGGCAGCTGGGCTGGGAACGACTCCTGACAGGACGAGCCGACTTAGGCAGGACGGGGCAGCCAACGGTCAACTCCTCTCCCTCCTCGCTTTATCCCTTCCGAATATTTATTTTTGTTGTTGTTGTTATGATTATTGGAAGTGGAAGGGAACCCATGTATCATTTAGTCCAGCCCCCTACAATGCAGGGATCTCAGCTAAAGCTGAGATGGCCACACAGCCTCTACTTAAAAACTGTGCTGGACTTGTAACACAGGGTAAAGGAGTATTGGGAAATAATTTATAATGAATTGGAGGGGGAAATGTAAAAGTACCTTTCCAAAAAAATCAGAATCCTTCTTGTTGAGGATAATTCAGATGGAAATTCCCAGGTGTCGATAAAGACTATTTACGTATGCCACTCCCGTGTTTTGTTAGCCCCAAAATGGAAAACGAGAGAGGTCCCACCCAAAGAAGAATGGCAACTTAAACTGATAGAATATACACAGCTTGCAGATTTAACTTATAGAATAAGAGAACAAGAAGAACATACGTTTAAAGATGATTGGAAAATGTTTATTGAATATATGGGTGAAAAATTGTGTACATTTAAAAACGCTGGCAGTATTAGATAAATTCAACAGTGTAGATAATTTTTGATGGATCTAACAATGGAATACTGAATGGTTTAGCTTATGTAAAATATGCAGAGATTTATGGTATGTAAATTGAACCATGGAAAGAGAAGAAGGGAAGTTGTTGATTTAAGGTTGTTTAAATGAATATTCTAATATGTAAAATAGAAAAGCTTAATAAAAATTATACAAAAAACAAAAATCACCTGCCAAGGAAGGGGAGTTCTCTCAACTGTTCTTCATAAAGCTTGGTTTCCAGACCCTTGATCATCTTGGCAGGGCATAATACAGCCGCTGCATCACACAGCTGTAGGGAGACCCCTAACCTTGGCCTGATCCAGCAGGGCATTCCTCACCCTTCTCTCCCGCAGCACCTCCTCAAGTTCTTGCCACCTTGGCCTGATCCAGCAGGGCATTCCTCACCCTTCTCTCCCGCAGCACCTCCTCAAGTTCTTGTCATCATGGCAGCCCTTGTGCCCATTGTGCAGATGGGGTAAGTGGGTGGGGGCTCAGCATCTGGTAGCAGAGCTGCTCTCCTGGGGTCACAGCTGAGAGGAGCCTGTCCGAGTTGGTTTTGGCCCCTCTCTTTCCTAGGGCAGGAGAAAACGGCTGGTGGGGGTAAAGAGGCGACAGAGACCCCCCGGGATCTGGAGGAGACCCCACAGCCCCCACCTAGCAGCATCCAGAAGGAGGCGGCCATGGATCCCACACAGGAACAAGAGGAGGAGGAGGCTGAATGTGCAGCTGGCAAGGGCTCAGGTAGGCACCGGGAACCAGGGGTCTTGGATAGAGCCGGACTTAAATGTGTAAATCATATTTGTCTGCATTGTGGTATTTTCACAATCTGCCCTGGAACGGTTTAGTGAAGGGCACAAACAGTAAATAAGCAAATGAAAACTTTCGCTCAGTTGAAACACTCCTGCTTGGTCCTTGGAAGGTAAAAGGAAGCTCCGGGGACAGCTGGGAGGCGCAGCGCGTCTTCCCGCTGTCCCCAGACCTGGTCTGCAGGCGGGCGGCGGGGAGAAGAGCGCTTCTCCCCGCTGCCGGCCCCACAAGCGCCTGGGGGGGAAATAAATTTTTTTAAATTTATTTCCCCCCCAAAAAACTTGGTGCGTCCTATGGGCCGGTGCGTCCTATGGGGCGAAAAATACGGTAAAAGGAGGTGGACAACAAGTAAGGATTTATTATGTTTTCAGAATGTATTGGAAAATTTATATAGAAAGGTTTATTGTTTTGTGTACATTCGATTGTAAGATAAAATGTATGCAAAGGGACTTGACAGGAAGTCAAAGTTGAAAAGATTTTGGAAGATGTAAGGGGGAAAATAATTACTTTCATTATTATCATTTTGGGTGTGGGTGTCTGCACATACGTGTGTTTTTGTATGGAATGTTTGGGAGGAAATAAGACGGTAAATAACAAATAACAAACTAAATATTGATGTATGTAATTTTTATTTCTTAATTATATTTAGTGGTAGTATGGTTGTATTGTTTTCTGTAACATAGAATCATTCAATAAAAAATATTAAAAAGAAAGAAAGAAAGCTCTCAGAACAAAACCTAAAAATCTGTTTTGAAACCTTGGGTGCCTTGCCTGATGCAGTGAAATGGGCCAAAAATCCAAGTAGAGCTTATTTTAAGATGCTTCAAAAGTTTCTTACAGAGAATAAAAAGGTCCCACAAAGGCCATCTAGTCCAACCCCCTGCAATGCAGGAATCGCAGCCCAGTGATCCGTGTGCAGGACAGCATTCCCTCACAACCTGATTCCCTCCAGATGTGTTGGGTGCTGTAGTCCAAAACATCTGGAGGGCAGCAGGCTGGGGAAGGCTGGTGTGGGATCTGAAGACCAAGAGGAGGAAATTCAAACTAAATCTTTAGGAAGACTGTATTACTCAGCGAGAGCCAGTGTGGTGTAGTGGTTAAGAGCGGTAGTCTCGTAATCTGGTGAACCGGGTTCGCGTCTCCGCTCCTCCACATGCAGCTGCTGGGTGACCTTGGACCAGTCACACTTCTCTGAAGTCTCTCAGCCCCACTCACCTCACAGAGTGTTTGTTGTGGGGGAGGAAGGGAAAGGAGAATGTTAGCCGCTTTGAGACTCCTTAAAGGGAGTGAAAGGCGGGATATCAAATCCAAACTCCAAAACTCTTCTTTCATGAGGTCTAGCACCTTGGGTGGGACTTGATTTTAACATCTGCAGCAGGCTCCGTCTGATAGTCCAGGGTGTTTGTTTCCTTCTCTCCCCCATCAAATCCGGCCCTGCTTCCTGTTCCCTCTCTCTGAATTGTTGCCCCTTATCCCCTTGGCTGTTGGTCACTAGCGCTGAGGGGTATGTGACCAACTCCTCTCTTTTTTCAGCTGTGGAAGATGACGTCTCCTCCCCAATGCCCGAGACCTCGCAGACGGAAGACTCCTCCCCTGGGGAAAGCAGCGTTGCCCCAAAACTCGCCCTTTCGAGGGCTGCAGAGGATGGTGAGTGGCAACAGCAGCAGGGCGGAAAGCCTTTCCTGGGTGCTTGTGAGGGTGATCTCTGTGGGGGGGGGGAGGCATCGCTTGGGCATCCTTCTGTTGGGGAGGGGACTGTACGTTGCAAGATCCCGATCCTTAGCAGAGGGTCAGGCTAGATGCCCTCCAGAAACACCGCCCGCCTTGCTGATTTTGTGAATGTAATCCAGGAGGGTACAGGGGGAAGGGTTTTTGGGGAGGCAGCGGCAGCCGCCTAGACACTGTTGGCTCCCACAAGATGGCGTCTAGCGCAGGTGGCCCACTCGACTGCTTCTTTCTCTCTGTTTCTCTAGCTGAGCCCTCTGACCTGAAGCTGCCCTCTGAGATGGAGGTAGAGCTGGAAGGCAAGGGCGAGGGGACAGTGCCGCCGGAGGCCGAGGTACCTTCCCAGGCCCATGATGCCCAGCTGGCCAACGGCAACTCCCAGGATGAGGAAGAGTCGGGGGGCACGGACTCCGGGGGAGAGAACTCAGGGGAGGCCCGGCTTCTGCGCTCGGGGACCTACAGCGACAGGACCGAGTCCAAGACCTACGGGTCAGTCACCCACAAGTGCGAGGTGAGAGATTATCATTTCACGGAATGCATACCATGCTGAGCGCTGGATGGTTGGCCAAAGAGCATCTGTTGCAGCCACCTTTTGCAGCCTAACTTTCTGCAGCTGAAACATGATGTGGCATGGACCTTCTACCCCAGAATGTTTTACTTTGATGTTGAACCAACAATGATAGGACAGGCAAACCATGGTATTTCACTATCAGCCTTAAGTTGTTGGGGGTTTTTGCAACAAAACCTGGGTGCTGTTACCAACCACCTTGAATAGCTCACTGGGCCAATTTTAAGAAAGGCCAGATCCTGTCCTTATGGCCCGGGTGACCTGTATGCTTGATCAGTAGCCACGCTCCTCAGTTGTCTCTCAAGACAGGCAGATGCCAAACAGTAGGACAGATCCTTTATGACACTGAAGAGAAGTAAGAGGCTCTCCAGTTGAGAGTATGGTGGACGAAGGAGCCATTTTAAGTTCAGCAGCAACTTCTTGCATCTTGCCAACGTTACCTGTCCATTTGCTGTTGGACAAGGCCTCCCTATCGGACGCCATGATCACGTGTCACAGGGGGAACTCGGTGTGGAGGGCAGAAACCAACCAGATCAGCTTACGACTGAGCTTGACCTCTACCTGTTGCATCACCCTCCTGACTGGTGTGAACATTTGTAGAATTGCCTCTAATGGCCTGCAGGTGGGTTATCAGTGCCCTTCTACAAGATTACAAGCAATGACTTCAGGCTGGTGTTTCTTTCTTTGAGCCTTTCTCTGGAGTGAAGTAGTAGAGATATATTCTATCTGGCTCACTGCGCACAGAAGAAGGCGACAGTGGTGTGGCGGCAGCTGTGGCGCACAGGCCCAACGCCATATCTGATGCTCCGCAAGCATTATGCATCTTTAATGCATTGTACTCCGTCTTTTTATTAGAAGTGGAAGTCGTACTTGGTTTTCCTAATGTCAGTTCATGACTTCCATCATTTCCATCCTGAGCATCTTTGCTCTTCATTTCCATCAGCAGATATTTAATTTGATGGCATTGATGCATCCTGATTATTTCTGCTTATATTTTCTTGTCTTCTTGTTGCTTCTGCTCTCTGTCTGTTACGCTCAGGCAGACCTGGTGAGCCAATCTGATGGTGCAATCGCTTTTTGATGATTTTTATGCAATTTCACGCACATTTCCCCCCCCCCCCAGGAAAAATAGTAACGCAAGCTTAAAATCATTTAAAATTCCTCATATTTTTTTACATAGTGCTTTACCAAACTAAATTATGTTAACTAAACCACAATAGGTTTTGAATTCCTGAGTCGTGTAACAACTTTTTTAATCACCCCTAATTTTGAAAGTTGGAAAATTCGGCATGCGTCCACTTGCGAGGGGGTGAGGAGACCACTTAAGCCGCCGCCTCCTTCTCTCCCCCCCCCCAGGACTGCGGGAAGGAGTTCACCCACACAGGCAACTTCAAGCGGCACATCCGTATCCACACCGGGGAGAAGCCCTTCACCTGCCGCGAGTGCAGCAAGGCCTTCTCTGACCCGGCAGCCTGCAAGGCGCACGAGAAGACACACAGGTAGGTGGCCAGTGGCCAGCGAGGCTGATCCAGGAGGGGAAGGCATTGCGGTGGGACGGGCAGCCTCATGAAGGAAGAAGAAGAGAAGAGTTTGGATTTGATATCCTGCTTTATCACTACCCGAACGAGTCTCAAAGCGGCTAACATTCTCCTTTCCCTTCCTCCCCCACAACAAACACTCTGTGAGGTGAGTGGGGCTGAGAGACTTCAGAGAAGTGTTACTGGCCCAAGGTCACCCAGCAGCTGCATGTGGAGGAGCAGGGAAGCAAACCTGGTTCACCAGATTACGAGTCCACCACTCTTAACCACTACAGCACACTGAAGGGGCGGAAGGATTCCTGTTGGCAGTCATGGCGGCTGTGTGGTGCCCGTGCTGACAGCTCAGCCTTCCCTGCCCAGCTTCTGTCTGCATAAATGGCGCAAATGCCGACAACGGCCATCCTCCTCCCAGGGTTGTGGGGAGGCTGCATGAGCCTCCGATCTCTTGGTGGGCATTACGAGCAGATCTTCTCGGCTGTAGTTAAACAAAGCTGACGTTTGCACCCAGGACCACCTCCTGCCCGTAAAATCATGATTAGGTAAAGGTAAAGGCACCCCTGACCATTAGGTCCAGTCGTGGCTGACTCGGGTTGCGGCGCTCATCTCGCTTTATTGGCCGAGGGAGCTGGCGTACAGCTTCCGGATCATGTGGCCAGCATGACTGAGCCGCTTCTGGCGAACCAGAGCAGTGCACGGAAATGCCATTTACCTTCCCGCTGGAGTGGTACCTATTTATCTACTTGACTTTGATGTTCTTTCGAACTGCTAGGTTGGCAGGAGCAGGGACCGAGCAACGGGAGCTCACCCCGTCGCGGGGATTCGAACCACCAACCTTCTGATCAGCAAGCCCTAGGCTCTGTGGTTTAGACCACAGCGCCACCTGCGTCCCTTCAAATTTATTAAATTTGTAAACCGCCCAATACCCACAGGTCTCAGGGCGGTTCATAATATGAAATTGCAAGATGAAAACACAAAATACATAATTAAAACAAAAACAACCACAGCCTTTGAGGTGCCAGCCCGTCCTACTAAGCATGAAGCTGTTCTGTAAAACCGCCTTACTGTTGCGCCTCCCTGCAGCAAGGGATTCCATCGGTTAACGGCATCTTTTCTTTCTGCAAAGCTGTCCTTCATTCCCTCTCGCCCACCCTGCATTCTACGCTTCTGTTAGTTGTGGAGTCAGGTGGGCCGGTAGCATCGGTGACCCTTCCCTTTCCCCCGTTCTCCCCCGCCCAGCCCCCTGAAGCCATACAGCTGTGAGGAGTGTGGCAAGAGCTACCGCCTCATCAGCCTGTTGAACCTGCACAAGAAGCGCCACACCGGGGAGGCCAAGTACCGCTGCGAGGACTGCGGCAAGCTCTTCACCACCTCGGGCAACCTGAAGCGCCACCAGCTGGTTCACAGCGGGGAGAAGCCCTACCGGTGTGACTACTGCGGCCGCTCGTTCTCCGACCCCACCTCCAAGATGCGCCACTTGGAGACCCACGACACCCACAAGGAGCACAAGTGCCCCCATTGCGAGAAGAAGTTCAACCAGGTAAGGCTGGGGGGTTGGAGGGCAGCTCTCCTGCTCGGGCTGGGGGGGGGGGTGGAACGCCTGCGGGTGTTTGGGACCACCCCCCAGCCCCTCTCTAAGCCGGTCTCTCGCCTTTGCTGCCAGGTGGGGAACCTCAAGGCCCACTTGAAGATCCACATTGCCGATGGACCCCTCAAGTGCCGGGAGTGCGGAAAGCAGTTCACTACATCAGGTATGTGGCTCTTGGGTGGTCGCCCAGACGGGCTGGGTGGCCCCCGGCCTCCTTTGCCCGCAGCCCGTCTGGGGCCTGTGTCGAGGGAGGTGACCCAGAGCATAGTCTGTTTGCATATCAGAGAGAAACGAGGCAACGTGAACTCACTTGCAGTTCGTCGTTTTGTTAAGGAATCAGAACAGAAAACATCATAATAATAAAATTTTATTTATATCCCGCCCTCCCCAGCCGAAGCCGGGCCCAGAGCGGCTAACAACAGTAAAATAATACAGCATTCTAAAATCAATTCATTATAAAATCAGTTCAAATCAAATTGATGGCAACCATTGGGCTAGAGTTCTATGAGGATTACCAAAGGAGGGGGTCAGACTGCGCCTTGGCCAAAGGCCTGGTGGAACAGCTCTGTCTTGCAGGCCCTGTGGAAAGATGTCAAGTCCCACAGGGCCCTAGTCTCTTGTGACAGAGCGTTCCACCAGATCGGGGCCACAGCCGAAAAAGCCCTGGCTCTGGTTGAGGCCAGCCTAACCTCCCTGTGGCCCAGGACCTCCAAGATGTTTTTGTCTGAAGACCGTAAGGTCCTCCGTAGGACATACCAGGAGGGGCGGTCCTGTAGGTACGAGGGTCCTAGGCCGTATAGGGCTTTAAAGGTTAAAACCAGCACCTTGAACCTGATCCTGTACTCCACCGGGAGCCAGTGCAGCTGGGTGAATGTGATCCTGCAGCGAGGACCCCGTAAGGACTCGGGGACTCCTGAGATATACTCCACTATAGCAAGCAGTTGCTTGGGCTGTCTTGCACCTCCCACTTCGCTCCATTCCCTGTGTTTTGGGCCCCTCTCTGTTTCTATAGCAAAGAGGCTGTCGGCAGAAACACTGGCAGGGGTGAAGCTGCCAAGTCTGACTCCCGTCTTTATTCCGTGTTGGGACACCTGCTCGTTTCCCCCTTTTCACCAGCCTCCAAACTCCCAGCCTCTAGTACCTCCCTGCTCTTCCCCGCCTCTGGGGTGTGTCCAGTTGTCCACCACCAGGAGGCCTGGATCCAAATCCTCTCCCTCGGCGCTTTCCCTGGGGAAAGGCGGTTTCCACCACTCCTCCTGATCTAGCCAGTCTCCATATGTACAGAAATATACAATAATAAGAGTACATTCATTTGTAAAAAAGGAATGTACAATGGGAAAGACAGGAAGTCTAGCGTGTTGGTATGTATATGATTTGGGGGGGGGGTGTTTTTTCTCGTTCTTTTTTTGTTTGCTTGTTTCATTTTCTTTCTAGGTATAAAAAATTTGTATATAATTTTTGTATGCATGTTAGAAATTATAGTAAGTCCTGTAATGTAATATGACAACGTTTACCGATGTAATATAAGAATGTTAACAAATAAATAAAATGCAAATTAAAAAAATAAAAATCTAGCCAGTCTCCGACAGCCTCTCCACATTTCCTTCTCCTTTGCCCACAGGCAACCTCAAGCGACACCTGCGCATCCACAGTGGGGAGAAACCGTACATCTGTGTGCACTGCCAGCGGCAGTTTGCCGACCCGGGAGCTCTGCAGCGCCATGTCCGCATCCACACAGGTGAGTTTGGCCGGGGGGGGGGGTGTGATCAGAGAAGGCGTTGTAGCTGCTCTCTTCCAGCCGGGTGGCTCTCCCAGCCCTGACCTGCTGGGGCTCATAGGATCATAGAGTTCTATGGAGTCAGAAGTGAAGGAGAGTCCGCCGCTTTCCCAGGCCTCTGTCAAACAGCTCTTACTGTTGGAAAATTCTTCCTCGTGTTCAGTTGCAATCTCCTCCCTTGTCATTAGAATCTGTTGGTTCAAGTTACGTGGAAATTCCAGCTAAACATTGTGAGAATGTTAAGGATAGTAGGAAAGGATATATTGAATAAGTATTAGCCTTCCTTCACTCATGCTATGCCCGTCTAATGTTTGTATACACCTTGTCAAGAGTATTTTCTCTCCTTGTTACACACTGCCTTCTGGAAGAAGGTACAGGGTTATAAAGACTAGGACTAGCCACCTGAGAAACAGTTTCTACCCAAACACAATTCTGGTTTTAAACGCAGTATAAGGGGGGGTCTCTATAGGAGTATATTGTATTTAAAAATGGGGTTTCAGAGTTTTTAGGGGGTTTTGAATGTCTTATGTAGATTTTTCAATTTCATTGTTCTGTATGGGACAATGACAATAAAGATATCGTATCGTATCATAAAAAAGTGATGTAGCAGAGCAGATTGCCCTCAATATAGCCGGAAGCTAGTTTGCGAATTCGTTTGAATCTCTTAGTTAAGATTATTACCTGGTGTCCCCTTTAATCCCTCTTAAAAGAATAAAGACAAGAGTCTTTCTGAGCAAAGTAACACAACGTTTACTCAAATTTTAATTCATGATGTGATCCCTGAAAGGCAGGCTTTACTTTAGTGGTTACACAAACAAAGTGTGAGTTAATCTCATAGGGAAACTGAACTCATGAGAGCCAGCAGACAGCGAAATTACATTAAGATAACAAAATGGCTGCAGGAGAGCAGCATGGCAGCAAAAGAACAACAAGAAGAGAGAGAATAAGATGACTGAGAAAATGGCTGCATGACTCGGCTCTTTTATGGAGTCAGCCAGAGCCACGCGCATCGCCCAGGTCCCATGCAGGGGGAGGCTGCTGCAGACCAGTGAAACAGGAAATCACACTGACTGGGTGCCCCCCTGCCTGTGCCCACTCTTGGGAAATAAGGAATGTTGCCCTTGACTGTACCAATGGATTACACCCCACAAACATTAGGAAGATATGGGAGGGACAACCTCGGAAGATTGAACCCTGGACCTTCTGCATGCAAAGTTGGAGCTCGGCCCCTGAGCTGTGGTCCCTTTCCTTAACAATAAATCAAGCTTGTAGTCCTCAAGCCATCCAAGTAGGTGGCCATCCCTGCGCCCCCGTGATGTTACCCTCCCCTCCCTTCTCTCCCCAGGTGAAAAGCCCTGCCAGTGCCTGATCTGTGGCAAGGCCTTCACTCAAGCCAGCTCCCTCATTGCCCATGTGCGCCAGCACACCGGGGAGAAGCCTTACGTCTGCGAGCGCTGCGGCAAGAGGTGGGCCCCTCTCTTGGCTCTTGGCCTGGCCTAGGGAGAGCTTCAGGGTTCAGGGGTCATCTTCATCCATCCTGGGCTGGGGGCTGTGTTTTTGCATGGGGGGAGGAGGCGATCTGTGTACCCTGTGCTAAAACAAAGTATTTGTGTTGAGCTTTTTTTTGGGGGGGGGTTGCTAAACATGGAGGCAGGCGGGAGATTAAACTGGGCCCTCCAATTATTTTATATAGATATATGCTTAGATAGGGACGCGGGTGGCGCTGTGGGTTAAACCACAGAGCCTAAGACTTGCCAATCAGAAGGTTGGCGGTTCGAATCCCCGCGACGGGGTGAGCTCCCATTGCTCGGTCCCTGCTCCTGCCCACCTAGCAGTTCGAAAGCACGTCAAAGTGCAAGTAGATAAATAGGTACCGCTCTGGCGGGAAGGTAAACAGCGTTTCCGTGCGCTGCTCTGGTTCGCCAGAAGCGGCTTAGTCATGCTGGCCACATGACCCGGAAGCTGTACACCGGCTCCCTCAGGCAATAAACCAAGATGAGCGCCGCAACCCCAGAGTCGGCCACGACTGGACCTAATGGTCACGGGTCCCTTTACCTTTTACCTATGCTTAGAGAAGCCTGTCCGAATGCTTAGAAAGTCAAGCTGAATTTTAGCTCGTTTCAGTAGCTTACCTTTTTGGACTATTGTTGAAAGTAAAAGAAAATCTTGTTTCGTATTTTTGCAAACCACTTTGAGGTTTGTTGGTTTGTTTTACAGTCAAGCAGCCTATAAATTCTGTTAAATAAATCCAGGGAAACATTTTGAATACCTAGAAGTCCTGTACACGTTTCAGTTCTGTTTCTGTGCCCCCCCCCCTCAGGTTCGTCCAGTCCAGCCAATTGGCCAACCACATCCGCCACCACGACAACATCCGCCCCCACAAGTGCAGCGTCTGCAATAAGGCCTTCGTGAACGTGGGTGACCTCTCCAAGCACATCATCATCCACACAGGTGAGTCTGGCTGTAGGGAAAGCCCAGGGGCAGCTGCATCCAGCCAGGCCCACTCCGGCCTCCTGTCTGTTAGTGCATCAGCGCCACCCCTTTCTTCAATTCAGCAGAGTTACTCAAAGTCTTCCTGCACAGGAGCATCCGTCCAGCTTTCTCTTGGTAAACTCCCACATCAGGAATAACCACCGTGCCTATCCAGTTCATTCCTTAAATTCTTTATTATTTACATTGCAAGTTGCATATAAAATAAGAAACAGAACTACAGTGGCACCTTGGTTTTTGAACGTCTCCACCGATGAACATTTGGGTTTTCGAACACCATAAACCTGGAAGTAAATGCTTTAGTTTTCAAACACACCTTCAAAGTCGAACATGTTACGTGGCTTCCACTGAGTGCAAGATCCTGAGGCCTGGCTGCTGCCTATTGAGTTTCCGGTTTTCGAATGTTTTGAAACAGTTTTCGATCTTCCATAATGGATTACGTTCAAAAACCGAGGTACCACTGTATATGCAGATCTCTGCACCCTTCAGCTATTTGGCCAGAGAGACAGGCTCACAAACTTTCGCATATTCTGGCAGGCGCACTCCGCCACATGACCTGATAAAGATGCCTGTTGTTACAGAGAATTCTTGTTTTAGCCGTGCTTCAAGGCGGTTTGAAGTTTATTTTGGCAAGACACCAACACTGTCTTCCCGGTGGCCAGCTAGATGCCCCATAGAGAAGCCCACGAGCAGGACCCGAGTGCAAAAGCAGCACCCTCCCCACTTGGTATCCTTTGAGAGCGCAAACTGCCTCAAGACCGTGGAGGTAGAATAGGCACAGCGAGACTGCTATAGTCATGTGCAGAGCAGGGAGTGTTACGCAGTGGTGGGGCCCTGCTGGACCTCTCTGTGGGAGAGGCCAAAGTGAGAGGCAGCCAGCTGGCAGGTTGCTGAGGCCTCTGCACCATCCTGGACCCCCCGCAGGCGAGAAGCCCTTCCTCTGCGACAAGTGCGGCCGCGGCTTCAACCGCGTGGACAACCTCCGCTCTCACGTCAAGACGGTCCATCAGGGCAAGGCCGGGATGAAGGTTCTGGAGCACGGGGAGGGCGACGAGTTCAACATCGTGACCGTGGCGTCCGACGAGATGGTGACTCTGGCCACGGAAGCCCTGGCGGCCACGGCAGTCACACAGCTGACAGGTGAGCAGGAGATCCTGGCCTTGCCATTCTCTTACCTGAGAAGCCTGAGGGAGAACTCGGGTGGGGCTCTCCCCTTAAAAAGGAATGCTTGCAGAACTCACGAGCGCCCCAAGCAATTTGCATTTTCCTCCTCCCTTGCTTTATTCTTTATTATTATTAATCTATTATCCTTGGCAAATAGAGGAGGTTGCAAAAGAGCTGGGAAGCTGAATTTTGAAATCCAAACAAATGAAGCCTTCTGGTTTTCACCCAAAGTTGAATAGTTGTGGGCAGGCTGGCTTTTCTCCTCCTTTGTTCATTGCCTACGCTGAGGAGCAGTGTCTCCAGTGTTTTAAATGGGGACGGGGTGTTTTTCCCGGCTGGAAATGCTGCTGGAAACTGAATGCCTAGGACCAGCCTGCCAAGCAGATGATCTAACACACTGAAGCTACGGCCTCTTCCCTGTCCGTGGAACAATCTTTGCTAGGGTATTTAGTGTCTTCTCCCCCCCCCCCCGCCCCGTATTTCAGTCCCTCCTTAAGCCCTCCCCGCTGCTAGGAAGGGTCCCCACCACAATGCAAAAGGCCCCTCTGCTGGCTTGGGTGACCACGGGGCCTCCATTGTGTGCTGCTCAACTCCCCCGTGATTCTCCTCTGCAGTGGTCCCCGTGGCAGCGCCCGTCACAGCCGACGAGACGGAAGCCTTGAAGGCTGAAATAACAAAGGCTGTGAAGCAAGTGCAGGAAGCAGGTGAGCGTCCATCTGGGAGCGTGTGGGCCACTACCCCTCCCTCCAAAGGAGGCCCTTGGCTCAGCTTTCTTTGTCACAGCTCAGACCTTCGGTAACTGCACAGAACACAAAGCCGGGCTGTTTCTAGAAGCTTGCAGTATAGAAATCTGGCCACAAGGGTGCAGCACCCCAATGCGTGACCAGCTGTTTTATGCTCTTCCCCATTCTTTGGCCTTTCAGGTGATGGGGTTGAGCTTGAAAAGGGATGCAACTCTTACAGTTATCAGAGATGTTGGATTTCTAGAGGGTCTCTTTTTTCCTAGCATCCTTCAGTAATGCAGCAGTGTGTGCCCTCCAGCTGTTTCGGGCTACAGCCCCATCACCCTTTGCTGTTCATCCATGTACCCCTATATAAAAGAGGGAAATAGTAAAAGCCGGCTTTTAAGGTAAAGGGACCCCTGACCATTAGGTCCAGTCATGACCGACTCTGGGGTTGCGGCGCTCATCTTGCTTTATTGGCCGAGGGTCACGTGGCCAGCATGACTAAGCCGCTTCTGGCGAACCAGAGCAGCGCACAGAAACGCCGTTTACCTTCCCGCCAGAGCGGTACCTATTTATCTACTTGCACTTTGAGGTGCTTTCGAACTGCAAGGTTAGCAGGTGCAGGGACCTAGCAATGGGAGCTCACCCTGTCGCGGGGATTCGAACCACTGACCTTCCGATCGGCAAGTCCTAGGCTCTGTGGTGTAACCCACAGCGCCACCCGCGTCCCTGTTCATCCATGTATCCCTGTATAAAAGAGGAAAATACTAAAAGCTGGCTTTTAAATGTACCTAAATACAGGTTCACGGTGGTGGTTTTTAAAAAGGTGCACGTAAAGGAAAAGAACACGTGCTTAGTAACAGTAAGGAGCTTCACTCCTGGATTTACTCGCCTGCAAATAGAAGGGCTTCGGTCGGGGGGGCTTTGCCCTAAATTCACCTCTCCCACCTGCCATGCTGTTGGGTCTGCTTACCCTCCAGCGGGGCAAGAGGTGTGCACAAGTTTTCAAAGTGTACTTTGTTGTCAGGCTCAGTTGCACTAGACCAGGGGTCAGCGAACTTTTTCAGCAGGGGGCCAGTCCACTGTCCCTCAGACCTTGTGGGGGGCCGGACTATAATTTGGAGAGAGAAAAAAGAACAAATTCCTATGCCCCACAAATACCCCAGAGATGCATTATAAATAAAAGCACACATTCTACTCATATAAAAACACACCGATTTTCCGGACTGTCTGCGGGCTGGATTTAGAAGGTGATTGGGCCAGATCCAGCCCCTGGGCCTTAGGTTGCCTACCCATGCACTAGACATTTAAAATGCCGTGCCACTTCAAACAAGTCCTGGCATCCCCAAAATAATCCTGGGAACTGCAGTTCTTTGGTGCTAAGTGTAGTGCAGAGAGCTCCCCCCCCCCCCGAGCTACATTTCTTGAGTGGTTTAACACTTAATAGCTCTTCGCAGGGAACTCTAGGAATTGTAGTCCTGTGGGAGAGCCCTTCCACCTTGTCTCAGCACCTGTGACAAACTACACCTCCCTGGTTTCTTTACGGAAAGCTATGATTTGTAGGATGGGTGGCTGAGGCCGTTTGAAGCGATTCACCCATGGCCCTACTGCTCGGCCTTTCTGTATGACTGTCTCTGGGATGAAGCACTTTCAAAGAAAACAGATGGGACTGACCACCCCGGCTCTCCTGCAATTTGCTGTCTTCTGGCTTTGTCCTGTCTTTCCAGATCCAAACACCCAAATCCTGTACGCTTGCGACTCCTGCGGGGAGAAGTTCCTGGATGCCAACAGCCTGGCCCAGCACGTCCGCATCCACACAGCCCAAGCCCTGGTGATGTTCCAGGCGGACACAGACTTTTACCAGCAGTACGGTGCCCCCACCGCTGCCTGGCAGCCTGAACAGGTCATTCCCTCAGGGGAGCTGCTCTTCCGCACAAGGGATGGCAACGAGGCCCAGCCCACTTCTCTGCCCACAGAGGCCCCACAGACTGCAGAGTGAAGGGAGGGCTGGGTGCGGAGGGGCAAGGGGACCTGTATGGATTGTACTATACGCTGCTGTCGGGGGGGGGGGGCGGCATGTGTGGTTTGGTTTTAAGGTGCTGCTGGCTATTCCCTCCTTGCCCATCCAATGCCTCCAGCTTCACTCACAAGCAGCTATTTTAAGGAGGTGACGATGGTGTTACCAATGTAAAAAAAAATATTATTTCTGTATTTGAGAAGCTCCTGCATCTGTGTTAATATTTAGAAACAAAATAAAGGCCATTATTTTCTAACGTCTGATTCAAAATGCACACTGTTTGGTGGGTATTGTCTCGGCAACTTGTTGAAAAATCCCTTAAGGGTAAAGGGATCCCTGACCATTAGGTCCAGTCGTGACCGACTCTGGGGTTGCGGCGCTCATCTCGCTTTGTTGGCTGAGGGAGCCAGCGTACAGCTTCCAGGTCATGTGGCCAGCATGACTAAGCCGCTTCTGGCGAACCAGAGCAGTGCCCGGAAACGCCATTTACCCTCCCGCTGGAGCGGTACCTATTTATCTACTGCACTTTGACGTGCTTTCGAACTGCTAGGTTGGCAGGAGCAGGGACTGAGCAACGGGAGCTCACCCCGTCGTGGGGATTCGAACCGCCAACCTTTGGATCGGCAGCCCCTAGGCTCTGTGGCTTAACCCACAGCGCCACCCGCGTCCCTTAAAAATCCCTTAGCACTGTATTAAAAGAAAAAGTTTTCTCGTTGTCCAATTATTCGACGAGGTTGAGAAATGAGGAAGCTGGTTGTTGAAAAATGGCAGGTCATCAGTGTTGGGTCTCCTAGAGATTCTCCTCAGCTGCATTTGGTCAATATTTTGGCAGATGCAGGCGGCAGGGTAGAGAAAGATGCTCCAGCTAGGGAAGAGGTGAATTAAAACAACTTTACCAGCCTCATTTATTTATTTTTGAAGCTGGAGATTGAACCCCAGCACTCCCTCTGGCTGACAAAATGGTTTCTCCTTGAACATCTGCTGCTGCTTCTATCTCCATGAGCCGGGGGGTGGTGGTGGATGGGGCGCTTCATTTTGGAACTGGGCTCTGTCACACGGCCTCAAACCATGTAAGGTAAATGCTACAACACCCACATTTCTGCTCCGACGCACTCCAGAAAGGATAATAAGGAGTTAACCCACCCTGAAGCAAAGATATGCTATATTTGCAGAACCTCATGTAATTCCATTTTTTTAAATGGCATCGTTTCTTTGTAGGGTTGGATCCAGACTAAACTGCACTAAAGGCCCCACTGTAATCCACAAGAACGAAGAGCAAACATCCTCAAACCCCACCCCAGTCTTTTTCTCCTACATACACATTTCAAGTGACTGACAGAAAATGCTGAGACACCAGCCGTGGGCTCCATCTCCCGTGACAGGCAAAAGCAGGCTCTGACTGCCTGAAATTAGATACCTGGCATTTTAGGGTTAAGGGTGCTAGTGGGTTTAATAATTTTAAAGTACCAGATGAGAATCAAGCTAGCAGAAGGCAAAGAGGTTGAAAGTACAATCAATAAATAAATTGCGGTCCCGTCCCCTCGCCAGCTGCACACAGCACACCAAAGACTGGAATGTCTTGTATTTTTTAATAAAGTTTGTAATCCAATGGACACACAAAACAAAACGGCGCTGAGAAAACATTTCCATAAATTAATTGTTAGGACGACAAGGACAGGAGGAGGAGGAGGAGGAGATAAAAAGTCTGTACAAGTGTATAACACTTCCACATGTGAAGGAACAGGGAGAGGCGGGTAGGAGGCGGCAATGTCTAAATGAAGCACACTTACAAATGAGTGACAAATACAAAGTCTGAGTATGAAAATAAGATTTTCTCTGAAAACACATTTTTTGGCACAGATTAAAAAAAAGTATGTTGTGGGGATCAGATTTCTTTTTAAAGTCAGTATTATATATTTATATATATATATATATTATATATATATATATATTTCTATGTACACACACCCACAGAGTCCTGCATATCCCACCAGGAAGCGAAATAGTTCTCTCCCTTTTGTGTTTTGCTTTGCTTCAGTGTAAACTGTACATCCCAGATGATGGAGGAGGAAGAGGAGGCAACTGCAGCATTGGGGGAGGGGGGCAGCGCGCGGGGTCATCCGGGAGAAGGAGTGGGGAGACGCATCGTGAAATGCTCCTTGACCCGCAGACTGGAGCGGAAGTTCCCAGGTCCTGCGTTTTCTAAGTCCACAACGCAAGTCCGTGCGTGTATCGAGACATCCACCCTGAACGCCACAACAAATCTTTAACTGTGCAAAGGTCCAAAGTCACTGATTTAGTGCAAAGGCAGTTCTGGTTCCTCCTCCTTTTTTTGTTTTTAAGTTATTTCGTAAGTAAAAAAAAAAATAGCCTTCCTTTCATTCCCCCCACAAGGAGGCACCAGCTCCCAGGACCAGTCTGCCTCATTGAAGTGCCTCAGGTGTCTGTCTTCACTAGAGCAATATGTAAACATACAAGGTAGAATGGCGGCCACTACAAAGCCAGAGTTTCGGGCAGGAGGGTCCAATCCCTTCCGTCCATCCTCCCTTCCTTCGTCATTCACTGTCTCTCTGTTTTTGCTGTAGGGCCTTGGAGAAAGAAGTCCGTAACTGTAAGCCACTCAGACCGATGCAATGACAATCATCAGGTGAGGAGAGATGTTTGAGATACTGGCGAGGAGGTCTGGGGCGAGGCGGGAGAGGTGACTCTCGGAGAACTCACAGGGTGGGAAGATCTGTAGGACGTAGGCAGGCTGGAATAGAGAAAACACAAAGGAGAGGGAAAGGGTGACCACACAAGCTCTCAATGGCCAACACATTCGCCCCAGGCAGGAGCACAAAGGGCAGACCCTCAGCCACTTGTGCTGAAAGGCCTGGGCTCCTGTGATTCGAACTCAACAGGCTCCACCTTGCTGCTGCTTCACAAGTTCAGCTGTGGCATCCCCAAAAGAACAAAGCAAAGCTGGGGAGCGGGAGAGATGTGGTGGGGATGTCTCTCAAGCCTGCCTGGAAGAGCAGGTGTAGACAAGTCTCATTAAGTTCACACAGTGGTGAGGGAAATGCGTTCTGCGTATGCTCAGGCACTGCATTCTAACAACAGCCAAATAAGTCCTCGCATTTAAACACGTTATGGGGAGGAAACAAACCCATCTTTCTCTCCCTTCCCCATACCTGGTTGGAGCCGGGGTTGGGAACGTTGATGATGCCAGCAGCTTGCTTGGCTTGCAGGTAGCTAATGAAGGCTGCCTTGAGCGACTCCGTCTGGTTCACAACATCCTCTTGGTCTCGTCCACAAGGCAAGGCCAGCAGCAGGCAATAGTCGCTCTCCACCTGGAAGGCAGGACAAGACCCCTGAAGAGCACATCTCATGTGAACGTGCTTTGCTGCCCCATCCCTGCATTCCCAAGGAACCAGCGCCATATATTCCAGGCGCCTGCAAAAGCACATCCATCAACACACGTAATTTCATGTGCATTGATGAACAACCCCTGCTTTCCCCACAGGACGCAGCCATGCTCAGTCCTGCAATGTGCAATTCTGCTGCAGATTGAACAGGCCTCTGAAGCCTGGTCTCACAGACGCTTTGAGCGGCTGGAATCCAATGTAGACGTGCCAAGCGGACTCAGCAGGCGCAAGACCCTCCTCAGAAAGGAGCCTCTTGCTCCAGCCATTTACCATCATCCTGCGCGCCACACCCTCCAACTGCGACGCTTCCAGCCTCATGCGCTGAGCAATCCTCAGGGGAGGTCCCCCTTCAGGGGCTGGCAAGGAGCGGTGTGCCAGGACGTTATTGCCGGAGACGAAGTGCAGCTGGACGGCCGCCGTGTCGTTCTTCAAGGCCAGGAGCCCCTGCCAGACAATGGGGTATTTCTGCAAATTGGGGGGTGGGGTGGCGGAGAGAGAGATAATACTTCAGTGTAAATGACGAAAGCCATGGAATAACTGCAAGGAAGCAGGGCAGAGTTGGAGGGGGAGACCTCAGGCCCAGCCACCAAATGCACCCCCAAAACCCATCGTGTTTTTGCCCAGCTGAAATGTATCCTTGCCCCATGCACATTTGCCTCTGGCCCTGCCCATCGGTGACATGCGGCCCCCAGGAAGTTGCCTGGAAGAGAATGCGGCCCTTGGACCAAAAGGATTCCCCACCCCTGGAGGTTTCAACAACTAGGTGCAAGATTGGCGAGTGCCTCCCTGCCAGAGCCCAGCCTCTGTGGCCCACTCAGGGCCCTCCTCCTTCACAACCAGCCCCTCGCTTCCTGCTTGCACCTCCCTTTCCCAACTGAATGTTCATCACCAGGCCTCCCCCCGCCATCTGCACCCCTCCACAACAATAATTCAATCAAAAGCCAGCACAGAAAACTCACGGTCAGCAGCTGGACCATGTCCACCGGTCTCTGGGAAACAGGATGAGGTGCAAGGTCTTGCTTGAGCACCGACTGGGGCTCGGGCCGGGAGAGGGGCAGCCCCGGAGGAGCCCCAGGCCCAGAGGTGGTTGGGATAAAGAGCGCCGGCTTCTGCACTGGGGCCTGATGTGGGGATGGGAGTTCCTGTTTGACAGAGATGGCGACGGGAGACGGGTAGGAGGTCTGGCCTGCGTCCGCCTGGCTGCGCTGAAGGTGCAAGTGGGGGTCGATCTGCTGGACGTGCCGGTTGACAGCCACGGGGTGGTGAGTGGGGTCTGGTCCTGCCGCCTGGGCTCCCTTGGGCTCCTGGGTGTGCTGGGGAGTCTTGCTATGAGCTGGCTGGCTGGGGTGGGTGTGTTCCCCTTCCGGCAGACCCTGAGAGGCACAAAGACAAAATCAGGGCGTGTTGGAGGAAGAGGAAACACTGGTCTGGTCTTGCCTTCCTTGTGCCTGCTCTCTGAAAGAGGGCTCTGGCAGGCAGCAAAGGAGCCGCAAACTCCAAAGCTCTCAGAAACACCACCACACCCTCTCCCCAGAAAAGCAAACTAGCGCAGGTTTATCATTCTAGATTAAAAAAACTTGTGGCTTCTATCCCTAGGGTCTCCAACAATGGCTCCTCCTCAAGGATGTCTGCATGCTCAGCCATAACCTGCCTCTGTGGTGGTGGTTCTGGTTTCCAGAGGAGCCGTCTCTGGTTTCCAGGACCCTGATTTCCAAGCCCCCACATCTGTCGCCACACAGCTACAAATAAAGGACCACTGTAGGACCCCAAAAACACTCCCTGTGACCTGCTACCCTGTGCATCAAATGCTTGTGGTAGCTGCTGCTGGCACACTCCACTTCCTTCTGAGGTACATGCCTCCCAGCCATGCAAGAACTTGCCACACACATCCCAGCTGCATCAATCCCAAAATGTTTTTATACACAAGCCAAGAGCAGGCTTGGAAGCTGGGAGGAGGGGTGGGAACGGAAGACAAAAGGAGGGACTTGCTGGTGGCACTTCACTTCCTTGCCTCAGGCAGCCTGGAAGATGCACACCCTACTCCCAAGGCAGACGGGCAGGCAGAGCAACTCCCAGGCTGCGGAGAGGAAGGAGTCCGATTCTGGGCATGTCAAAGAACAGGAGCCAATTCCCACCTGGGTCTCTTGCAGCAAACACAACAGCCAGTCTTGCAACACAGGGACCCCTAACCTTTTGCGGCCCCAGGGGCACTTTTGATACTGTTGTAGGCACCACAAAATACCGATTTCACAGAAGAAAGAAGGGTGGTGCTCAGAATGCTTCCCTGACCCCAAAACAACTAGATGGGGAAAACTCCACACACCTCAAAAACACAGCAGACAAACCCCCCCAACACACACACACACACACACACACGGGAGGCACAGGAGCCTTAGCATGCACCATGAGAGGAGTTTGAGGGTGCTGTGGGTCAACATCAGGGACCTCAGTTAAAGAGGAACCCACTTCACTAAGCAGCTTGCAATGAACAAGATTTTCTTTTTTGCACACATTTTAGCCCCAACTGAATTTTGCAGACTGCATTTTTCTCAATCACTATGACACCTGGAGACATGGAACCTGGTCCACAAAAGCTTATGAAGCCATCCTAAACGCTACTAATCTCCAAGGTGGTACAAGACGCAGAAGCATCCCACCTATTGATCCCAGTGCCTTTAGCTTACCTGAGAGGGGGTCATACTCCGAGAAGGCAGCCCGATTGGCGATGCCCCGGAAAACTGAGGATGGCCTAGCTGAGCCGCTGGGTGGTAGCTCCTCATGTCCCCGTAGACCGTCCTGTAATCGTGGAAGGAGGTGCCCGCCGGGTGCATGATCTGCACGCCGTGAGGGACGACAACTGGTTGCGTCAGAGGCAGTCCTGGCAGCTGGCCGCTGAGGAGGCGGGGCTCACTGTGGGGGGAGTGAGCCATCTTGACTTCCGAGGCCTTGGGTGCCTCTTTGCCTGACGGGAGAGTCTTTGTGGCGGGAGGCGTCTTCACAGACCTCCCTTCTGGCGTGCGGGACTGCCGGGTTTCTGGGTGGTGGTCGCCTCCCACTGCAGCCATGTGCGGGTGCATCATCATCCGCACGTCCCGGGGCACGTTGTACTGATCAAGCCGAATGCCGGAGGGGTGCAAGCGGTAGTCTGGCTGCATGACGAGCACGTCCGACTGCACGGGGGCGGACCCCCGGCACACCGTGTGGTGGTAGTGCATCTCCTCTTCCGAGGAATGCTGGGAAGACAGAGGTGGCATGACGATCTCTCGGATGGGGGCTGGCTGCGGCGTGCTGGACCGCTGCGGCTGCAGAGCCGCCCTTGGGGAGTGAAGCGCTTCAGGGCGGATGCTGTAAGGCATGCCTGGCAGAGGAGGGGTGTTCATCCTGACCTCTCCTTGCGAGAGGTGCCCCAGGGAGACCGTCTGGGTGACGCTGTGGGGGGGCATGATCACAGACTGCTCGGGGTGCATGCTGGAGATGTATTGAGGCACTGGGATCCCAGGGCAAGGAGACCCCTGGATCCCTAGCATGGAGTTGTTTCCAGACAGGGCTGGGGAAGAAGGGCCGCCCGGATGACAAGCCCTTGGGAAGGGAGACGGAGAGTGCCCGCTTGTCCGTGGAGAGAGGGGCTCCTGCTTTGTGACCCCCAAGTGAGACACCACCCGCTCTGCTGGGGTGCTGGGCCCTGCACTCACATGATTGGCCTCTGGGTGTATCTTGCTAGACAAGGAAGGGTGATGAGGCCCAACCCCGGGGCTCAAGCTCGACGGCTGAAGAGTCTTGGTCTCCACTTTCAGGGCACCTGGGTCTGGAAGCTTTTTGTTGGTGGAAGAAGCAATGCTCTGTGGGAGCACCATCTGGTTGTGGACGAGGATGGATGGAGTGTTGGCAGACTGGGAAAGGACTTTGACTGGCCCCGACTGAGAAGTGGGTGCCTGGACAGAGAGGTGCAGGGGCTCCGATTTTTCCAGGCTGCCCCGTTCCTGCTTAATGGAGGAAAGTACAGGGGAAGGGCTGTACTGCTGAGCTCCCAGAACAAGGGACGATGGGGCTGAGACACTCCCGTACCCCGTTGGCGTCTGAGAGCCCTTTGGGATTGGCTGAGAGGGGCCAAGGGGCTCTTGCTTGATCTGGGACTTGGACACCGACTGCTGGAATTCAATGTCAACTGCGCTTGCTGGGGGGATCTGGCTGATCTTTGCTGTGATCCGCTGCTGGCCTTCTGTCTTCTGCTGGGAATAGCTCAGGAGCACGATTCCTTCTGAGGTGTTGACGCGAAGACCGGGGCTGGACCCTGTCTCCACCGGCCGATCTTCAATTACAGACATGGATCCCGGATGGAACCGGCTGTTGTCATTGGTGCTTGGCCTCTGCTTGTATTTTGGCGAGAGGGCGTTGACTAGGCACGTCTGGGGCGCTTGCTTCACCAGGGTTATCCGCGGGGTTTCCTCGAGGTCAATGCTGTGGGGCATCCTGCTTATCACAGAAGTGGCCTTGGGAGCAATGACAGTGATGACCTTCTCTTTCTCGGTGAAAACTGGGGCCTCTGCAACTGGCGGCTCCAAAGCGTTCATGGCTGGGACAGCTGGCTTCTCTTCTGATCCTGGCCGGACAACCTCTGCTGGAGGGTGCGGAGGATCTTCCTCTAGCAGACGAGGTGAACTCACAGGCTCGGCTAGGGCAGTCGTGACATGCGTTGTTGATGCCACGCTGGTTGCAGAGACGTACTTGGGCTCCATCAATATTTTCCTCAGAGTGCTGGAATTTGTGTCTATATCTGATGCCTTTGTGTCAGGGGGCAGAGCCGGCGGTGGGGTGGAGTGGGCCCGGGCCTCCTCGTGCTTCACAATCCACTCAGTCACCTTTGCTGTGCTGGAGTGAAGGGGGGCAGACCCAGCGGAGACAGGCTTTGCTGCAGCTGAAGATGGGGTTGCTACTGGCAGAGGTGTATTGGGGGTGCCTGGCGGAGGAGTCACTGGAGCACTGTCAGCCCCCGGCTGTAGTTTGAAGGCGCTCTGGCTCACCTCTTCAACAGGAACTGACGGAGATAGCAGGTCCACTGCTTTGGGCGGGGGGATGCTGTCTGCCACAGGAGGTTCTGGAGAAGCCCCCTCCAGGGGTGCAGCCTTGCTGGCATCAGGGGGACCCGGCTGGGAAGCCAGAGGAGAGCTTTTCTCTTGACTCTCTTCCTTCGAGGCTCCTTCTGACTTCCCTTTAACCTCGTTGGCCACTGGAGATTTGCTTTGTATTCGTTCGGGCTCAACAGTCCTCGGTTCTGCTGCTGTATCCCCTTTCTTGCTTGTGCTCCGCTTGCGCCTCGGCCGGGTGGTTTTCTGGCGGCCCCGTTCCTTCCGAGCCATGTCGGCCTCTTGCAAGGTTTCTGCTTCTTGTGCCGAATTGGAGGATTCGCTCACACTCACTTCCGCCTCTTTGGCAGAGTCTGCCTCTGGGGCAGTGCCAGGGCCTGGTGGGGCAGGCGGCTCAACTGAAGTGGCTTCCGACTCCAAGATATTGCTCACGGCTTGATCAGTTTCAGGCTCCATCTCTTCTCGTGCGGGTGGCAGCACCAACGGTTCTGCGGGCATTTCTGATTCGGGTTCGGTAGGATACGTTGGTGGAGCAGGGAAACTTTCGGCCTCTCCAGAGATGTCATAGATGATGGAGCCAATGGCAGCTGCGAGTTCTGTTTCGCTGGCCTGATGAGCAGGCTTGTCCCCGTCTTCCTCCGGGCGAACGTCTGACACTTCAGCCGCCTGTTCCTTGTAGGCTGCAATCGTCTGGCTTTCGGTGAGCTTTGCAATGTTCTCCACGGCCTGCTCCAGTTCGATCTGCTTGGCCAGCTGGTCTGCTTCAGGAGACTGTGTCGACTCACAAGCCAGATCTTTCTCTGCTTCCTGGAAGGGGTCTTCTGCCTCTGTCTTTATGAAATGGGGTGACAATTTGTCTTCCTTCCGGGGACTTTTGTTCTTGGGGGACGATGCCGGCACAGGCTCCGTGTCCTCTTCGCTGGGCCGCAAAGCACCTTTGACTTCATCCACATTAAGCCGGATTTCAACGCTTTTCAAGCTCTTCATCAAGGAGGCTTTATCGACAGCCTTGACATTCCTGGATCTTCCACGTTTGGACTTTGGAGTTCTCTCAGAGACAGGCTTTCTTTCCACAATCTCAACGGTGCAGGCTTCGGGGACATTTTTCTCCAGCTCGACTTCTTTCCTCTCTCGCTTCTGGTCGCTCAGAAGAGGCTCTTTCTCCACCTTGGGTTTGTTACCGTTTTCACTTCCATTCGAGCCTTGGCCAGAGAGGTCAGGGGGCTCTTCTGGCTCCACCAAATTCTCAGCCTTCGACTCGTTCTTCCCCCCTTTCTTGGCTTGAGGAGTGCTGGCTGCTGGAGAGTGGCTGTGTGCCAGCTTCTGGGATCGAGGTGACCTCCACCCCTCCACAGGTTTCGGGACTTCCAACATCTCTTTTGATTCTGCTTCTTCTACCTCAGGGTGGGCTGGTTCAGCCTTCACGGGAGAGACTTCCTCCTCAGGCTTGCGACGGGATTTGGGAGGCCTGCCTCTTCTTGGAGGGGTTGGAGTCAAGGCAGAGTCTGGTGGCTCCCTTTCAACCCTTTTCCTGGTAGATCTGGTGACCTCCAGAGTATCCTTCATAGGCGATGGGCCTTCGTGGTCCCCTGTGGTGGCATAAACTGACCGCACATTCCTGCGCCTTGTCCTGCCCACTGGCAAGCTAGGCTCTGGGTTTTCTGGCTCTGGTGCAGCACTTGGAGATTTAGCAGCGTTTCTCGAAACCTTCTCTGTTTCCACCTTCAGTGCTTCCCCACGGGGAGAGCCCGACCTTTTAAGTTTCTCGCGGTCAATCCTTTCACTCTTCCTTGTGACAGGCTTCTCTGCAACGTTTGCAACCGAAGTCTGGACAGGGTTTTTGGAACGTTTATTCTTGTTCGGCTTCTTATCTTTGATGACAACAAGTGGTTCGGCTTCCATTTCCGTGTCGGAGACTGGAGGCAGGACCTCCACAGCTGGCTCTGCTTTCTGCCCTGCACCAGCCTCAGAGTTCAGAGATGGTGAAACATTTTCTTCTTTCAGCTCAGGCAGTTCCTCGGACCTTGCTGCTGGTTTGAGTGGTGGTGGTGGTGGGATTATTTCAGGTTCTGGATCTGTGCAGATGTCCGCTTGAGAGAAGGAAGATCCGGGCGTGGGTGGCTTTGTGTCCAAATAGGAAGGGTGCACTAGGGATACCGAGTCTTCCTCAGGAGGAGTTGCTGCAGAAAGAGCAGGGTCCTTGTTGCTGTCTATTCCTGGCGGTGCTTCCATATGCTCAGGTGGTTCAGTTTTGACAGCAGCAAGGAGTTCTGGAAGAGGCTTTGGTTCTTCAGCCACAGGACCAAGTTCTAGCAGAGGCTTCTCTTCTCTCAAAGAGGGTGCAATGACTGGCAACTTCTCGTTCGTGACCTTTTCCGGCATGGCTGGCCCTGGTTCTTGGAGTACAAGAGCAGCTGGAAATGGCCCAGCTGAAAGCAGATGCTTATGCTCTGCCACTTTGTCCTCGGGCGCTGCTGCTTCTGGGCTTTTGGGCTGACTCTCCTTCTCCTCCTGCTTTTCTGCTTCTTTGGGCTTCTGGTCTTTCTCCTTTTCTTTTTGTTGCATTCTTGTGAGCTCCACAAACCTGCTGTGGAAGAGAACCACTGGCTCCGGCACAAAGTCTGACATGCCAATGTTCCCATCCAGGGATGCCTGCCGGCCGTACAATCTACCAGAGAGGAAGTCAAGGTCTTCGTCTTTCCTTTCCAAGTGTTGCAGGCGCTTCGAGTCCTGCTCAAAGATGGAGCTGTGCAGGAAGCGCGAAGCAAAGAGCTCCTGCCTCTCTTGCTCATCCTCCTTGTGGTCTTCCTTCTTATCATCCAGCTTCCCTTCAGAATCGGTTCGGATTTTCTTCTTTTTCATATACCACGAGGGGATAGGCCTTGGAGCAGAATCCACTTTCTCTTTGTCCTTATTGTTCCTAAAATTAGCAAATCTCGAGTCCCAATCAAGGAAAGACCAGTTCTCTTCTCTGGAGGATGAGAGAGATTTGGCTCTCTCAAGCAAGGCCTTTGTGTCGGGAGTGATTGTCTTGTCCAATGCAAAGGAATAAAACTTGTTCCTTTCCAAAGAGGTTGGCAGCCTCTCCTCTCGATCACGAAGCTTCTCTTCCCTGTCCCGTAATAAAAAAGACAACCTGGAGCTCTCCAGCAACGAAGGGGGTTTTGGAGAATGGGCTTTATTATCGCCGTCATCATCAGAGTCTGAAGGCACCTCTCCTGGCTCCAGATCCCGTATTGACCGCTTCCTTATGCCATCTCTCTTGACAATGCTGCTTGGGAAGGTGATGTCCACCCTCCCAGGCTCTTGCTTCACTTGGGACTCCCATCGGTTCAATTCCTCCTCACAACTCACAGAAGATAGTTTTATTTTAGCCATTTCTACCATCTGCTCTCTTCGACTGGAGTCGTAGGGGTTAAATTTCAAAGAATCCTCCCTTACAGCCACATTAGAATATGGAGGACCCTTTTCATCCATTTTAGGTGACTCTTTGGTTTCTTTCACAGGCACCAGCCTCGGGGACTCCAGCATCTCCTCATCCTCATGGAGAGGGAAGGGCCTGAGGCTAGGGGAACAGGCCGTCCTTTCAGAGTCCTCGCTCACCTGCCGAGAGCTCCTGTAGTTTCTCTCTCTCTTTGTGCTAATTTCAAAGTCGAAAGCGTCAGAGGATTTCTTCCGCTTGCTGGGAGGAGAGTCGTCTGTCACATCTTGCGGGGGTTTCCCCACTTCATGCACCAGGCTACGCCTCTCATACTCATCAAGGTCTTTCTTTGGGCTGCCAAACTTCTCGTGCTTTGCAATTTCCATTTCCATTTGCTGCTTCAACCTGCGACTCAGCTCCATTTGCTTCCGATAACTCTGTGTGTGATCAATGTCAATGGGAATCTTCTCAATATCGGATGATGGAGGCTTCTCTTGAGCTAGCTTGTGGTCGGGCACTTCATTGGGAAGACTGCAGTAGGTTTTCCATGTGTCCTCTCGCTCGGTTCCTTGGTCATCTAACAGCTGTGTATGCTTGTGCTGCAATTTGATGGAGTTGACCTTCCTTACAGGGATCTCAGGGGCTTCCCCAGGTTCCTCAAGTAGCTCCCCAAGCCTAGCCTGCAGCTCTAAACTGGGCCGTAAACCAATCCCCAGAGAAATACTGGCTGGCTCTTGAGCTTCTTTGGGGCTGGTCACCAAGGCAAGCCTTTCCAGCTTGGTTTTCTTGGATTCCCTTTTAAGAGTCTCTTTCCTCAAGGGCTTTCTCTCAGATTCACTACTTGTTAACTCAATCTGCTTTTTCAAAAACACACGCGCTTCCTCCTCCTCCTGACTACTCCTTTTAAAGTCCATTTTTTGCTTATCTGGCTTGAGGTTTGCATCCGCAAAGCGTCTTTTGCGAGCTTCCAGCTTTTCTAGATCTACTGGGTTAGTCACTTCACTGGGGAGCTCTGCCTTCAGGTGCTTCTTAGGCTTCAGTTTTGCATCCTTCTCGACCACTTCAATGTGACTGGCAAGCACCTTCTCTTTTGGCACTTTCACTCGGGCGGGTTCAAGTTTCAGCTGCTCTGACTTGGTTTGGTCTGCCTGAGAAATCTGCATTTTTTGTTCAAGCAAAGGAGACTTGAGCGTGTCATTTTCTTGCTTCCCACGCAGCTTTTCCAAAGCAGGCTGTTCAATTACTTTCCCTTCCTTTTCCTTGACTCGTGTTAACACGACACATGGCATCAGCTCCAGGCGGTTCTTCGCAGCTCCTTCTTTATCTGCTCTCTCCCGACTCCCTTTGCTGCCGCCTTTGACCTTCTCAGGGGTGGGCTCCCGTTCGGTTTCTGGGTCTGTTTCCGACGACTGAGAGCTGGGAGAATGATTTTTGGCTCTCCGTTTCTGCTTCTCCGCTTTATCCTTCTCAAGTTTTTCTGGTTTCTCCTTCCTCACCAGGCGCTTGTCTTTGTCCGTTCTCTCTTGCTCAAAGGCCCGCTCTTTTTCAGGCTTCTCGCTTTTTGTGTAGCGCTCGAGGCGGGCTTTGTCCAGCTTGTCATAGCGGGGTGGGGAGAGGGAGCTGCAGCTGCCACTCCGCTCCGAGGACCGGCTGTAGATCCTCCGCTCAGAATCGCTCTGCAGCCTCTCTGATTGGGAGGGAGATGCTCCAGGGCTTTGGGGCCGTCGGGAGTGAGCTGGGCTTTGGCTCCTTTCAATGGGCCTCCTTTCATGGTCCCGGTCCCGGTCTGATTCAAATCGCTCCCGCTCCCGTTGCCTGTAACTATACTCTCTTATGTCTTGCTCGTAAGGGTCACCCCTGTAATCTCTGTATTCCCGTGGGTCGTCGTAATACCGTGGGTCGTAATACTCTGCTTGGTAAGGATCCCAGTCAGCATAAAACTCCCTGCTACGGGCTGGATATTCTCTCCGAGGATCTTCTGGATATGTTCCTGGGGTGCGAACAGCCTCATAGTAGGTACGGTCAGCAGCATAGTCGTAAGATCCTCTCCTTTCATCCCTGCCAAACCCAGGAACATAAAAAAGTCAGCTTCTCCCCAGATCAAGACCACCATATACAGCTCGACTACTGTAGCTACAGGTTCAATCAAAAGACAAAAAGAACAGCTATTTTCTAAGCAGGCAGCCGATCCTTTAGTTCAATAGCCCCCACCCCACGTCCCACTGCTAAGAGAGGCTTCAGAGGCTTTTCCTAAGCCATGACCTTCAGCAGGAATGAGGGATGGAAAAAAACCCTTCTGCTCTAAGGCCCTTCAGCTTCCAGCCCAGAATCCCGTAGTCCCTTGCTATATATGGAATGTGTCTGGCAGGGCTGGGCGATATCTGTTGCAGGTGCAATTCTGCACCTTCTCAGGAAGGAAGGCCAACATGGCACAGGTGTTGCAGGTCACTGCAGCAGCTCCCTCATCATCCATGTCTCTTGGTCCAATGTACACCGTGAGACAGCACTCTGGGCCTCTCCCTCAAAATGTCCCCCTGTTGGTTATGAGCTGCAGTCATTTAAACAGAATTGCTACTGGCTGCTAACCCCTTCCTCAACTCACAATGGTATTTTGGATATCCATTGTAAAAATAAAAAAGCCAAAAAGAATTAAAATGACGGCAGGAAAAATGCAAAAAAAATAGAATTATGAATTGCTGGGTAGATCCACCCAACCTCCAGAGACCCATGTTGGGCTGCTGTAAAGACATCAGGGGCACTTGCCTTCTTTCTGCCAGCATTTCATAGAAGTCTCTGATATCTTGACCCGTTTTCTCCATAGATTGATAGAATGACAACTGGCTTTCACGGTTTGCAAAATCCACCTGAAAAACAAGAATTTTTAAAGGCCCGTTACTCCCAATAACACCCAATTATGAAAAAAGGTTCATCATCTGCATTTAAGACACAGGGAAAGGAGAGCAGATCGGTGACATGATTAAAAGTGCCCCCCGCCCTATTAAACCATCAGATGAGGAGAACTTTGCTTGCTGGTGGGGTTTAACGTAGATGCTAGTTTTAATAGAATATGGTACTTCACAGCTTAGATGTGGGTGTGGAAGTATCATAATGCCATACACATTATGAAAAAAGAACAGCAACCATACTGGGCCAATTCAGCAAAAGCCAACCAGATACATCTGAGAATATCATAAGGAAGGTGGGGAAGACAGGGTGCATTTAGCCACTGATAATCTTCAACATGTTAATGTGAGAATGATTTTTCTGTATGATTTTAGTCAAAAGGATCACCAGCTAATCATGAATGCATGTATAACTAGTGAGACGTTGTTCTTGTTCTTGCTGTTACTGTTGCTTTTCCCAAGAACTACAATTAAAATGCCTCTGGTCAATCTTACACAGCAAGCCAAACCCAGAATACTAAATCCACAGATACTAAATCCCCAAATGCACAGAGTATGGCAAACAAGCAAGATGAATTGGAGCTTTTAGCACAGGATAGCAAATATGACCTGGTAGGCATTACTGAAAACTGGTGGCTTGAGACTCATGACAGGAATGTAGGAATTGTAGGGTATAACCTGTTCAAAAGGAATAGACCGAAGAGGAAGAGAGGAACTTCAATTTCTGTGATATTTGTTGAGACTAACTCTGCTAAGAATTCAAGGTCCAACAAATTCCTCCACTGCCTCTCCGACAATTTAATTTCCCAGAAGGTGGAAGAAGCATCAAGGGGATCATCAAGAGGAACTGATCGACAAAGTGGAAGTACAAAGAAACGGGAGAAAGTGATCATGTTCTTCTGACTTTCATGATACAGAGGCAAGGGGAAACTGTGCAGTCGGGGACACACTCTGGATTTGAAAAAGGCCAATTTTTATAAAGCTTAAGGAACTACTGGGTGTGATTCCAACAGTTGCAGGGGGAAAGTCAGGCTGGCTAAAGCTCAGAATGAACTCAGGCTTGCAAAGGAGGTTAGAAATAATTAAAAAGATTTATTTGGCTATGTCCAAAGTAAGAAGAAGAACAAGAAAGTGGTGGATCCTCTCCTTGGAGAAGACAGAGAAAAGGGGGAACTACTCAACACCTACTTTGTCTCTGTCGGCACCCAAGAGGAAAGCGATGCCGAACCTGGTGATAACAGAATAAATGATGTAAGGAGAGAGCTGCGTCCCAAGATAGGAAAAGAGGTATTAGGAAACACCTAGTTACTTTAAATGAATTCAAATCTCCAGGGCCTGATGAGCTGCATCCAAGGGTACTAAAGGAGGTTGTGGATGTAATTTCAGAGCCTTTGTCTATGATCTTTGAGAAATCTTGGAGAACAGGTGAGGTCCCTACAGACTGGAGGTGGGCAAATGTTGTCCCCATCCTTAGAAAGGGGGGAAAGGAAGACCCGGGTAACTGCCAACCGGTGAACTTGAAATCAATGCCAGTGAAGGTTCTAGAACAGATAATTCAACAGTCGGTCATTTAGAAAAGGATGCTGTGATTACTAAGACCTAGCATCCTAGCATGGGTTTCTCAAAAATACCGTATTTTTCGGACTATTGGACGCACCGGTCCATAGGACGCACCTAGATTTGGGGGGGGGGGGAAATAAAGGCCAAAAAAATTTATTCCCCCCCCCGCCAGGCGCGGGGCTGGGGCGGGGAAGCCCGAGCTTCCCCCTCCCCCAGAACGGGACCCAGAGCCATGCCGAAGCTGCGCGCAGCTTCGGCATCGCTCTGGGAGCTTGCGGGGCTGGGGGAGGAGGAAGCCTTCCGCCAGCCTCCAAACCATGTCGGGAGACAGCGGGATGGCGCGCTGCGCCTCTCCCGCTGTCCCCCGAGTTTTCGGGGCTGGGCCAGCCTTCTAACCAAGTCGGGGGACAGCGGGAAGGGTGCGCTGCGCCCCTGCCGCTGTCTCCCGAGTTTGCGGGGCTGGCGACGGGGAGGAGCAGGCTTCTCCCCCCGCCAGCCTTCTAACCAAGTCAGGGGACAGCGGGAATGGCGCGCTGCGCCTCTCCCGCTGTCTCCCGAGTTTGCGGGGCTGGCGACGGGGAGGAGCAAGCTTCTCCCCCCGCCAGCCTTCTAACCAAGTCGGGGGACAGCGGGAAGGGCGCGCTGCGCCTCTCCCGCTGTCCCCCGAGCTTGTGGGGCTGGCGGTGGGGCTCTCCTGAAGCCTGGAGGTTGTGGGGCTGGTGGGGGGGAGAAGCAGGCTTGCTTCTCCCACCCCCAGCCTCCAGATCAGGTCGGGGAATAGCGGGATGGCGGAGCGCTGCCATCCCGCTATTCCCCGACCTGATCTGGAGGTTGTGGGGATGGTGGGGGGGGGGAGAAGCAGGCTTGCTTCTCCCACCCCCAGCCTCCAGATCAGGTCGGGGAATAGCGGGATGGCGGCGCTTCGCCATCCCCCTATCCCCCGAGCTTGTGGGGCTGGGGGGGGGGGGAGAAGCAGGCTTGCTTCTCCCCCCGCCAGCCTCCAGATCAGGTCGGGGAATAGCGGGGTGGCGGCTCTGCGCCTCCCCGCTGTCCCCAGCTTTTGGGTGCAGGCTGCTGCCCGCAAGCCTTGCGAGCCCGCGGGACATCCCGCCGGGCTTGCAAGACTTGGGATAGCTTCCTGAAGCCTGGAGAGCGAGAGGGGTCGGTGCGCACGGACCCCTCTCGCTCTCCAGGCTTCAGCAAAAGCCTGCATTCGCACCATAGGACGCACACACATTTCCCCTTCATTTTTGGAGGGGAAAAAGTGCGTCCTATAGTGCGAAAAATACGGTATGTCATGCCAGACCAACCTGATTTCTTTTTTTTTGATGGAATTACAAACCTGGTGGATCAGAGAAATGCTGTGGACATAGTGTATCTTGATTTCAGTAAGGCTTTTGACTAACCCCCCCCCCCAATATTCTTGCGAGGAAGCTGGTAGAATGTGGGTTGAACAAGGTGGATCTGTAGCTGGTTGACTGACTGAACCCAAAGAGTACTCATTTTTGGTTTCTTGTCATCCTGGAAAAAAGTGACAAGTGGGGTGCTGCAGGGTTCTGTCCTGGGCCTGTTGTTCAACGTCTTTATAAATGACTTGGATGAAGGAATTGAGGGGATGTTCATCAAATTTGCAGATGGCAGAAAACTGGGAGCAGTAGCTAATGCCACAGAAGACAGAATCAAAATTCAAAATGACAGATTGGAGAACTGGGTGCAAGCTAACAAAAATAATTTCAATAGGGATAAATGTAAGGTTCTGCACTTAGACAGAAGAACCAGATGCAAAAATATAGGATGGGGGACACCTGAGTGACTAGCAGTACATGTGAAAAGAATCTAGGGATCTTGGTGGACCACAAGCTTAACATGAGGCAACGGTATGATACAACAGCAAAAAAGGCTGCATCAACAGATGTGTTTAGATCAAGGGAAGTAATAAAAAGGTAAAGGACTCCTGATAGTTAAATCCAGTTGCAAATAACTCTGGGGTTGCGGCGCTCAGTTTTTCCGGGTCATGTGGCCAGCATGACTAAGCCGCTTCTGGCGAACCAGAGCAGCGCACAGAAACGCCGTTTACCTTCCCGCCAGAGTGGTACCTATTTATCTAATTGCACTTTTTGCCGTGCTTTCAAACTGCTAGGTTGGCAGGAGCTGGAATCAAGCAACGGGAGCTCACCCCATCGCGGGGATTCGCACTGCCAACCTTCTGATCGGCAAGCCCAAGAGGCTCAGTGGTTTAGACCACAGCACCACCTGCGTCACAGGGAAGTAATAGTACCACTCTATTCTGCCTTGGTCAGACCAACCCTGGAATACTGTGTCCAGTTCTTGGTGCCACAATTTAAGAAGAATGTTGAAAAGCTGGAACGTGTACAGAGAAGGGCAACTAGGATGATCAAGGGTCTAGAAGCCAAGCCTTATATGAGGGACGGCTGAAGGAGCTAGGTATGTTTCGCATGGAAAAGAGGAGACTGAGAGGAGATATAATTGCAATCTTCAAATATCTAAAGCGTTGTCACATGGAAGCTTGTTTTTTCCTGCTCTGGAAGGTAGGACTCCTACCAATGGCTTCAAGTCACAAAAAAAGGAGATTGAGATCTGACAGTAAGAGATGTTCAACAGTGGAACAGCCTCCCTCGGAAGGTTGTGAACTCTCCTTCCTTGGACGTTTTTAAGCAGAGGTTGGGTGGCCATCTGTCTCGGATGCTTTAGCTGAGGTTCCTGCACTGCAGGGGTCCCTTCCAACTCTATAAATTAGATTCAATAAATCCCTCTCTCAGGAAGTTGAATAAACAATCCTCAAACACCTGTTACAATGTCAAAAAACCCAAACGGCTAATTTTAATCAAAGGTCAGTAATTAAAAGGTTTAAGACGGATGCACCGGAAGACATTCTGTAATACTCCACAGCAACAGGGCAGGCAGACATCAAACTCACTGAAGCCACACAAGCTACAGAACTAACACACAGGAGGCTCAATGTTAAATTCATCCTTTACAATGCACCTTTAAGGTGTTCACCTCTTAGTGCAGTCCCCTGCCCCGCCTACCTCCCCCCCCCCCAAATATATGGTGCCTTCCTGATGGCTGGGGCTGATGTGAGTTGTGGTCCAAAACACTGGGAGGGCACTAGGTTGGGGAGGGCTATCCTACTGAGTGTGCGCAAGCAAGCACCCACCCACACTTCTGACACCAGGCAGGATGTCTTATTTGGAAGCAGATAACCAAGCAAGACAAGAGGAGACGACATTTCAAAGGCCGTCCTGGACAGTGCCCAATGCACCACAAGGACCACATCTTTCCTCTGACGTAGAACTTATCTCCATCTCGGAAAAAGCACCATGGGACACAGCACATGCCTTTACTATGCCCCAAATGGCACAGGCCAGGTGGTCATCGCACCTGGCACATCCATGTACACAAGGCAAGACTCTTGCGCTCAAGGTGATCTCTCCTTGGGAAGGATGCAGTGAGCCAAGAGGGCCAAGGAAATTCTACAGCTGCAGAGATGTTAGCGGCACAAGGTCCAGCAGCCAAAGAACTTAGGAAAGGAGAAGAACTGAGCAAAGCAAATGACAGGAAGGGAAAGGCTGCAAGCAGCAGTTGGAGATGCCCGCACAGCTCCACTCGGCAGGGGGGGGGGACGGGACAATAATCAATCTTAGAAAAACTTTGGCAAAGCATTCTGTGTCATTAAGCAATTCCCCTGTCTGGCCTATTATTTACTATTGGTTATTATCATTACTACTAATCTTTAGGAACTGAATTTTGCAGACCTTAATTTTATTCCCACCGATTTTCCTCCCCTTGGTCTCTTTTACAGCAGCTTGTGCATATTCAATTTCATTGTAGATAACGAGAGCCATGCCTTTTAAGCGGTCAAACACCACCTGTAAGAACAAAAAAACAAAACAAAACCAAAATAAGAGCCTCATCCACAGGACAGAAACGTCAGTCCCAGCAAACAAATGCAACTAGGGGCAGGGAGAATAGATACGGTTACAACACCAAATTTAGAGGCGTTTTCAGCCTTCCCCGCAACAAGGCATCTTGTAAGAGAGACAATAAAAAGGGGTGAAAGGGACTGCTCTAGGTTGAGAATCATGTGGCTTGAGGCATTGGTAGGCCTTTATTTTGTTTTTCTGTATTTTACTTATTTCCCTGCAGTTGCAAATTTTATGCCCGGAGAGTACAAGTTCTGTTTAAAAAAACAGAACAAACCACAGTTTCACTAAGGAGATCAACGTGTGCTGCTTGAGACACAAGGCACCAGCAGGCTCTGTGGAAGTAATGCCAAGAGTTCAAAATCCCACCCACTCCCTGCCTGCAGAGATTATGCAGGAGGCATTCCTGGCTCAAGCTTGTCCAACCCCCCTGCATGATTCATTCATGCAGAGGTGCTACATGACTTTAAGATCAACCTCTGCTCCAGAGATTAAAAGGCAGCTCAGCGCGTGTACCTGAGATACCTGCAAGGGGGAAGAGGCGAGATTAAAGGGGGGAGGCAGGAGAAGTCAGTTGCCTCTGCATTTAGAATGGGAGCCATAAGACAACTTCTGGAGACTAATCTGAGCCCTGTCACTGAAGTGGGCCATGCACCCACAATTTTGCAAAGGGGGGGGCAGGGGAGGAAGAGAAGGTGGGCAGACACACCAAGCACTCTCTGCACACGTTTGGCTTGCCTTAACATGCCATTTCCCCAACTGGAAAAAAGGTGGCGAGAGCTTTGGACCTCTCGGAAGGATAGGCTCAGCCCGGAGAGAGAGAGAAATATAGAGACAGAAGCAGGTCTTCAGGACGGAGCTTGAATGTGGGGTCAGAAAAGAGCAGGTTTATTGAGGAAGGAAGAGAGGAGACCTCTTCGTGCTGCAGAAAGCCTCCCACCTACCTTCACCACAGGACCATAGCGGCAGAAATGTCGCGTTAAATACTGATCCGTCACGTTTGTCGAAAGACCATCCAACCACATGCAGTTGGTGGGCATGCTCTTCCCAAAGCCCAGCTGGACACAAAAGGGCAAAACTTCCAGTCAGTCAAAGAATTCACAATTAAGCTCATTTAACAAGAGCAGGCCTAATTCTAAACTAAGATCCGTAGAGCAGGTGCGAGCAAGTACTAAGCCAGTTTTGGTTTTTTTAAAAGCCAGTTTTAATTAACATAAATTCCAGAAGCTTAAATGGACACAAAGTGTGGCCCCTTCCTATGGCAAGTGAATCAAGTGCAACTTGCAGTCTGTACAGGACAAGGAGCTGGAGAGAAAACTGTGAATGGGCAAGAAAACAAATGCCACCTCCACGCCCATTCAGTTTCCAGGTTCTGCACCAAGATGGTCAAACAACTTTGCCCATTCGTGCCATCTGGAGGGACTGAAAAATCCCAGAAACAATCCAATCTCATCTACAAGCAAACAGAAAGGGCATCTTATCCTTGCTTCACGACTCAAGCTGACAATCACTTAAAACCTCTGGAAACAAAAAACCCCCTCAAAGAGCAGCACTTCTAGGAGAAAATTTACCTTGAGCCGATTATTTCCGAGATATTCCCCATCCATCTTCTTGATCGCTTTACACACACTTGCAATATCACAGTACTGCAGGAATGCATACTGGGGAACCCCATTCACTTTCTTGATGTCAATATCCTGGTGGGGAAGGAAAGCAGTTCACACTGAGAGACAGACTAGGCCACAGGGCACCAAGAGGACTGCTGGTCAAAGAGAACGCCCTGCTAAGGAGGAAGCAGGCTCATAGTTTGGCAGGTTAGCCCTCAGGGATGCAGCTGGACCCCAGTTTAAAGCAGTTGTTGGCAAGTCAAAAACACACACATCCCGCTAAAGCTCAGCAACGTAAGTGGGAGTCTGCAACTGGTGGTCCTAGGTCAAGTATCCACTCACACCTGTGGACTCTCTTTTGCTTCCTAAACCAGCAAGGTCAGGTTGGGGTGTGGAAACAAGTGACAGAAGCAGTTTCCCCTCCTCAGCTTCTTTTTCTAAATGACAATGCCCCCAAACCATTCAGTGTTCCTGTCCTATTTTTATGCTCTTAAAAATACTGCTCATGGAAAACCACAACAATCCACTCTTCCCTCCCTTCCTCATCTTGCAGCTCATTCTAAACCAAGATGACGCACACAATAAAATCCAGATGAACAACAGCAACAATGCAACAACATTGTGATGCTGATTAGTTATCTGAATGCTGGCTTTTGTTTATATATATATATATATATATATATATATATATATATATATATATATTTAGCAACAGCTGAAATCTAAGTAGTGACTAAGATACTCTGGAAATATTTAAAGCCTGTCCTAGAGAAAATTATCTACCTGGGGATTTAATGGGCTTAGGCAGGCAGAAGGATAAACAACATTTTGGCCAGCCTTCACTCTGATGACTAGGAGCCGAGGCAGGCACAATGTTCTCTGAGTAGGACGAGTCATCCTCCCAAGCTAGAAATAGAAGCTGGACACTTTCTATTTTTGCAAAACAACACTCACTTCTGCCTTTGTGAGCAGTGTGTTAGGAGATTCAGGCAAGGAAGGAGACTCCAGCACCTTCAACAAGGACAAGAGGAAAAGATCCAGAGAAGACTTCCATTCCCAGAAGCCTTTGGCTCCAAACAAAGGTGGGGAAGCAAAGACTTGCCCAAAGAGGGGACTTCTCTAACACCAGTCAGTCTTTGTTCTAGTGACATAGCAGCATAGGAGCTTCCAACTTAGGGTGACTGACTTGCCGTGAGCAAGCAATTAAAGCAAAAACAAACAGCCACACCCCTAGGGGTCACTTTTCCATTAATGATGAGGCATTCGCACAACAGTGGATCTGGAACATACCCCACTGCCACGGTCAGTGTGCGCAAATGACAGTCTCTTTTCTCCCGGATGTCTCCTGAGTTTGCATGCAGTGCTTTTCAGGGCATGCAGGTGGGAGATTAAAAGGCCTGGCAACACTCAACCCAGGCAGCTCTCGGTCCTGCTTGCTAACACACTCTCCTTCCCCAATGCCAAACACACAGAAGCGGAAGCAGTTTCTGCTGAACCAGACTTGCATTGTTCAGACAGGGACACGAGTTTAGAAAATGCCTAGTAAGCAAGTGAAAAGGCTCCACCTCTTCAAGACAAAGCGAGAAGAGCTGCGCCCTTCAGGAAGGGAAGTCCCAGGGCTGCACAGCTGCCCCCAGTGCTCTTCCTCCTTGGGCCCTTGTAGGTGGGAAGGGCCAGGCAAGCCTTCTAACCATCTTCCTCAAGTGCCACCTCTTCTTGCACAGCAAAGGAGGCAGTCTCTGACACATGTAGGGCTCAGAGTATTCAGCAGAGCAAACAGGGTTGTTTTCAATGTAAGGTTGTTAAGACATTGCTACCCAGGGATACGGAAGCTGCCTTTCCCCCCTTCCAAATTTATTATTTCTAGATCATGGCTCAATAAGATCCAGTGATACTTATCAGATTAATGGACCTTCAGAGCTTAGAATTAATGAGCTGAAACATGCTTCTCTCTCAAATGAACTGATACAAACACACACACTGTACATACCACTATCCCTCCAAAACGCTGGAAGATGTTGCGAAGGTCATGATATGTGGTGGTTTTTTCTAGATTGCCAATGAACAGAGTTCTCGTTGCCTTTGGGTGGAATTCATCTATTCTTTCATCTAGAGGCCGAAATTCATTCTCGCTCTCTGTTTCTGGAGGCAGGTGATTTAAAAAAAAATTCTTTTAACATTCTGTGGTGTCTTCTCTCTTTAACATTCTGTAGTGTCTAAATCTCTCTACAGTGCCATGTCAGGAGGACTGAGCTTCATCCCACCCCATTTCAAGTGATTATGGATCTAGCAATGCCAGCAAATTAAAGGTCAAAGCAGTCTACCAACTCCTATTCAGTAAGCAGAAACTAAATTCAACAGACGAATCTGGAGGGAAAACTGAAACAAGAGCTCCCGCCCACTTCAATGGGATTTGTGAAGAGGTTCCTGATGGATGGTGCCAATGCACCAAAAATGACCAGCTGGCTAATGTTTTTGTTAGGGCCAACTTAAGCATCGCTAAACCTGAAGAAGAGCCATAGCTCACTGGCAGAGCATCTGCTTTGAAAGCAGAAGGCCCCATGTTCAATTTCCAACAACTCCAAGTTTCCTGTATTCAGTATTTCCTATGTAAAGCAACAGCAAGCTAGCTTTTTCACGAATTTTCTCCATTCTGGAGAACTTAAAAACCAGCTCATGGCCAAACTGTTGTTATTTGGATTTTCCTTTAAGGGGCCAGCACAAGGCTACCTGCCATTTTCAAGGGCCAGCAACAACCTCCTTGTGCTCACCTGGCCCTATCCAGGCAGTCACTTCAATCTGCATGCCAAAGAAGAGTTTCCCTTTGGAAGCATTGAGCGCTTTCTCCTGATCCTCCTGTTGCCGGAAGAACACCAGTCCGTATCGCTCTTCAGAGGCTCCGTGAATCTGCACAGATGTCACCTTCCCGTACTTCTTGAACTCGTGGAATAAACCATCTTTAAGGCTGGTGTCTACACCCCAAGAAGCAAAGCAGAAGATTCATGCTGATGGTTACAGAAGGCACTGTAGCCTTTTTGGAAAACGCAGCACAAAGGTTGCAGTTTGTACTCTTTCGTGTTGGGAGTTTCTATTTTAAAATGTATAGTGTTACATACACACAGAACTGCCACCTGCAGAACAAGCTGCTTGGGTTCACCCTTCTCCCAACCAAACATGCCACCTCTCCTCCCCAATTCCCCTCTTTTCACTGTGAACCATTCCCTGCATAGAGCAATGTGTAGTCTGCACTTGGGAGAAGCCTAGCAGAATCACCCTGGCAGAAGGGTACCTCAATACAACCTCCACAGGTATTGCTCTGTTGCTTCTTGCCCTTTTCCATGATGAGCAGAACCAGAACTGTGCAAATTTGCGCAGTCCTCTTTTGTGCAAAACTGACAAAACTGTGCACAGAATTTTGATTTAAAGGCACATACACAACCCTGTTTTGACTGTTATATATTGTTCACCTGTGGTAGGAAAATTCCATGCACCTTAGATTGATGAACCAGACTGCTTTAAAAAACCCTCTTTCAAAATTAATGCTGCCCCATTTGCAATATGACATATTTTCCACCAGCATTTGCGTCAGCAGTAGCCTACCAATGCAGTTCAAAGCTCATTAAACAGGGCTTTCCAGTGGAATATTATGGGCAGTCACAATATTGCTTTGGTTTAGCATTAATTATGGATGATGCCTCTTTAGCTCTTACCTGTGGAGCGCACTGGAAGATTCTGAACCTTAATCCCAAAACTTTTGCGGGGCTCATCTTTTTCCAGAGATGGAAGCAACTGGGAGGTGGGTGCTGGAACTGCCGTGGATTGAACTGAACGGGCCGGAGACTCGTCGCTTGAGCTGCTGCTGGAGTCACTGCTGTGGAAGGGAAAAAAGAATGCAAAATTCAGCAGAGGGAGGCTGTCAGGTCATTCATTGCCTTGAAACAAAAAGGTGCCCAAGGCCAAATTCTTTTACCCATCAGCAGAAAAGCAGCATATGTATCTGAGAATAGCATGAGGATGCCAACGTCTTCCCTGAAGAATAATCAAGGGTGTGGGAGATGGTTTGTTTTTTGTACCTGGGAAAAACTCAAGGGTCTGGTCATAGGGCAATTAGAAATTTGAGGTCTCTTTTTAGTCCTAAGCAGGGTTGGCATTAACAAAATAATTATGAAACTATCCTGTGATTAAGGAAACCCAATACAGTCAAATAACTGGGGAGTTATATAGACTCTTAAAGTTTATTGTAAATCTGGGCATACTGGTTGCTGCCTGCAAGTTAAACCCAAGATTCCAATGTTTCAATTCACAGGTTTCCTGAATAAAAGTGATTTTTTAATTGTTATAACAATTAATACATTAAATCCAAAAACTAGTCATTCAACTCACGTCTTTCACACTATATACAGGTAACCAAATGTTTACACGAGTTCAGTATGTATACAACTGTGTATACGCGCATCATGCCGAACCCGGAAGTGACCCAGAAACATCATAAAGACATCACTGAAACATCACCAAAAAGGCAGAATGGGGGCAGGGGAGGTCAGAACGAGGCAGGGCAGGGCAGAGCAGAGCAGAGCAGGAATGGGGTGTTTGCAGGATTTTTCAGTGGGTCAATTGTACTCAATTTCACTGGCAGGTTGGGTGCCTCAGAACATAACTCCCACATCATATCTGCTTACAGACAAGCTCATAATTAGGAAATTAATGTTCTGCCTTTTCTGTACATATACAAGGACACAAGGCAAAATGACTTGCCTGAAGAAAAGGGCCACAAACCAACACAAAGTTAGTTGGCAACTAAATGTCCAGAGCTGTCAGAAGACTGTTAATTACTAAACAAAAGTAATGGTTCTCACTGAATTGGTCACGGGGGCACGGAATAAGTCGCACACCCTTTTGGGCATAAGCTTAAAGCCCCAATCATGTGAAAAGGAAAAGGAAGCAGAAGATAAACAAAGATCTTCACAAAGCCAAGCAACTCTACTTGTCTTGGAAAAACTCCCTCCTCACAGCGTCACGTGAACTGGTGCTAACTGCTAATCATGGTGACACCTTGACTATGATAGGCTGATTGGTGCAATGGGTAGGACAGTTTAGAGCACTTCACGGTCAACCTTCCATGAGAAAAGGGGCGTTAGTTAGTTGGGATTAAAACATTGCAGGGTTATGGTTGAAAATTTTGATGGCTCTGAGAGCAGGTAGAGAAGCTAATGGACAGGGAGCCCCGAGGAAAAGAAAGCTATATGAAGGTGCACAGTGGGGAAACAAACATTTAAAATTGCATTTTTAAAATGCCAGTTTAGATGTATGTGTTGGTTTTGTTTTTTGATTAAAATATTGTCGCTTTGAGTTCCCATGGCAAAAAAGTGACTAGTACATTTAATAAGTAAAGAGGAGGAGGAAGAACCTGAAGGTAGAGTAGGAGTGGGGGAATTAAGGCATGAAAGGGCAACAAGGAGAAATTAAATCCCAGGAGGAATTTCACAGTGCTTAAGACAAGTAGAATTTTATTTGGGAGGTGGGAGGAAAACTAGGGAGAATGATCTAAAACAGTGGTTTCCAAACTTCCCACCCACAGTCCACTTGAAAACTGCTGAGCGTCATGGTGGACCGCTTAATGGTTTTTCTGCCTGTTGTTTAGGAACTGTAACACACTGTGCATTACAATTTTATGGAATTCAAACTGTAATACAATAAAATGCAAAATATAAGAAACAAAAGAAGCAAGAGAAATATAATTAAAATCAATATGAGTATTTAATGTGATGGATGTGCCGTCTCATGTCTTCAGCCACATCATGGCATGGATCACCTGAATGAAGTGTGAATGGTCTGTGGACTGCAGTTTGGGAACCCCTGATCTAGAAACATGATAGAGAAAAGAGAGGGAACAAAGTAGACATTGGCCTGAGGAAGTAATGGATGGTAGGGACATGGGAGTTGGAAAGGGAGTGTTAGAGACAGGAGGGTCTGGGTACTTTACACAGGAATAAAGGGAGCAGCCAAGGGGGCATATGGGTGCTTTGCCTATACAGACACATTTCATCAGTTATGACCTCTGCTATCACTGCAGCACTGTGAGCCTGGCAAGCAGAGGGACAGCGACACAAAGACTAAGAAGCAGCAGAGATGGTATGACTGAATTTCACACTAATTTTAAATTACTAGCCAAGTTTCGGTTCAGGTGCCCTGTTAACGGATTCTGCTAAGCACAATTATTTGGTAGTACAGCTCAACTTAAAACTAGGTTGGGTTACCTATCAATGGCATGAAAATTATGGTTTTATGTACAAATGGATGGCATCCGGTGATTCGATACATTAATGAGAGATTATTGTCTTGCGAGAAAGGAATGTCCTGGAAGATCCCATTCCTTTCCAATGGATGACTCATTTCAAGAATAAGATGTATAGCCAACACTCTGGTAGCATCACTGAGCCATGATCACGTCTCTGCCAAAGGCAGGGAGTTCAGGTTGAATGCTTCAGGCATAATGGAATGAGGCCAATAAACCAGCTCCAGTTAGGAAGTAGAATGCAAAATTGCACACATTCCAAGGGTCCAGACCCTCATTCACCTTATATTCAGTGTTCAAAAGACGCTGCTGTGCGCCAGCCAACCAGCTGATCTGTAGAGATGCCTTGTCAATGTTTTATTCTGGATTGCTTTATTTATGGCTTTAATGTGTTGTAACCCACTTTGAGATTTTTTCTTTGAAATACAAAGTGGTATAGAAGAGAAATTAACAACAACAAATTCCATTCAGGAAAAGAAATGTGACTAGACATTCCCTTTGTGGCAACTGTAACCCAGGTTTAAGGTGCCATTATTTGGTGATTAGCTTATATATCTAAGTTTCTAACACGGGTGTTACCAGCAGTTCCTTAAGCTTTTTGAAACTGGCCTTCTTAAAGTCCAGTGCATGTCCAACTACACTCAGTTTTCCCTTGCCTGTGTACAGTGGTACCTCTGGTTACGTACTTAATTCGTTCCAGAGGTCCGTTCTTAACCTGAAGCACCACTTTAGCTAATGGGGCCTCCTGCTGCTGCCGCGCTGCCGGAGCACGATTTCTGTTTTCATCCTGAAGCAAAGTTCTTAACCCGAGGTACTATTTCTAGGTTAGCGGAGTCTGTAACCTGAAGCGTATGTAACCCGAGTACCGCTGTATAATGAAACCCAGGAGGACATAATCACTTCTTCCCAAGGTTCCCTGTACTTTCATTTCTTTCCTTCCTGTTGGTGAGCACCAGGTCAAAGAGAGATGACCTGCTTCTGGGAAACAAAATTGTCAGCGAGGCAACAGAGGAATTTGTTCGACCTTTCATTCTTGGTGGAATTTTAGTTCCAATAGATATTGGATTAACTGAAGTCTGCCATGACTACTATATCTCATCTAAGTCCTCAATCTGGCTTGGAGGTCTATAAGCAGACACCCACAATAAGGTCACTGCTGTTTTCCTCTCCTACAATTTTTACCCATATACTTCCAATCTGCCTTCCATGCTCCAGGTCATGGATTTCTTCACAAGCATAAACATCCTTTATATATGATGCTACTCCTGCTCCTTCCCTGTTTGTTCTATTTCGTTTGAGTTGTACCCCCCAATTTCTACATTCCAGTCATGAGCATAGCTGTCAACGTTTCCCTTTTTTTAAGGGAAATTCCCTTGTTCCGAATAGCATTCCTCACAAGAAAAGGGAAACGTTGACAGCTATGGTCATGAGTCTCATCTCACCAGCTTTCAGTATTAGGTCATGTTTGCCATCCTGTATTAAGAGTTCAAGTTTTTCTTGCTTGTTTTCCATACTCTGGGCATTCATGTAGAGACAACTGAAACCAGGAGTCATTCATTCTCACACTGCTGCCTCTGTCTCCCTCCATTGGGAGTCACCACACATCTCTCCTCTGGGGACTGCAGGAATCGTTCTGTACACTATCTTCCACTTGGTGTGTTCTGAGGCCTGTAACCACTGTACTTGCTCCTCTGGCCATGAACTGGTGTCCGAGGTGAGGATATGGAACTGATTTTTTGGTTCCAGAGACACAGCTTGGCTCCTGACAGTCCTGCTTTTTCGTGTCACGCTCCAATCTCCTGCATCATTTCCCCTCCTACCGCTAGATGGCAATGCTCCTCTGTTCTCACTGTGTGTGTTTTGAATTTAAAAATCACCTGCCACTGGCAGCTTTTCTCTTGCCAGATTTCCCCCTTGCGCCATAAACTGCTTAGGATTTGTTACTCAGGATTTCAAAATACAGTGGATAAATTAAACTCTTGAACACCATACTTTCTGGCTGGTCAAACATATTTGTTCCACCAACTGCTTTGATCCTGCAAATCTGCTCTGGCTGCTGGAAGGAATCAGAGGGGTGGAAAGTGTTCTAGTGGGGGGATCTCTCAAGGTAGGGTTGCCATACATCCGGATTTTCCTGGACATGTATGGGATTCCAATGCCAGAATTAGTGTTGGGGGGGATTTCAGACAATCACCTAAATGTCTGGATTTTTTTAATTTCCCCCCAATAGGCTTAACAATGTTCTCCCACCCCCCAACAAAAAAAAGCTTATCTCAAGGGGACTTCTTACCCTCCCTCCCTCTACTCTACTTTCTGGTTCTTTTTTTATATTCTGTTGTTTGGGTTTGAGTTTAGTTTATTGTATTACTTTGTAGTTTAATCTTGTAAACCTTCATGATAGCGGAAAACAATTTCCTGGTAGCCATGAAACACATAGCAAGAGAAGTACACACAAAAACATAGATGGTGAGCATCTTGTGATGAGGATGGCTTCTTCTGTGAGACATACGTATACCATCCAGAAAGTTTTTTTCTTTTCTAAAAGTTAACAGCATTAACTTTTTTTCAAGCTGCAGGCAGATTCAGTTAGATTGATGGACATTATCATTTCTTTTAATTGTGTCACAGTCCTAAAAATACAGATATAGCTTTGTCCTGGGCCAGACATCATCTAGATTTGATTATCTAGTTCTCAGACTTAGATCATTTTTTCCTAACAGAAATTTGTTCAGACATTGTTTTGTTATCAGAGCTCAAGGAAGAACCCCAATTTATAAACGTTTTACATATTATTTTGATTAAATATTGAAGCACGGTGCCCTTTTCCAGTAGGAATAACTGGAGAGGGTTCCTTAGCCTGGTGCTTTCAGTGGGGGGTTGCCAGCGTGTTGTGTAACAGGCTGCAGTGTCTTCTAGCTTCTCTTTTCAGGGAACAGAGAACAGCAGCAAAAGCGGTCTCTGTTCTGAAATCAGTTTGAAGAAATGCTCATAGTCTGGCTCCTCAAAACAGCGTGCGTGCACGAGAAAAAGACACACACACACACACACACACACACACACACACACACACACACGAGGAGGCATGTTGTGAGAGGCTTGCAGGCATCCTATTACGCTGAATTATTTGCAGAATCTTTCATCTTCTTTGCTGTCACAGGATGAAAATAATGAACTACTGCATGTCAACACACACCCCTTACACAAAGCTAAGCTGTGCCTTATTTGCTAACCGAATAGAATGCCTAGTAAATATTTATGAGAAAAAAAGATATAAAAATTGTGAGAGATTGGTGTAGAAGTAAAAGTATGTATCTGGGAATTTACCATCAGTGTGGAATCTGATTCCTTGTGCAATTGGAAGCCTTCCTGGAAGTGCCCTTTTAGAGGGTAGCCCTATGTCCTATTGCAGAAGCATGGAGGCGGCTAATGATTCAGATTTGTTCAGTTAATTCTCAGTCAGTTGGCAAAATGCTCCCCATCAGTTAACATGAGAGTGCCAAAGACATTTATCTTGAAGATGTGAGTGTTTCTCTGCAGCCATTTTTCATTCCTTTTCACCGATTACACATACAAAATTACAAAGCTACTTTTCTTATTCTAACTCTCAGCAAACAATACATTGTAAATATAAAATACAGAACTCTTATTACAGCTGATGATCATTCAGTCCTGGCTACTCTGAGCCCAAAACCAGGTAAACAGACCCTGCTTAATTAGATCTTCTCAGCAGAATCCGTGACCAGGGAGAAGAGTCGGTGGAAGAGGATTGGAAGAAATTTAAAGACTACTTGCAGAAATACTGTAAAATTAATGAATGTTAAAATGATGTTGGAATGGAAAATAAGTGGTATTGGCAAAAAGACTATTAAGAATATGCAAATATGGATTGACAATGGTTGAAAATACGATAGAGGGCAAGGATTTGCTGAAAGGAATTTTAAATGGGAATACAAAAGGGGAGGTGTGAGGAAGTCAGGAATCAAGTAAATGAACTATAAGATATGAAATACTGATTTTTCTTCTTTTTTAAACTGATTTTTATTTATTCTGTGTTTTGTTTTTGGTATTTTTGTACCCTTTTTCTTTCTCTTTTCTACTATGGCTATTCTTTGTTTTTATCTTTTATGTTTAAATTTTGTAAACTTTTATTGTCTCTAAAATTCTAATAAATATTATAAAAAAAATGATTAGATCTTCTCAGATATATAAACTAATTGCCAAATGTCATCTTAAATCTCGGTTAAAGTCACCACAACAGTATGTCTAGGTGCCATTCTCACCCCGCCCCCCGTGAAACTTCTTGTTGTTAATTTCATTTCAATTCTGCTCAATGTTTTAAAGAAACAATCTCAAAGCAGTTTGCAACACATTAAAACGTCAAATCAAACAATCCAGAATAAAACAAATTCAAGCTTCAAGGGAAATATTTCAGATCCTTCTCTAAGTGACATCTTGCTTTCCCCATATTATTTACCTACTTAATTTATATCGCTGCCCCATAGCAGAAGTATTCTAGAAAGCCAGTGTGATGTAGTGGTTAGATTAGGACACGGGATCAGGGTTCAAATCTCCACACTCAGTCATGAAGCTCAGTCAGAGCCTCTTAACTACCTCACAGGGTCGTTGTAGGGATTAACTGAGGAGGGGAGTGAACCATGTACTCCTTGGGGATAAAGGTGGGATATAAATGCAGTACACAAGCTCTTCTGCTTACCTCCTTAAGAAAGTTATGGCTATTTGACAGTGGAATGGCCTCCACTGGAAGGTGGTGGACACTCCTTCATTGGAGGTTGAATGGCCATCTGTCATGGATGCTTTAGTTGAGATTCCTGCGTGGAAGGGGTATGAACTAGGGGCCCCTCGGGGTGCCTTCTAATAAAATTCTATGATTCTAAGTGCTGTGAGCTGGTGATTACAGGTATCACATTCACTTATCACATTACTACTTCCCACTGTTTTTTCCCTGAGATGTCTCACCCAACCAATATGTCCACTCTGGTGTGCAAGTCAAGAGTCATTTCCAGAAGAACTCGAGGATTACGTACCACAGTAACAAAGAAGATGGGCACTGCCAAATGCAGGTTCTTTCCTTGCATGGGAAAGCATCATTATTTAATAAAAACATGAATTTATACCCAGTTCACCTCTCACTGGAGCTTTGGACTGTGGTTTCTCAAAGGTCTGTAACCCCCTGCCTTTCACGGTAACCTGCCCCCTTTTAAAAGAAAGAAGAAAAACTTAGTTTCAGTGTGGTGCCAGTGTGGTGTAGTGGTTAAGAGCGGTGGACTTGTAATCTGGTGAACCGGGTTCGCGTCTCCGCTCCTCCACCTGCAGCTGCTGGGTGACCTTGGGCCAGTCACACTTCTCTGAAGTCTCTCAGCCCCACTCACCTCACAGAGTGTTTGTTGTGGGGGAGGAAGGGAAAGGAAAATGGGGGACTTCCGGGTTAGCGCGATCGACTAATGGCGGATTCCCTCCGAGCTCCGGAGGGAATCGGCTTGACAGGGGGCTGGGTCTTGCCGTGCCGGCGACACGGGGACCCTTAAAAACCACAGGCACGGAGCCCGTGGACATGGTGACTCGGCGGGCACCGCTAGCGCCCTCCCAACTCGTGAAGGAGCCTTTTTAAAGGCTACGGAACGGGTGCCGGGGAGTGGCGTGGTGCTGTGAGTCTTCTGCTTCCCCTGCCGAGCGAAGCCGCATGCCGTTTGTCAGAGAGCGCTGACTTCTTCCTACCAAAATTTGGACTTAAAATCAAGAGCAACAACCCGTGAGTAATTTGGAAATTGGATTACAAATAATTCGGTTCTGGATTCGGTACGAGCGGGGGAGGTGGAAAAAAAAGGAAGTCCGTCTCCCCCCTATTGTAAACAGTTTAAAGCAAGGATCTGTCATCTAAGGTTGCGAGAAGAATCGTTGTGATTGGATAAAAAATATAAATTCCACGGATTTAAAGGACTAAGCTAATGTGCTGGAGGACAAGAGTTTATTTGTTTGGATCAAGTACCACCTTTCTCAAGCCCAGGAGTAACCCGTGAAAAGAGCCTGCTGAGGATTTACAGAAAACTTTTGACAGCTGTCAAATTAGCTGTCAAAGTTGGGAAAAACTGAAAGCTTAAATTTTAACCGGTTATATTGTTACAAAATATTGAAAGTAAAGAAAGATTGATACAAATAAATCTGACTTTTGGATCGGAAGGGAAAAGAATACAAAGTAACTAGAATCCCTCTAGAGGGGATTCTTGGACATTACAAGAATGGAACTAGGTCGGGAAATACGAGCTGATTTGCAAGAACTTATCTCTCTCGTGGGAAAGCTGCGAGAGATGAGCGAGCAAGGCCATGTTTCGTCTACAAGCCCCATAAAACCGAAGTTAACAGAAAATACACCCATTGAGTTGGAAAGGGACTTGAGGCTCAAAACACAGGCAGCTGAACAAGAAAAGAAACCAAAAATTGAAGAGGAGGAAAAGACACCTGCTGAACAGGAGGAGCAGAAAGAAGGGGTGGCTGAAATGCCACAGAAGATAAAAGAGAGCCGGAGACCTGCCAAGATGAACTCTAATTCGATCAAGATGAAAGCAGGACCATTTGGGACATACAGACTCAAGAAGCAGAGCTGGAGCTCCATCTTTAAACAAGCAGGCATGGCTGGAAGAAGCATGGTCAACACTGAGAAGGTACCTTTTCAACCCTGGATGTTTAGCATGAGAGACTTTCGAAGAAGCCGGCTGAAAGGGACTGAGAGAGATTTGAGAGCCTCGGACATAAGGTTGCCAAGCTAAAAGGATGGACTAATCGGACTTTGGTTTGGGATTGAAACCGGGGAGAAAAGGGTGGGGGTTTAGAAGTCCAAAGGCGGCCTGATTTTCACTTTGCAGTGTAAAAATTATATGTTTTTTATTATTATAAGAATGGGGAATCCGTGGATGGGAATTAAGGACAACTTTAGGAAAGGTATTTTTTCTTTTGTTTTTATATTTCTTGTTTCTTCTTTCATATATGATTAAGGTATATATTTTAAAAATTGTTGAATGAACTAAATTAAGGATAAGGATAATAATGATAAGGCCTAAACTTACTATAGAATCATATTAACAAATCATGGTTAAGCAAATTAACAATTTATGGTTAAGACATTAAGGATAAAAACTTGTTTGAACAAACAACTGGAGTTGGAATACAATAAGGGGAGGTGTGGGGAAGTCATGAAAAGAAGTTATTGAAAATGAGATTTAAAGGGTGGAATCTTTTTTGGTTTTTTGTGTGTTTTCTTTTGTTTTTCTGTTTTGTTTTTTGTAACCTTTTGAAACTTCAATAAAAATTATTTTTTAAAAAAAGGGAAAGGAGAATGTTAGCCGCTTTGAGACTCCTTAGGGTAGTGATAAAGCGGGATATCAAATCCAAATCCAAACACTTAGTTTCAGCATTTGGTTCTCTCAGTCCATTAAGACATCGACTCCACAGGGAAATCTGCTTTCAAACTAAGGGGAGTTACAAAAGCATTATGGGATGTGGCATGGGATGGGGAGGCTTGTCTCATGGGCTAATTGAAGGCCAGTGTTGTGTAGCTGGCAGGTGTCCAATGTATTAATGTTAAACCCTGGTCTTCAGCTCCATTCAAACATGACCTTGGTGGCCTTGGGCTAGTAATTGCTGTAACTAACCTATTTCAGAAGACTGCTGTTAGAAATAACAGCATATGTGTCCCATATCTCTATTTCCAGACCCTCCTACGGGTCAATCACAAAAAAAACCCCACCTCAAATATCCATCCAACTTGGGTTTGCCTAAAGTAGCACTTTGGATCTGTGGGTCAGGGAGTAATTATTCCAGGCCTCCAGGCAACCAACCAAGGAAATTTTTTAAAACTTAAAACTGATCTCTCCCTCAACGCTGCATGCACCCTGCAACACGACTCCCCAGGCTCCCCCTGGCCTGGACCACAAACAACTAACACCAGCAAGTGTCCTAGGAATTTGGGATTTATCCTCCAATATTCTCTTCTCTTCTCACTCTCAGGAATATGTGAAGTGAGGCTAATGATTTGCTGCTACCAAAACTTGAGCTGATAGAACCTGCCATATGTTCACTTTGTGACATGGACTGTGCTTTTCAGGCTAGGTGACACACAAAAAACAGAGTTAAAGCTGCTGAATAGTTAAGTTAGCTTTAGCTCCTTGGTCAAACACCTCTGTTTAGCAACATCTGCAAAACTAAAGCATTACCGTCTTGGAGTACAAGTTAATTAACTCAAACAGCCTCTGAACCTAATAGCTTAGTAAACATGCCAAGAGCACAGGTACCTGAGGTGACCTAGTTTTCTATTAGTGCTGATCTATTAGTGTTGAAAAGGAAAGTGCGAAGATGCTCTCTAGGAAGTTCAGATGTAAAAATAAGGCAGAACTGAGAATAAAACACTCACTTAAACACATGACACATTAAAAGCAACTGTGCTTGCAGGCAAGAGAACACTTTTAAAAGCTGCAAACTGAGCTGCAGAGGAAAGCACTCCACAATCCAGTTTTAATACCACCACACTTTATAACAGCAGGTTAATCAGTTAACTAAATGGGGGGGGACACAGAGGGAAGCACGGAATGGAAACGGTCCCTCCCAAGTCAAGACCAACCAAGCCACAGAGCTTGTTCGGGATTGGGGTGGGGGGGAACCATCTGCAGACCCCCACATTTGTGCAGTCAACCTTTCCGCAACACCCTGGGGTCCATACAAGGTGCCAAACATGCAGTATGAAGATTAGATGCATTCTTTCATTCATTCCATAAATTTTATATACTACATGATTTTGGGGGAGGACAGCGGACCTCAAAGTGGTACATGAACCAAACTGTGCGTTTTCCCCAAGCTGACATACCAGATGGGATTCCTAAGCCTCTCACTTTTCATTTTCAAGTAAAGCAAACTATTAGGGCTTGAACTGCAGAGAGGAACTGAGAGAATATTCTATGTTCTGTGGAAGGTTCAAATTGAGGCCTGGGTGGGGGTGGCTGACAGTGTATGGGAGAGGGAAGAGAAGTTTCCATGCTCCATACCCTCCCTTCACAGTCTTTTCCAGGGCTCCTGCCCCTTATCAATCTTATCCTTGGACGTAACCAAAAAGCCGTAACTAGAAATCAAAAGATAAACTGAACTACTGCACTATCAGCCAAGTAATCTGCAGAAGGATCATAGGCATGAATGCAAATCTACATAATTTCTGGAACTGGTTTTACACATTTCTTTATGACAGAACTTAAGATTTCTTTCTGGCATAGAGCACTAACACAGCTCTAAACTCGGTGTATCATTTTCAATTCCGTTTTCATCAGGAGAGACAGCAAAATTTCCCTGTAATCCCTTAAACTCCAGAAATTCAAGCCCTTCCAAACCGCAAACAGGTTATTAGACTCTGATTCGCTCTTCATATACACTTACTGCCAGGGGGAGGAGGACCAGTGACCTCAGAAGAATTTTATTTACGTGCCTTTCTAATGAAGTCTAATCTGATTAGCCGACACATTGTAAAAGAGCCAATCTCAAGTGATCCAATAATCAACGTTTGTTTTCAGACACACGTAGACAGAAGTAATTACAACTAATTCCTACACACAAGTCCCATCCTTCTCCCAAAGCCTCCATACTTGTATAGGAGACAACACAGTAGAGTGAAATGAAGCATGTGAGACTTTTGAAACAAGATCAGGATCAGCTTTGAGAATTCACCTGTTTCCTTGGCAAGCTACTTAAACCTGAGTTTCTCTACCTGTAGAATGGGAAAAACTGGTGACCTACCTCAGAGGGATACTGGAGAAAAGAATAAGGAAGCGTTAACATCCATCAAGTCTTTGAAACAGAGTGAAATGTAAATTCAGGAAACAAGCAAGCAGCATACAAGAGAATATGGTCTGAAGATCCAACATATCCTTTCATCTAGGCAAACTAACTTTGTCCTCACAACTCTGACCTACATAAGACGGAGGAATCAGCTGGTGGCCATGTGTCACGTCCTACTAGTTAATATTGTCATATGACCGCGTCGATAAACAACTACTGTAATTCCCCCCTAGCTAAAAATAGGCCAGTGCTCAGGCAGAGTCCAGAGATTCTTAGTCAGGTGAGCACAACACACCGGTTTCTTGATTTACATACTGATTAGAAGGCAGCAGTAAAGGACTGGTTAAGCATGTTAATGGCCTCCAAATTTTGGACTTGTGTCTCATAAGCAGAATTTGGAAAACATCCTACAGGTAAACACATGTGCCTTAATTTGAAGTGGGTGGTGAAATACATTTAAGTGTGTTATTTCACCTGATATTCTTGTACAGAATGGCCTTAAAAGAGATATTCAAAATGCTTCCAGTACCCAGATACCAGGTCTTCCTTAGGACTATTATTATTTCAAAAACTCTAGTAGTATTGATTTACATAAGGTGCAACACCAAGCCAAGGGGGGGTGGGGATTACATATGATGGATATCTGGAGTGGGTTGGCAGGGGTTTTAGCAGTTTGTGCTAAAATGTAGAGATGATTTTTAAAAAATAAACAAACCTGTCCCACTCTTTAAAAAAAGTCTTTAAAAACAGAGGATATATGTGTTTTCTGGTTCACTTTATGTTTATACATGATTTGAAGTGTTGTAGTAGCTGCAAGCATGTTTTAAGCTGGAAATCTCTTGCTCATCTCTCACCTCTGCCATGCACTAACTGTGGGGCCTCAGCAAGCCACTCTGATTCAACCATAGTCTGCCTGCCATCTCTAATAGACGGGGAACCTACAGTCCTTCTTTGTGAGCCCACTGGTTCATCTAGATGTGTTGTACCAAAGCTGAGATGTTCTGGGAGCTCTGCAAACACCATCTGGATAGTCAAGTTAACTCTACAATTACTTTAACTGGTAGTTGTTCCAAGAATGAGCTGATATATAATCATATTTACTTGCTTTGATGCTATGCTTATCTCTGGGCCCTGGGATGCTGGGCTCTTGGCCCAGAGAGGGAAGCTATCATTAAGCCTTGGATATTTGCCACCTATGCCCTCACAGGTCAGGTGGTTTGATGGGAGGTTCTGGTCAAATTTGCTTATGCTGTTGTTTGTATAAGTAATGCTTACATTATATAAATTAGCACCTTGTGGACAAATCACAGTAACCTCTCACTTTTGTGGTGTCCGGTCCCAGGTCTGTAAAGCCAGTGAGGCTTTGTAAGCTGCATTGTAAGTTTACACCAGAGGTCGGCAACCTAAGCCCCATGGGCCGGAGGTGGCCCATGAGGGTCCCTTAACCGGCCTATGAGCAACCCCTGAACCGAGCTGCCCGTTCGGTGAGTCCCCGCATGCTGCGCTAAACTGGCACAGCACGGCGCGGGGACTCTCTTCCCTGGCTCCGGAAATCACGTCTGCGCATGTCTGCGATGTCAGAAATCACTTCTGTGCATGCCCAGACGCCGGAAATCACTTCTGTGCAGGCATGATTTCGGGTGCCTGGGTATGCGCAGAAGCAATTTCCAGCGCTGTGGACATGCGCAGGCGCAATTTCCAATGGCACCAGTTCAGCCCACAGAGGATCTCCGCGGGAGTGATCCGGCCCATGCCCAGTAAGCCCTGCTGACCCCTGGTTTACACCTTTCTTTAATAAAGCACTAGAAATGGCCACTCTGGCGTTTTTGACATCCTTGTTTGGTATCCCTGCATCAAACCACTCACTCAGGCTCTCTTTTGGGCCTGCAATTCAGAACACTCAGCAAGTATGGCTTACTCTGACTAGCACCAGCTCTCCTGGAATCTTTCCAGTTCAGCTGCCCAATAAGCTTTCAACTGAATATGATATCAGCTCTCCCAAGATTTCAGACAGAGATTTCCCATACCCCGAATCCTTTTGGTAGAGATGTCAGGTATTAAATCTAGAACTGTGAACATGCAAAACATAATGCTCCACTGCTAATTAGCCATGAAAGCTTGAAATTCGGGTCTCTTGGAAACATCCTTTCTATTTATGACAAGTAGTGCTAAATTCACACCAATATCTGGAACTGAGTTCATCCACAGTCTAATTCCCCAACTGGGAACGTGAGTAACCAAAGCAACCCAAGGTTATGGTCAAACTTTCCAAGAACTTCTGAGAATTGTCTTTCTTCAGCCAGCATAGCAGAAAAGAATCATTCCCAACCCTAAGGCCTGATTTTGAAAACCTGGTGTGAAAACTGAGCAGGTTCAGACAGTATGTCCTTAGAAGTTACTAGCCAGACTCCCTACAAGTTTACAGAAAATTTTTCAACCTGATCACCTGAAGACATTTCCTCATGGGAATCATGTGAGCAGCTATTTACAAAACCCAGGTTCACGTGTTCTGGTGATAAGCAGCAACAGTAGTGATGTGGCACAACCGTTTTTTAGTCTACCAAGCTGTAAAAGTGCTTTTTCCAATATATACACTCATGGGCACCTTATGCACAAATAAAATTTCTAAATGCAAGTAGCAAGCATCCATGCAGAGAACAGCATCCTCCAGATATAGCTATGTGTAGATACATGGACAGCAAATGTCAGACATTACCATTTTGATCAGAGTTGTCCTTGAACAAGGTTTGGGGAAAGCACAGAAGATTGCCACCCACACCTGCTGTTGCATAAACAGCAGCAAAAGACCCAGCAAGAAATGATAGTCATAAGAGCCAGACTGTCACACTATTTATGTATTTATTTAGTGTCTGTCAATGACATGCTAGGCTACGGGACAGGGTTATATTGCCCAAGACCAAACAGTACACTGTTCGTACCAATAGCTCCATTAACTATGAATCCTGAAATCTGGGACCCCCTCCAAACAGGCACAAAAATTTTGCAATCTTTTTGAAGCATGCTCAAAGCATAGTAAGTGATACATCAACCCGGAGCTTGTCATCAACACCATTCAAAATACATCATTCTCCTCCTATTTACTCCAAACTGGTGCCAAACGGTTGCAATTGTTTTGCAGTGCAAAACCCACATTTTGCAGCACTCCAAAAATGAGTAATTGGTACTCAAACCGGGGGTCACAGGTATCACCCAAGAAACCAACACTGTCCAATTCACTCCAAACCACTATCAACATTTTGCAGCTGCTTTGCAGCATTTTGTAGGGCAAACCCTACACTTTGCAGCGCGTGCCCTCCCCCCTCCCCCCTCCCAAAGTACAGTAAGTGATATATCTAACCAAGGCCCCTAGTTAACACCACTCAGAATCCAACAGTCTTGATTTACTCCAAACTGGTGCCAAAGTTCAATCAATGATTTACTCCAAACCTGTGCCATATTTTTGTAATTGTTCTCAGCATTTTGCAGTGCTCTTCCAGAAATTGACGAGAAACAAAAACCTTTATACCCACATTCAACATTCATGTAAACATACATACCAGCACCAGCTGCAAATATCTGCAAATACACATACACATCTACATACACATGGTCAATTATTGAGAAAAGTATTTATTAGCTAAAGTTGTTATCACCAAGACCTGCAAGAAATCCAGAAGTATAATGTGTGGGCAGTAAATGAAATAGACCAGACTGAGGAATGTGGGAGCTTTATATGCACTGATTCATTGTTTTTAAAGCTGTAAGGCACTATTTAGAAATTATAACATAGTGTAAAACTGAGTCTCCAAGAAGATAGCATGTTTCCTGGGAACATCCACTGAAAACGTTTACTGGCTCAGTTGCCAAAATATTTCTGTGTTCCAGTTTCATAAGGTTACAGAAAGATTAGTCCCAAATTTGTATGTTTCTATAAAGGTGTAAATCTGTATATGACAAACGATTTGCCTATTTTTACTGCATAATGACTTCTTGTTCCTTAGGTCACTGTATTCCTCCCACATGTCATCATGTCTCGGAGAATATGCTACATAATGCTCCATGACATTCAGAAGGATTGATTGGCTCCCTCGGAAACGCATAGCACCTCTAAGAACATGTCACACACAGCAAAACAAGTGATGCACTCTCTTAAAATGCCCAAAGTTTTTTTTTTTGGGGGGGGAGGGGGGAATCTATAGACAAAAATAAGTTCTACGGGATTAAAAAAAAATGTACAAAACTTTATAAATCTGAACCATTGGACTCCCAAATCTTCACAAAATTCCTAGAAGAAAAAAATAAATCCAAAATTTAATAAGACTCTTAGCAGAAATCCAAAACAGAAAAATCTCACATTTTCTTCTGAAATTGTTTCTTGACATACTGAATAGAGGCCAAATTCCTGAAACTTGGCATATCTTGTTTATCACAGTCATACCCAAACCACAGAAATAACTTGAACAAGTTGAATTATATAAACCTATTTCATTGATTAATGTGGGTGCTAAATTATTTACAGGCATAATGGTCAGAGGACTTTCAAAAATTTCACCCAACTATGTCCACCATCACCAAGTCAGATTCTTAAGGTCTTCTCTATTAGAAGGATTCAATACAATTTTTTTTAGAGTTAATCACATCCAGAATGTACTGTTTTCTTGATGCTGGGTGCAGTAAAGGGATTTAATGGTTTAAACTGGCAATATATCTTTACAATTCAATGTTCCTTTGGCATTAGTGCATTCTGGGTTGATATGCTTTATAATTTAAACTACTAGTCCACGTTTTGGTGAATGGGGAACTCTCTTCGACATTCCCCATTGGTCAGGGCACAAAGCAGGGCTGCCCACTTTCTCTCCTGCTTTTTACCTTGGTCAAATCTGCTATTAACCACTTTCTAAAATCAGATTTTACCATATGGAAGTAATGGAGACTGAACTTCTACCTTTTGATTCCCTCTTTAGTCCCAATAACTCAACACTTCCTTTCACACAGCAGCCAAATCAGGCTGATTTCCTAGGTGGGAAACAGTGGGATTATATAAACTCAGAGACTTCTACACTAATCAAAAGCTCCTTACAGCTCCAGAATTATTATTTTCAATTGGGAGACAGATAATATGGCTGGTTAGAGGTATACCAGATTATACATTTTCTAAATCAATCAAATATAAAGACTCAAGCATTATGCAGCTTAAAAAGTTTGGAGCATCTACTCAACTCAACCAACTCATCCACTGAGAAAGGTCGTCTCCCACCTATATAAAATCCTCACACAATTGGCTACCCATTCCTCTCACTTCATTAAGACTAAAACAGGGAAAGACTTTGGAGAAAAATTAGAGAAACAACTCTGGGAACAAATTTGGAATAAACTACCATTTGGATTAATCTCAATTAGAACTGGACAATTAAGTCCAGTCGAATTCAACTGTGGGGTGCGGCGCTCATCTCCGCTTTCAGGGCAAGGGAGCCGGTGTTTGTCCACAGACAGCTTTTCCAGGTCATGTGGTCAGCATGACTAGACAGCTTCTGGTTCAACGGAACACCATGATGGAAGGCAGAGCACACAGAAATGCCATTTACCTTCCCACCGCAGCAGTATTGCTTTCAAACTGCTATGTTGGCAAGAGCTGGGACAAAGAGTTCACCCCATCACGCACATTCAAACTGCTGCCCTTATGATCAGCAAGTTCAAGAGGCTCAGTGGTTTAGACCACAGTGCCACCCGTGTCTCTTGGTACACGTGCCTAGAAAGACTATAGAGAAGTGATCATAACACATTCAACCTTTGCTGGCAGAAATGCAATTTACCAGACTCTCTAGTATGTTGTGAACAGCCCTGAGATCTGCAGATGAAGGGTAGTATGCAAATACAAAAATAAATTAACAACACCACCACCACACATGTGGTGGTTTTGCCCAAAAATCATTCGCTTTTCAGGAAAGAAGTTTTTCAAACAAATAATCAAATGATGGGACAATTGCTACAACCAGACCCAAAATTAACCCTATTATCTTACATTTATCGGGGGCAGGGGGAAGACTCACACCTTTTATATGACATGGTGTCCTTTTATTAACTTTGTTAAGACAACAGAACATGGTTTCACCCTCCACTGACTCATGGAACCTTAAGGACTTGACTGCCTTGCTTAGACCGTCTAATACCACCATCAGCTCCTATTTTTCTTTTCTGTACAACTGCTAAGCTCTAGTTTCCTTGTATGGGAATGTTTTGTTACTTGAGATTAAGAATCAATTTAAAAATCAGTTCTCATTGTCCTTCAACTCTGCCACACAGAGTATCAGAGGTTCTTCTGCTAGGATGTTTCCATGCACTTCTTTGGTTGTATACAAACAGTGTGACTTTATCACTTCTAGCACATTGATGATACTCTGGCATGTGTGAATCACCTTCACGTTATCTGTCTTTCCTAGGTATTGTTACTGTATTTGCTTTTCTGTTGAGCATTGCCTTGAATAACATGTGATCCTGGGAATGTTCAGAAATCCTCCCCCACTAGGTTCAGAAGCACATTAAGTAGTCACCTTTTCTTGAACCATTTCTTTCCTATCGTCCTCAATGATCACAGATGTAGTTTGAGCTGCAGCAGCAAGCTTCCTGGTACCCTCTAATGACTGACTATGCCTGAAAATGAAGTCACCCAGATGCACAGGTAGAGTCGTATGTTTGAATTCTGTACACTCGAAATAAGCCTGACTGGAAGCACTGCAGCTGTAACACCACTATACCCATAGAATGGGACCATCACAGCTGTCCACAGTGGAATCAAATGTGAAACCTTGTCTAGAAGCATTTGCTGGTTACTTCTAGTTCCAGAACAACCCTTGTGGCAACAGTATTATTTTATTTCCTTTGCCGTAAGTGTGAAAGCTTCCCAACGGCGCCTTTCTATGGAACCAGAAGACATACCTCACTGCATTCTTCTTACCTCGCTTAACTCACAATCTGCTGGCACGCCTATATCCTTGCCCTCTCCCTCAGTTTCACTCATGACAACAGTGATAATTTTATATGAGGTGTTTGACCTTAAGTAGCAATACTCCTTAGGTAGAAGTGACGAGTAAGGCGTTATGGTCCTCACAGAGTAGGCCATTTTGCCATCAGGTTAATCATGTGTGCTATGTCATTCCTGATGTAGTACTAGGGCAAATTTGGCAATCCCTTATTTTCAATCAAAATCTTAGTACACTCATTCAGGTACTTATTATTATTTTTACTGGGGGAGGAACAGCACCTAGGCATTCTGTTGTGGTGCTCATAACCTAGGTTTAAGGTGCCATTTGGCGATTGGCTTATATTTTGATTGGCATTTCTAACACTGTGTGCCTTGCCTTGCCTTTTAGAGAGGCTTTTGGTGAGGAGTTCAAGGGAAGATCAGTTGTGCAAGCTGCCTACAATTCACACAATCCAATATTATTAAATGACCAGTGTTCTCTCACTTGCTCTGGAGATCTAAAGCCAGAGTTTCAGCTGTGAAAACACTTTTCCAGTTCAAAACTGGTCTTACTGATATCCATAAGGTCAATCCTTTATTCAAATCCTGATAGATGGAGAGTGTGTTTGAGTGGGAGAAGATATAGCTACACTTATTTTAATCTACAGACTGGATCCTGATCTTTCTTAATCTGGATTCTGTCAACGAGGGAGACAAAAGCTTCACTACTCCTCAAACAGCAGATTACAACAGGGGTGTGATCTGAAATGTCTTGTTCAATTTACAAGTGGGAGTGGTGCCTTTCAAAGCCTCCTGTTGGTCATTGTCACTTTAAACATCTGCACTCCAATGCCAAACTAATTTTCTGTGCCTTTAAGTGTCATCACATCTGCCAATGCTGCACAAAAATAAGGCAACATTATTGCCAGCTCCTGGGTACCAGACTTGCATTTGAGTCAGTATCCCAACCCAGAGAATTAGATGCTACAGATTTTGCCAGCTTTATGACAGTTCAGTATTCTCATTCAACTCTATATCCTTTGTAAGAGTAAGGATACATTACAAGAATTCTTGTAATGTATCTAACTTCCTAAGTAGAAACTCTACCATCACAGAACAGAAGAGATACTGGAAAACAAGAATTGTATGTCCCTTTCTAATTCAATGCTACCAATACCATCACTACCACTTTGCAACTCTTTCTGCCAAGAACAAAAACAATAACAATTTTATAGCAATTCTATCTGAGGTACACAACACACAAACTACACAATGATCAAATTAATCAGTTTTCTCGCATTAATTAACTCAAAAGTATCAGGAGTTGAGTGTCATACTATTCCCCCATCAGCCATGAAGTTCACTGAGCAACCTTGGGCCAGTCACTCCCCCTTCACAAATAAAATGGGGAGAATTATGTGTGCAAACCTGAGCTTCATGGAGGAAAGGGGGGGGGCAAAAATAGGATAAATAAAACAAACAAATAAATGTGCTCAGCCAAACCTGAAAAAGAGAAAGTAGAAGATGACAACACTGGGTGAGGGGTGAAGACCTGACAATATAAACAGGTCAATCAGGCAAAAATTCTAACTCTCCACATCAAATAATATTTGGAGTGGGGGTCACATAAACAAGTTCTAAAGTTAGGCCTCCTAGCTCTGGTTGGGGGTTGTTTTGCCCAAGCTCACTACTTTCAACAGCAAAATTCAAAACTGGAAGAAAAAAAGGAAATAAATCTTCAGTCCTTTGCTGCAGAGAAGGCAGCAGGGGCTAATAAAGAGAGAGCGTTTATAATGACTGAACACAAAAGATGAATAAAGCATAGAAGGTGCAACAGTCAGCACTTCAAAAGATGCTGGCTCTTTAGCGTGTGCCTAATTAAAGGTTTTCTGCACTGCTGTGTGCCTCGGAGAGTACACATCCCAGGTTAAAGCAGCCACCCCTTCAAATCCAGGGATCAGCCCTTCCCTTCTAGGGATGGCCAGAGGTCCCTGTCTGTCACAGCGGCTGAGGAGTTGCTTTTTCTCTCAGCTCTCTCCCACAACTTTCTGCTTTGTACAAACAAAACACCAGGCCGGCAGGACCTACATCTAACACAGCCTCTTGGGAGGTGGCACACGGCCAAATCCGACTGGATGATTCCAGTTCAGACTGGTTCTGGGAACACAAACAAGGAGGTCCTTGCACAGTCAACACTATTTGGACACAGCAGCTCCCACAGCATGCAAGGCTGCTCCTCGCTTATCAGCTGTGGAGACCTGAGGCCTGGTTTGCCCACATTTTTCTGGCCACCTTATCTGAGTGGAGGAAGGTGGAATACCAGTGTTTTTCTTTTAATTCGTTTCACTGTAATTATAATTTTTGCTACGCCACACTGGGAACTTGCTAAAGGGTGAGACAGAAATCAAATAAACTCCCTGCAAACATGGCTGATTTGCAAATGCACCTTGACTTAGACCTGTACAAATGAAAACAAAGCCTCAAGACGGAATTATTCAAGAAATGCTTTTGAATGCAAAGCATCTGAATGAACAATGGTCTTGGGTCCTGTCCTCCTGAAAGATTTTCAGATGAGATCTTCACACAGGAACAGAACATCCTAGCAAGCAGCCTTGAAAAGAAAGGCTCAACACAGACACACAAATCAACATGCCTGATAGCTACACTCCACACTGCTGAAGAGTAGGGGACAGCTTAAGGCAAGGAATGTTAACACCTCTGGAAGAGACTGAGCAGCTAAGGAGAGCCTTAAAGAGCAAGAGAAAGTCATATCTGACAAGGCAGCTTTTGAAATTACTATTCTAGAGAGAAGCTAACACAATCCGCAGTTTACAACCCTGCAACCGAAGCTAGCCAACAGGCGTTTAGTCATTCAGCTTCTGGCTTAAGAAAGTTCTCTTTGTCCTAAAAGAAATACATAAAAATATCATAACAACGTAATATGTAAAAATGAACAGGGCTCTTTCTCTTGAAGAACTGTGTGTATGCATGGAGGGGTGGGGGCAGGGACATCCAATATTAAATTAAGAAAGGAAGGAAGAAACTAGTCATGTTCCTGAATGTTTGCACCATTAGCATGGGGATGACAGCCAACAGAAACAATTCAGATCTTTTATACAAGGCTAATCTCTCTCTCTCTCTCTCTCTCTCTCTCTCTCTCTCTCTCACACACACACACACACACACACACACACACACACCCCGTTGTCAGACCATACCGTTCCTGCTGAAGTTCTCCACTCAAATTGCTTCTCCAGGAGCAAAAGCACATGGAAAATGGCCTTTGTTGAGCCTAAGTTCTGAAGCAGTTTTCCCCAATTGTCCCCATGAACAAGAAGCACCTAACCCACCCACACTCCACTAAATACCATTTTAAGCAAGTGATTCATCCTTAGTTGGCAAATTCCAGAGCAGGAAAGAAAGGAGTGGGTGCCACAGGAGGGAATGGCCAGTATTATGTAATGCAATAAAGTTTGCCAAAGTCTACTTTCACTCCAGGAGAGGAGGCTGGTAAGCAAGAGACAGCAACCAATCTCTCCAGCCAAGTCTCAGGAAGCCTGAATGTTAAGTCATGGTGGTTTTTCTAGCACTTTCACTACAGTAATTTTCATCTTCATGTCTCAGGATACATGCAAGTAATCAATTTTTTAAAAATCCATGACAAGGGCAAGTTTCAACAAAGAAGACAAATTCTTTCTAAAGTTCATCTGGTTTAACCAAAGAGTCATAGTCCATTAATCACAGCAACTACATTAGAAAACACAAAAATTAATTCAAGTGGAATTCTCGAAACACATTCTAGATAAAAAGAAGCTCTGTGGTCTCTACAGTAACATTACTTGAAAGCTGGGCTTCACCACAAGTATGTGAGTTTCACAAGCCCAATGTGAAATAATCACTGTTTGAAATTCCCCAGGCACTAGGCACGTTCTGCAACTGCTACGGGTCCAACTGCAGAGGTTGACCTCTGACATCTCCATCTGACTGGCCCCTCCAGCTTTCTTAAGAAGGTGAGCAGAAGAACTCACAGTCTTTATTGCATTTATATCCCACCTTTGAGAACATGGTTCATCCTGCTCCTCAGTTAATCTACCTCACAGGGTCACTGTAGGGGTTAGGAGGCTGTGAGTGGCCCAAGATCACCCAGTGAGCTTCATGACTGCATGGGGATTTGAACCAGTCAGACACTCTAACCAGTACACCACACTGGCTTCCTAGAGTACTTCTGATATGGGGCAGCTATATAAATTAAGCAGGTAAATAAATATAGGGAATATTTCCCTTGAAACTTGCATTTGTTTTATTCTGGGTTGTTTAATTTTCTGTTTTAATGTATTGTAAAATGCTTTGAGATTTTTTTTTCTCTTTGAAATATAAAGCAGTATACAAATGAAATTAATAATAATAATAATTTCATTGCAAAACAAATGGGGATTGTAACCTAGATTTAAGGTGCCATTTGGCAAATAGCTTATATATCTAATGCTGGAAATAATACATTCAGCAACACAAATCAGTATTTCAGGCAAGTATGCCAGAGTCAAGTCTGCAAAAACCTTGTACTAGTGGTCAAGCACTAACTAGAATAAGGAAGACAAAAATTAGTTTGATGAAACACTGAAAACACATTTCAGTTGGTGAGATTTTTATAGACACCAATAGAGGATAACATTGCAATGCTAGGCCCTTCTTTTGCAAAGTCCTTTGCTGATTGGAGAAAATTAATTTTCAGAGCTACCAATTATTTACAAGCATCTATAGCACTTTTCCCAAGTACCTGTAATGAACATTTTGGACATGGTTCACATAAAACACATAGGCAAATTATGGCTTTGCGAGGACAAGCAAGTGTGCCAGTACATACAAGTGTGCCTCACCCTGTCCCGTTCCACCCCCGTTCTGCCTTCTACCACGTCCAAAAGGACCCAAGCATCAGCGACTGTTCATCAATTGGACATGCCTAAAATGGCTATCGCCTGTACACACATGCAATTTGACTGGGAAGGAAGATACAGTCCTTTAAAACCAGTTTCATATGATACACATTCTATTCCAAAAATTCTCTCATTCTCCCACAGCTCTTCATTGAAAAATAAAAACAAAACAAAAAAACCCTTCTATCAAGTCCTTGCTAAGCTTGAACAACATTATTTTGCCACAGTAATCCATTCAGCTACAGCCACAATTTAAAACCAACACTCCATTCATCTCTCAGGCGTCATTACTAAGAGAAGGTTATTCCTTTAAACTAACAAAATTTGCTGGAAAAAACACATGCAGGCAGGGGGTGGGAGAAGAGAAAGCAAGGCAGACAATGACTGATAATTGGCACTGGATTTTAAATAGAAGTGGGAAAGCCGTATGAAACCAATCATATTAACTTTGTTCCATGAGGCACCATTTAAGTTGACACATTTTGAAATGTAGTACATATAAATGTCAACAACTTCATTCTTAAGCAGGGGCTCAAATGCTGAAGGTACAGGTCTTCAGGGGGCACAGGGGAATAGAGCAATAAGAAAAGGACACTGCAATATCCCATAGGTAATCCTTGGGAATTCATATTCCAGGATGAAAACATGGCAGTAATAAATATGACAGGGGCGTTTACATACCTGTCACTGCTGGTACTGCTACTGCTGCTGATTGAATCACTGCTTGATGATCTGCTCCTAGAGCCGCTGCCACTAGGGGACCTAGTAGGTCTTGACGCTTGGCTCGCCAGCCTCTGAGGAGACTGGGTCCTAGACTGGGATGAATGTGGTGACCGGCTCCTGCTGTGCTGGTAATTCCGCTCTGGCCTCCGGCCTCGTACCTCCCGTGTGAGATCATCCCTGTAGATATCCCTGTGTACCACGCTGGGCAAAGTAAACTGCTCCCGGGCCCGAGGCTCGTAACGGGGGTCATGAGCATCAAAACGGCTCGGGCTGCGACTCCGAGAACTGTAATAGAGTCCATGTTGTAAAGTCCGCTCTCGAGGATCTCTATAGTAATCCTGATCATAATGTCTTGTCCGATCAAATCCTCCTGTCCCCCGTTCATGGTGTCCATAGGCACTATGTTCATAAGCACGCTCCCTGTTATCTGAAGCCCTGCATTTAGGAGGGGGAAAATATTTATGTCAATCAGAGATGGAGGAGAAGGTCCCAACATCATGCAAACATTTAGTGTGGCATTGGCGATCTTCACAAGTAATATTAATAATAAATGACTCTAAATGACTATAATGACTATAAAGCAAAACCAATGAGCTTGGTTCTTCCACACAACTCCTCAGTTACATCTAGGTACAGCACAGCTTGGCACTGATTCTGCTTCACTGAATAAACTGGGCTTTCATGACCAGAGTTCTGCATCACAGAACAAACTAATGATCTTCTGGGCCCTGAATGATTTTCATATAGTGTTTTTTTTTTAAAAAAAACCACCAATTTAAAATATAATTATTCTAGGAGCACAATGCTCTAGGATTCTAAATAATTACAACTATTCATATTTTTCATTGCATGGGTATGCTGAAGATCTTTTGCTAAATGTTTGGCTGGCCATGAAAGCCCCTGTGAAAAGCATGAGTCCAGAAAAGGCAAGTTACTGTTAGCATTTTAGTTGCTAAGATTCCTTGGATATAATGTCAAAACAGCGAATGCTCAATACATTGATCCTATTAATTATCCAAGAGGTAGGTACTTTTAAGTGCCACAGACAATGTGAAGACAAAGCCATGCCCACAAAAGGCGTTAAGTCCCCAAAGCAAGATTTACTGGTAAGCTGTGGGCATTTTTCTAAGCAGCTTTGAATCAAAGAAAAGTGGGGTATTAATATTTAAAGAATAAAGCTAATTGCCACAGTTTCTATACTCCACATAAATAATCAGCAGTTTGCTCTACTATGTACTTCAGAGTTAATGAGAACACTGTGCCTGTGACTCAATTCTATGGCCCAGAACACTGATGAGTATTTTCATAGGATAGTATTTCAAAACAGAAAGCAAAATGACCCAGAAGGCTTCCAATAGTTTAGTACTCTAATTTATTAAAAGTAAAAGGATGGCCAATCTTTAGTGGCATGGCTAATCAAGAAAAATAGTAATTCAACAGGAAATGTTTGTGGATTTAGTAATAAGCCAGAGCCTGAGTTAGTTGCAAAATTTAAAGCCCCATTTTAGGAAGAAGGGTTTTAAGCCATCTCCCTTTGTTCCAACAGTCTTCTTTGAAAACCAATTCACAGCTACTTCAGTTCTAGGCACTCAATCCTCTCCCACCTCCACCCCCACAGTTCCTCCTCTTCTGCTGGGTCCCAGGACAGATCTTCTCAAAAGCTTGAACTCTTTTGTATTTTTCTTTTGTTTAGTCTTAAGAGTGGATTAGAATCTTCCTTGATTATAAATTTCTCTCCTTTCCTACACATGCATCTCAAGCACAGGGCTAGTAATCCCTGAGATGAAGGTGCTTGATGAATCTTAAAGGCTTTCTTTTCTCTGAATTCCTGCCTCTTGAGCAATTCAGAGTTGTCTTAACAGAAATGCAAAGAAAAATTCCAAAATGCACAATATACATTTCCAATTATTTGCAGCTACATGCAAATAAGGCAGCAAACTGTTTCCAAATGTGTGCACGTGTTGTGTGCATGTGTGTCTTCTTCCTTAAAAGAAGAAAAACAAGCAGCACTTTGCACCCTATGGAACATTATGCCAGTGAGAGCTGGTGTAATAAAGGAACAGAAGCAATACTCCTAGAGGGTTACTGGTATAGTAAAAGAGCTCCTTATCCATTAGAAGGACACAGAAGACAGACAAAAGAACTAGCAGAGCTGAAAATCTAATGACTACAGCAGTGCTGATTATCTATTAGTACTAATTACTACTGGAGTTAGTGGAAAGAGGGATTGACTTGGGTTAGGAGAGGAGCTAATATACACAGGGCAGGACATACCAACCTTTTCCAAGTGTGGAAACACGACCTATATTCCCAATTAAATCTAGGGAGAGAATTGTGAACATAACTTCCCCAATTTTGGCCCCTCTTATAGGGGTAATCCACCTTCTTAATGGGCAAGGGTGTCAAAATGATATTTTAGATGAGCGAGCAAGAAAAAAAATCTTAGTGACAAACAGGGAAAAAAATCCACTGGAAGCCAGTTGTCCCAGATTGACATGAGGACTCTGTAACCCCCAGACTTCATTCTTCAGGCAGCAAATCACGTCTAGGTATATCCAACAAAAGAGAGTGACTCCAGCTCTAAGTCTGAATCAAACAGTTGGTAGAAAATACACCAAGATATGAATAGATGAATGTCTCACTGCTGGCTAGCAGACATCCTCTGTCCATCTTTGTAACCATCCAACAAAGTCAATTTTCTCTTTATGTATCCACAAGCTGATTATCAACAGTCTTTAAAGCTAAAGTGCCTTTTAACTGTACAGTGACAAGTGCGCTCTTAACAAGTCTAGATAGTAATCCACTCCCCTGGGCCACTGGGATCTTGGCTGTGTACCATCCCACAAATTCGAGGTAGTAGCCATTATTCCAGCACCTTAACAGACGGCCTGTAATTTCCAAGATTTAGCAGTGTCCATCTCCTTCACTTTTGCCAATACCATGAGGAACAGTAATCCCAAGATATACGGAAGTGGTGTAGATCCAAAAGTGGAAACATCAAAAGCTGCCTTCTGCTGTCTTCACCATACCACAATGTATTCCCATGGCTAGAGGTTGTTTGTAGAATCCAAGACGATGAATGCATAACTTTTAAAAAGCCTACTAGAAATTTTTGGAATCAATCCAATTCTATACATAAACTATGCACACCAGAAAAACCCTGAAAAAACTAGCCATGAAGCTTCTCCAAGACTCTGTAGGTTCTACATTCTGAAGATACTCCATACTGGGTTTTGAGGCTTGCAGTAACGAAATAGCTCCATTTGATAATAAGGATACATCCGAGTAAAGCCTTAACGTTATCCAAGAATGAGATTGTTCTAGAAGTTCTAGAAGAATAGCTCCATAATCGAGGATGACCATCGGAAGTCTTCCGTCTTAGGACCAAGTATCCAACCAGCTGCAGGAAATATCCTCTACAGATCCACAAGATACCAGCCACTGGGGCGGGAATCACTTCCGTTTCCAAACCCAAAATAGGAAATGCAGATAAATCCCCAAATTTTAAATCCATCTGGGGGCCCTATACAGGAGTTTGTGTTTCTCACCACATCAAATACAAAATACCTGCCTAGTGAAACCTTGGAACTTACCCATCAAGTCTCCGCTCATAGCGTCCTTCCCGTGCATGAAGCGATGGTGGTGGGCCATACGTGGGCCCACCACCACCTCCTCTGAACCCAGAAACCTCTCTACTACGAGATGCTATGGAAACTGTATCATCCAATCCCCGAGCAGCGCTAGGAATGGTTCCCGGTTCATTATAATCCGTCCGAAGGTCTCTATCTCCCATTTTGTTGACAGAGTTGTGTGCCTTCTGGGCACTCTTGATGTCCACAAAATCCACAAAGGCTGCCACGCCACCTTCTGACCCCCTTTTGGGGAGAATTTTGACACTTTCAACACGTCCATATCTAGGGGAGAAAGAAAGAAAAAGAATATGTATTAAAGGCTCACACAGACATAACATGTTGTCAAACCACATTTTAGTTGGCTGAAATTTCCAGCACTGAGGCTGTGATGCTAAGCATATTTATTCTGCAATCCATATGTGACTCCCCTCTGTTTTATCTGTCCTTGTAAACAAAGGTTTCTGTTAGATTTGCTTATGATTTTATTGTGTATTTAGTGTCTGTCGATGTTAGGGATGATGTCGCAACCATTGGCTCACACAATAAAAGTTTGACTTGCATATTTATTTTGAATTTATTCCTGTTAAACTTTCATTGCAGTAACTGTGCTTCACATCATGGCTTTAGTCTGTTAGAAACAAAGTTTCAAACAAACTGCTTTTTTACTCAGCTGCTCCTATCCTTCCCCTCACACTTTATAAGTAAGTAAACAAACAAACAAAGCTGTGATACAATATTCAGTTTTGAATACCCCTATATATATATATATATATATATATATATATATATATATATATATATATATAAAATTATGCTTTATACTGAAAGAAAAAGTCTTTTACATAAAGGTATGCCACAGCTCCAATATGCTTCAGCTCAATCAGCCTTAAAAGTAACCAGATCAAAGGATTTATTGAATGTGTGTATTTCCCAACTTGCTCACAGTTTAGTAATAATATTTATTATTTGCAAGGCACTGCTATACAGTTTTAAAAAATAGAACTAATAACCAAGTCCTGCCCATGGGCTTAATATCTAAACAATGCTGTAAATCGCAGCTTCAGCCAGGTTTGGAAGAATATTTGGGAATTCCTAGGAAAAACCAGATAAAACATTTCATATCCCTGGATATCAGCACCACAGTTTGCACACACCAGTCAACCAAGGAAGTTTCTGTGTTTTTTGCAACCCCAGCGAGCAGGGGATCTGTTTGACCACTAATTTACAAATGTGGGTTTGAAGCCAATACACAAGATAGTCCTATTGAAATCAACAGACATGTCTGCTTTGAGTATGACTAATTTGATACAGCCCCTGGAAATATTTTTAATGTTCCCAAACTGGATAGACAAGATGGAAGTTCTGAAATAATCCAATTTTAATAAATCCACCTGTAAAGACCCTTTAACTGAACTCCCAGCTCCTTTGAACAAAATAAGTTACTGTATTTTTCGCTCTATAACACGCACCAGACCATAACACGCACGTAGTTTGAGGAGGAAAACAAGAAAAAAAATATTCTAAACGAAATAGTGGATATATGATTTTTGCTGTGGCCACAGACATGTGATCTGACAGTGAGTTTGGAGTAGCCCAATGCAGAAATCCTGAGGATCCATGTGGATCCATGCTTTGTAACCACGGAGGAGGGAAGGAAGGGGAACCATGGATCCTCTGCTCATGACTGCAGCAGATCCCCCCGCCACCCGCAGGCATTCGCTCCATAACACGCACAGACATTTCCCCTTACTTTCTAGGAGGAAAAAAGTGAGTGTTATGGTGCAAAAAATACGGTATTCTGTAAGCATTACAGTTCCACAGATGTTCTATAAATGTTCCTTTTCAAAACAGAAAATAAACTAACCTGGAGAAAGATGACAAAACAGTGCTATCTCACTAGAGAAAGTGCAAGAACAACCAAGGTTGTCAGACAACCTTCATGTATCTTTAATTACCCTTTAATTATAGCTGAGAAAAAGAACCATCCAGCTTCCAATTTTGACACACCTGACTCCATTTTCAAGAGTCTGAATTAGAAGTTTTGGGCCCAAGCAGTGAAAGAACAAGAGTCAAAAACCCAGAAACACAGTTACATGGACTAGCCACATGGCAAAAACAGTGTGTCAGCAGCACAATTCCCTCAGCGTCATTCTCTCTCCAGGCTCATAGACACTAGCGAAATCCACAGATTCATCCATGTGTGAGAACTGGCACCACCAAAGAAGTTCCACAGGAAGGGAAACCTGCTGAGTATTGCCAGGAAAGGCCCTACATCTCTGCCACAGGGAACAAGGGGGCCACTAATGCTCTTCAGTAGAAGCAGAAATCCCGCCACAGAATTTGATGGTTATTACTTGCTTCAAGTTCTCCAATGCTAGCTGGTCTAAGACTCATGGGGTGCAGAAACCTCGTACAGTGCAAGGGGTAGTAGAGCACGTTCTGTTCAGATGACTCTTAAGTGTTTTCAAAAACAACTGATGGGGCGATGTAGGACTCCCAGCCTTGAAATCTCTGCTAGCTACACAAAGCTCACTGGCTGCATTGGAGAAATCAGCACAGCCAATCAAAGGAGGAGGGGGGACCACAGCTCCGTAGCAGAACACATACTTTGCATGTAGCAAGTCCCAGGCTCAATGCCTGGAGATTTCAGAAGCAGGTGACGGGAAAGGCCTCCGAGTCCAAGAGCCCAAAGGGCCACAGCCAGTCAGAGAGCCTAATACTAGGCTAGATGGATAAATGGTCTGTGCTGGTTTAAGGAACTTTCCTATAATCAGAGGCACAGGCCAAATTTACAATATCTGTGGGAGGAATGAAACCTATGCAGTCCAATTTCTCCATCTACAGTTTTAAAAACCAGGCACAGCTGGAGACACTATTGCCAGATTACTACCACAGAGATTGCCCTATTTTTTTCAGCCCTAACACAGATTGCACAATACTTGTTCACCCACACCTAAATCTCAGGGCTGTGTAACTATTTGGCACAGCATGTCTTCTCATGCAACAAGCCACTGGGATGCGTGTGGCAGCTGCTTTTCCAGGAGGAGAGAGTAAAAGTTACACATCCTCAGCAACATACACAACCCTCAAGACAAAGCAGCTGTGCGAGCAGGAAGGCTTTCAACGCTCTGTGCCCTAGCATCGCCTGCGCCTTTTTAATTGCCCATACCTTTTAGTCACCCACCGTGAAGATTAATCTGCCTAGTGATCCAGCCCAGCCCCACCCATTGGCTACTCTCCAAACTGCTCCTGTGGTGGCAGTTCCCGCGGGGAGGGGAGCTGCATTGCTTCATGCTATCTGATCCCGAAGGGAGGGGAGGGAAAAGATCTGCAATGTTGCATCACGGGATCATTTACTGCAGCAGAACAATGCACTGCAAGGAGAAGAGAGGCTTTCTGAAGGGCTGCCGGAGGACAGGCAATGGAGGAAAGGGAGAGCATTTTTCACGGTGGCATTTGCAAGAGCCACAACAAGGAAGGAGAAACAGCAGAGAAAAGCTTTTGTGAGGGTAACCTTCGTTGGGAAAGAGACACAAAGAGGACAGGAGCCATCATGACCTTCACCATGCTGAAAAGAGCCCTTGTGAAAACGCTTCCTCCAGCTCTCTTTACTTACTTCAGCCTTTCCAAGAAGCAAACAGATAAAAAACAGAGCAAGGGGGGAGAGGGGGGATTTGCTGCATGCTGGCTCTAAAGATCCCCATGAAAACAAAGCTCCTCTTGTTGCTCTTTTTTAGCAACCTTCCCCACCTTGCATAATTCATGTTAATCAGTAAGTAACTCGCAGCATGTCAGACAAGCTGGTCTCATTGTATGGTTTGCTTTTCAGTGGCTTCTATGAAGCTCTTTCTGCAAGTAGAATCCTCTGGGGGGCATGAAGCCCTTTTCTTAGTTCTCTGGAACAAGTGTAAGACCTTTCAGTTGATCTGTTCCTTTAAGGCACCTGAAGGCTCCAGAAGACAGAACAGCAAAACTGGGACTCAGGGCCCCTTGTCAATTACTCAACCACAAGGCCACGCTAAGCCAGTTTTTCTGGACTTAAACATGATCAGCACATTCACCTTAGACCAGGCTACCACAAAGAAGCCAACAGGGCAGCTGTGCTGCCCCCTCTCCTCTTTCTTCCTCCACAATGGATCCTGGGGCAGGTGGTATTTTTCCAGGCTTAATTAAGTAGATTTCTTCATTGTCATCCTTAGGCTACGTGTCACCATGAGACAAGCCTCAGCTGAACTGGGGAAATGGGGAGACCTGAGGAAACTGTCTGCAATAATCCATCATCACACTCCATAGCAACCTAAGTTAATGATGTGCATGTTGGCATTTTTGTTTGTTAACTATAATTAGTAAAACTGATTACAAAAGATTACGACACTGAGGACATTAAATCTGGGGCGGCAGAAGTCTGCAAAGGCCACCAGAAAAAAATAGGACAGCTTAACAAAATATAAACGGAAAGAGCAAGAGCCAATGTGGGGCTGTTTTCCAAAAATAGGAATTTCATGGTAACAGGGATATGGTGACCGGAAATTTAAAAGTCAATATTCCATCACTGAATCTGACTTAGTTAGTACTCATTCCAAAGACTAACACAATATCTAGATTTCACACATGCATTTTATACAGTCATTATTGGTCAATTTAGTCCTTTTTAAAGCATAGCTGTGAAAGAGAGCTTGTGGTTTGCAAAACTAGGTTCTCCCAAGCTACTGAAAGCAGAACTAAACTGCTGCTGTTTATTTGCTGGCAACAGATTCCAAGGGCTCAAGGCAGAAATTGGCTTAATTAACAACACTGATTAGGAGAAAACCATATTCACAACTGCTGCAATGTGTGTTTAACCAAAAAGAAAGTGTGCTAAATGTGGCGGTTGTGGGGGGGGGGGAGATTCCAGAACCTGCCATTCACATTTTTACAAGTCACTCTTCTTTAGACAAACACCAGCTTTGCTCAAATCTATCACGGAATTGGAGGAGGGTGCGTAGACACATGTACAGGTACTACAGGCTCTTGCTAAGCACTATAGGTGTGTTCATATTGCTCATCTTTGTTCATGCAAACACAGCCCAACCAAGTGAGGTCAACTACTAACAATGTGAATGCATATATTCTATTCAATTAAAATCTCTATCTCCCCCCCCCACACACACACACACTATCCCATGGGCACATAAGCTGGTTAGCAACACACGCATTTAAAAAAAACCAATGCCCAAACAAATTATAGGTATTGCAGACCTGGAACACCTACAGATACACTGATTTAATGGCATGCACAGAGCAGGGCAATAATCTTATGTTCCCTGTTACCATTTCCCATTAGTCTGCTTGCATATGTCTATAAAAATAGGTAAGGAAGTTGCAAGCTCTTTCCTCCATATTTCCTGGAGTCCTAGTAATTATCTATGTTAATTTCAGGCAAGTACGGGCAGCTCCATACCATACATTTAAAGCACCTGGCTTTCCCCAAGGAATACCAGGAACTGTAGTTTGTTATGGGTACAAAGAACTGTAGGTCTGTATGGTGAAAACTACATAATTCTTTTGAGGAAGTTGTGTGCTTGAAATGTATGTTGGATCTGTTTTAAATGTTTGGTGTGGATCTGCCCTAGCTCAAGAGAAAATTCTATATCACATAAAATTTACACAGTTAAGATGATAAATCCAGAGGAGTTTGGCATGCTGAAGGTCTTCCAGGCAAAGAGTAACAGTACCTACTTCTTCACTATAAGCTCCATCAAAACATCAAACACTTGTTTCATGTTACAGTTAGTTGCTAAGCAGTTGTTGTCACAGGCATGTAGCAAGCGGCTAGTTTTATCACACTGACTGCACTGCGATAAATGCTGAACATATAGCAAAAAAGCATTACTGTAAAGGAAATGGCACTTGGCCATCCTCAGAACTGTTCTCCAGGACAGTGTGCATCCTTCTTTCAAAAACTATGCTTAAGTTCAATGCCCTCAACATCCAGGGCATGTTTGGTTAACCTAAAAGAGAGGTGTTGCAAAAAAAAAAAAAAAAAAAGGCCATTCCATATAGCTCTCCCCCTCTAGCCGGATTAAACACTTCACATTTTCCCTCACATCAAGGGATAACTAGCTGGAGGTGGCATGCCTTTGAAAAAACAAGAAAGCCCAGTTCCAAAGAAGTCTTCAGTGGCATTAAATTGAACTGGTTGCAGCTCTAAGCTGCCAGTGCATTTTGGCTTTCACCACAGACACATAAGGAGCACACAGCAGCTCTTCCTGGCATCCACAGATCTGGGTGGCCAGTGCCAGTTTTCAAGCTGCTGACAGAATTTCAGACTGTGCATCATTCCAGTCTATCCTCGAAAGAATGGCAGATGACAGCTATTTTCAAATGCAGTATACAACCCACCCACCCTCAAGGATCATCAGTGCACCAGTTTGGAATTAAAACACACACACCCCACACTTCCCATGAAGCGAAAGAGCACAGGCATATTTTTTTAAGGGGAGGGGAGACAGTGAAGGTGCAAGTATGCAAGACTGAGGTTTTTGATTAGTTTGCCAATGCATCAATTCAGAGTGGGGAAAATATTGGTTGGTTGGTTTATACAGCACCTTTATCTTCCAATGATCTCATGGTTCTCTTCCTCTCTACTTCATTCTCACAGCAAACCTCTGAGGCAGGTCAGGCTAAGAGATGGTGAGTGGCCCACGGTCACTCAGTGAGCTTTATGGCTGGGTGGGGATTCAAATCCAGCTCTCCCAGGTCATAGGTGTGCAGTTCAAGCACTACAAGACTCAAGGCAAGGCATGAGCCTAGCAATCATTTTGACACGAGACTTCCCGCCACGGAGAACGAGAGTTCGTTTCTGAACATGGCATGGCACCAGTTGGGACTGCATAAGACTTGCACTGGTATATGGAGAAGCACATGTGGGCACACAGAGTTCTACCTGAGTCTTCAAAGAAGTTGTAAGTTTTAGAAATACAGGCTGGGCCCCTGAACAATAAGGACTATGTTATGTCCTCCAATTGCTCTTGCAGCAGGCACAAATAGGTTTTCCCATTGTAACATGAGGCTAAGGAGACTTACACAAACAGAAAAGAGGTGTTCTGAAAATCAAGAGGGAGGAGCAGGAACCATCAAATGCATCAGCCAAAAGACAGCCCAGCCATATCTACCTGAATGTAGCTCACAGTCAGGTTGATGTCACTCAAGTGTCCTAAAGGCCATCTTGGCACAGCCTCATCAGAGATGTCCTGTTCCCAAGTGAAGAGAATTCCCTAACATGGGGAAAGTTAGCCAAAAGGGAGATCACCCCACCTACTGGTTTTAGAGATTCTCTTTTGCTTTCCTTAAAAAATTGTGTTTCTTCAGACTGATGGCGAAACCAAAGACCGTTACCACTTGTGGGGCTGCACTTGCTCAAGGCTGCTGTCCACAGACCACAATGAAAGTCTCAGGGCACCACAACACATGTCAGAACAGCTTCTGTTGCTTTAGAAAATGTTTCACAAGTGAATCAACTTGCAACCTTATATGGTTGTATTGAACATTAGTCCTACTAAGAACAGACCCATGGAAATTAATGGACATGACCAACTTACTAGGTTTAATTTTCAAATGTTTTGATACTCAGCACTTTTGCTTTTTAAAAAAAGTTTCCCTTTCTACAAAACATAACATAGCTTGCCACCATTAAGGCAACATACTTCCTACATCTGTGGTTTGACAGAAGCAAGGCCCCCATGACCTCTGCACAGTGTTCAAAACTCCCATTGTTCTAGGCGCATTTTGTGACAGGGAATTTCATTAGGGCAAGCAGTTTCTGAGCTCTGGGTGCAGTAAAATTTCAGTAAGCCTAAGATTTCAGATTAAAACTGCAGAGTGGAAGGAAAGGAGGACCTTTTTCCTGCCTTCCCACTTCCAACTACTCTTTGAAGACTGGAGAAGAGCCCCTCTGAAGAATATTAGAGGGAAGGACTAAACCATGTGAAAAATGAACATAATATTTCATATTTCAGTTTTTAACACTGCCTCTGCATAGTTCTAACTCGGAGCTAGTACCATGGGAGCAATTATGCAGGAGTCAAATTGCAATGACTTCCCCATATAAGCCAAGAGATTGGAGGCAGTATATCAAGACTAGTCCTGACCCAATACCAGACACTAAGTGCTGTCTTTGAAGGACAAACCAGATTTCCCACAAGCCAAGGCCCTTGGGGATCAGGCAGTGTCCCCCAGAATCAGTGTTGAGGATCAAAGGAGAAGGCGGGAGCCCCGCTCCCTGCATCTGCTGGCACCAAAAGGTCCAGTTCTGGGCCAGACTGACAACAGAGCATACTCTGTGGACCCAAAGTCCACAGAGCCTCATGAGTCAAGGGCATCCTCATGAGCAAGTAATCCCTGAAACTCCTTCACCACCAGTAACTGTGGTTAGGGTGTGGTCTAGGAGGTCTGAGTACACAAAGTCTGCCTCTTGAGCCTCCGAGTTGCAAGCAACTTCCCATATCGCTGGTTCCTTGTTTCCAAGCCTCATCTCCCCCTCCTTGTTGTGCTGCACTTTGCCTGGACTCTCTGAGGTATTGACCTCGGACTGCTGCCTGGCATAGCCTCTGCATCATGCTTTGCACCTGAACTGATTCCAGGTGTCTGACCCTGGTTTGTTTGGACTGGACTGCACCTTCAACCTTGTTTTCCTTGGCGAGTGTTGCTGTAAGAGGCTTACAGCTCCTGGAACTGGGACCCAAGCTCACTGAAGAACAACAACACAGTAGGGTGGGGGGTGGGGGAAGAGAATGAAATAAATTCCTTGCATCAGATTATAAGGAACATATGATCATGTTAGTTTTCCATACCACTTTTTAAGAGCCAAGGCAATATATAGCAAAATATAAACCAACAACCATTAATAAAATAGGGTACCCAGCCTTTAATACACTAGGAGGGATGCCTTAATCTCAAGAACAACTCCATTTTACAAGTGTTGTTTTATTAATGTTTATTCTATGCATTTATTATTGCAACTCACCGTGGAGTCTTATGACGAAGGGTGGAATATTAGTTTTAAAAATAAATTAAAGAAACCTTTCAAGAAGTGCTCTGGGAATGTGTGTGTATAAGTCAGTGGTATGGATGCAGCCCATGGGGCCTCCCTATCCAGCCCCCAGTGTCCCCTTTTCACCCCCGCCACAATTAAGCTTGGAAAAAATCTGTCTAGTGGCTCAAACAGAATGTGTTTTCCAAGAGTAGTTGTTGGGGTTTCTTCTGGGGGGAGGGATGGAGAACTGGGTAATCTTCATGGAGAATGAAGCTAAAGAAAGGTCAAGCCTCCCAGCTGTAATCTCCAGGAAGATCACATAACTGGGCTCCCATAAAGGAAAGCCCATAAAGGAAATGCTTTTTCCAAGCCTAACTGTTAAGCAGGGAGAGTGAATGTGTATGCTGGATGTCTGTGCTCAGTATCTCTACCTACTTTGGTCTTTGCCATGCCCACTGTTGGCATTCCCCCCCCCCAAAAGGTTAACCAAGGAAGTATGCAACCTGAGGGGTTCCTCTCCATGCTAGGCAGGTGTATTATCTCTCATACACACTATCCAACAGGGATCTAAGTAAGACCGTCTACAAGTACTAGTCATGCTTCCAGTTTCAGGATACAATTTGATGCACCAAAACATGATGCAACACTAGCTTAACTAGAGGCCACAGTGGGACATACATGCACATATGCCATTAGTAATGACTAGCCTACACCACTGCCCTTCAGTATCTCAAGTAAACAGATACACAACCCTTTCTTTATCTATTCATTTGTAAAAATGAAGCCAACAGATCATTAATGCATGTAATTAGCAGTCAACTTAGTTTGTCAAGTTTAGTCACACTGAGTGAGAGTATGACCACCACTCCCCTCCCACGCCAAAAGCACAAAAATGTTTGCGGAATAAGAACATTTACTTCTATAGTTCAAAGACTTCAGGCTTTGCGACAAGGAACCCATGAGCCCATCTTGCAACACTAGTGACCTTTGTCTAAAGCTTTACTGCATACAACCAACCGCAACAGAGATATTATGAACTCAGCATCATATTTCTTGCCCCTGAAAGAATTTCAGCCTTCCTAGAAGTTTTACATCTGGCAGACAAGGAGATAGTTTACAGCTAGAGATTATAATGATTGCCTTCTCTCTCAGCTCATTTAATTACCTCCTTATCAGACATGTCCAGTTTCACAAAAGTCAGCTAAGATTCCTGGAGCTCACTTGGGTTAATTAGAAATTTGTAGAATACAAAAGGCTGAAATCCTAGCACAATTACTAGGAATCAAGTCCCATTTAATGCAGCGGGGCTTGCGTCTGCGTAATCAGTTTTGGGATCAGAATTCAAGGCTGACTTTGGGAAGGTTATGTGCTTCAGTGCGTACCTTTCTCAAATAGCCAAGCCACTTGCAAAACAGGGTGCAGATCACATTGCGGAATGTCAGACATGGTATCGCTTTTATGGTATCATGACTATTTAGAAGCAGGCTCTTCTAGAACAAGAAACAAAGCAGCTATGTGGGAAGTTTAAGAAAAATACAGCCCATGAAGTTTCATCCGTTGACACAAACTTTCTAGAGGTTTGGCTGCTTTGTGGCTTTTATGCGTTTTGAAATGTTATTTATAGAACACTGTCACAGAATGCAAAGAACTGCTCCCCAAAGGAAATTTCAAGGCTGCCCCCACTTTACGGGCATGAGGCTTGCTCAAGGCTATCCAAAAATCCACAGCTGAATCAGACGATGTGAGGCTGCCCCTCCTGTTCAAACACTCATTTCATGTCCAGTGGGCTGGCAGGAAGGAAGCATCCAAGGATTTCTCCGGGGAAACGCACCAGCAGCCTCAAGCTGTGTAACAAGCATGTAGATCTGAGGAATCCTACACATCATAAAGTGGCAGAGAGCAGAACAATTCTGTCAGCCATAGCATAGCAATGATCCCAAAGCTACCTAGAACCTGGAGCACTCTGCTCCTCTTCCTCCAAAAGATAACAATGAGGGTGTGGGTAGAATTCAAAACACAATAGCATTAAGGCAGCAAACCAAACTTTGCCAATTACAATTGCAGTTATTCTCATAGGGATCTCTGTCCGTCTTCAGAAGGAAAGCCTACTTTCTCTGCTACATCCTTCCCAATGACTCATTCCCTCTCTGCACCAAATCCTCCTCCTGTCAAGTCACTTGCAAAACAGGGTACGCAACACCACGCAGCTGCAAAATTTAAATGAAGGTGGTAGTTTACTTAGGGAGCCATGTACAAGATCCAGATCCAGCCTTCTCAATCGGTACAGCCTTGGAAGCATGTTTAGGCTTTCATTAGTCATGTAGAGGCAGAACAGTGAACAGAGAGACTAGACAGCTAGCATCCAGCTGTACATTCTCCTGTCTGTGGGGGATGAAAATGCCAGAAGGCACGCAGCTTGCGCTGCTTATGTGCATTAGTGCAAAGGTAGACAACATGGTGCCCTCCAAATGTTGTGGACTCCAACTCCCATCAGCCCCCTCGCCCCCACCTCTGCCAGCACGTCATGGATGATGGGAGCTGTGGTCCAACAGCAACTGGAGGGCACCACATTGGTAGAAAGGAGGAGGGAACAGTATGCGACTTGAAGTCACCAAAAATAAAGAATGTACAGGAAAAGGCCTTAGGGAAAAACAGGTCTTAAAGGATACCAAACTGGTGTTTTTCTCCCACAATAAGACTCAGGGCCTAAAAAGGGTAAAATGAAATGGGAAACCTCAAATGTCACTTTTCATGCATCTTGTGAACATGAAGCAGCACAAGCTCTTGAGAAGCACTCATTATGTTTGTGACACCCATCTTTAACAGTCACCATTTTATTAATGGACTAAACACACACATTATCTTATGTACTTAAAACAGAAGTAGTTGAGAGCAAAGGTTCTTATTTTTCTCCTCAAGTTAATCATGGAGAAACGTGGACATTTGGCATTTGTGCAGGGGAAAAATGTTACTATATTTAGCCTCCTTCTCTTTGCAGGCTGCCATGCTTCTGTTTCAGCAGTGGGAAATTGCTTCAGTACTTCAATGACTGAAATGATTTGGATGCATTTACACTAGCGAAACACTTTCAGTTGCAACTAATCAACTCCTCAGGCCCTGAACAGAAACCATGAAAGGAAGGGGTACCTTAGCAGTTTCAGATGCCGTTTTAAATACGACGTATAATCTGTATGCACCAACTTAAAGAGACTTAAAAAAAAGAAAATATCTGTATTTCCAGAATTACAATATCACCTCCACCATACCTATCACATAGCCCCCTTACTAGCAGTCATGTTTTAGACTAAGTTCTTTGGGGTAAGAGATCTGTTTTTTCCTTCTAAAACTCTGTAAAGTGCTGTGTACATAAAGGGCACTGTATGTATAAGAAGAATAAAATAGTATCTTTGACACAAACAAAACCTCAGGGCAGTTTCCCCCCCCCCAAAAAAAAAGGATCACAAGAACTGTCAAAATTACAGGCAAAACATTATTCGGATATTATTGTAACAGCCCCCAAATATACAAAAACACAAATTTACACAAACTAATAAAAATGGTATGTACCCAAATTCATTTTACAGAATTCAGAAGCTTACAACTTTATGACATTTTGCTTGGTCCTAATAAAGGCATTATGGAAAAGGCAGTTTACTTGAGACTTCCAAGCTTCTCTCCTCAATTCCCTTTATAAGGTTTTAGAGTTAGGAGTCCCATTCGGAAACATTTTTTTTCCTCTTTAACGAGTCATTCCTAAATGTACTTTTTTTAGAGTACATTTTTTTTAGAACCCTGGAATGAACAACTTGAATGTGTTTTCTTCTGAAATGAGAATGTATCATCGGTACCAACTAGATGACTACACTTCACAGTGGTGTGCTGCTAACCTTTTTTTACCTTTTGCTGCTAATAGAGGCTAGTATTTGGCTATGCCTGCCATTTATGTCCGGCAATACATCAGGTAGGTTTTTTTGCCTCTGCAGCTAAAGGATGATAATTACTGCTTGCTCAGACTCTGCATATTCTTTGTCCTATTTTCAGACTGGGGGGATGGGTGGGAACTTTGCACAGCCCAGCTAAATCCAAAAAGGCTCTTTTCCCTCTGAACTAAAAGAGGTCCTCTCCTGTAATTAAACCTTACTCATTGTATAGGCAACCACTATCAGCAGCCTTTCAAATATATATGCAAAACACAGCTATCCTCCAGCGCACTGATCTGATCTTCAACTGGCAGGTCAGGACTCACTAGTGGGTCGCAGCATGATCCAAGGTGGGTCATAAAAGGAGCACTACCATCATGCAAATTATGGTAAAAGGATAATAAATGGGTCCCCAGTTGTATGTCTGGGTTAAAAGTGGGTCCTGGGCCTGAAAGGGTTGACAATACCTGCACAAGACAGCCAGGCAGTTATTGTGCAACTGGGCTCTGCCCTTCCCCCACACAAGCCAGGGACATACAAAGGAAGGGCTGCTCTATTGTCAGTGTACAGTACTCACAATGGCCTCCTCCTGCCAACCGAAACTCAATTCAACAGATATCTGATAGTGAAAGGATTCAGTAATCCAAGTAGCTAGAAGCAGATGGAAAACACTTTTGCATATTTGGCCATATCAATTCTGGAATGTGCACCTTAGTATTTACCAGCTCCCACCCACCCCCAATTCCAAATGCAACAGCCAAATAAATCTGATTCTGAAATCCAAGCACATACACTAAATTTCAAGACCTATATTTAAACTGATGGCACATTCAGAAAAATGAAAGAGCCACTTAATTCAGATCCTTCCATTTTTCTGAACCATCACTAAGCAACAGCACCATGGCAACTTTGTCCAGCATTAAAAATGCTCTGTGAAAACAGGGTGAAGACGACACTGAAAAGTCAGATTTAATTCTCACTGGAGGAATTCTTTGGCAATCTTGGTGCATAAACCCATCATGTCTTTTTTTTTAAATCACCACTCCAAAATCTAGTCTATCACTACCCTGCAACAAGCATTATTAAAAAAAACACCAGACAGGTCTAGTTGTACATATCATTTTAAGCTCCGATTATCTGTATTTCCTGTGTAAGGCATAATAAATAATAGGGCAACTGACCATTTCTTAATGGGAAATAAGGCAGATGCTTCAGTTTTATGTAACAGCTACCAGGATCTGACTGGCTGGATTATGCCCCTCTTATACCTAGATTTTAATTCATTCAGATTAATTTCTTAATCCTTTGTCTGCCATTCTGTGTTTCATGCCACTTGGCACAAGGTTATTCTTACAGATTTGGCCCTTTACAAAACCTGGGAAGACTGTTTGCAAGGAGGGGATGTCCCTCGTGACCACAAATGCTGCAGCAGCAACTGCTCTTTTCTGCGAAATATTTTCCCTCTGCATGTTTTGGAGGAAGCTCCGCAGCTCAGGCAACTGTAACAAGGGAGCTGGAGAAATTCTCTCCTTACACTGCTCTCCTAGCACTCCCCCACCTCCCTGTGTGCAGCCCGAGATCAGCTCTGTTCTTCCCTACATAAACTGGGCCGCCATTTTAGAAAGGCATTCACACCAGCCAAAGCACTGCACCAGTCACCACTTCAGAAAGGGAGTCCTTTCCCTGAACATTTCCTCCCTCCCAACCTATGGAAGATGAACAGGGGAGAAAGCAGGAAAATGTCTCTAGAAACAGGCAGCGCTGCTAATGAACAAGTCAAGCTACATGCTGCTGGGCACAGCAAATCCTGCAGCACACAGTTTGCCTGGATGTGTCTCTTCCTCTCTCAGCCACAGAAACCAACACTAAGAAACAAGCAACGCATAGGGAAACCAAGCAGAAATAAAAGGAACCATTGTTCCCATGCATGTTGCATTTTGTATAGAGGAGCACTGTTAAAACCTTTCCCCTCCCTCACCCCCAACACAAAAACAAATGAAAAATTAATGACTGAAGAAAGAACAAATACTAGTTTATCGGACGTAACGCCACTGGTCTTCCTCCCCACACCCAAAACTGCAATACGTGGGAAGGAGGGAGATAAATGATCTGCTTTAAAAGTTGCAAAATGAGTTAACTCTGACAAATTCGGAATATACGTAAAACACTGATGAACAAGCGAAGGCCAAGTAACTAGAGAGCTTCCCTTTAATAAAGCAGGGCAGAGTTCTACTCTCCTTTCTCCCCCTGCTTCACCAGCCAAGCTTGTTCCCCATGAGGTAGCGACCAAGTCTATTTTTCCCATGGTGACTCATTAGGTTCACTCCATAATTTTCCTACTCTAAACATTAGCAAGAAAATTACAAGGAAATTTACAAGCCCTTTCAGAGTCTCAAACTGGAAACTATTTTAGCTGACCAAAACACTTGTCTAGAATTCTACCTATCAGTTTCCTTCCACAATGCCATTAACAGGCTTCCACTGTAACAGCAGAAGTGAGTTGCAAACATGGAGCTTACTCCTGCAATCATATATCACCTAGGATCCATCCACTACTAAGAAGGCTTACAAATCTCTCTCTCTTACACACACACACACATACATATATGTTGGCGCTATTAATAATTATTAAGCCAAATATGACCTGTTGCTAGATAAATAAGAGGCAAGGAAATATTATTTTTGTTTGACTGGGCCTAAGGCAGCAAGAAAAATATAAAAAGTAACAATACCAATCTGGTCTTCAGAATTAGCCATGGCAGAAAACTGTTCCATCGCAAAGGAAACCAAAGGAAGTTGGGTTCAAGCAGGATTTCAGCTTCTTCTCCCTCAAAGTTGTGCTTGAATTGCCAGGTCCCAAACATTTCATTCATAAATTGTTTCAAGAGGCAAGCAAGCAAAATCAATCAATAAATAAACAGTTCAGACTGACACTTGTGCACCCCTGAAAGCAGCAATAGTTTATCCATGTTGTGTTTATGATACACTGAAAATCCAAAAAAAAAACCCAAGAAAAAAACCCACAGTTCCATCAGTGGATAGTGCTGGCACAAAAATAGGGAAGAGAGGAATTAGCAGGCCTCTTCAGGTAAAAGTTGTTTCCATTCCAGAATGCCCTTAGAAAAATCCAATCCACAATGCTGATGGCACTTGGCAGTATCCTTCTTCCTCAGACTCTGGAGTTTCTTTTCTGAAGTTCCTTCCTTTAGGTTGTCAAGGATTCCAAGTGCAGGAGGGGATCCTTAATCCCAGCCCCCCTGAACTTCCTTCTCTCTTGGATCCAAGGTATTCCAATTCTATCAGATCCGTAGGGGCAAGTAAAAGCAGCAGCTGCTATAATACTCAAGACAGGTTTTCCCAGGCACATCTGTGGCTTGGCCTGTGAAAGGGCTCTCTCATCAGGCACTCAATTCCAGGTCCAATCTTAGGTTTTCCCTTCCACATGGACAACCATGAAACTCCCTTCCCTTCCTAACACATCCTGATTTATATCCATGCCTCCGCAGGCACCCCCTCCCAAACTAGGGGTATTTGATCTCTCTCTCCCCCACAACCCTCCCACCTTCTCTTCTGCTTTCACACAACTCCAAGAGGAAAAGGTTCTCCCCTCAATCCTGGAAGTGGCACTTTATGTGTTGTGGGGTGAGAGTAGTCACCTTCCTCGTTCTTCTCTTGACATCTTGAAGATTCCTCATAGTTGCCATGTCCCTGGGGATGGTACTCCTTCCCTCATTTTGCTAACCTCTCTCCCTCAATGATGTGAAATGGAAGATTCAGCTGCCCTACTCTTCCTCCCACCCCACCCCCACTTGTTTGCTTATGCTCTCCTGAAACCAACAACCCTTCATTATCTGGAGGAGTCACTGTTCCCTGCCTTCACCTCCCAACGCGCTCTCAGAAGCAACTGCCCTTGTTATAACTTAGGTCTTGCCTCAGTTTCCTATCCCCCCCCCACTTCCTTAAGTCTGGAATCCCCTTCTTCCACTTTTATCTAGGGGCTGAGCTCATAGTCTAGACTCTTCCCCTCACTCAGCCTCTTGCCTTTCAAACGTTAAGGATTTTTCCTTTCCCACCAGTGCGTCTCTCTTCCCCTATTTATACAGAGAATTCGAGGGTGGGGAGTGTGTTCATCTAATATATATATTGACTCGTGGTGGTAAGCCCATCCACCCCTCTCTCCCTCCCTACCTGCCTACCTAGGTAAACCCAGCTGGAGCGCTTATCTTCAGCTAGGCAGGATTTAACTAAATGTAATGTAAACCGCCCTGCGGCCTTCGGATGAAGGGCAGTATATAAATGTAACAAATAAGTAAAATACACTCTTCCTCTCCCGCGTTGGTTGAAATTATGTGGGGGAGCGGAAAGATTCCTACACGCACCTTTTCCTCTTACGTTGGACTGAAACGAGGAACCCTTTCCCCCTCCTTTTGCCTCCCCCACCCGCCTTCTATTTACCCCCTGCTCTCCCCCCACTTCTTCCCCCTGCCCTTTCGGGGATGTCCTTCTGACTCCACCACCAGCCCCTCCCTCCCTTCCTCCACTCACCGCTTGAAGTGCTCGATGATCTTCTCCTCGCGGACGTTCTCCGGCAAGTTGCCCACCCAGAGGTGCCTGGTCTCCCGGACCATGCTGCTGCCAGGCGATGGGGGCTCCTCCGCGGCGGGCGTTGCTCTCGCCGCCGCCGCCGCCCTCCGCTCGGCTCGCCTCAGCACCGCGAGCGGGGGAAGAAGCAGAAGCAGCTGCAGCCTCCTCTTCTTCCCGCCGCCGCCGCCGCTCTTCGCCGCCGCCGCACTCGGCCTGTGCCTGCCGCCGCTGCTCCTCTTTCGCCGCCGCCGCCGCCTCCTCCCTCCGCGGCTCCGGTGGGGGGCACCATCCCACCGGGCCCTCCCGACACCCGCCGCCTCCTGCTGCTGCTGCTTCTCCTCGCGGCTGTCGCTGGTGGTGGGACCGCTGCCGCCGCTCCTCCTCCTCCCTCCGCGGCGCTTCTTCCCAATTTCTCCTCAGTAGCAGTAGCAGCAGCAGCAGCAGCAGCAGCAGCAGCCCCCGCGGCGTCCCCCGCTCGCTCCGTTCACTCGCTTGCTCGCTGTCTCACCCCCCAACCACCGCGCGCGCGCATGCGCCCTCGGCCGCCGGCCGCCACCAACCCGGGTCCTCGCGCTTCAAGGCTCGCTCCTCATTGGGCGGCTGGGCGCGCGGCGAACCAACGCGTGCGTGTGCGTGTGTAAGGAAGAGAAAAAGGGGCTTGTGTGAGAGAGAGGGAGAAAAGAGGAGGAAGCGCGCGCATGCGCTCTCGGGTATTGTGCGAGGAGCAGGGGGGGCCGAGCGCTGCGAGCTCTCGGAGGCCGGGAAAGGAGTAGGTAGGTGGGGTGGGGGAGGGGTGAGAGAATCCCGCTGTCCCCAATACGCCTTCTCCGCGGGAAGCGCGCAGGCGCACAACGCTCGCCTCCCCGCTTCGCTCGCGGTCTCAGGCTCTCAGGCTGTTGCGCATGCGCCCTCCAGGCTGGGGCGCCGGTGTTGTCTTCCCCTCCGAGAGCCTCAGTGAGTAGAAAGACCTCAAGGGAGGAGGAGGGTTGCCTTTCTCTCTTCGCTCCTCGCGCGCGCCATCAGTAAGGGTCACAGAATATCCCAGGCATGGCAGGGCTTCCCCGCTCCCTCGCACTGGTATAATGTCCCATCATCTGGAAATAACTATTTCCACCATTCAAGTCGCTACCAGAGTTATTTGTTGGTTCCCAAAACTCAAATCCCAGCTCTTGGAAGCGGAAACTTAAGAGGAAAATGGCGCAGGAGGTCTGTCCCACCATCGCCGACAACCTCTAATTGGGCATTTCCTTCGTTTTGGTGCCACTTCCGTCGCAAAAGCTGAGCTGTGAAGACTTGGCCGGCCAATGCCAAGACTGCTGGGGATTCTCGGGAGCTATGAACAGTTCCACATATATGAAAGCCATGGCGCTGCAATAGGTTTCCAGTTATTTTTTATACCATATAGCAAGAAGAAAATCTGTTGTTGATCTGTGTTTCGGACTGTAGGCTCCTTGGGAACAAGGACTTATAAACACTTGCCCTGCCACCCATACCCACATCACCTCCATACAAATAAAGTTTGCTTTTTTCTGTAGGAGAGTTTTTCTCATACGTAACACTATGGAGATTAACAGCATAAACCTAAACATTTACTCTCAATAAACACTCGGAGAAGCTTATCCCTTAAGGCTGCAATCCTAAGCACACTTGCTTAAGAGTTAGGTCTTGCTGAAAGGATGCCGCCTCTGAGTAATTATACATAGGACTGCTGTGTTCATCAATTAAAACTCTGCCCTCAATTCATGTGTGGCAATGAGGCCCAGCCAGCGCTCCTCTGCATGAACCCCAGAACCCTTTGTGACACAGAGGGATTATTTGGTGGAGGTTTCCCATAAAGGCTGGGAAAGCCCAACACAAGAACAATGGCTGCTGCGTAAAATGCCACATTTTAACAGATTGCTGTAGAGACTTCCCAACCTACAAAGAGTTTTCCCACATTCAAAAAACAATAAATGTAACCAACAAGACAAACACAGAGGAGATCCATCTCTCCTGGTGTTCAATTCCAGCAATTTGGGATGAGCAATACCTTGAGAATTAGGTTAGATTTACTGATCAGCTTGGTTATCCTAATTCAGAGATTAATTATTTTTAAAGCTCATTATGAGTGAACCACTGGGATAAGAATTCCTTTGTGCAGAAGGTCTATTCCCCTCCATCCATTATTTTTTTAAAAGAGGGGAGATTCCTCTCTAGACCATGAAAGCTTATGGCATAATATATTTGCTAGTCCTTAAGGGGCCACAAGAGTCTCTGTTGTTTTTGCTGGAACAGATGGGAACACAACCACCCCTCTGGAAAACATATCCTTGCTCTCTGTTCATAGATAGATAGGTAGATAGATAAATAATTGGGTCGGTATAGTGAACAAATTAACTGCTGACATTTTTATAAAAGAGAGACCAAAAATCAGTAAAGATTAAACAATAACTACTATTTGCAGCGAATTAGTATTAAATTAATAGATGCACAGAAAGTTGCTATATTCTTACAAGTGGTAATGAAGTGCCTCTGAATATGTACCAACACTTACTGGTTTGGAAATTAAGGCCCAACAACTACCGGTACTTAGGGTGTAGCAGGTTTTGAAGTTTTCCACAAAGGCAACCTTCCTCCACATGTTAGTGTTTCTTTTCAGCTGCTATTGCTGGGATGAGAAAAGCTAATTATCGGGGCTGATACCTCAGTGATGGTCATTAATGGGCTTGGATTGCAGCATCACCATTGAGTTGCAAGCCAGATGGGAACCCAACCCGTTGTTCCCTGCTGAACAAAGGCAGAGGGGAGGGAGGGGGAGAGAGAGATGGCATTCCCAGCCACATCCTCCCCCTCCTCTTGCCTGGGGTTATAATTAGCAGAGGCACCCCAGGTGGCAGGAGGATGCCCCAGGGCACTGACACCAAACCTGCTCCACAGCTGCTTAATCACAGGGGCATATTAAATGTACCAGAAGGCAAGGAAACGTTCTGAGCATGGTTTTTCATGGGAGGCTTACCAAACCTCTCCAACCAGCCTTCCCAGGTTCTCCCTTCCTTACCCTTCCCATCATCCATCCAGAGTCCTCTGGCCAACTGTTGTAGTAACTGCTGGTATTAGGGCAACTCACAAGGAAACATGGCATCCTGGATTCTGGCTAACAGGCCAAAGGTGGATTGGATCCCATTAAATTAGGGAGCTAGGTACTGTCAGACGCTAGTCGGTTATAAAACAATTGTGGATTGTCTTCCAGCCCTTAACTCAGTGATTAAGAGAGAGAGAGAGTAGTTAAGCACAACAGGAGAAATAAGGACTCTGGTGAACCCAGTCACCTACCCAATGGGCGTAGCCAAGGGGAGGCAGGGAGGGGCAGCTGCCCCCCTAAATAAATAGAAATCAATACAGAGCCAACTGAGGTTCTGGCCCCACTAACAAAAGGTCTGCCCCTCCAACAAAAATCCTGGCTACGCCCATGCATCTACCTGCCACAACTCTGGATGTGATACTGTTCTCAGCTCCCTGCATCAGCCTATGCTGATAATTCTGCAGTTCAGAAAGTTTAAATAATAACAACACCTGGAACCAAATGACCTTTTCTGGAGCACAGACTATGATCACAAACCCTCCAACATTCCTCAGATGAAAATAGGGACATTTCTCACTCTCCCTCAACTGACCCTCCTTGACCACCTATTTTTTGTGGCCCTCCTCACCTGCAGAGTATTCCCTATCAGAAAAAAAGACAAGTGTCACCACCACTACACCAATCGGACACAGCACACATGCTCTCCATCATCCTAAGAAAACCCCTTAATCCTAATTTTATTTTATTTTATTCTTTGGTAGATTTACAAAAATAAATAAATTTTATAAAGGGGCCAGGTTAGATGCGGACACACAGAGCATTTTTTTAAATCAAGACTCCTTGCGCTCTGCTCCCTGTTTCTTCCCACCCAGGTGGTCCTGCCCTCTGCCTGTCCCTTAGAGCTGGTCTGTCACTCAGGTCTGGATGCCTGGCACCATCCTTGTCGGTCCCTAGGCACTTCTTAGTTTACCCAGGCATTTTGTAACTCAGTTGCCTGTCACAGTGGTGCTCTTTTAGTGGGATGGGTAGGGCTTGACCTTATTTGACATCTGAAGGCAGCACTGTTTAGGGAAGCTTTTAATGTTTGATGTTTTATCACTTTATTATTATTAATAATAATATTATGTTGGGAGCCACCCAGAGTGGCTGGGGAAACCTGGCCAGGTGGGTGGGGTATTTATATTTTTATTATTATTATTATTATTATTATTATTATTATTATTATTATTATTATTATTATTTTTACTGCATGAGCATTTTATGTATTTTGTATTGTTCCTCTTTACCTCCTTTTCCAGTTTTGTACTGATTGTATTTGTTGTATTTTATCCTGGCAAGCTGCTTTGATATTTTTATTTTATTTTGTATAATATGACTGATAAATGAAAATAAAAATAGGATTAAAACTCCTACACTCTACTGTAGCACTACAGAAGACAAAGAAAGGGTTAACAAGGAGCCATTCCCAGATATAGCCATGTTGATGAGGCTGCCCAAGAGAAGGACATTTTAACTTCATTTTCCTTGAGACATTGTTTGACAACATCTGCAGGTGGGGAAAGTAACACCACTCTTTAAATATCTATATATCTATATCTATAGATATCAAGCGGGATTTCTGAGCCTGGGGAATTTAGGACTGATATGCCCAGGACTGTTTCCCATTCCCATTTCAGATGTGGAATCATTTGGCTTTCACAAATGCTTATGTAATAACTCCCAGACTTGCTCTCTTTTTTCTCTATGGAGAAGCAGACAGAAAATCACTGTGACGGCAGAGAAAACTTAATTGAATTTTGTGGACATGAACTTTCATAAGCAACAGTCTAGTCCACTGGATGCAGAAGGGGAAAAGGCAACACTCTTGACAACTTTGTACTGAATTTCCCACTGCTGAGGGAACAGAATAATCCCATAACCTCACCAAAGGCATGTGTTAAAGCTGTATCAGTTGTAAATAAGCCATAGCCCCTCAATTCTTTCCCCCAAAAACGTTTTTTAAAAATTAGTTTGAAGTCCATGCTTCTGAAGGCAAAATCTTAAATGAATCTAAAACGGATGAGGTTGGGCAGTGTAAATTAGGTGTCCTCTTTGCGTTAAAAAGCCCGTTTGGTGGTTTGAAATCCAGAGGGAGAAGAATGCACACTTTAAATAAACAAAGCACAACATATATTGCAATAAATCTGGCTCATAGGTCTGGGGCTTGCTTTGGAATTAAGGCAATGATCTCACCGTTTAGTGAATGCCAGCCCATCCAGAGCTGGTCTCTTTTCTTCCAAGCTGCCAAGGATGTGTTTTCAAAGTCTCACCTACCACCCACCAAGAGAAGGGGTTGGGATGCATTTGCCAATCTTGCTGAGGGGTTAAATTTGGGAGGAAAAGGCTTGATCTCTGAAAGCATTGGAGGGGTGCTGAGTCAACTGTGGTGCTTCCTATCCCTGTGCCCCAAGTAAATAGAGGGCTTCCCATTCAAAACACAGCATGACCTGCTCTTAAGGCTTTATTATAATCTGCAGAAATCTGCAGTCATGAAGATGAATGCTGTTATTTATGCCAACGTGTAAATAAACAACACACATTATTTAGTTCCCCCCCTCCACAAAGGCACTCATAATATCCATATCAATGTGTCCCTTTTATTCTCAAGACAATTCTGCAGGGTGGCTTAGGATGAGAGTGGGACCAGCAAACCAGCTCACCCAGCAAGTGGTTACTTGAACCCGAGTCTTCCTGGTTTGCAACCACTGCCCTAGTATGTCTGCACATCAAGCGAACAATCTGACCATATGGCCAGGAAAAAGGTAGGGAAGTCTCAGCCCCAGCTGCAGTGCCAGAGAATTACCGCAAGTACCCCTTCCAGATAAATGACCATTGTTGCTTATCTGAAGACGTGTTTCACATATCAACTATAACTGAAAATGTAAACTGGAATTTAAACCACAGCTGCAATTCTAAGTATGCTTACTTGACAGTTAACTCCATCAACACCAATACGACTTACTTCAGAGAACATTATGCTTAGGATTAGGAAGGAAGCAACGGGAAATGCACTGAAAAAGAAATCTAACGTGGGATCATGTGGGTCCCATTCCCAAACACACTTTGCTTGTGTCTCATCACCCCATTGTTGTTGTTTTTCTAACAAGTCTGTTGCAAACTAATCCCCAATTCCCATAAGTGCAACATTACTAAAAGAAAAGCCTTATATCACCAACAGTCCGTCCTATAATTAAAAATCAAAGTCTGCCCTGAGTTTTGTGCAGCTTGGCAAAGGTGTAAAGGAAGAGGGACTTGGAAACAGCAGCTTGCTACAAGGGTGGGCTGGAAGAAAAAAGGAGGGTTTTCTCCGCCGCCCCGCTCCTCTCCCATGTCTCGTTACTCTTGGGCTGCTGAAATGCTACTGAGCCTGTGGTTTATTTTTTTTAGCAGCCTAACAACTACGCTTTCTTTTCCTCTGTTTCCTTCTCGCCGTCCTTCCTCTCCCCTGCACTGCAGCCAACCACGCCTACACCACAATGCGGCAAAAGGGCCGCCTCTGCAGTGGGTGAGCCTCCCGCCCCATACATTCCCTCCCCACTGTTCTGTTTCCCCTGCTCCCGCCCCTTGAGAGGCCACAAAGGGCAGGGCAGCCTTGCATGCAAAAGAGAGAAAAGGGTGTTGCTGGCGGTGGGGGGTAGGACGGCTGCCTCCCCCCCCCCCCGTGCTTTCCTGAGCAGCACTTCCCACTTTAGAAACTTCTGGAACCAGGCAGCCAATCTAGGGAGAGGAGGAAAGCAGGAGCCCCCTGGTTGATGCTCCTAGAGGAGGCAAGCCAAGAGTACCAGGCAAATGCTAAGATACTCGCGCTCTCTCTCTGGGCTCAGCAGTGCCCACAACCACCACGATGCCTCGTCTTCCTCCTCCTCCACATTTCATGATTCTTTCAAAACAAAAGCAAAAACAAAGCACACCACGCCAGTTTGGAGGAATGCCTGGCACACTAGCAATGGTGGATTTCAGAGGAGCCTCTTGGAAAACAATAGCCTGCCATTAAAACAAACAAACAAAACCAAAAAGGCTGCACGTTTCAATCCTTTTGAGGGCTTGTCTGCTATGGAATATATATCTCATTCCTTTGCAACGCCAGGGAGTGATTTCTTCTTTTCTCTCTTTTCAATTTTTTTTAAATAAAACCTGCCTCTTTCCTTAGGACAAGCCTGCATCTCAGTGGATTAAACCTGAAAAATAAAAGCCAAATCATTCCTGGATTATGATGATGATTTTTTTTAATTAAAAGGGTTGTGTCTGTCTGCTCGGTATTTTTATTTTTTGGATGGTGGTTTTGCCTCCCCGGCTTTGCCTTTCTTTTAGGATACATTGTAGTTTAAATGCGAACGGAGCGATAACAAAGGTAATAATCCAGCAAGTGTAACGTGTGTGAGCTGAAATAGACAGTATTTTAAGGAAGAGGGGTTTTTTTGTTTGTTCGTTTCAAGGGTGTTTGTGCGTGTGTGTCCACTTTTAAACGGTTTTTATTCGTAGGGAAGTACTGTAGTGGGTCTGCATTGAATAATAATTAAAAAAAATATTAAGATTTCAAGTTTATCCAAGTGCTTTTTTTAATAGCAAAATGGTGTCAGGGAAAGGGGTTGCGGGGGGTGGGAAACAGCATGTTTGTTTTGAGTAAAAAAATGGGGCTGAATCTGATCACTTTCGCGGTGACTTAATAAATCCCGGGAAGATCTCGTCTTAGCTAAAAACAAAGGCATTGTTTGTGCAAAGACTCGGGTTTTGTTCAGAGATGTAAACTAGTAATGAAATGGGGGAGGTTAGAATGAACAAAGGAGCCATTATTATTTTTTTTGGTAAGGGACAAATTCCAGCCGGAAAGATTTCGATGTTAATGTTGCAGCGAGGGTGTGTGCTTTTAAACCGACTCAAGAAGTTACAAAGGGGTGTATTCGGACATGGTGTGGCAGAAACGCAGCCGAAAAGCGGGGATGAAAACGAGGTGGTGAAATTGTGTGGTAAAAGGGTTGTGGGGACGACGACCTGTTAACAACGTTGAGTAAAAGCACGGTGGCTATTTTCAATAATGAACAGAACAAAGTACAACGCTCCCTTACAACCCATGCTGGATCGCAGTGGGTAATATGGGGCCTCCATTAAAACACGTATAGAAGTATACATGGGGGGGGGGAGTAGCTGTGCGAATTAAAATTTGGGTAGCATTGCTGCAATTTCAGACGGAGGCAGCGGCCCTTTTATTCGAAATAACTGGAAACGGAAGAAGCGTTTTCCCTTCGCATGTTTTGAACATTTTTGTTTTTTTTACAAACAAACCCGCAGTGCAGCTTTTCCAGCTTTCCTTCCTTACACCGCCCCCCCTCCCGCCTCCACCTTCTCTTCCTTCTTCGTCCTTTTGCGGGCGCCATTTTGTAGCCTCCCTGGGCGGCCATTTTGTGGGCAGAGAGAGGCCGAGAAAAGCCCGCCAAAGGCTTTCTGCGCGTATGCGGCTGCAGTACCCGCGAGAGGCCACCGAGTGGGAAATGGGGGCGCTGCCGCGCTCCTCCGCCACACGCGCCTTTGGTGAAAACGCGCGAGATCTCTTGAACGGAGGCCTTCCCCACTCCATGGGTGGTTTCCAGCTGAGTTCTCTGGGCAGCGCCATTAAGACCAATGGGTCTACTGCAAGCAGAACCAGCATTGGATGGAACCCTTAGGCGCATTAATTTCTATGAATCTACTCTTGAATTTGGAGTAGCATTGGTTACAAAGTGTTACTAATTGCTCTGTTATTAATTCCCCTCCCCCCCCAAATAGTTTTACTGGCACACATTGAAATATTTACAAATGTTTATACCCAATGCTAAACATCTTATAATATACCAGAATAAAATAAATATTTTTAAAATCTAATCTAAAACAGGAGCAAATAAAGGAAAAAAACAGAAGAACAAGAAATGAAAAGACTTCGATTATCTCTCAGCTAAATATAGTAACTTTTCCCAATAATTCACTCAAATTAGCATCATGGAGGTAGCCAGAATTTATGGGTTGGGGGGGCAGATCCAAGCTATCTGCAACACGATTGGTCAGTTAAGTACTTTTAAGTATTTATTTGATTGAGGGGGGAGCTGCCTCTTCCACACCCATGACTGACATCCAACTGTTCAAATTTACTCTAAGCCATTACTTTTTCATTCTTCAAATCCAGATATTACACTTTCTCTTTCACGCAAAAAGTCCGTAATAAGTTTCCAATACTTAATAAATGTCAATAATGATTTTTCTCCAATTAAACACGTTAATTTGTGCATATAACAGCTTGCCACTGGGATCATATATTGAAATAATCTTCCATAATCCTTTTCCAATTATGTACCATTAACCCTAAAAGAAAAGTTATGGCTTCAATTTAATATTTAAAATCTGCTGCATCAACATACAGTGGAAGCCGAACGATTCAGAACCCGAATGCCGAAAACCCGGAAGTGAATGCTTCCATTTTTGAATGCGCCTCGGAAGTCAAACAGCTTCCAAGGCGCGTTTCTTCATTTTTCTCAATGGAATTTGCCAACCGCCCATTGCGCCTCAGTTGTCAAACCTTTCAGAAGTCGAACGGTCTTCCAGAATGGATTACGTTCGACAACCGAGGTACCACTGTATTGGTATCCAATATTTTTTAGCCTTTATATCTGTACACCAAGCATGATAAAATGTCCCTTCATGTTCTTGACACTTCCAGCAAACATTTGAAACATTCCAAATAGTTTCTCAGGAGTTAAGTACCAATGATACATCATTTTACAAAAGTTATCTTTAATATTATAACACAGTGTAAATGTTAACCCTTTGGTCCACATATACTCCCACTGTTCCATCTATATATTATAATAATAACATTTTCCCCATTTATTCATTCTTAAACTGGTTCTTCTGTTTCAAATTTCAACAAAAGTTTGTACATTTTTGCAATAACATGTTCATAATCTCTACACAGTTGAATTTCAAATTTGCTCTATACCAAAAGTATTTTTATCCAGTTTAGACCTACTGCTAATTGCATATGAGGAAACCACTGCAAACTATAACCTTTCACTATCAGTTGTTCCCTTGTTTTAGTTTTATAGTCTCCTTCATGCAATTCTAATACAGTAATTCTTGGTATGTTGTCTATTTCTCTTTGCCTGTCATCTATTCTCTGTAGAAAGCTTCTAGTGATGAAATCTAGAAAGCTGTGTTTTGGCACAACCCAGGTTTATATTTATTCCAGATTCTTAATATGGCACGTCTAATAAAGTGATTTTTAAAGTCCACATTAACTTTAACTTTGTCATACTGCAAACGTCCATGCCATCCCAACCTTAGGTCATGTCCTTCTATTTCCAAGAGTCCTTATTTCTCAATGTCACCCACTCCTTCATCCACACTAAAGAACAGGCTGCAAAATACAATTTTAAAGTGGGTGTGCCCAATCCTCACCTTTCCTTTGCGTCTTGTACAACAGAAGATTAAAAGACCTTGATGGAGAAAACTGAATTTCAAATTGGAAAAATTAAAATATTTGGATGTCACTATCCAAAGAATTGTATGTTGTTTCAAGACATGTTAAGACATGGACAAGACATGTTAAGACATGTTAAGATGGGAGACATGGACAAAAATTTTAAAAGATTTGTTAAGATGGGAGAAATTAAAATTGCCACTGTTGAAGAGAATTTATGTGATAAAGATGAATATATTGCCCAGAATGATGTTTTGGTTCCAAACACTGCCTATTATAGCTAATGACTTACCATTTAAACAATTGCGAAAAGACTTATCCAAGTTTTTATGGCAAGGGAAAAAACCATGTGTTAAATTTAAAATATTACAAGATGCAAAGGAATGATTTCTTATGATTAATCTTAAAACCTGCTAGCATGCCAAATTCATTTAGTTTATTCGTAAGAGTCTCCACTCCCTGTAATGGGTTTTCCAGAACCATAATCAGATAATGAGCAAAGGTCCATAATTTATAATTTTCTTACAAAATCTTTGTCCTAATAATTATCTCATCTTGTCTAATGTCTCTAAGCAAAACCTCCATAACCAAAATGAAAAGTAAGAGGGACAATGGACATCCTTGCCTTGTCCCTTTCTGTATCTCGGGGTTTTCTCACTTCTCCATTAACAATTCTATGAGCTGTCTGTGATGTATAAAGCAATTTTACCCATTTAATACAATTATCTCAGAGTTCATTTCTCGCAAAACTCTAAACAAAAATATCCAATTCATGTTATCAAAAGCTTTTTCTGCATCCAAAGAAATCAACACAGCTTTGCTTCTCATTATTACAGTTCAAATACTCCAAAATGTCTAACGCTTTTCTGACATTGTATCTTAATTGCCTTTGAATCCACTTAGATTGTAAATCTTTCTGAAAAAAATCATTGTAAATAACTTATAGTATTATTCAAGAATGGAATCGGACAATAATTTTTAGTAAGGTCAAATCTTGTCCCTCTTTAGCAATAAGCATAGTGCTAGCCTCTTTCCAGTTATCTGGTATCTTACCATTCTGTAAAATATTGTTCATTGTAAGGGTTTTAAAAGTTAATCTTTAAAAAAATGATAGTAAACAGCTGATAAACCATCTGGCCCTGGTACATTTATTTTCTTATGGTCTGTGACCATAATAAAGATTTGTATTGTACAACTTAAGTAAAATTGATGAAATGGTTTATTCATAATTTGTGTTATCCATTATTACAGCATTTCCCTGCAACTTTAGCATCACTTTCCTTTGCCTCTCTTTTTGGTATTTCCCTGGTTTATTCAGGTTAGGTTTTAGGTTAGATTTAGGTTGGAAGACATTGAAGGGTATGGAGTTGAAGCCCAACAACATCTGGCCTTACTTGTCCTCCAGCTTTGCCCTCTTTCCCTTAGTTCTAAGGATATTATAAAGCAGTTGCAATGGTAAAAATAATGAACCTTGCCATTTGGTTTCCCATCTGTGCTGGGGCTTTTCTGTGTGAGGTGTTGGCTTCTGCTATGAGGCAAATTAAATGTGCTGCGTTTTGAGGGAAAGCGGCAAAAAACAAAAACATTTTAAAAAAACTGCCACTTACTAAGTTCACCCCCACCCCATGGTCGGTTAAACACTTTTTATTTCAGGCATTTATTATGAGTTTTTAACTGATTTTATCTATATTGTATCTGTTGAGCTTGATATACACCAATCAAAGACAATTGTAATTAAGAGGATGTAAACTAAACATAAAACTATTTTCTCTCACCACTACTTCAAGATGAATGTTTTTGAAGGGGCCAAGCGGTGCTTTTTTTCTGGGGAAAAAGGTGCAGGAACTCGCCACAAAGTTTGTTTGTTTGTTTACTGTGGGCCCAGTCACAGTGCTAAATCCCTGGGCAGTGGATAAATGTAAGATATAATTAATAAACTCAAGCAGACAATGATCTGGATTAGAAATGGCCACGACTTTGATTACTTCTATAGGTGGATTTTTAGCACAGGCATTGCATGTATATCCGTTCCAGCCCGCCCACCCCATAAAAAGACAAAAAATAATTATTATTTAATTTTTTTAAGTTAAGGCGACTCAGTTCCCCTGAGCTCTTGCTCAAAAAAACACCCCCTGGGGCCACGTCTGTCTGGAGTTCATTTAGATGCACAATTCTGCCTTCACCGAAGAAAAATGCTAAAGGTGGGCAAGCCAGTAACATTTTTTAACATGATGAAAAAGTGGCAGCCACTGTCTGCTGAACCCCAGCTATGCTCAGCCTCTTAAGTCTGCAGTCCTACACACACTAACCCCATTGAGCCTAGTGTAACTTACTCACAAGTAAACATACATAGGCACCTGCCACTCCTGATCTTACACAATGCTTAGGTGATGAATACTCTTGTTTCACACGTACCAAACATGTCAAGGCACATGCAGAAGACAGATTTGAAGAGACCCAGACTGCACCCTGGGCCCACCCTCTTGCCTTAAGACACCCAAAGGATGGTTGCCAGGAATGGTTTTTTAATCTACTTTCCCCAATTTAAATCTGGGGCATTTACGCAAACACCAAAAAGGGCATGCCAGGAACAACCCTATTTTAGGGATTTCCAATTGCTGGTGGCAAAGGACCCCCCTCCAATTGCGCTGGCAAAATACCTCGATCCAATTCCACACTAGGGTTACAATTGCATCTTCTTCCAAGTATTGCATCAAGGGAACATTTCAAAAGAAATGCGGGTCGGTCCGTAACCTTTCGTGAAGTGATTAGTTGTATTAACATGTAACAGTGGTATGATATTGAGGAATAAATGGCTTGAATGTCAAAGCTGGGTGGTGAGCACAGACCTGCATATCTATTTTCAGAAACATTATTTAATAACTCCTTGTGTAACTTGCACTATCAAGCCCCACCAGCTTTTTCACAGCAACAACTGTGTGCACTGAAAACTTAGGGCGACACTGAGAAATAATTGCACATGTTTCTCTTCATTCAAGGCCTGATTATTGTCCCACCTTTCTGTCATCCGTGTATTTATTTTTGTCTCTCTTAGTCTGCATCTGTAATAATGGGATAGGATGACAGAAAAAATGACCTACTTTACTAATTAGATATAAAGAACTCTTGAGATAATGCGCACGGTAAGCTTTCAGCCTTTAGAAATGGTGCCTCAGCGAATGTGTTTTTTTATGCCACGAAAAAGCAATAAGGAGACATTACTTGATCAGTCTGGGATATTAGAGCCATGGTTCTTCTGTTTTCATGTTATTGTGATCTCATGTTTTAAATATTTTGGAAATCCATTTATCTCTCTTAAGATATCTCACATCATATCCGGAGATCAAGTAGGAGGTTTTCATCTATGTTTGGATACAAATGGATGACAAAACCTTTCAAAACTGCCGATTTTAACCAATGATTTCAAAACTGCCCTGATTTATTTATTTATTTTGTTTCTTAGTATTACTGAGCAACGCTGGATACAAGGTTGCTGGTTTCTTGTATTTGTATCCATTTAAATTGAGAATTTAAATCACTGGCAATGTAACAACAGTCCTTGAATGGCCTCCGAGAGTGTTCCCTTTCCCCCTCATTCATTTGCTCCAGTCTGGGGTCCTCTCTTTCTCTCCCCCAGTATCCAATTTCCTTCCCCAGTGGGCACTTTTGCTGGTATATCTGCCCCTCAAGTGACATGGGCAGGGCACAGTGAGACCATGGCCACAAGCATAAGATGAGGCCAGCACATCTGTTTCGAACTGCATTTCCCAGCAGGTCAGCATGGTCATTTTGGACTAAAACTCCCGACAGCCCCAGACAGCATGACTGGACAGATGCGAGTAGTCCAAAATACATTGAGGGCTCCAGGTTGGGAAAGGCTACAGCATACAGCTTGGATCCCTGTAGCGTTCTCACCTTGTGTGTATTTTTAATTGATTTAACCAGAAAATCACATAATGGCATTATAGGATCCATTTACAGTGGTACCTCTGGTTATGTACTTAATTCGTTCCAGAGGTCCGTTCTTAACCTGAAACTGTTCTTAACCTGAAGCACCACTTTAGCTAATGGGGCCTCCTACTGCTGCCGTGCCACCACCGCGCAATTTCTGTTCTCAGCCTGAAGCAAAGTTCTTAGCCCGAGGTACTATTTCTGGGTCTGTAACCTGAAGCGTCTGTAACCCGAGGTACCACTGTATATATTTGCTTGTAACATCAAAACAGAAGAAAGCCATTGCATTTGAAGTCAGGTTTAATCAAGTTTGCATATATGTGTGGTAATTTTGACGCCAGCTACGGCTTCCTGATATTGTTTCCAGAGGGGAATAACTCAAGTCAACATCAGCGCAGTCCAGCAGACAGACAGGAAAGATATCAAAAGCATACAAAAATCATAATAGTCATAACAATCCCACACCCCGTACATTGTTTCTGTGCATTAAACAACTGATTGGTACAAATATATATATATATGATTAAGACTGCAAAACAATTTTTGATACCGTGACAGTTTCAGGCTAAAATGAAGGTGGAAAGACCCTTTCCCCCATACCTAATAAATAGCCTTTGCCAGAACCTGCTATTAAGGTAGTGTTGCCTTGTGCTGCCCCCTGGCGGATAAGATGTGTGTTAATGGGCTGGGCAAGGTGCCTTCAGTATGCACAAGTGAGTGTGCATATAGACACATACAGCCTTAATTTTTTATCAGGCAAAATGAAACATTTGCCAGGTTGATACTGGTGCAAGCATTTGAGTCACAATTAGGTGTTTCTCAGAGATTGGTGCTCCAAGCAAAACCAAAAGTATCGCACAACACAGCAAATCTACAGATGGCAAGGCCCAGTTTATAATCCTTTGCTTGTGGTGTGTTCTGTATTTGCTCAAAAGCAGGCTTGCCTTCATGACCACATCACATGTTTTGAGCCTTGCCACTGAGATCTGGTCCTGGAGCTTAGCCTTTCGCCCCCAGATTAAGCCTGATGCATTTGTGAGGTCATGACACACCTCAATTTGTTCCAGGCTTCACCCTCCTTCCTTATCACCTCTTCAAGCAAGGCGGATGACAGCTGGGAATGCGGGCTTACATTGTTAAAAAACCCTGTAATAAAGCTTCCTAACAACTTACTGTTCAGTTCCCCCCAGAGATCTCCCAGATAGAGGTGACCCTAAGGCTTATAATCCCCCATGCTCAATGACAAGAAGCTATACTCTCAGCCCTGCCATGGGATTTCAGATAGGGCTCTGAAGAACAGGGAGGGAAACATAAAGTCAGGAAAAGAAAGGTGCTTGTAAGGTTCTGCTGCTTTTATACCAAGAGTCTTGCTCCCAACAACCTTGAGGCTTTGCTGGACTGACGAAGCAAAAGGTAGGGAACAAATTCCGAGTGAAGAAGTTTGGAATCCATCAACCAACTTGCAGCTGAGTTGCACACACATCCATACTGTGTTCTGCTGGCTGAAAAGAGTTCCGCACATTATATATCTAGCAATTGGCCCTCTTTGGAAAAAGATGCTCATATATTACACCAGTGGAAAGCAATTGGCAGCCTGCAGGGGGGGGATCTCACCCATGGATGATTGACAGTTGACCACCTTTCACATGTGCCCTCTAGTGGTTAAAAAACCAACCCTTCTCCTGGCTCAGTCTCTCTCCCAGGAGAGGCATTGCACTGCTACAGGCTGTTACAGCCAAGGCCACTGGAAGGAAGAACAATGCGGTAGGGGGAGATTCCTATAACTCCACCCTAGACTTTTAGCCAGCCTTGTTGCCAACCATTGCATTACACACAACCCCAGGACTAATCCCCAACACTGAAAGGTTCCCCACCCCCACCCCAAGGCTCAGTTGAGCTCCTGTGCTCTGTGCTGCAGCGTCTGGAAATATGCTTGTGATTCATTTGCTCAGCAAGAGGATTCTTCAGTGTGTCTGATGTGGCAGGACTTGCAGAGGAGGTGGCTTCCCAGAGGGTAGCAGCCCTCTTCTGTGGGTTCTGGGGACAGCAAGACCCAACATCTCTGCAGAATGAAAGGAACAAATAGAGTGTTTGTAGCTCTGTGGCAGAGCACCTGCTTTGCATGCAGAAGGTCCCAGGTTCAATCCCCGCTGGCAGCATCCCCAGGTTGGGCTGGGAGAGACCCCTGCCTAAAGCCCTGGAGAGACATTGCTGCCAGTCAGCATAGACAATACAATACTGAGCTGGGTAGATCAATGGTCTGACTAAATATAAGGCAGCTCTCTGTGTTCCTGTGTCACAACAGTTTAAAGCTATCTGTGTGGACCTTCTTTATACAGATCCCGAACACTCACACCTTATTACCAGTGTTAGAAACTGAGACATGAAAGCTAGGAGCTAAATGGCACCTTAAACCTAGGTTTTGGGCACAACAATGGAATGTCTAGGTGCACTTTTTTATAACAATACAAAGCTGAAAATGAATGAACTGCAGCTAAAATATTATGTTCATTTTTCAGGTGCTCTAGTCCTTCCCCTGCCTACCCCCCTAATATTAATATTAATAGGGTCTCTTCTCCAGTCTTCATCAGAAACTAGCTGGAAGTTGGGAGGCAGAAAAAGGTCCTCTTTTCCTTCTATTCTGCAGTTTCAGTCTGAAATCTTAGGTACAGTACTGCACCCAGAGCTCAGAAACTGCTTGCCCTAATGAAATTCCCTGTCGCAAAATGTGTATAGAACAATGGAAGTTTCGAACACTGCTTATTACCTATTTACAAACAATGCAAAGAGGTTCATACTAGTCCTTCAAATACAGCTCTAGTGCATTTGTTCATATGCCCCCTCTTTTGTTATAAAGGAACTATCCATAATATTTTGTCCTGTCCACATTCATTTGGCGAGCTGCAACTTGGGAGTCCTGGAGATGTTGGGACCTTTCACATTCAAAATAGACGCTCCACCACTGAGCTGAGCTGCAGTCCTTCCCCTGATTCTCCATCTCTCTCTGTTTTTCCTCGTTTACTTTTGATGTATGATTGAAAACCTTTGAATTGTATTTCACATTTTAAAGAATGGCACTCGCCTTCACACATGGCTCGCGGTGATGATCTTGGCTAGTCTCCCTCCCACACATCTCACTGCATGACCTCAGCCATTGGACTCCAAACCCACTCCCAGGCTTACTTCACAGCGGTAGCAGTCCTCATGGAAGTTTTGCCCCATGCACTCTATCTTGTATGAGTCCCTTCCGTCACTGGGGATAATGGGCCTCTCACAGGCACTGCACACAGAAGCATACTTCCTGAAGGGGGAAAAGACAGGTTGTGACTGTGATTCCCTCTGCATGTCCATGGCACAAACTTTATCTTATCCCAAATACTTCTTAAACTCTGCATGCTTTGTGTGCGTCATTCAGAGCACCCCAGACGTCAACTTTGTTGGTATGAGGAACAGATTAAATCCACCTTCCAAGAAGTGCTTAGTTCTTATCGCCATACCTGTAGAAGTCATCCAGGCAATGCACAGCATCGTCGTCGCCAACAGCAAAGACCTCGTCGCCAATGGCCCGGTGGCATATGACACAGGTGAAGCACTCCGGGTGGAATCCATGGCCCATGGCCCGCACAATTTGGTTCACGATTAAGGCCTGGCACTTTCTACACTTCTCCAGGGTGTTCTGGGAGGGCAGGATGTATCCGGAATGAAGCAGAGAGATGTTAGATCTGCAGATTTTCAGTGTCCTGATTGAAAGGGGTCAATAGCATGCATTCTGATGCTTTCCTCAAAACACTCAGTGTGTAAGACACCACGGGTTGTGTCAGGGAATTGCCATCGGAGCCAAGAGTGGAGGTAAGGCTCCCCGACCATGCAGGAGAAGGGACCAGTAGAGGGAGAGAGAACACTCCCTTTGGGGAAGGTAATCAGCGTGACACCGGGGAGGAAGGGGATCAGGGAAGGACTTCGGAGAGAGGGCTCCAGGACTCTTCCACAGAGACCAGCGGGGAGAGTCCAGGACCTCCGCTGGCTACGCCTACTCTGCGCAGGAAACTTCTGCGCAGGGAGGCTAAGCGGAGACTGGGCGTCAAGGAATTTTTATGTTGGAAGAAGTTCAGGAAACGCCCACTGACGGATTCTGCCAGTGACTGACACAGCCATGGAGAAAGGGCTGTCCAGCCAGGGAAAGGTTTAGCCAGGCAACGTTGCCTAGAGCTTCAGCATCCTTTACGCACGAGCAACCCCAATTCCCATTACAGATTGTATCCAACCAAGACCTACTCAGAGTAGACACACTGCACTGCAGGGGGTTGAACTAGATCAGGCATAGGCAAACTCAGCCCTCCAGATGTTTTGAGACTACAATTCCCATCATCCCTGACCACTGGTCCTGTTAATTAGGGGTGATGGGAGTTGTAGTCCCAAAATATCTGGAGGGCTGAGTTCACCTATGCCTGGACTAGATAACTCTTGGAGTACCTTTCAACTCGACAATTCTATGAATTTAAGGAATCTAAGTAAGTCATGGATGGATTTACTCAATAGATTTACTTTGAGGAGGATTTACTACCCTCCCCGTAAAAACCAGAAGCCCGGTAAGCCATAAGTCTGGAATCTAGAAATAAACACTAATGGCACCAGGCCTCCTTCCCTGGGGAGACTATTCCACAATCAGGGAGCTACCACTGAAAAGGCCCATTCTCATGTTGCCCCCCCCTCCACACCTCTTTTGGAGAGGGCACACAAATAAGGTCCTTGGGTGTCCTGTGGACCTTGAGCCACAAAGCAGGGGAGAGGAGAAGAGGCAGAGATATTTACCTGGTAGCAGGTGACACACAGGGGCCGTCCCTCTTTCTGGTAGTAGCGCTGCCCCACCAGGGCACTGTGACATGTTCGGCACGTGAAACAGTCAGCGTGGTACTGTTTGTTCATCGCCTCAAGCGTGGGAGTCCCAGGAGAGATGTTTTTGTGACAAAAAGCACAGATATCTGGAAGAAAGAATCACATGGGCTTCCATCCGACAAAGTTTTACTCATAGCAGACCCACTGAAATTAATGGGCTAAGCAAGTAATAGACATTAACTTCAATGGGTCTACTCTGAATAGGACCAGCACTGGATACAATCCTATATGTTTTGAGTCAGTGGGTCCCTTTCTCCCAAGGTCAGTCCATGGAACCTTTGTAAAGAGTACCACCTTGGAAATACAGGTGACTCAACTTACATGGGTGTTACGTTCTGGGGGTCACATGTAAAACCAAAACTGCACTTAGTCAAAACACATTGGTTTCAACTGCAGGTAGGATTGCCAAAGTCATTTTCCCTGGACTCCTGCTCCATTTCCACCCCCTTTTTAATTTTTTTGCTAAGTACGTAAAGCTACACACACACTAATTAAATGTGCATAAGTTGTGAGCTACCTGTAATAATTCTATGGAGCCCCCATATGAACCGATTTCTACACATACATATTCCTTCTTGGTGTGCAGTTTATTCTCACCTTTTGCAACAGTATTCTCCACCTTCCTCTCTGTCTGATGCTCACCAGCCCAACCAAGGGTTGAAGTCATAATTTTAGGTTGCCTCAGTTCTGCTGCAAAGGTTGAAGTAGTCTAGAAAACAGGAAGAAGTAGACAAAGGCAGGCTGAGCACCTTCACAATATATTTCTGGGTGACAGAGGTTAGCTTCAAAGGTATGAGCAAATGAACCACAACTGATGCTTTTAAAGGCTCTTGTGCCTTTAGTGAAAAGTTTACTTTTTGCAAGTTCAGACCACTTTATTGCTTCCTATTGATCATGGTAGAGGATTAATAGCCTCTTTTAATGACCTCAGTGTCAGTTTCTGTCCCTGTGGCCAAGCAGGGGGAGCTTTACTAGCTACCCCTCTCTTTCTTTTTAAAATATTAAAGAACCTTTGCCAAATAGGACTTATTTATGAACAAGCATTGCAGAAGGATCTTTGCCACAAGTAGAGATATTGCTGGATAACATAGACTTATATTAAATATTTGTGTAGATGTTCTAATTCAGCCTCCAGCTAATTGTAGGAAAACAATGCCTCAGCAAGGTTTAAGGGCTCAAATAAGGAAGCAACTATCGCCTGGGTCCTCGATAATAACACAGAGAACAAGCTGATATGAAGTCATGTGGAACGAGCCCAAGAGAAAAGAAACCACCCACTTATTGCATTAAAAGGTGACTGTCCAGATAGATCCTTCAACAGAAATAAGGTTACCTGCAAGGATGTGGGGGAAACTGATGTTTGTGTCTGGAGATCAGGACCAAGTGTTTCCACTGAGAAAGGTTTAGAACATGGTGGTGGTGGAGGAAAGATGCTATCCAGGCTAAGGTCCACTGCATTACAGGACAGGATGGGAGGAGTTGGCAAGGCAGCACAACCTGAAACAGACACAGAACAACAGCTGCCTTAAGGACTCAAAACTTGGTTTAATCATCTTTGTACATTTTAAAAACAAGAGGTTTAGCAGCTCAAACTTGTTCGGAAGATATGCTAGGCGATACCAAGAAACCCCAATCCCTACTGCTTAACCCTAGATAGCGTGGGAGGCTAAGGGGTTACTCTTAAATATACTCTAAACAAGCTGAGGGAGCATTATTACTCTTCCAGATGCTGATGCCCAGAACTGAAAGCAGGAAGGGGCCACAGGTCAGCGGTCGAGCCCCTGTCTTGCATGCAGAAGGCCCCAAGCTGAATCCCCAATGGCATCACCCAGCAGGGCTGAAAAAGACTCCTTGCCTAGAATCCAAGACAGCTGCTGCCAGTCAGTGTAGACCATCCTGAGCTAGAGGGAACAAAGGTCTGCCTCTGTCAAATGCAGCTTCCTCTCTTCCTACTACACTCTAGGTACAGTTAAGGCCTACTGCCAGCACTTTGCAAACACCTATTGGAACACAGAAAGTTGCCTTATTCCAAGTCAGACCATTGAGTCCATCTAGCTCAGTATGGCCAACACTGACTGGCAGCAATAGCTCTCTAGGGTTTAAGGTAAGGGATCTTTTCCCTGTCCTACCTGGAGATGCTGCCGCCAGGGACTGAACCTCTGCCACAGAGCTACAGCCCTTAGTTGAATGCTTGTATTTTTAATTGATTCACACTTCTGGTCCTAGATATGGGGTCCTCAGCTGAGCCTTGGCTAAAGGGGAGCACTTCCAGGACAAGGGTCTTGGCCAGCTGTCCTCCTGTCCTCTCTGTGCTTCCCCTGCACCTGGGACAGACTACGGTGTCACTTCACTGTGATTTCAGTTCCTCTCACCTCCATTGGAAACGCCCACTGTCCCTCCATAGCAGCCTCTGCTCCCTTTAACAGCACCAGAAGATGTTTGGATCAGGGAGGGAGCAGCAGACTTCAATGCCTCCTTGGAGAGGCTGTTGCTGGGTGGAAGTTGAGTCCTCTGTGACTTTGCTTCACTTCTCACCATGTGGTCCCTCCTGGGTGGAGTGAGGGTGATGAAGATGGATGAGGCAATCCGTTTCTCCACCTTGTTGGACAGCATTTTCTCCTGGGACAAAAAACAGAGGCGTTTGGGGTTGTGGTCCTGCAAGGCCCCGTTCCCAGAATCTTTCCATCCCTCCAGCGGTTTGGTTATTTGGGGGGCTCGAATGAGCAAGCGAGAGAATGACATGGTGGGAATGGGTGGGGAAATTTGGGTCTGGGAAAGCCGTCTTCCACCCCATCTCTGCTGCAGGCTCTGTGAAGCCACCAGCCTCACTTTTTACATCTGCAAAACATCAACAGCTGCATTATGGTGAAAGGAATCAACATTTTGGGCCAAAATTGCTCAACCAATGCTCCAATATAACTTTGTTCCATGTCCTGTATGAATTCTGCATGTTACAGCAATTTTGCAATCACAGAATTGTAAAGCTGGAAGGGACCCAATAAAAGGAATCAAAGTTAATTTGCATACTTGTGTTCTGTTGCATGTGGCAAAGGAAGGCAAAGGGCAACATTTCCCTTCTTGTTTCCTTTTCCATCCTCCCAGCTCCACCAGGCATTGCCCACGGAGTGGCCCATTTCATGAACACAGCTTAAAGAGGACAGGGGACATTGCCTTTTTGTAACATGAAAGTTGAGTGTCTCAAGATGCTGGGTCCAACAACGGCAGATGCACAAACGAAACAAACCTACCATGCATGAAAAACGCTTCACAAAATTTAAAGCAGAATAAAGTGGGAAGCAATCAACACCACCACAGAGCAGTCACTGCAAAACAAGAAGCCATTTCTCCCTTTGGCACTCCCGTGCACCAACCTTCCTTCCTCCTTTGCTTCAAAAAAAAATCTTCATTCCTGGGAGCAGGGAAGGAAAGGAAAAGCTGTTTCTCTGCAGCAGAACAAGACCTGACAGACCAGGGAGCAGCGTTTCAACAGGAGGCCTGACGTGGAGCCAGCCAAGGGATTGCCACAGCCCAGTCCTGAGGCAGCTGCTCTGAGCCACAGCTCTGCCTCATCACCATCCCACAAGGAATGGGGCGGAAGCGATAAGGAAGTGGGCAAAGGGCAGCCCTGCTTCAGGCAGGTGCTGGCTCCGAGGCTCGTCCCCAACGCCCAGGCTGTGTCTGCTGCACTGGAGCTGAACGCCATGGGTCTTTTTTACTCGTGCCCCTCTATAACTTGCTAAAAGCATTCCTGCACTTCCCCCTACTGGGGTGGCATGTGAAAGTTTGTGGTTATGCATAGTTCTGCTCTCCTGTGCAGAATCGGGGGGGGGGGGGGAGGCAGCTGCCAGTTTAATTAAATACTTTACCTGTCCCCACCCAAATAACAGGGAGCTTGACCTTCTAATTAAACAAGCAGGCCACGCCGCGCCTTGGGGTCTTCAGGCTTCTCTGGGCGACCATGGAAGATTAACCTGGACACCTCTTTTATCTCCCTGTCCCCTGCCACCCATAATTTCTGGCATTCCTCTGGCTTCTTTCCAAACTCCTGCGCCTCTTGAAAGGCTTGCGGCTCTGTCTGGCTCAAGGACCCACCATGACTATCTCTTTAGACTAGATGCCTCCCTCATTTTCTGGAGTAGGCTACTCTGGAGCAGGGAAGGGCTATGAGGATGGAGGAGCTATTTGTCAATTTTGATTTATCACAATTCCTCATTTTTCCAATATTAAATTCAGTTTTCTACATTTCCACACCAGTCTGCAATATTTCTTAAGAAGTCTTCATGGGAATTCATAAGCATATTAGTGTGAATTTCTTCTGTAATAGATGTGTTTGTATGCCACACTGCCTAATAAATATATTTCCGCAAAACAATATTTATAATGCTACTCTGGATATTTGCTGGTTGGAAGCATATATTCTTAGCTGGAGAGCTGCATTGCAAATTCTGGAGAGGTGCAAATTATGAGGGATTGCTGTGTTTCGGTTTACAAATTGTTTCAGAAAGTGTGAATTAGGTAAGTTCACTTTTAAATGTGAACTGAATTGAATTTGCTGCCCCTGTCTAGCTATGATGGCCAAAAAAAAGAGACCCCTTCCTCTCCAGCCACTAATTCTATTGTAACACTTTGGCTTGCAAAGGAACTAATGCTATATTGGCTGTGAAGAGCAGAATAAACACAATAAATGTACAAATGTACAAAGCAACATCATTATTATTATTGCAAGAGGAAGCAGAAAATTAAGATTCTGAAGGTGCTAGAGAGATGATGCTCTGCCTTGCACCCTTGTCTACAGCCAGCCTGTGGGTGGGTGGGTGGCCCATTTTCAGGGTGAAGCCTCCAACACATTGGTGGAAAGCCAGCCACTTCCTCATCTGCCAATGGAAGAAAGCCTTTCTGCTTTGCCAGACCTCACAGCATGCACCCCATGTCTACTTGGGAGTAAGTCCCCTTTGTATTCTGTGGGGCTTCCTCCCAGGAAAGAGTCCCTTGGATTGCAGCCTTTCCCTCTAGGACAATATTGGAGACACAAACTTCTAAGCTGCACATGCATGCTATTTTCGTTTTCAAAGTGCATAGGTTTTTGACCTAAAGACAACCAACACCTTCACTTAAACAAGGACACCTAAGTTATCACCTTACCAGGCTCACAGTCCTGGCAAGCAAAAGCTAGAGTTTCCCTTTACCAGGATCATCACGCAAGCAGAGGGTCCTGACAAGGCCACCCCCGCCCCCCCCAAAAAAAGAGGAAACGAGGCACAAGAGTTTGCAATACTAACGTTCTGTAGGGAGAACTTTAGTGGGGATAGTCATGCTAGGAATCAAGACAGCTGTATGCTTTCTTAGGGTAGGGGTTTGTTTCGGTGGGGGGCCACTCCCTGCACCGAGGCTGTATCTGTGGAGAAGGAAGAGGCGCCCCCAGTGGCGGACCTACATTTGTGGGAGGGGTCCCTGAAGCTTGAACTGTTACGAGGGCCCCTTTGCAACCAGCAGCAAGGTTTGGGTAACCACTGTTATCTTCTTCCGCGACAGGTCACAACACCTTTGCAACATCTGTGCAAACTTTGGGATCGTTGAATACATGCAGCACAAAAATTCAATCAAACTTGGCCTACTAGACCCAGATCTTATAAGCAATGTAGACTAAACGGGGGCCCTGAAGCTTCATCAGTTTGATCATAGTAGATCCACCCCCGGGCGCTCGCCCCCCATCTCCGCCCTGGCTCCCCAAAAGTCCTCCGGGACATTGAATGGGGCAGCTCCCGGCTAGATGGCGAGGCAGGCAGGGCTGTGCCCACGGGCGCCTCCTGCAGGGGGAGGCCCCAAAGAGCGGGAGACCCGCCGCGCCCTGCTCCGCGGTGCGGGAGCTCCCTCCAGCACCCTTCTCTTCTGGCGGGCCGGGGAGGCTGCGGAGGGCCACCGACAAGGGCGCCGGACGCCCTTGGACGCCACCCTACCTGGATCCGCGGCAACGCTGGTCCGGCCACTTGGTACCTGCCCGGCGGAGCGGAGAGGGGCAGGGAGGGAGGCGTGTGCCAGCGGAGGGAGAAAGGGAGGCGGGCCGGGCTGGTGGCCCCCGGCTGATCTCGCTCCCGGACGACGGGAGGGAAGGGTCTGCTGCCCCGCCTGCTGCGTCCTGCTCGCCGTCCTCGACGGGCGCCGTCTGCCCGCTTCCCGCCCCTCCTCGAACAAAAGGTGGCCCCGCCCGCGCGCTCCCCGCGCGCCCCGCCCCTCCCTCCGTCCCGCTACCTACCTGGGTCCGGGGGCTTCCCTCCTGCAAGCCCACCCCTTTCTCCGGCAAGCTCCCACATGCCGGCCCGGCCCGAGGTGGAGGAGCAGCCCGCGCCAGGCAGCCAGATCAGGCCACCCAAAAACGGGGCGCCAGAGGTCGGCTGCCTCTGCTACTGACTGGGGGGCAAGATGCAGCCACATCGGGACTAGTAGTAGCCACGGAGAGCTACTTAGCCCCAGTGGCGTAGCGTAGGTTGTCAGCACCCGGGGCAAGGCAAGTAATTTGCGCCCCCTAACCCGTGGATTTGCGCCCCCTAACCCGTGGATTTGCGCCCCCTAACCCTAACCCCCAGATGTTGTGGCCGGCCCCCCCTGCACCCCCCACGCTACGCCACTGCTTAGCCCCCACCCGCCTCGGCATTTGCGCCTTTGGAAGTCCTCTCCCCTAAGACCAGCAGAAGAGACTTGCGCCTCCCTTGGACGAAAAGCGAGCCCAGCTAAGCCAACATCTTAGGAGCCAACATCAGTGGCGTAGCGTGGGGGTGCAGGGGGGCGGCCGCATGGGGCGCAACATCTGGGGGCTAGGGTTAGGGTGCACAAATCCACGGGTTAGGGGGCGCAAATTACTTGCCTTGCCCCGGGTGCTGACAACCCACGCTACGCCACTGCCAACATGTAGGGGCCAAGGTCCCTTCGCGCACCCCCCTAAAATATTTAGGCATTGCCATTCAAATAGTGTGTGTGCACTGAGTCATGTGATCAATTATGCAGGGTGGGGCTTACCCGGGCCCCCCCATATTTTATTCCAAGTTGGCACCACTGGCCCCAAAGACTTCTCCTGGACACACTCACTGATACCCTCTGCCACACACGGGTATCCAGGCCCTGCCGTTGAAGCCAAGAAAAATAGGTTTAAATTCTCTTTAGCCCAGTGACCGCAAACCTTTTTGGACCTGGGGGCACATTTGAAATCCTAAGAAACACTCACAAGCACCGCCATTTCACAGCACGAAAACCGGCAATCCTCAGACTACACAAAACTTCCTACACCAGGCATAGGCAAACTCGGCCCTCCAGATGTTTTGGGACTACAACGCCCATCATCCCTAGCTACCAGGACCAGTGGTCAGGGATGATGGGAATTGTAGTCTCAAAACATCTGGAGGGCCGAGTTTGCCTATGCCTGTCCTACACCCTACTCCCAAAAGAAGGCAGGTGAAACACAGACAAAAAAAGTAGGCACCTCACCCCAAGAACCCGAATTTATTCTAAATTAAAATGAGGAGGAACAGGGTACAGGATCAGTAGGTGCCAAGGGGGGAGGCTGAGAATGCTGTGGTGCCCGCTGGCAGCAGATCCCAGAAGAATCCTGCTGGAAAAGTTGATAAAGACTCCCATCTAGGCCAGCACCTCACAGTGGCCAACCAGTTGTCCCAAAGGGAAGCCTGTGAGTGAGACCTGGGCACAACAGCGGCCCTCTCCCCACTAGCAGCACGCTATCCAAGGACAAAAGGAAACAGTGCTTCAGGTGCTGTGGAACTCACCGCCACAGGCTTTTGCAACGAAAGACAGCTGGCATAAGAAGCAAGCGTTGCAAAGGACTGGGTAGGCCTAGTGACAGTCTCTCTGTCTCTGGCGTTCCCCTCTCATGCCTTGGCCCTGAGTCATCTTTGCTGCTCCATGGAGACCACTTCCCTCTATGGGAGACAATGTTTTCTCCAGCCTGACCTTGCAAGGGGCAAGGGTACAGATGTGTTTCCCAACTCCCAAGCAGAGCTCAGACGCTGCGTGCTCTGAGTCATTGGCCAGCCTTGGAATGAACCTTTGCAAATATGCTCCACCGCAAACTACAGGATAGAACAAAGGCCTTCGACTCCTTGTGATATTTCACACAGGAACGTAGGAAAGTGGCCTTATACTGAGCCAGACCCTTTGTCCACCTAGCTCAGTTTTGCCACTAGTCTGGTGCCCCAGAGAAGCCCCCGCCGTCACCAGCAAGACATGAACACAACAGCCCCCTCCCCACTTGTGATCCCCAGCAACAGGAATCACCCAGGGGGGCTGCCTGCTTCCAATCCTGGAGTGGACATTCAGCCACCATGCCTGGCAACCTTTTGGAGGTCTCCATTTGGCACGTTTCGGAGACAAATTCTGTGAGATTTAGGCTGCAAGGCTAAGCAGGACTACCACCCTCTCCTCCTCTGTGTCTCCTTCAGTCATTTTCTGGAGTGGGGCTGAATGTTTTTATTTCCTGGTCTGCAGTGGTTTCTTTCTTTTGTCCAGCACTCTTGCGGAAGCAGCTGAGCTGTGTCAGCATTTGACAGCTCATTTGAGTTGCAGTGGTGAAGCCTTGAGTCAGCTTGAGCTGGCGTGGGGAGGAGGTGGGAGAGCCATTGAGGATTCCCATATAAGCCTTGCTTTTCGCCAACCAGACAGGCAGACAGGAAGTGCAAGAGTGGGAGGCCTCCCCCCTCCACACATAATCGTGTATCCCCATGATTACGAGGGCTGGAGGCAAAGGGAAGGGAAGGGAAGGGTGTGGAGCACAGCACTAAGAATATAAAGGAAGGGCATGCAAGATTAGGCTCAAGGCAGAGAAGGAAGGAAGGATTGATCAAACCCCGGTTTGCAAAGAGGCTTCTGGGTAGGTAGAGGGTGTTTGCACACATGAGGATTAAATCACTTTGTGGTTTAATCCGTCTGCAACAACACAGCCGTGGATCTGGCTCTGCCCAGCCAGCTTTTCCCACACTCCTGATAACGTACAATTCCCCCCATAGCTTCCTGAACAGCAAGGCATTTGTAGCACAAAGTGCAGCTACAAGTTAGTTAAGCACACTAAAGACCCCCACCACCAAATTTCAATGGGTAAGAGTTAAGGACATGGGTAGGCAAACTAAGGCCCGGGGGCTGGATCTGGCCCAATCGCCTTCTAAATCCAGCCCGCAGATGGTCCGGGAATCAGCATGTTTTTACATGAGTAGAATGTGTCCTTTTATTTACTGTAAAATGCATCTCTGGGTTATTTGTGGGGTCTGCCAGGTGTTTTTACTTGAGTAGAATGTGTCCTTTTATTTAAGATGCATCTCTGGGTTATTTGTGGGGCATAGGAATTCCTTGCAACCTTGGCATTATTTCGTTCATTATTTTTTTTCAAAATACAGTCCGGCCCCCCACAAGGTCTGAGAGACAGTGGACTGGCCCCCTGCTGAAAAAGTTTGCTGACCCCTGGTTAAGGAAGTCCCTGGGTGGCTAGTCAATAAGAGTTAGACAAATGCACTGGGGATAAGGGCTGTCTGTAGCCACTAGCCACCATGACTATGTTCTACTTTATTATTAATAAAATTACTTTTGTGTTACCACCGTGTTATAAGTGAAAATCCGGACACAAAAGTTGTTGAGCTGAAATTCACCAAAATCTACACTTCCGACATGGGCTGCCATTTTCCCAGACAATTCAGCTTTTTAAAAAACCCCACAATAATACAGATAATCACCCAGGTGGCTGATGAATCCATGATTAAACAGGTAACAGGCCCTGCAGGTGCAAAAATGTATTCCAGAAGCGAGGTGGCCTTGGCTGAATCTCTGCTGGTAGGCAGACTGGTGACACTCCATGCCAACTTCTGGTTGGATAACCATTCTTGCAAGTTAGCCCCTTCATAAGTAACAAATAGTCTTGTCGGCTACCAAATGTATTATGGAAAAAGCAGATACAGAAAGTGTGAGCCTCAGCAAGCATAGTACCTGGGTCTATTCAGTAGCGTCTGAGTGTGGAGAAGGAGACAGTAAACTCTGAGGAGAGGGAAATTAAATGCCAAAAAAACCCCCCAAAACCACCCAGTAACAAAGCAACCCCAACCGCAGGCAACATTTTGCACATTGGACTCTGATCTACAAAAATCTTATTTCCATAATATAATTCCATAGTTTTTCAGCTGCTGCAAGACTCATTTTTGATGCATGAATGCTATATCATTGTTAATGGTCAGGTTACAGGAGTTTAAAAACAGTTTAAAGCAAATTACAGTCATGCGAATAAGGTGGATCCTGAACACACACATCTGTTGATCTATTGAGCTGAGGTGTCAAAGGCCAGGGAAAGCGGTGCGTCTTCAGCAAACAATTGAAACTACACACATAGGAAGATGCAGGAGGAATGACGGATGAGAAAAAGGGCTGGAGGGGGAACAACTTTATTTAGGAAGGTGGGGCGTGCAGAGAGCATGAAAGAGACTCCAGAGTTTCACATAAATATTTGTTGTTGTTTAGTCATGTCCGACTCTTCGTGACCCCACGGACCAGAGCACGCCAGGCACTTCTGTCTTCCACTGCCTCCCGCAGTTTGGTCAAACCCAAAATATAAGTCGCTTTATTCCAGTTTTTGTCAGAAGCCTTTGCTCCATAGGCACACCAGCTCCTTCCTTAGCTATCAGCACAGTACTTTAGTGTTTATTTAAGACAAGGGGGGGGACATTTTCAGCACCCCCTGCAACACACATACATGAAGCACATCATCCCTTGGTGCAATCTGCCCACCTACCAGCCCCTGTGTGGTCAGTGCGTGGTATTTTGGTGGCATTCCCAAAGCAGGCTGACTTTAAAAGGGGTTGGCTGTTTGTTCAAGAGAGGAGATAGCTTAAATTGGGGGGTAGGAGGGTTGCAATTAATGGGGTGGGGAAATGCAATTGGGCAAGGCAACAACTAGCATAGAAATAAATAAGTCACCATTTAGTAAAGTGACAGGCATGAAATATCTATCCCATATCCAATGCTGGGCCAGAAAGTCCAGAGCAGCCCAGCACAGTGGATCAGATGAAATCAAGCACTGGGATGAAATCCAGCCCCTAGGATTTCCCCACCTTGGACCTGCAGACACTGGCTCATATCAGCCTCCTCCAGAGCCCGCTCTGTGTTTCAGGATGTTGCCGTTGCAGAGTGGGATTTTGAAGGGTCTTTGTAGTGTCTCGAGGGCTTTCGGGAGGCAGAAGCTGAGGGCGAGAACCTTTGAGAATAATCCTGAAGCGCCACCACAAACAAAAGAAAAAACAGAAATATTAGGTTCTAGAAAGCAAATCAATGACATCGTTTAGCCATCTTCAAATAGCTCAAGGGCTGCCACAAGGAAGATTTCTTGTTTTCTCCTGCTCTGGAGGTGAGGACCCAAACCAATGGCTTCAAGTTACAAGAAAGGAAATTCTGAGTAAACATGGGAATAGTTTTCTGGCAGTTAAAGCTGTTGGACAGTGGGACGGACTCCCTCGGAAGATGGAAGGCTCTCCTTCATTGGCGGTTTTAAGCAGAGGTTGGGCAGCCATCTGCCATGGATGCTTTAGTTGAGATTCCTGCATTGAAGGCGGTTGGACTAGATGACTCTCAGGGCCCCTTCCAACTCTACAATTCTATGATTCTATGATTAGGAGGAGATTTGTGACAGGCAAAGGGGAGCATTTCTTTCATGAAATAGCTGTTAAACTTGTGGAGCTCATGATCACAGGATGTGGCCTTTTGAAGCAGATTAGACACATTCATTGCGTATATATAATCCCGTCTCTCCTAATGCTCTGGTGGCCATGAGACGCTTTGGACTGTGGCTCCCATCTCTGCCTGGGTCTGAAACATCTGGAGGGGCACTAGGTTGGGGAAGGATGGGACAGGCTATTTGCCAGGAGAGCTGGAAATGTGTCCTCTGAGTTTAGAGACAGGAGCAGATATTGGAGAGAAACCCCAGGGATTGGCTTTCACCATCTTCCTCAAACTGAGAGCTTTCCAGACCTCCGTGTGACAAAATGGTGGACCTCTGGTATGATTCAGTGTGACTGTTTCCAAAAATGGTTTTTTAAATAGGTTTTAAAATATTGTCTCCTCCCAAGGTGGTGGCAGCCTCCACTGAGGTCCCTCAAACTTCCCACCCCAACAAAGCCCACTGTTCCTCTCCCCTCCCACTGCCATCTTGGAATACCTTCCTGATGCCAACACTCTCTTGCTCCTCCTCACCTGCTTCCTGCAGATATCCAGTATAATTCCCGCCCGCATCAGGCACCAGATCTCCCCAACCAGTGAAACGAGGATGTTCACAATGTCCATCCACCGGCCAACGGTCATCAGCAGGATCAGTAGGCCCCCCATCCTGACAAAGACTGTCTGGTAGGCCATCTGTTCTGTGGGGTTCTGCCGTTGCTCTTCTGCCATTGGACAAAGGAAAGATAAAATGGTTAGGTTTATGCTGGTCAACTTACATACAGTGGTGCCCCGCAAGACGAATGCCTCGCAAGACGAAAAACTCGCTAGACGAAAGGGTTTTCCGTTTTTGCGTTGCTTCACTAGACGAATTTCCCTATGGGCTTGCTTCGCAAGACGAAAACGTCTTGCACTTTTTTTTTAAAGCCGCTTGAAGAGGCGCAGTTGCGACGGACCGTGCTTCGCAAGACGAAAAACATCGCAAGACGAAAAGACTCGCGGAACGAATTCTTTTCGTCTTGCGAGGCACCACTGTACAATGCCAGTACTATTCAGAGGAGACTTGTTTAAATTAATGAACCTAAGAAAGACTCACATTGGATACACTCTGCAAATGAGAGGGCAGGGATGGGGAACAACTGTGGCCCTCCAAGTGTCAAGGACTGGCTGGATGAGGAAGAGCAGTGGGAGCCCAAGAGCCCCCCAGGGAAGACACAGAAGATGACGACTTAGATCCTGGGTCCTGGTGGTGGGACCTGGAAGAGCAGTCTGGGGAAGGGACGAGCTGGGAGGTGCTAGAAGCAGGGAGTTTGAGCGATCCAGGGGAGTCAGGAGGAGGAGACACCTTCCAGGACAGGGTTTGAGGCCAAGAGTCACAGTGTGAGCACAGACTCAGACAGAGAGGAGTCAGAGGTTGCCCTTGCTACCCAGTAGCAGGGCAGTCTCGGTCCTCCTGGCTCGCCTCCCGCTCTGACACCCCAATCGATGAGAATTCTGCACGTTGCTGAGCATTGGGCCAGACAGGCCCAGAGGATGAGCACTCCCTCTTGACGTAGCCTTCATCTGCTTGGGAGGGATCCAGAGTGAGAGGCTAGAGGGGGAAGCAAAGGGCTAGTGGTCAGTTTCAGCAACTTCTCAGCTGGATTAAGATGAACCAGAGGACTCTGCTGTGTTGTTGTTGTTTAGTCGTGTCCGACTCTTTGTGACCCCCTGGACCAGAGCATGCCAGGCACTCCTGTCTTCCACTGCCTCCCGCAGTTTAGTCAAATTCATGCTGGTAGCTTCGAGAACACTGTCCAACCATCTCGTCGTCCTCTGTCGTCCCCTTCTCCTTGTGCCCTCCATCTTTCCCAACATCAGGGTCTTTTCCAGGGAATCTTCTCTTCTCATGAGGTGGCCAAATATTGGAGCCTCAGCTTCAGGATCTGTCCTTCCAGTGAGCACTCAGGGCTGATTTCCTTCAGGATGGATAGGTTTGATCTTCTTGCAGTCCATGAGACTCTCAAGAGTCTCCTCCAGCACCATAATTCAAAAGCATCAATTCTTTGGCGATCAGCCTTCTTTATGGTCCAACTCTCACTTCCATACATCACTACTAGGAAAACCATAGCTTTAACTAGACGGACCTTTGTTGGCAAGGTGATGTCTCTGCTTTTTAAGATGCTGTCTAGGTTTGTCATTGCTGCTGTGTTAATAAAAGCGAATTGCATTCCGTGCCTCCTGTGTGTACCTGCCCTGTGGTCAATCTGGGCTCGCTTGGCAGCTCCTGGACACCAAGTGATGCTGGTCTCCCAACTCCAGCAAGGCCAGTAGTCCAGGATGATAATGGGAGCTGGAGGAGTCCACAGGCGCCCCCATTCCTGCCTTAAAAGGATGCAGAGTAGTGATGGAGGCATCTGGGGCAGTGAAGGCAAGTGATGGTCTAGTTAAGGGACAGAGAACCTGTGCTGCCATCCAGACCTTGCTGGACTCCAGGTCCTAGCAGTCAGCATGGGCAAGAGTCAGGGCCGGAGCTGGGAGCTGGAGTCACAACATCCGGAAGGCCACAGGCCCACCATCCCTGCTGTAGGGATAGCTCAGTGAAAACAGCATGAGTCTCTTAATCTCAGGGTTTCTGGTTCAAACTCCACAATGAGCAAAAGTTTCCTGAATTGCAGGGCATTGGGAGCAGAGGACCCAACTCTACAATTCTACGATTGTATCATCAGCAGAACCAGTCCAATTCTCTCTTCTATAAAAGACAAGAAACTGAACTGTCATGTCAACTTAGGAAGAGGCCTTGTACCAAGTTGATACTATTTTGCCAGCCTTGCAATCTCATGTCCTTTTGAGTAGGGCTGAACCCGGGGTCTCGTACGCAGCAAGTGTGTGCTCTGCTTTCTGCTCTTTATTTGGGGCTTCCCCAATAAAGAGGCCCCAAATGAGCAAAGGACCAGATCATCAGATGCTTTCTCCGTCTTTCTCTTGTAATTGGCAGAAGGTCCTCAAGGTCTCTGGCAGGGTGTGTGTGTGTGTGTCTTGTACACATCTTTGTATTTCTTCTTTCTTTGGTGATCACTCGTAGCTGAGTAAGATTGTCTTCCATGAACATGGCTTAACAATGTGTCCGTAAGTGACTGTGGAGGTCAATTCTGGATCCACACATCCTTCCACAGTAGGGACATAGGTTTATGGGCGGGAGTTGATAATGGTGAGGGTTTGCCAAGTGTGCCTTCCTCTTAGCACGTTTCTCCCTTTCATCCTGAGTTCAAGAGTCTTCAAAGCCCATGACACCTTTGATAAAGGCTGTTCTCCAATTGGGACGGTCGCAGGCCAGTGTTTCCCAGTTGTCAGTGTTTATCCTACATTTTTTTAGATTTGCCTTGAGAGAGTCTTTAAACCTCTTTTGTTGACCAACAGCATTATACTTTCCATTTTTAAGTTGGGAATAGCATAGTTGCTTTGGAAGACGATAATCAGGCACCCGCACAACATGACCAGTCCAACAAAGTTGATGTTGAAAAATCATTGTTTCAACACTGGTGGTCTTTGCTTCTTCCAATACACTGGCATTAGTTTGCCTGTCTTCCCAAGAGATGTGTAAAATTTTTCGGAGACACCGTTGATGGAACGGATCTACAAGGGATCTTTGTATTTAATGGATCTCTGTATTTAAGATCCCACTAGCTAGAAATGCCAGGAGTTTCACCTGGAGACTTCCCCCCTTACCAGACATTAGTCTGATTGCCTGTGATGCTACGGAACGTTTGCAAACATTCCAACCGCTCCAGGAAGGGAAGGTGCCAGAAGCGAACCATTCTGCAGGAGGAGGATGCTTGCTTGCTGCTGGGGAAGGAAGCCAAAGGCCAATGGCCGCCCACACCTACCAACCTCCCAAAGATCTTGCCCACTGAGCCAGAGGCCTGCGAGGGGAGGAGGAGCTCACCTTGCATGTAGATGACAAGCAGCGTGTAGCAGATGGTGAGCGGGGTCCAGAAGCGGATGGCCTCCGAGGTGGTGAGGAAGTCCCGGTTGATCAGGGCCACCGCCGCCAGGTCGGCCACCACGAAGGTGACCTTGAGGGCATTGCAGAGGAGGCGAGGGATGCCATGCCAGGTGGTCAGGAGGAAGAGGCAGGCCCCACAGTAGCGCTCCTTGCAGTGGAGCTCGTACATGGTGAAGATGTGGCGCGTCAGGCGCCAGACATAGTAAGTTAAGAGTCCTGCCAGGCCGACGCTGAGGAGCAGGTTCCACGTGCGATGGGGCGCCCCCTCCTGGAGGTAGCTGAGGCTGCAGGAGATGCCGCAGCCCAGGGAGTACTGGCAGAGGAGGTAGAGCTGGCTGCTGTGCGCCCCCTGCAGGATCCCAGTGGAAATTGAGAGATGGTAGCATTAATTTTTTTTTTATTGAAATAATTTCAATTATAAAGAAATAGAGTGAATCAAAGGGAGGAAGGGAGGAAGTAAGGGGGGGAGAACAAATGTGTGTGTAAGAAAGAGAGAGAGAAAGAAACAATACACAAAACTGCAATGCAATATACAGTCGTTCCTTAGATCCCAAACGCCCTGGAACTCAGACGTTTTGGCTCCCGAATGCCGCAGACCTGGAAGTGATTGTTCCAGTTTGCGGACGTTCTTTTGGAAGCTGAATGTCCGATGGGGCTTCCACAGCTTCTGATTGGCTGCAGGAGCTTCCTGCAACCAATCAGAAATTGCGATTTGGTTTTCGAACGATTTGGAAGTCGAACAGTCTTCCAGAACAGATTCCGTTTGACTTCCAAGGTACGAATGTACTCCCATACATTCATATATTAATTGATATGGACGGTGGCAGTGTGTTGGGGGATGTTTATTTTGATTATATATATTTTGATTTTAGATTTAGATTTTGTTCTGTCAACCACCCTGAGACTTCCATGTATAAGGGCAGCATATAAATTCAAGAAATAAATAATAGTAGTTAGTGTGTCGGACTAGGACCGGGGAGATCAGAGTTCAAATCCCCACTCAGCCATGGAGCTCACTGGGGGACGTTGGGGACCAGTCACTGCCTCAGCCTAACCTACCTCACAGGGATGTTGTGGGGACAAAATGGGGAGGAGAACCACCACATACAGCACTTTGAACTCCTCAGAAGAAAAGCTGGGGTGCAAAAGCAGTGAATGAATAAATAAAAATCCCTCAATCCAAATGGCAGGATAAATCTCGACTGTGGCGGGAATTCGCTTCCTTCTATTGCAGGGCTCCTGGTTACTTTACTCCACTCAGGTGCTTGTTTGGGGGTTCCCCGCCTCCCCTCCACAGCAGGCATGTGTTCCCACCTCAGCCCGCACATGAAGAAAAGGGAAAGAAAGAGTCGCTCACCTTGTCAAGGGAGAGGACGGTGGAGATGGCCCGAAGGGAGAACTCCAGCACCACCAAGGCAGCCACACGATAGCCCACCACCGTGAAGGTCCCCGTCAGCACCAGGAGATGCAGCTGGTCCAGCAGGGGCCACTGTTTGCGGATGATCTCCTTCTCCTTCTGCCGGTCGGGGTCGCTGGGGCAGAAATGAAGGTCTCAAGAAGGGAAAGGCAGGCGCAGGAGCAATTTATCCACTCAAACCTGGGAATCTACAGGGACTAGCTGGAGTAAACACACCTTCCCTTTGCCGAGTCCCATCTGAGTACTTCCAGGAGAGCCTAGAAGCCTAGTGGGCTTCTCCCACCACCAGGTCTCCAAGGTTGGCAGGAACCTGATATCCTCTGCATTTACTCCAGGAGAACCATCTTGTGCCTCTCCCAGGGGCAGAGAGGTTTTGGGGCTCGCACATGTCTGGAAATACCCTTTGGCCTTGCAACAAAGCAACCTCACAGGCTTTGGGTAAATTGCGCATGGGACTCTATACATACTCAGAGGGGGTGCTCCTCTTCTGTACTGTTTCTGGGGCCTGAAAAGGGTCTTCTTGGGGCTTGGCTCCGAAAAGACCCTTGGAAACGCAGAAAGGTTTGTTCGCTGGCAAACACAACCTCCCTGGCTGCCTTTCCCTGTCTCAATCTTGGGGCGTGTTAAGGTCCTCTGTGATCATTTCACATTTCCCAAGTTGAGTTTGGTCACCAAGATCAAATGAAACCTGCTCCTAATTAAGCTCCCGGTTCATCCTTGGCCGAAACTGTTCCCAAATCCATAGGGATGTGTTTGCGATGCCCCTGCCCTCATACAAAGAATCATGGCTAAAGGACAACGTCATCCTCTGAAAAATAGTTGATACATTGCTGAATACTGTTTTCCATTGCCTGTGCTCATTTGCTTTGTTTTCCAAAGCTGAAAAGATTAAGGAAATGCCTGGCAATCTTTTTCTCACCAATACAAAAGGCATCTTGCCAGCCAGCGTACAAAGAAGTCAGCTGGGCACTGCCCAGGTGGGGCCATGCTTGTGCCCTGCCCTGGAGATAAGATGCTGCCACTCCAATATTTAACTCCCAGGGATTCCTGGGACTCCAAAGCATGGGATTGGTGGACGCTCACATGAACCAGATCTTAAAAGGGGGTTTCTCTTTATATATATATATATATATATATATATATATATATATATATATATATATATATAATATTTATTAAAGTTTCAGAAAGAGGAATTACATAAAAACAAAAAATACAAAGGTAAAAGACAAAAATAAAAATAAAAGAAAAATACAGAATAAAAAAGTAAGTACACTTACAGAAAAAAGGGGGAAAAATCAATCTTTCCATATCTTACATTCATATCCTTGTTTCCCTGACCTCCTCATACCTCCCTTTTTTGTGTTCCAATTCAATTAATTAATTCAGCAATTTCTTTCCCTCCTTATTATCCTGATCTTTAATCTTAATATATTGTAACATTAAATTTTTACCTATTTAGAAATCCAATTTTCCATATTCTTTTATATCATTACAGCTAGAAACCACTTAATTTCAATCAAACATCATTCTAACATTAATTTTGCAATATTTCTGTAAATAATCTTTAAATTTCTTCCAATCTTCTTCCACCGACTCCTCTCCCTGGTCTCGGATTCTACCAGTCATTTCCGCCAATTCCATGTAGTCCATCACTTTCATCTGCCATTCTTCCAAAGTGGGTAGATCTTGTGTCTTAAAAGGGGGTTTCTCAAAGGCAAGACCAGAAACAATCCACTTCGCAGGAGCAGAAAATCTGGGCTTGTCCCTATTGAATTAATAGGAGTGTCTGAGATTCTTTCTGCAGACAGACAGCCATCAAAGCATCCGGATTCAGGAGGCAAATGTGACACTAGGCAGATCGACTTGCTGGTCTTTATGGCTCCTTCCCTCCACCTCCACCACCCAGTCAGCACCTTATCAGAGCCCTGCAGGGGTTAATAGCCACCCCAGGGCTGCCTGCAAGGACAGATTGAGGAAGCGACTCTCTGTTTAGAAATCTCCGCTCTGCCTAACAACCACTCACTTCAAACAGTTGATGTAGATGTAAATCTTCATCAGGCTGCCCAGGATGGAGACGGCACAGGCGCCCACCAGCCCTGCAAGGAAGCAAAGGTCAGAACGGGGGTAGGGCTCAGTGGGTGGGGTAGGCACCCCCCGGGAGGAGGAGAAGCTCACCTTGCAAGACGGAGTCCACCAGATCGGAGCCCCAGGCCAGGCTGGGGAAGGCGGGCAGCCAGGAGACCAGGTAGGAGTAGAGGCTGGAAAGCATGGTGGTGCCGTGGGGCAGGGTGAGGGGGGGGGGTGGCTCAGCCCTGGCCTTCCTCTTCCCGGCTGCAGGCTCAAAGGTCTGCTGGTGGAGGGCTGGCGAGAGCCCAGGGACCTTGTGCTGGTGTTGCTGCTGCTCTGGTAAATCATTGCTGCCTCTTTGCCCCTCCTGGGGAGGAGGCCACTCAGCCAGAGCCCTTGCACAACCATTTCTGCTTGGGGAGAAGCAAGGCAGAGGGGAAATCATTTCCTGGGCCAGTAGTAGCAGCAGCTGCAACTCCCCAGAATGAAAGCAAAGGGAAACACTTAAGGCAAGGAGGTTTTTGGGCTCCAGCCCAACTGCAAAATGTTGTTCTTTTTTTCCTTCAAATTTTTTATTACTTTTCACAAGATTATAAACAAAACAAATAAACAAAGATACAAACATAAATCATAACCTTGTTAAAATTACACTTATTAACATTGTTAAGTGACTTCCTCGCTTCCCCTTGGTTGAATTTCCATGCATATCCTTTGAACGGCTTTCCAAATCATAATTCTTATAAACTTCACTTAGTCTGTTAACATCCTTATATCTTTTCATATATATTTTTAATAGATATTTATTAAATTTTCACAAATTATAAACTCAAACATAATACAAACAAACACACACAAAGACAAACAAATATACCGTATTTTTTGCACCATAACACTCACTTTTTTCCTCCTAGAAAGTAAGGGGAAATGTCTGTGCGTGTTATGGAGCGAATGCCTGCGGGTGGCGGGGGGATCTGCTGCAGTTGTGAGCAGAGGATCTATGGTTCCCCTTCCTTCCCTCCTCCGTGGTTACAAAGCATGGATCCACATGGATCCTCAGGATTTTTGCATTGGGCTACTCCAAACTCACTGTCAGATCACATGTCTGTGGCCACAGCATGAACCACAAAAATCATATATCCACTATTTTTTTAGAATATTTTTTTTCTTGTTTTCCTCCTCTAAAAACTACGTGCGTGTTATGGTCTGGTGCGTGTTATAGAGCGAAAAATACGTAATTTCAAATCCTTATTCTCTTAAAACTTCCTTCACCGACCTCCTCATACCTCCCCTTTCTGCATTCCAATTTCAAATATTTAGTTCAGCAAATTCTCACCCTTTATTTTTATCTAATTGTAATCCTTTATTTTCTTTTAACTTAATCTTTACAGCTGTAATCCACTTACTTTCTATAACCGCAACATTTTAACACTCATTAATTTTACAATGTCTCTTAAGATAGATCTTAAATTTCTTCCAATCTTCTTCCGCCGTCTCTTTCCCCTGGTCTCGGATTCTGCCAGTCATTTCAGCCAGTCCCATGTAGTCTATCACCTTCATCTGCCATTCTTCCAGACATCCTTATATCTTTTCAATTCAAGATTAAACATGTTCGACATCACACCAGCTGCAAAATGTTCTTGCAGGTGTTGTCATCTCTCCCTGTTGCTGCTTCCCTTGAGCATCTTCTGAGAAGCCCCCTTCTTTACAGAAACAGGTGCCAAAAAGGAGATCATGTAGGGAAGTGGTGCTGAGCATATTCAGAGTGCTTTCCCCTCGCATCACTAGTGAGTAACTTTAAATGAAGGAGGAGGACTCTCATGTGGGCCTGAGCCCCAGAATCCATTTTTCTTCTCAACAGACAACTTTTAGGCCACAGCACTTCAGAGCTGCATTTGTTTTACTTGTGATATGCGAGTTTTTATGCATACTCCGACAGACGGCACGGCACACATTACAAACGCATGCAAATAAATGCATCCGGACAAACAACGAGCCCTTGCTTGGACACACCGCATACCAGAAACAAACCCCAGGTGCCAAAGTTCACTCGGTCTAGCCCAGCTCCCTTTGCACAATGGTGAAGCAAAATGTAACAAAGACCTGTCAATCAAAGCAGCAGGATGCCTTGTAAATCAGCAGGGTTCCAACCACAGTACCAGCGGTAATAATAATAATAATAATAATAATAATAATAATAATAATAATAATAATAATAATAATAAAAAATTTATTTATACTCCACCCATCTGGCTGGGTTTCCCCAGCCACTCTGGGTGGCTTCCAACAAAATATTAAGATACAATAGTCTGTTAAACATTAAAAGCTTCCCTAAACAGGGCTGCCTTCAGATGTCTTCTAAAAGTCTGGTAGTTGTTTTTCTCTTATTAAGCTTCTTGTTAAGGCTGTCAGATAAAGAGAAACCACTCCCCTTTGTGTAACAAATATTTATTTTTGTACTCAGCAGGGGTGCCAAGTTGAATAAAATATTGGGGGGCGGGGGTCCAGTAAGCCCTACCCCACATAACTGATCACATGATATGGCACATGCACAACATTTGAATGGCAATGCCCATCAACTTGGGAGGAGCCCTCAAATATTTTATGGGGTGTGTGTGAAGGGACCTCAGCCGCTAAGAGTTGACTCCTATAGTACTCAGTATATGTAAAGATCATAACCAAGGAAGTTGTGGAAACTTTGCATCTTGAATTTTTATACTGTCTTGAAAGTCCCATCTCAGGTGAGCTGTGGAGGGGTGAGGCTCCTTTTTTCTGATCCTGAGGTGGTTCCTGCTAAGAGGGTCTTCCCCAACTGCATGGTCGGTCCTGAGTTTGAGTTTATCTCCACTGAAATCAAGGGACACTGCCAGGACAGTGGTACCTCGGGTTAAGTATTTAATTCATTCCAGAGGTCCATTCTTAACCTGAAATTGTTCTTATCCTGAAGCACCACTTTAGCTAATGGGGCCTCCTGCTGCCGCCGCGCCGCCGGAGCACGAGTTCTGTTCTCATCCTGAAGCAAAGTTCTTAACCTGAAGCACTATTTCTGGGTTAGCGGAGTCTGTAACCTGAAGCGTCTGTAACCCGAAGTACTACTGTACGTACCGCCATGCAAACCCTCCTTGACAAGCTTTCTGTCAAAATGTTTTGCAAGGACCAAGTAACAAAAGCAGCAGGGTCAGTTCTGGTGCCAGAGGACCCACATGGAAGCATGCAGACCTTTGAGCTAACTTCCGTTTGGCCTTTGCATCCTGAGCCCTCATCCCAATTTCTGGTCCTAAGGCAGGGGTCTGCAACCCGCGGCTCCGGAGCCACATGTGGCTCTTTTACACCTTTGCCACGGCTCCGGGACGGATACTAGCGAGGGGAGGAGGCGCATTGTGCGCCCCGACACTCCCCACTGTGCCGGGCGCTGTACTGGCTGTGACGTCGCATGGGGGCGGTGCGTGCGTTAGTCACGCACCGTCCCGACGTCACCTTCCCGCCCGCTGTCAGATCGGAGGGCAGCGGCATGCATGCTTTAAATGTCGCAATGGTTTTGCGGCTCCCAGGTTGTTAGTCACGCACCATCCCGACGTCACCTTCCCACCCACCCGCCCGCTACATTGTAAGGGGCATGTACGCTGGTCACTGCATTGAAAGGGGGCATGTACGCTGGTCACTGTTTTGAAGGGGAGTGAAGAATACACACACACAAAAAGGTAACTTGTTAATTTAACGTTTATTTCTATGAGGAGTAATTCTGAGGGGTCAAACAAAGAAATAATAAAAAGTGAGAAAAAGGTTATTTTTATAATGACGAGTTTTGTGGCTCCCAGTTTTTTTTCCCTTTGGAAACGGGTCCAAGTGGCTCTTTTTGTCTTAAAGGTTGCAGACCCCTGGTTCTCCCTTCTGCTCCCATTAACCACCTACAGTTGGTGCCAAGGGTGCTAATCATGTACACCAGCTAGAGCTCACTGGACAGGGGGGAAGGTGATATATAAATGTACAGTGGTACCTCGGGTTAAGTACTTAATTCGTTCCAGAGGTCTGTTCTTTTTTATTATAAGATATTTATTAAGATTTTCAGAATATTACAAAATAAAAAGAAAAAAAGAAAAATACAAAATAAAAATAATTAAAAACAACTCAATCTTTCCATTACTTATTTTTCATTAGCTTGTTTCCCGGACCTCCTCACGCCTCCCTTTTTTGTATTCCAGTTCAGTTTGTTGGTTCAGCAAATCCTTCCCCTCTTTGTTTATCCTAATCTTTAATCTTAAAATATTATAACATTAAATCTTTACCTATTAGTTATCCATTTTTCATATTCCCTTACAGTATTGCAGCTAAAAACCCCTTAGTTTCTATCCAACATCGTTCTAACATTCATTAATTTTACAATATTTCTGTAAATAGTCTTTAAATTTCTTCCAATCTTCTTCCACCGACTCTTCTCCCTGGTCTCGGATTCTGCCAGTCATTTCCGCCAGTTCCATATAGTCAATCACCTTTATCTGCCATTCTTACAGAGTGGGTAGATCTTGTGTCTTCCAATACTTTGCAATGAGTATTCTTGCTGCTGTTCTGGCATACATAAAAAAAGTTCTATCCTTCTTTGGCACCAATTGGCCGACTATGCCCAGGAGAAAGGCCTCTGGTTTCTTCAAGAAGGTATATTTAAATACCTTTTTCAATTCATTATAGATCATCTCCCAGAAAGCCTTAATCCTTGGGCACGTCCACCAAAGGTGAAAGAATGTACCTTCAGTTTCTTTACATTTCCAACATTTATTGTCGGGCAAATGATAGATTTTTGCAAGCTTGACTGGGATCATGTACCACCTGTATATCATTTTCATAATATTCTCTCTTAAGGCATTACATGCCGTAAACTTCATACCTGTGGTCCATAACTGTTCCCAGTCAGCCATCATTATATTATGTCCAACATCTTGTGCCCATTTAATCATAGCAGATTTCACCGTTTCATCCTGTGTATTCCATTTCAACAGCAAGTTATACATCTTTGACAAAATCTTAGTTTTGGGTTCTAGCAATTCTGTTTCTAATTTTGATTTTTCCACCTGGAAGCCTATTTTCTTGTCCAAATTATATGCCTCCATTATCTGATAATAATGAAGCCAGTCTCGCACTTTGTTTTTTAGTTTCTCAAAACTCTGCAATTTCAGTCTATCTCCCTCTTGTTCCAGAATTTCCCAATATTTCGGCCATTTGGCCTCCATATTGAGCTTTTTCTGTGCTTTGGCTTCCATCAGTGACAGCCACCTTGGGGTTTTGTTTTCCAATAAATCCTTATATCTTATCCAGACCCAGAGGTCCGTTCTTAACCTGAAACTGTTCTTAACCTGAAGCACCACTTTAGCTAATGAGGTCTCCTGCTGCTGCTGCTGCGCCACCGGAGCTTGATTTCTATTCTCATCCTGAAGCAAAGTTCTTAACCTGAAGCACTATTTCTGGGTTAGCGGAGTCTGTAACCTGAAGCGTATGTAACCTGAGGTACCACTGTAATAAATAATAATTGAGGTTTGGGGATATCTTGTTAATCGCTTAGGACTGCAGTGATGAAGTCAAGGCCCTCTGCAGGTGACAAAGCAGCTCCTTCTGCCATGTTAAAAAAATGGAAGCGTCTGCTAGATCCATTGAGTCCGGCAACCTATTCTCAGCTAGAATAAGCTTTGACCCTCCGGCCTGAATGGAAATGGCACCTAGAGTGCTTCTTTAAAAGCAATTAGAGGTGCTTTGCCTGCAACACTCATTATTATATGCCAGGCATCATAACCCTTGGTGCAAGCCTCAGCTAAAAAGCTTTCGGAAGAGCTTCTGCTCATAACCCGGACCACGAAACGAAAATCGCATAGAGCAATTAGAGCCAATCAATACCAAGTGATAAAAGATACCATTGTGTAATAGTCGGTGATGGCACCGGGGGGGGGGGGGAGCTGTGTGTGTGTCTGCTGAAAAGGCAGTGTGTTTGTGCCAGGGGAGTCCGAATGTGGCGTTGCATCTGAGATTTTTGCTTCCTTCCTCATCATGTTTTCTCTTAAGAATATTGCGGAAACTTATGGGCTGCAGTAAGTTGGCCCATGGGGGGCTGATGGGGAAGAGAGGGGAATCGGAATGAGAGTGGCTTTGACAGTGGCTCTAGGGTGGAGTGCAAGACCCAGTCGAGTTGAGGGAAATCCACCTCCGCCCTTGGTACATTTTAACCTACCCTGCCTTCTGTTTTTGCTACGTAGTCTTCCTTCCTTTTTAATATTTGCAGATTGTCACAGTCCTATATTATGCAATGATAGTTTTAATTACATAAGAAAAGAAAAGAAAAAATTGTTTTGGGCTTTCCCTCTGCTGCTGAAAAAGGGATGCAGGTGGCGCTGTGGTCTAAACCACTGAGCCTCTTGGGTTTGCCAATCAGATGGTCAGAGATTTGGGTCATGTGGCCAGCATGACTAAACCACTTCTGGCACAATGGGACACCGTGACAGAAACCAGAGCGCATGGAACCACTGTTTACTTTCCTGCCACAGCAGTACCTATTTATCTACTTGCATTGGTGTGCTTTCGAACTGCTAGGTTGGCAGAAGATGGGACAGAGCAATGGGAGCTCACCCCATTGCGGGGATTCGAACCGCCAACCTTCTGATCGGCAAGCCCAAGAGGGGTTTAGACCACAGCACCACCCCCGTCCCGCTATTTAATATAAACATAATTTTGGCTCGATGTGCTTTAACAGTTCTCCTCTAGGCAGACATATGCAATTGTGAGCATAATGTATTTTTGTGGGATGGATGAGTTTTTCTTGGTGGGAGATGATATATTAATTGAAATTTATCCCTCCAGGCTCCCAGATGTGTGGATTTCAAAATCTAAAAAGCAAAGGAATTAAGAATGGAAAGCCTTGTTTTGAGCAAGTCCAGCTAACAAAGCAAGCTGGCTTCCCCCTACGCTTAACAAAGAATCAGGCAACAACTTGTAAAGTATGTTTAAAAATAAGATTATCTGGGAGAGGGGAAGTGACACTCTACCACTTGTATTCCTATGCCAACCTACTATCAGCAATATAGCTCTGTGGACTTAGCCCCTTCTCAAGCTACGGGTAACTAGCAATAATATGCAGTTGTTGGGTTTGGCTGCTAATCTCCCAAAATTTTATGGATGGGACGCAGGTGGCGCTGTGGGTCTCAGCGCCTAGGGCTTGCCGATCGAAAGGTCGGCGGTTCGAATCCCTGCGGCGGGGTGCGCTCCCGTCGTTCGGTCCCAGCGCCTGCCAACCTAGCAGTTCGAAAGCACCCCCGGGTGCAAGTAGATAAATAGGGACCGCTTACAAGCGGGAAGGTAAACGGCGTTTCCGTGTGCGGCTCTGGTTTGCCAGAGCAGCGATGTCACGCTGGCCACGTGACCCGGAAGTGTCTTCGGACAGCGCTGGCCCCCGGCCTCTTGAGTGAGATGGGCGCACAACCCTAGAGTCTGGCAAGACTGGCCCGTATGGGCAGGGGTACCTTTACCTTTACCTTTACCTTTACCTTTACTCCCAAAATTTTAATAGTTTAATTGTGTTTAATGTGCAGCTGAGCAGTTAATGTGAAGAGTCACTGGCCATTGTGCACTATCCTGTGAGGAAAAGTTGTAGCATTTGGAGCTTTTTAGTTTACAAAAAAGATGAGTAAGAGGCAACATGTTAGAAACTTTGTCTAGGTCATAATTTTCTGAATTTGTGATGTTTTGATGATTTTGTTTGTAGCAGGAACCCCCCACCCCAATCATTCAGTTTGTACAAACTTCACACACACTCACACTCACACACTACATACACCAGGCTTCTGTTATAAATTCATAGAAAATCAACCATACATCGGATTTGCACTGTTCCATTTTTATTTTACTCCATATGACAAGGACTATCAGAGGGGGGTGGCTTGGTTCTGGTCAGCCATAATCCCTTCCCCATCCCAGCACATCCACAGGAGCCCTGCCCAGTTGCTATGCCAACCCTGATGATCCCAGACAGAAGACCATCAAGATCACAAAGAACTTGCATATGGGAGTGGATTCAGCACAGACTGAAACAAAGGACAATAATCAGATCTTCCCTCTGGGGGCAGGAAACTGCAAACTCCCCTTTGTCTCCTGGAAGTGACTCATGGGCAGGGGGAAAGGAAGAACCAGCCAGGTGACAGGACACTCAGGTTACCACCACAACTCCTCCCTCAACCCCTCCTTTTTGTAATGTATGCATGATGTTTCTGGGGGTGGGCTTGACCTAGAGGATGGGAAATTCAAAAGTTTTTATAAGGTCTGGCAGACCATCTTTCTGGGTCTTTCCTCTCTCTTGCAAGTGAGGGCAACACCCTGTTGCAACAGTTCAATAAAGGCCAAGCCTACAGGCTGCTGTTTTGCTCCAAGTTATCCTGGTTGGTGTCTTTGTTTTGTCCAAGGGAGCCCTCGGATTTTTCCGGTAACATGTTCAACATGGTGTCAAGCTCTTTTTAAAAAATGAGTCAGTTGTTTATAAATAAAATAGCCATCATGCGTATAGAGAAATTTATTTTACAACCTTCTGCTAGATGGCAGGAGAGAGGTTTGTGGACTTTGTGCAAAGCAGATTAAACTGGCTAGCAGGGCAGCATTGTTGGCTGATGACTATCCTCTGCTGCGTCTCTTTTGCTATTTGCGCACCTCGGCCTTCCTCAAGCCGATGTTTTGAACTACAGTGCCCATCAGCCCCCAGCCAGCACAGCTGCATGGTGCTGGGGCTGATGGGAGCTGTAGTCCAAATAGCTCAGAGGGCACCAGATTGACAAAGGCTGGCCTTGCTGATGACAACAGTCGTGCTGAGCTCCCTCCCGCCCTTCTGTGTGCCTTGCTACCTGTTCCCATCCTACAGAGGCGCACCAGCGCCTCCAGGTGGGACCAGCCCTTCCCTGTGAGCTTTCAGCCAAGGGTACCTAGAGAGAGTCAACAGTGTATACCTGGTGAGGTGGCACCTTCTGGTGGATTTCTGGTGTGACGTTGACAAAGGTGCCTGTTCATGTGCAAAGCTGAAAGTCCACAGGAGGGTGCGGCTGTTCGTCTCGTAGCTGCTGTTCAGAAGTGCCCAGCCTGTGAAGAGGGAGTGCCCCCCTCCCCATTGCCCCGGTTAGCACAACTCCCTCTTCCCTTCCCCAAACACACTGCTTCTCTGGCAACAAGATGCCCAGGGGAAGCCCACATGCGGGATATGAAGACAGCAGCAGCAGAAACTCTCCCACCTTTGCTTGAGGAAAAAACTGAGCTTGGTGCGCCAGTGGGCTGGAGTGGTTTTGAGGCTGCCAGACTATTGAAGGGGAGACCCGAGATCCAATCCCCTACTCAGCTGTGACTGCCAGTTGCTCCCTCTCAGCCTATCCTGCCTAACAGGGTTGTTGTGGGGATAAAATGTGGAGAACGGTCTTTTTTGCCACTTTTGTTGTTGTTTAGTCGTTTAGTCGTGTCCGACTCTTCATGACCCCCTGGACCAGACACGCCAGGCACTCCTGCCTTCCACTGCCTCCCACAGTTTGGTCAAACTCATGTTGGTAGCTTCGAGAACACTGTCCAGCCATCTCGTCCTCTGTCGTCCCCTTCTCCTTCTGCCCTCCATCTTTCCCAGCATCAGGGTCTTTTCCAGGGAGTCTTCTCATGAGGTGGCCAAAGTACTGGAGCCTCAGCTTCAGGATCTGTCCTTCCAGTGAGCACTCAGGGCTGATTTCCTTAAGAATGGATAGGTTTGATCTTCTTGCAGTCCATGGGACTCTCAAGAGTCTCCTCCAGCACCATAATTCGAAAGCATCAATTCTTCGGCGATCAGCCTTCTTTATGGTCCAGCTCTCACTTCCATACATCACTACTGGGAAAGCCATAGCTTGAACTATACACTTTTTGCCACAACCCTGAGCTTATTTGGATGAAAGGTGGACTAGAGATAAGAAGTGAGAACAACACAGAATGGGGAGGAGGGACCCATTGAAGCCTCTTACCTGCGGGGCTGCACAGGTGAGTTCTGTGTAGGCAAGAGAGTACATTGCAATTCCATCTCTCTCTCTCTCTCTCTCTCTGACAGTGTTTGCACAAAGGGATTTATATAGCGCTCCCCAATATTACCACACCACACACACCATCGTCTGAGTGACCCTCACAACAACCTTGTGGGGCAGGCCAGTCCCCTCGTTCCACCCCTGAATTTCTAAAGGCACTTTAGCAACTCATGGTTCACTTGACTTTCTAGATTTGTGCTGATTGGGGGATGGGGGCTCCCTGCCAACTCCCCTGGAAAGAAAGCGGGGGACAAGGAGGCCTAATGCGGCCTAGAACCCACCCCCAGACCCATTTGCTGAACTGAACATTGCCTACTCATCCATGGAACCCCCCCTCCAAATGACACCTCCTGAGAGAGGGCTATAAATACAACAAAGTAGAAACAATCTTTATTGGGCTTGAGCTCTGCCCAGCCACTGGGCTCCAGTTACAGCAGCTGTTGGAGGAAACAAGATCACCTTGCTGATCAAAGCTGCCACCACCACCCTTCCCCAGTCCCGGCAGGAGGGGGGTGCTCTGCTCTTGGCAAGGTGCAAGGAGGACAGACGGGAACTTGGCAGGGTCCAAATGTCAGAGGCTAAGGCGTTGCCTGCGTCGCAGATGTCTCCGGAGGATTTTGACCTCGACCCCAAACACAGCTCTGCTGTTCCTGAAAGTGGCCACAACTGCTCTCCTGCTTGCACTCCTCGAACTCCCACCTGATGGGTTCAGAGGTTCAAAACAGACCTATTGCCAGCTCTCCAGGGTTTCAGGCTGGGAGACTGAACCTGGGACTGCCTGCAAATGGCAAGGAGGCCACAGAGCTACAGCACCTTCCCCAATTCCTGAGGACTGAATGGACTTCGTGAGGGCCCTGCCTCTAGGACAGAAGCCTCCACCTCTTCAAAAAGCAGGAGCCTCTTCTGCTAAGGGCGACACACTTTTGCCTCTCATTCTCCGCCCATGTGTTTTGTCTTTCTGCTCACCTTTCCCTCTCGCTTCTTTGGCTTTCTTCTCTTCCCCTGGCACAGGCAGGGGGACGTGCTGCAGTCTACCTTAGACCCAAGCTTTGGAGCCTTTTGCACTGGCCCATCAGGCCTCATAACTGGGAGAGCCTCACCGGGCCAGCCTTCTCATGCCATTTACCCTTTACTTTTGGTCTGTTAAGGCCTGGTGCCCATTCTCTACCCCTTTGGTTGCAGGGAGTGTGTGTCCCAAGGCAGGGAATGGACAGGATACTGTTTCCAGGCCACGAAACACCCAAATCTGCACAGGTGGAGCTGCAGCTAGTCTGGGGATGCCCCTCCCTGAGCAGCCTCACCCCCCAAAAAAAAAGGTCACGTTGATGTGAAGCTGCTGTTTGGCTCAGAGGCAACCGTCCTTCTCGGGCCGGTTGCTCCCAACCGTCTCCTGGAAGAAGGGGCTGTATGACCGCCCCCCACCCAAGACCCCTGGTCCGGGGAAAAGAGGACAGGCAGCGCCAAAAGCCCCACTCTTCATTCCAGAGCTGCCTGGGAAAAGACCAGCCTCCCACCCCAAGTTCTGGTCCCATCAGTGAGGCGGGGAGAGGGAGGAAGAGAGCGGGCGCCCCTCTCTCTGGAAATGTTGTCTTTTCTTGCAGGGTTTTCAAGCCCCCTGGAGCTGGTAGGTGAATTTCCTCAGTTCGTCCCAGAAGAGGAGGCTGAGAATGGTGTGTGGTCCCAGGCGGAGGTAGGCAGGCCCCAGGCCCTTGTAGAAGGCCAGGACACCCTCCTTGCCGGTGACTTGCACCACGCAGTCGAAGAAGCCGCGGTAGTGCTTGCCCTGCGGGTGGCAGAGGGGAGAGAGCCTGGTTAAAAGCCGGACACACGCCCTTCGGAACAAGGGTGCTGCAACTCCTCTCACCATCCCTAACCACTGACTGTGCTGACCGGTGGGAGCTGGGAATTCAGCAACACCTTGGGGGGTGCAGCTGCTCCCCATCCCTGAACTAGCCCCAGGATGCTTCTATTTAGGCTCAGAGCCATTAAACTCCTCACCTCCCTCCACAAACGTCTTGGGGTTTCTAAGGCTGCCAGTGACCACCCCTGGCATCAGTGGCGTAGCGTGGGGGGTGCAGGGGGGGCCGGCCGCACCGGGCGCAACATCTGGGGGATTAGGGGGCGCAAATCCACGGGTTAGGGGGCGCAAATTACTTGCCTTGCCCCGGGTGCTGACAACCCACGCTATGCCACTGCCTGGCATGAGAGACTTACCATGCCCAGCTCGTCCACTGGCTGGTTGTAGAGTCTGGTGCTCACCACGTCGAAGGGCGTCATAGCCACAGCAACAGCCACGCTGCTGATCATGCCACCAGCAAGCGCCACCATCCAGCTGTCTTCCTTGAACCACTGTGGGCAGAAGAGGGCAACAGTAAGGGGGGGAGAGTCGGCCGCACCCCACCCGCTCTCGACAGCATCAGGATTGAGCAACAGGAAAAGCCACAAAGGCTGAATATTGTATTTATTTATTTAAGGTATATACCACCTTCCTCCCCAAAGCAGCCCACTGCGGCCAACACACAAGCGATGAGACAGTTAAACCATGTAAAGATAAAGCAGGATAAAGGTCTTGAATTAAAAGGTTTGTTGGAAGAGGAAGGTGTTCAGCAGGTGCCAAAAGGCAACAGAGACAGCGCCTGTCACACATTTAATGGGAGGGAATTCCAAGGGGTTGGTGCCACCACCCAAAAGGCCCGTTCCTACCCTGTGTGGAACGGATTTCCTGATGAGCTGGCCACTCTCTGCAGAGTGCAGGGATCAACTGGGGTATAGAAGGGGTAAGAGGGTCTGCTAGAGGAATCGAACAAGTTAGCAGGGCTCATCCTGGAAAGGGGCTTAGGACGGGGTGGGTCTGAGGCGCTGCTGATAAACTAGACCTTTGTTCCAGAGTCAATGACAAAACCAGAGTCGTGTAACTGCCACAGCCCATCTTCCCCACCCTCTGGCCCCCTCCTCACCTTTTGCTTCCTGACCCACTCTTTGGCGGAGGCGAAAGTGGCCAGCTGGATGGCCGAGCCCACCATGACGCGAGGCACGGCCCCGTTCACCCCTCGCCACAGTCCCAGGAGGCCCTGCTTCTTGTAGATGGTCTCAAAGGCGCTGGAGACACTCTGCGGGGGGAGAAAAGCTGCAGGGGTTAGTCAGCAGGGGGCAGCAGAGAGCAGGGGCAGCTGCCTGCATTGCACCACTGTGGCAGGACACTCATCTGTGGCTTTGCCCCCCTCTTCTCAGTCGGGGGGGGGCAGGAAGGAAAGCCACCCCCTTCTCAGGCTTCAAGCAGATCCCCCCAATAAACATGGGAACTATAGTTTACCCCTTACAGAGCTACAGTTTCCAGGATTTGGAGGTGATGTGCATTAAATCATAGAAATGTAGAAATGGAAGGAGTCCCGACGGCCATTTAGTCCACCCCCCTTAAAATACTGCCCCTATCCAATTTACTGTCCCTTATCCCCTATCCAATTTGAAACCATACCGGACCCTGCTTAGCTCTGCAAATGTGCTAGCAGTTTTATTGCTTGCACCACTAGGATGACTAGTTTTGTAGCTCCGTTCTCTCTCTTTCAAAGAGAAACACCATCATGCCAGTGAGAGACCATCTACTTCTGTTGCCTTAATCCGAAGGCAAAAGGGCCAAGCCTACGAGGTGAAATTGCAGTTCCTCCTCTCTTAGTGATGAAGAGCTGCGCTCCAGACTCCTGAGGGGCTCAGGAAGGGTTTCGACGGAGTCCAAATTACCAGGGACACCAAAGAGCACAGGATGCCCCCATCCTGACCCATTTTGCTTTGGACAAAACAACAACAAGAACAACCCTGCCTCACCCACCATGGCTGTTGTTGTTGCATGAAGCAGGCGGGAGAAATAACAACAACAACAACAACAACAACAACTCTGGGTGGCTCCCAATCGAGTGTTAAAAACAATACAGCATTAAATATTTAAAAACTTCCCTAAACAGGGCTGCCTTCAGATGTCTTTGAAAGATAAGCTGCTTATTTCCTTCACATCTGAAGGACTCTGGGGTTGCGGCGCTCATCTCGCTTTATTGGCCGAGGGAGCCGGCATACAGCTTCCGGGTCCTGTAGCCAGCATGACTAAGCCGCTTCTGGTGAACCAGAGCAGCACACGGAAACACCATTTACCTTCCCGCCGGAGTGGTACCTATTTATCTAGTTGCACTTTGACGTGCTTTCGAACTGCTAGGTTGGCAGGAGCAGGGACCGAGCAACAGGAGCTCACCCCGTCGTGGGGATTCGGAATAGGATGCTGCAATTTTCACTGGAGAAATGTTGGTGGGTATGAGTCTGAAACCTCTGATTTACAGTGTTATTGAACGCTGTGGGTTTACTCTGCATAAAACACTTGAACACAAGTTGAACCAGGTGAGGGATGGAGTGTGGTGGATACTATCCAGGCCAGAGCTCTGAATCTCCTGATCTGAGGTTGGCAGGGCTCTGGGAGAGAGGGTCTTGCCCTGTGCCAGGGAGGGCAAAGGGAGCTATATCAGCAGGAACCCCCTGGCCGCTGGGTCTGGGACCAGAACACACCAGTGGCACAGCTAGAGGTTCCTTCCCCCGGGCCCTTTGCTTCCGCCTCCCTGCTGGGAGAGAAGCCAGCCGAAGGGAGCTCAGGCCAAGGGGGAGGGTGCAGGGAGGACGTCTGTGTTTTGCAAAACAAACATGCTGAGGTGGTTGGAAAGCAATCCGTGCGAAGCGGCACAAACAGCTGACGTCACCTGAGCTCAGGAACAAGCCAACGTCACCCTCTGCCCTCTCTCTACCTTCCCCAACTCCTCCCATTCGGCAACTCTGGATGCTGTAAAACACTCGCTTGGTTCTCAGGCTGGCAAAGTGAGAGGGCTGAGATTCTCCTTAAAAGCAAGAGAGCCCCCCACCCCTGTTCCGTTCTGCCCCGGGAATGGCATGGGGGAAATTCAGCAGCAGAGGCCAGGCATAATCCAAATTTAAACCTAACGGGGCAGAGAAAAGAAGCAGAGTCTGCTTCTAACGTGCCATAAGCCATGGGTAGGCAACCTAAGGCCCGGGGGCCAGATCCGGCCAATCGCCTTCCAAATCCGGTCCACGTACGGTCTGGGAATCAGCGTGTTTTTACATGAGTAGAATGTGTCCTTTTATTTAAAATGCATCTCTGGGTTATTTGTGGGGCATAGGAATTTGTTCCTCCCCCCCCAAAAAAATATAGCCTGGCCCCCCACAAGGTCTGAAGGATAGTAGACTGGCTGAAAAAGTTTGCTGACCCCTGCATTAAGCTGTCTAAGATGGCACACTAAATATTGGCGTGGTGGGCATATCAGAACCCTCTGGAAGAAATAAGAATAGCCCCTGTTGGCTGGAGCAGGGCTGAGCAAAGCCAGACAATATTGCTGGACTTCTGGCCACCCCTTATACCACCCCTTATACTGAGGCAGTCCATGGGTCCATCTAGGTCTGTCTCATTTATACACTGACTGGCAGCAGTGGCTCTCCAGAGCTTCAAGACAGGGGTCACCCCCAGCCCTACTTGGAGACGTTGCCGAGTCTCGAACCTGTGACACTGTGCATGCAAAGCAGAAGCTCTGTCACTGAGCTATGGCCCTTCCTCGGCCATGTTGGCAGCTGGGAGTTGGAGTCCAACGCCATCACCTATGGGGCACTGCGTTGCCCATCCCTGCTCTAGAGCAGTGTTTCCCAACCTTTTTTGGGCAAAGGCACACTTGTTTGATGAAAAAAATCTCGAGGCACACCACCATTACAGCCCCGTGACGTCAGCGCGCAGCGTCACGCCGGGAGGGACGCACGAAAGTGTAAGTTTCAATTTTTTCCCTCCCCCTTGCCGGGGAACCTCCAAGCTTTGGGGGTGGGGGGGGAGGAGGCAGCAAAGCGAGGCAGGAAGGAGAGCGTGGCTTGGCTGGGTGAGCTTTGGCAGGGGCAGGGAATGAGAGCCGCGAGGCGGGTGCTGCGGACGGAGGCGCTGCCCGCCGAGCTCGCAGGCAGCCAGGCAGGCAGACGGCGAGAGCCCCGCGCTGGGCGGCCTCTCCTCGCCGCCGCCGCCCCGCCTCTCGCCGCCCGACTCGCCCGACTTCCTCCAGGCAACATCTCGCGGCACACCAGGCAACATCTCGCGGCACACTAGTGTGCCGCGGAACAGTGGTTGGGAAACACTGCTCTAGAGGCACCTCTGGCCTCTTTGTCAATGAATCAACCCTCCTCTGCAGCGACTACTAGGACTGGGGACAGTGGGCAACAAGGAGAGCTGCTCCAAGCCATTTTGCAGCCTCAGGAAGAAGTGGCACACATACACAGGTGTAACACATCACTGCTGCTGCTGCTGACCACCCCACAAGCACCGCCTGAGGCAGCTGCCTCACCCTGCCTAATGGAAGGGCCGGCCCTGGCAGTTACGGTGGCTGCTGATTGGTTGGCTGTCATTTATACAGAAAGTGCCCAGACGATGCTGCCAGAGCCTGGTAGCCCTCAGCCCAAAGGCCTTGGGTGTGCTCATCCAGTGCTTTCTTCCTGGCTGGCTGTGTCCACCAATCCTTGCTCCTCTTCTCTGCAGCAACAAACCCCTTCCCCTTTAAATGGTCCCAGCTGGGGAGGTTCTGCTAGAGCATCTGCTCTGCATGCAGAACTTCATTCCCAGTATTGAAAAGACCCATTGGCACTGATGGCTAGGTGGCCTGGCCTGATAGAAGACGGTTTTCTGTGTTCCTCCTGCATACACAACGGACTAGACATCACACACACACCCAGAGGCCACCCCCTGCAAATTCACCCCCCAAAGCCTCATCGCCGCCACCCTCCTGACCCCCAGCTCACCTGGTGGTTGTGCTGGTGCCCCACGGCGATGGCGGCCAAAGTCTGGGCCTGGAGGTGCGTCTTGACCTGGAGTCGCAAGCAGAGGAGCAGAAAGGTCAGCGAGAGCAGAGGCGGGTGGCAGGAGTCTCCCCCCTCCCCACAGATTGTTTGAACCACTGGCTCCTTTGCAGAAAGAGGAGGACTCTGCCCGACCTTGCAGGCAACAAGAAGGCCTCCACCTTCTCTGCTCTGTCAACACCCTGGAGAGGTACCTTGGGGACAGTTACATAACTCTACCTGGCTGGTGATCAGACTTCTGGAGCTCAGTGGGTGTGCACTCCCTGAACCATGCAGTGTGGATATTGTAGACTTTGCTAGAGTTTAGCGGAGCCCTGCCAGGTGTGTCCACTTGCATAAAATATTGGGGAAGGAGCCCAGGTAGGTCCCATCCCACATAATCACAAGATGCAGCACACACATTTGAATGGCAGCGCCAATCAAATTTTTCTGGGGGGGGGGGGAAGCAGCCCCTTCAAATATTTTATTGGGGCGGCTCCTAAGCCTGCCAGGTCTTGGCCTTGTCTTCAGAAGTCCTGAGCTCCTCTGAAGGGTGTGTTAGGCTGTAACACAGATAGCAAAATAGCCACCCTTCCTGTATGGCCCCCAGCTCTCTAAGCATGTCTTAACCACCAGGTCTTCAGAAAAATAGGTAACCCGCCCCCCATCATTTCCTCATTGGTGCTCACTCTGTGCCATTTCTTTTAAGGTGCACAACTTTCCATTTGTTCTGTGCCGGACCTCAGCATCCTCTGAGCTACTTGGGATTCTTGTTCAGACCACGGGTTGGTGGGTGGAGAAAGGCTCTCGCCTGGGCTCCTCCGACATCAGGATGGGGCCCGATGGGAATTACAGCCCAAAACACACTAGAGACAAGCTTGATCCAGGGCGGCCAGCGCAAGACTGATAGGCCATGCATTTCACATGCACTTAAAAAAAACCTCTAGCAAAGAGGGGTTCTGTATCCCAGGCAGAAATGAGCAAGATTGCCCCAAGTTGGTGCACTTGATCTCTCTTTTGGGCAAGGAGGAGGAGGTTGTGAGGTGGTCAGCCATCCCCTGGGAATCTTGCTCCTACGCTGCCCAAACACATTTCGCAGCCTGCCTTCGCTGGGACAAGACTCTGGGCAGCTTTACGAAACAGGAACAGCTTCTCAGAATGCTGCAGAGCAACTTTTGCAACCCCACACAGGGCTGGTCTCTCCTAAAGCTCTAGGACGGACGGTTGAACAGACAGACCCAAGCAACCAGCAGCCATTTTCTGGGGTGGTTGGTAGCTGTTTGTGGAAGAAACTGCTCAGCCCTCCAGGGTATTTTCCATTTCTGTCCTGCCATTCCTCCAAGGAGCTCACAGCAGCGGTATATGTGGCTCCCTCCTCATTTTATTCTCATATCTACCCTGCGAGGTGGGTGAGACTGAGACTGGCTCAAGACTATACTTTCAGGGATCATCCAGTGAGCTTCATGGCTGTTTGGGGATTTGAACTCGGCTCTCCCCTGGTCCTAGCCCAGACCTAACCACTTCAGCACTCTGAATCTCAATGGGCAAGGGGTGGGGGACGCCACAGCTGTTCTACAGACCACCAGCGGGTATTTGAGAGACACAGCAAGAGAGGCGCAACCGGAATGCCTCGGATGTGGCAGACCTGGGCTGAAAAATCCCATTTCTGACACAAGCTCAGTTCATGGCCAGAGGCCAACTGCCTCAGCTTCCTGCTCTGTAAAATGGGAACAAGTCATGTGAAAGGGAGCCACCTGATGCACGGGCAAAACAGGACAAGGGTTCAAAACAGAATTACTGCAGATTTGTGGGGCTTGGCCAGCTTTCTGCCTGCCTCAGTTCTAGCTCTGCAAGATGGGGATAATGAGAACTGGCCTGTGTGCAAGGTTCAGATGACAAAATAACATATTTCTACTTGCTACAAAGCAGGGGTCACAGAGACACAAGGCTGCCCACTGCCCTGAAGCCAGCTCGGCTTGCCAGGCAGAGCATCGCCAGGAGACTCACCAGATAGGCTGGGCTGCCCACAAAGGCACCGAGTGCCCCGGCCACGGCCCCCGCCACGATGGTCCCGCCTGGCTGCTGCGTCAAGCCAATGTCTTCGGCGTGGGAGTAGAAGAAGAAGCGCACACCATTCATCAGTCCTTGGTAGAGCAGCCCGGCTGTCAGGCCTTTCTGGAGCCCCCGGAGCCCGTCCGCCCGGCTGACAGCCACCATGGCGTGCAGGACCCCCCGGTAATGGCGAGGGTAGGTGCCCCGCGAGCGGAGCTCCCCTTGCAGCTGCAGGCGGGTCTTCACCACCTCCAGCGGGTTGGTGAAGACGCAGGCCATGCAGCAGGCCGTGGCCCCCAGGACGAAATCCACTGGAGGAGAGATGGAGAGCATGTCTGCCGCGTGGCTGCGGGGGGGCTCCATGGTGTGGCCCCCGCTGGCCCAGCTGTTGACAGGGACGACCTGGCAGGACATGCAGGGAGATCTCCTCTGAAAGTGAGCTAGCAGAGCTCTGTCTCCAGAGAAGTTTGGTGGGACTGCAGGTGGACCCCGGCAGGAGCCTGCTTGGCCAGTGCCAATGCCACCACCAACTCCCCCTTTCCTGGGGAGATCAGCCCCTCTCCTCCAGCAACCAGCCCCTCTCTTCCTGCCCTGCTCTCCAGCTTGCTTTGTGCCAAGCAGGGCTGTTTGTGCCAGTTGAGTGACACCTTTGGGCTTATATCGCTGGCCAGCCCCCTCCCTCAGCTGACTCTCCGCCTCTGGGAGGGATGGTTGGGTGGTGCCTTCCTCTCTACAGTATTTGCCTGGGTGCCAGGGAAGGGGTTGGGCAAGGGAGGGAAGCAGGCAGAATGTAGGGGAAAGTTCACACACACACACACACACACACACACACACACACACACACAACCTTCTGCCTGCCTCCCTCTTTTGTTTACTGGAGATCATTTTGCTCCTGAGCTTGCAGGAACACACTGCTCTGCAAGTGGGAGGCGGGGGGGGGGGGAGAGAGAGATATTCAGCGCTTTCCAGACCAGAACAAAAAAAAAAACCCAACCCCCAGCGGCCAGCCTTGAATTCCTGAAAAAGTGTGATTAGTGGGGTGCATTCCTTGCGGGAGAGCAGTCCAGTCAGCTAGGCAGGCAACACACACACATGTGGGTGTTTTTTCCATCATGTACACATACCCAGAGTCATCCAAGAGGAATCCGTATCATCCAATTTTTATCAAAATTCTAAGGTCTCAAATATAGAATTGATGCTCATAAATGTACACGTGTTTGAAATAGCACAGAAGAGCAATCCTGAAGCCATTTTGACTCTCCCAATTTCTCTGCAAGAAGGAAGGAAATGGGAAAAGCTTTCCTATTGTCTTTGGACTGTAGGGGCTTACACCTTCCTGCAAATACAGCCTGGTTAAGCTGAGCAAACTATCAAAATGTGTAAGAAATTCAGGAACTGAAGTATTTGCCATCTCTAAGGAATGGCCAGGCTACCCAGAAAACGCAATCAAGTAAGTCATTATCAGGAATCCTGGCAGACAGAGGAGAAGCGACACTCTCAAATTTCTGCTGGAGAATGTATGTATGTCTGTGATGTATGTATGATGTTTTGGGGGGTGGTCTTGGGCAATTTCAAAAGTCTTTATAGGGTCTTGCACACCATTGTCTCTCCTACCTCCTTGCAAGGGGCTGGGGACTCTGTTGCAACAGAAAAATAAAGATCCCCCTTGGTTTCTATGGATCTTGCCTCCATCCATTCATCTCTGACCGATCATGGACTTAGGGGACTCAGTCACTTGGGGAGTTGGGCAGCAAAAAACAACCCCCCCCTATTTTTTCTATAACACAATGAAGCTGAATTTGGGAAGATTCATAGAGTTGGCAGGGACCCTGAGGATCATCTAGTCCAATCCCCTGCTGTCCCTTAAGGGGATCGAACCTGCAACCATGGCATTTTCAGCACCACGCTCTAACCAACTGACCTATTAAGTCTGGAAAGGCAGATGAACAGGCCCAGTTAAGACCAACGTAGATAAGAATCTGAAGAAAGCATGGAAGCAGTGGCGGAGGAAGGGAGCGGGAGCGGCAGTCATCTCTGGGGGGGGGGGTGACAAGAGGGCACCCCACATGGGGCTTGGCCCACCACTCCCGGGTGCAGCAGTGCGAGCCATCGCCATTGGGCCACTGCCGCCGCGTGTGGTTTCCTCCGCTGCTGCTGCAGCCACGAGTGGAGGATCCCTCTGCTGTCTGTATGGTGCATGTGCAGCCGCGCATGCACTGTATGTAGTAGTGCTGCGCATGCACCACTAGGCGGTTTGCTCCGCCCCGCTGCAGCCACGAGCAGAGGATCCCACCACCATTTGTACATAGCGGCACCGCGCACGTGCCGTACATAGCAGCACACATGCATGTGCTGTACATAAAGCACGCACATGCAGCGTATGCAGCACTGCGCATGAGCTGCGGGGCAGTTTAACCGCCCCTGTGGCCAGTATGCCCCACCTCTCGACACCCCGCACTAGGTGCCGGAGAGCCTTAGAATCATAGAGTTGGAAGAGACCACAAGGGCCATCGAGTCCAACCCCCTGCCAAGCAGGAAACACCATCTTCCTTCATTCCTTCCTTCGCCCCTGCCTGGAAGCAGGTGGATCAGGCCAATGTGGGGTGGGGGGTACCAGGCCTAGCCTTCTGTCCTCTCAGTGGTCAACCTGGTGCCCCACCGGGAAGCGCCAAAGGAAGGCTGAGGGCAACCACCACACTGTTGCGACTCTCGGCCACTGGGATTGAGAGGCGTTTATGGCCTCCAGCTGCAGAGGATGGCTAAGGATGGCAGTGCCGTGGCAGGTCCCAAGACTGGGTGTGAATCTCTGCAAACGACGCACCAAGAATCTGGCCTGAATAGGCCCCGGGCACACAGTGCCTCTGCTGCTGGGCATGCGTGGCCCTTCCACAGAGGCAGAGCAGGGGCACGTCTTGAGCACGTGTCCGAGGAGGACCGGCAGCAATCCCTGTGCCCGAAAAAGAGCAGCTGGCTGAGTCTGGAGGCGTCTTCTTGTCAACAGCTCGAAATAGCACGTCTCAGGAGAGTGTGGCATTGCTGATGCTTGCGTAAGATGCACTGAGAGGACAAAAACATGGAAGGGTTCCAAGGAGGAGGCGGGTTGGGAACTAGGGCACAGGAGGGGGCAAAGGGACCCCTGGCTGCCCTTTGCCCTGGTCGTGGAGCCTCCTGCACCCATCTGGGGGCACCAGCTTCTCCTGCTCTTGGGTGCGGCCCTGAGGCCTTACTGTGCAAAAGGCACATGAGGTCTGTTTCCATTTTGGGGTCTCTACAAGTTTGCACTTCCTGCCAGGACTGCAAAGATTAGAAAAGCCTCCCCCCCCCCATGGCACTGGACTGGATAGCCTTGGCCTCAGCCTCCTCCCTGGCATAGGAATCTGCCTTACACTCATTCAGACCACTGGGTCCATCAAGCTCTCTATTGTCTACACTGACTGGCAGCAACTATCCAAAGTCTCTCCCCCAGGCAGAGTCCTTTCCCAGGCTGAAGCCTATTTACCAAATGACACCCGAGGCTCCGCTCCTCACCTTAAAGCACAAACAGGTAACCAACAGAGGAAGGAGACGAGAGAACAGAAGCCAAGATTAAACTGAGATAACAATTTGTCAAATCCCTTTGGAGACGAAACAGCCAGAGAAGAGCAAGCTGGTCCTCCTGCCGCCCTGGCAAACCCTACAACTCTCATTGGGACGCGGGTGGCGCTGTGGGTTAAACCACAGAGCCTAGGACTTGCCAGTCAGAAGGCCGGCGGTTCGAATCCCCGCGACGGGGTGAGCTCCCATTGCTCGGTCCCTGCTCCTGCCAACCTAGCAGTTCGAAAGCACGTCAAAGTGCAAGTAGATAAATAGGTACCGCTCTGGCGGGAAGATAAACGGCGTTTCCGTGCGCTGCTCTGGTTCGCCAGAAGCGGCTTAGTCATGGTGGCCACATGACCCGGAAGCTGTACGCCGGCTCCCTCGGCCAATAGGGCAAGATGAACGCCGCAACCCCAGAGTCGGCCACGACTGGACCTAATGGTCAGGGGTCCCTTTACCTTTACCTTTACCACTCCCATCATCCCTAGTTAGCAAGACCATTGGTCAGGGATTATGGGAATTGTAGTCTGAAAACAGCTGGAGACCCAAGTCTGGGAACCACTGAGCTACAGGGAGCTTTCGGGTCACCCCCTTGATGTCCCAGGCAAGCAGGCAGACTCAGCATTAACCAAGGAGTGTTTATTACAGGGTAGGAGGGGAGATGTATGTGCAGATACATTCTGCCACACAGGCCACCTCTTGGGGGGAGGGGAGACCCCCTGCATGAACGCATATAATACATTAGCAAGTCTCTTCTCTGTTAAAGAAAATTTAAAATAACAACAGCTTAAAAAAAAACACACCACCACCCTCCTCAGGCAAATAAAACCCGAACCCTGCCTATCATGGCTGGGATAACCAATGCGGCCCCTGCTTCCTATAGATTTGCTCTTGGCATAAACAGATCAGCACCACCCACCCAGCTCCCTTCCAGCACCCCCCCCCCCCGCCCTCAAGCCAGCCAGGAGGGAGGCAGGCACAGAGGGACTCCCCTCCTGCAAAACAACAGGAATGTGAAGAGGCAGGATCTGCACAGACCAGCAGCTGCCAGGGCAGACCGCCCCCCCCCCCAAGGAAGCTTCTCTGGTTGCAGGGGGCAAGGAGGAGAAGATGATCTCACTGCTCCAGGTCAAAGCCCACTCCTGACAACAGGTCCTTTCCTGGGAAACTCCACTCCACCCATGGAAAACTGGGGACAGAGTGCCACCTGCTGGCCTAACAGAGGAAGCTGCCGGCGCCGCCACTCCCACCCTGGCTGCTCCTTCTCAGCTTCCTTGAAGAGATGGCGAATGCCTAGATCCGCTGTGCCAGCTTTGCCCGGTAGCCTGCCGAGACCAGGGCAGAGGGGCTGGAGACAGGCAGAGATCCCTTCACAGAACGAGAACACCTGGGGGACGAAGGAGAGATGGGAGAGCAGCAGGCGGAGATTTGTCTGTACCTCAGGGTGGGGCGAAAGTGGAATAAGACCGGCGAGTTTCCGCTTCGTTTTGACAAGAGAAATGCATGCAGGGTGTCCGCCACGTCCCAACCTTGCCTCATCCTAACAGCTCCAGACCTCCCGGCCCGGGTCGTGTCCCTCTACCCCATTCCCGTTAATAAGAGATTAGTATTCTTCGAAGGTGAGGCCTTGCCACCAGGCCCCTGGCAGGGCTGCCAGCGGAGCGCCAGCAAGCCAGTCCTGTCCATCGCTGCCGGCAGCCCTCGTACCGTAACCTCCAGCTGAGATGTAGCAGGAGAAGGCGAGATGCAGCAAGGTGGGCCCGGTGAAAGTTGCTCAAGGATCGCAGTGCTTCATCGGCCTATTATTACACGTGCACACTCATTCACCCACACGGCCCCCTTTCGTCTCCAGCTGGATTCTGCTGGCAGCCAAGTAGCCGCCGGGAGGCCCAGCTCCACTTCAAGCAGCCTCTGGCTCGTGAAGATGGCCAAAGCCCACGCTGCCGCAGAGTCGTGTTTTTCCCTGCCGGCCGGGAGGCTAACACCAGGGGTCCCGGGAAGCCCTCCCGCGGCAAAGGCTGTCACTCCGCTGCCAGGCGCTGTGGATCAAGCTCACGGCGTCCTCGCACTTCTTCCGGATGGAGGCGTCCTCGATCGGCTTGTGCAGGAGGTCCACCTGTCAGGACAAAACAGGGGCGGGAGAGGAAGGTTTGTGGTTTGCTAAGACCAAAAACAGGGAGTTGAGTGAGGCTGAGGGGTGAGCCCTGCTTAGTTAAAGCCCCAGCAGCCAAACCACAGAGCCTGCGGCCACCTGGTCCGCAGGATGCGACAGTAGCTGTTTCTTCATCACAGATAAGGGACTCAAATGGTATTGATGTATTGTATTTCTATCCCACTTTTTTCTCAGAGATCAAGCTGGCATACATAGTTTCCCCCGTTCCTGAATTAATCCCCAATGTAGGTTAGGCTGAGATGCAGCAACCAGCCCCAAACGTTGTCTAGTGAGCCTCCTGGCCGAGTGGGGGATTCGAACCCTGGCCTTCTGGCTCTCAGTCCAGCCATGCTGCTCCAAACAGCACCTGTATTGAACTAACATACACTTTCAACCATATACAAAAATGACAAAGTTGTTTCCTCGTGTGCACCATCATCCAAGCTGGAATCTGGGGACAAACTCCAGACAGACAGACAGACAGACAGACAGACAGACACACACACACACACACACACACACCCTGCCAAGGGATTAGAAGATATCAGTCTCCTGAAGGAACTTGACAATTCTTCGTTGAAACAGATGTTTCAGTGATTACCTGTATCATAGAACTGTGGACTTGGAAGGAACCCTGTGAGTCCTTGACTCCAAACCCCCCCCCCCCCACAATGCAGTGTGTATTGTTGCTGTTTTGTATAGCTGAAATATTCTATTAGCACAAGCAGCTGTGCCCCCACTCGCTCGGCTCACCAAACCCCCTGCTACTCCCCACCCACATTAACACCCTCAAACTTCCTCTTCCCACCCAATGCAGCTACCTAGCTCACTTTTCACCTTCCCAACCCCACTTCTTCTTGCAAATCTAGGATTATAATGCAGCTGTGCAAATCCTCCAGTGGGCGTGGTTGGGGTTGCGTGATCACAGAATTGTAGAGTTGGAAGGGACCCCCCCTGCAATGCAGGGATCTCAGCTAAAGCATCCATGGCAGATGGCCGCCCAACCTCTGCTTAAAGCCGCCAATGAAGGAGAGCCTGCCATCTTCCGAGGGAGTCCGTCCCACTGTCCAACAGCTATAACTGCCAGAAAACTATTCCCATGTTTACTCAGAATTTCCTTTCTTGTAACTTGAAGCCATTGGTTTGGGTCCTCACCTCCAGAGCAGGAGAAAACAAGAAATCTTCCTTGTGGCAGCCCTTGAGCTATTTGAAGATGTCATTGATTTGCTTTCTAAAATCTAATATTTCTGTTTTTTTCTTTTGTTTGTGGTGGCGCTTCAGGATTATTCTCAAAGGTTCTCGCCCTCAGCTTCTGCCTCCCGAAAGCCCTCGAGACACTACAAAGACCCTTCAAAATCCCACTCTGCAACGGCAACATCCTGAAACACAGAGCGGGCTCTGGAGGAGGCTGATATGAGCCAGTGACTGCAGGTCCAAGGGGGGGGGAATCCTAGGGGCTGGATTTCATCCCAATGCTTGATTTCATCTGATCCACTGTGCTGGGCTGCTCTGGACTCTCTGGCCCAGCATTGGATATGGGATAGATATTTCATGCCTGTCACTTTACTAAATGGTGACTTATTTATTTCTATGCTAGTCATAGAATGTTTCTATGCTAGACATTTTTACTTCTTTTTATCTTTCTATTTTATTCCTTTATTATTTCCTTCAATACTCTCTTTTCTTTTCTTTTCCCTTTTCTCTGCTTTCTTTGTGTTGTTGTTCTGACCTGGTCTTTTGTAATTTTTGTGGTCCTCGACTCAGGATTAAGGAGGGGTTAACATGGATGGATGGATGAAGGGAAAAGAATATCTCCCAGGGTGGGAGGATGGAAAAAGAAAGGTAAGCTCCCAAGTGAGAGTTGGGATGGCCCCTCCCTTTGAGTGGGACAAATTAAGATTTGCCTGTGAAAGAGGACTTCTTCTTTCTCTGTTTTTGTTTAGATTAGTTTGTTTTTTTATTGCAGTGCATTATGTCTGAATAAACCACATTATATAAAAGAGGAAGGAGTGATGAATGTGCCCAGAGTCTCATAGTCCCTTGCTATATGTTGAATCAGAATGTGATGACAGGCTTATGTCATCAGTACAGGTATGATTTGGATCTCTTTATTTGCAACTAGGAGAAGGAAAACTCTGCCTTGTAGGATATCTTCAAGAGAAGACAAGGTTAAGGAATAAACCCTACTCAAATCTGGGGAGAGGATTCTCTAAGATGGTTGGATGGTGCCTTGTACACCTCCTTCCAGCAACTCCTGCAGCCGCTGGTGCCAAATGTATTGCTCTGCTTTCCTTTGCTCCACGGGGGGGGGGGGGAGGGCTTGTCGTCTGGGCATCCCAGAACATCCATGCACACTGTCTAGGCTTGCGCCCCAGGGAGGTCACTTCGATGCTGCCAATGCAGCAGTTTGACTTCACCCCTGGAGGTGCACTCCATTGTCTCTTGAAACAGAAGGATGTCAACAAAAGGCCCTTTTTACCTTTAGCAGCAGCAGCAGCAGCAGCAGCAGCACAGCCACCCCTATGGTTTGATGGCAATGCCACTGTAGGAGCCAAGACACAGCGTGGGCCTCAGTGTGCAGGAAAGGGAGGAGATAGGCAAAAAAACCTGGCCGCCTTTCAGAGGAGTGAGGCCTGCCAACAGCCATGCCAGCTTACCTGGTATGTGCTTTTCCACACTGTGTCCAATGCCAGGAGGAACCTCTCCAGTTCTGCTATGCAGCTAAAATAGAGCACCCAGGAGGGCAGGTACTGCTTGCGGTCCTGGGCAAACTCCTAGGGAGGGAGAGAGGGTAGAATCATAGAATCATAGAGTTGGAAGAGACCACAAGGGCCATCTAGTCCAACCCCCTGCCAAGCAGGAAACACCATCAGAGCACTCCTGACATATGGTTGTCAAGCCTCTACTTAAAGACCTCCAAAGAAGGAGACTCCACCAAAGAAGGGTAAGACACACATCAGTTGAGGGGAAGGGCACCTGCTTGGTATGCAGAAGGACCTGGGTTCAATCTCCAATGTCAGCATCTCCAAGCAGGGCTGGGTATAGGCTCCTCCTGTCTGAAAACCCTGAAGAGCTGGATAGCTTAGTTGGCTAGAGTATAGTGCTGGTAATTGCAAGGCTGCCCGTAACGGACAGCTGCATGTTCCTGCGTCACAAGGGGCTGGATTAGATTATCCTCAGGGTCCCTTCCAACTCTAAGCCTTTGGATATGCTTATCAGTAATTGACAATAATGAGCAAGACAGAGTACGGGCCGGACTTTGTATAAGGCAGCTACCTATTTTCTTATTTAAATCGGCCCTTTATTCAGAACTATGCTGGCTTGGTCGTGGTACATAAAATGAAATATGGCAGGATCCCCAAGAACGCTACGCAGAGCTGCCTTCAGGACCATTGGCAGACCGACTCTGCGTTAGGAAGGTGTCTGCAAACGAGTCACGAAGGTTGGCTTCATCAGTGGCCAGAGAAGGAATGACTGCTGGGAGGAGCACACAGAGAAGACATGCCATGGTGCACCCGCAGTAGCAAAATTTGCCCCACCTGCAATAAAACAGGTCTCCAGCCACAGCAGTCACTGTAACTCTCCAATGGTCTGACTTCATTCCCAAAGGTGTCTTCCGAGACAGACGAAAGCCAATCATTATTCAGAGCTTACTTTATTTACGCTTTAAGAGAAGGGTCATAGCTCAGATTTGGATGCAGAAGGTGGCACATTCGGTCCTTGGCAGCACCTCCAGGTAGGCCTGGGAATGTCCCGTGCCCAAGAACCTGGACAGCTACTGCTGCCAGTCTGTGTTGACAATTCTGAGCTAGGTGGACTGATGGTATGATCTGGTATAAGGTGTCTGTAGCCATTGCTGGCTGGACACACCCATGTGGCACACGCCCCCAGGTCAGCCAAATACTCACCAAGATACAGTATTCCCGGCCAGCCTCTGTGGAGACAGAGACCACGTCCGCCAACTCAGCCGTGGCCAGCGAGCGAAAGAAGCTGGTCTGGCAGTCCTCGTGGCAGGTGAAGAGTTTCTGATCTGTCAGCACCAGGCAGCAAGGGACGCAGGGGGCAGGGACCACACCCTGGGGGACAACCTGGAAGAAGGCAGAGATTTCCAAACTTTTCATGTCGGTGACACACTTTTTAGACATGCATCCGTTCGCAAAATAGTATATCAGTTTTATTAGCAAATTAAACTAACCCCTTTCCAGCCCGGCAAGAGTTTGCACAACACACCTACACACTGCAGTTGACACACTAACAGTGTTTGGAAAGCTCTGGCATATGGCGTGTGTTGGTCCTCCAGTTCTACTCAGGAGTAGACCCACTGAAGTTAATGAACATGGCTAACTTGCAGTTATTCATTTCAGCAGGTCTCCTCCTTTACTAGGGACGCGGGTGGCGCTGTGGGTTAAACCACAGAGCCTAGGACTTGCCGATCAGAAGGTCGGCGGTTCAAATCCCCGTGACGGGGTGAGCTCCCGTTGCTCGGTCCCTGCTCCTGCCAACCTAGCAGTTCGAAAGCACATCAAAGTGCAAGTAGATAAATAGGTACCGCTCTGGCGGGAAGGTAAACGGCGTTTCCGTGCGCTGCTCTGGTTTGCCAGAAGCGGCTTAGTCATGCTGGCCACATGACCCAGAAGCTGTACACCAGCTCCCTCGGCCAATAAAGAGAGATGAGTGCCGCTACCCCAGAGTCAGCCATGACTGGACCTAATGGTCAGGGGTCCCTTTACCCCCTTTACTGATGAGGGCCAAAAGTGGTTTTGTGGGGCCACAGAAGCCCAGGCTGCCTAGGACCCCTCCTAAGTGGCAACCCCTGTGAGTCGTACTGGTCTGATCTGGAAGCAGAGCTCTTTCTCACCCCTTTGGAGACCGCCTGGCACAGGTACTGCATCCAGTCAGCCATCTCCTCCTCGCTCTCGGCACTCAGCTCTAAGGAGGGCCGGTCGGTCAGAATCACCTGGAAGGAGTGGGGGCGGTCCGTCCCGTTCGACCTCCGGCACCCTCCACACTGCTCCCCACTGCAAGGAGGGCCAGAGAGGGTTGCGAGTGAGTGGGGTGAGTATGGGTGGGGAAGAGGGAAGAGGGAAGATCTGGAAGACTCCTGCCTCATGGGGCAAACTCACCCCATGGTCACGGAGAGAAGAAGGGTGACGTCCGCACGGTCCGGGTACTGATACAAGATGCCATTGCTGTGGAGAGAAAATGCAAGAGCCGATTTCGTCATGCTATCCTGTCCTGTGTTCAGGACTCAGGGTGGGGAGCTCAATCACTCCCGCAAAGGGTGGCCGCTCACGGCAGTTGCTGCATCAGCTGTGCAGCTTGGTGCTGATGCGAGTCGCAGGGCACAATGTCCGACAGGGGCGGGGGGGGTCATTAGGAAGGCAAAGGGGGCTGCACATTGGAGGCACAAACAGCAAGAGAAGCAAGCCCATGGCGCTTGCTCTGAGCCTTTTGAGCTCCCATCCTCGCTCACTCTGCAATCCTGTCTCTCTCTCACCTGAGCACCACGTAGCAGGTCTTCCAGTTCTCCTTGCCCAGGTAGTTGGTGCCTGCCTTGTAGCTCAGGACACCTTCCTTTGTGATGGGATGCTCGGCTAGCATGTAGTCCGAGGGGGCTGGCCCCAGAGTCTCGTCCATGGGGTCTTCCCAGTGGATCAGGCCGTAGAAGCGGACCACCACATCCGAGATCTAAAGGAGACCCCGCCCCAACCCACAAGTGGGGTTAATAGCTTCATAGCACAGGGCAGGTGCCTGAAAGGCCCTTTGGTGGGGGGGGGGCAGAGGGTCTGGAATGCCAGGGGGACCCCTGAACCAATCCTATTTGTGGGGGAAGGAGGACAGCAGCAGCTAAGTATCCAGGTGGGAAAACTGGCAGAGAACAAGACAGTCTCCCTCTTCTTCCCTCACAGATGAGGCAGGGAACCTTGTTGGCACATTCAACCCCCCCCCCCGCCAACGTCATTATGATGTTGTGTGACCCCTGCCCACCAGGGTGTTCCCAATAGGAAACAGGCTGGCAAGACTGAACTCTCTGTTCACCAGCTGACGAGTGGAGGATTGGCTCCTGTTCTCTGTAGGGGGAACACTCCTCATGGGGAACTCCCTGGTGAAGCAGAACCCAGCAGGACTGACCTGCCAACCAGCTGGTGTCACCTGGTGATGTCAGCTGACTGACAGGTGGGTGTGGCTTGGGGAGAACAGCCCCCCACCCGCAGCCTTATTGCATATGGAATTCTCTCAGACGCAGTGCAAAAGTGGAGCTGCTCTTATTCTGATCCCGAGGGCCACCTGATCGCTGTGCAACATGCAGACACTAGCCATGTTCTCCCCTTGCTGAAAACAGGTCTTGCACTTAAACTGCCTGCAGTTGGCTGGAAAATGGCCCAGAGTGCCCTCCTCACCTCCCGCTTGGATTCCTGAGCCACAAACTTGGCCAGCGCCAGCTTCTCCATGGTGGCGTCCGTCAGGATGCTGGGATAGGGCGGCTCTCGGCATCCTTTGATCATGGCTGACTTGAGGCACACCAGGAAAAACCTGGGGGAGGGAGGGGGGAATACAGAGGGCAAAAGCGGGAGTCAGGGGGTGAGGATTCATGCCCAGAAATGGGGGATCAGGCCAGAAAACCAAAGCTGATCCAATAATAAATAATAATAATAATAATAATAATAATAATAATAATAATAATAATAATAATTTATACGCCGCCCATCTGAGTGGGTTTGCCCCAGCCACTCTGGGCAGCTTCCAACAATTAAAACATTAAGCACAGGAAAACAATGAACATTAAAAACTCCCCTATACAGGGCTGCCTTCAGATGTCTTCTGTAAGTCAGATAGTAGTTTATTTCCTTGACATCTGAAAGGAGCGCATTCTACAGGGCGGTTGCCACTACCAAGAAGGCCCTCTGCCTAGTTCCCTGTAACTTCACTTCTTGTAGTGAGGGAACTGCCAGGAGGTCCTCAGTGTCAGGGCTGAACGATGGAGGTGGAGACACTCCTTCAGGTATACTGGGCCGAGGCCGTTTAGGGCTTTCAAGGTCAGCACCAGCACTTTCAATTGTGCTCAGAAACGTACTGGGAATGTACTGAAATCCTCCCCATCCCCCCTTAGTAGCATTTAAAAGGTAAAGGGATCCCTGACTGTTAGGTCCAGTCACGGACGACTCTGGGGTTGCGACGCTCACCTCGCTTTACTGGCCGAAGGAGCCAGTGTACAGCTTCCAGGTCATGTGGCCAGCATGACTAAGCCGCTTCTGGCAAACCAGAGCAGCGCACGGAAACGCCGTTTACCTTCCCACTGGAGCGGTGCCTATTTATCTACTTGCACTTTGATGTGCTTTCGAACTGCTAGGTTGGCAGGAGCAGGGACCGAGCAACGGTTCGCAGGGATTCCAACCACTAACCTTCTGATCGGCAAGCCCAAGAGGCTCAGTGGTTTAACCACTACAGCCTTACTGCAGTCAGTAAGCTCTTCTGAGGCCATCCCAGAAGCAAACTGGTAAGGGAGGAGCCCTTAAAATGTGGGGCCAGTCCCTTTCTGCGCCCCAGCTGGCACACTGCTCTGCCTTGTGCAGGGCAAGAGCACCCAAGGCCACAAAGCGGGCAGCTGCCTCATAAAGGTGCCAGGAAGGGAGCAGGCATGCCTGGCTGGCGCTTTACTCACTCAGTCAGGGTGACATCGGCTGTGTCCAGAAGGAACTGCTTCCTGCGGTTGGTGCAGACCAAGGTCACTGTCTGCTGGTCCAGGCCCACCTGCGGGAGAAGGAAGGCACCCCAGGTCAGGGAAGGAGCCCCAGGACCAAGGAGACCCTCTTATCCTTTGAGCTGAGAAGCTGCTCAAAGGGGGGCTGCCCAACTGAATATTTACAAACAAACTGTAAACAGGTAAGAACACTGGCGGGACTATTGTAATAACCTGCAGTTTTATAAGAGTATGCATTTAAAGTAGATGAATAAATGATTAAGTTAATATGGAATATGCATTTCTGAAACAACAATGGGATATTAGCTCCGCCCAAGGCATGATGGAGAACAGCAACAAGCAGGAACGACAGACACAACATTTTACAAGGACAGGGAAAAACATTAGGGACAGAATAATTGTCACACACAGGAAGAACAAGGACATAGTTTGAGTGCCTGACTTGTAGTTTCATAAACCACTTAATGTGTCAATACGAATAGAAATTAACATTGCAGTTGTTGTATATGGGATTATTATTATGACAGAAATGTAATTGAAATTAATAAGATATAAAGAAAAGAATCCAACCATCAATTCTAGCACGTGGGGGAGCCACCTAAATTATATCATTTGGTATTTGAATGATAGGTGTTAGTAATTGTATTATAATTTCGCATTGTTATAATGAGGCTATTAATGAAAACTAATAAAAATATTATTAAAAAGAGTTAATTTGGAATATGCAGAAAATGTATGAAATAAATTTAAAGAACCACAGAAAGAGTGGGAAGGAAGTCGAGTTTCAAAATGTTAAAATGATTGTAAAATTACTGAAATGTATAAAATAGAAAATCATAAAAAAATTAAAAAGTGGGCTGCTCAAAGGTGGGCGCTGGAGGGGGGGGCTTGGTGCTGCAGAGCCTGGCATCATGCCCTCTGTGGCCACAACTCTGCAATCTCCAGGGCTGCCAAGCAGCTTCAACTGGTCCAGCTGCCCCTGCTGCAGTCACACAATGGTGTGTGTGTGCCCCCTCCAGGCAGCAGCCAGCAGCTCACCATGGCAGCTTCTGTGCCTTTGAACCCGCACTGGTAAAAGCCCCACCTCTCTTTGGGAACAGCACCCTTGCCCTGGAATTCAGAGCACTGAAAACATGAAGGCCCTCTCCTCTCAGGTGTACCACGGCTGGATCCAGCTTCTGTCCCAAGAGGCGCCAACACTGTCCCCCTGGCCCAGTCCCCCTTTCCCAACTCACTGAGATGTAGTCCAGCTCATTGTAGGAAACTGCTTCCTCCACCATGTAGGGCTTCTCAGCGGCTCCTGAGCCAAAGAGGGTGAGGGAGCAGGGAGGAGGAAGAGAGAGAGAGAGAGAGGGAGAGAGCCAAGTCAGTCACATGGTTTGGGAAAGTTGCAGCCCACCCACGAGGGTCTCTGGATCACCTGGCATGGCCTCTTGCAGCTCAGTGATCAGGCCCCAGGTGATATTGCTCAAGCAAAGCAACTACAACAGAAGGCAGGGGGCTCGTCTGGAAGCCTCTCTCCCTGGACACAGCAAACAGGGAGGCAGGCTTTGAACTGAGCAAGGCAATCTGCCCTTCCCCACCAAGATGAGGAAGGGCTGTGGTCAGCAGCAGAGCACCTGCCTGGCGCACAAAGGACCCCTGGTTCAATCCCTCGCAGTTTCTTCAGGTAGGGCTGGGAATGCCTCCCCCAATGCCTGCAACCATGGAGAGGCACTGCTGCCAGTCAGCGCAGGCAACACTGACCATCAGCAAAGCCCACCCACTAAACTGCCTCCAGGGCAAATTTAAATCGGGATGCCTCCACGCCAGGTTCTTGGGCTGGGGTGATGGGGAGAGGGGAGGGTTGTTGCTGTTGGGGTTGGGGTTTTTTTTGCATTTTTATTATAGATCTTTTTGTGATTTATGTGGAAGCTGTTCAGTTGGGTTGTGAATTTTTTTAATGTTTTATTTGTTGTTTATGGCTACAGTGGTACCTCTGGTTGCGAACAGGATCCATTCCGGAGCCCCGTTCGCAACATGAGCAGAACACAACCCACTTCTGCGTGTCGTGATTCGCAGCTTCCGCGCATGATGTCATTTTGAGCATCTGCATGAGCGGCGAAACCCAGAAGTAACACTTTCTGGTACTTCCGGGTCGCCGCGGGACACAACCTGAAAAGATTTAACCTGAAGCAAACGTAACAAGAGGTATGACTGTACTATTGTCATGTTGTAGCTATGTATTGTTTTCATTTTGTAGGTCACCTTGAGCATGGTTTGAACTGTGGAAAGGCAGCATACAACTTAAATTATCATAGAACTGTAGAGCTGGAAGGGACCCATGAGGGTCATCTAGGGACCCTGATATTTAGTCGGATTCTCCTTTCTTGTAACTTGAAGCCATTGGTTTGAGTCCTACCCTCCAGAACAGGAGAAAACAAGCTTGTTCCCTCTTCCATGCGACAGCCCCTTGAACTATTTGAAGATGGCTGTTATGTATGTATGCCACCAAAACCCTGCCTTTGGAAATTCCTGTGGCCCCAAAGAAAGTAAGACGGGGAGTGCCAAGTTATTTGTGGGGGGGGGGAGGGATAAAGACAGGTGTATGTGGGGTTTATTATGTGAGACAAATACTTTTTGCGACTCCAGGGGCCACAAAGGGAGCAGAAGGGATGTGTTAAGCAGCCTGGTAAAAATGCTTTTTCAATCCACCATCTGCTGCCGCCTGCCAAATAATCACCCCTGAAACATCACTAAATGGCTCCTTTGCAAGTGCAAAGCCGGGATCGGGGCCTGTGCCTAGAGGAGGGAAGAGACTGGGCCAGCTTGGCAGGATACCTTTGCGGAGGAGGTAGACGTAGCAGTCGGTCAGCAGCACGTAGACGAGCTGGAGGTTGCCCTCCATGTGCCCAGAGCTCATGCGGATCATCTGTGGGGGGGGGGGGAAAGAGAGAGGCGCCCCGTCAAGGCTTTGCCGCAGGGGCTCTGCGAAACACACCCACTGGCCACAACTTTGCCACTGGGGCAACACTGCCCATGGAACACTGCTCTTTTGCTGCAAGGCGCGTCCAAGATCCTCCCTGCCCCTGATCTGCTGGAACTGCTGGTGACTCTAGGACGGAAAAGAGTTCTTCCCCTCCAAAGCAGGCTTTGAGCTGGCTGGCATCAAGCCCCCCCCCCTTCACTTTGCCTCTTAAGGACAGGAGAAACCGAGTAAGTAGAGAGGGGGACATCCCAAAAGGAGTGTGGGAAAGGGAAGAGAAGGCGGCAGCACCTCACAGACCTACCCGGAACAGCTGCTCCTCATTTTCCCGGAAGACATGGATCATCAGAAGCAACAAGTGGTTGTTGTCTACCCTGTGCAGAGAGAGAGAGAGAGAAATAGATGAATCCCGAAAAGCATGGAAGGTTTAGACCTCCCACCTAATATCTCAGGGCCAGTGGGAGAGGGGGAGATTTGGGCCTTATGAGGTCATTCCCACGTGGCAATTTAATATAGGACTATACTATCCAGCAATGCTTCCCTCACACAATGGTCAATATTCTTCTTCAAAGTTGACCCTTTTGCATTTGGGCTGGAAGGAGCAACACCTCACCGTCACCCCAAGTCAAAAATGTAAGTGCTTGCATGCCACTAAGGACAGAACTCTCCACAATGTTTGCTCAGAACAGGCCTTTGAACAGGTCTCCTTCATACTGAGTTAGAAGCTTCCTCCTTGCAGCTTCTCCCTCTCAATACGGATGGAACTGCCCCTGGCTTAGTTCTTGTTTCCCACAGAGGAGGGAGAGACTGTTTTCTTCTCATTCCTTCCCCCCCCCCAGTAATTATATAATACAATTTCATGATAAAAAACAACAACCCCAAGTAAATAATGAGAGGAAGCCAGTAAAATTAAAGAGGCTTTGCCTGGGTGGGGAAAAAGGGATGATTAACCAAGGAGCAGTTCAAAGGCAGTTCCTTGTCACTGAACAGGAAGGAATGAGAGGAGGAAGTCGCACAGGGGAAGCTCCTAATCAAATGCACAGTACAGTGGTACCTCGGGTTAAGAACTTAATTCATTCTGGAGGTCTGTTCTTAACCTGAAACTGTTCTTAACCTGAAGCACCACTTTAGCTAATGGGGCCTCATGCTGCCGCTGCGCCGCTGCTGCATGATTTCTGTTCTCATCATGAAGCAAAGTTCTTAACCCGAGGTACTATTTCTGGGTTAGCGGAGTCTGTAACCTGAAGCGTATGTATCCCGAGGTAGCTAGAAGCCTCAAATGAATTCTGCCAGCCCACCTTGGGCAACACAGCACCTAAGTCAGAGAAGCTGCCTGGGTTTTCAAAAACACAAAAACTACACAACGCAATGTTTTGTCAGCTACGCCATCTGGATTCTTTGTCATCAGCAAGCGAATGCAGCCAACAAGAGATTCCAGGCTGAACGGCTCCACCGGGAGGTGAGCAGGCCGGAGTGACAATTTGCCAGACAGATAAAAGATGACTGAGAATCACACACACACACACACACACGCACGGTCTTTTCTCCTTGTCTCAGGAGACCCAGCAGGAGACCCAGCCACCATTTTCTTCTCAGGTAGAGAAACCCATATACCTCATTTATAAGGGGAATAACCGTTTCCCCTTCCCATCCTACCCTGCCCGGGGTCAGAAAGGTTCCCACCTTCTTTTGCAGGACTGGATTTCCTGGCAGCTTTATTTGGTTCCCTCTGCACAGCCACTTACCTGAACTCAGAGGGGTGGGCTGCCTCAGAAGGGCTCCCCTGGCCTTCTTCCACGCCAGAGTCCTCAGCGCTGCTCGGAGAGGGGCTGGTCCTGTCTCCCTTTAGCTTACCGAGGGCCTCCACACTGCCTGCCTCAACCACCACCGCCACCTCCTCCTCCTCGTCCTGCAAGTCCGTGGCTATGCGTGGCCCAGCCGTCTCTTCTCCTCCTCCTCCTTCCTCCTCTTCTCCAGCAGCTTGAGGGCCACCAGGAACATGTGGCGGTTGACCATCCCCTGCAGCGTCATGGCGGCCACCACCTGCCGAAGCAGCGTTTGGACTCTCGACGGTAAAGCGGTAGAAATCCATGGGGGCCGAAACCCCCTCACTAACGCTGCCAGAGGGTGGCCCCTCCGAGGGGGCCTCCTCTGGCAAGACGGTCCGAAAGGACTGGTCCGGGGGCTCGAGGGAGCGGCTCCACCCCCCGGCATCGTCCAGGGAGTCAATCACCCTGCTCAGAGATTGCCCCATCCTCTCCATGGAGGTGTCCTTCATCTCGGGGATGCACAGACCCAGCTGGGGAAGGGCGGGGCTCCTCTCGCTGCTGACATCTGGGCTGGCTTCCAGGCCAGATTCCTGCCGCCTGGCTCCGGTGCCCGACTTGTCCCCCTCGCCTGCCCCTTGGGTTCCAGCCTGGGCCGCAGAAGAGTTGGGAGTGGTGCTGGAGTCCTCCTGTCTGACCTCTTCGGTCTTGACCTTTTTCTTCTTGCCTGTCTTCTTCTTTTTAGCTAACCTACAAAGAGATGGAGAAGTATTAGATAGATAGATAGATAGATAGATAGATAGATAGACAGATGTTAGATATCTAACACCGAGTAAATTGGCAAAAATGTATAACTCTAAATCAAGTAAGTGTTGGAAATGTAAGGAGAAAGAAGGTTCTTTTTATCATGTGGTGGTCTTGAAGCTTCCTGGGAAATGATATATAATGAATTGAAAAAGATGTTTTAAATAACGTTTGTAAAAAAACAAACCCAGAAAATTTCCTTTTGGGAATTATAGGGACAGAACTACCCAAACTGTACAAAAACGTATTCATGTATGCTACTACTGCAGCAAGAATGTTACTTGCCCAAAATTGGAAAGAAGCAGAAGTCCCGCCGAAAGAAGAATGGATACAAAAACTTATGGAATATGCAGAAATGATGAAAGTTACTGGAAAAAATAAGAAATCAAGATAGCAACCTTTTTTATAAAAGAATGGAAATGGTTTATTGAATATAAGAACACTGGCAAGATTATTGTAATCTGCAGTTTTAAAAGAGTACATATTTAAAGTAGATGAATAAATGAATAAAGTTAATTTGGAAATGCAGAAGATATTAAAAATAAATTTAAGGAACCGCAGAAGGAGGGGGAAGGAAGTCAAGTTTTGATATGTTAAAATGACTGTAAAATTGAAATGCATGAACCTGAAAATAAAATAAAATAAAATAAGAGATGGAGAAGTAGAAGCACTGTGAGGCATAAGGGCAGCGTCAGGGCACGGGGGTATTGGGGGGCAGCGACAGCCCTCTAGAGAACGCAGCCACTGTGAATATTTGGTCCCATACCGAAGGACATCTCCCTAGGCTTATTAGGAACAGAAGCAGCTGGCTGGGGCTGATGGGAATTGAAGTCTAGCAACATCTGGAAGGCCACGGCTCCCCCAAACCTAAACTAGACAGTCATTTGCCTCTCCTGCCCCTGCCTACCTCCATCACAACTCTGCCTCCTCTTGAACGCAGGGGTGTGGAACCTGTGGCACTCTGGGTGTCGGACTCCAGCTCCTTCCATCTTCCCTGACCACAGGCGATGCTGAGCCTGGAGGGAGTTGGAGTCAAGCAACATCTGGAGGGCCACAGTTAGCCCAGCCATAAGCAAGACAGAGCAAGGTACTGCCACTTTCATCCAGGTAATTTATAATATGTTTTAAGGAGGGGACAATAGCTCAGCAGTGAAGCCTATCCACCTCCCTGGTATCTCTGACTGCAAACCTGCTAACTGTCAGGAGTGGAGGACACTCAGCTAGATGGAAGAATGGCCCAATTCAACAGGAATGCTGAAGATGTACTCCTTTACTCTGACCTCTGACCGCTCAAGAAGCGAGGTTTTTTAGGACATACTCTCTTCCTCTGACTTGCTTCAACTGTTAATATAGTACTGAATTTTAAATTGCTGCCCTGGGATGATGATGATGATGATGCTAGTCCAAAGATGGAAAGCACAACAGTTCCAACCAAGGAAGAATGGCAAGCCAAACTGAAATGCTGAAACGGCAAAACTGACTGGGAGAATCAGGAATCAAGAAGATAATGACTTTGAAAAAGAATGGGGGGAAATTTATTATTTACTTAGGAGACCATATTAAACAAATAAAAGTGTTAGCTGGACTTTTAAAATAACTTGCAAAGAAACGAAAAATATGGATAATTTAGAGAAATGAAAACTGGAGAATGTAATTGTCAGGGAACTGACATCAGAGCTAGAAGCGGAGAGAAGGCTCTCAAATGATGCTGGAGAAGGGCCCAGCAGGGAGAGAGGCAGCTCCGCAGATGGGGAAGCAAATCAGCGCATCACCAGGAATATAGAGGGGCTGATGGGGGAATCGGCGAGAGGGCTCCAGGACTCTTCACCGGACACCAGCGGGGAGAGCACGGGTCCTCCGCTACCCACGCTCACCCTGCGCAGAAGACTTCCGTGCAGAGAGAGTAGGAGGAGACTGGGTGTCAAACAACTTTTATGTTGGAAAAGATTTAAGAAACACCCACTGACGGATTCTGCCAGTGACTGAGGCAACCACCATGAGAAGGGGCTGTGCAGTCAGAAAGTTTTAACAAGGCAAATTAGCCGAGAAAGGCACCAGTTTACGCACGAGTAACTCATACCCATTACAGTAATGATATGTAGTTTTAGAAAAATCATTTTAAGCACCCATGCAGGGGACGTGGGAAAGTCACGAGATTCAGAGAATCTCGTATATAGATGTGGTTAAAGTTTTTTCTCCTTATTATTTTGAATTTGTTTTTGTAAAAACCAATAAAAATATTTTTTAAAAAATATAAGGATAATGATAATTATGATAATAAGCAGTTTCATAGGATTCTAACTGGCCAGGGAACCCTGGACTTTCTGCCTCCCTCCCACCACTGACCTTATGACCTCCAGCTCCATGCAGTTCTCCGATTGGTCGGTGCCCTCCGTGGTTGTGAGGTCTGCCTTCTCTTGGGAGGCAGAGTGGACTGGGGTGGTCTCAATGGAGGACAATGCCTCTGCCTTCTCATTGAAAGGGTTGTAGCGCTGCTGAGTTGGGCTCTTGGCCGACGCTCGGCAGTTGTTCACCTCCGAGGCTGTGGAGCGCGAGCAGCTGAGGGTGTCTGTTAGGTCTCCGTCTGAGCAAGAGGAGGAGAAAAAGCAACAAAGTGTGACTCAGCTCCCCCCTCCCTACGAGAAAGTCCTGAAGCCGAAAGCAAAGCCTGGGGAAAGAGTGGCCCATGAAGGATCCCCCAGCAAAGGGTTGGTTTTTGGTGCCCCCTGCAGACCTCCGGAGACAGCTCAGGGTCATTCAAAGTAAGCAGCCAGGAATCAGAGGAGGACTTGTCTACCTCACAAGTGCTCATTGGTTTCGGTTTAAAACTAGTTTTGGAAAGTTATCACAGATTGCGATACTTATCATCGTTCAGCCCGGACACTGAGATCCAGCGCCGAGGCCCTTCTGGCGGTTCCCTCACTGCGAGAAGTGAGGTTACGGGGAACCAGACAGAGGGCCTTCTCGGTAGAGGCGCCCGCCCTGTGGAACACCATACCCTCCAGATGTGAAGGAAATAAGCAGCTATCCTATCTTTAAAAAACGTCTGAGGGCAGCCCTGTTTAGGGAAGTTTTTAATATTTAATGCTGTACTCTTTTTAACACTCGATTGGGAGCCGCCCAGAGTGGCTGGGGAAATTCAGCCAGATGGGCGGGGTATAAATAAATAATAATAATAATAATAATAATAATAATAATAATAATAATAATAATAATTATTATTATTATTATTATTATTATTATTACATGGCATTATTCAGCACCCCCTGATGTTTTAATGCCTGTTTAGACAGAACTCACAGGTTTTCAAGCTTGTTCAGTTATTTAAAGAACTACAGCAATGTAGTGCAGAAACGCCACTGAGTGCTGAGCTGCCTTGGGATTAGACTTGGCTCCAAGCAAGGCGAGAGGAGCAGTCCCATTCAGCTGCTCTGTAAGCAACCCAACATCAGCCATGAACAGGTGCCCCAAACCCTGAGCACCGCAGGGTTGGCAGGCAGATTGCTCTTGGAAGAGAACGCAAAACGGGCAGGAGGAGCCTCAACTCAACGTTCGGAGCACCTTCCCACTGGCAATTTCTGCTGTCCTGTCCTCCCTGTTTCCCTTTCCAATCATAAGAACTAGAAGCTCGCCTACAAACAAGACAGAGAGCAGCTTGTAATAGAGAGTCCTTGGTTTCCTTCTGCTGCAAAGCCCTGTGAGGAGGAGGTGGCACAGAGTCCGAGGCAGCCCATAAAAGGGAGAACAGAGAAAAGAGATGGGCTTGCAGAAGCCAGCTTAAAAAAAGAGGCTGCCGGGGGGGGGGAGGGGGGTTGGTGGCAATCAAATAAGTGATGGCTTCTTTCGGGTCTTTCCCATGCACTGTTGGAACAGAGAAAGTGGTTAGTGGCCCGGGAGAAGGTGATCACCGACGCCTGTGCAGAAAAAGAGGGTTTGGAAGGCTTGTTAATCTGGAGACGAGGAGGACACCCAGCATCTCATGCTGCCAGAGACAAAGCCACAGAACAAGGAAGGATGTTAAAGACACTCAGGACTGGCCCCACCGGGAGGGAGAGGGAGGTCAAAGGCTGCGGAGAAGGGCCAGCAAGGTGGAGAGCCCTCGCTCCCCAGTGCCAAGCCCTTGTTTACCCCACAAGGAACGGCGGAGGGAGGGACCTCACACTCTTCTGAGCCGCTGGTTCCCCCTGGGGGCACCAAGCGGCATTAGGGGCCCATAGCGGGGCATGCAGGCAAGCTCTGACGAAGGAAACAAAAGCGGCAGAGAGAGAGCACGGCTACGGAGAAGCGGGCGAGCTCGTCGCACCTTCCCAGGCTGTGGTGGGCATGGACGGCACTGCAGGGAACACATCTCCAAAATCATAATCTACAAAACGAGGGATAAAAAAGGAGGGTTAGAAACGGAGGCTGAAGGAAGGGGTGGGGAATAAATGGCCAGTAGTGTGTGCGGCGGGGGGGGGGGCGTCAAGGGGGACAGAGGCAGGGTGCTAATTCATTGCTCTTATTATTTATAGCATTTATATCCCGCCTTTTTTCTCCAAAGAGCTCTAGAGTGGTATACAGTGGTGCCTCACAAGACGAAATTAATTCGTTCCGCAAGTCACTTCGTCTTGCGAGTTTTTCATCTTGCGATGCACGGTTTCCCATAGGAATGCATTGAAAATCAATTAATGCGTTCCTAGGGAAACCGCCTTCAGACCAGGTCCGGGGACAGTCTGTCCCCGGACCTCTTCTGAAGGCTGGGGGGGGGATAAGGGCTTTTCTTCCCACCCCCAGCATTTTAAAAAACCCCGGGACAGCGGAGGACTTCTCCGCTGTCCGGGCAATCTTAAAATGCTGGCGGGCGGCATTTTAAAATCACCCCGGGACAGCGGAGGACTTCTCCGCTGTCCGGGGCGATTTAAAAGCCCCTGGGAAGGCAGGCAGGGGGGACAAAGACTTTTGCCCCCCGCCAGCCTTCAGAAGGTGTTCCCACCCCCCCGCCCCACTTCGGAGCACCGTTCCGAAGCGGGGCAAGGTGTTCCCACCCCCCCGCCCCGCTTCGGAGCACCGTTCCAAAGTGGGGCGGTGGGGGAAGGTGTTCCCACCCCCCCGCCCCGCTTCGGAGCACCGTTCCGAAGCCGGGCGGTGGGGGAAGGTGTTCCCACCCCCCCCGCCCCGCTTCGGAGCACCGTTCCGAAGCGGGGCGGTGGGGGAAGGTGTTCCCGCCCCCCCCGCCCCGCTTCGGAGCAGCGTTCCGAAGCCGGGCGGTGGGGGAAGGTGTTCCCGCCCCCCCGCCCCGCTTCGGAGCACCGGGAGAAGCAATCTCCCTGCAGCCCCTTGCTTCAAAAGAGGTCCGGGGGCAGCGGGGAAGAAGCGCTGCGCTTCGCGCTGCCCCCGGACCTCTTTTGAAGCAAGGGGCTGCGGGGAGATCGCAATCTCCCCACCGCCCCTTGCTTCAAAAGAGGTCTGGGGGCAGCGGGAAGCGCTTCCCGCTGTCCCTGGACCTGGGGCTGTGGGGAGAAGATCGCTTCTCCCGGCCGCCCCTTGCTTCAAAAGAGAAGACCCGCTGTCCCCAGGGCAAGCTTCGTTTTGCAAAGCAAGCCCATAGGGAAATTCGTCTTGCGAGGCAACTCGAAAACGAAAAAACCTTTCGTTTTGCGAGTTTTTCGTCTCGCGAGGCGTTCGTCTTGCGGGGTACCACTGTACATGGTTTGCCTCCTCCTCATTTAATGGCCACAACAACCCTGTGAGGTAGGTTGGGCTGAGAGGCAGTGACCCTGTGAGCTTCATGGCCAGGCAGAGATTCGAACCCTGGTCTCCCAGGCCCTAGTCTGACAATCCGTCCACTACATCATGCTGGTTCTTCCCAGCAGCACAGGTCTACAGAAGGGGCAGAGGAGAGGTGGGGAACTGTGGCTGGATTATACCACTCCAGGCTGCAAGGGGGGGGGGAGCCAGTTTCCAAATGCTCCCCCAAATACAAAACTTCCAGAAAGGAAACGCCATCATCGCCAGCAACAAACACGGCAGTTTACCAGGGAGGAATATTCAAGTTCGGCCTACTCCTTAGTTGTGCCTGCCTCCTATTCCTCTGGGTCTGTTCCTGCTTGCTTGTTCGTTTTTTGAACACAAGAGGGCATGAAAAAAGTGGTTCCGCTGACTGGCTCTCAGATGTGGTACAGTCCAGTCTAGCACCTCGGGACTACCCAGTTCATTCTACAGCACAGGCTTAACCAGCATCAGGTAGGGAGAAAACCGTGCACACCCCCAGCATGACATTTTCAAATACCTTATTAAACACACCACTCTGAAAGAAGTACTCCATTCATGTGTATCCAAGAGGAAGCCTTTTAGGCCATGGAGAGACCTGGCTGCAGGTAACTCCCACACCCTGGGTTTTGCCCACGAAGACGAGATGCCACCCATGCTCTGGCTCTCCAGCACAGAGGGCTGGAATACCCTACCAGCGAAATCACCCACGCTCCCTCCCCTTCTCTCTGCAGAGAAACAGCACCACTACTAGATACCCAAACTGGATTAACTCTCTGTGCCTTCGCCCCAAATTGCTGTTTTGTGAGCGAGGAGGGATTTCTGCCTGCAGACTTCAGGCACTGTGCAACAACCCCCTGGCCTCCTCCAGCCCTGTTCGAACACTTGCACCCCACTTACCCTCGCTGGAGGGGGCAATGGCACTGTCGTCCCATTCCAGGTTGGTGGAGGTGACGGAATTGAAGGAGTTGAGGGAGAGGCTGTCAGAGCCATGGACTGAGCTGGGCAGGCGGTCCTCGAAGTCTAGCAGGTACTGAGGCTTGTAGTAATCCGGCATGTAGGGCGCCAGGTCCAGGTAAGGGGCATCCTGGAAGGGCCAGGGAAAAACCTGGGGTTACTGTTCATCTAGGGCAGTGTTTTTCAACCACTGTTCCGCGGCACACTAGTGTGCCGCGAGATGTTGCCTGGTGTGCCGTGGGAAAAATTGAAAAATTCAAAAGATTTTTAAAAAATAAAAATGTCAAATTTTCGCCCACTAGGCGGGCGCCGGACTGTGTCCACCCTATTTTCCATCCGTCCTGGGTGGGGATCAGATCGGATGGGATCAGATGAGAGCGGACAGGCGGTCCGCTCTCATCTGATTCCCCATAGAGAGCAGCGGGGCTCTGACATCTCCCTCTCCGCACACAGTGCGGAGACGGAGCTGTCATCCGCCGGCTCAGCGGGGATCAGCGAATCGATCCCCGCTGAGCAGAGAACGGTCCACAACGTTCGATTCCAGCCAGAATATCAGCTTTGTGTTCAGCCAAACAGGCCCAGGTTGCGCACTGAATAAAGTATTTTATAATTTTTCATATTTCTGTTTACTTACTATTTCATAATAAAGTAATTATAAAATACTTTCTTTGTGTTTATTTGATTCCTATTCAAGAGAATTACTTTATATAGTCAATATAGGCACAGAGTTAAATTTTTTAACATTTCTAATGGTGGTGTGCCTCGTGATTTTTTTCATGAAACAAGTGTGCCTTTGGCCAAAAAAGGTTGAAAAACACTGATCTAGGGAATGGAGAAACCCACCTCCTGACCTGCCTCCCCTAGGGAACCCTGCTGGCAGCACAGCTGGCTGCTCACTGCTGCCACCATCCTGCTTCCAGGCGCCACCTCTCTTAGGGCACCTGCATGTGGCCAGCTGCCTCCAAGCACTGCAGAGAACTGGAGCCACAGTCAGGCCAGCGCTCAGAGGGCTGTTTATTAAGGAAGAACAAGAGGGGGTAACTTGAATAGGGGGAAGTCTCAGTACCCAGAGCCCTGGGAGAGGCATCTTTGTGGGGAAAAGGTCTGCTTGCAGGCTCCTTGACACTGATGCGCCTAGTTGGCAAATTAATTGAAAAGGGCTTGCCACTAAAGCTCAGAACACACCTCAAGGCACCTAAGGAATAAAAGGAAGGTGAAATGCTGCTCCTCTTTGGTCCAGACTAAATCAGAAGGCTGTAGCGAAAGGGGTTTGAACAGCCAGTGTAATGAAGGGGTCCCTCTTGAGTCTCTCTCTCTCTCTCCCCTGCCAGCCCAGTAAATCACTTTCCACACAGGGCTCTTAGTCCTAGTCTCTAGCAAAGTACTTCTTAAATGCTGCTAATGTAATACAGAAGCAGCAAGGGCCTTTCAAAATGGGGAAAAAATCAATGCAGCATCTTTATTTGGCCATAGATGCAGGAAATTGAACGGTAGGCCGGAGGTGGATTAAGCTTTCCTTGTGGCACCAAGAAGATGCTGCAACTCAGAAGGAGGCATGGAAATTTCCGTGAGTGTATTCTAAGCCTGAAGGAAGTTGTGATGCCAAAGACTGGGGTAGTCAAATGGGGGCCAGGGGGATTGAAAAATACCGGGCAGGTTTGCATCAAGAGTTTGTTCTTTGCTGCTTCTGTGTGTGTGTCTCTCTGCTACTCTCTAGCAAGAGGAGAAGATTTGCTCACCAGGTCCAAATCAAAGCGGATGAACTCCAAACCAGAGACCAGCGTGAGGAAGAGGGTCAAATGATGGTGGCTGCAGACAAGAGCGTTCCTGTGGGAGAGAGAAGTTGAAGCTGGTCATCCAAGAACCCAGAGGTTTCATGGCCCACCCAGGTAAAAACAAAGCCCAACCTCTTCCCATCTGATCTTTCCCTTCCTTCTGCAATCCAAAAAGACAAATTCTGCAAGTTCTGCAAGGAAGGAAAGATTGAAAAGGCTTCCGTTTAATATTCCAAGTCACGTAAGCAGATCTGTCTGTTTTGACTCCTTGCAACATCAATGAAGGCAAATATGTTGGTTTTCCAGAAAATTTTGAATCAGAAAGTTTTCCTTGTCTGGTATTCTGAACTGAACTGTGTTACACTGTTGTAAACGTTTTCCTTTTGCCTATCTTGTTTAAATAAAATCGTTAAGTTTTTATTTAAAAAAAGAAAAGAGAAGAGAAGTCTTCTGGCACCCTCAGTCAAATGGAATCTGAATTAGTGTGTTTATTTGACTTCCATTTAGAAAAAATGAAAGTAAGAGAGTCACCCATGCTAACAAAATGTACCGTTTAAACCTTTTCCCAATAACCCAAAGTCTGTTGAACTGCAATATTCAATTAAGTGGGGACACCCAATAATGTAAACTTTGTGTGTTTTCTATACTGCATTCAAAAAGACGATTTACATAAGAAACCAATGAACTGGAATAGTTGTATGTATTTTAAAACATGCCGACTCAACAGTTTGCACTTCCCTTACACCGTTTGAACATTAAGGGTGGGGGGGAAGCGCAGCTGTGCCTTCTCCATCCCAGTGCCAGACTCACTTGACGTAGTACTTGTGCAGCAGACTCAGGTTCTCCTGGAAAAGGCGCAGGTAGCTCTCCAGGGAGTTCTCATTGAGGGCCAGGTACAGCCATGCTCGGCCTGCAAGGGGGGGGCGGAAAAGGAGAGGGCTTTACGGGCACTGCTTGAGGAGTAGGCAACCTCCCACCCACCATGGTTAAATGTCAAGAGCAACAGGCTCAATGCACAGGCTTTGGGTAATGCCTCCGAGGTGTCACCATGAGACAAGGCTCAGCTGCTGCCAAGAGGTGCTGGGAAGCCATGCCCTGCTCCTTAACCTCAGGTTGCAGGACAATACTGTTTTTTCTGTATTACACAAGGCCAAGCCCATCAAATGTCTCAGGATTAAGCCCTTTTGAAAAAGGTGCCAGCCTTAAATCAGCCCCTGCTTTAACCAGCAAAACACTATGGGATCAGAGCATCCTCGCTCCTGTTAAGGAACCTGGTTCTGTACAAAGCTGGCAGCCTGGCGAAGATCTCAGTGCAGCTCAGAAGCTTGCATGTCCTTGTGTCAGCAGAGAGGGGTCTAGGGAACACAAATTCCCCTCCCCGTCCCAACGTATTTCAGAGTCAACACAACATGGTTACAGTAGGCCTGGGGAGTGCCTGGATGGGGGACCCCTGTGAGGAGGAGGACTGCTGAACCAGCCAATGGCCTGGCAGCTGGAAGACTGAATCAGTCCTTTGGATAGGAGCCCAAAGGGAGCAACAGCTTAGAACAGGATATGTGTTTCATTCATTTCAGAGAGTTTATATTCTCTCGTTCTACAGTAAAGAAAGCAACAATGGCAGTGCTCAGGGCAGATTTAAAACCCCCCGAAACAACAGCAATATAGCATTAAAAATAATAATAAAAGACCACAGGAAAAGAGACAACAGCTAAAATAACTGGAATAGAGCCATTAAAAATCCAGAATTGTAGCCAATGCTAGCCCTACTCTGAGTAGACCTGTCAAAGTTAAGGAACATGACTACTTTAGGTTTTTTAATTTAAATGCATCTCCTGAGTAGGACTAGGACAATCCCTAACTGGTCAAATTAAAAGATAGCCTAAATAAAAGTATCCTACCTGAGTGGTGGAAGGCAGGCAGAGAGGGGCCAAAGGGACCCCCTGAAGGACAGAGTTCCCTAGTTTCTCTCCTGCATCCTGAGAGCTCTAGTCGTGGCAGCAGCCAGGATGCAAAGGAGTGGTTTGTCTTCAGATCCTAGGGCGCAGGTTGGGTTTAAGTTGAACCAGAAAACATGTAACACAAACACTAGGCTACATTACATCCCGGGAAGGTGGTTGCCAGCCAGGCTCTGGCCCGCACTTACTGCGCCCCAAGTTGGTGGCCACGTGCTCCAGGACCTCGATCTGCTCAATGGCTTCTCGGCGAGTGAAATGGACCACCAGGACCCAGTAGCCCGAAGGGAGATCTTGCAGCCTGTGGAAACGGAGGAGTAAAAACAGGGTGATGGAGGACAGCCACTGTGTCAAGGCCTCGGCCTCAGAGCTGTTTAACAGAGCAGCCTGCAATATGAATATTATTTATCTGTGTAGCTGGGGCCATTACAAAATAATAATAATACACAAAGCAGAATAAAATACATTACACAGTTACAATAATTATTGAAACCAGGAATTCTGTCAGACAAGAGTTTGCTCCCCTGAAGAATTTAACTCATCATCCCAGCAAACTTTTCTCTTTAAAACGGGCACTCTAAAGGCAAAACAGGCCACTTTTTTCGAATTGTAAGGGGGACCTGCTGCACAGCCTGGAAGGCACATGGACTTCCTTTCATTGCCTCCGCAGCCCCAGAGAAAATGTTCAGGAGAGATCCAGCCCAGACCCAAAATATCTAACTCAACTTGCTCATGAATTGACTCCAGGTACCACCTGTCACCTTACAAGAACACCAGAGGAGCTTAGCTGCTGGATCAGGCCAAAAGCCTATCAAGACAAGCATTCTGCCCCACAGCAGCCAATCTGGTTCTTCCAGGAGGCTCACAGGCAGCCCCATGGCTGTTCCCCACCAGCTGGCATTCAGATGGCCTGCCATCTCTGATATTGGAGGAAGGCTGTGGCTGCAGTAGCTAGCAATTCCACTGATAGCCCCCCTCCTTCCGCTCGATGAATATCTGCCCAAGGTGGAGTCCATCACCACCTCTGGGGGCTCTGTGAGAACTCATAAGCTGCTTCTTCTTCCTGCCTGTCCTGAATCTCTCACCATTCAGCTTCTGCGGGATCTGAAAAGCTTCCCCTTGCCCACTTTCTCCATGCCTCTATCCCATCTCTCCACCTTTCCCCCTCCTTACACTAGCAAGTCCCAAACATGGCAACCTCTCTTCACAGGGGAGCTGCTCCATCGGTCATTTGGCTTTTCATTTTCAGACCCTATCTGAGGTGTGGTGATGAGAACCGTACGCAGTACTGCAAGTAAAGTTGCACCTTGGATCTGTAGAAGCGCACGGAGATATTGGCGACTTTAATGTCTGCCTGGCAGCCTTTTCCTGTCTGAAGCTGGCAGGGCTTTTACGCCTAGCCTGTTGCTTTAAGAGAAAACGCTCACAGGTTCTCTCATAAAGTGGGCCGAACAAGGAAGGGGGGGGGGACGGTAAGAGCCCTTCCCAAGTGCCACTCAAACAAGCCAGGTTCTTAATTCACGAAGTGTTCCTTCATCTTTGCAACATTTTCAAAGAGAGGAGTGGCACTGGGGGTTGGGAATATTTTCAACACCGAACTGGAAAGCGGTTAGGAAGGCCTACCCATACAGCAGCGCATGGTCAAGGTGCTCGCAGAGCCTCTGCAGGACCTTGTCGTGGTTCCTGATGGCCGGAGTTTCATCCTCACAGGCGGCGAAGTAGCTTTGCAGCTAAGGGTGAGAGAAAGAGAAAAAACACGTCAGTGAATGAATTTTGGGAGAGAGCATTCTGCCTTGTAGAATTATAGAGCCGGAAGGTAGCAATGAAGGAATTGTGACACCCCTGAGGGGTCCAGGGGGCAAGCACCTAGGAGCTGAGATGCCTCTGAAGGGCTCAAAAGGCTTTTCCCAGCCGTGCCTGAAGATGCAGAAGAAGAAGAAGAAGAAGAAGAAGAAGAAGAAGAAGAAGAAGAAGAAGAAGAGGAGGAGGAGGAGGAGGAGGAGTTTGGATTTGATATCCCGCTTTATCACTACCCTAAGGAGTCTCAAAGCAGCTAACAATCTCCTTTCCCTTCCTCCCCCACAACAAACACTCTGTGAGGTGAGTGGGGCTGAGAGACTTCAAAGAAGTATGACTGGCCCAAGGTCACCCAGCAGCTGCATGTGGAGGAGCGGAGACGAGAACCCGGTTCACCAGATTACGAGTCTACCGCTCTTAACCACTACACAACACTGGCTCTGCTGATGGGGATTGAACCTGGTGCTTTCTGCTTGCAAGGCAGGCGCTCTGGCCGTGAGCTATTTCCTGCAGGTGACAAGAGGGGTCCAGCTGTGAAGCAAGCGGGGGGGGGGGCAGGGAGATATTTATTGTGGGTACCTTCCATCAGCACCACTTCTGTATGCCTGCTGGGATACAGTTGTGTATGCAGACAGTTCTCCCGGCCAATCAGACGCACAGAGCAAGGTGGGAGGGACATTTTCTCCCTAAGCCAGGGTTCCCAGCCTCTCCGGTTTTGGGAGGGACACCCAAGCAATGCGCTGCCTCAGCTGGATGAGGCTCCTGCGACGAGCTGATCGGATCGCAGGGAGAGCCTGAGGCAGCAGAGGAAACACCCCATAGCTCCCGTCGCCCATTTTGCAATTGCTCACCCAAGGGGTGTGTCCCACAGTGTACCTGCACAGAAGCTCTCCAGCACAGACTGCAAGGAGAGGAGGGGGGGGGGCGCAAGGAAGAGCTGCTCCTGGCCTGGAGGGGGTTGGCCTGTCTGCCTCTTGGAGCTCTGCCCCCTAGGGGCTAATGGCAGCAAGTGCAAGGGAAGCAACACTGAGGACACACAGGGAAGGGGGCTCGGCGGCAGAGAATCTGCTAAGCTTGCCAAAGGTCCCAGGCCCCAGTAGCGTCTCCCCTGCTTGAAACCGAGGAACCACTGAAGCTAAAGGACTGAAGTTAATCATGGTCATTAATTCCAATGGATCTACTCTGAATAAATGTTAATTGGATACAACTCTTTCTTTCCCAACCATAAAGGAAATCTCAGAGTCCGACCCCACTACTGGCTCTAGGCCTGGCCCCAGTACAGCAATACCCACTGTACCCCACTATCACACCCTTGGTGTGGATGCAGAACAGCACCCAAATGGTGTTCAAAACTAGTCATTTTGCACCTGGCTATCGGTCACTTGCGATAGTGAAGTGAAGATGCCTGGGCGCCAGGATGGTGCCTGACATCTCCAGAGGTGCATGCCTGGGAATCATTGGATCTGGACTGTTTTCACACACTAATACTCCATCCTGTAGAATTCAATCCGTTATATTCTATCTGCACAATCAGAATGGATTTTAGGAGCCAAAATGCTCTTTCTGGAAAAGGAGCAGTGAACAACGCTATAGTTAACTGTTGTCGCTTGTCTTCACTTCCTCCATCCCACTGCCCTGCTCACAGTTGTGAAGAATATTCTTATGTTATGAATGGTCTGTGTAACCATTAAAAATAAGAGGTTGGAACAGGACAATATATGTGGACTGTCCCTGGATCAATGACTTTTCTTCTTTAAGTTCTCAACGTTCTACACCTAGTTCATGGTTTCCATCTGAACTAACCAAATGTTTAACCGAGAATTAATCACAGTCAGTCCATCATTTGAAAAATAAGACTTCAGAGCTGCCTGGCCCAAAAGTGGCAACTAAACATCCTGTTTACTTTGGTTTAAGGAGCCATTCGGCACCTAGTTTATATATCTGACTTTCTCACACTGCACCCAATGGGGTAAAAACTGCATGTTCTGGTAAAAACACCTGCTCCAGGGGGGCTGAAAAATCCCGACCAGCAGGAAAGGCAGGAAGCTGGACCTCCCTCCCTGATCAGGGTGTCAATTCACGTGTCAACTGGATATCCTGCCAAGCAATACTTGACTGATCAGGTTCTGCCCCAGCTGATGCCACCAAGCAAAGCTGACCCATAAGGTGACAGGGCAAAATTTCCTCCTGTGGGAATGCTGGTCTGGTGAGTCACAGAGCTATTTATAAACCCTTTGACAAGCAAAACAAACGGCGTCCATGTTTAAGAGACACCCATGTGATTGCCCAAGCACATTCACAGGCAGGACACACAAACAGAGAGAGCACCGTAAACAGACGCCTGAGATGTTCGGCTTGAACCCGGCTGACTATTCAGAGCTGATGGAAAATACCCCCATGACAAGAGGTCAGTCCCAGCCTCCCCTGCCGTATGGAGTGCTGAGGGGCCTACTGCTCTGTGGAATACTTTCCATGAACACCTAGTCCCCAACTGGGGGTGGGGTGGGGCCCACAACTGCTCAGACCAGGAAGGAAGCAGGGGCTCTGCAACTTCCACACGTCACCTGGACAGAGGGCCGGTATCTCATGCTTTGCATGCAGAAGGCCCCAGGTAGAAGCAAAGTGCCTCTCTCTGCTGGATACCCTGGAGAGCTGCTGCCAGTCAGAGCAGGTGACACTGAACTAGATGGATCAATGAATCAACACCAGATAACTCAGCTTGCCATCCTCCTGCTCTGTGGGCACAGGGGGCCACATGGGATGGGGGTGATGCCCACCAGAGACCCTTTCATGGCAACTCTGAGCCAGTTTCTTCAGTGCTCAGCTGCCAGCGCTGGGCAGATTCCAAAGACTGGAACCAGAAAGGCAGCGGCTGGTGCAGCTCATGAGCTGAGCAGGCTGAGACTGACGCAAAGCATATGACTGCTCCTTCGAGGACGGAACAACCACTTCACAAAGGACGGAGTGGGGGGTTGCAGGGAGGCCACAGATCCCCTGCCACGCAGCAAAATCCTGGAAAGCACACTAAGAGAGGACCCTGCAGAGAGGAGGAGGAGGACTGTGGCCTGCTCACTGAAACCCCCCTAGAGGAAAGGGGCTCCCCGCTTAAGTGGTCGGCGGCCAACTTCTGCAAACTGGCCCTTGTACTGATGTGAAACTCGCTGAGAGAGGAAGGAGGGAATGTGCTTTTGACAGCATTCTCTGCTCACGGCAACAGCTGGAGGAAACTCTGCTGATGGTAACGCGGGAGCTGGAAAGTTGCTCTTCACCATTTCGTTCTTTCGGTGGCCATTTGGGTCCTGCTCTACAGCCAGTACCTGGGGGCCCTGTCAGAGCTCAGAGCTGATCACACAGCAGCCCTCCTCGCTTTCGCTGCCTGGATGCCAACGTTTGCCCCTTCCATGGCCACATGCCATGCCTGACTGGCCGCAGGCTGCAGGAGACAAGGAAGGAATGACAACAGCTCCCTCTCCCAACTCCCAGCCTTGGCCTCCCTCCTCCTGTGCCCAGCAGCCAACATAGCCAACAGCTGCTCTGCTCCTACAAGGGGCTACTCTCAGCACCTTTCTCCCTACTCCTCTGCATCACAGATCTTCCATGCACCTGCTGGTGGCTGCCCTGACATGGCACCCAACGCACAGGCTACACAGTCTGGCACCGGTGGGAAACTCTTGTTTTATAAAGCAGCCCAGTAGTTGTTAAACATAGAAGACCATGCTCCTGCCACTGAAGCTCAGGACAGGACCCTTTGACCAAACCTCATTAATGGATTTACCTGATATGCAGCTGTTCCCCATTCACCTCAAAGAAAGAAATCAAGCCTTTAATACCACTCTTCATTGCAAATTCCTAGGACTGAGATGAGCTGCAGCAGCCCCTTCCCCAGGGGACTGTGTTTCTTGCTGAAACGACAGTTTCCAGGGGTTGCATTCCACATTAGTCCTCCTCAGAGTAGACCCACTGAAATTAGTGGGTGTGACTAACTTGGGGCCATTGATTTTAATGGGTTGACGCCGAGTAGGACTTACCTAGATACCACTCCAGGGTGCTTTAGGAAAGCCCACAAAAGGTTAGCATATATGCAATGGCAAAGATCACAACTCTTTGCCAAAGAATTTTGCAATACTCCTTCACGATTTCAAGTCCCCCGCAACCGCTGCATTATGCCACCCACTTTCAAACAAGAGGGATGAAGGAGTTGCAGCAATGCTCTCCTCCCAGGGTGGAGTTAGGGAACATTTGGGCATCTTATAAAATTAAGCCTAGGCCCATCATCTGATTAACTAGTTCAGTGTTCCCCAACCTTGGGTCTCCAGCTGTTTTCGGACTACAATTCCCATCATCCTTGACCACTGATCTTGCTAGTGAGGGATGATGGGAGTTGTAGTCCAAAAACAGCTGGAGACCCAAGGTTGGGGAACACTGGACTAGTTTATGAAATGTATATTCCACCCTTCCCTCACAAATGAGCCCCGGGTGATGCGACCTTACAGTACGAACTCATGGAGACCCAATTTTATGAGGAAAAAACTACCGGACAGCAATTTATGAAGGTTTTGAGGTCTCTACCTGCTTCCTTCAGAATTTTGGAAAGGAGTTTACAGGGGTTTTGCATTTTCTCTGCTTTGCAGCCATGGGGAGGAAGCAGGGGGCATGGCCAAAAAAACCACATGGGCCAAATGGGGAGGTCTGGTAGGCCACAGGCTGGAGATTCCCCAACCCAGCACTAGAGTTTATGCAATATTTCGTGTTGAGTGGGAAGAGCTAGCCATGAAATACTGGCAATTTGTGCAACTGCTGTGGGACAAGTGGAAATGGATTTGCCTGGGGAAGACAGGAGCGATTATGTGGAGCAAGGGGCTGACGGGGGGGGGGGGTGGAGGAGTTGAGCGAGTGAGAGGGGAAGAGAAGATGGAAGCAAGTCTGAAGACATCTACTTGCTGGTATCTAAGGTGCACTGCTAACTGATTGCTTTAAACGGTTTTAAGTTGTGATTACTTTTTGTTGCGTGTTACGCTATCAAAGAGGACCGTGTAGAAACAGTGACTAACCTACCAACAATGGCTAAGGTGTTCATTATGTACTTTCAGAAGAAACCCCACTGTCCTGCCTGCATTGGACCGGTTTTTAATAGAATCTGAGACATCCCGATGACGCCAAAATGAACATATTGTTCCTGGATGTGGAAAGGACTAAAGTTGAGCAAAGAAACGGTGCATAATATCTGCAACATCCTGGAATGACAGATGTCAGGGCAATATTAGCCTTATGCACGCACACACACAGTTATATGAACATTTTAAATATTTGCATTATACAGGTGTATCTCTGCTTTGGATATTGCTGTTTGACTGCACATATATACGTATACCACAAAGGGTGAGTTACTTTTTGTTATTGTTTTGTAAACCACTGTAAGAGTCTCCAGTTTAGGATTAGGGCTGGGCGATATCTGGTTTTCAACATCGTGATATGTCACCAGCTAAACGTTGCAATATACCGCTATATCACAGTGTCTGAAATAAGGATGGAGCTATGTAGAGGCATTGCCTGCTTCAAAGTTTTTCCTGCACCATGATTTCTGCATAGCACACACACACGTGATGATTCACGACATATTGCCAAGTCAAAAATTATGAAACCGGTATCACAATATTGGCTTCAATCCAGTTTTGGATGATATATTGCCAGCCCTAGTTAGGATTAAAGCTAAGGATGAGCATTATAGGGTATAAAGAAATCCAAAGGCCAGATCTAGTAAAAGGATAAAGCCTTTTTAAAAAAATGGATTTCAGTAGTGAATATAAAAGGCACAGTTGGTAACAAAGAGGACAGTCTCACCTCCGGTTCCCTACAGCCAAGCAAAGTCATGGCAAAGGATAGCCAGATCTAGATAGTATAAAACCCTAGTTCTGCAAACTGAATATATTATCCAAAGGCACTTTCCCTTCATATTACATCTGGCTGCAGATATTGCATGGAATAGCCTGTGCATTTGGATAAGTGGGTTATTATGGGCTTGGGGGATGAAAGTCAGGGGCAGGGAAAAGGTTACAGAAGGCAAAGGAGAAGAAAGAATGACTGGTGAATTGGATGATGCAGTGCTGGGAAACACAATTAATGCAATTATGAGAACTACACACTGCTGGCTCTCCTTCTTGCCAATCAATGGGTTGTTTCTTCAAGCAGCAAAGGACCAGCAGAGAGCAAAGTGCCTCCCATCGAAGGCATCTGCTTGTTTAAGAGGTTGGGAGAGATAAGCTCCACAAAACACTGAGGCTTTCCTGCTGGGGAAAGGCCTGACATGGTGGGGAGCCATCAGGGTACCCTGCAGATGTTGCTGGACTCAAATACCCACCATCCACAGCTGCATGCCAAACAGTCAGAATAGCAGCTGCTGAGAAGCAAAGCAGAGGGAAGATGCTGTTGCACTCAGGTCCATCATCTTGCAGACTTTCCAAAGGAATCTGGTTGGCCACAGCGAGGACAATTGGCCTTACGTTCTTAGGATGGTAGACCCTTGGTCACCTGGCTCAGGATGACCCACACGGACTGCCTAGTGTTTTGAGCAGGGGATTTTCCCACCTGGAGATGCCATGGACTTTCTGCACAGTAAGCAGGTGCTTCACCGCTGAGCTGCAGCCCTTCCCTTCAACCTCGGTTTGTTGTCAGTAAAATGGGAACAGAGGCTTCTCTAAAAACATCCATTGCTGAAGAAAGCAGCCCTTTGGCCCACTGAAATTTCAACACGCGCTGCAGCTTGCTTGTTGCAGGCTTATTACAGTCCAGCTAGCATAAGGAAGCAAGAGAGCGCAGTAGCTGGGCTATGGGCGCAAAGGCAGACCATGCGGGAAAAGAGATGTACAATTGCAACCAGGGAAGCTGGTTAAGTGATGTCATATGGTGCTAAAACAGAGGTGACAGCTTTGTTGAAATGGTCAGAAAGCACAGCTTGAGCAGTTATCATTAGCATGGGGTGGGCCCTGATAGGGTGCTCCTGGGTGGGTGGGTGGGTAGTGTTCAGAAGAAGCCACACCAGCAGGAGAATACCGTATTGTATTCTATGACAGCTTCCCTGCCCCTGACTTTCTTCCCCCACGCCCACCACAATCCCCCAGCATAGAAGGCTTATCAAGAGAGAGCAGGGAAAGGATTGAGAAATCTGCAACGAATTTAAAAAGGCTGATTTAACAGTATTATAAGTAATACTATGCTACTGTAGCTAATCACATCAACAACATGTGACAATGATGAAACGACGTTACTAACAACACTATACGTCAACAATGGGCTGCGTCCTCCTCTGAGAAGACCCACTGAAACCAATGAGCCAAAAATCCACCACACCTATCAACTTCAGCGGGTCCCGCTCTGAGTATAAGTTGTACCGGATAGCACCTCTTGATTTTATTTATATTGCATTAAATCCATAACCTGCCCTTCCTCCCCGAAAGGAGCCCATGAAGCAGTTCTTAAGTGACTCAGATTCCTGTGACCTACCCTGCTCTTGGTTTAACTGCTTTTAATTTTGAAAGTGAAGCGACGGCTGTAAGCCTGGAGCCTGCCTGTCAAAGGGGGGAGGGGAATAATAAATAATAATAATAATAGAATTTATATACCGCCCTATACCCGGAGGTCTCAGGGCAGTTCACAGAAAAGGTAATAAATCCAAGAACGCCAATGATGGTAGCAAAAGGACAAGAAAACTAACAGATCTTAATAACAAATCATAATGATTGTGAATAACAGCAACAACAGCGAACAAGAATAACGAGTGACATGTAATAGTAATAACAACGAATAAGAATTGGGAGTAAGGGGAGGTTGAAAGGAAGAGAAATATCCTGGGATGGGGATGGCCGGCTGTGTGTGTCTGTTGACGGCGTTAGGGGGCGGTTAAGTGGGGCTGGGAAGGGCACCCTTGTGGCGGGATGGGGGGGGGAGTCTATGGGTTTCCCCCTCCAACACCAACCCAATAAAACAACCCCCTCCGCACCCCGCTGACCTTCTTGACGGAGAGGGAGATGTTCTCCAGGATGCGGTCCTTGACCTGCCCGGGGGGCTCCATGGCCGGCGCCGACGCGCTCCTCTGGCGGAGACCCCGGCCGCCCCGACGGCGAGGACGTCCGCCCCCACGGCGCTGCGGACCCCTCGCTCCCTCCGTCCTGAGGGTCCCCCGGGGGCCACGGAGAGGAAGGTCCTCCCCCAACCCTCAAGGCCCGCCCCCCACCGGGGGCACTTCGGGGGCGGGGAAGAGGAGGACGAAGAGGGCCCTCGGGAAGGATCCTGCGCGGAGCCGAGGAGCGGGACCGGCCGGGGAGGAGGGGGAGGGCCGCCACCGCCGCCGCGGGGTGGAGCCGCCTCGTGACAAGCGGGGAGGCGCCCAGGGAAAGCGCCGGGACCGGCCCCTCTCGCCTCGGGCCTCCTGCGGCCTGTGAGGAAAGGGAAGCGAGGAGGACAGGCTGGGCCCGGCAAGGCGGGAGAAGAAGTGGCAGCCACCGAGACCGCCGCCGCTGCCGCTGCCGCTGCCGCCGCCTCTGCCTCCCGGCGGCTGCTGCAGTCCGTCCCCGGCCAGGCCGCTCTTGGCCCGCGCAAAGGACACCGGGAAATGTAGTTCGCCGGGTCTGAGGGGGAACAAGGAAAGCGTATATAGTGTGCCTAGGAGGAGAGGGAGAAGCGAGAGGGCTCTTCAGGGGCCCCTTTCCCACTCTACAATTCTGCCCTACCGTGGTGGACTCTAGACACACACACTAAAAAAACGCTGTGAAAATGCTTTAAAAAAAGACACGTTTTGAAAACTATGTTGAATCTGCCGTAAGCTCACCACCGCCATCTAGTGCCACATTTGTATAATGCACTTGGAATGCTGTATTTGCAGATGTATAGCTGAGTCCATATGATTATACAGTAATTTTATATCTATCATCTGTCTGTCTGTCTGTCTGTCTGTCTGTCTGTCTGTCTGTCTGTCTATCTATCTATCTATCTATCTATCTATCTATCTATGTTTTCCTTCTTCTCATAGGTGAAGGACTTTGGATTCCATTGCTTTAACTGTATCAATGTTTAATTGGTTTTTTTTATAATGATTGTTCCCTTCCCCTCCTATTTCCCCCCTCCTATTTTTTGTTTGCCCCCTTGTTTTTCTCACAAAACCCTGCGAAGTAGGCTAAGCCAAGAGGCAGAAGGGCACTGCCTGCTAATTCTCCTCACAACAAACCTATCAGGTAGGCCAGGCTTAGTGTGAGGCACCCGGCTCCTTTTTAGTCCTGCGACCACCCAGGGAGGAAGCTAACAACAAGGTCCACCAGCACAGCTTTGAACCCAGATCTCCACCATGCAGACTTCTGTTATTGTTAAGATAGTTTTTAAAGCTCTTGAGAGATATATTTTTGCAAGCTGCACGGGGTAGGAACTGACCAGAGAAAAGTAGGTTCTAGATACCAAAATAAATTTTAAAAACCAATACTCTCATGCCAGCACCCCCATCTTTGGTAAAAAATTTCTTCAACCCTCAGCTCAGTGATGCAAACACTTCTTTTCCCCTTCCGCTAACAAAATTATATGTGTGTAAATATGCATGTGCAAATACGTGACCTCCTGCCCTCAACACACATGGCATTTTCCAAATTTCAAGGGAGGGTAAAGTCCCAGCCCCCAGCAAGTTTACAATCTAAAATTTGGTATGTGCTAATTCACCCCCTTCTGACACTGGATGGGAGCTTGTTCACACATTTTATTGTGTGAACACCCTTCCAAGAACTTCTACCTATTCAATTCCTTCTCCCTCCCAATTCGTTTTCCTTTTGTGCTATGTATTTTGGGGTTGCAAGGCTGTCCTTTTTTTAAAGGGATGTCCTTAATTTAAAATCTGCAAGCACACCTCTTACCAGCCTTACAAGAATTCCAGCGTTCACCCTGGGGAAAAAATACTTGCATTAGGCCAACCAAAACGTTTTACAAAACAGTGTGTGCAACGTGGCAGTTGGCCTAATGAAGGTATTGCCCCGATGTGCATTTTCTTACGTGTTAAGGTAGCTCTGTGTGTCCTTGCCATAATGCCAATTTCTATTCCATTCCAGAGGCAAAATGCAAGCTGGAGTTTGGCCCTTCTGTCAGCTTGTCAAGGCTTCACCAGTGAAATCCGTGCCTATTTATTAAAGACAGAGATGAGTCATACCACAAGACAGCGACTAGAGTTGGCCACCCTACTTGGCGTGGAAGAGGAGAGCAAGCCCAAACAGGTAACTCGGTGGCCTATTTCTTGGGGTAAGCTTGCTAACTCGGTGGAGTAAGCACCTTGGAGGTGTCACACACCCACAGATGCTAAGCTGAACCTGCCTAACCACTTTATAGGGTGCAGTGGGAAAGGTGTGCAGAAGTGCTTGAGGGGATGCAAGCAACAATACAAAAGTGCTCCAGCATCAGCAGTGCGCTACTGGATCAAAGGCCTGTGTGGACCAATATCCTAGACATGGGTGCAGCAGCACTCGCCAAGGTGTGTCTAGGCTCCCTTGTGCCCTTGGCAAGGAGCTGTATTGGTGCTCTCCTGCCAACCCCTATCTGGCTTATGCTCCACCAGCAACAGATATTCACCCTGCCTCCAATACTGGAGGTAAGATAGCCACATCCTCCTCTATGGTTTTGTTCAAGCCCTGATCTGGCCACAGTGATCCATTCGATGGTCACCTCCAGGCTTGATTATCGTAACTCGCTCTACGCAGGGCTGCCCTTGAAGGTGACCCAGAAACTCCAGCGGTGCAGAATGCCGCAGCGAGGCTCCTTACGGGGTCCTTGCCGCAGGATCACATTCATCCAGTGCTTTACCAACTGCGCTGGCTCCTGGTGGAGTACAGGGTCAGGTTTAAGGTGCTGGTTTTAACCTTTAAAGCCCTATGCGGCCTAAGACCCACACACCTACGGGACCACCTCTCCTGGTATGCCCCGCGGAGGACCTTAAGGTCCACAAATGACATCATTTTGGAGGTCCCAGGGCGCAAGGTGGTTAGATTGGTCTCAACTAGGGCCAGGGCCTTTTCAGTACTGGCCCCAACTTGGTGGAACACTCTGTCACAAGAGACTAGGGCCCTCCGGGATTTGACATCTTTCTGCAGGGCCTGCAAGACAGAGCTGTTCTGCCTGGCCTTTGGTTTGGACTCAGTCTGACCCTTATGTTTCCCTCCCCTTTTGGTTTTGATATATGGGCTACTTTTAAAATGAGGCTGCATTTAAAATTGCATTTTAACCTGTATTTTAAATTGGTTTACTCCCCTATTATGTTTTTGCTGTAATTTTACTAGTGTTAGCCGCCCTGAGCCTGGCTCTGGCTGGGGTATAAATAAAAATTTTTATTATTAAAGACATCCAATTCAGCACTCACTAAATCCTGCAGCAGTGTGTTCCACAGATTAATTATGTGCTTTGTGAAGAAGTCCTTCTTGTTTGTCCCAATTTTTCTCCAACGTTCAGCTTAATTGGATGAGGCCCCCCCAGCTATGTTCCATGTGTTTTTTAGTGAGAAAGGGAGGAAAAAATCCCAACAACCATTATGATAAAACTTTGTTTTTATTTTTAAAAATGTTTTTACATGTTTTTCTTCTGATTGTTTATCCCCAAGTATTAAAAAAAACACAAAAGTGGGCTGCCAGTGGCAGAAACAAAAAACATAGCTTGATCAGAAAAACAGCAAGGAAACTCCCAATGCTCCCACAATGCTGAAGCTGTCGGTGGCAAGAACAACCCAGCCCAAACAACTAAGTTGATAGCCCAGAAGGGTGCATTGAGCACTCCTGAGAGACCCAGACCACTGGAAAAAGCCTGAGCTCAAGGACAGACAAGTTCTACTCAAGAATGGACACACTGAAATTACTGGGCCCAAGTTAGGTGCGTTCATTCATCTCAATGGGCCTACTTCGAGTAGGGCTAACGTTGGATCCAGCACCTTTCCTCTGTTCAGCATCTATCACACAGGGTTTCTGTTCTTATGCAAGAACTACCATATTTTTTGCTCTATAAGACTCACTTTTCCCCTCCTAAAAAGTAAGGGGAAATGTATGTGCGTCTTATGGAGCGAATGCAGGCTGCGCAGCTACCCCAGAAGCCAGAAAAGCAAGAGGGATTGCTGCTTTCACCGTGCAGCGATCTCTCTTGCTGTTCTGGCTTCTGAGATTCAGAATTTTTTTTTCTTCGTTTTCCTCCTCCAAAAACTAGGTGCGTCTTGTGGTCTGGTGCGTCTTATAGAGCGAAAAATACAGTAAGCATTAGGGAGAACTTTCTCACAGTAGTAGCTGTTCCAACAGCGACTCCTTTGGAAGGTGACAGAAATTCCTTTATTGGAGGTTTTTAAACAGAGGTTGGATGGACACCTGTCAGGGAAGCTTCAGCTTTCCAGCTCTACATTTTTTTGATTTTGTATCCAGACAGGCATTGGACATTTTCTCCATCTTGGCCCGTACACTAGAGCAGAGCTTTCCAAACTTTTCATGTTGGGGACACACTTTTTAGACACGCATCATTTCACGACACAGTAATTCAGTTTTACTAGCAAACCGGAGGTTAAACGTGCCCCTTTCCAGCCCCGGGAGGAGCATTTGCACAACACACCTACACAATGCAGCCAACACACTTAACGTGTCGTGACACACAATTTGGAAAGCTGTGCTCCAGAAGTATCCCTGTGGCATGCCAAGTTTCAGCATCCTCTTGTGAGCCATCACTACACCTTGCAGCAGTGAATTCCACAGTTCCACTCTGCGCTGTGTGAATAAATACCTGCTTTTGTCTGCCCTCTCACCATTCAACAGATGATCCTGTGGGGTTCTACTGTTCTGAGATAGAACTACCAACACCACACATTTTGGGTTGCCCTTTTTTCAGCTTCACAATATCCCATCGGAGCCGATGAAAACAGAACTGTGCCCAGCATTCCATAGAATCACATCGTTGGCACTTTTGTTTTCAATCTCTTTCCAAATAATCCCTAGCGTGGAATTCTCTCTCCCCCCCCCCCAACTGCCACCCTGGACTAGGTTTCCACTCTAAAAGCCTTCTTTGTAAGGATTTCCCTCTTTTACAGGAGGAAGAGATGAAGAGGCGGCAAAGATGTTCCTGGGTATGACAAAAGAATCCCCCCTATGCCATTACAAAGACGGAACAGAAACATTATTCAGACTTCCAGCCCAATTCTTGATTTCAGGTCCCAGCTCACACCTACAATTGGAGCTTTAATTAGGTTTAAGCCCTAATGAAGAGACCTCGGGTTGTGTCAAGAACCACGGGACAAAACAACACAGCTGCCCTGCCCATTGAGAAATATAAAAGCCAATTGTCATTCCTATCAGTTCTAGTGACACTCCACACACACAGGTTCCTGGTGAGGCAGGGAGCAGAACAGAAGGAAAGCAAGACAGCTTTTGTATTAACTAGCAAAGCTAGATGGATTTGTAGTGGGGCCATGTTTTGCTTTGGGTCTGCTCTCTGCCATAAAGGGGATCTGTAATGTCTGAATGATATAAGGAATAGAATAGTGGGGTGGGTAGATTGGAGTATTGTTGAAAAGAGGGTGTCCGTTCTTTTCCTTCTCTCTCCTAGTGCCGCCTCAATATTGCTTTGCTCCCAGGACAGTCCAGCCTGATTAAGTCTGATCTCACCCATCCTTTCAGCGGTGGAGTCGGACATTTTCATGATCCTCCAGGAACGTTTTCTTCCCTGTCTCCACCATTTATTTTCTTTGCAAAATATTCTCTTAGCTGTGTGGTTCACCCAGTGCAAACAAGCACTCCAAGTGCTCATTGCTTTTCAAACCCCAATGTAGCCGTGCACCATTTTGGTCCACTGGGAACTAGATAATCGCCATTACAATGTAAACAGAGTACTGGACAGTGCAGCAAGATAGTTACGGAATGAAACACCCAAGCTGCAGAGTACCCAGAATGACAGAGAATTCACTAGTTTAAACCTGAGTCTCTTTTCATACGCAACAAAGACAGTTTCAGGATTTTGCAGGGCTTGCAAATATAAAGCGGAGCTCCCTGGCTTGGGTCCAGGGGACCAAGGTCTCCGTCTATGGCATTCCCATGGCAAACACGATACCTGATGTACCTAAAAGCCATTTCAAGAGGGGATGCCTGCTGGAGAAAAAGGCTTCTGGGTTCCTCACCTCGGAATGGGAGAGGTTTATACATACCGTATTTTTCGCCCCATAGGACGCACTTTTTCCCCTGCAAAAATGAAGGGGAAATCTGGGTGCGTCCTATGGGGCGAATGCAGGCTTTCGCTGAAGCCTGGAGAGCGAGAGGCATCGGTGCGCACCGACCCCTCTCGCTCTCCAGGCTTCAGGAAGCTATCCGCAAGCCTTGCAAGCCCGGTGGGAGTACCCGCGAGCTCACAAGGCTTGCGGGCAGCAGCCTGCAGCCCCCGCGAGTGTCCGCAAGCCTTGCGCGCCGGCAGGAGGTCCCACCGGGTGCGCGAGGCTTGGGGCAGCAGCCTGTCGCCCGAAGCACGGGGAGCCCTCCGGAGGGCTCCCCCTGCTTCGGGCGAGTGTCTGCAAGCCTCCCGCGCCCGGCAGGAGGTCCCACCGGGTGCGCGAGGCTTGGGGCGGCAGCCTGTCGCCCGAAGCACGGGGAGCCCTCCGGAGGGCTCCCCCTGCTTCGGGCGAGTGTCTGCAAGCCTCCCGCGCCCGGCAGGAGGTCCCGCCCGGTGCGCGAGGCTTGGGGCGGCAGCCTGTCGCCGGAAGCACCAGGAGCCCTCCGGAGGGCTCCCCCTGCTTCGGGCGAGTGTCTGCAAGCCTCCCGCGCCCGGCAGGAGGTCCCACCGGGTGCGCGAGGCTTGGGGTGGCAGCCTGTCACCCGAAGCACGGGCAGCCCTCCGGAGGGCTCCCCCTGCTTCGGGCGAGTGTCTGCAAGCCTCACACGCCCGGCAGGAGGTCCCGCCCGGTGCGCGAGGCTTGGGGTGGCAGCCTGTCACCCGAAGCACGGGCAGCCCTCCGGAGGGCTCCCCCTGCTTCGGGCGAGTGTCTGCAAGCCTCACGCGCCCGGCAGGAGGTCCCGCCCGGTGCGTGAGGCTTGGGGCGGCAGCCTGTCACCCCGAAGCACGGGGAGCCCTCCGGAGGGCTTCCCCTGCTTCGGGCAGGTGAGCGCAAGGCTTGGGGCAGCAGCCAGGGCTGGGGAGGGAAATAATTTTTTTTAATTCATTTCCCCCCCCCCAAAAAATGAGGTGCGTCCTATGGGCCGGTGCGCCTTATAGGACGAAAAATACGGTACACACCCATTGGGGCCCAAATGTCATCTCCCACCATGCTAACTTCGGGACGCCTTCAGAAATGGTTGACAACCCAACAGCACCACAATCTAGCCCTCCCCCTTGAACCCAAACACACACCAGGAGAGGCCCAAACAAAAAATAAATAAATTTAAAAATAGGGGGAAGGGAAAGCGTGTTTCAAAATGGACAACTCTGCTGCCAAGATTTGGGTTCAGTGTTTTTTTTCTGGGGGGACACAGGGGTACACCCCCCCTAAACATTTTGTGAATCTTTGTACTTTTGTCCATTTACTGCATTTCTTTTTCCCAGATCTGAACTATAAAATGGTGATTTTCTTGAGTCAAAATGAGAGTACCCCTAAACATTTTTTTTAGGGGGGGAAAGCACTGTTCCTGCTTCTAAGTTGCCAGCCTGACTGCTCATCAGCAAGGCAAGATACGGCAGCAGGAATCCAACCCAACAGTCAAGCTTGCAGGGGTGGCCCCTACCATTCTACTGGCTGCGACAGATTTAGGGGCTCTCCTTAACCAGCCTAAGAGCATGCAAATGGAGTATTCTCTCAGGGACCTTTCTGATCACCACACCCGATCCATGCAGAGCGTGGATGGTGGCATTCTTGGGGGAAATGGAGACGCTTCTGCCAGGGTCTTGGCAAACTCATGAGCTCACCTCCTCAGCTTCTGGAGCTGGCCCTGGCTTGCCCACCCCTCCTTGCAAAGCTGCATAAAGCACCCCATTGTGACACTCTGCTGCTTGCTAAGCACCCAAGGTTCTGCAGCCCCTGTGAGCATCAACCCCATGGAGGCAAAGGATAGCCCAGAGAGCAGAGATCCTCCTGCCACGCCTGTTTCTGAGAGATTTGATGAAGAAGAGGGACTATGAAGTTTGGCCTCTTCTTTTAAAAAAGGTTATTTAAATAAAGACTTTATTCCATTATGCATTGCCTTAATCATCATCATAATCATCATCATAAAAAGCTACTGTGCTGATACATTACCAATGCTTTGCTCCTTTTAAAATGCCTAAATTCAACAAGGGAAAACAAGACAGAAGATATTTTGGCTGAAAATAAATGGTATTCTCTCTCTTTTCTCCTTTTTCTTTTAAGAAAAAAAAGTGTGGCTCAATCATCGAAGCAGAATATTCTATGTAGTCAAGATACAGACTCTTTTTTTTGGGGGGGGGGGAGTATAGACCAGCAAGCCAGGCCGCCTTCCTGCCACGGTTACGTAGGAACGACTATATTCTTGGCTAGCAAAATGAGGAGGGCAAGGTCTGCGTTTCCGCCGGCATGCTCCAAAGCCTCACCAGCTTCCTGGGGTGTAAAGCCAGCCCCCACAATCTGATCAATGTCTGCAGCAGGCAAAACAGAGGGCCAGGGGGGCACGAGATCTGGGAAACCCAGAGGCAGCAAGGGGCCAGTTGGCTCATCGAGTGGCCCCAAAGCACCTGCATTTAAGGTGCCTGGTGGTCCAGTTTCTTCCGGGAAAGAACTCTGAGAGCTCAGAGATGCATCTTGACCCATGCTGAGATGCTGGCCCTGCTCCAAAGTTTCACCACCCAGAACTAAATGAGGAGGCTGGCTTTCAGAACATTCACAGTGCGGAAGCTGAGCAGAAGCTGCCGACGGGCTCAGGGAGAGGGAAGTGCTCAAAGTAGAAGATCCTTGGATGACCAGAGCCTCCCGTTCGGACGTCACAGCCAACCTGTGGGCTTCCTGGAGGTCAACGGACACTTGTATCCCTGCACTTTCAGGGATGGGGAGTTCCACATCCTGGCTCTCAAGGTGTGCACATCCGTGTTCCTCTTTAAAAATCTCCCCACCTGCCGTTTGCTCTTCAGGGGCAGACGCGGACGGGCTGGTGTCTTCATGCCAAGGAACGCTTAACTCCCCTTTGCAACTGACAGCAAGAAGTTGGTGAAGCTCCTTTAAGGCAGAGGAGAGGGAGACGTGCGGGTCTTCCGCCTGATCGGTCAGTTGGCCGCTGGGAGGGGTGGCGGGTGTATCCGATTCAAAAAATGCATTTCCTGGCTGCATCAAATCAGCGGCCGGAGTGGAGTCAACTCGCCTGGCCCATTCCACCTCCATCATGGCACATCCTGAACTCACAGCAGCCAGCCCAAGGGAGCTCTGTGGATCTGAAGGGTCCTGGGTGGCTCCCACTGCAGGCTGCTCGGGCGGCAGACTCTCTGAGCTCCTTCCCTCCCCTGCAGAAAACCCCACCTCCCTTTCCATGGGGACGTTGTCAGGGCTCTGCTCTCCATCAGCAGGGGATGGGGAAACAGCCATGTCGCAGAGAGGCTCCTGGCAATCTGGTACCTTCTGCACACCCAGAGGCTGCTCATTTCCAAGGGTTTCACGTGCCTGGAGGTCTAATTGAAGCTTATGTGTTTGTTTCCCTTCCTGCTGCTCTGAAGCGAAGGGTCCGTCCAGATCCTTTGGCCACCCACAAATGCCCAGCAAGTGGCTTCCTCCCTCTCCTTCAACAGCAGGCGCCAGACCAAGGGGATTGTCTTCAGCACTGGGCTTCTGCAGGCTGCCATGAGCAACTGGCTCTCGGTCCTGTGAATGAGGACGGGACCCCGTGCCAGTTTTTTCAGCCGGGGAAGCATCGGAATTGGCAGAAGCAGTATGATTTGGTGGAGACAGAAGCGGCTCTTTGCCTTCCAAATTGGTTGGGCATTCAAGAAGAGAGTCCATGGACTTGGCCGCCTTGGGGCTAAGAGTCTCACCCTGGCTGCCCTCGTGGGAGAAAACAGAAGGCGCAGAGACTGAACGGTCAAGCAATTGGCTTGCCAGGTCACCGGCCTTCGGACCCATCTCTGGAAAACGGACTGGACGTTTCGCCCCATCAGAAGTTGGTAGCGATGGCATTTCTAGTGAGGTAGTTTCTTTGTCACTATTCTCTGTATAAAGGGCAGAGGAGGAAAGGGGGGAGGAAGGAGAGAGAAATGGAATGAGATTCTCCCTTTGATACATTCCACGAGGGTATATAAAACCTTCAGGAGGTACAGCCCATTAGCTTGCCTCACCAGGACTTGCTTTGGGGTATGCACTCAGGGTGCTGTTAAGAAATGACTGGAGGCTGGATCAGGCCCAAGGGGGCCCGTCTAATCCTCAGAGTGCTCAACCAGACGCCCCAATGGGAAGCCCAAAAGCAGGACCTGGGTGCAAGAACACTCTCTTTTTACATGTGATTTCCAGCCACTAATATTCATATCTGAACTGCCTCCGAAAGTAGAAAGGAACCACCAAGGTTAGTAACCACTAGGCAAGGCTCCTGTTTTTCCACCCAAGTATAGTAACACTGGGGGAAGAGAGGCAGGGACAGCCTTTGCCCTTGCCTCGCAGGGGGTTGGACTAGATGACCATTCTGGCCCCTTCCCCACACTACAATTCTATGGGTCTGAGATTCCACTGGGTTGGTTTGGGACAAAGGGCCACTTGGCTTCTGTCAGATCTGCCTCCATCAAGCAGCCACCTCACCCCACCTGTCATTATTCTTATTATGCAGCATGAAACCAACAGCTGGCACCCAAAGAAGCACCAGATCTCTTCGTCCTCCGCCCCCTTCTTGCCCTTTTGGCAGGAAGCTGCCCATACTGCATTGGCAGAGACACAGCATATAAATAAGGCTGACAATCAAGAGTGGCCACAAAGCTACAGGTTTCACTGTTTTCCGCCCATGCTCCAACAAGATGTGATTAGTGAAACCAACATTCTTGCTAACGTTTTAAGAGTAGGCTATAAATATCCAAAACTGGGTATTCTCCCTCTTGGCCATGTTTTAAAATATATTTTATTTCAAGCAGCTCAAAATCGTCTTGAAAGACAGGCGTATTAGAAGCAGCCCTCCCGCCAGGCTGATTTGCTCAGCACTAGGCAACCTGTTAGCAAGATTCGGTTTGAGCTCGGGGGTCATCTAAGCTCCTGAAGGTACAGATCTGGATATGAGCCTCTTGCTCTCTGGTTAAGTCATTCTTGTGAGATAATCAATCCCACAGCAAAAGGCGTTAAAAGTTTTGCTAGCTAAAATAAAAAGAAATGACACTGCTTTTTTGACCTGAGTTATTTGGCAAACAGTCTTAAACAAGCAGCCGGTTCTGAGGTCCGCTTTGCATCTACTCACCTGAGAAACGCCCCGGAAACCAAACGAAACAAAACTCCTGCACTTCCCCCCACTTATCGGTTCTGGGGTGAACATCCAAAAAAGAGGCCGAGTCTGGCCAGTGGCGAGTTAATCCCTCAGAGAGTGGTGTTGAGTGTTCAGCTCCAGGCACCACCAAAAACTACTGCGCTCAAGTTGTCAGAATCGAGCGCATCCACACAAATATGCCCCCTCTGCAGTTCTCTTCTCTCTGCAGCAGACGCTGGGAAGATCCAAGAGCCTGCTCCAAGCCGACCAGGGAGGATGCCAGAGTAGAAAGGAGCTCCTTTAAAGTCCCCACCCCTGCAACCCCCCGTCAAGGAGATGGAAGAGCTCGGTGGAATACCTGGTCTGTGGCCCACTCCAGCGGCAGCAAACCCCACACAACATGCATCAAGGCTTCTGGCGTTCTGTTTGGATTAGGAGACAAACACACCAAACTCGGGTTAGCACACACGCACATGCACCATGACTCGGGAGGTGGCTTGCAGCCCTTGCGTGGGTCCTCATGTCACGGTCTGCTTTCCTGTCCCCCTCCCTTTCCTGCATGCAACTTAGCAGCTCCTCGCGGCTGGGACTTCTTTCCAGGAACGATGCTCAGCTATCTTAGCCTCACAATGCACACTGAATAGCTTTTTAGAACAGGTTGGCTTGCAGGAGTTGCTGGAAGGAGGCTGACAAGGCGCCATCCAACTGCCTTAGGGACTCCACTCCGGATTTCTGTTTACTCTTTAGCCTTACCTTCTCCCAAAAACATCCAGTGGAGGTTTTGGATCCAAGGTTTCCTTCTCCTAGTTGGCCTACCTACCCAGGTAGACAAGCCCCACCTGCCCCATCTCAGTAGGTTCCCATATAAATATGGGTTTTATTATTGTTGTTGTTGTTGTTGTTGTTACTACTACTACTTTGCACCCCCTCGGCTGGGTGCTCTGTGCAGTGCAACTGCTTGCACTGCCCTAAATTCCCTCCAGATGTTCTTGGGATGCTTAGTCCCTGTTTGCAGGGCCAGTGGTGGAGGATGATCTGCATCAGCCTGCCCGCTGCTGAAGCCTTCTTTCTCTGCCCCTTTGCCACAAGCCCTTGGGCCCCACAGAAGCCTCAGCCCAGGCTCCCGGGCATGTTCCAGGGTTTACGTGGCACGTGAGCAAAAGCCTATCAGGTGATCTCGTAGGTAAACAAGCATTAGCTTCTGGAAAGAGCATCTAAGCTGCGTTTCACTGCTATGGGCGAGAACATGGTCAAAGGCTTTCCACATCACCCCACATGGCAACCAGTCAGGCCTGGTTCAGCTTTACAAGACTGAATGTGTTGTGGAGTAGTGGTGAATGTTAGAACCCACCATTACTCCAAGCACCTAGCTCCTAAACGAAGGGGCACCCTCCTTTTCCTGAAACACCAAAAATTCTGGTGCATTTCAGGTAAAGAATTATAATGCCACAAAATCACAGCAGCCACTAGTAAGGAGCAGAGGGGTCTGCCCACTCAAATGCCCGGGCAGAAGCACTGGGGGATGGGGAGAAATAGCCTGGCAGAGAGAAGGGGGAGGAAGACAAAGCTGCTGCTTCATCAAGACAGGCATGAAGGCTGCCTGCCCCACCCCCTGCCCTCCTAAGCACTCCTGTCTCTCCTCGAGGTGGGCAAGGGGTCTCCGAACAAAACTCGAGACTGAGCTAGACGTGTTGGAATGGGAGGCTTTTAATGTCTTGCAGCCGAGCCTACCTCACAGGGTTGCTGTAAGGCTCAACCACCACCGCGCTCCTTGGCAAGTGGGTTACAAAGGTAACTGCGATTCCTTTTATAAAATTTCTCAGCAAACAGGGTTCTGCAACTTTCAACTGATCAACTGATTAGGTTAATAAGGGTTTAATGGATTAACAAATTAGAAAGTCACAGGCACCATCTCTAGGAGGCGTAAGGAAGACTTGGCATGCTCTTAAACCAGGTTGGAGCTCCCCGAGTGCTGCAGACTACAACTCCTCTCGGTCTCTGCCTTTGCAGTGGCTTGCACAAAAACAGCCAGCAAAGGGGAGACTTCTGTCGACAGAAACACAGAGGAAGCCGCCTTATGCGGAGCCAGAACCTTGGGCCCATCTAGCTCAGCACTGACCTACACTGGCTGGCAGCAGCTCTCCAGGATGGCAAGCAGGGAGGGGCTCTCCCAGCCCTACACCTAGGGATTCCAGGGACTGGGCCTGGGGCCCTTTGGCATGCCAAGCAGGTTTCTTGCCACTCCACCTTGCGTATCCTTGCAGTACCTGCTTCGTCGACGGACTTCTGTATGGCTTCTGCCAGCTCCTGGTCTGCGATCTCCTCGGGCTGCACGTCCTCTTGCCCCGCCCCGTGGGCCAATCTCGCGCACTCGGGGAGCTCCCCCTCCGGCAGGAAGGTCGTCTGGGATCCGGTAGTGCCAATCACCAGCACGTTCTTCTTGAGGTCTATGGAACACTGGTGGTGGGTGGGAAGGAGCAGAGATCCTGGTTAGGGGACAACAGGGGAGCTTCATTGCTCTTCAACTGCAGGCAATGCCCTAATGCCAGACAGCTTCAAAAGCACCCAGGGAAAAACAGGGCAGATGGCCAATGCCCTACAAATGAATGTGACAGGTAAAGCATTCAAATGCCCTGAATCCATTCAGTTACCTTCCCTCAGTATAATATAGAGTCCATGGTTTTTAACCGTCTTGTTTAACCCCTATGTCTATGCCACAAGTAGTTCGAGTTGCAACCTTCCTTGCAGTCACATACCCGTGGCTTAGTTATTTGGCTTTATTTTATATTTCTTTTTGTTGGGACAGTGAACAAAAATAATTTTATTTTTCTTATAATAAATTCCTATTGAATTTTCAAAAAAATATCAACATAATGAATTTGTCTTTTCTCTACTTCCCGCCCCATTTTCCATGGTGTTTTAATTTCTGCCCCCTCTGTTGCCCACTGCATTCTATTTCTTATGCCAACACATCAATACTGTATTCTCAAATTCCTTCTGTGGCTCATAATTCAAATCCTGCATGCGGGGTCATCGATCTGTAATATCTCCTTAAGTAGTCCTAAAAGGGCTTCCATACTTCCACAAAACTATCATTGTTAGATTCTCTTATTCTGGCTGTTAACTTTGCCAATTCTGCATAGTCCATCACCGTACTTCTCCATTCTTCTCTGGCGGGAACTTCTTCCTTCCAAGCGGTCCTCAATTGTATATGGACTATGTATGCTGCTATCAAATCCTGATAGCAGTTAATATGCAGGATTTCTGTATGACGCTTAAAAAACACCTATTGAACACACGGTGGTACCTCGGGTTAAGAGCTTAATCTGTTCCAGAGATCCATTCTTAACCTGAAATGGTTCTTAACCTGAGGCGTGCTTTCGCTAATGGGGCCTCCCGCTGCCGCACAATTTCCATTCTTATCCTGGCGCAAAGTTCTTAACCTGGAGCAACCACTTCCTGCTTAGTGGAGTTTGTAACCCGAAGTGTCTGTAACCCAAAGCGTCTGTAACCTGAGGTTACCACTGTATTTCTTTTTTTAAAAAGGGCAGAAGCTGCTGGGCAAAGACCACACACAGAGACACCCACACATACACATTTCAGAGGACGCGGCCCCCTTTGCCAGCCTCACCTGGTGCCTCTTCAGCATGTCCAGTCCCAGGAGCATATCCATGGGCTGCTCCTCCAGGATGGAGAACGAACAAGGCAGGAAATCTCCTTCAATCTGGACCTGAGCTAAAGCAGGTTGGGGGTGGGGAGGAGAGAGACTGGCATATTAACCAAGCCAATCCAATTCAAATAACTCCATGGTTCTAGCCGTTGGCCACGACAAGTCGGGTTAACGTAAGCAGCTGCCCGAAGCAGGATCAGGCTAGAATTCCCACCCAAGTCCAGCCCCCTGTTCTCCCAGTGGCCACCCACAAGCAGGATTCGAACACAAGAACAACGTTTCCCTAATTGGGATTCCCAGCCACTGGCACTCATAAACATTCAGAGCAATATTTCATATCACTGCAGACATATCTGAGATCATGGTATTTCCAACAAGTGGCTCCTGTCCAGGTTTGTTAAATGTTGTGAGGATCCTATGCCATTTTAAAATGTGAATTTTGGGGGGTGGGGGATTATCGGGTTGTTGTTTTTATTTTGATTACGCATTTTGCAGTTTTATATTTTGATTTTTATTCTGTGAACCGCCCTGAGACCTCCGGGTATAGGGTGGTATATAAATTCAATATATAACAATAATAAAATAAATTTCCCGCCTCTGGCAGCAGAGGGAACACAGAGCCTCTACCCTCCTCTGTGAATCTAGCTCATGCTCTCTGCAAGTTGGTGGTCATCACTGCCTCCTGTGGGAAAAGAGTTCCACTCTGTTCTGCCTGCAGCAGCCTCGACTCTGGCTCTGGAAGCAGGGAGCTCCCCACCCTCCCTGCCCCACCAGCCAGCTGCAAGGAATCTGCCGCCCTTACCCAGGTGGACCCTGCCAATGATCTTCTGAGTCCCCACGCCTTTGGCAATGCCTGCCCACCTCCGGTCCACCAGCCGCATGATGTTGCACCTCTCTGCGCACGCTTGGCTCATGATGGTCATCTGTGCCCCTGCCAGAAATACAGCAGCCGGTATTAAAAGGCACACCCAGCCTCTTCCCAGGGAGCAAAAGGGGGAGCTGCCCCATACTCTCCCCATTATGGGGGCAATGCTTGGGAAACCATTTGCCTCTGGGGGCAAGGCTCTCTCACAAGCACAGCAGAGATTTAGCATTAAGTGCACAGGACCAAGGCAAGGGGTTGTAACCAACAGAGGTTTAACTCAAGAGTAGACCCAGCACTGGAAGCAGCCCAGTGCCTTGTTGGGAGACAAAAGCAAGTTTGGCATAGTGGTTAGCACGTGGGACTAGGATCCTGGAAGCCAAGGTTCAATCCTCGCTCAGTGGGTGACCTTGGGCCAGTCACTGTCTCTTGGCCTAACTCACCTGAGTCCACAAAGGCTTTCACAGGGTGGCCGTTGACCTTGCAGTTGATGTAGAGCATCACTACCTGGCCAAAGCTCTCCGGGGCCTCCTCCATGGCGATCGTCATGTTCTCCTCGATGTTCTGCTGCCTGGATCCAACATCAAAACATGGGTGAAGGGCAAGCATTAACCGCCAGCACCATGGATTGGGCTGACTGCCACGTGCTCCATGCCAGAAGCAGGGGCAGAGCAACCCCCCTGGGCCAGAGGGTGAAGCTGACAACAGGGCTGACCCACAGCAACACAACAGGCCTGGCCTCGTGCAGGGCCCCCGAGATACTTGACAGCTTAGCTCTCTGTGTGCATGCATGTGTAGAGATGCCGCCTGAGATTCCTTCCCACCTGCTCTGTACGGAGTCAGACCCTTGGGTCCATCTAGCTCACTACTGTCTGCACTGACAGGCAGCAGCTCTCCAGGGTTGCAGGCAGGAAGTCTATTCCCAGACCTATCTGGAAATGCCATTAGGAGCTGAACCTCGGACCTTCGGTTTGCAATACAGACACTCTGCCATTGAGCTACAGCTTTTCCTCATAAACCCAACAGGTGTGGGTTTGAGGATACCTGTTGTCCCCAACCCCCTTAGAGGTCAGGGAGCCGCGGGAGTTCAGAGAAGGCTCAGCCAGGAGGCGACAAATCTGCACTACGTTTGCTCCAGGTTTGAAACCGACAAGCCACTTGCACACCTCAGTGGTGTCTCCCCGACCTTTGCCTACCTAATATCCTCTTCGATCTTGGCCTGAGCCTCAAGATCAAAAGGGTCGGCGGACAACAGACGGATCCTCTCCTGCTCCTGGCGGGCTCGATCTTGCTGCTGCTCTACAAGCACCCGGGTGAACTTCTCTAGAGTAAGGAAACAAATTTACAATAGCGACTAAACAATTTATTATTTATACCCCGCCCATCTGTCTGAATTTCCCCAGCCACTCTGGGCGGCTCCCAATCAAATGTTAAAAACAGTACAGCATTAAACATTAAAAACTTCCCTAAACATGGCTGCCTTCAGATGTCTTTTAAAGATAGGATAGCTGCTTATTTCCTTCACATCTGAAGGGAGGGTGTTCCACAGGGTGGGCGCCACTACCGAGAAGGCCCTCTGTCTGATATTCTGTAACCTTACTTCTCGCAATGAAGGAACCGCCAGAAGGTGATGGATCTCAGAAAGAATGATGTTAACTGACTAAGTAAATTTTATGTGGACATAGTTTTGGAAAACTGCTACAATGATTTATATGGAAACTCAGCCAGAGAGATTCGAGGAAGTCACTTAACAATGTTAACAAAAGTGGAATTATTCTAGCCATGATAAATGTTTGTTTGTTTATTCTTGATTTCCCCCCCGTTTGTTATAAACTTGGAAAACTAATAAAAAAAATGGGGGGGGGGAATACAACAGCGACTGGCAGCCACAGCTAGCGTTTCTGCGGCACGCCTCAACAGCTCACAAAGTGCTCCATGTGTACCACCCAGCTCCAGTTTCTTTCCAAACACTCCTCACTTCCCTCCTCTCCCCAAATCCTCGTCAGTCCGGGATAGTGCAAAAACCAGGAAGTCAAACCATGCACACACACACCCATCTGAGCGAAGCTATGAGGCTAAAGCGCCCATTCTTCTGCCCGTTCTTCAGCCTTCCAGCAAGTCACCCCAAAGAATCCAGGGGGTTTCTTCTCCTCTGGCACAAACGCCCCACATCGGGGGAGATACTCACCCAGGTCCCCGCTGAGCAGAGCCTCTGCTAGGGGTGGATTGCGCTCCTTCAGCAGGGAAAGCTCGTGGGGATTGGCCAGCAACATGTCTCTCAACAGCGCCGGGTTGTCCAAGCCCTGCGGTGGGGAGGGGAACTCAGAAGGAGACAGGCCAGGCTGCGAGGAGGGCTGCTGCGCTGGGGATGCCAGTGAGGGCAGCTGGGGAGGCTGGCCTGAAGTCCCAGGAACCGTGATGCTGCTGAAGTCTATCCTGGGCAAACCTAGGCAGAGGGGAATTGACAGAACAGTTAATACTAGCCCTGGTGATTTATACCGTATGTGGGAGGGGACCCTAAGGCCCAATACCCTCTGATACACACATACACCATAGCTGCCAACTTTTCCCGTTTCTTGCAAGGAATCCTATTCGGAATAAGGGAAATTCCCTTTTTTAAAAAAGGAAAACTTTCGACAGCTATGCACGCACACACACACACACACACACACACACACACAGCCATGCCAAGTATCCAGCCTCCACAATGTAGTTCAGCAGGTTGACAAAACAATAGAATCACAGAACTGTAACGCTAGAGGGGACCTCCAATGGTCATCTAGTCCAACCCCCAGAAATGCAGGAACCACAGTGAAATAATGCTGGACAGGATGGCCATCCAACCTGTGCCTAAATTCCTGCTATGTAGGAGAGTCCACACCCTTCTGAGAGTGTTTGGTCCACTGTCAAACAGCTCTCCCTGCCAGAATGTTTTTCCTGATGTTTAGCCAGACTCTCCTTTCTCGTAACTTGAACCCAACGGTTCAGGTCCTGCCCTCTGGAGCAGCAGAAAACAAGCTTGCTCCATCTTCCATGTGACAGCTCTTTAGATTTATGAAGATCCAGTCAAGAGAAACAGCAGTGGTAGCTCAGGGATCACAGCAGCCTCTGCCACGAGGAATCTCCTGCTTTTTCCTCCTGGGCAAGCGATGGCCGGCTCCAGGAAAGAGGAAGCTCACAAGTGTCCTTACGGTCTCAGCATGTGCAGAGCATGACAAGGAAGCAATGCTCAAGAGTGGAGCAGTAGGAACAGCGGTGAGCAGAAGGCAGTTTCCCAAAGCAGGACAAGAGGAAGAGGCTGGCTCAGCCCACAGTTTCATAGAGTTATAGAATGCAGGAATCTCACCCACAGCTGCCCCTGGGTGGGCTCGAACCACCAACCTTCTGGTTAACAGTAAGACACACTGGCTCAGAAACCTTTTAATGAAACCGTTATTTAAGACAGCGAAGTTAAACGCTCAGAGAATCAACAGACTCCTAGGCTCAATGTGACCTGAGTCCTGTGGACAGCCCAGACCACGGAGAAGTCTGCCAGGGACAGGGTGGGGTGAAGAGGGAGCCTTCCTCACCGGGAAATGGGGCTGGGGGCCGCACCCCCGCATTCTCCACTTGCTGCAGGATCACCACGTCGCCGTCTTTCAAGCCGTAAGAAGCCAGCGACCGGTGGTTGTCCGTCAGGGGCTGCTCTGCGTAAACAATCTGGGAGACAAGGGAAGGGTGGTTAATAAACAACTCACCACATCTGACTAGGAGAAAAGGACTGCCAAGAAAGCTCAGGCACAAGAGAGAATAAATGTCCACACTCCACTGCTGCCCAGACACACACAGGATGGAAGATCCCCAGAGGGAACTGTGAGGACCAGGCCTTAAGCAGGAGAGATTCAGCTTGCCTCACTTTTGCCAGCCAACAGGGTGCCAGAAGAATGAGGACTGGGGGCTTGTGCTGTGCTTTGGACTGATTCAGGACATGTAATGCAATGTTTCCCTCTGTGGAATACCCTCCAATCAGATGTCAAGGAGATAAAGAACTACACAACTTTTAGAAGACATCCGAAGGCAGTTCTGTATCAGGAAGTTTTTAATGTTTGACATTTTATTATATTTTTACATGTGTTGGAAGCTGCAACCCAGCTGGATGGACGATATTTTTAAAAATTAAATTATTATTATTATAAGAAACCTGGCATTTGTGGGGGGAACTCCTTCCACATTTCCCTGCGCAATCACACTCAAAACCACAGATAATGCTATCCTTATCTTGCTTTGCTTCATGAAACCTGCACTGGAAGTCAGTGGCCTGAGAGATAACACTCAAGCACAGGACTGCTGGCTATCAGGTGAGCACCTTATGACAGCTTTGCATCTAAACACTTTCAAGGCAGACAAGAGGTGGCAAGAAAATGCCATGTCAGCAGGCTTGATGGAGGCGGGAGAGAGGGCTTTGCTGAATTCCCCACACAAAGCCTCAGGCAGGTAAGTATCACTTTCGCTTTCCAACTTACAGTCTTGACATCCCATGGCACAGTCCTGGGCAAAGGCAGCCCAGGAGCAAAAGAGCCACACTTGACTCAAACAGTTCACAAAAGAAGCCAAGGCAGCGGCTCTTCTCTGAACTGATCCAGGTTATGAAACACACGCTATTTACACCAGCCAGCCTGGCGCGGAGCAGGGAGTTCTTTGGCCTCCAGGAAGTCGCTTCTCCTCCCAGTCCCAAGACACCATTAGGAGTTGGCAAAAGTCGTGCACACCTCTACTATGGGATGCGTCATTCACAGTGCAAGATGGGAATTCAAAAGCAGCTCCTCCAGAGCCGCCCACAAGCCTGAGCAATCTTGCCCAACTGGCACAAAGGATTGTGGGTGAGCCAGTTCTATCAGAGGCAGGAGCCACCTCCGTCAAGGGAGGGGCGCCAGGAACGCAGCAAAGGCAAGTGCAAGGGGTTCCAGTACCAGGAGACACCTGGCCAGCTCTCTGGGAGGTGGGCATGGAATGGGATGGATCCCTCAATGTTTCACTGGGGGAACATCTCCCCCCCTCCCGCAACCCACCAGCCCTGTTCTCCTCCAGCTTGCTTCTATCACCAGTCCATAATGTGCAATATGAGGAGGAGGCAGGGAGAGAGATTGAGGAGGCAGGACAGAAGGGACGTAAAAGGAGGCCCAATGAGTCAAGGGGGGCTCTCTACTCTGCGACAAGGATCCGGGGGCCCATCTGGGAGCTCCACGGTGTTTACTGCTCCATGATGTTTACTGCCTGCATGAAGGGAGCAGTTTAGCTATGGAGGCGGGAGAGAATTCACAGCTTCCCACTATCTTAAAATAGACGGTCATGATACTCTGGTGCAAGAGTCCGGGGAAAGACCTCACGTTGCCAACCCAAGATGAGCCGGACACTCACTCCTCTGTTCCAGGCGGTTGCCTCATCCTGCAAAGCCCTGTTGATTGCAAGAGACTTCCAAGCTATGAGGTCCCCATTTTGACTCCCTACCTTCCCATGGGACAAGGTTGATTCCAACTAAGCTCTACTCCAAACAAGACCCACTGGCATTGGTTGGTCTTCATTCTTTTCAGGTGTGCAGGGCCTGATGCACTCCTGAGAAACATGAACCACACCACGGAGACTCCTCTGGGTGGTTACAGGGGCCAGGTCAGCATAACTACCTTCCAAGCTGAATTATTATTTATTTAAATTTACTACTCGCCCTTCACCCTAAGATCCCGGGGCAATTATTTAAAACACAACATTAAAAACTGTTTTAAACAACTTACAATCACAAGAACAGGGTCAAAGCCCAGGGTAAAGAAGGCCCAGGGTAAACACAGCCAATCCTAAAAACCTAGCCTCTCTACCTTAGTGGCAAAGCCCCTGCTTGGCATACGGAAGGTCCAGGCTCACTTTCCACCAGGATCTCTAGGTAGGGCTGCGAAAGACCAAGGCATGAGAGCAGCTGCTAGTCTGTGTCAGCCACACTGGGGCAAACCGGTTGACTTGGCCCAAAGCAGCTTAAGCTGCTTTCATTTTTACAGACCCACAGCTGGAGAAAGTGGGCCCCACCCCAACCCCTGATGCAAGATGCTCCTAGGAGAGATTGGCAGGGGCTTTCCTCTCCCACTCTGCTTTTAACAAGCTGCACACTGTGGCACGCAGAGACCGCCGACACCGCCTCCTTTATCAGTCTCTCGTGAAAAGCCAGGCAGAGTTTTATCACATATCTTGAGGAGCCACCAACAGCACAGCACCCAACAAACACCCCACCAAGGATGCCTCCTACACAACCAGAGCACCAGTCGTTGCTGGGCTACCACCCCATCAATGGCCACACTGGGAACTGGGAGTCTGACAATACCTGGAGAGCCACCAGTGCCACTTGCTTTTACTGCCCCAAGCTACCTCCCAATGCTATTTTTCCTTCTTTTAACGCAGGGACTGAGAAACTGCAGCCCCCCAGATGCTGCTGGCCTTCAGCTCCCTGGTCATGCAGGATCACTGACGGGAGTCCAGCAATGTCTAGAGCAGTGGTGGCCAAACTTGGCCCTCCACCTGTTTTTGGACTACAACTCCCACCCTCTCTAGCTAATAGGACTAGTGTCCAGGGATGATGGGAATTGTAAAATTGGAGTTTGGCCACCACTGCTCTAGAAAGTTCCAGGTTGCGAAAGGGTGCTTTGATCCACCTGGAAGACACCCATCCAATGTTAGCTAGGCATACTTGAGAATAGACCACACTGAAGCCAATAATGGGCTTATGAAGCAACCCCACCCCATTAGATGCAAATGGGTCTACTCTTGAGAACAGGTGGCTAACACTGAACAGATACTGTCCATTTGGTTGTATAGCCAATGTGGGTCCTACTCAGCAGAGTCCCACTAACAATAATTGAACAATAATTTATTCATTTAAAAAAGTCTGAGAAGGGCTAGGATTGTATTTGGACTGTGCTTGGCACTGAAATCTGTTGATTTCTTTGGCAACGCTAACCCTACATTGAGTGGACACACTTTTAATTAATGGACATGGCTAAGTTTGCTCCATTCCCTTCAATGGGTCTACTCTTGGTAGAACTTACATGGATATGACCCACGGGGTTGGGCACCCTGAAGCTTTTCGGAGGGGGATAACCATCCCCACCACCGCTTTACTAATCCTACTATCTTTATCATATTCACATACCACTTTTTTGCCAAAGGTGCCCAAACCAAATTAGTGTTTAAAAGGCAAATGCCACAACATGTAAAGAGGCGATTTGCATGTGACTTACACACAGGATAATTATTAAAAAATAAATAAAACATGACTAAAACCTTAAGAAAGCAGATATATGAGTGGGGGGGGGAGAGGGAGAAATACACACACCGCTGGGTCAAGCCGGACCCATGCAACCAAACGGTGAGCCCTACTCAAGAGGAGACCCTTCCATAGGCCTGCAGAGCTGGAAGGGGCCAGGGACTGCTAGGGTCATCTAGTCGCACCCCCGCCCCGCCCCGCCCTTGCAATGCAGGGACCACAGCTAAACCTGAAGCTGATTAAAAAGCAAGGGAGGCCGGATTAAGCCGCCCTCGTTTTAAAAGAGGGTCTACTCGGAGTAAGAGGGGGAGGCGCGCGAGAGCACACACAGAGAGACACACATGCCCCTTTGGCCTCGCCTTATTTCCCCCCCTCCCCCCTCAGTTCTATTCATGTCCCAGCCCCGGGCACGCGCACCCCTCCCCCTCCCGGGCGCGCGCGCTGACCTGGCTCTCGGCGGCGGGGATGCCGGACTCCAGCTCACAGAGGGCGCGGAAGTTCTGGAGCTCGAAGTCGGCGTCCACCTGGAGCGAGAAGGTGAGCTCGGAGCGGTCGCGCCGCAGGCAGAAGACCGTCAGGAGCATTGCTCGGCCGTGGGGTTGCCGGGTAGGAAGCGAACGCGCGAAGGACGGCAGAGTGGATCCGGAGCCCGCCTGACTGAGCCCCAGCTCGCCCGCCTGCCTCGCCTCAGAAACGCCGCTAAGCAACGCCGCGTTTACGGCAGCACCTCTTGAACGCTCCGCCCCGCCCCTCCGTCGCAAAAGGACGGGCAGGTGGGCGGGGACAGAGCTGCGCCAGCGCGGCGACGCCCCGCCCTCGGGGCGGAGCCCTTAGGGGGTAGAGGCGGGAGGAGGCGGCCACGACGTCCGGCTCCGTCGCCGGGTGCAGGGCGGGACCAGAGGGGGGGGGAAGGTGGTGTCGTTGGTAGAGTTGCAGCGTCTCTGCTGTTATTTTATTTTTCCAGGTCGCGATTACAATTTTAGTGGAGGCTGTGGATTAAATTTAATGATTACTTAGTTATATATGTTAAGTTAAATTAACTGAAAACAGCTTGCAGATACTTAATTGGCTCAGGATTTTATTTATGTTAAGTGTTGAATTAATATGTTTAATTTCATAATGTGAAGATCTGTGGATGTTAATGTTTAAGGTAAAATTTATAAGAACTGTGATTTGGAAAACCATTAAAAGGACATGCAATGAAATTCAACCAAGGGGAAGCGAGGAAGTCACTTAACAATGTAAACAAGTGTAATTTTCAATAAGGCTATGATTTATGTTTGTCTTAAGTGTTTGTTTATAATGTTGTGAAAACCAATAAAAAATTTTTGGGGAAAAACCCCACAATTTTAATGGAGGCTGAGTGGAAGGAAGGTAAAGGATCCCTGGACGGTTAATAATAATAATAATAATATTTATACCCTGCCCATCCAGCTGGGTTTCCCCAGCCACTCTGGGCGGCTTCCAACAGAATATTAAAATACAATAACCTATTAAACATTAAAAGCTTCCCTAAACAGGGCTGCCTTCAGATGTCTTCTAAAAGTCTGATAGTTGTTTTTCTCTTTGACATCTGATGGGAGGGCGTTCCACAGGGCGGGTGCCACTACCGAGAAGGCCCTCTGCCTGGTTCCCTGTAACTTGGCTTCTCGCAGGGAGGGAACCACCAGAAGGCCCTTGGTGCTGGACCTCAGTGTCCAGGCAGAACAATGGGGGTGGAGACGCTCCTTCAGGTATACTGGGCCAAGGCCGTTTAGGGCTTTAATGGTCAGCACCATCACTTTGAATTGTGCCCGGAAACGTACTGGGAGCCAGGTTAAGTCCAGTCAAAGGCAACTACGGGGTTGCAGTGCTCATCTCGCTTTCAGGTCAAGGGAGCCAGTGTTTGTCCGCAGACAGCTTTCTGGGTCATGTGGCCAGCAGGACTAAACCGCTTCTGGCGCAACAGGACATTGTGACGGAAGCCAGAGACGTTGTTTACCTTCCCACTGCTGCGGTACCTATTTATCTACTTGCGCTGGTGTGCTTTTGAACTGCTAGGTTGGCAGGAGCTGGGACAGAGCAACGGGAGCTCACCCCATCACGCAGATTTGAACCGCTGACCTTGCAATCAGCAAGCCCAAGAGGCTCTGTGGTTTAGACCACAGCGCCACCCACTCCCTCTCCCAGTACTATCCAGGTGTAACTCAAGGCTTCTTCCCACTGCTGCTGCCGCTGCCACCCTCCTCCCTGAAGCCTTCAGTCTCTGTTGCAAACTGGGCTGCAGAGATCCGGTGCTGGTCAATTTGTCCCAGGCTGGCTGACTGTTGGCGAGGGTGGCCTTTTCTTACTGTTGGGAAGCACAGTTGCTCCAAATGTAGTTAGATTGCATTTGTTCAAAACTCTGCTTTACATTTAAATCAAAATATTACATAAAACACCCAGACTGAAAACAAAACTAAATTGCAGAGTCATGCATTTTCAGGATTCAGAAGCTATTTCTGGTTCTCCCCTCCTCAAAAAAAATGTGTGCCCTATCTCATCACTGAGCAAGTTTCTTTAGGTTATTCAGGTACTCCATGGCAAAGACATTCCAGAAGATGCAACTTGCCCCTCTTAGCTCATATGCATCTTCACATTCTCTGTACACATCCCTCTCATTGCCTGTTGCAGCTAATTGTCGTTGTTCTTATTTATTTCCCACCTTTCCCCCCAAGTTGGGATTCAAGGCCGCTCCCAAATTATTTTCAAGAAAACAACTACCACTGGAAGGTGAGGCTGCTTTATTTCAGAAAACAAAATTCAAGTACAGCAATCTTTTGTTGGGAGACCAGAAACAAGTCACAGTGGCCGTAAGCATGTTTGGGAGACGTCCACAAAGGAACTGACACGTGGATTCTGTAAGAGTTCATTCAGGGGGGCTGCTCACTCTTCCTTCTCTTCCTCCAAGAGGCATCTGCTTCCCCTTGCCCACCCCCAATCCCCACCCACCCGGGCCTGGTCCCTCGATCCTGAGGACTTCCAGTCTCCAAATGTTGTGTGTACTCAGCGCCTGCACTGCTTGGGGCCACCGCCACGGAAGAGGTGGGCTCCCTACTCCTCCTGCTGGGAGACCCTCAGTCTGATTTCTCCTTCTCCTTCATGTGGAGGAACACGATGCTGAACAGGAAGAGGCCCACCATCATGGAGAAGGCGCTGGCATAGTAGGGGTACGCCGAGGGGATGAATCGCTCGTACTGCGTGTGCTGGAGGGGACGCACCGATACCTGGCAAAGGCAGGAGATAGCAGAGCAAGGTGTGAGGAGGCTTCTTAGCAGCCACCCACACTCACGGGTGGGGAGTTCTGTCTCCCACCTTACGGGCAACAAGCAGGCTTCTTGCAAAGCACATACCCAGCAGAGAAAAACGACTGTTGAGTCAAAGATTTAATCACTGTAATTAATAAATATATCCAGCTCCTCTATTAAAAGCACACAGACTGCAGCATAATCATCAAAGGCCTGTGGTGTTAGGAGGGCTGGAGAGTGATTCTGCCCCTCTCAAAGGGCAATTGCAATGAGAAGCCAAAACTGCCCTGAATCATTCTCAGCTCACTGAGTTCCTCCAATGAGAGCCCTGTCCGGGAGCCCTTCATCTCACATTCCCAAAGGGAAAGGGATCAGGATAGCTCTTTGGTGGCCCAGGCACTGTGGGCCAGGGATGGGGAATCTGCAACCATTGGCCATGCCACCTGGGGTTGCCTATTGAACATAAGAACATCTAGCCCAGCATTCTGTTCTTACAAATGGCCGACCAGATGTCGGTGGGAAACCAGCAAGAACAACTCTCCCCTTCTGTGATTTCCAGCAATTATCTTCTAATGGGCTTGTCTTTTTTCCTGTTAGCTAGCTTGAGAGATTGGGGAGCCCAAGATTTACAGGAGGCACCATCCATGGTATCTTTCCACCAGGCTCTTGGGCCAGAAGCTCTTTCCTTGCCCAGGCCAAGGCTCTTCTTACCTGGGTGGAGGAGTACAGGTGGGTGTAGCCCAGCCGGTTGTAATCCACTTTGAACTGGAAGACTCCATAGACGTCGGGCAGCTTGAACTGGACACTGTACTTGCCTCCTAGGAGCCAAACACATTTCGGGGGGGCTCAGGCCAACTTGTGGTCAACATGCAAAGAAAGTGAAGGCGTCCCCCTCCTTCCCCTGTGCATTTCAACAACCTATCCTAACTCCTGTCATTCTGACCTGGAAGCGTAATAGTTTCTGCGGCTCCAGTGGCCAGACTACCCTTTTTTTTTTTTTTTTAAATTTTAAAAAAAGTTTTTATTATAATCCAACATTTAAAAACACATATACCTTATTAACAAAAGCAAAACAGAAAAGAAATTACAAAAATCAGTATACAATCTTTTATATTACATAGCTTCCCACCACCACGACGTGACCTTAATCTCAACACTATATACCGCAGTATCATTTGTTAATCCGGATGCTCTACCTCACGGTTTTTATATTATACCAACTGTTATTTTGACATTTCCTGATGTCTTCTCTATATACGAAAAAAATTTGTTCCACTCGTTAATAAATTTGGTATTTTTCTGTTGCCTAATCTTCTGAGTCATTATTGCCAAATTGATATATTCAGTTAGCTTATTTTGCCAGTCCTTGATTGTTGGAATGTTGGGTTTTTTCCAATTCTGTGCTAGAAGTATCCTAGCGGCAGCTGTCGCATACTGGAATAGAGTTTGGTCGTCTTTGTTGATCTCGTTCCCCACCATTCCCAGAAGGAATGCCTCGGGTATTTTGGGAAAGGTGTACTTTAGGATCTTTTTTAATTCATCATAAACCGCACCCCAGAACCTCTTTACCTCATCGCAGGACCACCACATATGGAGGAAATCTCCCTCTTTCTTTTTGCATTTCCAGCAGGTATTGTCTCCAGTTTTATACATTTTAGCTAATTTTGTTGGGGTGATGTACCAGCGGTACATCATCTTTTCCATATTTTCACGGAGACCAACACAGGCTGAAAATTTCATATCTTTGTTCCATAGTTTTTTCCATTTTTCATAGTCTATGGGGTGTCCTAAATCTATAGCCCACTTAATCATAACCTCTTTAATTTCCTCATCCTTGGTATCCCAATCTAGTAGTTGGTTGTACATTTTAGATAGGAGTTTAGACTTCCCTTCTACTATTTCCAATTGGAATTTAGACTTGTTCTTACACATACCGGCTCTTTTGTGTACGTTCCATAACGAATTAATTTGGTGGAAATGCATCCACCCCGATAGTTTGTCTTTTAGTTCATCATAAGGTCTAATTTCCCATCCTTTCTCAGATCTTATCAAAAGGTCGGCATATGTCCACCTTTTACCTTCCATATTTAGTTTTTTAATTCCTAGAATGTCGACGGGTGACAGCCACAGTGGAGTTTCATTTTCTACCAAATTCTTACATCTATTCCACACCTCTAGCAGTGCCCCTCTTATGATATGGTTAGAAAAACTTTTATGCACACTCCCCTTATCCTGCCACAGGTAAGCATGCCACCCAAACCTAGCATTGAAACCCTCTAAGTCCAACAGGTCAGTGTTGTCCAAGACTATCCATTCCTTGACCCAGCATAGACACGCGGCCTCATAATATAGTTGTAAATTCGGGACCGCAAACCCACCTCTATCTCTTTTATCAGTAAGCAACTTATATTTAATTCTGGCCCTTTTGCCCTGCCAGATGAACCTAGAGAGGGTCCTCTGCCAGTCCTTAAACATAGTCGTGCCCCTGATTACTGGGATGTTTTGAAATAGGAATACCATTTTTGGAAGAATGTTCATCTTAATGGCCGCCATTCTCCCCTCCCACGACAGGTGTAGTCTGCTCCAACTATCAAGGTCTCTTTTACATTCTTTCCAAACTCTGCTATAGTTGTCCTCCACCAAATTTATATTTTTAGTTGAGACCCAAATACCCAAATATTTAACCTTTTTTGATATTTTTATCCCAGATTCCACCTCGATTTTATTCTTTGATTGTTCGTCTAGGTTCTTTACCAGCATTTTTGTTTTTGTTTTATTTAGTCTAAACCCCGATAACTCCCCAAATTCCTCCATTAAACCCATGACTGTATTTATTGTTTCTAACGGTTCTTCTATTGATATTACTAGGTCGTCCGCGTATGCTTTGACTTTATATTCTTTTTTGCCTACCTTGATCCCTCTTATTTCTGATGTTCCTCTAATCTTATTCAATATGACTTCCAGGACCATAATAAATAACAAAGGTGATAATGGGCAACCCTGTCTTGTGCCCTTTGTAATCATGAATGAGTCTGTTAAATTACTGTTGATAATAAGTTTCGCCCTTTGGTTTGAATAGATCGCTCTGATGCCTTCTAGGAATGGCCCTCTTATTCCTACCCTTTCCATACATTTAATGAGAAATTGCCAGGATACATTATCGAAGGCCTTTTCGGCATCTATGAAGATTAAGGCGGCAGGAATATCAATTTTAAGGTCCAGATACTCGATTATATTGACCACATGTCTTACATTATCTTTTGTTTGTCTACCAGGCAGGAATCCGGCTTGGTCTTTATGAATCACTCTATTAAGATATTTCTTTAATCTATATGCCATTATTCCTGCGAAAATCTTGTAATCTATGTTAAGCAGAGAAATTGGTCTATAGTTTTTTATATTAAGTGTATCTGAATCTGCTTTGGGTATTAATGTGATATACGCCTCTCCCCACGAGTCGGGTATTTCCCCTCCTAGGAGGATATTGTTAATTACGTCACGGAGTACCGGAGTTAAATAATCCTCTAAAGTTCTATAATATTTTTGCGAAAGGCCATCTGGGCCGGGAGTCTTCCCGGGTTTCATTTTCTTAATTGCATCCCTGATCTCATCTATTGTTACCGGCTCGTTTAGAACTGTCTTTTCTTCGTCTGATAGCTGCGCCCCTTCGTTCCTCTCCAAATACCTTTCTATTTCAGCTGTATCTTCACCCTCTTTCTTCTTATACAGGGTTTCGTAGTATTGAAGGAACTTTCCCTTGATCTCACTGGGGTCCTCTATTAATTGATCTTCGAATTTAATTTTGTTAATCACCTTTGTTTTTTTTTTCTTCCTCAGTTGCCATGCTAGCAGCTTACCGGTTTTATTTGCTGATTCAAAGTACCTTTGTTTCATCAATTTTATTCCCCACTCTATTTCCTGATTCAGCAGTGATGAGTATTGGGTTTGTAATAATTTACAAATTTGTTTGAGGCTCTCATCACCGGGTTTTATTGTTAGTTTATCCTCTACTTCTTTTAATTGTCTGATTAGTTCTTCCTTCTTAGCCTCTCTCAAGGTTTTCCTATATTTGTTCTGTTGAATCAGAAAGCCTCTAATGACTGCTTTGCTGGCATCCCAAACCACATTAATCTTAGTTCCTATATCCAAGTTATGATCAAAGTATTCCTTCAAGATGTTCTTTGCCCTGCCAGTAATCTCGTCTTGTTCCATTAGGTAATCGTTCATTCTCCATCTGTATGTACCTGATGGGATACTCTTTATTTCCAAAAGGATTGAGCTGTGGTCCGATAATGTTCTGGGCTCTATTATACATCTCCCTGTTCTTAACAAGAGGTCTCTGGAGACCCAGATCTGGTCTATTCTGCCCCAGCTCTGATGTACTCCGGAGAAATGTGTGAACTGTTTTCCTGTTGGGTTTTTGTGTCTCCAAACGTCAATAAGGTCTAAATTTTCTTGAAGGTCCTCAAAGGTTTTGGGGAGTTTCCCCTGTTTCCCTTTCCTTCTCTTTTCACTTCTATCTATTTCGGGTTTAGGGACTCCATTCAGGTCACCTAATAAAATTAATTTATAGTTTTCTAATTCTAGTAATATTTGTTCTAGTTTTTTGAAGAACTCAAATTTTTTTGTATTAGGGGCGTAAACCGACACCACATTAAACCTTTCCCCTTGGTGGGTGATTTGGATCCCTAAAATTCTCCCCTCCTCATCTTTACATATTATTTTGGGTTCCAGCTTCTCTTTAGCATAAATGACCAACCCTCTCTTTTTATTCACCTCCGAGTTTATAAACTCCATTCCCAGCTTTTTATTAATCAATATATGTTTATGTTTTTTGGCCACATGAGTTTCTTGGCAGCAGATCACGTCACATTTTTTATTTTTCAAAACTTTCTCTACTTTATTTCTTTTTGATTTCTTGTTTAGACCATTAACATTCCAAGTTAGAAAGGTTAAAGACATAGATTGGGTAGAGCGTTACGTTTATAACTAATTTCAATTCCTAGTTTCTTCCTCTTCCTCTGTTTCCTCCTCTTCCGCTACGTCTTCCCCCTCTTCCTCCTTTCCCTCACCCTCCCCCTCCCCTCTTCTCAACCTCACCCTCCCCCCTCCCTCCCCCCCTCCGGTATCCCCTCTATCTGTTAATCCATCCTCCTTTCTACTAAGCTCCTTCTCATATCTTCTCAGGAACTTTTCTACTTCCAAGGAACTAGTCAGTTTAAATCTCTTATCTTTAAAAAAGAACGCAATTCCCTCAGGGAATTCCCATCTAAATTGGATATTGTTCCTTCTTAAGACACCTAGTATATGTCTATATCCTTCCCTCTTGCGTAATAATCTGACCGGTATCTCTTTCAGGACAATTATTGGTCTACCGCCTATAACTAGTTTTTTATGATAACTTGTTTTAAGTATCAAATTTCTCATTCCCATTGAGTTGAACATTACTAAGCAATCCCCGATGGGTTTCTTAGGTTTGTTCTGGTATGTTCTCATTTTAATTCTAAAGGCGTTTTCGATCGTATATGCGACCTCTTCTTCTTTTATTTCTAACCAGTTCGCTAATTCCAAAGTTATTTTTTCTTTGATGTTCTCTCTCGTTTCTTCTTCTATACCTCTAAATTTTAAGTGCATTTGTCTTTGCCGCATTTCATTCATCGCTATACTGTCCCAGATCTGTTCCTGTGATTTATTAAGCTCTCGCATCTCCTCCTTCATTTTCTCTGTCTCCCTCTTCTGTTCTCTCACATCTTTTTGGATTCTTTTGTTAGTTTCCTCAAATGTTTTCGCTTTGACTGTTAACTCTTGAACTTTCTTCCCGAGCTCTCCTATAGCTCCCTCTATTCTTTTGTCTATCCTCTCTTGCATTTCCTCTAGTTTATTTTCAATATGATTTTCGTTCTGCTTAAGTTCCTCCTTAATTTTTAACCACAAAAAATCCAAGTCTTTGATTTCTTCTTGCCTAGAGACCTTCCTTTCACCAGGAGTCCCCCCTCCCCTTTTTCCATTCCTCCCCTGCATTTTAATCCTAATTATTCGTTAACCTCTTCAGGGGTAGTTCTCTCCCATTAAGGGCTCACACTCTCCTTTATCCACACCAAACAGCTTACCCCAATAATCCATATAATTACACCCAAAAAAAGGGGTACAGTCGAAGGCGAAGAAAACTACTACGGTTGGCCGCTTCTATGCCAACCACTGTCCTGTAGAGAGGATTCAAATTATATTTGTATTACAGCCTGTATCGTCTTCTTTTCAAGGTTGCAGGAAAGTCGTTACCACATTATTCTACTCGTGTTTCGCAATTGGAGACTTAACAGGGCGTCAGATTACACGTATTCCCAAAAACTGAGAGGATACTCAAAGGTGGACAGGGGGGGCAGGGGGTAGGAGGGAAGGGCTACACAAAATGGCTCTATATGGTTTACAAATTAGGTAAGGGGGACAGGCAGAGGGACAGGAGGACACCTGTAATTATGAAGTAGTCAGAACTACCACAAATTTAGCTGGGGAGGAGAGGGACGGGGGGGGGAGTGAGGATAGCTGGGTGGGGAAGTGTACAAAGATATCCCGGTAGCCAAAAATTACTATCAATTTAAGTCACTAAGTCACTAAGAGATAGTGTGCGTAAGTATATCTGATGCGTATATATAATTATCAGTCTTTGCCGTTAGTCCCACCGTTCACATAGGAGTCTTACGCCAGTTCAGAAGATCTCATGTGTCCTCGGCAGGGAAGGGAAGAGTCCTTAGTCAAGTCTATACCAACTCTCAACAGTGGCTATCCTCAGGGGGCAGTGACCATACCTTTAGCCTCTTCCTCTCCTCTCTCTATGCTCCTCCAGTCCTCCAGTCCACTTATGAGTCTTTACAGTAAAACTTCCCTCCTGTGTGAGCTTTTTAAATTGCCCCTGAAGACTCACCGAAGGGACTTAGCCAAAACTCAAATGAAAATCCAGATGCAAATCCAATACAGGACCGCAACAAAGTTCAAACCGGCATGCATTTAACTCAGGCAAACAGTCTTTAAACTTTCTATAGCTGGAGGCTCAAATCGTTCTGTAAGTAAAGGCTCGATTAGCTCATTTAGTCTTGTAAAAAGAGAAACCAGGAAAGACCTCCTCCTCCTTCTGGGCATACACAGTTCGGCCGTTATGCTCTACTCCGCTTTCTTGCTAGCCGTGATTCTTAAATCTGCGCCATTTTCGTTCTCCGTCGGGTGGGACCATACACTAAAAACAAATACTACCCGGACTCACCCATCTAAAGTCACTATCTTCGGCACTACCCCAAGCCCAGTCATGATGGGGAATCCGTTTTTAAGCCTTGGTAGTCCGTCGCCTTATTCGGTGGAAGCTTGAGGCATCGTATCTCGGAGGCGGCGTTCTCCCGATTGTGCGCCTGCGGCTCCGCCCTGTCTCTCCCCTCCGCACAGAGAGGGACCACGGAGATGGAAACGCCGCTCCTGCGCTGCCGGGAAACCTTCCCCCAGGGGTACCCCCCCTGGGCTTTCGCTTTTTTAGGGGGCGCAGTGCCCTTGCGACACCCCTATTCACCGAGATACTCGGAAAACCCTTGGCGTGGCTTTCCGCGCTTCCCTCGCTGTCCGCGACCGGAACCGGAAGTCTATACCGGCCAGACTACCCTTAATCCAGTAGAATTTGTGCCCATTATACAGTTGGGAACTGGAGGTCGCCTCCCAAGTAGGAAATTCAAGCTCTGCTCAGAGCACACCTGCTGAAATTCATGGACCTAAGTGGGTCACACCTCGAGTAGGACTAGCACTGGCTGCAACTCTCAGCCCCAGCGCAAATTCTCTGCACATATCCCTCTCACTGGCTGTTGCAGCTAGTTGCTGTTATTTTTATTCTATTTCTTTATATCCCACCTTTCTCCCAAGTTGGGATTCAAGGCAGCTTACAATGTTATGAAATGCAAAATAAGAAAAGCAAACTAGCTATAAGACAGTAATTCAAACACAGTCATACCTCGAGTTACAGACGCTTCAGGTTGCGTTTTTTCGGGTTGTGGACCGCCGAAACCCAGAAGCACTGGAACAGGTTACTTCCGGGTTTCGGCGGTTGCACATGCACAGAAGCACTAAATTGCGCTTTGCGCATATGCGCCGAATCGCAACCTGTCCGTGCACAGATGCACCGCTGCAGGTTGCGGACGCATGCTGACAGAAGAGTAGGAGGGAGCCAGTCTAACCTCTCTTGGAGGGGGGCGAAATTCCACAATCAGGGAGCAGCCACTGAAAAGGCTCTCCCTCTTTTTCTTTCTCTCTCTTCTGTCACCACCAGCTGTGCTTCACGTGTTTTTGGGACTGAGTTAAGGTGCCCAACCTGTGGATCTTAGCAGCTGGGTAGGTTCAGACAGTATAGGTGGCAGGTCTCTCGATGTGTATCAGAATTTCTCAGCGCCATCCAACATCACTATGACAACATCACGTGAAGGTGTTAGGATACTGCAAGCCTGGGTCATAACTGACTGCAAACCTGCATGCAAGCTACTCAACTCAGGCCAGAAATGAATCTTTTCTAGAAAGTAACAGAGGTGGTTTCACCTCTCCCCCACTCCTAGGTCACAGTGGAGGGGGCACGAAGGAATACAGGCAAATGGGGACAGCAGAAATTCTGAAATTTTCAAGGGGCTGATAATGCACGGCTGAGAAAACGGAACCAGCTTACCATTCCTCTTGAGGAAAGTTCTCACAAACGGGTCGATGCGGACAAATTCGAGCTGGATATCATCGCCATCAAAGGGGATCCACTTCCCCTCAGAGAGCTTCTCAATTACGATACTGTATTCCTGAGATAGAGGGGGGAGCGAGTGTCATCGGCATGTGCAGACTGTGAAGGGAACTCTTAAGCTCCGGCTGCAAAGGATGGTTTTAAAATCTCACCACCAGGTCTGTGACGGTGTAGGCACTAGGGGGCGCGATCTCCCCCACCCGGTGGTGGGACACCTCTCCCACACGAAGGACGCCTTCCTCCTTGAACACCCAGCGCGACAAAGCCATGGCCAGCTCGTAGTTCCCCGTCTGGGAGTACCTGAGTGAGTTGCATAGAAGAGGAAGCCAAGGAATGAGAGTTAACATTTGCTCAAGGGATGTTGCATATCCACAGAAATTCAACTCCAGCACAGGAAGATTAATCAGCGTTATTTGCACGGCAGATCTAGTACGGTCTGCATCAACCTTCACCAACCTAGAGACATCCAGGTCTTTTGGACTACAAACCTAGCTGGGGTGGTGGGTGTCAGTTGGCATTTCTTAGCACAGTACAGAAAATATTGATCTGATGCGTAGAGATCTTTCCTATTCTAATTAATTCAAGAGGGTTCTGGAAGCTTCTCTGTGCGAAAGAAGCAAGCAGGAGGTTACTGATGTTTGGGTTATTCCTTCAGCTGGTTTAAACTGGTTCTGTTCTCTCTTTCTGTCAAGGTCATGCTGCCTATAAAAGTAGGGTCAGAAGGAGTCTGAGTTTCACCCTCTCTCTTTTTGCTCTGGTGTGGTGTTCCGTATATAGTGTTACAGTTTAGTCTTATTATAAGCTATTGTAAGGTTTAAGTTAAGTCTGCTGCAACTGGATTTCTTATGGACAGTGCCAATCCTGAATGTATTGGATTTGTGACCATTATGCACATTTGCCTTCAGTAGCAGTAAAGCTCTGCTGGATGAAATGCCTCTGGTCTATTTTTGGGAATCCTGCAATGTATTTAACACCTGATGGCTTTTAGCCACCTCACAAAATACCTTTCTTATTCCAGCAGCTGTTTAATCTTTTGGTTGCCGGTGCTTTTATGCTTTCATGCTGTACGGACTTTATCCTCTACTCTGGATTAACTGGTAGGAAACTGTTAGCTATTTCCAATAGCGTTCCAATGGTTACTTGAGGGCTCGTTCTCATGTACCGATATAACCGCCCTCAGTGTCTCTTTTGAGGATGTAAATTTCCTAACATGGGAGACCAGGGTTCAAATCCCCCCACTTGACCACGAAGCTCACCGGGTGACCTGGGGCCAAAAATTGCCTCTCAGCCTAACCTACCTCCCAGGGATGTTGTGAGGATTAAATGAGGAGGGGGAGAACTATGTAGACCACTTTAAGCAACCTGGAGCGGTAAGATAAGTAATAAATAAGACAGAATCGTCTCTGTCAAAGGAGCCTCCATGGGCTCTGTCCCTGCTCATGCACACAGAAGGTGGGCATTGTTTGAAATACAAGAATGGAGTAGAAACCCGACTGTACCTTTGGGAGCCAGGGGTAGCTTTCTGCACAGCAGAGTTGAAGAACGCATCGCTGAAGAAATCCAGGGAACCGCTGAAAACAACACGGGCGTTATTCCGGGCCTGGAGACCTGCAATCAGGAGCGTGTTCTTCCCAACAGCATGAGGATACTAAGGGATAAAAATGACTGGTCAGTGCAGGTGAACCATTTTTCTGAGAGGATGCCAATTGCCACCAGTGGCAGACTTTGGGGTCTCAAATTTCAGGTGTCCTGTGCTCCGTCCTACAGCATTGTTTTGGCGCCCCCTGCAGTCCCGAACCAAAAGGAAAGCAATTGGAGCCTGGCACCAAGGTACCGTATTTTTCGCTCTATTGGACGCACCGGACCACAGGACGCACCTAGTTTTTAGAGGGGGAAATCAAGGAAAAAAATATTATCCCCCCCAGCCCCAAAGAGCAACGGACAGGCTGCATGCAGCCTGTCCACTTCTCCCAGAGCTTCTTGGGGCTGCGGGGGAAGCCCGGGTTCCCCCCCCCCAGCCCCAAAGAGCAAAGAAGCCAAGACAGTGTGCGGGATCCATAGCCGCACAACCTCTCCGGGGCTGGACTAGATGACTCCTGGGGTTCCCTTCCAACCCTGCAATTCTATGACCTCGGAAGGTGTTTGGGGTCTCCACCACTGGAGGCTTTTAAGCAGCGGTTGGGGGACCATCTGCCTGGCGTTCTTTAGCTGTGATTCCTACATTGTGAGGGGGCTGGGCTAGATGACCCTTGGGTGGCCCTCCCAACTCTATACAGTCCTACAGTTCTGCGGCAGGAGATCCACAGCCACTTCACACAATGCCTATTCCCAATTTTCATCTGAGAGACATGTGTCTCTCAGTACCCCCTCCTACCTGCCACACTTCCCCCACCCCACTTAAGCTGAGGGAATTCCTGCCCAGAGAAACTCCCAGCAATCAAGGAGGAGGAATCCGCTGCAGCCGTGAGCAGTGGAGGATCCATGGTCCCCTTCCTTCTCTCCTCCGTAGTTGCTTTGAAGGAGGAAAGTGGGAGAGGAGCTGCTTACACGAGTGTAAGCTGCTCCCCTCCCACATTGCCGCTTCAAAGCAATCACGGAGGAGGGAATCCGCTGAAGCCTCCAGCAGCGGAGGATCCATGGTCCCCTTCCTTCCCTCCTCCGCAGTTGCTTTGAAGGAGGAAAGTGGGAGAGGAGCTGCTTACACGAGTGTAAGCTGCTCCCCTCCCACTTTGCTGCTTCAAAGGGAGCCCGGGAGGAGGGAATCTGCTGCAGCCTCGAGCAGCGAAGAGGATCCATGGGTCCCCTCTTTCCCTCCTCTGTGGTTGCTTTGAAGCAGGAAAGTGGGAGAGGAGCTGCTTACACGAGTGTAAACTGCCCCCCTCCCACTTTCCTGCTTCAAAGCAATTACGGAGGAGGAATCCGCTGCAGCCTCCAGCAGCGGAGGATCCATGGTCCCCTTCCTTCCCTCCTCCGTAGTTGCTTTGAAGGAGGAAAGTGGGAGAGGAGCTGCTTACACGAGTGTAAGCTGCTCCCCTCCCACTTTGCTGCTTCAAAGGGAGCCCGGGAGGAGGGAATCTGCTGCAGCCTCGAGCAGCGAAGAGGATCCATGGGTCCCCTCTTTCCCTCCTCCGTGGTTTCTTTGAAGCAGGAAAGTGGGAGAGGAGCTGCTTACACGAGTGTAAACTGCCCCCCTCCCACTTTCCTGCTTCAAAGCAATTACGGAGGAGGAATCCGCTGCAGCCTCGAACAGTGGAGGATCCATGGTCCACTTCCTTCCCTCCTCCGTAGTTGCTTTGAAGGAGGAAAGTGGGAGAGGAGCTGCTTACACGAGTGTAAGCTGCTCCTCTCCCACATTGCCGCTTCAAAGGGAGCCCGGGAGGAGGGAATCTGCTGCAGCTTCCCCCACCTCCCGCAGAAGCCGCGCACTCTTTAAAGGGGCTGTGCGGCTTCTCCTGGCTTTTCTGGGAGGTGGGGGGAAGCAGCCAGTCAGTCCCTTCTCCCTCCTAGAGAAAAGCCCGCAAGAGCGCACGAAGCTTGTGTGCGGCTCTTGAGGGCTTTTCCCGCCTGCCTCCCCCCTGCATTCGCTCCATAGGACGCACACAAATTTTCCCTTGCTTTTTAGGAGGGAAAAAGTGCGTCCTATGGTGCGAAAAATACGGTACTTTTTGCCAGCAGGTTTTGTTTAAAAAAGGCAAGCCCCCCCCCCCCTCTTTCATATCATACCTGTGTGATGGGTTTGTCTGGAAAGAAGGAGTAAGAGGTTGAGGAGCCAGTCAGGATATCTAGAACCAAAGGGTTGTCAGGATCAGCCACCATCCTGCAGGGGGGAAAAAACTAGTTGTGAGAAGATGTCCGACAGCAGGGGAGAAGTTTCCTTCAAGACTCAGTTCAAAACGCCCATGCGACCTTGCTGAATCTGGGATGCTAGGGATGGAGGGACTCTTGGCCCAGCAGGAAAATGAGCCTTTGGATTTGACAAATGAACTTGGAAAAAACCAGATTTGGAAAGACAAAGTTTGGATTGACTTGGAAATGGGGGGTTGGACTGACCCCCCTATGCAGGGATGTTTGGACTTTCCGAGTCTGGCAATGGGCCGTCAGAGGTTTGGAGCTGTTGGGACTTCCAATTTTGGAGGGAATTTGAAACATGTCTTAAAATACCACATGGAGCTTAGTCTGGACTATGGGAAAGGGGCTGATTTGTTGAAAAGGGTCAAAAACACTACCAAGCTGGAGTTCCCACGAGTGAAAGGAAAATATGAAGAAGAACTGTGGAAGGGACATGGAAGAGATTTGAAGGCCTCAGATATAAGATCACCAGGTTAATGTGCCAGACTAATGGGATAAAAAGGACTGACAATCCCGGGGCCGGGGGGAGGGGATGCTGGAAGAAGATTGGATTGTCTTTATTCTCTTTTTTATCATTAGAAATGTTTTATGAACGTTGGAAAAATGTTGAAATGAAATTACTTGGCTCTTGTAAAAATGTTTAAAGAATTAGGTAAAAAGGTAATGGTTATGAGAAGCTGGTAAAAATAAGATTTAAGTTTTAAGGTTTTTTATAAGATAAGATGAAAATAGAGCAAGGTCATGTAATGACAGAATATTATGAATTATGGAAAGGATTTGCTGTGACAATTATCAATCAAGATACAAGAGATGGGAGGAGGAGGAGGTCATGGAAAGAAGGTTATGAAAGTGGAGAATTTGAAAATGATGGTTTTATTTTTTATTTTTTCTGTTGTTCTTTCTTCTTTGTAATTTTGTCTTTTTTTTCTTTCTTGTAATTTTAAAAATTCTTTTTTCAATAAATATCATTATAAAAAAAACAAAAAAACCCCGCCCATGCGACCCCTCCAGGTGGGAGTCCCCAAATATTAATAATGTATTTCTGGAAAGCACTTGGTGCAAGACCCAACACTATCTTGAAAGGAGGATCTTCTCTTTATGATTAGGATTTAAAATTCAGTAAAGATGAAGAGAAACCATGGTAGTTACCAAATTTTCTTGTTGTCTAGGTGAAGACATAGTCTCTTCACTCTTTAGTACACTCTTTCCTAAACTGGCCAAGAGCACCAGCTCCTATAGCTGTGGCCAAACACAACCCTCGTGTTACGGGAGACTCACCCAACTCCCCGAAAGAGGATGGGGTTCAGAGGCTTCTTCCCCACAATAGTCGGAGCCTTCAGGAGGTTCTCAGAATCTGCCACGATGAGGGTGTGCTGCAAAGAGACCGCAGTTAAAACCTTTTGGGGACTGCCAACTCTACAGGCAGGTTCAGCCAATGCTTCATCAAATGAAAATGTGGCTAACACTTTGCCTTAGAAGAAGCCATAATTCTCTGCCCACCAGCCCCAACTCCGCCTTTCTGCCCTCTCCAACTTTCTCTGCAAACACAGAAGGCTGCATTTGGATGGTTACAGCTCAGCATCACCAACCAACATATGCAAAAGCATTTGCATTACAAGGGCAACCCCGTCACGCACAGCACAATTCAACCAAGTAGTCTCCATATAGCTGCATTTCATCTGAGTCGGACATTTACAGTTACTAGCCAGAATATTTTACCATAGTTTGAACTATATTTTGGATACTGGCTTGTTCTGACGCGGGTAGCCGGAGTTTCCAGGTTCCCCATAAAACAGGAAAAAATGGTTAACCGCAGTTCTCCTCATTTCACTGCAAATGGAGGAAAGAGAAGAGGCTGCAAAAGTTGAGAATGTAGCCAGTGGCTGCTGGCATTCTATTTCCATGTTGGGGCCGAAAGCAGATTCTTTTGATCAATTAACTGTTAAATTGGCATATGTTCTTTGTTTTTCAAATATACATGTAGATGCTGACGCAAGCACCATCTTGGAAGCAGCTTTCCCCCCTCCATGGCAGTGAAGAGGCTGTGGCCTTTTCTAAGATGCTGGCTGCCAGCTGCACCCTTCGTAAGAGCTTAATGGTTAACGCAGGCAACTGTTTCAAAACAACTACATATTTACTGCCTAGAGGAAAGCCAGTCTACCCAACACTTTGCATCCTGCTGCTTACCTGACCCAGATCAGAGACATCGTAGTTGTGATGGTCAATGACAGCTGTCTTCTCCTCATCAAATTCTATGCCACATTCACTTCCCAGCTCTCGAAGGGGATCGCCTAAGAATTGTCAACATTGTACTTGTTTAGAAAAAGGGGAGCTGCTTATAATTAAAGCCACAAGTAGCCTGGCATCTACTTAGATGATACGCACACAAATCAGTCTCTAAGTACGAAGAAATATTATATGCATAGAAAAAGAGGGTGGAAGTGCTCAGAGCTCTATTTTATGACACCACAAATGTTTATTTAACTCTGTTCAAGACAGCAGCTTCCAAACAGATGCAAAAGAAGTGGGGGGAAGCATGCCACCTTCAAAGATGACAGCAGACAGAAACAGACCCTTTTGCTTTCCTTTGAGATAATGGCTATATAGAGAGAAAAGGTGCTAATGGAAGAGCCGCAAGGAAGTTGCGGCACCCTGGGTTTGTTGTTTCTTAAATCTATACTCATTCATCACTCAGGTAGAAGTAGTAAGTCAACTCCTGCCAACCTGGTGCCCTCCCATTGCAACTCCCATCAGCTCCAGTCAGCACAGCTGCCAATACCAGTCCAAAGCACCTAGAGGGTATTGGGTTGGCAAAGTTTGGCTTAGGAGGTACAGTGGTGCCTCGCAAGACGAAAAGAATCTGTTCTGTGATTCTCTTCGTCTAGCGGTTTTTTCGTCTTGCGAAGCAAGCCCATTGAAGGATTAGCGGATTAGGGCTATTAGAGGCTTTTAGCGGCTTATCTGCTGATCGAATCAGCTGATAAGCGTCTTAGCGCTATTAGCGGCTTATCTGCTGATCCGATCAGCTGATAAGCGGCTTAGCGCGATTAGCGGCTTTTAGCGGCTTATCTGCTGATCGGATCAGCTGATAAGCGGCTTAGTGGCTTAGAAAAAGGGGGGGAGGAAAAAAACCCAGCAGGAATACATTGTCGTCTTGCGAAGCAAGCCCATAGGAAATTCATTTTGCGAAGCACCTCCAAAACGGAAAACTCTTTCATCTAGCGAGTTTTCCATCTTGCGAGGCATTTGTCTTGCGGGGCACCACTGTAAATTATCCAGCTAAATAGCAAAAGGTTCAACACATTTACAGTAAGCATTCACACTTTAAGGTGGTTAGAAAGAGTGCATTGTCCTGTATTTCCTATTTAATTTACAGTGGTACCCAGAATTCCAGGACTGCTATAGCCAAATGAATTCTAGGCACAGGCGGCTCAACCGAACTACAAAACAAAATGGCTGATCAACAAGAAGTTCCCCATTCATGGTGGGAATAGGGAGAAGCTCTCTTCCAAGTCAAAGGCTCTCCGTTGGATAAAGTTCATTTTACTGACCAATATCTGAACTGGCGGCCACAAGGACGCTCCCCCCTCCATCGATGAAAGCAGCAATGGTCTCCACGTTGATGTTGCCTCCAAAATCTGAAACGAAGGGCCAATGATGTTTAAACATGTCAAAGCAAAAGCTAGATTTGCAAGGAGGGATAATATCTGCCGTGCACACAGAGGTAGGTGAAGCAGCTGGACTTCAGGGCTACACACCACACAAATGACTGATTTCCAGCAGCCAAACCCCCACCCTCAAAACTCATTTTAAAAAACGTAAATGTTTTTCTAGCAAAAAGCAACACGCAGTTGTATTTATCCGTCATGCCTATTGTAAGGGTGACATAAAGAAATGCCTTCCAATCCAACCAAAAACCCCTCAAATGAAGACCACTTCCTACTCAACAGGTGAAAGATAAGCTGTTTAAGGAACAGGTGCAGAAAGCAAAACAGAATAATGACACACAAGTATTATTTATACAATAAGCACTGAACAGTTCAAGGAAATAAAGCTTGAACAAACTTTGTGGTCTTCACTTCTGAATAAACACAGCATAGGGTTGCACTCAAACTTCTTTACATTGCTTCATTTCTGTCTTACCTTCTACAGATGGAGAGAAGATAATCAGGTTGTCATACAGGAACTCTCCATATTTAATGAGAGACAACCCAGGGTCATCTGCAGTCCTGAAGGTGAGATCAAAGCCCCTATCTAGATTTAGAAGTGCGGGAGAAAATAAGTGAATTGTAATATTCCCAAGCACAGAGAGAAATCCAGGAACCACTAGACATTGCTAGGTCCACTAGACATTGCTAGAAGACTGATGGGCAAATCAGGGAGTTCCAAATTCCCATTTTCCCTCTGCTGGGTAATATTAGCTGGCCTGAAACAACCCCCACGGTGCCTCTTTTATTCCCCTTGTTTGCAATACCTGCCCCACATAATTATTCACGCCAATTGTTCATTTATCCTAAAAGCATTTATAAACCACAAAACATAAAATTTCTTGAGCTGCCTAAAATGAGCTTGAGGGTTATGATATTAAATAACAAAGTTATTACTTGGAACAGCCTGGGAATAAGAACAAATCGTGTCCTACTCACGCTTCAACCAACCAACACTGCCTTCCACTCCTAACCCTCTAAAGCAGGCTTAGGCAAACTCCAGCCCTCCAAATGTTTGGGACTACAATTCCCATCATCCCTAGCTAACAAGACCAGCTGTCAGGGATGATGGGAATTGTAGTCCCAAACACCTGGAGGGCAGGAGTTTGCCTATGCCTGCTCTAAAGCTGAGGTGAAGAGTCAGATGTAGCCCACCATGCTTTCCTCAAGGCCACATCCCACACTAACTCTGCACCCTCCTTTGAATGTTTTCTATTCGTTTCTTTTTTACATTTATAACTCACCAAGGAGCTCAGATTGGAATATGCGGCTCTAACCATCCTCCTTTCATCCCCTCAGCTGCCCTGCAAGGTAGGTTCGGCTAAGAGTGACCAACTGGACCGACGTCAGCCAGTGAGTTTCATGGCTGAGAGGCAGTGGGGATTTGAGTGCTGGTTCTGGTCTAACACTCTTAACCACTGTGCCACACTGGAACATGTGCTGGGACTCTGATAACAGTTCCCACTCCCCTGAATGGAGGGTAGAGAGGTGCGTGTGTGAGAATCTGTGCATATACATACAGCCTAGTGGTGTAATGATTCAGAGTGCAGGACAAGCACCTTCGGAGAGGCGACGCTCTGAATCCGCGGCTCAGCCATGAAACTCACTTGCAGGTGGGCAGTCACAGTCTCTCGGCCTGACCTACCTCACAGGGTTGTTGTGGGGATGAAATGAGGAACAAGAGAACCATGTGCGCCATCCTTGATAAATGTAATAAATATTTAATGTAAGTTACAGGAAACCAGGCAGAGCGCCTTCTCGGTAGTGGCACCTGCCCTGTGGAACGCCCTCCCATCAGATGTCAAAGAAAAAAATAACTACCAAACTTTTAGAAGACATCTGAAGGCAGCCCTGTTTAGGGAAGCTTCTAATGTTTAATAGGTTATTGCATTTTAGTGTTCTGTTGGAAGCTGCCCAGAGTGGCTGGGGAAACCCAGCCAGATGGGCGGGGTATAAATAATAAAATTATTATTACTACTAGCAGTAGTAGTAGTAGTAAAAGGTAAAGGGACCCCTGACCATTAGGTCCGGTCGTGGCCGACTCTGGGGTTGCGGCGCTCATCTCGCTTTATTGGCCGAGGGAGCCGATGTACAGCTTCCGGGTCATGTGGCCAGCATGACTAAGCTGCTTCTGCCGAACCAGAGCAGCGCATGGAAACGCCGTTTACCTTCCCGCCGGAGCGGTACCTATTTATCTACTTACACTGGTGTGCTTTCGAATTGCTAGTTTGGCAGGAGCAGGGACCGAGCAACGGGAGCTCACCCCGTCGCGGGGATTCGAACCGACGACCTTGTGATGGGCAATCCCAAGAGGCTCTGTGGTTTAACCCACAGCGCTAGTCACCGTCCAAAGGTAGGAATTCCACGTGTTGACACACACACACAAACACACACCCCGCTGGCACGTCCCTTCTGGGAGGTTGCCTTGAAGGGAATGCTGCCCTGGCGCTGGAAAAGGCTCCCACCCCCACCCCCGTCTGCTCTAAAGCGCTCCCCGCTCCTGGGCCAGACCTGCCAGGCTGCGCATGAAGAGCGAGTGCGTGTCCTTCAGGTTCATGTTCTCCAGCAGCACCAGCGTGCGGGTCCCGCCTCCCCCGGCCGCCGCTTCCCGCGCCAGGCATAGGAGCACCAGCGCCGCCGCTAGAGAAGCTGCCATCGACCTCCGCCGGCGCAGCCCGGGAGCTCCACGCACTGCCGCCGCCATCTTGCCTTCTCCCACTCTCCGAGCGACGCGGAAGCGAACTCCGCCGCAGCCGCCAATCAGCGGACGCCGCCCTCTCAGGGAAGGCGGGCGCCCAAGCGTCTATCAGCCAACCAACAGCAGGCGACGGGGCAACGTGGTGCGCGCGGGAACGAGTGCCCGCCCTGCCTTCCGCTTTCAGCCAATCGGAGACAGACAACTCTCGACACTGCCGAGCCTTCCTGCCGTTGCTCCCCGCGGCCGGATCTGCCAGTCCGAGCTCGGCCCTTGGCGGAAGCCAATCGCTGCTTCTCTTTTGCTGCTGGTATCCAATCAAGCATGAGCGCAGTCATGGCCAATACAGCGCGGAGCTGAGCGATTGTTGCTAGGCAACGGAGGCATCTAGGCCTTAATGGCCGCCATTGATTTCGAAAACTAACATTTTAAAGGTCTTCTCCTCCCAGTCACGTTTTATTGCCATTTCCCAACACACTCTCACACACAAACGACAGCTAAAATTTAATCATTTTGGATTACAAATATATTTTCCATAACATTTATATATAAACATATTTAAAATATAAGTTATGTATTCATATATTGGCATGCTCACAAATATTTCCCTCCCAAAAAAATATTTCTTTCAAAATATTCAGGCAGCAGCAGGTACATAAACCCCCATAAGGAAAACAAGGGATTGTAACCAACTAAATTCTACTGAGAGTAGACCCATTAAAATTATGTACATTAACTTTGAGTAGGACCCACATTGGACACAACCCAAGGAACATAAACCAGGAGCATTAAGTGGGAAAGGGGGTGTTGTCTTAACTGACCTGCAAGAGCCAAAAACTACTTGCAGAATTTTATTTAGATTAAACCTGGAGTTATCTCTGACCTCTCAACTGCTCAGTTAATTTGTTTGTTTTTATGATAAGTGGCAAGAATCTGGTAAACCAATGTTCTAATTGAAGGAGGATTTATTTCTGAGCTGCAGCCCAAGATAGGAAAATAGGTGGTGAGGGAACACCTAGCTACTTTAAATGAATTCATAGTTGAGATTCCAGCATTGCATTGGGTTGGACTAGATCAGCCTTGGGGTCCCTTCCAACTCCACGATTCTGTGATGCACGATTGAGACAAAAAGTGCAACTCTAGGGTACTTCTAGTCAGTAGTAACTCCAAGACCAATGGGGCCTTTGTGCTTGGAAAGTAGGCTTGCCACACGTCAGGAAAATTCCTGCCATGTCCTGGTTTTCAGGTGTAAAAATGTTGTCAAGGGGGAATTCTGCCAAATGGGCAAAATGTCTAGAGAACACGGAAGTATTGCAACACAATGGAAAAAGCTCAAAAAGCTTAAAATAACTATTGGTTTTCCCAAAAAAGCTAAACAATTTGGGTTTGTTCCCAAATTGGTAGTGGTTTCCTTAAAAAAGCTCAACAACTTTGCAGGTGTCAGGAATTTTACTTTTTTAAAATATGGCATGTGCAGGATTTCAGCCGCTGATGAAAAATCTATCTCTGAATGACCAGGGGCATCAGCGCCATGGGTCCCTTTGGCTAGAAAAGTTAAGACTAGTTTGCCGTTCTACTAGGGGGCAAGAGGGAAGGATTGGATCAATGCCATGAAGCCTAATCCCTACCATATCAGTATGAGAAAGCTAGCCCAAGTGCAAAAGTGCCACATAGCTTGAACACCACAAAAAGAGTTAGCGCAGTTAGCATGTGGAAGGCAGGAAAGCTAAGCCCAGATTCCTCATCCCAGTTCCTGTGGGACAGCCAGAGATTTACTAGTGCCATGTAGCCAAGACGCCTGACGGCGGCTTCTGTCTTCCTTCCAGGGATCCTCCGCTGCGCAGTCTTGCTCCTCGTAACAGTGGTTGATCCGGCCTGCAGCCAGAGAGCAGAACAGGCCTCCTTGGATTCCAGAGTAGTGATCCAACAGAGCTTCCATACTGGGGAACTCCACATTCAAATGCTATGAGAACAGGAGAAAAGGAAAGAAATGATAAGAGATCGAAAACTGGCTGTTGCCCGCAAACCACCCCTCATTGGACGAGCTTCTGTGATGTCACATAATGTTCCCACACAATCTAATTTGCAAAGGGGAACAGTCCCTTGTGGAATTTCAACACAAATCAATGCAGGAGCTATTATTGAGAGGTAAGGGAAATATTTATTTAAAGGGGGGGGGGGAATGTACCAGATTGGGCTTAGAGATGGAGGCTTTAGGGACAGGAAGAGCTGTGTAGTGTTTCTATTACTATTGTCATACTTTGTTCCTGGACTGCTTTTGGCCAAAAAGGTCCCCAAAGGAACTCAGAAATGTTGGTGAGTGCTAGGAGAATTTTTATTGTTTTCAATATTTCAGTTAATGTTTTAACATTTTAATCTTTTAATCCATTGATACAAATCCAACTAGTTACCATTCCTTCTGGCTCCTGGAAACTTGCTTATCTCGTGCACCAAAGTGATGAGACTGTGGTCCAATATATTGGCAATGTTGTATGACAGGAGTTTAAAAAAACCTGTCCGAATGTGCTTGCAACAACTGAATCAGACAGAATCAGGCAGAGCTGGCATGTCATTTCCCTCAAGTTCTCACCTCCACAGAATACTTCCCAAGCTGGCTCCTGTAAATCTGGTAAGGGATGATTCCACATCTTGTCCTCACTGTAAGACACCACTGATCGGTGGCCCCTGGCTCAGCCCAGAGGAGGAAGGCTCCAATTACATCATTCCTGAGCAGTGCCATCCCAGCATCCCTGAAAACCAGAAGGGAGTGTGGAAGAAGGGACCTCTGAGCAGGAGGAAAGCAGCCCATCGAACCAGGTTTCTCTCTCTGGAGCAGAATCCCTCTCCCCGCTCCAGCCCTTCCACGTCTGGGAATAAAGTCTACCATCCAATGCGCCCTTCCCTTGGAGTAAGCTGCACTGGAAACAGCGGGACTTACTTCAGAGTAAGCATGATTAAGTTCGCACCACAAGTGTGGGAAATGTTTGGCTACTTTCCTTGGGTCATTCAACAGCAAGCAGTGTCAGTGGCTACTAGCCATGATGGCAATATGCCTTTTGCTGGGAATCACAAATGGGGACAGCATTGCTGTTGCGCTTGGGTCCTGCTCACATTGGGATTGGGCCCTATGAGAACAGGATGCTGGACCAGACAAAGCCATCGGTCTCTTCTAGCTGCAGGGCTTCTCTCACGTTCTTACCAATTTGGCTCCAGCAACAATGAATTTATATGGGAAATCTTTGCTTCCTTCTTGTGGTCAACCACCTGTGCAGTGCAGTTTACTTCCATTCCCCAATCTACAAGCATCCTTGCAGGCCTCCTGTCACAGGGCACACAAGGGGAGACCTCCCCTTACCTGTCGATGCCCGCAAAAGACCACACGTTCTCCATCAGACTGCTGTCGTTATCCAGCAAGCAAGCCAGGCTCCCTCTGCTGCCTTTGCTGTCGCAGCTGGTAAGAACTGAAGCCAAGAAGGAAGCAGAGGGGGAGGTTATACAAAAGAGACCACCTCAGCAGCATAGATGCTTGAGCAAAATCTCAACAGAACAAGGAAGGAGGACTTCCAGGGAGAGGAATTGGTGGTTCAGCTGTCTCTCTATAAGCATGCCGCAGACAGAATATAATTATGTGGTGATTGATAACAGAATAACAGAAAGGAAAAGTGGACATTAAAGTGTCTAAGGAAAAGTGACGTGTCTGATTTATGTTTGGCAATAAAGATTAAATGGATGGAGGAATCCCATGTGTGAAGAATCATTAACACTTTTTCTCTTGCTTCCCACTAAAGAGCTGAAATAACTGAAAGTAAACCAGCAATTACTCCATTATTCCAGCCATGGAAAGAATTTATTGTGAGAAAGGATATGCTGGTTGTGAGCTTAACGTGGAAATATTAAGGTAGACTGAGTTGCTAATAATATTCAAAACATCAAAAGCACCCAATATGGCAAATGTACCTTTGGATCTCCCAGTGACCGTTGGTATTGTTCAACAGTTAATGGCTGAACAATTAAAAATGATCAGATCGGTGCATGATGAAAGAGGGAAAGAAAAGGAATCTGAGAAATATGAAATGAAGAATACTTAAATACTTCATACTGAATAGATGAAAAGCTGGCAGGACTGGATGATGAAATAGCTAAATTGAAAAAAGCAGTTGCTGAAATGGAAATGCCTTGCATACAAGGATTTGGAGGAGAAAATCACAAATGGAAAGATGGGAAATTAAATGGATATGGCATCAATGGAGCTGAGAGGATATAAAGCTTTGGGAAAACTTCAATCCTGGCTTTTCTTCAGTTCTAGCAGATAAAAAGTATTTTGCATACAATTTGGAGCAAATTCAGAGAATGATGCTACTAAATTTATGCTACTCTCTGGGAAAAGACTGGGGGGGGGGGAAATCGAGATACTATCAAAAATACATCAGGAAATGGAAACACAACAGGAAATGGGTGAGACTCTGGATGAGAGGTAGGGGAATGTTGGTCTCCGAGGATGAAAGACTGGGATGAGAAAATATCTCAGGTGAGAACCGGGATGAGCTACTATCTTCTGTGGTTGGTAAGGGCTAATAATTACTTTTAAGAGGACTCCACATTCTACTTATTCAATTGGTTTTTTTGTAGCAGCTATTTTACAGTATTATGAAAAAAATTAATAAGACTCTCATTACAAGAAAAATAAAGAAATGAGGAATGAGAATGCAAAAGGAGATGTAGGAGGCAAGCTATCCTCTGAAAAACAGGGACAAAAACACCCCAGAGACACACTTGGAAATAAACAGAAGCTCTTTACATAGCTGGAATGCAACATGGATGAAAGAGCAGCACAGGATATTCTCTTTGTCTCCCTGAACAGCAGAATCTTCCGCATTCCCCGAATACTCACACATCTCTCGGGCGCTCTGCTGCAACTGAGCCTCAAAGGTGCAGCCCCGATAAGCTCCGGAGCGGAGGGTTTTGCTGCGGATCGCCTTCTTCCGCACCAGGATTGGAGAGCAGTATGGATTCCCCGGGCGAGAGGTGCCCAGGCTGCTCCTTTCCTCCAAATCCAGCCTCTCTCTCTAGGGATACGAGACAGAGACGGATGGACACTGAGCAGGAGAAGCAGAATTTGGAGCTGGCGATAATGTTTAGCGGGAAGCTGGATGGCTCAAAGTTCCACCCCAGCACAGTAGGTCACCTTGAATATTCAGGCAGTGCCTTTTCTCCTGGCACTCTGGATCAGACTGAAAGTCTTCTTTTGGAAGGTGGTTTCTTCCTGATCCAGGTCTGGACATAAGAAACTGCCTTACACTGAATCAAACCATTGGTCAATCCAGCTCAGCATTGCCTACACTGACTGGCAGCAGTGGCTCTCCATGGTTTCAGGCAAGTAGTATTTTTCTAGCCCTACCTGGAGATGCCGCTGGCAAGGGCCTTTCTTCCACTGCCAGGTGCAGCTGGGCTCACTTCCTCAGCTTACTCAATGGAGAACCCCAGAGGGAACCCACTTACCACACTGATGGAGGGGCCAAAGTCAGCAGGGCACGGAAGCCTCCGGAAGGACACCAACGCATTGACGTTTTGAGATACATCCTCCGGATCGAGGGACTCCCAGGCCACTCGGTTATCCAGAGAGGCTCCCAGCAGCCTCCCAGGCTCCTGCTGTGTGGAACCACTGGGGAGCCATTCTTGGTCCTCAGGATGCATCAGGAGATAGTAGAGCTGGAAGGAGCGGCAGAGCAAGAAATGCAAAATCTGGACCTGTAGGGCAGAAAACGCAGGAGGCACATTAGCCACCACCAGCGCCCCCCCCCCCCGTTCCCCTTCCAGGCAATGGCTGAAAGCAGCTTCACTCCTGAGTGGCACATTTCTGTCAGGAGAGGAGCAGGCACTAAACACCTCCCTTCATGGGGCAGCAGGATTAATGCTCTCCAAGTTTTCACGGCGACCAACAGTGCTCACTGTTTCTGGGGGGCAAGAGGCAGGGCCTCCTTTGTGGTGACTTCAGTTATAGAATGTTCATCCTCTAGTGGGTAAGGCAAATTCATGGACGATAAGTCCGTCAATGACTGCTATTCAGGGTGGCTGTATTTCTCCTCCACTGTCGGAGATGCTATACCTCTTCCCCACCAGCTGGCCTACCTCACTGGGCTGGCTGCCCACAAACAAGTGGCAGAAGAGGCTGCTGCGAGGGCTGCGTGGGTTGCGAGCCACAAAGGCGAACTGGCACTCAGTGGGTATCCAGGTGCTATACAGGATGCGCTTGAGGGCATGCGCCATAAGCAGAGCCTGCAGGAGGAGAAGAGGAGGAGGAAGGGGCAATGAGGTCAAGCAGTTGGCAACCCGCGTCCTCACCAACCAACCATTGGGCTGCCTCATCCAAGCAGAGAAGGCCTCCCCAGCTCCTTCGTCCTCAGGATATCCTCACCACAACCCAGCAAGGTGGGCCAGCCGGAAAACAAAACGGGACCCCCACCCAGCCTGGCACAAGCCCCAGTTAACGCCTCATAAGGCAAGATGGCTCCTAGGTCCGGCATGCTGTCGTGCATCAAGCCATGGCCCCGCTCCTACCTCCCCCTCTGCGTTGTACATCTTCAGGCCCTGCAGGCAAAACTTGAGGACGACGGATCGCCGCCTGGGGCAGTCCTGTGTTCCGGGAGAGCAGGATGAGAGATGGAGAAAAGGAGAAACGGAGTCAGAAATGGCACACCAAGGAGACTCGCTTGGCTCTTCTAGACGCACAAAGATTCCAAGCAGTGACAATTCCCTTTTGCTCCCCGCACCTCTAGAATTTTGGGGCCTTGTAGCATGCACATCCCAGGGGCTCAGAGACAGAGCTGGTTTCACAGTGCCAGAGTAATGACCCCCCCCCCATATAGGGGGAAGAAGCATTGGGGCTAGTGCCTCTAAGCACGTGCAGAGGGCTAATGTGGCCACAACCAGCTCCAACTGCTTACCTTCAGGCGTTGGAGCTGCTGTTGGATGGCCAGAGCTTTTTGCTGGAGCTCTGTGTCCTCGACGGTAAAGGAGCCCACATACTGTTGGCAAGGGAAGGAGGAGAGTGAGAGAGGAGAATACCCTGGGGAGCCCTTCTAAGGACCCACGTGGAACACCAGGGAGGACCGGGAAGATGAGGCCTCTGGGGAGCAATTAAGGGAGATGCACCTCAAACCTCCACTGCCCCCCTTGCAAAAAAAGGGGGGTCTGACAAACTCCCTAGACTAGAAGCTGAGCTAGGGTGGCCCTCTCCTTTCTCTGGGATTCTCTCTTCCTCTTCTTTGATCCTTTGCAAGGTTTTCAGATGGGATGCGGGTGGCACTGTGGGTTAAACCACAGAGCCTAGGACTTGCCAATCAGCAGGTCGGCGGTTCGAATCCCTGCTATGGTGTGAACTCCTGTTGCTCAGTCCCTGCTCCTGCCACCCTAGCAGTTCGAAAGCACGTCAAAGTGCAAGTAGATAAATAGGTACCGCTCCGGTGGGAAGGTAAATGGCGTTTCCGTGTGCTGCTCTGGTTCACCAGAAGCGGCTTAGTCCTGCTGGCCACATGACCCGGAAGCTGTATGCCAGCTCCCTCAGCCAATAAAGCGAGATGAGCGCCGCAACCCCAGAGTCGGCCACGACTGGACCTAATGGTCAGGGGTCCCTTTACCTTTAGGTTTTCAGGGGAGTGGGCTGAGCAGCAAAGCAGGCTTCCACCCAGGCTGAATGGGAGGAGGAGCTATGGGCTGCCTCCGTGGGCACAGGTGCCCCTGCAAAGCCAGGCAAGGCAACAGAGGAGGCAACCATGCTCTCTTTCCAGATTCCTGACCATGGGATCAAGGCAGGCAGGATCTAGATCAGCCACTCTACCCCACATCCTCTCCTCACCCTCCCAAGTCCTCGCCCTCTCTTTCATAGACACCTAGACAGCTGCCATCCATGTAGCCCAGTACTGTCTACACTGACTGGCAGCGATGGCTCTCCTGCATTCCAGACTGAGGTTTTACCTGGCTTGGAATTGAGCCTGAGACCTTCTGCATGCAAAGCAGATGCTCTACCCACTGCCCCCCCCCGAAAGCTGCCTTATACTGAGTCAGTGTTGCCTACACTGACTGTCAGCAGTGGTTGGCCATGGTTTCAGGCAGGGATCCCTCCCAGCCCCACCTGGAGATGCTGCCAGTGGAGATTGAATCTGGGACCTTCTGCATGCCAAGCAGCTGCTCCACCCCTGAGCTATTACGATCCTTCCCCCCCTCCCCCCCCCCCACAAGAGTGAAAGCCCAGCCCAGCCTCACCTCCGCCAGTTTGGCGATGACCCGCCCGCCCCTCTGCTGGTGGTGGTGCGGGGAAGCCAGGGGCTCTGGCCCTCCCCAGTACTCGGAGCGCTGCTTCTTCATGGCGCCGCCGGCTGGGATCGCTCCGGGGGTTGCTGCGGGGATGGAGACAGGGAGATGGAGGGAGGAGACGGCCTCTCCCCGAAGAGGCACCGCGGATGCCCAAGCGGCATGGGAGGAAGGGGCACCTCCGCCCCCGCACTGGCCCCCAAAGAAAATGATGGGGAGGGGGCGCTGGGTGCCAGGAAAGAGATATTGGGGGGCGGGCGAGGAGGAGGAGATGCCCCAGGAGCAGTTCCTGGGGTCCCCCCACCCCATAGGAAGCCCCAAAAGGAGAAGAGCTCCTCTTCCCACGACGGGAGATCAAGGACCCGGGGGGCGCTCTGCACGCGCCCAGAAGCCTCCTTCTCCCATCCTGCCACAGGAGGAGAAGGATGGAGAAAAGCCGCCGCCCTCCCTCCCTCCCTCCCTCCGCGCAGCCCTCACCTGGCAGAGGCGGCGTGGGAAGCCGCCGCCGCCGCGCATCTCCTCCGCGCCCAGGCGCTCCGCTCTCCGCAGCTGCAGCAGCAGCATCTTCCCGGCCCCTGCTCGGCCTCTCCGGCCCGGCTCACCTGGACGCGCCGCCTCCGCATCCCGGCCGACCAATCAGCGGCCAGGAATGCGAGCCCCCGCCCCCGGCTGCGGAGATGTAGCAGCGGGTGGGGGGCGGCGGCGTAGAGCGACCTGCAGCGCTTAGGCCTGGCGAGAGCTCCCCACCCGCCCTTGCTGGGCACAGGCCCACAGCCCCCTCGCCTCGCCCGCTTCCCTTTAGAGCAGCTTCCCATCCAGGGAAGCTCTGAGGTCTTGTTACCTTCAAAAGAGACAGGGCACCGCACAGAACAGCCCTCCCCGGCCAGCGAGGGGGCGCCCCCAGAATCATTTGCAACAGAAGCAGGGGTGCCAACTTGAATAAAATACAGGGGTGGGTGTCCAAGTAAACCCCGCCCTGCTGCCAATCAACCACATGACGTGGTGCATGCAACCATATGAATGGCAAGTCCCATCAACTTTGGGGGAGCCCAAGCCCCTCAAATATTTTATTGTGCGGGGGGGGGTGGGCAAAGAGATCTTGGCCTTTAGGAGTTGACTTCTATGGATGCAAGCATTTCCTCAGAAGGAAAGGGGGTACACTTTTGGGGGGCTGTGGACCCTTTTCATAATCTGATGAAAGCTATGTGGACTGCGGGACGCGTTGCTGGGTCCCTGCTCCTGCCAACCTAGCAGTTCAAAAGCACGTCAAAGTGCAAGTAGATAAATAGGTACCGCTCCAGCGGGAAGGTAAAAGGCATTTCCGTGTCCTGCCAGAAGCGGCTTAGTCATGCTGGCCACATGACGTGGAAGCTGTACGCCGGCTCCCTTGGCCAATAAAGCGAGATGAGCACCGCAACCCCAGAGTCGGCCACGACTGGACCTAATGGTCAGGGGTCCCTTTACCTTTACGTGGACTGCCCCTCCCCCACAATACTTTGCATATTTTTATGGCATTGGGAAAATATTTTTTTGGGGGGGATGGGGCAATTCACAGACCCTTTAGGGATTTGTGGATGAAAGGGGAACCCCTAGTCTGTATGGAAAGCAGCCCATTCAAATAGCCCAGGGTGGCAGGGCAGAGTAGGACGGTTTGAGCACTTAGGTGGCCCTTTAACCAAAGGGCACCTCCATGGTTCCTGCCTCCTGCCCCAACATGTGCAGAAAAAGGGCTCATTCCTTGCATGCCTCCATCCCATCCTGAAAGGCTGCACCTGTGGAACATCTGTCTCGGAGCTCCTGAAGCCCCTTTCCCTGCACAGCACGCAAAGTAAGTCACAAGAACATAGGAAGATCCTTGCTAGATCTGGCTAATAGTCCATCTAGTCCAGCCTTCTGTTCTCTCAGTGGCGACCCAGATGCCCCAATGGGAATTCCAAAAGCAGGATTTTGGAAACCTGTATCCCCAAATACAGGGACACGGGTGACGCTGTGGGTTAAACCACAGAGCCTAGGACTTGCCGATCAGAAGGTCGGTGGTTCGAATCCCTGCAACGGGGTGAGCTCCCATTGCTCGGTCCCTGCTCCTGCCCACCTAGCAGTTCGAAAGCACGTCAAAGTGCAAGTAGATAAATAGGTACCGCTCCGGCGGGAAGGTAAACGGCGTTTCCGTGCGCTGTTCTGGTTCACCAGAAACGGCTTAGTCATGCTGGCCACATGAGATGAGTGCTGCAACCCCAGAGTCGGTCACGACTGGACCTAATGGTCAGGGGTCCCTTTATCTTTATTCCCAAATACAGGCTTCCAGGAGCCTGTATTCAGAAGCATTGCTGCCTCCCACTGTGGAGGTGGAACATATAGCCCCATCCTCCTGGAATTATTTCCCTAATCTTTGGAAGCCATCCAAGTTGGTGGCCATCAATGCGTCTTGTGGGAGCGAGTTCTAGAGTTTAAGTATATGTTGTGTGAAGTTGAACAAAAAGAACAAAAAACTAGGATGGACAAAATAATCACAACACCCCACCCCCCAGAAGTGACCTTGAGGCAGAATTTATTTTTGCAGACAAAAGAGGACAATTTTGTCAAGGGGAGACTGGAAACAAGCCACTTTCCCGGGAAGAATTAAAGCACCAGATTTGGGCCCGAGAACATTGCCAAGACAGAAGGGACAGATGGTTCCTGAACACACAAAAAGGGGGGCGGGGCAGAACAGGAGCAGGAAGTGGTTCGAAGTTAAGGAAGGAGCTGGGATAATGTGTGGAGGAACTCTTATTAGTGAAGGTTGTCAGGGTGACAAGACATGTCTGGCTGTTGCAAGCTGCCCTGCAAAGATTCTGCGGGGGGGGGGGGAGGAAATCTAGGAAGGTACCTCTACCCTTAAAGGCAAGGTAAAAGGTAAAGGGACCCCTGATGGTTATGTCCAGTCACAGACGGCTTTGGGGTTGCTGCGCTCATCTCGCTTCACTGGCTGTGGGAGCCGACATTTGTCTGCAGACGGCTTCCGGGTCATGTGGCCAGCATGACTAAGCCGCTTCTGGTGAACCAGAGCAGCGCACGGAAACACCGTTTACCTTCCTGCTGGAGCGGTACCTATTTATCTACTTGCACTTTTGTGTGCTTTCGAACTGCTAGGTGGGCAGGAGCTGGGACCGAGCAATGGGAGCTCACCCCTTCGCAGGGATTTGAACCGCTGACCTTCTGATTGGCAAGCCCAAGGCTTAGCGGTTTAGACCACAGCTCCACCCACGTCCCTGTCTTAAAGGCAAGGATGCCTCTAAATACCAGTTGCTAAGAATCACAGGTGGGGAGAGCCCTGCTGTTGAGCTCAGGCCTGACTTGCAGGATTCCCTTTAGGGCATCTGTGAGACCTAGATAGATTGGACTGGACCAAGGTTTCCCAAACTTTGGGTCTCCAGCTGTTTCTGGACAACTCCTATCCTAGCTAGCAGGAACAGTGGTCAGGGATTATCGGAATTGGTAGTCCAAAAACAGCTGGAAACCCAAGACCTCAGACTTAGGTTTTAAGCTGCAAAGCAAGGACTCTGGAGAAACCAAGATGCACCTGGGAAGATCTTCACCAGCATATTCCGGATCTTATATAGCAAGGATGTTAGACCTCTGGCCCTCCAGGTGTTGAGGGAACAGAATTTCCATCAGCGCCAGGCAGCATGACCAACGATGATGATGGGAGTTGTGGTCCAACTTGGGGAGCCCTGCCACCGTTCCCGCAGCCTTTCCTTCTAGTGAGCCCTGGCAGTGCTGCTGCTGGACTCCTTCCTGTTGATGGTACTTTTATGACCTGACTTTGTGGGATGTGCTTAATCTGAAGTAATGCCCGGAAAGGCCAGAGGTTCAGAATGACAAGGGGAAGACAAAAGATCTTGGGAAGCCCGTCTGAAAAGGGTAACATTTGTCCTTGAGAGATGAGTGGGGTGGGATGAAGACACACTGTGCCTGTGATATCCAGCAAAGTGGCCATCTCCAACGGACAGGTCAGACTTGGTTTTGTCCCAAGCTCTTTTGCCAGTTTTCTTAAGCCAACCCTGCTTGTCACCCAAAGGAGGCAGTCAGCTTTGCACTGGGCTGTGAATGCCAAGGAGAGAAGGAAGTGCTCTAGGATGGGATCTAAATGGAGGATGGGGAGGTAACATTTTCCAACTGAAGACTTTGGGGGAAAGGCATTTGGATCACAGAACTGCCCCGTCGCTTTGGGCTGCTGTTCTGAGGGGGCATTCAGCCTTTGGCAGACCATGGGTGGCTGCATGAGTGGTTTTGGTAAACCTCTTGTATCTGGACTCAAGCACTGCTGCTAAAACAGATGTCGGGCCATTTAAAGTCTTTTCTCCCTGCCCTGTAAAGGCACACGGGTCTCCACAACAGGGTGTGTGTGTCTCTACCGTGTGCTCCTGTACATTTGTGCACCATCCCAAAGTGTTAATGCCAAGCGAGAGCCCAGATGGCCGACACCGCCTGCATTTTCACCCTTGACCCTGGATCACAGGATCCCCGCTGCCCAGGGTGCCGCCCGGCTCAGTTTTACGTGTTGTAGTATGGGTACACAAAATGTGTTTTATTTATAAAAGGAACCTTCTAAACCTCTGTGAATTAAGGAGTGAGGAGCAGGAGAGCGAGGGTGGAATGTAGCAGACAAAAGTGAGATCCTGACGTTTTCTTAGAATCATAGAATCGAATCATAGAATCATAGAGTTGGAAGAGACCACAAGGGCCATCGAGTCCAACCCCCTGCCAAGCAGGAAACACCATCAGAGCCCTCCTGACATATGGTTGTCAAGCCTCTGCTTAAAGACCTCCAAAGAAGGAGACTCCACCACACTCCTTGGCAGCAAATTCCACTGTCGAACAGCTCTTACTGTCAGGATTCTTGAAATGAAGGTGGTCATCTGCAACCTCAACACTTCCAACAGCTGCCTGCCTAATCCACCAACACTGCCATCTCTCCCGCCCCAGCCATCTCCCCCCAAAAAGAACTGGGCCAGAAATGTGGGCATCTGATAAAAGACCCAGGTCAATGCAGAGCACGTGTTTTGCATGCAGAAGGTCCCAGGTATGGCTGGGCAGAGATGCCTGCCTGCAACCTTGGAGAGTCACTGCTGCCAGTCAGCAAAAACAACGCTAAGCTAGATGGACCGATGGGTCTGACTCAGCACGAGGCAATTTCCTATGTTCCTAGGGTTTCGTGGAAATGAAGAATTTAATTAAATCCAACCGGGCATCATCAACAACTTTGGGAAACAGTGGCCAAAAGATTCCCAAGCCCTCTGTTGAGATGGTGCTTCAGGGCACTTCTGAGCTGCAAGCAGGATCCTCTTGGCCCATGAAAGAGCTGGGGCTATCCTGGGATGGCTCTGGGGAGCAGGCTTCTCTCTCCCGCATCCCAACCCCCCAGGCCCCAGCCCCACACTTTGTGGGTGTCTGCAAAAGACCACACCCCAGACAGGTGTCAAGAGTCTACTTTTTATTTTAACAAACAGCATGTTCCTTTGCTTAATGGCTCTAATCATTTGCTCTACTTAGATTGTTCTCGGTCATTTTCTTTTCTCTTTTTTTTCCTTTAAAAAAAGGGGAGAGGGAACAAATGACGAAACCTGGTGTTCGTTTCCCCCCCTCTCTTTCTTTACAGAACAAGTTTCAAAAGCTGGATTCAAGAAGAACTTTATGTAAGCTTGGTTTTCAGGCGACATTGAAACACTGGGGGTCGGGAGCATCTAAGCTAAAAAAAAAAAAAAAAACCCACAAGAAAGCACAACAAGGTAATGAAGAAGGCGTCTGTGGGGAAGCCCCCCGCCCCCCCATCTGGCACCCAACTCTTCTTTTGAGAAGACTTGCTCACCCCAGGGGGTTCACTGGCCTGCAAGAACCAAGCAAGGCACCCAAAAGGCAGGAGGAGAAGGGAGGAGGAGGAAGAAGTGCCCTGTTCAGAAAGTCTTCCCGGGGATCCTTTCCACTTTCTAAAAATATAAAAATTTTCTTCTGCAACCTGTTTCAAAAGCCCAAAATTCAAAGGCAAGGTGACCCTGTACAGATTAACCTTCTCCTTCTTTTTTAATTTCAAAAAGAACAGTTCTATGTTACTGATTAAAGGTTCTGGAGGGGAAGGGGTCAGGTAGATGGGAGAGGGGAAGAGGGTGGGTGGCGAGAAGGCACAGAGGGCAGGACCTAGATCTAAGGGGAGACGCTTGGATTATTAAGTGCCACTTTGACTGGCTGGCTTTCACCGCTGCTGAAGGAAGTGGGGGGAGAAGAGAGAGATGTTTGAAAGCATCAGGAGGAAGAGACAAAGGTGGCCTTGCACTTTGCAAGCAAGCGTGTGAGATCCCCACCCCCTTGTGCCCTGCCACTCCGGAGGGAGAAGGGGTTACTTTTTGGCTCTCAGGGACTTGCGCATGGTGGTCTTGCTCTTCTTGGCCGAGGGCTTCAGGTCCTTCCTTGCGCTGGTGGCTGAGGAGGGCTTCTTGGGGGCAGAGAGAGTCTTGAGGGCCGGGCGGGGCGGGGCAGCTGGCTTGGCTTTCTTGGCCTTGGGGGCCTTGACCTTGGGAGGGGGGGCTTTGGCCTTCCCACGGCGGGCCACGGGGGCTTTGCGGGGCTTGGGCTTGGCCTCCCGCCGCTTTGCCAGTGGGGGGGCCCTGTTCCGGGCCTTCGGCGGGGGCCGCTTCTGCATCCTGCCAAGGAAAGGAAAAGCTCTCAGGGCGGGCCCTGCAAGCCCAGAGGCAACCTCAGCCCCTGCCTCTTCACAGCAGGCCAGGTGGCCCAGGAGGGCTGCCACGACTGTTAAAACTACCTGGACCCAAAAGTGCCCCCCAACAGATACCTTTTCCTTGGAGGGGGCTCTTCCTCCTCTGACTCCTCCTCTGACTCCTCCTCTGACTCCTCCTCTTCCTCTTCATCCTCCTCTGACTCTTCCTCTTTCTGTTTCTCTGGAAACAGGACACCGGGGCTGCAGGGGGGGAAAGAAGGAACACCCCCAAGAGGAAATAATCAACTCACCAGGTGGGAAAGTGGAGCTCAATGGGAGCAAAAGGGGCAGGATCCTCCTCTCTCCCATACCTTTAACCACCCAAGGCTTTAGAACAGGGTGGGGGAACTCTGGCCCACGGGGGGTGGTGGTCCAGTTTTGCCCGCAAAGTCACTTCCCCAAACCAGGCCCACCTGTCAATCATCTGATGTCAGCTGGTAGCCAGGGAGAAGTGGGAATCAATCCTGCTGAAGGCTGCTTCACTAGGGGGCTGCTACCTATCAGTCACCTGACATCAGATGATTGGCGGTTAGGGGCCTGCGGGGTGGGAGATGAAACGATCTGGACCCGCCAATCAAAAAGGTTCCCACTCCTGCCGTTAAAGAGAGTCAGCTGGAGGACAGGTGTGTTTGTGAGAATAAGGTTGGCTCGAGTATTTAAAGCACTTCCTCAACTTCTTCCTCACCTTGCCCTGTCCCGCCTTGCACCTTGGAATCTCAGGTGCTTCCTCCAAAGGCAGAGGCTGCCCCCCTCAACCCCGTTACCTGGGATAGTAGGGGAAACACAGCTGGAAGGTGCCACTGAAGCCCTTCCCGGAAATCTGCTCCATCCAGCCGTACTTCTCACACTTCTGCAGGGTCCTCTTCAGTAGGTGGACTGTGGGGTGGGAGGATGATGGCATCAGGAGGGGCACCAGCCTCTTGAGTTTTGCACACCCCAACAAATCCCTTCCCTGCCACGGAATGGCCTCTTTTGCAAGCCCCATTACTTGGGATTCTGACAAAGAGGCCAATTTTGAGCCGCCTCTGTTCTCAGGAGTTGGGGAGGGGTTCGAGAGTTCAGGCCAAAGTTCCAAGGCTGGACCTCTGAGCATCCCAGCCTCTGCTCTTCCCAAGAAGCCGATTCCGCCCCCCCCCCACGCTGCATGGCTGTCAGAGCAGCTGGAAAGCTTGCCTTCATCTACCTAGCAACAGTTTATGCTAAATGCCTCCCCACTCCACCCCTGCTCCTCCCTCCTTTTTTTTTTTTAAGGTGAGTACCTTTGGCTTGAACTTGCACCCAGTACATTCTCCCTCATCTCTGGGTAAAGGAAAACACACACACACACACACACACACACAGACACACACTTTGAAAAGTGGGTGATGGGGCAGGAAAGCATCTTAAAACGCTGTTCCCAAAGGGAACAAAAATCAGATTCCAAACTGCCTCCCTCTAAGCCCTTTCAAAACATAGGTCAAAACTGGGCACCAAAGCCTTTCTATTTCTCTCTCCTCCCCCCCCCCCGGTCTCTGTCTGCTCCCCTATATTTGCAACGAGTATTCTGAGCCAAGTGGAGGGGCTTTTGCTTCAACCACTGCCCCTGCCCCCAAGATGCCTGAGGCAGGGCGGAAAAAGCACTCTGGCTTTGTGTTGAAGGAGGAAATAATCCAGGCACAGGCTGTGAGATATGAGCAGCAGCCCACGGACTTCTCCTTGTGGAGAAGGACAGAACAGGCTGCCTTGAAAGGGCAGCTAGAAGGGAGCCCATGTGGAGAACTGGGGTGTGTGTGTGGCTTCCATTAAGCCCTGTGTCCTTGCCAAGGCTCAGTGTCTTTTCAAGAGCAGGCGCTCTCCTGGAAAAAAAATATGCGCGCGCGCGCGCACACACACACACACACACACACACACACACACACACACACAGCCTGCACACGCTTTCTCCCAGCAGGTCTCCTGCAAACCTCACCACTGGGCTATTTTAAAACCCAAGATCTGAGAGGGGGAACCTGGGCTGTAAAGGCAATCAGTGGAAGAAGGGAGTGAGGGAGGATCGCACAGGAATTTCATTTGCCAAGGCTCTGCTACTGCAATGTAACCCCTTGTCCTGGTTGCTCTTTGAAGCCCTCGCCCTAAACCCACCTAACCTCCAAGGCTCTTCTCTGCAGATGTAAATGACCTTTGGCAGAAACCAGGGGCCCCAGTAATCCAAGCATCACCCACCTTCCCTACACCTGACAACAGGTGGCGATGGCTGGTTGCCACTCTTGTCTTTTCCTATTTCTATAGATCTGGGCGCCCCAGAGAGATAAGAGGAAATACACTGGGGGGGGGGGTTGAACTAGATAACCCCCAGGGTGCCTTCCAACTCTACAACTCTGCGATCTACGCATTAGCCCCAAAGTTAGGGGCTTGTAGCCTGCGCACAAACCAATGAAATGTGTCAGTCTCCTTCCCACCCCTGCCGCACCCCACGGCTGAGCCCTGCTGGTATTCACTTTGGCCAGTGCAGGACCCTCCCAGATGACAGGGGGATTCTTTAGCTGCGATTCTTGCACTGCAGGGGGCTGGACCAGATCATCCTTGCCTGCCTGCGTCCGTGGAACTAGGTCTCTCCCCTCTGTGTCTCCTTACCTTGGAAGCTGGAGTTTGACCCTGGGTGATTCTCCAGAACATATTTCTTCAGAGCAGTGGTGGAGCAGGTCTTGGGCTCATTCATGGCCGCAATGGCGGAGAGGATGGCATCTTCCATCAGGCTCCCACCCAGAAGGGGCTTCTCCCCAGATTTCTTCAGCTGAAACAGACAGTCATTATGGTAACCCCCAGCCCAAACCAGACACAGCCCCCTAAGCTGCTTGCTCTTGGCAGGCCAATGGAGGAGGGGAGCCAGAGGGAATCAAGTTAAAGGGAGCTGGGCTGCTCCCCCACACACACACCTGGAAAGTTCCAGAAGCTCCTTTCCCTGTGATCTGCTCCAACTGGCCCTTCTCCACTGCTCTCTGCAGAGCATTCTTCAGCAACTGAGGTCTGTGGGAGGGAAGAAAAGGAGCTTTAAGGCCATGATTGGCAGAGAGAGCGGCAAAGACCACACAGTCCCTATCTCCCAGCAGCAGGGAGATCCTGCTGAAAAGAGGGAGGATGGCTGAGACTGCCTCCCAGGAGGAAGAGTGATGCTTCTTTCCTGGGCCTGAGGCTGACACAAAGCCCTCCTGGGTGGCCCTTCCTTGAAGTGGAGGAGATTCTTCTCCCTCGCGGGATGCAGAATGGCTTCTTCTGTCCACAGGCTGTGAACTGGAGCACCAAACCCTCGCACAGACTACCAGCCAAGTAGCTACACCCTCCTTTTCCCCTCTTGTTTTAAAAATCCAACTACAGTGGTACCTCGGCTTACAAAGGCTTCGGGTTACAGACTCCACTAACCCAGAAATAGTGCTTCAGGTTAAGAACTTTGCTTCAGGATGAGAACAGAAATCGTGCTCCAGTGGCGCAGCAGCAGCAGGAGGCCCCATTAGCTAAAGTGGTGCTTCAGGTTAAGAACAGTTTCAGGTTAAGTACAGACCTCTGGAACGAATTACCGTATTTTTTGCACCATAACACTCACTTTTTTCCTCCTAGAAAGTAAGGGGAAATGTCTGTGCGTGTTATGGAGCGAATACCTGCGGGTGATGGGGGGGATCTGCTGCAGTCGTGAGCAGAGGATCCATGGTTCCCCTTCCTTCCCTCCTCCGTGGTTACAAAGCATGCATCCTCAAGATTTTTGCATTGGGCTACTCCAAACTCACTGTCAGATCACATGTCTGTGGCCACAGCATGAACTACAAAAATCATATATCCACTATTTCGTTTAGAATATTTTTTTCTTGTTTTCCTCCTCTAAAAACTACGTGCGTGTTATGGTCTGGTGCGTGTTATAGAGCAAAAAATACGGTAAGTACTTGACCCGAGGTACCACTGTATACTTCAAAACATTTGGAATAAACCTAGAAGAGTTTAAGGATTCCTTTTTTGTGGGGAGGAGGATCACAGGAGCAGTGGGACGAAACTAATTTTGAGCAGGAGTGGAAGCTGCCTTCTACCAAGCCTGGCTGTCTGACCACTGAGCTCAGAATTGAGCTTTCTTTACAGCTCAGTGGTGGAGCACCTGCCTTTCATGCGGGGAGCCCCAGGTTCAGTCACCACTGAGCTGTAAAGAAAGCCATTTCCACTGCTCTGGCTACAATGGCGGGACACTCTGAACATAGGAACACCCCATAGGTTCATGTCTCAGGTGAGAACATCAGTTCGTACCCAAAGATAGTCCTACTTGAGTAGATGCAACTGATGGACATGGCTCAGTTCCTCTCATTGAAATGGGTCCACTTCTGTGAACATGGTACCACCCGTGTTCCCAACAGGGAATAATCCTTTGCTGCTAATGCCAAGTCAGAAGTTGTTGAAGAGTCACCTGCTGTCAGAGGGCAGAGCCTAAAAGCAAGAAGTCCTGGCTGGTTGGCCAGCCAGTGCCTCCTTCCTGCCCTCCCCCTTCCAGCCCTACCTGATGTCCACCTTCAGCTTCGGGTAATACTGGGAGACATATTTCTTGATCAAGCTGTAGGAGGCCTCCTTCGGCTCGCAGAGGCGTGTAAAGGCCAGCGGGAGGATGTCTTCCAGCTTCACCTGCTGCTCTGGGCTGGACGCCGAAGAAGAGCTCCGCTGTGGAGGAGAGAGGTCGGAAGCAAAGCAAGTCTTAATTTCTTCCAATACATTCCTAGCCCCGCTTTCTACATGTTCTGTTTACAAAGCAATTGTCTGTTCTAACCATCACGCCCACATCACATGCTTAAAGCACATCCCACTCCCCAGCAAAGAATCCCAGCAACTGTAGTTTACCCCCACAAAGCTACATTTCCCACAACCCTTAAACTACAGTTCCCATAATTCATTGGTGGAAAGTCATGTGCTTTAAATGTATGTGGCAAATGTGGCTTTTATCTCAAAGGTTATGTACATTTACTGTAATCCTTTGCCATCAACAGACATGGAAAAGGGTCTGCCACTAGTTCTTCGAGTGCTTCCACCACTGTGGAACGTGTGCCTTCTTCAGAGCTCTTGAAGGGATACAAAACCTGATTCAGACAAGATCCCTTGTTAGTTCTTTCAGAGAATGGAGGATTTCAACTGTGCACACTAATTACGAGCTTTGCTACCTCAACCCCTAAACCTCCCCCAGGTCCCTCAGCATTACCTTCCGGTCCCTGGATTTGGGGGCCGTTTTCCCTGAGTTCGGGGCCACCACAAAGCTCCCAGAGGCTCCTTTTCCTTTCACCTGGCGTGGAGAAAGAGGGGTCCAGTTCAGGCACCAGGCAAACTTTCCTTAGGAGGAAAGGCTGGGAAAACTTCCCTATGCCATGCTGGCAGATGCTTTCCTCAGACCTACTGTAAATTGGTTTTAGTGGTACATTTAACACCTTTGTTCCCTGCCCCTGAATTCTCCTTGGGACTGAGTGTTGGACAAAACAAATGCACTTCCTTCTCTTAGCTTCTAAGATGCTACTTTAAACCACATCAGGGCACTGTTTCTCTAGTAATCTATCCAACATTTTTGTAGTCTTTTTGTCTAAGTTAATTGTGCCCCTAAAAGCTGAGCCATTTTGTTTCTCTCCCCCAACTTGTTTTGACAAGATGTCTGCCATTTCTCTCTCTTTAGCTCTGCTCATCCTGCAAATAAATACTTTTTGCCAAGACAAAGCTGCTCCTGCATGAATAAAGCCTTTGAACTCTGGAAAATGTAAGTGATTGTTTCAGTCTTCTTAACACACCCAATCTGCGAGCTCTCCTAATGCTGGGCAGGCTAGAGAGAAATAAGCAAGCAAAAGAACCCTTGACCCACACCCAACTCACCTGCCGAATGACCCCTCGCTCTAGCTCCCTCTTGAGGGCCTGCTTGAGGAGGTAGCCTCTCCTCTCCAGCTCCAGTGAAGGGTACTTATGGATGATGTACTTCCGGATGGCGACAACTGACACCCCGCCTTTCTGATAGCACGCCTGGAAGGAGAGGAGGCACCTGTGACTAGGCTTACCCTATGCCAGTTGCTGGGAAAAATCACAAGCAGAGAGAGCCCTACTTGTGGGCTTCCCACCGAGGCGTCTGCTGGGTATAGTGAGAAGAGGAGGATGGCCTGATCTTGCTGTATCTTTCTTGCACAGTTTCAAGACAGGGTGCTTCATCACCCTACCTGGAGCGACTAGGGGGTCAACCATCTAGCTCAGGGTTACCAGATGGACTAGCAGGGGCTTTTCACTCGCAGGATTCCCCCAGGACGACTAGCAAAGCCCAGGCTGCTCATGACTTGAGGCATCCTCCCTTTCTGACTCAAATCAGGGTGCTCTCATAGCCATACGCTGCCTTCCTAAAGTGTGTGCATGTGTGTATTCCCCCCACCTCCAGGTGAAATGTGATGGGGGCAGATTTCTGACAGCATCCCAAACAAAGCCCTCTATAAAGACATTTTAAGCCTGGAGGACTTCCTATAGGAAACTGGGAGGTCCAACTGGCAGCTGTCCAGGGCGTCTCGTGGCCCAAATGCTGAAATCTGACCACAGCAGAGCTGTGCCCTTTGAGCTGGGAGGGCAGGGGTGTTTGCACTGGTGCTGACGATTTATTAATCGCCTTCTAAACAATCCGTTTCAAGGCGATTACAGAAACAGCAAATATGTTTTTTTAAAAAAATATTTATTAAAGTTTCAAAAAAAAAGAATTACATGAATTAAAAAAAGAAGAAAAAGACAAAAATAAAAATAGAAGAAAAAATAAAAATAGAAGAAAAAATATAAAATACAAAAAAAGATAAAAAACACTTTGAAAAAAAGAATACATCAGTCTTTCCATACCTTACATTCATTTCCTTGTTTCCCTGACCTCCTCAAACCTCCCTTCTTTGTATTCCAATTCAGTTAATTAATTCAGCAATTTCTTTCCCTCTTTGTTTTTATCTTAGTCCTTTAACACAATATATTATAACTTTGGATTCTCACCTGTTTACAGTCCATTTTTACATACACCTTTATAACATTGCTGCTTAAACCACTTAACTTCATAGAATCATAGAGTTGGAAGAGACCACAAGGGCCATCGAGTCCAACCCCCTGCCAAGCATTCATTAATTTTGCAATATTTCTGTAAATAGTCTTTAAATTTCTTCCAATCTTCTTCCACCGACTCTTCTCCCTGGTCTCGGATTCTGCCAGTCATTTCCGCCAGTTCCATGTAGTCCATCACCTTCATCTGTCATTCTTCCAGAGTGGGTAGATCTTGTGTCTTCCAATACTTTGCAATAAGTATTCTTGCTGCTGTTGTGGCATACATAAAAAAAGTTCTGTCCTTCTTTAGCACTGTTTGGCCGACCATGCCCAGGAGAAAGGCCTCTGGTTTCTTCAGAAAGGTATATTTAAACACCCTTTTCATTTCATTATAAATCATCTCCCAGAAAGCCTTGGGCACGTCCACCAAAGGTGAAAGAATGTACCTTCAGTTTCTTTACATTTCCAACATTTATTATCGGGCAAATGGTAGATTTTTGCAAGCTTGACTGGTGTCATGTACCACCTGTATATCATTTTCATAATATTCTCTCTTAAGGCATTACATGCCGTGAATTTCATACCTGTGGTCCATAACTGTTCCCAGTCAGCCATCATTATGTTATGTCCAACATCTTGTGCCCATTTAATCATAGCAGATTTCACCGTTTCATCCTGTGTATTCCATTTCAACAGCAAGTTATACATCTTTGACAAAATCTTAGTTTTGGGTTCTAGCAGTTCTGTTTCTAATTTTGATTTTTTCGCCTGGAAGCCAATTTTCTTGTCCAAATTGTATGCCTCCATTATCTGATAATAATGAAGCCAGTCTCACACTTTTTTTAATTTCTCAAAACTCTGCAATTTCAGTCTATCTCCCTCTTGTTCCAAAATTTCCCAATATTTCGGCCATTTGACCTCCATATTGAGCTTTTTCTGAGCTTTCGCTTCCATCGGTGACAGCCACCTTGGGGTTTTGTTTTCCAGTAGGTCCTTATATCTTATCCAAACATTAAACAATGCTTTCCTGACAATATGGTTTTTAAATGCTTTATGTACTTTGACCTTATCATACCACAGGTATGCATGCCATCCAAATACTTTATTAAAACCCTCTAAATCCAAAATGTCTGTGTTTTCAAGAAGCAGCCATTCTTTCAACCAGCAAAAAGCTGCTGATTCATAAGAAAGTTTAAGGTCTGGTAGAGCAAATCCCCCTCTTTCCTTTGCATCTGTTAGTATTTTAAATTTTATTCTGGGCTTCTTGCCCTGCCAGACAAATCTAGAGATATCTCTCTGCCACTTCTTGAAGCAATCCATTTTGTCCAAAATTTGCAATGTTTGAAACAGAAACAACATTCTAGGCAATACATTCATTTTTATCGCAGCAATACAGCCTAGCAGTGAAAGCTTCAAATTTGACCAAATTTCTAAATCTTTTTTTGCTTCAGCCCAGCATTTTTCGTAATTGTCTTTAAATAAATTTCCATTTTTTGCTGTCATGTTAATCCCCAGGCATTTCACTTTCTTAACCACTGTTAAACCTGTCTCATTCTGAAACCTCTCTCTCTCAATCGGTGTAAAATTTTTCTCTAAGACCTTAGTTTTTAACTTATTCAGTTTAAATCCATTAACACTTTTTTTAGTCTTTTAGCCAGAATGTCTGCAAAGATTTTGTAATCCACATTGAGCAATGATATGGGGCGGTAGTTCTTAAGCTGCGTCTTTTCAGTCTCTGTTTTCGGTACAAGTGTAATATACGCTTCTTTCCACGACTCTGGTGCCCTTTTCCCACCCATTATTTCGTTACAGACTTCCTTCAAAGGTTGTACTAACCATTCTTTCAAGGATCTGTAGTACTTAGAAGTCAGTCCATCCGGTCCTGGAGATTTACCTAATTGCATATTCTGAATGGCACCTTCTACTTCCTGTTCACTTATTTTATAGTTCAACATTAATTTATTTTCCTGAGAGATTTTTTGTAATCCATTTGTTTTCAAAAATCGATCTAAGTCAATTTCTTTCTGTGGTCCTTGTGTATATAGTTGTTTAAAGTACCTCTGGAAACAGTTTCTAATCTCAGCTGGGTTCTGTATGTTCCTTCCTTCCACTTCTAAATTTGTAACCGTATTTAATTTTTGTCTTTTTTTCATTTGCCAGGCCAACAATTTCCCACATTTATTAGCCGACTCAAATGTCTTTTGTCTCATTTGTTTAATTTTCCATTCTATCTCCTGATTCATGATTTTCATGTATTGTACTTGATATAACTTTAATTCTCTCAAAATCTCTTGCGACTTTGGTTTTGCTCTCAATTTCTTCTCAGTTTCTTTTATTTTCTCCAATATTTTATCCTTCTTCTCATTTTGAATTCTCTTCTTTAATGCATTCTGTTGTATCAAGAACCCTCTCATAACAGCTTTGCTTGCGTCCCAAATTACTCTTTTTTCCACATTGGTATTCATATTTATCTCAAAATAATCTCTCAAGGTTTTTTGGGCCTTCTTAATCACTTCTTCATCTCTGAATAAGGTGTCATTCATCCTCCATCTGAAGGAACCAGTTGATATTAGTTTCATCTCCATCTTCACAGCATTATGGTCGGAGCAGGTTTTTGGGCAGATTTCCACTTTTCTTGTCTTTGGTGCCATTCCTCTAGTTACCCATATTTGGTCAATTCTTGTCCATGTCAGTTTGGCTTCAGAGAAGAAAGTTCCCTCTCTGGCCAAGGGATTCTTTGTTCTCCAGATATCAACTAAGTCCAAGTTGTCTGTCATCTCAAAAATGGTTTTCGGTAGTCTGCCGTCCTTAGTGACTACCTGTCTTTGTGCCTTGTCCATATGCGTAGATACCACTCCGTTCATGTCTCCCATCAAAATCACATTATAATCCAAATAGTCCATCAAGGTCTCATGCAACTTTTTAAAGAATTCAGATTTCCCCTCGTTTGGTGCATAAACTCCTACTATCAAAAATTTCTCTCCTTGTGTTTGAATTTCAATTGCAATAAATCTTCCTTGGTCATCTTTGAAGATAAATTTCGGTAATAGTCTCTCCTTTGCATAAATCACTACTCCTCTTTTTTTAACCTTGTCTGAGGAAATAAACTCCTGGCCCAATATTTTATTAATCAATACTTTCCTGTGTAGCCTTGTTACATGTGTTTCCTGTAAACAAATCGAGTCCAATTGTTCCTTTTTTAATAAATGAAACACAGTTTTCCTTTTCTGGGGGGAGTTGAGACCATTACAATTCCAGGTTAAAAGTTGCAGAGCCATGATGTAGTTACTTTGCTTCTCCTCCAACTGCACCAAGTGCCTGTTCCTCTTCTGTCGGTGGTATCACCTTCTCCAGGCGGTCTTTTAATTCAGGAGGTAGTCTTGGTATGTCTAAAATTCCTCTTTCTAGTGCTCTTAACTCTTCTCCAGCTTCTTTCTGCAGGTCTTCTCCGTGGTCTCTTAAAAATCTGTCTTTGTCGTCCTCTGATCTTATTTTTATCTTTCTCCCTTTGTAACTGAAGGATAGGCCTTGGGGGAATTCCCACCTAAAGATAATTCCGTTGCTTCTCAACAGGGCGACCAAATCTCTATAATTGGACCTAAGGTCCAAAAGATATTTCGGATTGTCCTTAAATATCTCCACTTTTGACTGATGTATTTCCAAAGTCTTCTGGAAGTGTAGACTCAAGATTTTATCTCTCTCCTCTTTTGTTCGGAGGGTGATCAAACAGTCTCTCACCCTGTTCTTCTTCCCTCTTCTTCCAAGCCTAAAAGCACTCACTATCTTAAAGTTTTCCTTCTCCAAATCTGGGTTCCAAAAGTCTGCAAATTCCTGTGTAAGAAAGTCAGTCAGATGGTCTTTCTCAAGTTCAGGTAAGGCCCTCAAATTCGTTTGCTTCTCCTTCAATTCAATCATAGACAGTATTGACCTATGGTCTTCAAGTTGTTTGTGAATCGGTGGTATCTTCTCTTCTACAGCAGTTGCTATTTCCTTTGCTTCTTCAGCTGTCTTTCGGGTCGAGGTAGATTCCTGTAATAATTTCTCAATAGTTTCTGTGTTAGTATTTACCTTCTGTCCCAAATTATTAATACTTGTGGTATTTTGATCAATTTTAACTGATGCTTCAGCTACTTGTTTACTTATTCTTTCCAAAGATTCATTAATTTTACGTAATGCCTGAGCCAAAACATCTTCGGATGCCATTCCTTTGGGTTTAGATTGTGCCATTGCAGCTCCTGTTGGTAATCCAGAAGGGCCAGATGTTGATGCTCTTCGCTGCAGCCCAACGTCTGGACGAAATGATCTACCAGACCTCGTCATTTTTTCCTGAAGCAAATCTATTTTCTCCTTTCCATCTGCCATAACACTCTAGATAAGGCCAAGGTCAGTCCCACAATCAGAACTTGTTTTGAAGTGGAAAATTCCCCTGGCCCAGCTGTTGTTGTAACAATTTCAAACTTCCTCTAGGGGGACACAGTAACAGTCAAAAATTGTTGCCTTAAAATAATAAACTTTTTTTCTTTCAATCCCCCAATTCACAAAAAAGACGACAGTTTCAATTTCAGTTATTTTCCAGTTACTTTAAAACCAGGAGAAGCCAGCCAGAAATATTGTATCTCACTTGTATCTCACTTGCAGAGTTAGCTGTCAAAAAGTACTTTCACCAACAGCGCATTCACAATACGGCATTCTTACAGTTCACTGGCAACCCGTTCCCAGGTTTTAAGCGGTGGATTTTAGCTTCCCTTTTCTCTCTTTTTGCAGGGAAATACAGTTCAAACCTTTCCCCCCTCCTCTCCTGCAATCAAGGGGGGAAATCGCTTGTTTGATGTTAGAATTATAGCCCTTTTCAAATGTCTTTCAAGGTTTTCGCTTACAAGATCATTGCTTTGCTCTATTTACAAAAAACGGAAGGCAGACTTCCTCTGTTTATGCCTCTCTGCTTCGGTGTTAAATTGCTTCTTTGTTCCTTTATTTCCCAAATAAGCCTACTCACAGATAGTTGTTTTGTAGGCAAATTGTCCCAGGAAAAAGGCAGCGCTCTCCGGTAACGGCTGTGCAGCTTCGCTCCACGGAAGAAGCAGTTGACTCATAGCACCGCGCTGCTTCCCCGCTCCGCTCCCCGTAATCGGGCTCCTTGGCAAGTTGGGGGGGCGCAAAAGGTGCCCGAGTCCCACGGTCACAGGCTTCACCCGCCTGTGATTTTTTCACGGGTCCCCACTTCGCCGCAGCGGAACAGACCCAATTTCTGCAGAGCTGGTCCCTCCGGATCAGAGGGAGTCTGCCATTACCGATGGCGCCACCCCAGAAGTCTCTAAACAGCAAATATGTTTAAACCAGCAGTGCAATTGGCATTCTATTCCTGGGGAGTGAAAGGTGACAAAAAACACCACATACCTGGGGGAAGAGACACAAAGAGAAAGGAAGAGCAGCAAGAAGCCCACCCTTTGTGCTCACCTTGATTGCCTCAATCAAAATGGCATCCATCTTGGGGCGAGAAGAAGCCGCCATATGCGTCTGCTTCTGTGCTCTGGCTAGCTGGCTGGCAGAGAGAGTGGCCCAGGCAGGGATGGTCTTCTTGACTTTCTTCTTCTCCTCTTTGACTTGATCCTTCTCCCTTTACACACACAAAGGGAGAGACTCAAAACTCATGCAGGAATCTCAGAAGCCCAAATACATTTTCTGCAGTTCAGGGGAGCTCTGATTTCACTGAAAAGCAGAGCGCTGGAATCAGAAGAACTGGGCAACTGAATGTTGAAAGTGGCCTTATACAAAGCCACTTCCACTTAGCCCAGCACTGCACCCCCAAATTGTCAGGGAAGGATGGCAGCTCAGAGGTTGAGCACCTGCTTGGCATGCAGAAGGCCCCAGGTCAATCCCTGGCTGCATCTCCAGGTAGGGTTGGCAGAGACATTGGCATAACCTTTGCCCCCGGGTATGGACTGCCCCCCACATCAGTGCCCCCACCCCTTACTCCTTTTTGGCTTCCTCGGCAGGCTTCGCCTCTCCTTCCTTTTCCTCCACTTCAGGCTCCTTGGGTGGCTCTGCCTCATTAGGTGCGGCTGGTGGAGTTTCATTCTCTTGCTCCTCTACAGTCGAAGCAGATTCCTCTGAGCTGACATCAGGATCTGAGAGGGAAGAGGAAGAAGAGGGCCATGTGCAAGTTACATGCGAAGGACAAAACACACCCGTTGCAGTTGGGCAAATGGGCCCTGCCTGAGGAATGCCACAATGGGACAGATTGACCATGGCCCCTTCTGCTATGTCTCCTGACTGAAGTGACTGCTCACAAGCAGGCAGGATGGCAAAAGCCATCAGCTGGTAGCCAGAGGCTGACGTGGGGGCCGACCACTGGTGGGCTATTGGGAACCATAGGTAGTGATGGAGTTGCCTTTTTGGTACCTTTCAGCCTCCTTCACTTATAAGCTGATGAGTTGGAGGGCAGCCACTGGCTCAATTGGCAACTGGGGCTCAGTTTCCATCCCCAATACTCTGCAGGGTGGGTGTGGTGGTGAGGGCAGGCTATAGTTCAGGGGCTGAGCCCGTGCTTTGCCTGTACAAGGTGGTCTTCTTGGTGGTACGACCACGGGGGAATACCCAGTTGGCAGTGAGCCCGGTTGGCAGGGCCTTGCTGGGGACGGTTCTCACCCCTTGTGGAACGCTCTTCCTGGTAACGTATGCCCGTTTGTGCCATTACTGATTTTCAGGAGGAAATCTAAAAACATCCCTTAGCCTTGGATGGCTGAAAGATAATGTTTCAGGCAACTCTGAACTCACTGGCTGGGGGAACACTTTTCAAAACTGTTTTTAGAACACTTCTCAAAAAAAAAAAAAAAAGGAAAGGAAAGAAAGAACCACTTTTAAAATATTGTTCCTATTTTTCTTATTAGGAAGGGTGGGATGCAAACTGAAATAATAAATGCTATTAAAAATAACATAATGCATCTCAAACACCAAACTTTCCAAACTCCCATCTGAATCTCTCTGTGTGTCTCATACACACACATACAATTTCAGTAGATCCCCAAGGGTCAACTTAGAAAGCAGTGATGGTTCTCTGGCTGAAAGGACAAGGCTGCATGCGAATCAGCCCTACCATCACCACTTGACCACAGACCAAGGAGGACAACAGGTGGGAGTGGGCGTCTTTACCTGGCTTGGCCTCCTCCCCTTCAGCAGGTTTGCTTTTGGGAGGAGTTTCCCGAGCAGAAGAATTCACGGCCCGGCGGATGGGCATGGTGGCGTCTTCAGCCGTCTGGAAGGGAAACAGTGGCAAGAGCGTCACGAGGAGAGCCCAGGAGGTGCGGAGTAGGCTGGGGCAGGGGGAAGGCTCCAGAGGGAACTAGGGACACCCAGAAGGAAGCCACCATCACCCCACCATGTATTCCACCTAAGATGGAGGCAACTGCGCTGAGGATCCTTAGGAGGCAGATGGCTCCAACTTCCTGTTTCCATCAGAACTTTTGAGCATCACAGGATGTATATACATTTTAATACGTATATATTGCTTCTGTTCAGAACGAGAAGAGCAAAGGGACCCAGCGAGGGAGGTCTCAGGGGAAGCAGGGGAAGGGATCATTGCTTTGGGGTGGGGAGGGGAGGGCAGGGCAAAGGGAAGGGGGGGTGTTGGAGGCAGCCCCAACCAAGATTCCTAGAAGCAGCAGGGGAAGGAAAAGTAGAGCAGCCCTCGCAGGGGCCAGTCCAAGGGCGAGCGTGGGGAAGGGTCGGCCCCTACCTCACTCAACTTGTCCGGGGGGGCTCCCGTTAACAGTGGAAGCGCCTTACGGTGTGCGGGATCAGCTTCGGGCAGATCAGTCGCCATTTTAAATTAATGTATAACCCCAACGTGAGGGTAACACTTTGGAGCCCCAGGTTTTAACCTCAAGGGGAGAGGACTTCCTAACACAGACAACCTGAAGTGCAGAAAAGATTTGGTGTGAAGGTTAACAACGAAACAAAAACAAAGGCAACTTCATCTACCTCCCTATTGTGCTACTGAGCAGTCAAAGCAAAAGAAAACAACAAATTAAGCAGTTGCAGAGGAGGAGGCCAGGAAGCCCACTTTGTTGGTGGTCCAACAGAGAAGCTGGAAGCTCCCGTCAGAAACCCCTGCAGGTGGGAAATGGGTTTTCCTTGCACAGATTGAGGGAGGGGTGAGGGAATGTCCTCCTCCTCCGATGCCCCTTGCCCAGCACCCAACAAACCAAGGATGGAAGTGGAGGCCCCAGGGTAGGCAACCCAAGCAGAATGCAACCAGCTGGCATGTTGTGGGTGGAAACGTCCCCCTCCAGCCCCAAGATCTTATTCTACATGTGGGACGTTTAAAGACAACCCCACAGCGTTCATCAGCAGAGGCCTGAAGAGCCCAGCCGACCAGCTTCCACCCATTTTTACCGCAAAGCAGCTCATTGCCCTCACCTTCACCAGCTTATTTTTAAATGTCACAAACCTCCAGGCAGCAGAGGGCTACCTTTAAAAACAATCCCGCCAGCCACCCCCCTCTAACAAACAAGGAGTTGCAGCAACAGACCCACACAGCTCCATGGCGGGACAGCAGGGGGAAAACAAATTTGGAGTTTCAGCCTCCCATCCAGTTTCTCGAAGCAGATGAAATGTGACACTCAGGGGAAAACAACTTCTCAGCTCCACTACACTGTAATAGATCTGAAAGTGGGTGGGTGGAATCCTCATTTTTCAGAATTACAACTTTTTTTGGGGGGGTGAGAGGAAATAATTAAACTGCCTGGCGCATAAATCAGTCTTATCCCCTCCCCCCTAACCTATTTGAGGTGTGGGAAGGATGTGGGTCCGACGAGGGCAAGACATGCAACTTTAATAAAAAACAACAACAACCCATCAGGTTAAAATGCAGGAAATGAAAAACAGCATGGTGAGGTTCTAGGCCCACCGCAGGGCAAATTCCCTACATTCCTTCTGGCCTCAGGCCCACCGACAAGAAAGGTTTTACGTCCTCTCTAGAGGGGGGGATTGAGCCTTGATGGAGCGACAGGGAATACAGGGGCAGAGGGGGGGAAAGCAAATGCAGGAAGACCATCCTAAATTTATCTCCCAAAGGGAACAATGCCCTGCAATCTTTCTGAATGTTTACATCTGGCAGAAGAGACTGGAGAGAGAGACTGAGAGATCTGGGTGACACTGGGACACCTCTGCCTCTTTGAGCTCTGGCATTGTAGGGCATAGGTCCCCTTGGCTGGCATAGTCCTGTGTATGGATTTGCAAAATGTACCTTCTTCCCCTCCTCCAAAAGACCCAGAAAAAAACCTTAATTTTTATTTTAAAAAACAACCCAGATAGCCTCAGACAGCCAACATGTGTGCATTATTCCTGGTATGAAGTGTAGTAACCCCTCCACCCAGGCTAGCAACTGCCACCGCCTCCGTCTTTGCCTACAAAACACTCTTCTTCAGGCTGAGATTCCGAAGCATGTAACCCGTAAATTTCAAACCTTTGCTTAATCAAATTCAAGTCCCCACTCACCGATTTTACTTTTCTTTTTTTTTTTGCATTAAATTTTTATTCATATTTAATAAAGAACAAACAAATATATAAACAAGTAAGTTTACATAACAAACAAGTTGACAATTACATAAGTTGATTTTCCCATTTCCCGTTTTATACAAACAGAAATTAAACATACAAAATCATAAAGATAGAAAATGTTTTATACTCTGTCCTTTGACTTCCCTCCACCCTTTTGGTAAGTTTCTAATAAATTCCATGGTTACGTATTTATTTTTAATCTTATGATTGTCGCTGATAGAGTTTTTCTCTCCCCGCCAGATCATCTTATAAATCTGTTCCAATATAATTCCAAAATTTACTCCAATTTTTTTTGAATTTCTGTTCATCTTGGTCTCGTAACCTGCCTGTTAGTCTATCCAGCTCGGCGTAATTTACCATTTTAATCTGCCAATCACTTATGCCAGGTACAACCTCCGACTTCCAATTTTGTGCCAGCAGAATTCTTGCAGCTGTGGTGGCGTAGAGGAATATTATTTTGTCCTCACTTTTTATTTCTTTGCCCATTATACCCAGCAGAAAGGCCTCAGGTCTCTTGGGAAAGGTATATTTTAGTATTTTTTTAAGCTCATTATAAATTAATTCCCAAAAAGCCTTCACCTTGCTGCATAACCACCACATATGATAAAGGTCTCCCCCCACTTCGCCACATTTCCAGCATGACTTATTCTTTAATCTATACATTTTGGCCAACTTTGCCGGCGTAAGATACCATCTGTATATCATCTTCCAGACATTCTCTCTCAGTGCTGTACAGGCCGTAAACTTAATATTACTGTTCCACAATTCCAGCCACCTCTCAAAATCTATGTTATAGCCAAAGTCAATTGCCCATTTAATCGTTGCTTCTTTCACCTCCTCATCTTTTGTGTACCATTCCAACAGCATATCATATATTTTAGATAGTGTTTTGTTCTTTCCTTCTACTATCTCTATGTTAAATCTTGATTTTTTGTCATCAAAACCTGTTTTCCTCTTATCCTCTTTTAGCAGGTCGTTCACCTCATGATATTGTAACCAACTAGTAAATAAATGTTTTGTCTCTTCATATGGTTTAAGTTTGAGCCCTTGTTCTGTTTTTCTTACCAAATCTTCGTATGTGGCATTTTCCCCTTCCATATTAATCTTCTTAATTGTTGATACCTCTATTGGTGAGATCCACCAGGGTGTCTTTCTTTCAAGGAGATTTTTATTTCTCTCCCAAACCTGGTATAGCGGTCCCCTAAAGATATGATTTAGAAAGCCCCTATGGACCTTCACCTTCTCATACCAGAGGTATGCATGCCACCCGTTTACTTTTCTAAAGAATACCGAAAGTGAGCATGATGTTCAGGAGCAGGTTTCATACATTTCTGTGGGACCAAAGGAACTCCTTAGGCTTTGATTTTGCTGGTGCTTTAATGCACTCTTTAAAAAAAGAGAGCTGCCCCTCCAGAGAGCCGCCGTGTTTGAATCTTGCAAAGCTTTGTCTGTCTCTGCACAAGGCTGGTTTCAAAGCGTGGAAGCTGCTAACAGGGTTTTCCCTCTGGGAGATTAAAACCGCTATTGCACCGGAACCCCTAAGCACAGCATGAGAAGATTTTCTTCTACCTTTTTTAATCTTGTCAAGCTGTAGTAGATGCTAACAACAGTGTGGTATGGTGGTTAGAGTGTTGGTTTAGGATCAGGGAGGTCCAGGTGCAAATCTCCCCTCAGCCACAAAGCTCCCTGGGCAAACAAGGGACAGTTGCCTAACTCTCTCTTAGCCTCACCTACCTCACAGGTAGCAAGACCCTCAGGCCATGGAAAGGATCTGTTTGTCCCTGTATGTGCTAGAGCTCTCACAGAGCTCTGGGTGCGTCTGAGCACCTTCCCTGTGTGGAAGGTCACACTGCAGGTGCGTTTCAAACCACATGCATTTTTACAGGCAAAAACGAGAATCGTACATAAGACTCCAAAGGCCCAGATTTAGCTAGAAGCTTTTACATCACAAGTCATGTAGGGGATTTATGACGCCAACATTTCAAACTAAAACTAGGTGGCAAAACTACAATTGTTCCGGGAGACTTTCAGCACCTACCCAATACTCTGATCATGTATCCCAGTCCCCCAGATGTATTGGTCTACAACTCCCATCATCCCCAGCATCATACAGCTGTGCTGGCAGGGGGCCGATGGAAGCTGCAGATCAAAACACCTGTAGGGCACCAGAGGTTGGGGAAAGCTGATGGAATCATTATTTTGCATTTATAAATCACCTGCTGTTGCAGCCCTTATAGCTGTGCCCCCCCCAGTGGTAGATTAGGGAGTGCAATAAGGTTGAGAGACTTGTCTTAAGGCCGCCTAACAAGCTCATAGCAGAGGCAGAATTTGCACTGGGGCATCCAAGTTGGCAGTTCAGCCACTGAGATGCTACACTCTGCCATTTCTCAAAAGAGGTTAAAAGCGTTTCCAGGAACAATGTCAATGCCTAAATCAACACGACTCTATACTTTCCTGATGAAACACACCTACAGGAACACACCTTCCTGTGGCCCAAGCTAACTTCAGTTGGAAATTCTGTGCTGGATTAAAATAGTCCACATGGACAGCATTTCTCCTCTTCCTCCTTGTGACAGGCCTCCTGGTATCTCTGACACTGCTTGCAGGGTGGGGGAGGGATGCCTCTGTGCGCATATTTCCTGCTGAATCCAAAATGAAGCGGCTGGTCGAGCTGAATTTTTTTTGCACTGGAACCTTAAGGAATCATTGCTTGTGGATTCTGCTATAGGCAAGACAGAGATCAGAGACCACAATGGAATCACCACAATAATTATATATGGAGCCAGGCCTCTGGGTCCATCTAGCTCCCTGTTGTCTACACAGACTGGCAGCAATGGCTCTCCAGGGTTTCAGGCAGCGTCACTAAAGATGCTGTCAGGGACTGAACGTGGATATTCTGCTTGCAAAGCAGATGCTCTTCTACTGTGCTACGACACTTCCCTAATTAAAATCCAAGTACAGCAGTCTAGATTTTAGCTTTTCTACCAGAACTTGAGGGGTAGAAGCAGCTCTTGCCTGCTTCAGCCATCAGCCCAAAAGCAGGAGGTGGTAGGCTGGAGGAGGAAGGAGCTACAGAACCACACCTAGAATGTGATTCTGGAGTTGCTACCCCCACCTGATAAAAGTTTTCAAGATTCTTCTGTGTCTTGCCCATCATCCTTGAGGTTTCCTCTTCACCACCCTCAGATCTACTGCTCCTTTATGTAACTCCCATCATTCCTCCATTGTTGCTCCTTATGCCCAGAGCACCTTACCACACACCTGCACACCATCACCTCTGCTCTATTTCATCCTGCAAAGTCTTCCTCAACACCCACCTCCTGGCATGACCCTTACCTCTCCCCCCTCCCTGAAAGTAAACCAGGGCAACAGGCTGTGTGGAGGCCCTTCAGATGTTGTTGGACTCCAACACCCATCAGCAATGATCAGGGATCCTGGACCCACCAATCTCTGAAGCCCCTGACTTGCCCCGAATCCACATTATTGGACCAAACAGAGAACAGCTGCCCTTCCTCTATTTACTGCTGCCTCCCCTTTTCCTTGTGTCTCTCCTGTACAGCATTATGCCTTCCTCAGATGCCCAGCAGCCCCAGCAGCATACAAATATCCTGGCTGGGGCTGATGGAAGTTGTAGTCAAAAAGCTTTGGAGAACACCAGGTTCCCCCTGGATTTAATAATAGATTACATTCATACAGAAGTTGCCAATGTGGTGCCCTTCAGATCTCACTGGGGTCCCCAATTCCCACCAGATAGCATGGCCAATGGTCAGGGTCAATGCTGGGAGTTGCAGTCCAGGGCACCACATTGGCTGCCAGTGGAGGCTAGTCCATTAGAAGAAAAGGAGCACTGTCCTCTGCCAGTCCCCACCTTCCTCCTTACTTACATCCAACTCCGTAGGATGGCTGTGCCTATCAGTTTTCCCTCCTTGCCGTCGTCTCAATGTTGCCCTTGTGGAACTCAACAGGGGGATGAATGGGTACAAAACTAGAATTTAGTTACCTCTGTCATTGGCTCTGGCGCCGCCTACTGCTGAGCCTCCCCCTCCTTTCCTCCCAGCAGCCTGAAAAGGCACTGCTGTCAGCTCCCTTGGAATGACAAGCATTTCAAACTAGGGGGACCCAGGTCTTTTTTTGTAAAGTGCGATATAAGCACTGGCGAGGCTGCATACGCAGCACGCACATTGAAAAGCTCACCCTGCTCAAAGGCTCCTGGGAGCTGCAATTTGCTAAGGATGCTGGGGATTATTGTAGCTCCGTGTGGGCAAGCAAACTTTGGGCGTGGGGAACGTGCTTCAGCTGCCACCTAAGGCAGGTAAGCAAGGAGGAGAGAGGCTGGAGGAGTCCGTCTTCTGCGCCAGCCTGTCAGTTAGCCAGCCATGGAAACGGACCTCTGCGGGTCGGTGTGTGTCGCTTTCTGCCTCTCGTTTCTCTCTGCGCAGCAGCAGCGAAGAGGAGGATGCGCAGGGGCTGCTCCGTAGGTCCAGTCCGGGGTCGCTGCCAAGGTGTGCCATGAGCCCCGACTCCTCCCCTCCGGGACAGAGGGGCTGGCGCAGCAGCCGCGGCCACCGCCATCCAGGCCCCACCGAACGAGCCTTCCAGGGAACCGGGGCCGCCCCGCCCCCCTGCCCGGCGCGCGGCACCGAGACCAGCGCAGGCCTCCCGAGGCCAAAAGCGTCACACGGATACAAAAAAAGTGTTATGCAAATAGGAGCGCGGGCCCAACGCGCGACCTTTGACCCCGCCCGCCTCTCCCCGCCCGCCACTCACCGGCTTCAGGGCCTCCTCCTCTCCCCTCACACCCCTCTCTTTTTCGGTGAGCGAGGCACAAAGCGGCGGCAGCGGCGGCCCCTTCAGCGACGGTAGCAAGAAGCGGCGGCGGCGGAACCGGAGGGGACGCTGGGGGTTCGGCGGTGGGCAGGAAGAGGCGGGGCCTACCGGGCCGGAGCAACCAATAGCCGGCGGTGAGCGCCTTTCGAACGCGCGGCGGCGGCCAACCGGCGCCTCCGAGACGCGCGTGCGCCGCGCCGCCACGCCCGTTTGTGTTTTCTTTCCCCCTCCTTTTCCTTTTCGAATAAACAAAAACGCAGCCCGGCTTTGAACAAGGGGGGAAGGGCGCATGCGCGCTTTTGCGGCTGGGAGGAGGGGGAAGGGGAGGAAGCGAGCTTATTTTGGCGGGAAAAAGTGTGATTCCCCCCCCCCTTCAGGCGACTGCGCTCTTGTCTCGCGGCCAGCCACGCCCCCACTCCTGAGAAAGCCTCGTTCGCGTGGGAATTTTGTACATGCTCAGGAGACGGTGACTCTCACTTACCTCAAGGGGAACGAATCCCCAGCAACCCGGGATTCCTTCGTGAGGGGCAGCAATCTTGACAAGCTCAGAATCTCACCCGGTCTGGTGGTTTAAAAAAGCGGGTGGGAAGGAGTATATAGAACACTGTACATATTTTAATCCTTAAGAACAATGAGCTGGTTTATGCATAGAAGGACTCGCGCCAGAGAAGGCACGAGGCCCAAAGGCGAGTGGAATTTGCTGGCTCTCTGCACATGCCCAGGAGATAATCAGGAGCCCATCGAAAGCAGGCGCAGAGAGGACTTCTGAACCCCATAACTGCGCTCTCATTTATATGGACATGTAAAGACTGAGAGCTAATAAGGGGAACAGGCTCATCTTTGCTTGACACTTAAAAAGAGATAAGACCTGTTGTAGCGAAGCAGGGAGAAAGAAAGAAAGAAAGAAATGGTTCTGTGGCTGAAGACAAGCTCCTTATAGAAGTTCCAAGGAGACACCTGCCACATGAAATGGGAAAAAAATCCAAGGATTTTATAGAGCAGGCTTAATGGTAGTTTCCAGTGCTTGTGGTTCCTTAGTTGTAAGTAAAAAGCAAGCCCATTCATTACCAACTCATATTCACCCCCCTGTGACAACAGCCCTGCAAAGTAGGCCACTGTCTTCACTGCTGTAGCCAGACATATAATTTGGTCTCTGCTCCTCCCTCTGCTCAGGAATGGCATGCAGGAGAACATGCAGGACTCCGGGTCTTGGGTCCTACGACACGTTATGCACAGGAATGCCCCTCCTCACAAATACATGTGTGAGCATATGCAGAGTTTTTAATGAAAAATGAAACTGTTATGAAAAACGAGACTCCTTTTGTTCCTGCAAACCAGTTAAGTCACAGCCAGGCTCCTATGGTGGAGTAAGCAAACAGTGCATGAAAGACTATATTTTGACATTCTCAAATGACTGCAGGCACTAAATATATAAAACTGCAACCTTTTTGGATGAATTCAAAGCCCTGCCAAGTCTCTGCATTCTATTTCCTTGCCGCTGGACCAACCAAATGTAGAGAGCCCATGAACGAGGCAGAAAGGCTGCTATTCTCCCTTTTTTAGCAGCCCTGTTTAGGGAAGCTTTTAATGTTTAACAGACCACTCTGTATTTTAATACTTTGTTGGAAGCTGCCCAGGGTGGCTGGAGAGACCCAGCCAGATGGGCGGGGGTATAAATAATGAATTATTATTATTATTATTATTATTATTATTATTATTATTATTATTATTAGAGTGAGGCCATCTAGGTGCCTTCAACACCCTACATGAACAGGAGTATACTCAAGCCAAGCTAGTACGTACTAAGGTACACTGCACCTGAAAGTGGAGGCTCCATCTCTTGCTCACAGCTGCTGGTGGAACCATCTCAATACCACAGGTACTACCTTGCTGGGATAGACAAGCATCTTGTTTCTATTATCGGACAGTTGGTTGTAATGCAGGAAACCTTGAATTAGGACATTTTGGAAGGCTGGGATAGGGAGATGAGGTACCCTCTCCAAATGTCTAACAGCACCTTGCAAGCTATTCTCCGACATTTAATACATAATTTGTTTTAACATTTCTAACCTCCTGCACTGAAAGATGCAAGATGGGGTTTCATCAATCTGAAAAAAAGAGCCACTACCACATATATCTTATTTGGCAGAATTAAGGAGTAAAACCACCCCATGGGCAGCAGAATCTCATCTTAGTCTGCTGACTGACTGAGCCATGGCCATTAAAAGCAAACCCTCCCATATGCAAAGGAGGCAATTTTTAGTGATGTTCTCTCCTTTAGCTGCTATAAGTGTTTCCCAGGTTTTATTGTAGATTTCTATGATTGTTAACAGAGAGGAAGGGCAAATTATACGTTTTGATAAATCTATTCCACCATCCTGTTCTATTAGGGGCCAACCAAAGGCCTCAAAAGAGAAGCCCACATGTAGGACCTGGGTGCAAAAGCCAGCACTCTCTTCACTCACTCCTCACCTGTGCTCGCTCGTGACTTGGATTCAAAGCCATAGAATGGCCACTGACTTAATTAAAATAATCCTCTGCTAAAGCCATCCAAGTTGGTAGCCATCACTGCATCTTGTGGCAGTAAGTTCCATAGTTTAATTATTTCTTTTCGTCTGTCGTGAATCTTCCAACAGTCAGCCTCACTGGATGGCTCTTTTTTGGTTCTACTATTATGAGGGAGGAAAGACTCCTCTCTCTCTTCACCACATGCATACTTTTATAGGTAAAGGGACCCCTGACCATTAGGTCCAGTCATGACCGACTCTGGGGTTGCGGCGCTCATCTCGCTTTATTGGCCGAGAGAGCCGGTGTTTGTCCGCAGACAGCTTCCGGGTCATGTGGCCAGCATGACTAAGCCGCTTCTGGCGAACCAGAGCAGCGCACGGAAACGCTGTTTACCTTCCCGCCAGAGCGGTTCCTATTTATCTACTTGCACTTTGACGTGCTTTCGAACTGCTAGGTTGGCAGGAGCAGGGACCGAGCAACGGGAGCTCACCCCGTCACAGGGATTCGAACCGCCGACTTCTGATCGGCAAGTCCTAGGCTCTGTGGTTTAACCCACAGCGCCACCTGTGTCCCATTGCATACTTTTATGCCCCTCTATAATTTCCCGCTTACAATTTTTCTACACTTAAAAAAGCCTGAAATGTTGCAGGTTTCCCTCACACAGGAATTGCTCCAGCCCCTGGATCTTCCTGCACCTTCTCAAACACTACAATGGCCTTGGGTTCTTCCTAGTCCTAGTCCTACTCAAGAGTTGACCATTGAAGTTTATGGGCTTGGCCAATTTAGGGTCATTCATTTCAGTGGGTTTGCTCTGAGCCAGACTTAAGCTGGATCCAGCCTCTTTTATAAACAAATTGGCATTAACAAGGCTTCCCCCACCCAACACCACCACTTTCCAGCTTCTGCTCAAGATGGTGCATGCCATTTTCACCATTCAAGTGGGTGATCTTGGGCCAGTTGTTCACTCTCAGCCTAACCCACCTCACAGGGCTGCTGTGAGGATAAAATAGAGAGAACTATGTACACCATGTGGAGGAAAGGTGAGATAAAAATGAAATCAATCACTCTCTGGCCAAAGGCAGCAAATGATAAGCCCAGAAATTTGGCAAAAGCTTAGTGCAATCTGGGCCAGGCGCATTGTAAAGAGGGGGCTGTATCCAATGCTATTCCCTCTCTTGAGCAGGCTCATTATTCCAGCCAGTCTGCTCTAATCTACTTGGAAACTATCTATGACTTTTGTTAGCCGAACAGGAATTGCCAATTTCCCCTCTGCTCCAAGAGTGCTTTAATTTTGCTGAAACTGCAAAAGCTGTGGGGAATCTGCCTCAACCCACTATGCTTTCATGCAGAAATGCCACCTGCCTGCTTCATTAGAAAGGTTGGAGGAACTGGAAGATGAAGTGCAGGATTGGGGGGACTTCACCACCCCCATCATCCCTGACCTGTGAGCCTGCTGGGAGCTTGGAGTCTAGCAACATCACCTGTAAGGCTACTGCTTCCCCATCCCTGTCCAAACTCAAGGAGGATCAATTCTGCCTGTCCCCAGCAAGATTTGTAAAGGAAGCAGCTTTTACCTTCATGGTAACAGAAAGCTGGAGTTTGTGAAGAATGTTAGGCAGGGTGAGATTCTTTTGGTGTGTGCGCACACGCATAGAAGCCCATTGTTTATGACGGCTCTGTTGACATCAGTACTTTTCATAGAACCATTTTTAAAAAGGACTCGAAGCTTCCTGACCCAAAGCTGCTCTCTCTTTCTCTTTCATTGTCATTGTTGCTAAGCTAAACCAAAACCCAGAAATGCAGGCTTTAAAGCCAGTTAGTATTAATAACTTTGGCATGTACTTTTGCATGTTCTGCTCACTTCTCTATCAATACTCCCATTTCTTCAGACCTGCTTCCTTCAGCTGTAAAATTCTAAAAACCAAACAGCAGAGCCACAGGAGGCTGTGCCATTTTAACTGAAGCAAACTGTGCCACTTCTAAAACACCCAAACTGTTCAATAGCTCTAAGTGTTTGAATGTGGCTGTGGCTTAATTAAAATCCTTTCACAGCCACCGCCACAAGCAACTTCTATATTTTTTAGCTTCTTGCAATAAGGTGGCGGCCAGCCCCCAGGAGTTGAAAGGAGAAAATGATGCAAAATGCTCACACACACACACAATGGACTTGGGTTGCCTGAAGCAAACAGTGTGGGAATCCCCAAGGAAGTGCTGTAGAAGACAAATACCTGTAGGTGCCAACTGTGAAATTAGCAAATGTCTGTGACACTCTTTGCAAGGCAGCGGCCTGGGTCAGCTTGTAGGCCCTGCTGGAAGCCTGTGCACCTGTACCCCTGCTTTAAATGCCACAACTTCACCCCAGGGCTTTGTAAGTCTTGGCCTGGAAACCTAACTTCTTTGGGCTTACTGCTTATGAGGAAGGAGAACCCCTTCCTCAAAATACACAGAGTACAGTATTTCCAACTAAAAGCGTATTCATTTCTGACCGTAGGTCTTGTGCTTCTGTGGAATAGGCTAAGAACTAGGGCACTGCTTCAGGTGTATGGTCAGAGACTGCTGGCAAAATGGGATGTTTGCCCATGATATCCAACCAGTGTTAATTATTTTCCAGATCCACAGATAGGAAATGAATGCCATACAGCATGCAGAAATAAAAAAGCAAGGGTAACATATTCAGAGTAATGTTGGGCTCGAGTGCACCATCTGTTCCAAAAAGAAAAGAAAGAAGGAATATGTATCTTGGTTCTACTTGCATACAAAGGAAAAGTTCACACCCTGCAACTAACAACATGGCATAATTCTGTAGTCTCAAAATGTAGTGCAAAATGACATCTACCCTTCCAACACGGCACAAACAGTGTAGATAGTAGTCTGCTACACCTGTTCCCATTACCTCTGTGGTAGAAAAGTAAAAATAAAACCCACACATACAAAAAAAAACCCGCCCTCCAATCATGACTACTAACACATTTGAGATTATATGATGGTTGCAAAGTTCTAAGCCTAGGACTCTCCAGCTAATTTACTTTTAGTCAGACTTTGAACTTAAAGCTTTTGTTGCTGTTGCAAGCTTTCAACTGGCTGTTATTGCAATTGCTGATAGAGCTTCATAAAGGGACATTTCAACCCAAGTAATCTGAGTGAGGAAGTGACCAAGTTCCACACAGCTTGCTTTACGATAGTGAACGAAGAGAAAACCTTATTCCAGGCATTTTTGTTACTGGAGTCACCTCTGGACTACGGCAACTAGGCACTCCCTTGAATACTTAACAGGTTAAACAATTCCCTTTCAAAGGAAGCGAGTGTGGACCCACTTACTTATCTCCACTAACTTTGCCATAAGAACATTGACCAATGCCAGGCAGGGACAAAGTTGTCAACCTTATTGGAATAAATAACATGCTAGCAGGACTGGCACCTGCTTGCTCAGAGAAAACCAGGCCTTCATTTCTAACAATGCTGTGAAGAGTAACAGGGACCCTGCCAAGCTCCCAGTGAAAAAGACAAAAACTCTCAACTCCTTTTCTGTTACTACTAGTTTCAGCAGCAAACAATTTGAATCACACCCATTTTCCATACAGAAGATGTAACAATGCTTCTTCATGCCGCTGCTGCAGTAGAATTTTCATCTTACGGAAAGGTGAGCGGCCTTGACCCAGTCACTCCTTGGCTGAAGAAGGCAAGGTCAGGAGCAGAGCTCAGTGTTCCTGCACCGTTTAAAAAAAAAAAATTAAGAGGGGGAAATACCGTACATAGTGAGAAGATTCTCGGGAGCCAACCCAAGGAAGAAGAAGGTACCCCCTCAGCCTGACTTGCCTTGAAGCATGATCCGAGTAAAGCCTGCAGAAGCCTCCCCAGAAACACTTAAACAGTTTTCAGTTTCCGGTGATCACATGTAAACACAGCAACCCCGTAACAAATGAAGTAAAACAAGGCTTATTTTGCATTTTCTTTTGGAATGACAAGGCGAGGCCATCCTAGACTTCCACAAATTGCAAAAAGCAGCCCGAGGGGTGGCTCATTTAAGAGCAGATGAGCCATCACAGGGAGAGACAGCAGCTGGTTATCTCAGGTGGCCAACAGAGATCAAACTTATTCAGATGGAGAAGGTGCCTTACGGAGAACAATCTACAAATGGAAAAAGCTTCGTGGAGGTGTATTGGGATGTGCGGACATAGCACACACACACCCCCAACCGGATAAAATTGGCCAAGCAGAAATTCTGACACCGCGAACCATTAACCACATTATGTACACTCCTTTCACCTCGAAGGGAGGGAAAGCAACACACTCCCCCTAAGGGCAGGCGGGAGGTGTAAGAGATTTAATAAGCACCTTATTGGAGGATAATGCTCACAAGGAAGCTGCAGCCGTACTGACTCTTCTTGCACATTGTAAACCACCTGCAGCAGGGTGCAAAGGTTGGTGAACATACTTTGGCTTGCCGCACAGAAAATCCATCCGTAACAAAACCTTTCCTAAAGAGTGACCCACCTCCTCTTTATTTACTGCTTTAACTTCCTCCCTCCCTGCTTGCCCAATAGATTTGGGCAAACAAGCCACGGGGGGCAGTTCAGGTCAGGAATGTTAATGCCCCCCCCTCCGAGGGAGGCAGCATGCCATGGCTTGAGGGGGCCAGGCACCTTCAAAGCTGCCATCAAAAGAAGCCACTTTCTTGTGCTTTTAAACTTGCAAGGTTTGTCTTTATTTTGTTCTTTATATTTTGAAAGTGAAAAGAAATAGTATCGAGTCAATTTCTTTCTTTTTTTAAATATTTGTTCTATGTATTTACAAGCCTTAAAGTTGCTCTAAAGGTTCTGAAAGTATCACTAGTACTTTCTGCTGCTTCTTTTTTCTTCTTTCTCCAGGATAGCACTGTTTTGCTTTGAGCAAGTTATTTTTCCAAGCAGTCTGGTCCACAGCCGTTTTCTCAAACGCGGTTTTCCTTCAGCTCCAAGGTTATGCTTTGTTGCTTTTGATTTTTTTAAATTGTGGAAAGCAAGCTGAGAGGCAGGCGGAAAAAAATTGAACTTTTTTTTAAAAAGGAAAAAAAAAATCATCTCCCTCATCCTAGTTCATTCCCAAACCCCTTTAGAATTTAATACACAGATACCGTGCTTTGAAACAAAACTGAGGTGGCTCTGAAAAGGGAGGGAAATTTATTTATCTGTGTGTTTTTTTGTCTATTATACAATTTGCTACAGAAACTGCAAATTTAAAAATTACACTGACATTTGCAGTTCTTAAAATAATAAATTAAAGTTCTCACTTTTTGTCTAAAGAGATTTGTTTCTTTTTAAAGTAGGAGTCCTTGTTTAAAAAGGAAAAATAAAAGATTAAAACAGAAAATATTTTTCTATAAATAGATGTATTTTGGTTTAGTGCTCCTGCCCTCAGGTTTGAAGTGGACTTGAATTTTCAAGTACTTTTTGTCCTCCATGATCGCCTTTGCGTTTATATCGGTTTTTTGTCTCCTCTCCCACTCGTGCACATGTGGGGGAAGGGGGGGCTCTGCGCGAGAATTGGCCTTGCTGCACTGTGATTGGCGAAGACGTGAAACTTTTTTTAAAAAAATACTTAAATTGTTTTTTTGTGGGTTTTTTGAGTTTTTTTTTTTTTTTTTGTAATTCAGTTTCAATTATCCTCCGACTCCTCTTCGGCTTCTCGTAGCCATGTGAAGAATGCTGTGACCGATTTTAATGCTACGCCTTTCCCGTTCTGTTCCGCTGGGTCTTTGCTGCTTTCCCACTTGTAGAAGGCATCCTCTGATATCACCTCCTCATCATACAGGCAATCAAAAAACATCCGTAACAAATCTGCGGAGGAAGGAAAGGAAGAGGTGAACACTCCCCCCTGGACAGCAGCCAAAGCAGACACGACTGGCTAGCAAGCTCAGTTCCAAATGTGAATTGCAGTGTGCTGAGCCTTCAACCCAACCCTCCACTTATATTTTATAAATTTACTCCGTCTGACCCCTTTTAGTCCTTCCTCAATCAGGGAGCCAATGAAACACAAATATCATTGCTCTTCAGAGCTCAGAGGGCTCTCTTGGAAGCCTCTCCCAGGTGAGAGGCCTTTCTAGGGCTCCACAGTGGGTAGGTTTTTGTTCAGATGGCGTGGGCTAAACCTGCATCAGGGCAGGTTTAGAATCCAGGCTCCCAACACTGCAAAAAGCTTTCAGACAGATAGATAAATAAATAATATGTGGATGATATAAAACTGAGGGGAAATTGCTATATACTTGACATTTCCTCCATTTCTCTGGATGACAAGGATAATAGGACTGGAAACATAGAAACTGGAAACAGCTGGGCTGCCTTTTTTGGTTGCTGACTGGGAGCCACATTCAAACTCAGGGAGGATTTTCTGTGGCCCTTATTCATCCTGAACAAAAGCAAAATGATGCACCCCAAGAAAATCTAGTATAAATTGGCTTTGGGGTACCAGCAAATGGCCCTACAGCCAGTGACAGCACATCATGTTCCGTCCTATTTTACACAAGCCCAATTCAAGGGACCAAGACCCAAAGACCACCCTGACTCTGAGTACACTTACTCGGAGGTTGATCAAGTTTTACTATTGATGCTTGTAGTGCGTAAAGTGCTTGTAGTTCCTTCTCTGTGTCCGCGTCTAGGTACTTAAGTAAGATCGGCACTCTCTGCTTGATAACAGCAGTGTCCACTCGCAAGCTAGAACTGTCCACTAGAAAAGAGAAGAGATTCAATGTCAGCGTTTGGTTAAAAGCTGGCGAGGAAGGAGGAAGGCAGGCAACTCTTATCTATCCTCTGTCTTCACAGACAAATCTCAATTCAAGGCAAAAGGGATAGCGGCAACAGAAATTGGACATTCTTCAACGTCTGGACTGCGTATGCAATTGGAAAGGTTTATTTCACCAGCTCATCTTCCAAAAATTAGAAGCTTTGAAAGGAAGAGGCTGTGTCACTTCATCCTACCTCCTGCAATTTTAGGTACCAAAATATAAAAGATGGAATACATCACTACCTGTATCTAGGATCTAAAAATATTTAGGCTTGACTCTCACTGGGTGGTAACTCTTCACACTACAGGAGTGGGGTTCACATTGTGGAATGCTCTTCCATATCCCCCCAATATCTCTGCACACAGAAAGCTAGCATGTCAGGAAGGACAGAAACCTGACACACTTGTTTTCTATATGCAGGGACTCATTAGCTGGTGTGTTAATGTTCTCCTCTCCCCTCATAGCTTTACTGAACTTCTGAAGTGGCCACAAGCATGGACTTTAGCCAACTAAATCCCCATTCAGCTACACTACAAAAGCACAAAAAGGATTAATGCACAGAAACTGGAAGGCAAAAAGGCAACACTCTCACTGCCACCCCTGCCCCAAATCCATGGGGGCCACTGCTGGCTAGAATTCAAGGATCTTCTTACACACACCCTCAAAATGAAGAACTGCCATTGGAACAGTTATCACTTGATATTTTCTAATGGAACAACTCGGGATATAAAACAACTGGTGGAAATGGTAATATGGTAGGTGATTTCTCTTCTTCCAACCATAGTATGCTTCCAAATGATATGGATTGGATCCACAGAAAAAAAGGATCTGGAGAATCCCAAAAATCCCTGGAATGGAAGACACATTAACATGACCTGTTCTGGTCGCTCATTATCTGTGTCTCATCAGTGGGACATTTCATGCAGAGAGCATGCTTAAAAAGAGACTGTGGTGAAGAATTCAAATTCCATGCAAAACAGAGGAAAGATATTGATGGCTTCATGTCTAAAACTTCTGGATGAACATTACTCACCTATAATAGCGGCTTTACAAACTGCTGTCATTAAAGCTCTAAGGAATGTAGGTGAACTCATCTGGCTCTCGTCTAGATTAGCCTGAAATCAAGAGTATTTGCAGAAGTCAAAAAAGCCCACGGGCTGCATCACAGCACCTCTCCCGAAGAACTCGCTGACGAAGGAATCTTATAAGCTCACTCATTAAACTGCTTCCTATCAGATCAGCTCACCCCAATGTGCTCCTGGGAGCAAGAGAATGGCTTATATTCTCTCCCCCAACTCTGCCTTCTATGGTGTTATTTATTCAGCAGGAAAAACAGTCTGCTGCTGGAGTGTCACATAAAAAAGGCATTATAGGATGGAACTCAGTGCTACAGATCAAAACCCTTTGGCATCTGTAAAAGCAATAATTTCTCTCTACAATGCAGCTCTCTAGGCGAGCAAAATTGTGTTCTGGTGACAAGCAGCAATCCCCAGGGGCGAAACCAGACTCTGGTGAAAGTGAGGGTCAGGAAAGCAGTGTGGAGACAGGTGAGGGCTGTGGTGAAATGCTCCCAACCCCATGATTCTGTAAGAACCAAGAGCCCACTCCTGAGAGCTGCTCTTTCCAAGAGCCCAGGCTGCAGGAACTGTAACAGACGGGTTAAAATAACTCTTAACTTATTAGTGTACGGGCATAGATGGACATGGGCTTTGTACCTCTACCCAATCAAAGATCTGCTCATCATTCGCCTTGTCCTCGATAATGAGTTTCTCCAGCTGTTTGTTCAACTCTTCAGCAGAGAGCTCCTTCTTTGAAAGTGCTTCTGAGGAACTGGAACTGTCAGTCTCTGTGAAGTCCAACTTCTACAGTGTTACAAGAAAAGAGAGAATGGCTTTAGTTTGGCGTGACATGCAGGGTCCCCCGCCCATGCCAATGAACACCCTGAAGTGGGGTTTAACCATCTATTCTTCCAAAGGATTAAAGAGCTTTTGCAGTGGAGGCTGGTTCCACCTCAAGGGACAACACAGCATCTAGTCAAACCTCCTCCCCCTATCAGAAGTGTACAGAGTGACCAAAAGGTCAGAGTGACCCTGCTCTGGCTCCCAACTCACCTGCTCCATGAGAAAGGTGTGGACATCCTCCTCTTCAGGTAAGAAGTCTTTCCAACTGAGGCCAGCCTCCCTCCATAAGGCTGCCACTTTCTTATGGCTCTAGAACACAGAAGGAATTTGAAAAATCAAAGAGAGAAGAGCAGGGAGACCCAAAACAGCCACGGTGTTCAAAGCAACCTCCAACCCCACCATGACAGTTCTTTTTCAGGGGTGAGGGGGAAACCTGGGTGAGTGCAAAGTATCACATTCAATATCCTGACTTTAGGATGTTCTTTTCCAACAAGAGGGCTCAATCCAATGCTGCTGTTGGGTCAATGGGATTCAGCAATCAGTGGGGCCAAGAAAGTGCCACCCTTTCTAGGGTAGGGGCCTGCTTAGGTTGGGGCAGCAACTGGGAACATCTCTGAATTCGAAGCATCTTCAGAATGAGGCTGTGATTCCTGCTCCTGATCAACTAAAGGCAGCTTCAAAGCCTTTTCAGGAAAAATGTGAATGCAACTCACTGACTTGGGAGTCTTGGGCAGGCGTCTTGACATTTTTCAGTACACTACGGATTCCCTTTGCGCACACACATCCAGATCTGCAAGTGGCCTGGAACACTTACCATTTGTTTGCATAGAAGGTGCAATATTTCGGAAAGCAAGATGCCGGCTCGTCCCACAGGGAGCAAGGGTTTGCTAAATTCTCTGCAATAGGAGAGAGCAAGAGAACAGTGTAAGCTTTGCCACCTGACAGGCAACTAGCACATGGTGAAATGCCACCACGAAGGGGGTGAGGGCTCTGGCCTTCACTAAGTTGTACTTGAATCTTCGACCACAGAAGCAACTCTGTTCTGGAGCTGGAGGTAGATCACAGCAGACAAGGTTTGACAGGCAGGATATTTGGGGAGTTGCCACCCTCTACTTGTGGCAAGCTGCTGGCCTGCTGGGAAACCCTATTTAGCCTGCCAGACTTTCTGGTAAACTGCACCCATCTGCCATCATATGAGACATCAGGTGTGGGACTAGGGCTAGTGTGGCTTAAAATGAGCTCTTAAGCGTTCCTTTGCTGGAGGTAAGGCATGTCCCCACTGTCCAACAGCTGAAGCACACCTTACTCCAGACTCATGATGGGTTTACACTGAAATCTCTGTGAAAGCCCCTGTTTTAGTTGAGGTCTGTGCAAATCCCTTCGTGATTTGGGAGTGTGCATTCAAAAAGAAACATTGCCTGACGTCAGTTTAACTGGTACACGCGACAAATTAGGCCCATGAGGGGTCTGGCAGATTTAAATCTGGCTTAACTGGGGTGTGGAAATTCACTGCCCCAAGGCAATAACAATACAGTTTGTAGCAAGCAACAGGTCTCGCATAGGTCACTGCGGTTGACTGTGACTAGCTTGACCTTATCAATGCAAGGAGTTCCAAGGGCAGCCAGTGCAAGCATCACCCCACGGCTAACGGAGAAAGAGTGCAGCTTACGTCAGAAGTTCTCTCATAGAGATTCCTCCTTCTTTCAACATAGGCGTCACCAACTCAGCCAGGTATAACCAGATGTGGGGTATATCGATGGCCATGTCGTCTGCCGTCTCCAAGGTGTCCGCAAACCTAAGGAGGGAAGCAGAGTTGCTCAAGGCACATTCCATCTGGGAGGCAGCTGGTCACTCTCTGCATCCAGCCCAAATGTAACTGTTTGTAGTGAGCACCCATGAAAGAAAGAAAAAATACCCAGAGATCTTGCTTCCTTCCCTGGCAGACTACCAACCCCTTGAAAAAGTCCTGCTTGCTGAGCTTCTCCGACTGCACCAGCTGATACAGCAACTGGCCCATGTGGTCTCTGGTGATCTGACTCCGCTCCAGGGTTGACTCCACGCCCACCTGTACAAACATAGGCAGCACTCCCGGTATGCTCAGCTCCTCCACGCACTGCATCACTTCCTGTCCAGACAATACAAAGGGAGGTTTCTCTGTAGTCCGTGGGCTAAGAGACTTTCCTTGTGCAAAAGCTCCTCAGCTGACCTTAAGAAAGGTCCTTCTTGCTCTCTGCACTGATATTGTAAGATCAGCGGCCACAAAGCCAGACCTCGGAAAGGGTGGCTTTTAAACGCTTAAGCCCTCCGCCCCAAGAGAAAACTCCAATACACGTCACGATGGGCCACAGCTCTCCTTACCTTATAATCGTTTATGTGCAAGAACTCGTCAATGATCGATTTGCACTTTCTCTCTATTTCCTCTTCTGACAATGCAGGTTTTTCTTGGGCTGGGGATGTGGAATTTTCAGGCTTGGCTGTTAAGACAGTTGAATGGGTAAGGGGAGAGGGAGAGGGAGAGAAAGAGGCAGGAAATGTAGAATGCTTACTTCAATGCAATGTCAGAGATGCAAATGCCATTGTCATTACAGGCAAGTCCTTAGGCTGTGTCCTGTCATTCTTCGTAAGTCCTACATGCAGCTACACACTCTAGGATTTGTGGTGTAATTCATCCCAGAGAGAGATCTGCACAGAATACCTCGCTTTAGATCACCACCATTTTGACTCAGAAGGGGCAACAAATGAACGTGGATGAAATGATGCTATGAGCTCAATGGACATAAATTAGCACCAACCAAATCAGTCACAAAATGTTTCTGCTCATCCAGCAGGAAGGACAGCCCAGAGTTCAGAAGTCCCAACTTGGAGGAGGAAGAGGAAAAGCTCACCAGTTTCCTTGGCCTTGCTCCTCTCTGCCTCTGTGCTGTTCCAGTCGCTCTCCAGCCCCCCTGTCAGCTGCTTCACAGTCTCCAGCATCTCCCTCCGCTGTTCTTCCTGAGCCTGGTTGTCCAAGAGCTGCTCCCTGCTGCTGCTGACCCGCAAGAAGGTGTTGGGGCGTGAGGCTGGAGAGGGGAGCAGCTTGTCGTTCTTCTCCCTGCCTGTGCTCCCCCGACTGTGGGAGCAAAGACATTTCTCAGGAAAATCCCTTACTCACGCACTGCTTGAAAAAAAATTAACCCCCAACTCGGCTATGTGCCAATTAGCTTTCAAGTGACTTTCAAGTGATAGTAAACACAGACATCAAGCGCTAAAAGCAGAAGAGTTTTATCGGAGAGGCAATTAAATCTCTGCTTTTTTCACACATTTCATTACATGGACAGCCCCCGAGAGCATGAGCTACCGAGTACGTACATACACATACACACACACACACACACACACACACACACACACATTGAGGGTTCGTAAAGTCAGCTTAATCACATACAACTCATTCAAGGCTATTATTATTATTATTATTATTATTATTATTATTATTATTATATGAAGTGGGAAAGAAGCAGCCATGGGTGGCCTGAGACTTACCTAGTTAAGGCCCTGCGAGAGTCCAACTCTGCGGATGTGGCTGAGGCAGACACAGATGATGCGGGAGGCTGCAGTGCAGAGAATCGGTTCAAACTAGTGGCACTTGGTCGTAAGGAATCTGCAAGAGGATGTTGGGGAGAGTAACAGCTGCCTCAAGGGCTCCAGGAAACCCATCAGCCAGAGGCCCAGAAGCTCTTAAACCTAGCACAAGTTTAACTGTGTCAAGTGGATGCCTTGATGATCTCTCTCATCCTTCAGGGCAGAGGGTTTTTGCACTGAGAGAGAGATAGGTCACCTACAGATACATGAAACCCTTTAAAGCCTTAACAGGCTTGGGTGTCTCCTAAGGACCAAATCCTTCCCTAGAAACCAAGCCTTATGAGGAACAGTTTAGGAAGTTGGGTATGTTTAGCCTGGAAGAGATTGAGAGGAGATAGCTACCTTTAAATATCTGAAGGGCAGTCAAATGGAAGTTGGATTCAGCTTGTTTTCTGCTGGATCCGAAGGACAGGACCCAAACCAATGGATTCCAAATGACAAGAAAGAAGATTCTGACTAAACACCAGGAAAAACCTTTGACAATTAGAGCTGTTCGACAGTGGAACAGGCTCCCTTGGGAGGTTCTGGACTCTCCTTCAGTGGAGGTTTTTAAGCAGAGGTTGGATGGCCATCTGTCATGGATGCTATGATAATTTGCTCTGATTTCTTGTTCCAGGCATTGATACTGAGTGAATCTCAGCAATCATCCAATCAGGGCCGAGTCTTTGCAGTAGCAATGTCAGCTCTGTGGTGTGGACTCCCCAAAGATATTTGCCAAGCTCCCACACTGAGCTCTTTCCGGAGCCAAGCAAAAACCGACTCTTTCAGGAGACTCTCTAGCTAACTTAATCATGCTATTCTTAGCTCTTGATCGGTTTCCGACTGTAGTACTATAGTGTATTGTCCACAGACTGCTGCAGCACTACAGTCGGAAACGGATCAAGCGCTGGTTTGATCTACCAATTCAATTACTTTGGTGAAATATTTGAATGTTTAAGAAAAAGAAGAAGTAGAACATGGGAGTTATATCAGGCTAAGTCCTTCCCAAAGTAAATCCACTGAATTTAATGAACCTAAGATTGTTGTAACCATTTAACTTTAGTGGGTGTACCAAGAGGAGGGCTAGCACTGAATATGGCCCATTGCACGGCCCATTCATAACAGGAAGTAAGCCAAGACTGGAAATTCCAAAAAAGGAGAAATGACAAGGAGATGTATTTGACGAGGAACAGCAACTGCCAGCACTTTTCAGGGTGCACAGATCAAAATGCAGGGGGGGGGGGAGGCTCCACACTCACCAATCTCACTGGCCTTGGCTCCCCCACTGCTGCCTTTTCCCCAGCTGCCCAACTGGGCTTTAGGCACAAGCTGAATCTTCTCATCTATTGTGGGCTGAAAGACACACAGACAGGAGCACAAATCAGGGAGAGCCTGCTGGGGATTGGAACCGCCCCACCCAATCCTGTTTCACAGAAGGAAACAAATCCTCCCGCCCTCTGGCTCACTGCCACCCTCTCTCCCACTTCCCAGTTCAAAATGCCTAGATGCACAGATGGACAAACAGCTTCCTTGGAGGGCAGGGCAGCAGGAAAAACCAAGATTCCCCAACCAGGCACTCTCCTGGCATTCTGAACTACAGTTCCCACTGGCACCAGCTACTGTAGGTGTGTAAAGCTGGAACCTGTGGGAACTGCAAAATGTCTGGGAGGGCACCACTTTCAGGAAGGCTGATGTTGAGGATTGGGAATGTGGAAGATGACCAACCAAAGGAGAGTTGGTCTCTCAGGATTCCTCTCAGAAAGAGATTCTTCCTCCATACAAACCTTGGTGATTTTAAGGAACTTGGTGGGGTCCAGCACACGGGTATTTTTCGCCCCCTGCACCGTGTTCCAGCCACCCTCCTCTACCCTCTGAACACCTGCAAACAAAACAAACAAACAAGTTACTTTTTAGAATCCCTGCTATGGTAGCTAAAGTGGTCTGGGATGAGTTGTATGTGTAAAGTGAAGCTTGAGAGCCTATGGGAATAAGGCTGCTATGTTTCCTCTGTCGTATTTAGCTGAAGAGTGCATTTCAATTTGCATTTCTGCCTAAGCAATCGTGTGGCAGGTTTTAAAAAAATATTTGTGCAGTTTCACCATTTGCCTATTCTGTGCAATGGTCCATGCACACGCTAGTAGAACAAATGGCTGGAGGTTGCTCCCCAATATGCTTAACAATAATATATATGCATATATATATGGGAAGAAATGCATATGGGCAGAAAGATATATTCAACCTGGACAGGGCACTCTATAATCTAGACACCGGAGGCAATTCTCATGACATGGACCCTTGTTCCTCTCTCCTCCTGGTCAAGCATCAGATGGGAACTCTGGAAACTTACCAGGCCTCCTCTTCTCTTTGGTCATTAGTTGCTGGACTTTCCGCTGCTCCTCCTGTTCTTCAATTTTTGCTTCTTTATGGATCTGCTCTATCGTCTTGGGGCCTTGATCTGCCCTCCGTGAGACCCAGTTACACTGTGGAAGACAGGAAAGCAAGGACGGATGAGGCCTTCTTTCTCCCCTGCACACTGTGGGGTAGTTGTGGTTGATGCAGACAGAGGAAGCGGGATATTCTACTGAGAGGAAAGCTGCTCGCAAGCTCCTTCCACAAGCGTGACACAAGTCGACTGTAAAACCACAGCTACCCCATGACAGCAGCCCATGATGCAGGAGACAGCAGCTCCACTACCCATCATCAAAAGATGGTCTCTGACAGCCCTTTAAAAAACCAAGAACTACCCTCTCAAGGTAAGACTAAGAGCCAGGTGAGGGCAGTACCCCTTTTCTCTTGTGGGCAATTACTCATCTGCTTCCCTTGCCGGACACGTACCTGCCTGAGGTCTATGACATCTTGAAGCATGAATCGTATTCTGGAAGAGGTTTTCCTCTCTTTGACTATCTTTTCCATTTGATTGAAATACTGGTCCATTCGAGGCTAGAGGAAACACAGATGCTCTCACCATATTTCATAGGAACATGAAAAACTGCCTTACAGGGGGGAATGGGGAAGGGGATCCTCTTCAGCCTCTCCTGGGAAACCTTTCAGGGCCTGGAGCAATGAGGGCGACTCTTACCTTTGGACAGGGGCTAATCCCAGCCAGGCAAAAGTAAAGAGGTTTCTACATAGAAGTACATAAAAGTCACCCACCCGCCTCTGCACTTTCCAAGTGGCCTCACATTCTATCCACTCCAGGCGGGTATAAAGCTGGGCCAGTAAGGGGTATGGATCTAGCTTTTCTGAACACTTAAGTTCTTTTCAGAACCAAAGAAGATGGATTTGGGTTTCACTCTTCCCTGATGACACAAGGGGCAAAGCAACCCCACTGCCCCATCTTCTAGGGGAAAGCACAAGCGCCACTTAGCAGCCCACAGAAAAGGCTACAGCCACCAAGGGTCTCAGTGTGGGTGCCAGGTTCTTCTAACCTTGGCTTTCTCAAAGTCCAAGTCTTTGCCAATGGTAGTCAAGAGGCGGCAGAGGCACTCAAGGGACTCCGCGTCGTGGTTCTTCAGCAGCTTCACCACACAGTCGTGCATGATGGCCTCTGTCAGCATCTTCAGCTTGAAGAGCTCCCCAATGAACTTTATGTTGCCAATGGAGCGCCGCCGGGCCTTGTCCTTGGCTTCTTCCAGTTCATCGTGGAGCCGCGTCCTCTCCTCTGGCTGAGGGGCAGAGAAGGAAGGGGTGGTGAGAAAGGGCTGCCTGCCACACCACAAGCCCATGGCCTCGCTTCCCAGGCCAGCAACACCACAGGACTCCCATGTCTTGGGCTCCCTGCTCCTGGGAGCGCACAGAGGGTGCTCTGCCGACACTCACCGTTGTGGCAGCTTCCAGCTCCTTCTGCTTCTTCTCAAAGACATCGTCATCAGCTTTGTCCTTTTCAAATTCCTTCTGGCAACGATTCAGGAGTAGCTTCCGGAAGTTGACAAAGCTCCCGGGCTTATCCGCCATGGGCACCTTCAGCTGTGTGCAGTACGTGTCAAAAGGGCCAAGGAGGAGGAAAGTGAGCACAACAAAGGCAAAACAGGGCACTCTCATCACTTGCTGCATTCCTAACCAGCATTTTATCATTTTATTAATAAAAATATTTACCGGCCATTATTGATAAAAACATATTAGACAAACAGACTGGCTCACAGCATTCATATTGAAAACAACACAGTAATATATACATATACATAATATATATAAACTTTTAACATCAAAGGTGAACTATTATGGAAAGGTGCTATTATTAATTGCCTGCATGAGCCTGGTTCAGATAAGCATCTTCAGGACAACCTCCCCATAAACCCCTTTTCATTCTGGTGTCTAAAAGGCAGCAGATGACAGACCAGTGCAATTCAGCCCAGTATTATCTACCCTGAATGGCAGAGTATCTCCTGAGACTCAGGCCAATAAGGTCCTTTTCAAATCATCCTTTTAACAGCAGATGGCAGGGATCAAATCTGGGATATCCTGCATGTTAAGCAGGAGCTCTGCCATGCCCCCGCTCCCACTGGGTATTTTCCTCTTCCAACTTCCCACTCCACACTTACCGTGACGAGACACCTGCACATGTTTGCATAGGCCACAGAGAAGCTGGGTTCATCAATGGCTTTCTCGAACACAAGGTCGATGACGCCTTTCAACCTCTCTTCCGTGTCCACAGTTAGATCAGTCACTTGCTTCATCAGCTGATTGAACATCTGCGGTGTCAACTTATTCAAGATGCTTCGGACCTTGCGGAATAGCTCCTGAAGGGAAAATGCAGGTGTTAAGGTGCAAAACTCAAATGAGGCAAAAGGCCTAGGAGAGCAACGGCCCAAGACAGCTGCTTTCAGTACCCAGGCATGTATGCTTCATTGCGTTGTATGCCCAAACCATCCCAGGTCAGCTTGAACAGCTCCACCCATGTTCACAGCAACTCCAGGAGGAAAGGGGAAGACAGGCAGACAGGGAAGTTCAGACACAGCCAGGTTGAAACAACCAGACTCCAGAGCAGCAAAAGCTTTGTACAGTGGCAGCTCAGAACGCAAATATATTCCACACAGGAAGTCTGTCCTCTGTGGGATCCCCCTTCTTTCCCCCTCCCAAGGAAAGGCAGAAACAGTCAAGTAGATAACATAGAGAAATACACCTGCCAGAGAGGTAGTAGGTTGTCTGGTATCCTCATTTGTCCTTTTAAGCCAGGGAGGTCCAACTTTTCGTATCAAGTGGGCCGCAATCGTATTTCAACAAGGAACCCGTGTGTTGTGGGGGGGGGAGGGGGGAGCGAGGCCAAAATTTGTGCTGCCTTCCCATAGCCAGGTAAGTGAGTCCCTCCCACCCCCTTCCAAAGCAGGAAAGCACTAACCAGGCTTTGGGAAGAAGGTGGCGGAACTCTAGGACCCTGTTAGAGCATACACCCCGCCCCAGCCCAGCCCATCACTTGCTCAGCTTGGGAAGGCAGCACAAGGGCTGGGGAGGTGGGGTTGTCAAATGTTGCCATATTTGGGCTGCACGTTGGACCACCCTGTTCTTAGCCATGCAAATCACGCTGCAGCTAAGGGTGGGTGTTAAAGTGGGGAGAAGGGCCAGCCCCTTGGCAGCCCAGCCAGGAGGCTCATGTTCTTGCCTCACCTGGGTTTTGATGCTCTCAGAGTCTTCCGCTTGCGTCGCACGCTTCAGACTCGGCTTCCAGGCATTCTCAGCTTTCTTCAGGTGTACATCCTCTTTGACACAAACCGTGATGATCTTCCTGGGCTCCCGCCTCTGGCCTGGCTGAGATCTCCGCTGTCCAACGTTTAAGAGCTAAGAGAAAAACCAGTCCCTTGAATGTTAAGTCCCCTTTAACACAAAGAGGCTCAAACAACACATATGTCCAGCATCAAAGCAACCCTGCTCTGCCAACACTAGCATCTACTTGGGAATTTATGCAGGTGAACATAGGAATGTAGCAAACTGCCTTATACAAAGTCCATCTTCAGGGTTTCAGACAGGGAAACTCTCTCAGCTCTACCTGGAGATGCCACTGAGGACTGAAGCATGGAGTTACAGACCTTTCCCACAGAGAGAATATGAACCAAGACGGAATGCTGCCGGCAAGCAGCCCCAGCCACACAAAAAGCAGCCCCTCCTTTGCTACGTGAGGCTGAGCCTTTCTGACCATGTTTCACTGTGGCTGTGATAAACAACCCCAGGTTTTCAGGATATTGCACTTTCTGAGGTACAAGAGAACCAAACGTTTAAGAAGGGCAAGGTAGGAGGAGGAAGAAAGAGAAAGAGTGGGTTGTTTTTTTTAAATGTGCTGGAGAAAACACTTCCCCCTGCTGTCTGACAAGTGAGCACAACAGCCCCAATCCTGAAACATGAGGTCCATATCCAAGCAAATAATCAGGACTTTGCCTGAGAGGCACACCACAGGCCAGTGTGATCCAGACGCAGCTCCAACCGGCCCACGGTGCTGCTGAGGAGACAGTGCCAACAACAAGCCTGACTGGTGGGACAGAGCAGCAAACCACCAGCTCGCTCCTCCTGAGGTTTCACCATTCACACATGTTCTGCACCAAGTAAGGCTTGCACAAAGGCAGCATCAACTCCTTCCAGAATCCAGCCCTTGACATCCAAAATGCAGCAAGGAGCTTCTCTATGTGCTTAAATTCTACACCAGCAGCTTGAGCTGTAGCACCTGCTACTGTAGGTCCCTTTCTACAAATCTTGGGGGAAGCAGTGATCATTATGGGAGCAGGATACATGGATTTTGGCACTTCAAAAAGTGTTTCATGGACATCCCCCAGCAGGAGTCTCTGCTCAACACCGAGCAGAGCAAAATCATTTCCCAGTCCGGGCAGGAATAAGCAGCAAAGGAGCTGTACTAAGATCACAAACTTGTGAAGTTCACAATGCCGGCCACATCAGGTCCGATGCAGACACAAGATCTTCGCTTCTGTCCCCCTGCCCCCCCCCCATACCTCTCACTCCCAAACACCACCCAAGAATGTTTAATATTTTGCAGTCAGACGTAAGGGCTGCCATTTCATGGTAGCCCTCAGCCAGCATTCACCTATCAGCACCACAATCAACAACAATTCAATCTCCGGCACCTTCTGTAACATAATGTCCCTTGCATTCTTTTCTAGCGTTAGAAAACTGAGCCACTGAGTTAGATTAAGGCCTTCCTCCTGGTGCATCTGGGGTGGCTTTTACAGCACAGCAGCTGGCTGTTTTTCTTAAGCTATTTGTACCTATTTCTAATTCACCTCACCCAAGTCCTTTTTGAAAATAAGATGCATTTTTTAAACTTGTTACCCGATTAACTGTGCCACCAGGTACCAAGGTTAGTGAAAAGCTGTTACTCTCCAAAATGCAGAAGGGGGGAAAAGCTGCCATTCAGCAAGGCTGAGATGGAGCATCCACGAGCTGCTAAATGCTCCAAGCCAAAAGAAAAACGAAGACAGGTCAAGCAGGACTTACCTGGTCTCCCCCTCTACACAGGACTGCGAAGAGCAGCCCTAGGGCAGATCCAGCTCAGGCCAAAGTCCCAGTATGCCCTCTGCTGGTGCTGTCCCACCCACCACTGAAGAGACGGCAGCCTAGAGAAGAGTACAAGGCAAGGCTGGTGCCATTTCCATTACAGGCTTGTGCTCTGTGGGGTTGTTTGCTAGCTACTCTGAAGACAGGAGGGCAGAGGAGAAGGCTTTGCAAAAAGACGCTCACAGTGAGGGAGGAAACTGGGGGCGGGGGCAGGATGGCTTACCCCTATGGTCAAGTTCCTCAGCTGTGGGTGAGATGAGACCAACAAAGGGCATGCTGGGGGCCCACACCGAGCAAGGGGCTGGAGTCCAGGTGGGGGCTGCACTTTGCAGGCCTGTAAAAAGAAAGAAAGGGGTGGGGGAAAGGAAGGTATTATCCACAGGCTGACACAGAAAGACCTGACATGCCCATGTAGGCGTCTGTTACAGCAGATGGGCATCACAACTTCAGAAGGTAGGTCTTTAGCTTAAATTTAAACCCGCCCCCCCATTTTTTGTCATTTCCCATTAAAAACCCATTAGCTGGATGGCTGTTCCGCAAGCCAAGAAGCAGATGCCACTTGCAAAGAACTTATTTCACCTGACTCACCATAATTATTTTAAGAAGGTTTCTCCTCTTCTTTTGCTTCTTCTCTCCCCCCCCCCCCCGCAGCCCCATATCGTCCCTGCTTGGCCCCCCGCTATACAGAAACCAAAGGAGCTCAAGAAGCAGAACCTCAGCAGAATACTAAGCAGGTGGCTATGTTCCTTCCCACCGGTGTCAACAGAACCAATTGACTCCTTCAGAGGCGAACACACTATTTTCCAGTCAAATAGAGTCAAGGAAGCACATGAGGAGCCTTACAGGTGATAGAAAGATGCAAGAACAAAGTAAGGGATGGGAAGGAAGACAGAATGAGGAAAGGCACAGACCAGCGGAGGGAGGAGGAAAAGGGAAGAGGAGAAGGAAAGAGAGAAAACTGAGAAAACGTGACTGCAGAAGAGCTCCCAAACTGGCAGCTGCTCCAGATTCTGGAAGGAAAAGGCAAAAGGTCATTTCTAACTGTGGATGTAACTCTGACACTTACAGGTGCGCCCCGCCCTCCAGGGATTTGTCTTCCGAAATCAGCAAATGCTGGTGTGAAATCTGGACCCCGTGCCAATATCCGAGGATCCAAAGTTCGAAGAGGCAGTTTTGGCTGATTGATCTGTATTGGCAGAAAAATGTAAAGTTACAGGTAGCCATGCAGCAACCGTCTGCACAGACAGCAGCATTTGGTAGATACTCCCAAGTAGCCTCAAGAGCTACAGCTGAAAACAGAACGCACAGCCAATGACTCATCCTGCCCATCAAGATCCATTTCCCTTCTAACTTGACCTCTGAGGGGGGTGCCTGCTAAAGCTGAGCAAACTGAGGCATGGCAGTTCAGGGCCATCTAACTACCCCACCACCAGAAAGCTTCTGTCTGTTGACAGAGAGGCAGCTCAGGGGAAGGGAATTGGGGGTTTTCTGCTTCCTGAGGCTAGAAGAATGTTTTGGGGAAGATGCATACATATCATCTAGTTTTAAACCCAGTCCAGTGGCAGCATTTCCTCTTGTGCTTTATTAAATCGGACCAGGTCTTCAAAATGTTGCAAAATCCAAGTTCTCAGTTTAAAACACTAGGTATGCCTCTCTTGACCTTCAGCTGCCACCACAAACTCACTTCCTCTGCCTACACACTAGCCCCATACCTTGTCAAGGACCACATCGCTGATGGGCGGCAGCCCCTCCGGCTTCTGGATGCAGGCAGGCATGAACTGGAAGTCTAAGAGGAACTCCCGGTCGTACTGCTTCTTCCCTTCGGAGTCCTGGGGCTTCCACTGCTCTGTAATGACACCACCAGCCTCAGGATGGGGCAATTCATTGCACCATGTTTTCCCACCAAGGCCCCCTTGCTCCAATTGGAATTGTGGTCATGGGGATCTTTCTCCTTTGCCTCACCCTGTCCCTATTTTGTGGGGAAGTCACGAAATGGTCGAGGGAATGAGTGCATGGCTCCATGGAAAAAGAATGTTGCACTCTGATTGGGGAGGTCTGGCTTTGCATCCATTTGGCCATTTGGTCACAGAGAGCCTTGCTTGAGCCCTTTCTTGACTGAGGGGACCCCCCCCCCGGCATCTCTTTACATGGGGGGGGGGAGAAGGGTTTGATGCTGAAGGGGAAGAAGCAGGATCAGGACAGCACCGGGACAGCCGTCCACAGGTTTTGTAGCTTTGTTCTAAAGAACCCTTGGGAAGCACAGTACAAGCAGCAGCAGTGCATGCAGCAGAGGGACAGTTGTGCACTCTGCTCTGTGCAGATGCACCTGGAGGCTCAGAGAGCATAGGCTGCCCAAAGAGCTACAGGTGGTCACTTTTATCACACAGAGGGGCAACGCAGCAGAGATTTGTAGTCTAGGTCCAGCAGATATTCTATAAAGAATTTATATGTTTCAGTCTTTCAAAGGGTCATTTTCAGGAATTAACCACCAATGAAGTGCTCTTTAAAGGGAGGCAAACATCTGGAGCCACAAGTTTGACATCCTGGAAACGAGAGCTCTGGCACCACATGAAAAATTAAAAAGCCTGGGAGTCGGGAGGCATAAGTGCAGTGATGGCTGCCAGCTAGGGCCCTGGAGGTGCCAGTGTGGGCTCCACCACGTGCCCTGCTGAATCCACACGGATTCAGAGTCAGAATCTCAGGGAACCAAGCAGCAAAGGCAGGATTCCAGGCAGGAAAAGAACTGACATGGAGTGATGCCTTCCTCTCCAGAAATCTACTTCTGGAGAGGCCACCTCACACGGGGCTCACTCCACCTGCAGCTAGCTACTTCTTTCAAAATACCGGCAAGTCATAGCCAACTGTCCATTTCCGGCTCAGGTGTACAAGAAATAAGGCATGCCTGCCAACTGCATGAAGCAGCCCTTAAACTCCGGAGGTGGCCTGGAGATTTGACTCAAAGAATCACCCTGAGACCGGAAGCTGACACCAAGCCCTCTGCTGGGAAGGCGCTCTCTCGCTCTCTGAGCTTGCTCAACATTTTCCTGGTTACACAGGAACATAGGAAGCTGCCTTACTCTGCTGCTCTAGTTCAGTATCATCTACACTGACTGACAGCAATTCTCCCTGCCCTGGAGATGCTGCCGAGGGCTGAATCTGGAGCTTTCTGCATGCAAAGCAGGTAACTCTGCCACTGAGCTAAGGCCCCTTTCCCATTACTTTCTCTCACCCCTTTGCTAGGAGAAATGCTGTTTTCCCCCCAAAGAGGCAGAGGAGTAACAGCCCATGCCACGGACTGCTGAGTATGCCCCAACCTCTGGGGTAAGTTGAGCAGAGGGTGACTGGTACTTACCTGGCTTATACTGGCAGGACGGGGTTTCACTGGGACTCTCTGCGCAGCCTGAATTCCCCTCACCTCCTTCCCCCTCGGAGACGTTCTCAGCACCGTTGCGAATGGGCTCCCCTTCCTGCTCACCATTCTCCTCCGCAGCTTTCGCTACCTTAAGGTCAGAGTGGGAGTCCCTCCTAGGGCAAGTCTTCTGGCTCATTGCCTCTTGTTCAGATTCAAGTATCCTGTCACCTCCAGGTTCCACTTCTGCTTTAGGCTGAAACAGCAAGCAAGCCCCAAATCAGCGGCCTACTCTCTGCCAAGCACTCAATAAACAAAGCTCTGCTGCCTCTAAACTAAGGACTGGAAGTTGCATGTGGCCCTCCAGACTCCTCTTACTGGTCCTTGGAACTCTTCCAAGGAAATGCCCCTTTCCTTAGCTCTGCTGCTGCACACCTGGCTGGAGCCGTGAGAATACTTCTCACTTGCCTAGATAGAGCAGCATGTAGAATCCTGCATGACTGTACAAAGGGTGGGAGTTGCATCTACTGCCCTGCCTACTTTTTTAATGCCCATGGCCCTGCCCTCCACTGGCCCCTGGAAGGTTGCCCATGAGGGAGAAAGGCTCTCAGTCTGAAAAAGGGAAACACTGGCCAAATAGAGATTATGTGTCAGGGAACTGCCATCAGAGCATCAGGTGGTGGAGGGACTCAGGCAGGATGAAAGAGACTCAACTGCTGAAGCAGGGACCAGCAGGGGGAGGAGTGATTCTCTGAGGGAATGTGAGCAGGAGGGAGGGCTCAGGGATGCTTCCAGCGAAAATAGTGGGGAGGTATCTGAGTCTCACATAGGGAGACCCATACCTCGCAGGAAACTGTCACGCCGTGAGTCCAGGAGACGCGTTTCCGTTAAGGAACTTCTTTGCTGGAAACGCTTCCGCAGGCAGCCACTGTCGGACTCTACTAGTGACTAGAGCAGACATGTCTGAGGAGCTCCGTCACACACGGAGGTTTGTGGGGGCACACAAACTCTGAGGGAGCACGTTTTCACGCACAAGCAGCTAATCAAACCCTCACAGCAGTCCGACAGTCTTTGTACGCTGCCTGTGCAAGAGAAGGCATCATGAGCGAACCAACCGGAACCGGAGGAGCAGGGGCTGGAGCTGGTCCAAGCTTGGAAGATAGATACCGAGCGTTGGAGGTTCAACTGGCCCTGCAGACGGCGAGGCTGGAGGAGAGAAGGGCTCAGGATGCAGACAAGAAGGGGAGAGCCACTCAATTCCCCAGAAAGGTACCAGGATTGGTGCAGAAATTTGGGGGGGACCCCAAGGACTACCATGCTTTTAGGACAGAGATGCAATATGCCCTTAATGTGCAGTTCGATGAGTTCCCTGATGAGGAATCGCGAGTTGCTTTTGTAATTGGGCATCTTGAGAAAGGGGCTAGAGACTGGGTTCGACCCCTAATGGCAACGCACAATGACATACTAAAGGACACAATGAAGTTCTTTCGTGCAATGGATATCATGTTTTCCAGCGATATTGAGGAAGGGGTGGTGCGCAGACAGCTAATGGCTTGTAAGCAGGGGAGTCGATCTGTCCGTGAATATTGGACTGAGTTTACCATGCTGATTCACAGACTGAGTTGGGATTTATCGGCGGCACCCGTTCAAATGCTATTTGAAGAAGGTCTTTCTTCGGGGGTGAAAGACGAGCTGGCACGGAGCCCCAGGGCGGAGTCTATGGATCAGCTGACCAAATCTGCGCTGACCATAGGAGCGCGGCAGGAGGCAAGAGCCTTGGAGAGGCGGGAAGGGAGAGGGGAACGTTGGAAGGAGTTCCGCATTCCAGACATTCCTGAGCCAGCTTTCCCGCCGGCAGAGCCGATGGAAATCGGAACAGCGCGCGCGCGCGCATTTTCAAAAACCAGCGAGGGAGCTAAGAAGGAGGGAAAGGGCCCCCGGAAATGCTATCTCTGCCAACAGCCAGGCCACTTTGCCAGAGTCTGCCCCCAGAGGAAGGAATGGCAAGGGATGGTGGGAGCTGTTGAGGGGGGAGAAGAAGGGGGAGAGGAGCAGGTAAAAGCCAACGCCTGGTTGCCACAATTGGGGCACTGCAGCCAGGCCAAAGAGCAGTGAAAGTGCCCGTGCCAGAAGCTCCTCGACCTGCTCTAGTGATTGAAGTGTCGCTAGAGCTGCAGAATGGGCACCCCCTAAAAATAAAGGCGCTATTGGACTCAGGCAGCTCCTGCAATTTTATGAGCAAGGAGTTTGCTGCTGAACACCAGATACAGACCATCCCTTTAAGCAACCCCCTGCAGGTGACCACGATTGATGGCAGGGAGTTGTTGGGAGGAGGAGTCCGCTTGCAGACTGTCCCAATGATAATGAGGGTGGCAAGGCACACAGAACTGATAGCGTTTAATGTGGCCACCCTGGGAGGCGCTCCCATTATTTTGGGAATGAGCTGGCTAGCTCTACATGATCCGCTGGTTGGCTGGCATCAAAGAGTGGTGTCCTTTGGTTCAGCACATTGCCTAGAACACTGCAAAGGGGAGAAGGGTTCAGTAGGGGCCCAAGCCACCCTAGCAGGGACTGAAGTAATGGGGAAGGTGAAGGTACCACCACAGTATGCAGATCTCAGCGACGTGTTCAGTGAGAAGGAAGCTGACCAACTACCACCTCATAGACCCTTTGATTGTCAGATCAATTTACTCCCTGGAGCACAGCTTCCCGTGGGCAAGGTGTATGCCATGTCAGACAGGGAAATGCAGGAGTTGCGAGGGTTCATTGACAAGAACCTGAAGAGAGGCTTCATCAGAGAGTCCAAAGCAGCAGGGGGGAGCCCAGTGTTCTTTGTGGACAAAAAAAATGCGGACAAGCCGAGACTTGTATGTGATTTTAGGCGGCTGAATGCAGTGACTGAACCGGTGGCGTTCCCTATGCCCAGAATTGATGATATTTTGAACATGGTGAGGAAGGGAAAGATTTTCACAAAGCTGGATCTAAGGGGGGCGTACAACCTGATACGCATAAGGAAAGGGGATGAATGGAAAACCACCATGTTTACCCCTTTGGGGGCGTTTGAATACCTCGTTATGCCATTTGGATTACAAGCAGGCTCCGCGTGTTTTCAATCTTTTATGAACCACGTGCTGGGCCCTTTGCTCTACAAGAATTGCGTTGCCTTTCTAGATGATGTGTTGGTGTATTCTGAGAATGAGGAGCAACATGTGAGAGACGTCAGAGAAGTGTTGAGCAGACTGCAAGCCAACAGGCTGTGGGTCAAACTGGAGAAGTGTCGGTTCCATACCAAGGAGGTGGAATTCCTGGGGTACCGCCTGTCAGACAAGGGATTGGCCATGGATCCCGGCAAGGTACAGGCAGTGCTGGAATGGAAAACACCCAAAACCAAGAAGGATGTGCAGAGGTTCCTAGGGTTTGGAAACTTTTATCGTAAGTTCATCCGCAACTTCGCCCATCTGACGGCGCCCATCACTGACTGTCTCAGCAGTAAGAAGAAGTTTGTATGGACGGCGGAGGCGGAGCGAGCGTTTGAGGAACTGAAAAGGGCCTTCGCCTCTGAAGAACAACTTCTGCATGTGGATTTACGAAAGAAGCTAAGGGTGGAAACAGACGCATCTGACAGAGCCATAGGGGCGGTGCTTCTTCTGCAGCCGGGGAAGGAGGAGTCGGAGTGGCGTCCGTGTGCCTTCTTCTCGCGGAAGCTGAACAAATCCGAGAGGAACTACACGGTGTACGACCGAGAACTGCTTGCTATTCATGAGGCGTTCCGGAGATGGAGGCATCTGCTAGTTGGTGCACAACATAAAGTGCAAGTGTGCACGGACCATAAAAATCTAGAGTACTGGAGAACGGCGCGAGTGCTCAACCAAAGGCAGTTGAGATGGGCCCAAGAGTTCTCCAAATTTAACTTTGAGATTTGTTATGTGCCAGGCCCAGAGAATGTTAGGGCGGACGCTCTCTCACGCAAACCTGAATATTTGGAGGGGGAGGGAGCACCCGAAGAAACCCATATCATTCCAGAGGACCGCTGGGTGTGTGGGGCGACTTTGGTGGGGCAAAGGGAATTGGTAGAGGGTACGGTGCAGGATGCATACGCCCAGGGGAAACTCAGGGATCTCAGAGGGGAGGAAGACAAACCCGGTGGTTTTGAGGAGAGAAATGGGGCATTGTATTATAAGGGAGCGTTATATATACCTGAAGGGGAATTGAGGGAGAAAGTACTCAAGCAGCTGCACGATAGCCCCACAGCAGGGCACTTTGGGCAACACAAAACCATGTGGCTGGTTACCAGGGAATTTTGGTGGCCCAAGGTCAGGGAAGATGTGCGGGAGTATGTGAGAGGGTGTGAACAATGCCAAAGAGCCAAGGGGGAGAGGCAGGCGCCGGCTGGTTTATTAGAACCACTGCCCACACCTGAGAGACCGTGGGAAGCAGTGGCAATAGATTTCATGACTGATCTGCCAAGGTCTAGAGGGAAAACAGCCATCATGGTTGTAGTAGACCTGTTAACTAAAATGGCCCACTTCATAGCCTGCTCACATGCGGTTACAGCAGAAGAAACCGCCAAATTGTTTGTAGAGAATGTGTTTAGGTTGCATGGCGCCCCCTTGAGGGTGGTTTCAGACCGAGGGAAACAATTTACTTCCAGGTTCTGGAGGAAGCTCATGAGCTTACTGCATGTAGAGGTTAATTTCTCGACGGCCCGTCATCCTGAAACCAACGGGCAGGCGGAAAGAGCAAATGGGGTTCTCCAACAATATTTGAGGTGTTATGTTAATGACAGGGAGAATGATTGGGTGGAGAAGCTGGCGTTGGCAGAATTTGCCTACAACAATGCAGAGAACGTGTCCACGGGGATGAGCCCCTTTTTGGCCAATCACGGGTGCCATCCCAGAGCCTTCCCAGGGGGGGAGGGGGAGAACTGGAGCGTTCCAGCTGCAGAACAGTTCGTGGAAGAAATGGAAGCGATCCATCGCCAGCTCCAACTCAACTTAAACAGGGCTAAGGAGGAATATAAGAGGCAAGCAGACAAAAACAGAAGGGAAGGTGAAAGCATCAGGGTGGGGGACCAGGTGTGGCTGTCTACCCAAGGGTTGCCATTCAAAGGAGGTTGTAAGAAATTAAGACCCAAAAGGCTGGGTCCGTTTGAAGTCATACAGCAGGTCAATCCAGTGGCTTTCAGGCTCCGGTTACCGAACCACATGAAGCTGCACCCAGTTTTTCACAGGTCGTTGCTGTCACCGTATAGAGGAGACAGTGAGGGGAGGGTCACTAGGGGACCAGCAATGGAGGAGAAGGAACACAGCTACCATGTAGCGGAGATCCTCGATTCCAGGTGGAAGGGAGATCAAGTAGAGTATTTGGTAATGTGGGAAGGGGAACCGGAGTCGGAAAACACCTGGGTTAGGGCAGAGGATGTCAATGACGAGGTTTTAATAGAGACTTTTCATCAGAGGTTCCCACGTAAACCTCAGCCTGTAGCGAGGTTCCGAAGGGAATACTTTGCCACCACCGACGAGGAAGAGGAGTTGGAGGGGTTCCCAGATTCTGAAGAGGAGGAGGATTCAGCTGGCCAGGACGACGATCGATGGAGAGAATTGTTCGAGACGTCAGAAGATGAGGAAGATTCGTTTCGGGGTTTTAGCCCTTCACCTCCCAGGGGGGAGGAATTGGGAGGGGGTGAGGGGGGCCCTGGAGGGGAAGTGGATGTCAGGGAACTGCCATCAGAGCATCAGGTGGTGGAGGGACTCAGGCAGGATGAAAGAGACTCAACTGCTGAAGCAGGGACCAGCAGGGGGAGGAGTGATTCTCTGAGGGAATGTGAGCAGGAGGGAGGGCTCAGGGATGCTTCCAGCGAAAATAGTGGGGAGGTATCTGAGTCTCACATAGGGAGACCCATACCTCGCAGGAAACTGTCACGCCGTGAGTCCAGGAGACGCGTTTCCGTTAAGGAACTTCTTTGCTGGAAACGCTTCCGCAGGCAGCCACTGTCGGACTCTACTAGTGACTAGAGCAGACATGTCTGAGGAGCTCCGTCACACACGGAGGTTTGTGGGGGCACACAAACTCTGAGGGAGCACGTTTTCACGCACAAGCAGCTAATCAAACCCTCACATTATGGATTTCATTTTAAAAAACAACAACAGGCATTCTCCAGTTTCTATCATTTTGAAATAGTTTCCAAAGTACTGACAATGCTCTGTTGCTGTAAAGCGTCCAGAATGGCCCAAATGATTTTTTAAAAAGGATTTTGTTTTTCAATTGACACCCCCCCAATCAACACTTCCCTAGCAGAACTGATTAAAAGCTCCACTAGTAAACAATACTGCAGCCTCTGCCAACCTGCTGCCCTCAGGATTTCCTGGACTGCCAGTCCTAGCTGGCTAATGGGAGTCTGGTGAAGGTTGTAGCGCTCTTAACATTTTCCTCAACTTATCCCTCTCTACAAGGGTAGTCACTCAAAATCAAAAACTAGGCAAACTTCTGGGGCTCCCTGGCTTAGTAGGTTCACCTCAAGGGCCAGAGAATCCCTTGAAACTTGGCAGCACGATGGCTCCTGAGCACCCCACCTCTCCGCCCTCCTGCCCGCCTTACCTCGGGTTCGGCCTCCACCCCCTCCTCAGCGGCCTGGCTCCGCTCTTTTGGTTTGTTCCAAATCTTTGGTGCAGTTGCAGCTGTTTGGGCTACAAGATAAAGTTGGACAGGTTATTTGCCAAATCCGGAGCCTGCTTGGAACAGAACAGCCTTGAACACAGGCTCCCCTTTTCCAGTAAGCTTAAAACTATGGGGAGGGGAGAAACTTGCCTCAGCCTCACAGAAACAACCTGAAGACAAGGGGAAAAGGGTCACGTTGACAGTTGCCATTAGGAAAACAATTCAAAAGATTCTAGAGCTGCAAATGAACCAAGAGGTGACACTTCTGCCCCTCACTGAAGTTCCTCTGACTTCCTGACAATTTACGGAAGCGTGGCCCTGGCCCTGTTGCCCCTTCCTTGGTCCAAGGCAAGACACAGCAATAGGCAGCTGTGGGGTGCAGTGGGGACACAAAGCTGCCTATGTAAGTCCTCTTGTATGAGACTTTGTAAATGAAACACTGAGAGCAATTGATTTTTGCAGTGTAATTTTAAATGCCCCTTGAAAAGATGATTCATTGTGCTTCCAACCTGGAAGAGCAGATTCCTCCATCCCAATTATCTCTTTCTCTCATGCCACCCACACCAAGTCAAAACACAGCCACAGTGCAGTTCTACACCTCCAACACCAGAGGGCGAACACCAACAGGGCCTATATAGAGAGGCGGCTTTGGAGAACCATGAGTGCCCATTCTTCTTTGCTTAATATTGTTTCTGTTGGCAACAAGAGCAGAAATAGGTCTGAGCACCTTAAAATGTGCCAAAGGGTTAGCAGCTTGTTAACAGCATCAGCTTGGAAGAGATGGTGGACCCAGAGAGCTGTGACAAAGCACGAGGGGACAAAGAGCCTGACCAGCTTTGACCCAAGGAAAATAACTTAACCCTCAGTCCTGCTGTTCTTCCCCAGCGATTGCTATTTAGTGAGGATGGGGATTCTCAGAAGCCAGGTCTACCGACTGAAATGCATGGGGGTTCCTGGTCTACTTGCAGAAAACAACAGAGATTTTTTGGTGGCCTGTTTTACCCACTGGTATTCAGAAGCAAGCGGCCTCTGAGCTGGAAGGAAGCACACAGCCACTGTGTCCTATTGGTGGTCTTATCCTTCCAGGAATCATAGAATCATAGAGTTGGAAGAGACCACAAGGGCCATCGAGTCCAACCCCCTGCCAAGCAGGAAACACCATCAGAGCACTCCTGACATATGGTTGTCAAGCCTCTGCTTAAAGACCTCCAAAGTAGGAGACTCCACCACACTCCTTGGCAGCAAATTCCACTGTCAAACAGCTCTTACTGTCATGAAGCTCTTCCTAATGTTTAGGTGGAATCTTCTTTCTTGTAGTTTGGATCCATTGCTCCGTGTCCGCTTCTCTGGAGCAGCAGAAAACAACCTTTCTCCCTCCTCTATGTGACATCCTTTTATATATTTGAACATGGCTATCATATCACCCCTTAACCTCCTCTTCTCCAGGCTAAACATGCCCAGCTCCCTTAGCTGGGAGTACAGCATTTCAGCTGGTGAAATCAGTCAGACCCATCTCAGTAGAAAAAAAAACTATCTACAAAGAGCTCACCACCTACTACCTCTGGAGGCTGGTGCAAAATGTGCTCCCCACACCCTGCCCTGCTGCAGCCACAATGGACTTAAATTCACTTCCGCCAGTTCAGAAAATGGTCACGACTTTCTATAGAAACTAGTTACTGGTGGACACACAAATGACCTGCATAACTGTGCAACAGGCAACTTTTCACCTACTCCTCAAAACAAGCCACAAAGCAAAAGTTACCTCCCATCTGTGCATTAAATTGTAATAGGCTTAATTACCCTAAACCTCCCTCCTTCCTTCTAATTGCAATATTTAAGCTTGATAGAAACAGAGGACAGTGGAGAGGAGCCTCCTTGTGCGGTGGCTTCTTTGTATGCCCATAAATAAAGGCAATGAGGACTGATAAAGCAACACAGGATGCTTCTCAGCTGCACCTGACAGACCAACCCAAGATATTCTGGACTTTAGCAATTCAGAGCCAGCCTAAGTAGAAGTCATTAGAACTGCAGAACAGCCATTCATATGCCTGGAGTCACGGTTATTAAAACATTCCCAGATGCTTCTCTTTTTAACAATTGATGGCCATAAAGCCCAGCCAAGGTTCCTCTTAAGTGTTTTCTCTCTCCCTGCTCCCCCCAGAGTCCCCTTCAAGTTAACTGCAGAGTTCAGTAATGAACCCAGTGCTTCCTCCCACCTGGGGAGATGCCCAGAAGACAAACGCCACTGCTTAGAAATGCTAGTGGGGACCTGCCTTAAGCACATACCTGGGATTCTCCCACCAGGACAGGAACTGCAAATTCTGTGGCCACCCCACAAAGCAGCTCACGGCCTCCCTTTCCACTAGCACTGGCCGCCAATGACCAAGGACAAAAGGATCGCAGGGAGGTCCGAGGGATGAAACTTAAGGCTTGACTGGAGCATAGCCCTGTTGCCATGTCATAATGCGATGGCAGAAGACTATGACATACTGCCCTGTCAGGCAAGGCTCAGGAGGAACCCTGGGAGGGGTGTGTGCAAGTCCAGGCCATGCCCATATGAGGCACCCCATGGCACTGGGTGAGAGGGGGGAGGAGCTACCATCTACTTCCGTCTGTGGTGGCAGCAGCCCCATGTTTGCAGATGAGGAAGGAATGGCACCAGCCTTCAGACAATGGCAGTTGGGTGTGAAGAGCCATTTCAGAGACTGAGACCCCCAAGTCATGTCCTGGTGCTGTCAGCATCTCTGCTGGCAAGGAGGCTCCACTGCCAAACCAAGTCCTTTGCAGCATTACAGCAGCTGGCTTCCCTACTTTCCACCACTTCAGCGCATGCCCACGCAGGGAGCTGCAACACAGATGAGGGGGAAAGCATTGCAATCTTCCCCAGATCAAGAGAGTGATTAAGAGACGTGATTGTGAAGGGCCCAAGTCTGAAAGGACAACAATCCAAGCACACCTTCTAAGGCACCCAAGCACCCTGGAGATGCAGCTTCCAACTCACACAAAAATATTGGTGAGAAGCAGGAAGAAGCAGGTGCTACACTGACACAAGAAAAAAAGAGGGGCTTTTCCTACTTCCCATCTAAACTCCACACCCCATATGCTGCTGCTGCTGGCTGACTTTCCTCAAATCCTCACAAGCCACCAACATCCCATAATTGGCTTCTATGGGGGGGGGAGAAGAAAGAGAAAATATTTTGGCAAAGCTGTGCAACTAGAGAAAATTAAAAGAAAACTACCTCAAACTGGGGCGATAATCTCTTTGATAAGAAATGCAATTCAAATACCCTACATATTTCTCAGAGACACAGTGAAACTTTTAACATTAAAGAGGTGTTGGCAAGTAATCTCAAAAATCATTTGTGAGCAACTCTGGGGACTGCTTGGGTTTCTTTTTATGTAAAAGGAAAGGGAACAGGGCAAAGGTAAAAAGCTCAATTCTAAAGATGTAGGATAAAAATAACTTAAAAATGAATAATATGGGAAGTGATTCTGAGCCAGAAAAGGTGGGTTTTGTGAATTATTTTTTTACGAGAGAGAGAGAGAGAGAGAGAGAGAGAGAGAGAGAGAAGCAGCAAAATGCCAAGCATTTGAACCATCCCAAGTCTGCCACCCACCCACCAATGCAGCTCTCCCTAAATGGTTGTTCTGCCTGCTTTCTGCTAGATAAAGCAGGAAGCATAAAAACAAACCACTTTCACAGGCTGTTTCTCGCTTTTGCTCATACCACAGAAGCCCTGTTCATTGTGGGGAAGGAAACAAGCCTACCCCGTCCCCATCAGTCCCTGTCTCCCCTTCAGGATTTGAAACAAATCTAAGGAACTGGGCAAATTTCCCACCCATCCGGCCTCCTCTGGGCCTACTTAGCTGCCCTCTGAAATACAGATCCTTTTCCAAGTTGCAACCGAACAAGAGAAAGCACACACTCACACATGGAGTTGAGGCAACTGATCCTATTTCCCCTGTGCAGCCAACCTCCTCCCCCCCCCCGCAAAGCTGTCCAGGCTCTGAATAAACTGTACCACAGACTTTTAAGGAGTTGGGAGAGACCATTGTGACCCCCTGTGAGGACACTCACCTGCTCCGGGGCCCTTCTTTGAATTCAAGCCCTGAGAGTCTGCATTGTCCTCCGGTTGTCCGTCTACCTCCACCTCTTCTTTCTCCAGATTTTCCTGGGTGTCTTCGCCAAGGGTAGTTCTTGTGGCCTCCTCTCCTTCTAAATCCCCCTGAAGAGCAGGGAGGGCACCAGGTAGTGGGAGAGGAGAAGCAGATGGTGGCGGAGGAAGAGGGCTCGTCGCTCTAACAGTAGCAGCGGCAGAAATGGGAGGAGGGCTGGGAGGAGGAGATGGAGGCAGAGACGGAACAGCAGGAAGAGCGACGGAAGCTGGAAGTGGCACACTTTCTGCCTCGTCCAGAGGTGCCTCTGGGCTCTCCAGATCCACAGCCAAGGGTCCAGCTGCCTCTGGTTGATCTGGTTCCAAGATGCCATCAGTCACTGTGACCCTTTCACTAACTCCATTCAGTTCAGTAATTAGATTAGTACTAGCAGTCACTTGGAGGTCGTTGGGGACTATTCTAGGGGGCTCCCTGCCTATATCCGCGCTGGTGTCATCTGTTGGGGGGCAGACGGGCACTTCCAAGCAGGGCGCAGCACTGTGAAGAGGTGCAGCTTCCTGTTTCGAGGAAGCAAGTTCACATCCATCCTCTGAGTCTGGTGCAAACGTTGATTTAGGAGGCAGAGGAGTGGCGGCGGCAGCAATGACCACCGCAGGGGAGGGCAAAGCCGTGAGAGGAAGCTCTGTTGAGGTCTCGGAGGAGGAGGTGGTCGGGGTCTCTGCTGTCAGGCCCATTTGATCTTTCCTCTCTCCACTAGGCTCTGGTCTGAGGGCAGGGGAAGGAGATTTTAATACTGGATCTGCTTTAGGCTTCTCTTCTGGGGGGAAAAAATGGAAGAGTTAGAAAGGGCCATTTAACTCGTCAAATCAGAATGAATTTGCATCAATTATCCACGCACTCCCACTTTCCAAGAGGAACTGCAGAAACCCCCACGCACCTCCCTGCCCAGAGTCCTCAATTCTCAGCCCAGAGGTTACTGAAGGAAGAAATTGGGATTAAGCAAGCAATGTGCTGCTCTTTTCTGTCAAGTTTGCTTGCCACCCATTTGGCAATACAAAAGGAGTCTGAGCCCCCAAACCCAATCTGTTCTCTTTGGTGGTTCCGAATAGGGCAGTTTGGCTTCAAGGGCCACTTGCCTTGGCACTAAGAACCCCCTCCTCACAGAGGAGGGGACTTTTTGGAGCTACAAAGGGCTCCCATGTGCAAGCAGTGTAGATGTGAAAAAAGTGAACTACGGGCCCTTTTGTGGATTTCTTTGCCAAGATTGCTTCGAAGACGCTGATTAACAACATGGATATGCATTTACAGGATAAATCAAAAGACAATGTCTCAAGTCCTGAGAACTATGTTGGAGCTCCCTCCGCCCCACAGCATTCGTTTTTTACCCTAAAGAGCCTTGTTATGTGCGCATGAGGGGTGGAGATGCAAGATGTACAATGGGAATCTTGGGATGCAAGCCCAATTCAGCAGCCAATGCAACGAGTGGAGCGCATGCGTCACCCCCACAAGCTAGTCTGAGCCTGGTGCCTCCTGTCACTACTGTCAAGGGACCACCTGAACATCCCCCTTTGGACTCTTGGTGCCTTTCTAAACTCACAGTCAAGAGGGCCACTTGCTATTTACAAAAAGGGTTTTGCCACTAATATCTGAAACCCAACTGTCTTGCACAAGTCAGTAAATAAGGGACTGAACACTAGAAGGCCACCTCTGCTATAGGATTACCAAAGACAATGGCAGCAACTGAGGGGATTGGTTCAAGGGGCACTGAAGCACCACTAGGAAAGAAGAGGACTAGTCTTGTGCGAGTCCAAGGATGAGAAATCTTTTGGCTGCCATTTACTCAAAGCTTTTGCAGCCAGCCTCTGACTTTCAGATCAGCTATCATGAACTGACTGAATGCAACATCTTCATTTTTTTATTTTTTGCCTTTGGCCAGACATAAAGCAGAATGTGGCTCACTCCCAGTAACTACAGTCTCTCACATGAGGTCTGGACGTCAAGATTTTCCAGAGGGGCTCTTCTTTCTGTCCTGTGAACACCCAAAGGACATTTGGTGGGCTCCTAAGTGGGGAGCCCCTTCAGTGTCTGCTCCCAATGTCTACAGCTCCCATATCAAGGGGAGTCTATATAATCCCTTCTGCCAGCAAGAAAATACAGGTAGATCGCACCTGAGGCTGATTTCACTTTCTTGATCATACCTTACATGGATCACTGAATTTTTTTAAAAATAAAAAGGGGCAGAAGAGCAAGAAAAAAACCCTGGAAGCCTAGTCCAAGATCTCATGAGCGCCCTTGCAAGGCCTTTATACAGCTTAGTGAGAACGATGAGGTGTCTTACATGGAGGGGCAGGGGCAAGGCCTGCTTTTGGACAGGTAGGGATGGTCTTGCGGGACCATTCCAGAGGCTGTTCTAGTTTTACATGTTTTTGCCTTTGCACGTGACAGCCAGGATCATAACCCCGATGTAATGTGCATTTTTATCCTGGCAGGTGTTTGACTCCAGTACCTATAAATTGTTTAAATTTATTCTAGTGCCAGTGGTATTTAATTAATTCTATAGAAGTGATTTTACCTGCCTTGTTTATTGCCATTATTATTATTATCCCATGTTAACTGCCTGGGGCACCAGATGGGTTATGTATTTAAGAAATAAAGACTAAAAATTGCCCAGTCCCCGTTACCTGCTCCACCCCCTGCCCAGAGTCTTACCCCAAGGTGACCCTGCATATCCCAGAAGGAGGAGTTACAACCCAAAGCCCCATTGTACAGCTGGGGGAACTCAAGAAATGTGCAAGGTGTTCAAAGACCAGGTTTAATTTCTAATCTTGACATCTAGAAGCAGAGATTGTTTCATGGATACATCAAGTCTCAACAAGGCTCTTAGATATATTCTAAGTTATATTGCAAAAACAGAAGTAAAGACGTGTATTTTAAGAGCATTTACTGTTGCAATGTTTTTATAACAACCAGAAAGAGAACAAGCGACAGCCCACCCATGCATAATTAAAAACAGCGAAACAAATATTAAATTAACACCATCATTATTAAATTAAGAGCAACAACTATGAATGCCTGTCAGCCCAGGCAGCCCTACAAACATCCCCCCCCCCGAGACTCCTTCCTACTTAGCCAAGAGAGTCATAGCAGCTGCAGTGACTCAGAACCCTGCCAAAAATGCCCTTAAAATGTGAGTATCATTTCCCCAATGTCTTCTCCATCAGCCACCCCTCAGAATACCAACAACCTCAGCTACACCTGTCTCCCTCCTCAATGGAGAACCCTAAGAAGTGCAGCTGGGTCCCTCTAAGCACTCAGCAGAGCAGCAACTGGGCAGCCACTCCAACCTGGCAGTTGCTGCCCTCCTTCCAGGTTCAGAGTGGCTGTGCTGGGTCACAACAGAACTGGCCAGAACTATGACCACGACCGCTCGCTGCTGCAGCCACCTACGTCAACCACCCCTGCGGAGGTGTTGGCAGCAAAGAAGCACTTGGTTCTATTGAGCATTCAGTGGGGAGCAAGTGTGAAAGGAGCTGCCCAACAGGCCAGCGGTCAAACTGATGATTCTAGGGTGCCAAAGAAGGGGCTTCCTTGTCACAAAGAATTTACAGCTCATTTAAGCACTAGCTTGAGACTGCCTTTGCCAACCAGGTGCCTTCCAGATGTTGTGCTCCTATCAGTGAGAGGTCATTCACGACACCTTTCCCCCCTAGTCTGTCTTGGTCAAAATTCAGAAAACTTGTTAACTTCATGTGTTTTTGGGGTGGGGGCATGGCTAGAAAAGTGCCCAACAGGCTGCTTGTGAAAGCACTACAGAAACCAGCAAGGCAGGTCAATGTTATCATCACCACCAACTTGCAGATGGGAAGCTGAAACGTGGTGCTTTCCACAAGGTCAGAAATGATTCAGTGTTCAGGCTCACAGATTCACCAGCTCTTGAGGCTCCTCACAGAGAGAGGGAGAGCACCTCTCAAAACTGGGACAAAGAGATCCGTCCACCCACCTTGCTTCAGGTCGCTTGTCACAGCGATGGGGGTGCTGGCGGCGAGGTGAGAGCTCTCCATGGCCCCGAACGCCACAGGGCTGTGCTCAGGGACCTGGCTGGGCAGCTGCTGGGATTTGAAGTACAAAAAAGGGTGATAATGAGCATGCGAACATAAAAACTAGCAACATGGAACACAAGCGAGCAAGAGGGGCAGAAAACCCAATTGGGTGGAAAGGAAAAAAAATCAAGAAAAGGAAGAAATAAGATATACGGTCATAAAAAAAAAAAGCGCATGGGGAGGGAGGGGAAAAAGCAGCAGGAGGAGAAAGACAAATTACTATTCACAGCAGCGAGAAAGGAGAAGGCACAACCAGTTATCTGGACACCCCCCATGCCATGGAATTTGGGGGGAAAGCATGCCTCTCCCCAACCCAACGATTTAAAGGTTGCCACAATTCAACTAAAAGCCTTTCAAAGCACTTTGTTAAAAAAATATGTAGTGTTGAATAACAATAAACCGAGAGGACCTACAATTGGGGCACGTTCCACAACCCAAGTCCTGGAGACCCACCCTCCCGCCTGAAGCAGCCAAGGTCCTTCTCCAACTTTCCTTGCCCTCAGAAGCTGGCTCATCTCTGGCAAGAAGCTTTTCAAAGACGACTGGCTTTGCCTTGCAGCTGATGAGCAGGAGAGGGTGAGGGCAAGAAGCGCCACCAGGATACTGACGCTGCGCAAGGAGGCTACAGCAGAGAATGAGTGAAAGCCTACCACCACCATGTGTCCATCCCCACGCAGTTACCTGGGGCGGGGTGGGCGTGGACGAGGGCCTGACCGTGGGAGGTGTGGGGTTGCGGCTTCCTCCACCAGACATGATCTCTTCTGTTATGTCTTTGCCCCCTTGGTTGGGATCTCGGATGCGGATCTGGAAAGGATGGAACAAAGCACCCGCTCAAATCACCTCCCCAAAAAGGTGGCTTGGCTGGGGGCCCAGCCTCATGCTGTGAGGGGAGCATGACACTCGCGACTCACAGTTCAGAGGGCCACAGCAGCACATGGTGGAAGGAAACCCCACCCCAAGAGGCGCCCCTTTTATAACGTTACACCCCCACCCCAAAAGGCACCCCCATTATAACGCCCACTAAGGTGTTGCCAAGAGGCATTTTAGTTCCGAAAAGCTTTCTTAGCTGGCTGAGGTCTCCACAATGGGTGTTTCTTTTTAGGGTTTTCCCATTCGTTTGCTGCTATTTTAAACTGTTTTGATTATATTGCGGATATCACCTTAAAACACATCCGTGGAAGGTGAGTAAATAAAAACAAAGGCTTTAAACAGGACACCTGTGAGAGAGACTCCTCCCATGGTGAGGGGAGTGCCAACCTCCCCAATTTCCAGCTTCTCACAGCTGGCTCAGCATTCGGCTGCGGAGCTCTCTTACCGTTTTCTTCTCCCGCTTGGCTGGTGGGATTGGCTGCTGCTGCTGCGTAGGCACTATGATGGGTGTGGACTGATACACCGGGGGAGTTGGGTAGAAAGGTGCCCCTGCAATGGGTAAAGGGGGACAAGGAGAATCTTAGGCTCACTCCTTTGGCTGCCTGCCTGTGGCAAAGTGCTCAAAGTGCCCTTCACCCAGAATGAGCTACCTCAAAGTGTGACTCCTAGTTTTCCTCTCTCAAGGTCAGGGAAATGAGGGGCCACTTGCTCCCTCTGCTTGGGAGGCTTGCATATGTGTGTATGTGTGTGTATCACAGCAGCTTACTACAATGAAAAGCCATACAGTAAAACCATAAAAAAATTAAAAACAAGCATTATTAGACCACTGTGGAAGGATGTACTCTTAACTGCCTGCACAGGCCTAGTGGAACAGAAGAGTTTTCAGTAGGCATTTAAAAGTTGGCACAGAAGGCGCCCGCTGAATCTCCAGTGGCAAAGAGTTCCATAGGACTGGGCCAATGACATGACAGGCTCAGTTTCTTTCCTGGAGGAACAAAGCCACCTCCTCAACCTCTGCATGCATGCACACACACACACGCCCATGCGCCCCCCCTCACAAAATTGCCGCCAGAGCCAATGAAGCAAAGTGCACCCTCTACTCCTAAGAAAGTAAAGACCTCAGAGTCTCCCATTTGCCAAAGGTTCTAAGCAAAGTGATGAACATGCCCCAATTTCACAAGAAAGCTGGGCAGACTCCAGCTTCCAGAGATTTTCAGCCCCCAATCCACTCCCATACCTCTTTTTTAAAAAGACCATTTTACGCCTTCTGATGGCAAGGCAGGCCCTGACCTCAGGTGCCAAAGGAAGATCTCCAAGCAAGCTCTCCAGCAGTTAAGTGCTTTGGTTGTCCTTGCCTAACTCTCTTCCTGCCCCCTCTGCCCCAGGATGACCAGAGCGCACCAGTAAGGCAATGCAGCCAAAGTGACAGAATTCATTCATCAAAATTAAAGAGGAAAATCTACTCAAGTCACAATTTAGACCTGCAACTTACATGTGATTTATTTGCACAACTGCAGCTTTGTGCAGATGGCAGGAAAATAAACGAATTGGAGGGGGCAGGCAGCCATAAGGGGTCATACAAGATCTCATGCAACCTTCCCAGATCTTGATAAGCAAGGTGAAAGCTCTGGGAAGGCTGCGCAACACCTCTAGAAGACTGTGTGAGACTCCAGCAAGATCTCACAGAAGCTCCCCCGCCTCTTCCAGAGGCCTCGCATGACCTTCCCAGTGCCCAGTAAGACAGGGACAGTTAAACGGGGGTGATTCTGGGGTTTTTCCTGGCTTTGCATGATTTTGCATTTGCATGTGAACCCCTAGAACATAACCTGCAGGCCTACTGTATATTCATTTTAACACAGAGAAGCCAAAATGGGAATGCTACAGTGCTGAAGGTGTGGAATACGAACACAGGAAGCCTGGTTTGCATAAAGGTCGGGCTACAGGGTGAAAAGACCACGTCAAATGGCCCTTGCTCTGCTACCCATCTCCCATCAAAGGAAACCTCTTCTTACCATAGGCGTTGGGGAACTCTCCGGGTCCCGGCCCTGGGTAAAATGGTCCAGGCCCTGGCGGCTGAACGGGATATTGTTGTGGGGGCCCCACATACGGAGGGCCGCTATGACGATACTGAAACAGAAATGGCACAAGAGGCTCAGAAAATGGCGCAAGGCGCTTTATGAGCAGGAAAAGCTATCCTGCTAACTTATTAATGATGCCATTAATGCAGTTCCCCACTCAGCCCTGCAAATGCCAACTCTTGGCCTCATGGCAAGTGCTGGGCAGTTTGTGGCCCACTTCCTGATCCGCTGGTCCCTTGGCAGCAGGGACTAAGTCCACAATTAATACAGTTCCAGACTACTTACTGGCCTCTCTTCCCACACCAGGCAGAGCAAAGAGGGAAAAGATGCAGCAGTGGAGGGCAATACAAAGGGCGCAGCCACCTACCTCACAGGGTTGTTGTGAAGACTTAAAAAGGGGGAGACTGAACATCATGGGTTGTATCCAACAGTAGGCCTGCTCAGAGGAGATCCACTGGAATCAACAGACTTGGTTAACCTAGGTGTGTTCATTTTGATGGGTCTACTCTGAGTAAAACTTAGATGGATACAGTCCCATGCGATGCTGCTCTGAACACCTTTGAGGAATGCTGGGAGCTAAAAAAGCAATAAATAAATAAAACAAATATATTGCAGGTTCCAAAATTCCAGGGGAAGGGTCTCAGCAAAGTGGCAGAGCCCCTGCTTGGCATGCAGAAGGCCCCCAGGTTTGATCCCTGGCAGCATCTTCACATAGGGCTGGGAAAAGACCCCTTCTCCTGAAACCTCAGAGGGCCATTGCTGCCAGTCAGTGTAGACAATACTGAGCTAGGTGGGCCAGTGGCCTGGGTAAGGCAGGTGCCTGAATACCAAGTGCCAGAGATTCCCCCCAGACCTTCCCTGATTCCCCCTTTCCACCCAAGGACTGAAAACTCAGGGGAAGGAGGGAAACGGAAGCACACCCGTGATTTAACTTGCACCCAGCTGAGTCACAAGAGGGCCGACATTGAACACAACCTGCAGGCAGCTGCAGATATATCGTCACCACCAGCCGAATTAAAGAACAGGAGCACTTGCATGCCTCCCTCCCTGACTTCCCCTACCTGCCATTAATGGCAAAACTTTACAGTCAACTCGCAACTTGGGGGTGTCACATAAAACCAAAATTGCTTATAGTCAAAACAGCCCTGGAAACTCCCTGGCATGAGCATCACTACCTTGCTGAAATGCCAGTGCGCTGTGTGGGTCTTGCCCTCCCCATGCAAGGCAGAGAGCTTTTAAGCTCTCTCACTTGCTTACCAGGGACTGGGAAGCTCTCACACAGGCTTAATGAGTTCTTCACCTTGCGTAGGTTTAATTTGTGCCCTGTTAGCTGGCCGGGTGCCAAGCCTGTGAAGCTGCGATTGTGCAGGCTAAGATGCAAGTCAACTGTATCATTTTAAGGGTGCTGTGACCTTACCTGTGGTATACAGTACTGGGGGCCCTGAGGCATTGGATACGGCATAGGAAGGTGGTTCACCATCATGATGTGCTGATTGGTCTGATAGACAGCGGTTGGCGTCTGTGCACCAGGACGGATGGAAGGGTTGCTATTCTGGATCGTTGCTCTGGGAGGCTGGATTTGAGGCCTCTGGAAAAACTGGAGGAGGGAAGCAAGGAGCCCCATATTTTAGCCGGCCATCTCCTGGAAGAGCAGTGCGCCACACTCACTGTGCTTTCACCATGCACCTGATCAACAACTAGCTGGCCCTCTCTGGCCAAGGGTCTTCTGCCTCGGAAGCCCACGTGCCCCACGTGCAACGCAGGTGGGGCGGGGGAAAGTGATGAGTCCAACCAGGATAGTCTTTGCATCTAACGAGTCCTGCCCTGGAAGCAAGGGGGCAGGGCAGGAATGGTGATGGGTGTCATTTGGAGATGGACTGTATAAGGCCACTTCTCTAAAGGGGTTGCCAAGAGGAACCTGACACCTGCACTGGCGTTCAGTCCTAGGCCAACCACACACTTACCTTCCTTGACCTGCCTGAAACTGGGGAAGCTTCTTCATCACTCCGGGCATGATCTAAGTAGACGGCAACCCCTTCCTGGATCTAAACTTACTTCTCTGACCACACAAATGTCAACCAGAGGACTAGGGACGTGTGACAACGACATCTCCCAACGCTCAACATTCAATGTGCGAAATGATGCGTCAGGCACTAAGACACCTGGCCGCTAATGGCGCATGTGATCGAGAGGCAGTGAGGCCATGCAGAACCAGTAGTGAAAGTTACCTGGATGGGTCTGAATCCTCCCTTCAACAACGAAGCAAGAAAGCAGCAGGAAATAGAAAGAAAGCCAATGGAACAGCTGACAGGTCAACAACAGGAGGGGTGGGTGGGGTTCCAGCATGCAACCTAAGGCCCTCCTTCTGCCTAGCCCCTCCAGTAGGCATCGAGGACTCCTCCCTGGCCCGAGTCACCATCATGCAACAGTCTAGGGCTTTCTAAAATTAGTATTTGTTTCACTGACGTTAGCTTTCCTCAAAACACAACACGGGACTAAAGCTTCAGTGGAAAGAAAATGGCTAGGAAAAGTTGCCCTAACGACAACTACCCTTTCCTGGGGGTCCCTTCTCCTCTCCAACAAAAACAGCCCAATGATCATCAGAACCCTGCTGAAATCCTCTTGATGGTCTCAAAAAAAGATGAGAGAAACCAGCCCCAAGTTTAGTGGTCAAGCAGGAAGGAAAGGGAAGTCTCCCTGCCTCACAGCCACAGGTTGTCTGCAGAGGACAGAAGGAGCCACCTCTCTGAAGAGATCCACCTCCAGGGTGGATAGGGAGGAGGAGAGATGCAGAAGACAACCCCTGGGATGCGGCTACAGGCAGGGACGGAAAGCTATGCTGGCTATCAAGAGCAGCCTTGCTGGCTGGCTGCTCCAGGTTTAGATGGCCATGAGGCCTCCTCTTTCAATCTTCTGCACAGAAACCAGGACACACAGCAGGCCACTGACAAATTTTGTCCTGCTCTAAGCAGTGCAGGGGGGTTGAGCTCAGGGTCAAGTCAAACCACAGCCACCAGGGATGTACCAGCTGGCCTTGGACAAGCCTTCCCTTCTTGGAAAGCAGCCTCGCTTACAGAGAAATCTCAAGGCTGCACAATACATCAGCTGGAAAACTCTCCAGGCATGTAAAACTGGCACAGAGGGGATCGTAAGGAATTCGGAGATTGTCAGGGCCACCCCTCAAAAGAACCACTTTTGACCTGCTGGGACAGCCTGTGGGGCAGAGAGAAGGAAAAGTGATGCTTTGGAGCTTTGCATTTTGTTTCCTGTTTGGAGAGCAGACCAGGTCCAGCAGCCGCTCAGGGACTCAACTAGCCAAAGTCTCTTTGATGATCAAGCAAACACAACCAAGTACCTGACCAGCTTCAAGAGCTGGAAAGAAATCCCAATATGCTGCTCTGAAAACAGCACCAGAAAAGGGTCTGGAAGGGGAACATGCAAGACATGCAAGACTCCTGCAGCTGCTACTCCCCTCCCAGATCCCAACTCCTGCAACTTGCAATACTAGCAGACTAGTGAAGAAATTCAGGGTTCCAGACAAGATGATGGAGGCCATGGCTGCAGCAGAGAATCAGAGATGAATTGGTGTACTTTTTTCTGTTTTACAATTGTTCTGTCGAACAGTTCAAAATACTGGCCCCTGTTCCAAATCCCACTGGAGGAGCACTTTGTGCCAAATCAGGAACACAAAGAGTCAAGGCCAAGCCTATGCAGCAGGCCCACTGGCTTGTCCCTGGCCCTCATGGCTGGTGCAGTTAAGATGCAGGCTTTGTGATGGTGGTCATCAGTGGGATGCCCAGACACACCCAACTTCCCAAGCCCAACAGTTTCAGCTGCCTGACAGAGCAGCCTCCGGATGAGAGGATGAGCAAAACTGCTTCCATTAGGGAAGAGGTAGGGGGCCTCAGTCCCAGGGCCTGAACACAGCTCTCCACGCTTCTCGATCTGGTGGCCCTCAGGACTCTAGGCAGCACCAATCACTAGCCCTTGCTTTGAACCCCAAATGTTTTAGCCTTTCTGGAATGTGCCCTTCACCACTAGCCACACTTCTTGTTTGCATGAATGGAGGACGGAGTGTGTGAACAAATAGCTCATTTTCTTCCAGCATCAGAGGAGGGCTGGATCTGGCTCAAGGCACCTAGCTGCAGTTTGAGGACAACATCTTGGCTGGGTGGTGGGAAGGTTACTGCCCTGCTACTGCTTTACTCTCTAACATGTTATCTTGGGACCCTCAGGTACTACCTAAGGAAGGGGGGTGGGAGAGAGAAAGAGAGGAAAAAAGAAAATAAATAAAAGTGGAAATGGGAGCTTGAAGAGCTCAGAACAAACCCTGCCCTTTGGAAGGTGACAGAGCCAATCTGGGGGGGGGGGCAGGGATTGTTCCACCTGTGTACCACACCAGAAGTGTGTAGAAGGGACCAAGCCTGCTGGAGAAACAAGACTGGCACAAGAATCCTTGCTCAGCAGTCCCGAAACTAAGAGGCCTGACAGAATTCACAGCATCTGCCCAGCGGGAACTAAAATAGAAATTTTCTTAAATAGAAAATGTGATTCCCTAATGAGGCAGGAGTCAAAGGCTGCCAAGGAGAAACCCCTCCCACTCTAAGGCAAACCTCCGTTCCTAGTAAGCAGAGTGTTTTCACACCCTCCCTCCTTTCTTTGACAAGGTTTGCTCCTCCTCCCCACAGGGGAGTTCACAGTTGCTTCCAACAGCTTTGTGTTGCACATCTTTCTGCAAACACTTTGCGCGAAGCAAGAAGGGCCCCAGGAATAGCGCTCCTCCTGGAGGAAGACATGCCCACAGCCCCCTCGGTCTTCAAATAGCAGTTGGCAAGTTCAATGAGCCTCACCAAGCGTCACAGCAGCTGGGCCGGAGGAGCTGCCAGTTAATGGCGCGAGCACACGAGTCACACTGACCTGAACATCTTATGACACAATAACTGCAGGAAACGATGCCTGTGAGTGTGCTCCGCATTAGACTATCAGAGTTCCTGTCATTTTCAAAGGCAGCAGGAGGGATGGGAAGGAACCTCAGGTTGCACCTGACAACCAAGAAGCTTTCCACAACTCTCCATCAATCCAGTTGCCTCCTCATCACCCATTTGCTTTGAGCCATTTGGTACCACGTGAAGTTAAGCTGAACTCTGGCGCCAAGCTAACCCTTGGTTATTTTGAGTTGGGCTTCTAATCAATGGGACACCATAAAGGTTTACGGCAAGTTACAACACTTTTCAAAGCCGTCTCTAAAGCTAAACTAACCTAACTGTAACCGCGTCCAGCACTGAAGATGGTAAAAGGGTATTTGAAAATCTACAGCACCAGCCAGGAAGCCCAGTACTCCCCTGCCCCCCACTGATATGGGCCCTTTTAACAGCCACAGAAAATATGGGATCTGGCATCTCCAGCATGTAGAACTGAAGAAGCCACAACACTGTCTCATTTTAACCAGAAATAGCACATCTAAAAGCCACACCCCTCCGCACAGCAAGTAGCAGCCACAAGAGTAACTCAGGCTGTCTGTTCTGGGGGGCAGGGTGGGGAGAGAGAAGATGAGCACATCATAATTAACTTATTCCCTGATGATTTAAGGCTACAATGGGGAGGAACCCCCCCTCCTATGATGTGACTTGTGTGATGGGCTACACAGACCTACTCTTTCACCACTCCAGTATGCTTCGGCTCAGATGAAACAACAGTGCAACCCCCTTTTCATGAGTTGTTTCTGACCAAGGACGGGTTGGACTCATACTCATAGGTCCATCCAGAGCAGTCAACCTCAGATGATGAACACCTCCCCTAGATGCTGCCTTGAAGGTGGCATGGAAGGTGGGCTGGGCCAGCCCCATAAGACCAGAGAAAAACCCCTGAACCCAGAAACCGATTTCACTATTCAAGATTTTTCTCGTGTTTCCAACTTAGCATGGCTCTATTCGGTAAAGAAAATCAAGCAGTCTCCTGACTGCAGTGGACGTTCATGGCGTGTGTTTTTTCAGGTGGAATGTTGCCATCCTCAAAATGGAAAGTACTTGGGAGTACTGTAATGTGGCAATTGCTTCGGGCAATTTCCCCTGGTGCCCAAGAGAACTAGATAACCAAACTAAGCGCACACACGCACACACACCCCCTGACCAAGCAAACATCAAAGATCCCAGACCAACAGCCATCAGAAAGCTTTGTGGCAGCAGCAAAAGCCAGGGAGCACAGTTAGTGGGGTTGTTAATTGATGCAACAGAATTAGTAACCATTAGAAGATGAAGCTTGACTGTGCCATGGGGTTAGGGGGTTCTTTAGAAAGGGGGGGGGGGTTCTAAGAAAGCAAGGTGCAGGACATGGCCTGCGGAATTAGTGGAGGGCCAGCCAAGTAACACCCCCCCTACACATTTTCCTCCCAACCAGTTGGCAGCAAAGGGGAGGCATAGTGAAGAGGGGCAAGGAGGGTACTGTACCTGATGATGATGGGCAGGTCGAGGCCCCGCTGCAAACTGAGGAGAAGCAGGAGAAACAAAAACACAAAAAGGAAAGGCACAGAGAGTCAGAAACACCACAACAAAAGGCAAAAACTGTCACACTGTATGCAAAAGAAACCCACAAGGGGAAATCAAACAAAAAACCCAACACACATACACACACACACACTCACAGTCAAAGCTGTGCTGCAGGACAGTGACAGACAGGTACCAAAAACCCAGAAGGTAAAACTCTGCTGCCAGGTGAATGCACTGCTCAAAATGTGGGTGGTGGGGGTGCCTGCCAAAGTTGTTAGATAGCCAAAAGGTACCCTAACACTAACATAGTTGAAGGAGGGCAGGGGGAGAAGGGTTTGCTGAAAACCCAACCGCTAAGTTATTTTTGTAAAAAAGCAAGGCAGGCCAGCCCTTGCTGATGCGCATCAAAGCTGAGTGCAGGATGGAGAGCCCTGTCTGTGGCACAGCCACAACTTGAAAGACAAGTCAGCCTCACCTAGGGATGCTGATATCTTGGCATATATGAAGCTTTCTAAGTGCAGCTGTAGAAACCTCTAAAAACTTCACTGGGCACTCCTTCCTTTTTTAACAGAAAGCAAGCAAAATCCTGTGGCATATTCAGTGCAGCTGAGTGTGTGGGGACGGGTAGACCTGCAATGCTGTAGAATCAACTCAAGATTTCTCCCCTATCCTCTCCCACAACACACATGAGAAAAGCCACACTCACTATTCCCCCCCCCCCCGAACATTAACAGAAAATCTGCTATGAACAATAAAGCAAAAGAGGAGACTGCAAATGGGTTCACAACAACAACCAACAAGCAGAGAGAGAGTGTCATCAGAAATCAAGGAAACTACCAGAGCCTTCAGATCAACTGCCACTACCTTGCGGAAACATCTGGAGAGTTCAAGCTCTTTCTCAGCAGAAACTGGCTTTCCTAAGTGCCAAAGTTTACTGTGATACACTTAAATAACCTACTTTCCACACCAAATATAATATTCAGAAACAGAAACGGCAGACAGTCTCTCACTAGCATACAAACCTACAGAACAGGCTGCAGTGTCTATTTCAGGCAGAAAGAGATCACTTGTTTTCCATCAAAACGCCTAACAGATAAATGTCATTTTTCTCTCAAAACCTCAATGTTCTTCTTGAGACTTCCCAAACACTTTAACACAGCTGAACGGACAGTTTCTGGCCCGTTTGCTCAACTCTGCCATTCTACTGATCCTCCAGCTGTTGAGAAACACACAAATTGAGAGCAAGAATTGGTTGCTAGTTCTTATATTAAATTTGGCACAGAAATATGGTTCAAAATTTGCTCTGCCTCTAGTGTGAAAAGTGGGGGCACAAGCAAAGTAGGATGGTAAATATCTGACCTGAGAAGCACAAAGCATTAAGCATGTCTACTTCTGGTTAAATAGGCTGAGGCATAGAAAGTCTAAATTCCCAGAAAATCAGCAAATGCACACCAGTAACAGACCAAAAAACTCTGGTGTTCATCTGTCCAAAAGCAAAAGTACCTGTCTTATCACTGTTCCACAGGAAGTATCACTTCTAAACAGCTCAGAAATCAGAGCCAGATAGTTGCAACTTAATAAAATTATGTGAAAACCAATAGCCCAGTAAACATGTTATATGAAAAATAAATAAAACTTCAACGTTAGTGGGAGGAAAAAAGAAAGACCCTAGTCTATTTTGCACTTGCCACCATTGGCTATTGGCTGCATAATTCCTGCGGACAGAATTCTTTCTCTCTGCCTCTCTCTCTGCCCCTCTCTCTATTAGGTAACTGTAAGCAACAGAACAAACTGTAGTCACTGCTGGCTCAGATTAAAAATAGGTTTCCTTTTCCCCTTTGCCTGGAGTCACAATTTTTGCCTGCCAGATGCTGGTCTTGCTTCCAATTCCTTCTGTGCATATTTGGCAGGGGGGCCCCTCTCCCGCCATGGGTTAAAGCTGCGTTGTGGGCACACTGGCTGTGGCCATTTGAAAACAAAACCTTCCACTATAGCTCTTCTCTTCCCCACTTCAGCATTTTCGCTACGCTGGCCAAATTGCTTTAAAAAGAAACAAAAACCTGTTGCAATTTAGAAATTCACTGAAAAGTTTTTAAAGTCTTCCCAACTGGAATCAGCATGCACAGTGTGAGGCATTGGCCCTGCTGTAACAGAAAACTTGCCTGGGATGGCAAAGGTAGCCGTGTCCAGGCAGAGGCTGTGCAATTGCCAATGGCCCTTAAATGCAGAAATAGATTGGAGTAAGCTGAAGGGCAGCTATGGGAAGAAGCAGAACTAGGGTCCCTTCATTTGCCAGCACAAAAACAACTCCAGGGCCCACCAGCACCCTCAGCTTGGGCTCTGGTGCCATAGTGGGTGGGGGGCTGTCTCTCTTTCTCTCTCTCTCGCTCTCCCTCGCTCACCCTCCCCCAAGCCTCCCTTCAGGGCCACAAAGGGGGGACGGGGAGAATAAACCAATGGAAACCAAGCCCAGAACGAAATGCAAGAGCTGCTCAGCCTAGCCCATTTTGCATTTGTTTTGGACTTGCGAGGGGAGGAGGAGAGGTGAGTGGGGGAAATGAAATGTTATGTGAGCAATTTTTAGTCATGGGGTGGTAATGATCACAAAACGTGACGATGGCAGAAGACTGCACGCAGGGTAATATTTTAGAGGGGGGATTGTTCATGACCACAGAAAAATGGCTGACGTTATTGGTAGCTTCTTCCATCTTAAGGTTTCTGCCAAAATTGGGGAAAGTTCCTGTTTTGAGGAGTTCTTGCCAATTTCCCTCGAGTGACCAATCCAATCAAATGCAAATCCCCCACAAGGGCTAGAAAAGTAAATCTCAGGTACCTGATCACTCAGACCACCTGAAAAATTTGTAACAGGGTTATTGGGTTGTGGCTGTTGTGGGGTTTTTTTTAGGAGGGGGCACCCTGCCTCAGTTTCTTCCTGCCACCACCTTCGACAGCCTTGGCCCCTTCCAAACTGCCGCTGAATGCGGCAGCCCACAAAACACAGCGGCTTAAAGCAGAGATCGGATCAGTGCTTTTCTGTAGATCAGTCAACAATGTGGTCAAAAAATGAAACCAAAAAAAGCAACAGAACTGAAAGGGGTGCCGCGGGGGCACGACTGCCTGCAAGAAGGGAGTACAGTTTGTTATATTGCTTACAATGCAGTATTTTATCCAGCCTCTTCCCGCCAAGGACCTGTAAACCGGACTCTGTTCCAAAACCTTCCTCCGCTTCCAGTTGTCTGGGCAATGTACTGGCACTGCTCTGCTGGGCTGTCAAGAAAACTGGTTTAGAGACACGGCTCTCGAGTCAGACTCTCCCCTCACGTTTTAGCCATGAATGTTTCAGCTCTTGCTTTTTGCGCATCATAACAGGGAGGAACATGCCCTACTACAGTAAGGGTGGCTGGGGATGGAAGGGTGTCCCTTCTGCTGCTCAATACCAGTTTGTCATAGAGCAGGATTGTGGCCAACTACTGGGGCTGAGTGAGGAGGGAATGAGCTGGAGGGTCCTTTTCTAGACAAAAAACAAGAGTGTGCAGCTGGAACCAGCAGGGCTGCGAGCCCAGGAGCCCAGAATTGCACTGGCCGCAGGAAACAAGTTTCTCCTTCCCCACTCGCTACAAGCCCTTTAAAGAAGGGGGCACTAAAAGGCAAAGACACAAAGGGAGGGGGGGTGTCCATGCATCTACCACACAACAGCCACCACCAGAAGACACACCCTTGAAAGGCACAGGTTGTATCACTCAAACTTATGATGCAAGGTGGTGTGGATCAACGCAAGAGATTGAAGCCGGGCTCAGGCAGAGCACTCAAAGCAAGACCTGCAGCAGGAGCTGAGGAGAGAAGGGTCTGTGGAGGCAGCTTGGGCCAGGGGCCCCTCTGGCAGCAGGGCACCAGCACCGTAGGCAATGACAGAAGTGCCCAGGAGTAGGCATTTACAGGCTTCTGGAGAGCAGGCAGGCATCTCAAAAAAGGACCTGACTCTTCATCTCTGAGAGCCCCAGAGGGCTTCAACACTACGTCACTTGTGCCACCTGGAAGCAGAGGGGAAGTCCTTCGGGTGCCTTTTTCTCAGGGAAGCTACTCGCAAAAAGGTTAGGAAGTGCAATGCAACGGCTTTGCTGGACGGCTGGACAGATGCAGCACAACACGCAGGCAAAATAAGGGCTCCCTTACCGGCGAGCGCGTCTGAGGCTGGGTGCTCATCGTCTGAGGGGCCTGCGGGTACACCAGCGTAGTCGGTGCGGCGTTCTGTCCAGAGGGGTAAGGAGCCTGCCATGGGAGAGAGAAGAAAGACGGTTAAAGACATGACAAGCAACGGCAACCGGGATGGAAACTGCCTTCCCGCTGCTGCCTCAACTCTCAACTAGACTCACACTTTGCACCTTCAGACATACGTCATTGATGCAAAAGCCCGGAAACAAGGAACTAACCTTAACTTCAGATTTCAACAGTTCTATAAGTTAGGGGGTGTCTACTATCTCACTTAAAAAGCAACGGTTATCTTGAAGGCACTTAACTGCAACATTTGCCATGTTGGGTCAAGAGCAAGAATCTGTCCAGCCCAATGTTTCATCTCCTGAATGATGCTTGGGGGGAGGGGCCTGAACCATGGCAGAGATAGCTGTCCTCTGTGTCTGCCTAGCCCCAGCAGTGCCTGTAGGCCAAACCATTTGCTTCTGAGCCTCTATACACCAGGTACTCCCACCCTGCTGGCTTGCTCACCTCACTGGCACAGAATCTCACACACCTCATCCTCCTCCCTGCTGGATGGCTCAGTGGCACACTTAGCGCCAGAAATGTTTTGCTAATTCATGCCAAGAAGCAGCAGAATATCCAGCCCGTTACAATATTCATCAGGAGACTATTTGGCTCGAGAAAAACATTTCCGGATTTATGTCACAGTGATGCGCTTGAGGCTTAGTGCCTCTTTATAAGACAGGACAATGGCAGCTTGCACATCTGACACCCACACAGTTTTAGAAGACTTTAAAAAAGAAGCTCTACTGTTGCCCTTTGACTCTATGTGGCCAGGAGTTAAATGCACCTTCCTTCCTGCTCCCATTAACAGTCCAAGCCTCCTTGTAAGACTACAGCAAACCGCACAGTTCCCAGGCCCCTTGGTTGCTTCAGGGCCCTGTAGAGGAGGAGGAGATAAGGCCCTTTGCAAAAGGCAGCAACACAGATAAAACAGGTAAAGCTCTTGCAGCCAGTTAAGTCTAAGCAATGACACCTCTTGTCATTTCACAAGAAAAGCAGTGCCTTCTCCTAACAGGCCCCTGCGTAAGGCTAGCTTGTTGGTAGGAGGGGAAACCTGCCCAGCAACAGAGCTCATAACACAGGCTGGAGGACCCATTCACATAAGCAAGCAAACTCCCCATCACCCCATTTCAACAGAGGCAGCCCACTCAACAGAACACCACACCCTGAGCCCCGGAGCAGTCCTACAGCTTAAAGCAAATTGCAGTGCCAGAGCAGCACACAGGCTATGAAAGGAAAAGTTCTTCTACCAAGCAGACTGGCAGAGGAGGCTCAGTTATCTATCCTGGTTGTGGAGAATGAAATCTTCCTTCCACTGCAGCGAACACAGGCCTGAAATGGACCGATGGTGGTAGAGAAATGGAGTGATCTATCCCTCCTCTGTTAGTCCATTCACATGCCTAAACAGAATTCCCGGTAACTTATGGCTACCAGGTTAGTGCTTAACTGCAAGGCTGGTACAAAGGGTAAGCCAACTGACAACTGTATGCAGGTTGCCTGTGCACACCAGGCTCCATCCATAATTGGTCTCTGGGTGTTCAAACAACTGCCAGGTTTAGAGCAATTCCTGTTGCCCTTCCATCAGGGCTCACCAACCCATATGCCCCCTAAAAGATGCTATGGACACCTCCATGAGCCATTGCTCAATTCTGCCCATCCTTCAAGGCTCTCACTGAAACATGTGACACTTGCCTTTCTTCCATCCCAGCTGAATGGGATAATTATCTTGCCTACTGATCTCTGCTTGGCACAGAAAGATGAATGCACATGAGAATTTTAATCGGCTTATTTGTCTGAAAAGTGGTGGATCATTAAAGTTTATTCTGTTCAGCATTTTACAATTTGCCTGCCAGATGCAATGAGAGAACCAGGGAGTGGATCATTCTAAAATTCAGGGAGATAAAATACTGCTGTGCATATGTGTGTGTGTATGCGAGGTGTGTGTTTTTTGTGCACAGAGGTACTTTTTTATTTTTTTAAAAGAGTCTCTTATCATCAGGTACATGTGACTCCAAACACTCAAAGCAGGGCATAAGGCAGTCATTTGGCTCATATTGAATGCAGAATTCCAAGATGGACTAGGCTAGGTTTCAAAGTCAGCAGCTCCAAACTGTGAGATCTTGGACCTCAAGAGTACACAGCTGAACAAAGGGATCAGTGGCAGAAATGTGGTAAAACACAATTAATAACACCCCCTTAGGTCCCTACTCAGAACCCATTGCGAGGTTGCAACCTAGCCTAAAACAAGTTGTAACAGCAACAGTACTACCACCATACAAATAAATGGCAAAAAAAGAAGTGGGAACCCTAATGCCATTCTGGGCTAAGGATAGGTGCTGGATCTGAAAAAGTTGAATGAAAACTCCTCCTAAAAGGGGTGTGTGACAATAAATCATACTATCCTCCCCTTATTACAGTCAATAGATTAAAGTCAAGTGCAGCTTTCTGAGACCGGGTGGATTTTGGTCCCACCTCAGCACTGGACAAGCCCAATACTCTGGAAGGGACTCTGGAAGTCATCTAGTTTAAGCTGCTGCTCAAATAGCACCTTATTTAAGAAAAGTTACTACAGGGTATGCACAGATACTCAGAAGCAGTTTGCGAATTAAAACATGCCAGAAAAACAATCACTACTGTAGTGATTCACCTTTGACAGAGGCAAAATCCAAAGCAGGCACCTAACCACCTTCCAGGCTGGTGGAAGGAAGGGGCAACAGTTCTCTAAGGGCAGCCTGTAGCAGCAAAATAGCATTTTTCAGGAGCTGTTCAGTTGCATGGCTCTGGGTATGACCAGATGTTTGAAGCCTGCAACTGTCTAGTTTGTTAGGTGGAGTGAAATGGCAAATGAGACAAAGATGCAGCAAGGTCACTTAGGAAGCAAATTTTGGCTCCAGGCAGGCAACATTCTGCCCATGAAGCACCCCTAACTTTTGCCAGCCTCGCTGCATCAAGCCCACTGCAATGACTCAACAAGCCAGTCTCTTCCCCGCAATTCACTGTCTTTGTCTTGGAGTACATCAGCAAGCGGCAATTAGCAGCCACATTTCTGAGTCCAATTTCAGAGCCCAATTAGCTGGCCCAGAAGGGCGAGATGGAAGCTCCAATGTAATCCTGGTGAGCCAATCAGGGTCTGGCCCGGGGTGGGAAGAAGTGCTTCTTGCCATGCACCAAGAGCATTCCCTGCCACAACAATCTGTATCCAGGTTAACTCCAATTCTAGCCTGTCCAACCTCAACATCTGAGGGTTGGGACATGTAATTTATTTATTTTTTAAAAGCAGTGATTATTTCTAAACTTTACAAATGCTGCAGCACCTTGAGACACAGCAATGAGTGATGACTGCAGAGCACTTCCCTAGATCACATTCACACCATACATTCAAAGCAGGATTCTTTGGGGGAGGCCATATGCTTCAAATGCATGGTGCAGATAAGCCCGTGAACATGTGGACTTAAGGAGGAGGAAGTTACTTGTGCAAATAAAAGCAATTACTAGACAAAGTGCTAGCACTCCTCAACCTTTTCATGGGAGGCAATATTAACTTACAGCTTAAACTTTTAAGAAGTTCTCTTCTCCTAGCAGCCAGGCTCATTAACAGCATCATACTGGAAGAACTTAGAGGGGGATTTCCTGACAAACTGGAACAACAAAGTGTGGCAAACTGTATTTGTGGAAAAATTAAATAAAACTGACACAAGGCCTGAAGCATAGACTCATTTGGAATCAAATGGCACAGTTTTGTTTATGCATATGGCTAAAAATGAAAACAAGAGGACTTTCCTCACGTTACAAAACTTTGGCTAACTTAAACAGTTTATCACCTTCTATACAAACAGCAGTCTGGGGTAAGAAGCTTACATTATTTGGTAGTTATTTTGTATGTACTGCTTAAACTCCAGCATTCAGATATATGTACAGTGGTGCCCCGCAAGACGAATGCCTCGCAAGACGGAAAACCCGCAAGACGAAAGGGTTTTCTGTTTTGGAGGCGCTTCGCAAGACGAATTTCCCTATGGGCTTGCATCGCAAGACGAAAGCCCATAGGGAAATGCTGGCGGTCGGGAGCAAAGACTTTCGCCCACAGCCGGCCTTCAGAAGAGGACCTCTTCTGAAGGCCGGCGGGGGGCAAAAGTCTTTGCTCCCCCCCCGCCTGCCTTTCCCCCCCCCCGCCTGCCCCGGGCGATCTTAAAATGCTGGCGGGTGGGAGCGAAGCGTTCGCTGCCGACCCCCAGCATTTTAAAATCTCCAAGGGACAGCAGAGAAGTCTCTGTCCCGGGGAGATTTTAAAATGCTGGGGGTCGGGAGCGAAGCGTTAGCTGCCGACCCCCAGCATTTTAAAATCTACCCGTGTCCCGGGAAGGTTTTAAAATGCTGGGGGTCGGGAGCGAAGCGTTAGCTGCCGACCCCCAGCTTTTTAAAATCTCCCCCTGTCCCGGGGAGGTTTTAAAATGCTGGGGGTCGGGAGCGAAGCGCTGCCGACCCCCAGCATTTTAAAATCTCCCCGTGTCCCGGGAAGGTTTTAAAATGCTGGGGGTCGGCAGCGCTTCGCTGCCGACCCCCAGCATTTTAAAACGCTGTTCCGAAGGGGGGACGGGGACACCTGCCCCCGCCGCCCCATTTCGGAAAGCTGTTCCGAAGTGGGGAGGGGGGGTGGGGACACCTGCCCCAGCCGCCCCACTTCGGAAAGCTGTTCCGAAGTGGGGAGGGGGGGTGGGGACACCTGCTCCCGCCGCCCCACTTCGGAAAGCTGTTCCGAAGTGGGGAGGGGGGGTGGGGACACCAGCCCCAGCCGCCCCACTTCGGAAAGCTGTTCCGAAGTGGGGCGGGGGGTGGGAACACCTTCTGAAGGCGGGCAGGGGGCGAAAGTCTTTGTCCCCCCTGCCTGCCTTCCCAGGGGCTTTTAAATCGCCCCGGACAGCGGAGAAGTCCTCCGCTGTCCGGGGCGATTTTAAAATGCCGCCCGCCAGCATTTTAAGATCGCCCCGGACAGCGGAGAAGTCCTCCGCTGTCCCAGGGTTTTTTAAAATGCTGGGGTGGGAAGAAAAGCCCTTGTCCCCCCCCCCCAGCCTTCAGAAGAGGTCCGGGGGCAGACTGTCCCCGGACCTGGTCCGAAGGCGGTTTCCCTAGGAACGCATTAATTGATTTTCAATGCATTCCTATGGGAAACCGTGCATCGCAAGACGAAAAAATCGCAAGACGAAGAGACTTGCGGAACGAATTAATTTCGTCTTGCAAGGCACCACTGTATGTAGATGTTATATGTTTGAATGAATTTCATGAAGAAAGAAAAGAAGCAGCAGCTGCCTCTTCCGGAGTCAGCCAGCTGGTTCATTTAACCCAGGGCTGTCTCCTCTTACTGGTGAGGACTCTGAAGGGTCTCAGGCAGAGAAGGGTGACCCCCAGCCCTGCAAAGAGACTGGTGAATATGAGGCTTGATGCAGGCAATGGGTGTTCTTTGACACCAAGCAATGGCACTTCCTCCTTCCTACATTATCTCGGAGTAAGAGGTATGATGAAGGAATCCTTATGTGTTTCAAGTTGTCAAAGAATCCTCTCACCATGGACCTTCCCCCTCATTCAACCCCCACCCTCTGTTCCTGCCGGCTGAAATAAGCAAACAACAACAAGGGGAGGATTATTTTTATCTGCATTTCGAAAGGAGTTAGACCTGCTGTGCAACAAGATCCCCCCCCCCACTCCGCCCTTGCACTAAATGTGCCAGGAATAAACAGGCGAAAGCCTGGCTCACGTCAGGGGGAGGCTGAGAAAATGCTGAGTCATGCACAGCTCTTGCGCTTCCTGCTCTAAGCAGCGGAGTGGAAATTTCTGCCGCAGCGCTGTGAATTCTTTCAGCGCCCTGAGAACTTTCCGTGCCCACAGGAAGTCACTTGCCAGCTTAAATGCTGGGTGCATCCGAGGGACCACCAAGGAAAGACATGACAAAACCAGCAACACCTCACACCCTTACACAATCCCAGCTCTGAAATGTCCCATGGATGAGGACAGACTTCCTGCTCTAAGCAGCGGAGTGGAAATTTCTGCCTCAGCGCTGTGAATTCTTTCAGCGCCCTGAGAACTTTCCGTGCCCACAGGAAGTCACTTGCCAGCTTAAATGCTGGGTGCATCCGAGGGACCACCAAGGAAAGACATGACAAAACCAGCAACACCTCACACCCTTACACAATCCCAGCTCTGAAATGTCCCATGGATGAGGACAGACTTGCAGTCCCTGTGGAGGGCAAAGGACACCCCTGGCTTATTAAAGCTGGCTTGTTCAGGCCAGGGATCACTCTCACAGCAACTCATGAGCAGGCTGGACCCGGAAAAGGTATGGTTTCACTCTCACCACCTTAATGCATTTGGCAATTTAACCCTGCTTCTAGCTACAAGCAACAGGGCCCCTGGGTATTTCATGCTTTCCTTCGAAAGCCAGCCGTGACCTAATGACACTTAAAATAACTGCCTTAGATTTCAGAAGGTCTTTATGAAATTGTTGCCAAAACAGCTCATTGGAAAAGCATCCATAGTCCATAAGATGGCTTCAAAGCTCCTTAAAGCCACACCTTTTCCATCCGTCTACACAAAGTTCCACGGAGAGCCCTCTTGCTACAATGGCTATTTATATAAAATATAGATATTCTCTACCTATCCATTCTGCATGCAGAATGTAAGCCAGCACCAGCAAATGCTTAATTTAAGGTGCTCAAAAGAGGGATTCTTTTTTCTTTTCTTTTTTAGGGAATGGAGTGGACCACATATCAAAATATCAGTCCAGCTGCAAGAGTTTTGCTTTTTGAAAGAAGCAAAAAGAGGAAGGCTGCATCCTGTGACTGCAGAGCTAAACTTCTCTGAGATTATTCCTCAGCCTAGCAAAGGACACTGCTGGTGATGCAGGGCAAAAAGGAAGAAGACTAGCATGTCCTTACATGAAATGGCCCAAGAGACCTTGGCTGGCACTGCTGCACGTTCCCATCTGTAGAGCTTCCTTCTAAACACAACATGCTTTTGAGTCACATTATGAATTAAAGCAAACCCCCATCTCCTCCCACTCCATTGATGAATTGCTGCAGCAGGCACAAAACAAAATGCTTTTGGGCACTGGGGACAAAAGGACAACAGTCAACATGACTTTTCCTCAAAAGCCCACACTGAAAATGACATCCCACATGCTGTTTTCTATGACAGCACACCGATGACAGCTTATTACATCATGCCATATTTACATGTGATATGGGATCCAAGACACGCTGCTTTATTAAAGCAGAGTCAACCATCAGGAAGTGCTGAGGAAGGCTGAGCAAAGAGTTGGAAGAGACCCTGAGGATCATCTAGTTCAACATCCTGCAACACAAGAATATGCAGCTGTACCTTACAGGGATTGCCCCTGCAAGCTTGGCGTTATCAGCACCATGCTCTAACCACACTGTTACAGCCAAGAGGGAACCAAGCTGTAGAGAGCTCTGGAAATGCCTTGCAGGAAAACATGACTCACTTAAGGCACCACATAGGAGAATGCTACTCACCAAAGCCTATGGCACAATTCCTAATGCCGTTTCCACTACTACTAGACTTTACCCAGCCAAATGGGACAGGAAGGGGACAATCCTAGAGTAAGCCACATAGGAAAAGGCAGCCAAGGTCACAAAACTCCAGAGTCCTGAGTCTGGGTGTGGAATTTCTGAAATTCAGAATCTCTTCATTTCAGAAGGCAAATTGCTGGTTCTGGGCTACCTGAATATTAAACAAAGTTTAACTACATTCTTGGGAGTTAAATAATGAACCTCCTATTCATGAAAGCTTAGAAAACTGCAAAAACCCTTTCAAGTAGGACAATAAAAATATATTTCCAGAAAAGCGCCATGTAGATAGGGGACGTTTTATTCTCTGCAACTGAGAGCATCATCAGTTGGGCCAAGAAAACTCTAAATCAAGGGGTAAAACACTCAGATACTCAAGAGGGACACCTTTGCAAGAACTCAACAGGGCTGCACGACTATGTTAACCACAGAACAGCTTTGTTACAAAAGTTAAATGTCTTCTATGACCCATTCTCTGTTAACCCAATTTCCTCCCTGTCCATGCCTTACAGCACCACTTCTCTATTCTCCCTTTGTGAACTTTCTTTTCCCCTTTATGTGCCATGTCATGTGCTTCTGGATCCAGGAAGACAAAAGGAGCAACACAGAAGTCATGATGCAAGCTGCATTTTCCTGTCCCCACCCCTTTGGATCGCTTTCAGTGGACCTTGGATAGCTCTCCGTGGCTCCCACAGACCAACACATCATAAAGGTTTGGAACCAAAACTTTCCTTTTTTAATTAAACACCTTCCTAAAGGAAACGTTTTGAACCTGAGCAATGAGTGAGCGCCAAACCAAGTATAAGCGACTTTCAATGCAAGACCTTGGCACTGCCAAACTGAGGTTAGTGCGGAAGGCTTCACTTTCTGACCTCCTCACATGCAAAATCCCTTATAAGCAATCCTGAATAAAGGGTGTGGAGGGAAAATGGAATCCCTGCTGTTTGAGGGACAGCCCAAGTAGTCAAGAGGGTGGCACCCAATGCTCATCCTACTCAGAGTAGACCCACTGAAGTTAATGGGCATGACTAATGAGAATCAATTTCAATGGGTGTACTGTGTGTAAAACAAATGTTGGACACAACCCAGAGTGTATGGGGGAGGCAGATGTGGGCCGACAGATACAGCGACTGCCAATGGCTGGGAACACAGGTGGACCTTTAAAATGCTAAGCCACATCCCCAGACTGGACACGAAGCTAAGACTCTCACCTTGCACATCTACGCCTACTCCAAATTTGAAACTTTGCCATAGAATTTAACACTTTCCAAGACAGAGCAACAGCTTTGAAGCAAAAAGTCCAGATGGCATGGTAAGATGCCTCAAGGGCAAAATACTGAATGGAGCTCCTCCATACAGCTCAAGTTCTCCACGTGTTTTTAAGGCTCCCCATGAACATTCCTTCTGCCCTGAGCCTTCCATGCCTTTGCAGGAGGGGCCTCCCCTGTAAGCCACAATGGCCCCACCCTAAATGAGATCTCCACCCATTAGAAAAACAAGAGCCAGGCTTTTCCAGCGGGGCATCACTTAACCTTTTTTTTCCTCTTGTCACTCACCATCCCACATCCCAGAATCCTTTGCACCAGTTCCCTTGGATCTTCAAAAAGACTGCTGGCTCTTGGGTGGGGTGGAAAGCTTCTGTCCCTCCTCCCTCCTGGCTGCTGGAGCGAGAGTGAAAGAGAGCGACAGAGTAAGAGAGAAAGGAAGAGAGTGACAGAGAAAGAGACAGAGAGAGGGGTAGAGGGGGGGTGGGGAGGACAAGAATGATGGCGGGTGGGTGGGGGGTGGACAGGGGTTGGCACATCTCCACGTCAATGCTCCGTTCTCTCTCTCCTTCTACCAGGCTGATGGGAGCAGATGCATCCCCTCCAACTTCTCAAAATACTTTCTACACACCTGGATGGGGACGACCTCCCTTTCTACCTGCCTTTTTACAATAGGCTAAATGAACAAAAAAATCCCAGGGACATTTCTACCCATTCTTCCCCTCCTCTAGAACTAGGGAATTGTCGTCAGCAGAGCTTGGTACTCTAGATAAAAGGGTACCCACTAGTAGTGACCTCTCCTGTCATTATGCTCTCAGTGGCTTCAAGTGCAGGACTCTGCTAATCTCAAAACAGCAATGTGAAAGGTCTGTGGACCAGTTGCCATCAATTCTCAACGCCCCCTGCAGGAGACCAGCTCCTTTGTTTGACACCCCCCTCTCCAAGTCTCCTGTGAAGCTGCAGGGATCTGAATGGGGAAACCAAATGGATCTATGCAGGCAACCCTTTTTACAGAACAAGCTACTATGTGCTTCAGTAAGACTGCCTCCCCAGGGGGGAAAACGAAAAAGTGGAGAAATACGATCAGTTATCAGAGACAGGTGACCAATACATTTTCCTATCATCAGCACGCTACACTCATGACAACATCCCAGAGATGAATGTACAAGACTTTATATATTCTTATGCCATGTATCAAAAATGTGAATTACTTTTGGTAAATTTAGGCCTGTGCCCTGGAAAGAAGCAAGGGTTCATATCCTGTTAACAACTGAGAACACGGGCAAAATATTGGTTAACAATTGCCTTAAGCCCTGAGTGGGTGAGCAATGGATTACCCTTTTTTGTAAGTGGAGGAAGCGGTGGCATTCAAAATTATCTGGACCCATCAGAGAAATATCAATAACAAATGAACAAGAAGTGCCTCTTGTTGGCAGACAAAGACCTTCTGAGGTGAGGAGGACACCCCTTGCCTTTGTTTAGAATCAAACTAAGAAGACTAGCAGACTCTGTGCAGGGCTGACCTGCCAGACTTGGCCGTGACTTAAGTTCAGGTAAGAAATCTGGAGAAGGCGTTACACAATCAGAGGTGCAACATTCTGGAGCAACTTTCTGTGGAAGAACCTCACTGTACTCAGGACTCAACTGATAAATTCGTAAGGAATATTTGCAGTTTATTTTTTCTGATGCCTCAGTAGAAGGCCTGGAGGTGGGAAAAGGTCATGGCTTTCATCTCTCTTCTGGAATATTGGGGATTGACACAGGAGTTGGAGGTCATGGGGATGCAGCTGGGCAGGGTAGCTATTTCTGGTGCCCACAACAGTTACTACAGTAGCCACTCCACACTCCACAACTTTCAGAGCACTCTTTGTCTTCTTTGGTTAGGCTCTTAACACACAAGACTACACAAAATCCTTTTCTATCAATAAACTTGGCAGCAAGTTTTGAGCTGAACTGGTGGGGTGTCATGCCTACTGTCACATGATGCACATGTCAAGTCCACTGGAAAAGGTGCAACAACTTGAGTGACTCATGCACTATCTGGCTGGAGGAAACAGATGCAGAGGGCTCTCTCATGCCTGTATAAAAAAAGCTCAACCTCGCCTCACCCCCAATTCCTCCTTTACTAAGGAACCAAAATGGGGCCCTGCATCACGCTTGAGGGTCTGGAAGTTATCATGGGAATCAAAGCAGCTGATTATGTTCCAAATAGGATTTCAAGCACCAGCTCATCTGTCCGAGAACCAAGACTTCTAGTCTCATGCAGGAATCTACAGAAACAGAGGAGCCGCTGCCCCCTCCACTTGTATGCTTCTGAAAGCTCCCACACTCTCTGCCTTGAGGCATCATTGCCGAGGAGGCCTTGGTGCTCAGCAGCTCACTGCCTCAAGCTGCCACAGGTCACATTGCCTAGGCATGAGGCCCACCCTTGGACAGCGCATCTGCCCTACCTTTGCTAACTACAAATACATTCCTCCTCTCCTTTGCCACGTCATCCCTCGTCTCTTGGAAACGTTTTGAGGAATTAAGTGATTAAAAACAAGTTATGGCTTTCAATTATCTCAATTCCTTGTCCATGTGTATTATTTTTACTGTGTCCATTTTCTCTTTCAGCACATGCAATGAGTTCTGGTCAGAAAAGAAAAATGTACCTGCCTAAAGGCATGTTATTAAAATCACTGCCACTTAGCAAAAAAAGCGCTTAGTCTGACACGAGAGGCATCCCTGCCAATGTCCAATTGAGGGGGTGGGGGTGGGGAGCGCCCTAAAGGGAACCCCTTTCCTCTTCCCCTATCCTTGGCCAGCAAGAGGAAGAGCAGCTCAAGTGAAAGTAGCATGCAGACCAGGGTTAGCACTGCGCAAAGCCAAGATCTCACCCACACCCCATGAACTTATAGAAAGGCAACTCAGACCTGAGAAGCAGGCGCCAAACCTTACCTGGGTGAGGCTTGGGGAGGAGGCATGTCCTGGTGGCGTTGCAGCAAGGGATGGGTGCCCCTTGCCTATTTCATGTGCAGAGTAAGGGGAGGGGGCAGGAGGGCCTGGCTGTCTCGCAACCTGCGTGACCTGTGAGGAGATAAACTGTTAGTAAAACCAGAGATTAGTAAAGCTCCCTCCATGGGGGTTCATTTACATGCTGAGGCTACAGACCTGGGGAGGAAAAGGAAGCGATCCATCCTTTGGCTCACAATTAGCTACTACTGGACACACTCACCGTCTCTCTGGCCACCCATAAAAAAGGACAGGGAGAGCAAGAGGCTGCAGGAGCAGAGTTTGTTCACACGCCTTATCTTGCATCTCAGAACTTGAACACAGATGAAGGGTACATCTCCAATGGCAAAAGGGCGAGCCTTTCACCTGGTCAACATTGCCTTGCTTTGAGAAATCTTTAGAGCTTCAGTAACGAGAAGGCGCTTATCTTTCCTTGTAAAACTTTGCATTATTTCCCAATGCACGGGGGTCCTTGGCACATGCTTGGTCCGCATCAAGCATCCAATGGAAACAGGTGGCTGGCAATTATTTTGGAATTCTTAAATTCCTATTTGGCCCTGAGACACACTCAAAGAGGCTTCCCCCCAAAAAGATAAATCCTACAGTTTGTAGCCAGTGCTAGTCCTACTCAAGAGTAAAGCTAATGAAGTTAATGGACACAACTGATTTAGGTATACACTGAGTGAAACTTAGCTAGATGCAACCCCATAAAATTGTACTGAAGGAGCACTAAACACAACCCCCACTGCAAGTCAAACAGCAGCACTCTGAAGCTGAAAGTGGGCACAGAAGTCACTCAATGCCTGGCAGAGAAGAAAGACTGAAAGCAGGCCTGAAGGTGGTCTCCTTAGAAGGAAGTCTTAGGACACCTGATGATGCAGGTGAAGAAGCTCATCTTCCAAGAGGAAACAGAGCTGACAACAGCAGCTCTCCCCATTTGATCTTTCACTCGTGGACTGGAGGAGCAACTTGGGAAAGGTGCTCCTGGAGATCCAGAGCCCAGGTTGTGCAGGGCCTGACTGGTCCAAACAATTGGAACAATTCAATATGAAGACATCAAGTTTTAATATTTTAAATCCCCAAGGAAAGAGATACTAATCTGAAATCACTCAGTTCAACTAACTTTCCCAAATTTTACTTTATTGTTATTATTTACTAGATTCTGAGTAACTTACAGTATATTTAAAAACACAGGGTTGTCTCCAACAAAGTCCTACCCAGAGTAAGCTCACTGAAACTAATGGCCCTAAGTTAGCCGTGCCTATCAATTTCAATAGGTTTACTTTGAGTAGGACTAATATGGGATACAACCCATAAGCATTAAGCAAAACATATTGTACTATCAGTACATTCACACAGAAACATGTGCAATTCATTAAAAAATAATCATAATATATGAACCCACCCTTCCACAGCAGAAACAGAAAGCTTTGGCAGCACGCTAACAGATTTTGCAAATCATGCAATTGCAATCAGTGGCTGTGAACTATCCTTTACCAACCAGATATTTAGGACTACAAATCCCATTTTCCACAGAGAGCTCCAGCATGACACAGTGCTGGATGGAGCACACAAGAGCTTCAATCCAAAATTTCTAGAGGGCACAAGGACGGTGATGGTCACTATAAACAAATTAAAGCATGTTGGTTTGCAACTAAATGAAACTTTTAGACTACCTACCTAGGAAAACCTTTTGTATCTGCTCAGAGGCAATAAAGGCGGGGAGCAATTGCAAAAACACTGTGATTTCTGTGTGGTTCTATGTACACAAGCAAAGATACTAAGGGAGAACACTGAAAGGCCACAAACCAGTGGAATGAGATGCCCTGGATTGTGGGCCAAAGTCCCAGAACTGCACAGTAGCAAGGCAGGTAATTACTGAACAAAAACTGCTTTTCTCCACAACATTTGGCTGCTAGAGAGTCATAAACACACATGAATTTACTGTAACGACACATTACTTATTGAATCATGCTTATAATGCTTGGCCTGAGAAGTCAAAACACCCCACCATGGAGTTTCCTTTTGCACAGAAAAATGGGCTTTAATTTAGTGTATATGAGAGAGGGTCATGGGCTCCAGTTTTAAGAAGGTAGGGCACAATTTAATCCCACAGCATGCAAAACAAGGCAAATGCCTGAGTCCTAAAATTTCCGGTTTTAAACAGTTGTGAATATTAACCTAAAGCTGAAGCTGACAGAAAATGCACATGGCCATAGATGTCATCGGATTCAGGAGTGCCCTTAACCCATGGGTAGGCAGCCTAAGCCCGGGGCCAAATGCGGCCCAATTGCCTTCTCAATCTGGCCAGTGGACAGTCCAGGAATCAACGTGTTTTTACATGAGTAGAATGTTTGCTTTTATATAAAATGCATCTCTGGGTTATTTGTGGGGCACAGGAATTCGTTCATTTCCCCCCAAAAAATATAGTCTGGCCCACCACATGGTCTGAGGGACAGTGGACCGGCCCACAGCTGAAAAAGGTTGCTGACCCCTGCCTTAACCCATGAAAATTATTGTCAGAGGAAGTGTAATCGTAATCATAATGCTTTATTTTATACTGCTCAGAGGTTTTCTTACAATCAGGTAGTATATAAATTCTCTTAATAAATAAATATCTCCAACACAAACAAGAATACGTAAGTCTGTTCCCCATATCCAGATCAATGTGTCATCTTGTCTGGATTCAGTTGCTGCTTTGAACACTGAAAACCTGTTCAAAACACTGCTGTAAATTTATGTTATATTCTTCATAGCAGAATGCAAGTTTAGTAAATAAGTTGTTCTCTTATTGTAAGATTATTCAGTTAAATTAAGTGGCTAATTAAGAAACTCGTGCTTGTGTTTTCTGTAATACAGAGCCTTACCTTGAGCCCCCTGCCCCCCACCTGAAATGTACTTGAAACTAATTCCACAATAAGTACAAGATTGGATACATTAAAGTGCCAGGAAGAAGGCATTATGCGGAATGCCACCCTTCATTACTTAACGGATCTCTCTCTTTCAGCATTTTCTCTTGGGGAAAAACTCCACCCACCTGTACCAGAAGGAGAAGCAGAATTGATACAAATCCAAAAAGGACAGAAAAACTCTGCTGAGGGTTTTGCAAATGCCACTTTTATGAGTTAAATCTGCACCGTTTGCCAGTAAAAACAGGCTTTTCTCCACTGGGGGAAGGCTGCAAATCTGTAAATGGGATCTTAACTTTGCAGCTTTGCAGGGACAAAGCAAGACTGGGCTGCCTTTCCTGCCAGCCGGCCCTTTGTGATCTGACAAAATGGCTGTCTGTGTGGGAAGTCAATGCAGACTGGGCCAGAGGAATAGTGCAGCATGTCTGTCACTCTTGATTCCATCACAAAGTGTGAGAGATTCTTCACCTTAGGGATGCTTCTGCATTCTACCCTGAAAACCTATTTCAACAGCCCTTTAAACACCCAAACCACCTAAGATTAGAAAAACAACAGCTGAGGGGGGGAAGGCAGTAAGGAAGCCCCACAAGAGAGAGGCCCTCCAGTCTCAAGAGCCCAGCAGGAAGCAAGAATTACCAATAGTTCTATTTCCCCAAAGCTGAGGCATTACAGGAGCAACGGCTGGAAATGGTCCCAGGAGCTTCTGTCTGTGTGTGTTTCTATGCTGACAATACCTAGGAGAGCAAGAAAAAGGACACAAATCCCAAGACCCTCATGGAGCTCAAACTAAGGAGCTAAAGGAGGCCCTAAAAAGATACCCAGCCTTTGGGCCGCATCGCCCAATCTCCTGAGGTAGTCCTGGCTGTTCCCTTCAGAGTCATAGAACTGCATAGAACTGACTGGCTACCAATTCATAAAAACCAAAAGTGCTTTTTGATGGGAAAGGAAAGCTGCTGCTCACCTAAGGGGCTCACTGGCCCAGAAGCACTGGCAAAGGTGCTTTTTGGGGAGAAATCATAATGGGGAGAGGTTCCCTCCCTTTCGCTTATTTCAGCTGTGTCAAGGTGGCTGATCAGAAACAAGAAGACCCAAGACAGGAGGCAGAAACTCTTCAAGAGACACTTCAAACAATGCCAATTAACACATCTGCTTCAGAGGCTGCATTGCCAGATTCCTTTTGAAGAGAGGTGCTACGCTAAATGTTAGCACCTAACTTATGTGCCTCTTTGATCAGAAATTATGCACATTTTGCAGGCATAAAGAAAAACCTAGAATCCAGCCAGCATACAAACTGGCCCTTGCTTTTAGAGCACAGCACTGCAGTTCAGTAGCAGCAGCAGGAAAGGTCTCCTCTGTTCTGCTTATGAAGTGGCAAGAGCTGCTTAGATCACAAGAGACCAAAGTTTTCGAGAGGATGCTGGAGATTATTGCTGTGCCTTTGTTTAAATGACACCCATCTCTGGAAATCCTTTGGCTCAGATCTTCAGAGCTCTACAAGTCAGCTGGCTTTACCAGTTACCTTCTACAGCAGGTGTGGGGGAATTCTCTGCATCTGCTCAGGGAATAAGTAGGCTGGGGCCTACATTCAAAATGGGCTGGGCTAAAGCAGCATTGTTACAACACAGTTGCTATTCTCATCACATTTTTATTTACTGTATACATTATTTATATAACTGACTTTACTTTTTCTTTTTTGTTGAAACTATTGACAAAAAAAAATATGGAAGGAAAACTGAAATCTAAATACAACAAACACTGTAGTATTCTGGTAAGGGAGAACCCACCTTTCTATATCTGTCTTTATGGTTTGCAAAAGCTATCTAGACTTCTCAGGCCAATAATTATAAATGATACAAAGTCATTGGTTGCCTTGATCGTTGGCCTCAGCCCTGTATACCTGAAGGAGCATCTTCACCCCCACTGTTCAGCTCAGACAGAGGTCCAGCTCCAAGTACCTTCTGGCAGTTCCCTCACTGAGAGAAGTGGAGCTACAGGGAAGCAGGCAGAGGGCCTTCTTGGCAGTGGTGCCCTCCCATCAGATGTCAAGGACATGAGTAACTATATAACCTTTAGAAGATATCTGAAGGCAGCCATGTATAGGGAAGCCTTTTAATGTGTAATATTTTATTATGTTTTTATATATGATGGAAGCTGCCCAGAGTGGGTGGGGCAGCCCAGTCACATGAAAGGGTACAAATAACAACAACAACAACACAGTAATAATTACAATTAATAATTACTACTACTACTACTATTTGCTTGTCATGGGACCCACAGACTGACCAGCTGTCAAAGATACCAGAAGCCAAGTGATGTATTTTGCCAGGATTGTTCAAGGTGTCTGTATGGGTGATTGTGTACTGTATTCCTAAATTGCACCCTCCAGTTACCAGAGCTCTGCCATGTGTTCAGCTCTCAAATTATGACTATTTATCATTCTACCAACCAAAAAGGAGGGAATTTCCTTTCTATCTCAACAGTGGAAAAAACAATGGCCCCCCAGTAACTAACACCCCACACTCTGTGTATTTGTAACACATGCACGTTTTCTCAGAAGTTACTGTATTTTTCGCCCTATAGGACGTACAGTGGTGCCTCGCAAGACGAAATTAATTCGTTCCGCAAGTCTCTTTGTCTTGCGGTTTTTTCGTCTTGCGATGCACGGTTTCCCATAGGAATGCATTGAAAATCAATTAATGCGTTCCTAGGAAACCGCCTTCAGACCAGGTCCGGGGACAGTCTGTCCCCGGACCTCTTCTGAAGGCTGGGGGGGGGGCAAGGGCTTTTCTTCTCACCCCCAGCATTTTTAAAAACCCTGGGACAGCGGAGGACTTCTCCGCTGTCCGGGCGATCTTAAAATGCTGGCGGGCGGCATTTTAAAATCGCCCCGGACAGCGGAGGACTTCTCCGCTGTCCGGGGCGATTTAAAAGCCCCTGGGAAGGCAGGCAGGGGGGGACAAAGACTTTCGCCCCCTGCCCGCCTTCAGAAGGTGTTCCCACCCCCCACCCCGCCCGGCTTCGCAGCAGCGCTACGAAGCCCGGCGGCTGGGGCAGGTGCTCCCGCCCCCCCACCCCGCTTCGGAGCAGCGTTCCGAAGCGGGGTGGCTGGGGCAGGTGTTCCCACCCCCCGCCCGGCTTCGCAGCAGCGCTACGAAGCCCGGCGGCTGGGGCAGGTGCTCCCGCCCCCCCACCCCGCTTCGGAGCAGCGTTCCGAAGAGGGGTGGCTGGGGCAGGTGTTCCCACCCCCCGCCCGGCTTCGCAGCAGCGCCAGGAAGCCCGGCGGCTGGGGCAGGTGCTCCCGCCCCCCCCACCCCGCTTCGGAGCAGCGTTCCGAAGCGGGGTGGCTGGGGCAGGTGTTCCCACCCCCCGCCCGGCTTCGCAGCAGCGCTACGAAGCCCGGCGGCTGGGGCAGGTGCTCCCGCCCCCCCCACCCCGCTTCGGAGCAGCGTTCCGAAGCGGGGTGGCTGGGGCAGGTGTTCCCACCCCCCCCCCGCCCGGCTTCGCAGCAGCGCTACGAAGCCCGGCGGCTGGGGCAGGTGCTCCCGCCCACCCACCCCGCTTCGGAGCAGCGTTCCGAAGCGGGGTGGCTGGGGCAGGTGTTCCCACCCCCACCCCCCGCCCGGCTTCGGAGCACGGGGAGATCGCTTCTCCCCACCGCCCCTTGCTTCAAAAGAGGTCCGGGGGCAGCGGGAGCGCTTCCCGGGGAGATTTTAAAATGCTGGGAGTCGGGCGTTCGCTGCCGACCCCCAGCATTTTAAAATCTCCCCCTGTCCCGGGGAGATTTTAAAATGCTGGGGGTCGGGAGCGAAGCGTTCGCTGCCGATCCCCAGCATGTTAAAATCTCCCCGTGTCCCGGGGAGATTTTAAAATGCTGGGGGTCGGCAGCGAACGCTTCGCTGCCGACCCCCAGCATTCCCAGCATTTTAAAATCTCCCCGGGACACGGGGAGATTTAAAAATGCTGGGGATCGGCAGTGAACGCTTCGCTCCCGATCCCCAGCATTTTAAAATCTCCCCGGGACAGGGGAAGATTTTAAAATGCTGGGGATCGGCAGCGAACGCTTCGCTCCCGACCCCCAGCATTTTAAAATCTCCCCGGGACAGGGGGAGATTTTAAAATGCTGGGGGTCGGCAGCGAACACTTCGCTCCCGCCCGCCAGCATTTTAAGATCGCCCGGGGCAGGCGGGGGGAAGGCAGGCGGGGAGGAGCAAAGACTTTTGCCCTCCACCGGCCTTCAGAAGAGGTCCTCTTCTGAAGGCCGGCTGTGGGCGAAAGTCTTTGCTCCCGACAGCCAGCATTTCCCTATGGGCTTTCGTCTTGCGATGCAAGCCCATAGGGAAATTCGTCTTGCGAAGCGCCTCCAAAACAGAAAACCCTTTCGTCTTGCGGGTTTTCCGTCTTGCGAGGCATTCGTCTTGCGGGGTACCACTGTACTTTTTCTCCTCCAAAAATGAAGGGGAAATGTGTGCGCGTCCTATGGGGCGAATGCAGGCTTTCGCTGAAGCCTGGAGAGCGAGGGGGCTCGGTGCGCACCGACCCCTCTCGCTCTCCAGGCTTCAGGAAGCTATCTGCAAGCCGTGGGTGAGCTGCGCGACTTTGCGCAGCTCTCCCACGGCTTGCGGAGAGCTGCCTGCACCCCGAAGCCTGGGGCGCGCTGAGCTCAGCACGCCCCAGGCTTCGCGCAGCTCTCCCACGGCTAGCAGAGAGCTTGCCTGCACCCAGAAGCTTGGGGCGGCTCAGCTCAGCACGCCCCAGGCTTCCAGCTTCGCGCAGCTCTCCCACGGCTTGCGGATAGCAGCCTGTTCTGGGGGCTGGGGGGAAAATAACAATTTTTTTCTTTATTCCCCCCCCCAAAAAAAAACTAGGTGCGCCCTATGGGGCGAAAAATACGGTAGTTCCACTCTTGTCAATGGACTTCCAAAAAGGTAAAACAAATGGTTTGCACCCCTTAAGAGTTGTAATAAACTAAGTCCTACTCTGAGTAAACCCACTGAAGTTAATGAACCTAAGTTAGGGTCTCCTCTGGGTAGGACTACTGTTGGATAAAACTCTTAGCTTTCAAGTTAATGCTCTTACTTAGTATCCTTGTAAATATGCAGTCCTTGAGAAATATGCCTACCAAAGACTTTGGACAATCTACTTAAGTTATTTCTGTATTTTTTCTAAAACGCAATTTAGGCAATGCACAAGGATACAACATAGGACACATGCACACCATCCATTTAAAGCCCATGCGCCCCCCAATAAACATGGGAACTGTAGTTTACCCCTCACAGAGCTACAATTCCCAGACCCTTAAACTACAATTCCCAGGATTCCTTAGGAGAAGCCATGTGCTTTAAATGCATGGTGTGAATGTGACCTCTGTAATGAAAAAATAAAGAGTGTTGGTGGCCATCTGGGCCAGCTCATTAGCAGTGGGTCTCACTGCCTTGATGCTCATATCGTGCCTTTAAAAAACGCAGCATTTTTCTCACAGCTCAGCAACAGTCACACAGCCAAATAGCCCGGCCTCCTGACCCACATCTTTGGCATAAACCCGGAGTGGCTAGATCAGCTAATCCTTCCTAATCTCTTTTCTGGAAGAGTCACTTCACTGTGGGCTACCTGTTCAGAAGCCAGGCACAGAAGACACCTCTTGGGCATCCACCCATTACGGGCACAGAAAGGCAAACACACACACACAGAACCCACAAGACACCATTTGAGGAGCAGCCTTTAACTGAGCTCCTGTACTAGAACGATTTAGCACCACAGTCAATATGTGGCAGACTCCTTCATTCTTGCCTTCCGTAAGACCTCATTCCTTTTTTAGTGTAACTCCAGCAACTATGTTAAAGAGCATCCAAAAGACTGTATGAACTTTTGCAGCTTATATTGAGGAGTTGTGATTGCACTGCAAACATGTTATCTGAATCAGGTCTCACCTGCCAAAGATACTGGACAGAAGAGGCCTGAATGAGGGCATCTCCCTAAACCAGCAGTTTCTGTTAAGTTCAACTCTGAATTATTCATTTGCTTATTTTGAATTAAACAAGTGGTTTTAAAACAGAGCTGCTTTTCTAAATGAAGATTACACACTTGAGTCCCAGGATTGTTCTATGGCTGGAGGCAGCTAAACTTTTCACACAGCCCCACAAAACTCTAAGAGCTCATATCCAGTTGATTAGCTGCAGGAAGAAAAGCAGTGTTATTTAAGCAAACCACAACTACACAGGAACCAAAGAACTTGGCAAAACTGCTGGGGAATACTTACAGTGCTGTACACAGCTGAGACGGTTGGAGTGAAGATTCGATCCTCCAGGGGCTGCTGCACAGGTCCCCGGGGGATTCTGTAAAGCAGCAAATCAAGGAAATCACAAAAGTCTAGAGGAAAGTGTGTTTGGCAGGAAAGAAACATGTGAAATCCTTTGCCCATACTAGCATAAAAACGGAAGTTTTTACCAAACGCCAGAAACCACAATGAAAAGGGGCTCACATTCAACACTGTAGCTGGAATAATTTCTACGGCCAAAAACTAGCTTCCCAGAAGATGTGACCAGATACAGTAAAACAAAATCAATAGACCTGAGTAAATGAGAGATCTAAGCTGAGAGTTGTAACAGACGACCCAATTTTTATTTTCAATATAAAATGGCCACCCTCTTTCAGTCACCCAGGAAAACAGCTCATCAGCTGCAGATCCGTCTGACGGAGGCCAGGCCTGAGTCTCCAACAATGCAGGAAGAAAGAGAGAGAGTGCATTTATGTCGCTGGCATTTCACTCTATTAATCCTTTTCCCTACTTAAAAGCGGTTCTGGGAACTAGAATTCACTTCTTAACAGGCTGACAATTTTGTAGCTTAAAGGAAAGCTGTCTTTGATTGGCTGCCCTAAACTTGCAATTAAAAGAGCTGCAATAATCCAGAATATCCACACTGTAAATAAAGGTGTAGCAAAAAAGGGTTTTTTCTAATGCCACAGAAGGATAACAATAAAAGGTTTGGTAAAATAAAATATATGTGATTCAACTATTAGAATCCTCTGCAACAGGATTAAGCTCTCTCATAAACTACTAGTTTCCTTCTTAAAGCAGTGTGGTCACTTGCTAAGAGGTTCAGAGGATGAATTTCCGCCAGCTTATAAAGAACTTCCTATCAACACAAGGAGGCTCCCACACTCATTATGAAGAGAAGAATGGTCAGGCAAGAGAGGAAGGAAAAAGCGTGTTGTTCCTAAAATTGCCTCAACTTAAACTGAGCTCCAATTAAAAACCAAAAAAACAGGCAGCGTTTCTCTCTAGAACAGCATGCTTCCATCAGAGTGTGGTTCAAGTGCTGGAGATCCAGGGCAGTAAACACCAAATTGCAGACTATCACTCTTTCGAAAAGCACCAAAAGATAATATTACTACTCAAATGCAAGCAGCTAGACCACTCTCCCATAAGGTGCCTGTCCTGTTGCTTCTGTGTCTATTCTCCCTTAAATTTTATCAAACCACAAAACCAGAACCTATCCAAGGCATCTGAAAATCCCTGACAACAGCAGCAGTTGACCTCACACAACTGGAACTGGGACCTTTGCACTCAGCTGAGAGACAATGCTGGTTTCTACACGCCATCCCCAGGAAAAAGAACCTGACAGGGAGGAACTCTGTGGCTTGGAGCTTACTGAGGTGGTGGTAGCTGTACGAACAGTCTACTACAGTGGAGAGAAACCTCACTTACAAGCCTTCTAGAAATAGTTAACAAGTGAGGAGTCAAGTTTACCGGAGTGTAAAGAACACATCCTGAAGGATGAAAGCATGGGAGACAATTGCTCACCCTGGTTGCCCATGAACATTCCTGCCACGGCAAACAAAACCTTCATGTTGGGATACCACAGGACTTGCTGACTTATGTGGCAATGGACTGAGCTCTGCAAATCTTGTGGGGCTCCCCTCCCACCTCCTGGCATGAGATAAAGTCAGGCCCTCATCATTCCAGAACTATGAACACGCAGCATTTCCACAAAAGCTCCACTGCAATTTGAACCTCACCTGGCAAGGGGCCAGAACTTCCCTTCTGCCCCCGCCCCTCCTGCATGCTGGCTTGGACTAATAAAATACACCCCTGAGATCTTGGCGGCAAGCCAAAATCTGCTCTGGCTTGTTTACACAGCTGCATGCCCCGTCCAGCACCACAGGGCAACAGACTAGAGTGAGGCAGAAGCGTCACCTAGCCATGGCTACTTTGCAGGAGCCCAGCCAACAGAACCCTTCTAAACTCTGCTTGGACATGGGCCTCTACCTGTTTGTGGACAGGAGTCACAAGAAGCTTTAAGCAGCAACGTCTGTTACCAAGGGGGAGCACTGAGATGCCACCCACACGGAAGGAGGGCAATGTGGCCATTTTCCAGCACAAAACACCTCCCAGCTCTGTTGGGATAGCAACAGCAGTGCCACCCCTTTGTCTCTCCAATTTAGATATCTGAAGTCGCCAAAGAATGTGGAGCCTTAACCCTACACAGTCCAAAATTTAAAGACAAAGCAGGATATAATGATCAAAGAGAAGCAGAGTGAGCGGCAGCCTTTCTGAACCAGGTGCCTTTCAGCTGTTATAATAAGACCATGCCCATCAGCCCCAGACAGCAAAGATTCAAGCCAACTCACCTCATGCACATTGCACTGGCGACCTTCAGGCTGTGAGTTTGGAAGAAATCCGAGAACAGAATCCCAGGCTCACCTCATGAGGTTCTCAAATACAATCCCACACAATGGTGAGCTGGATTAGAAAGTTCCATGCCGGTCCCTGGTAAGGAAGTCCCTTTCTGACGGAGCGACCGGTTCACTGGCTGCCTTCTAATCATCAAGAAACAGTAACTGGAGCCGACAAACAAGGCACATGCCTTAAAAATAAGGAGCCCACCATGTGACGTATCACATCACAAAAAGCAGGGCAGTGACAGAGCAGAACACGTGCCCTCTGTATTTTGAAATCCAGGCTACATGATCCTCGCTTAATGTACACTATTTATTAGGAAGTCAAGAAATGGGCTGAACAAAACAGCCTCTTTCCCCTGCGGCCAAGCACTGCTCCTGTTTCGTATTCCCCTTGCATGAACTTGCATGACACCCACATACAAAGCAGCCTCGGCACTGACCAGCTTCCTTCTTTCTCTGCTCCTTGGACCAATTTCCAAGCTACAAACACTGGCAAGGTTAATAATCAAAGTCGTTCCAACTATGAAGACAAATAACCCACAGTTAGGCTTTGCTTTTTTTTTTTTAAGGCAGGGAGCGCCTTCACTGAGAAATTCAGAATACATTTAGCAAACCGTCAAAGAAAGTGGAGCTCAGATACATGTTACAATGCAGCAGCAGCAGCTGGAGCTGTTTTTCCAGAGCTTCAGGACCCAGGAGGCCAACAACCAAAGGGAGGTGGGGGGAGGCAGTAGGCTAGCTACACAGACCCTTTGTCAGGTGACCATCCCTGATCTGACCAGGCAGCACAGACTCAAGCAGCTACAATCACCTACTTGGCTGCAGGTCTTTATAAACATTTCAGCAGTGCCTAGAGACGTAGCAGCGGCACCAGAAAAAGGGGGTGGCAAAGAACTGTCTGGGGGTGTGGGAAGCATGTGGAAAGAGTCTTTCTAGCAACAAGGAGGGGGCAAGCTACCTATATTCTTCCCCACTGGTGCCACATATGATAGGATGAACCCACAGAAAAGTGACTCTCAAAGAGCTATTACAATGTGTGAAGGACACCTCAGGATACTTTTTTAGGGATTTTAATGTATTTTCACAAAAGCAGCTTCTAAAACGGGGGTTCATAGCCCATGGTAACTTCCCGGTGTAAGCTGAGAAACGCAATTGCTGGAGCATACCAGACAGAGGGGTGGGTAAACACTTGAGTCAGTGCAGGAAGGAGGACTTCCTGCTTCCCACTAGCAACCGTTCACCTCGCACTAGAAAATATTGGGGCTTACCTACATTAAATAACAGAATTTTAACAACCTGAGAATATAAACAAGTAAACACTAGAGAAGGAACAGATGATGCAAACCCTCTTAAATTAAAATGGTTTTAACCAGGCACCAGAAACTCAGCAGGGACAGTGGCTGCCTTGACTTCTATTGGGAAGGAGTTACACCGAGCTCAGCCCACAATACTGAAGTGATGGCTTCTTGCTGTCATGAGTCATGCTTCTGGTCCATGGGGGACCACTAACAGCATTCTTCCAGATGATCTCAGTGACCAACCTGGGGTGTATAGGGGAAGGCAGTCCTTAAGGTATTGTGGGCCTAAGTTGCCCAGGGCTTTATATACTAGAACCAGAACCTCGAACCTGGCCCAGCTACACTTTCAAACAGCACCTCCCCTGCACTGATCCTATGTTACTTCAGATGACGCCTGGGAGAAACATATTTTGTCAAAGGATAGGAGAGTTCTTGCTTAAAACAGGCACACACCTGCTTAACAAGGCTTGCCATGCCTGGAATACCACGCTAAATTCACTTCCTGGATTGTGCACAAGAGATTTCATTTCTATACCAGGAAATTCAAAAAGAGATGGCACCTTGCAGAAAGTGAACTGTTCTTCACATAGCAATCATTTCTAGTCATTAAATACCTGCCAGCCATAAAAGATTAAACTACATTCTAGTACTGTTTATTAATTAGATGCAAAGAAAATTAATTATTAAACTGATGGATGGTGTCATCATTAATGCCCCTGCATTCTTCCACAGGAATATAACAGCCTAGTAGATCGGGCCAGCGAACGATCAAGCATCCTGTCCCCTACCAGACACTGCAATGGGAAGTCTGCAAGCAAGACCTGAACACAACAGCAACACTCTCCCCACTTGAGATTCCCAGCAAATGGTATCAGAGACATGCTGCCTGCGAGAGTGGCGGTAAAGTATATCCATTAGGGCTAGTTGCTGACTCACCAGCAATCTGTTACTTGAGGGCAAAAAGGAGAGGGACAGTAGCAAAAAATGGCAAAATGCACACATGGGAACTCAACACACACACACACAAAATTGTTTTGCTATTTAGCAATCCAAACTAATATAATCAGAGTGCCGGGCCACCTTGGCTACACCACCCTAGTACTGCAAAAGCCTACAAGGAGCAGACCTATCAGAATGACTTAGAAGATCCGAGCACTGCTTGTGGAGATATCTGCCATTCAAGTCTGGGAGACTGGAGGCTTGTGATACAAAGGCTCAAAGGAGTGTCACTCCTCAGCTACCATGAAGCCCTGGGTTGGGGTGGGTTTTATACCCACAAAAATTAAAATGACAGTTTTTCAAGCCCATCATCCACTGTGAAAGGGCAGAAGCACATTGTCCAGTGGAAGTCACTTAAACCAGCAAGCACCTTGCCTCCGTGGAGAGGATTACTACTGATCAGGGCATAGACCTGGTTACGGCGAGATCAGCCAAATATCTGTTCCAGAGCACCGTTTCCTCTCCAGAAGGATGCAGAAATATGAATGGAATATACCCCTGACTCTTGCTACAACTGTGCAACATTCATTAACAATCAGAGGAGGGAGCAGGGAAGGGAAACTTGGGAGCATTAACAAAAGCTCAGGGCCTGAAAGAACTCTTTGTCTCCCTGGTCAATGCCAGTCTTTTGAATGGCAGAGCACAGAGCAGAAAAAGAATGAGGGAGAAAGGGAGGGGAGGCAGGGAGGGAGGGAGACCCACTGGGCCAGCTCTTCAGGGGACATCTCCTCAGCTGCCAGGCAGAAAAGGACTCTTGCATGAGCATCACACGGCCTCCCAAGCAGCCAGAAACGCAGGCATTGTCCACTCACTAGCACAGCTTGATAGAACCAACACATTTTGCTCTTGTTCCGCTAGGGAGCTCACATTCCAGGAACAGAACGCCCTATCCTGCATCAAGCCACAAAGTGAAAAGTGAGGAAAGCAAGTGACAGGAAATGTACAATCCTGACCTTTTCTTCATAACCTGGAAACGTTTTCTTCATCTCCTTCTGGAGAGATTTGTTAAAATACATAATGCAAGACCCCAAGAATTAAGCGCCATTTAGAAGCAAATTGTGGTGTTAACAGAGACTGAGTCTGAACAACAAAACATTGAGATCGCTGAGTGTCACCACATAAACCCAGTCCTTCTAGCTCAAAGGAATAGCTTCAAAATAATGTCAAAAGGCAACGTGTAAGTCTAGTTTCTTCTGATTAGCATTCACGCCCAAGGGTACCATTTAAAAAACCAGGTCCCTGCAATTATTTGACTGCATTCCAGAGGCTCTGTTCACAGCCAAGAGAGGCTTAACCCCAGGCCATCCTAAGAAGAGCTTAAGGTTATGAATTCACCCCACAATTTCTCTTCATGACCTCACCACTAACACCTTCAGTTAAGAACGATAATGAAACCTAAAATAGTAAGTTTCCCATTGTCCTGGGTCTTAAAATAAAGGAGCATGCTAGGCAAAGCCAGTTACGAATGTGACTGCAGTTCATTTCAAGGCACAGCCTTGTGGCTTCAGCAGCAGTTGTAAACATCTATTGGCCACATCTGGACTTCATGCCAAGCTGTAGTTTAGTGACCTCCAGGTTCACATGCTCCACTGCTGCTTTGTCCAACATGGTTTTCCCTTCCACTTTTGCTTATGAACTGATGTTGATCTAGACAGACAACAAACTCGATTTCATGTTAACTATGGTTTTTTCAAGCATGCCTCCTCTTGGCCACATGGGGGTGGGAAGAGGAAAGGCTCTGACCTTGGATAAGAATGTTGACACAGGAAACCTTAGTGTCTGTTTTGTGCAGGACAAGTGCTTTGTTGGAGCAGCTTCATGCGAAGATGGATTTGATGACTATTGCAATTTATAATTTCGGTCTAACAGTGACCACTGATATAGAACCTGCTCAACAACTGACCCAGGAATCTGCCCTGACAGGGCAAGTTGCGGAGAAGACAAAGGAGGAGGTTGTTGTTGAACCTCAAGTAATACAAGTTGAGAGAGATGCAGCCCTGCAGGAGCATAAGCTGTCGTTTCTGAGGACTGAATCTGGAGTGAGGCAGACTTGGAGAGATGGAGTCCTGTCGGGACTGGAGATGACAAGTTGGTCAGATCCTCCTATGCAGGGATGCTCTGACCTTTAGGATTTGGTTTTGGGCCAGGAGGAGATTGGAGTGGTCGAGGCACTCAACTTTGGAGGGGCACTGAAGTATGTTTTGGAATATTTTTTGGATTTTAGTGCTAACCATGGAGAACGGGCTGACCGGCCGAGAAGGGATAAAGACACTCTTAGGTTGTTCCCCCGAGATCTACTCCTCAGAGACAAAGGAAGGAAATCAAGAACAAGACCAGCAGAAGACAAAGTAAAGTGCAGGTACAATTATGAAGAAGATCTGCAGAAGGGACATGGAAAATAGTTAAGAGCCTCGGACATAAGATCACCAGGTTGATGGACTAGATGGAACAGATAGAAAGGACTGACAGACCCCAAGACCAGGAAGAAGAGACGGTGGATGAAGATTGGCAGAAAGTTAAAAAAATTATTTAGAGAAATATTGCAAAATTAATGACTGTTAGGAAAATCTTGGAATGAAACTATTAGGCTTTAGTAGAAATGTTATAAGGAATTATGTATAAATAAGTTTTTAAGTTTTAGGGTTTTTTATGGTAAGATAAGGCTAAAATAAATTAAGACAACTAAAGGACAAAATACAGTGAAAGATGGAAAGGATTTGCTGAGATAATTAATAATTAGAATACAAAAAAGGGAGGTGTGAGGAGGTCGAGGAAACAAGTTAATGAAGATAAGGGTATGGGAATATTGGATTTGTTTTTAAATTTATTTTTTTGTTCTTGTTTTTGATTTTGGTGTATTGTATGTTTGTACTTTTTATTTTCTTTTTATTGATTTGTATTGTTTAATCTCTTTTTTCTTTGCTTTTCCTTCTCTTTTTTCCTGTAACTTTAAATTCCCAATAAATATCATTTTTTTAAAAAAGAAATTGAATGAAATGAAGCTAAAATATTATGTTCATTTTTCACATGGTGTAGTCCTTCCCCTGCCCACCCTCCTAATATTATTAAGAGGGTCTTTCTCCAGTCTTCAGAGAATAGCTGGAAGTGGGGAGGCAGAAAAAAGGTCCTCCTTTCCTTCCACTCTGCAGTTTTATTCTGAAAACTTAGGTGCAGTACTGCGCCCAGAGCTCAGAAACTGCTCACACTAATGAAATTCGTTGTCGCAAAATGCGCCTAGGACAATATGAGTTTTGAACACTGCTTCCAACTTGTAGCTGTCCAGGTGTTCTTGAACTTCAGCTTCCATCATCCCTTATTATTGGCATGCTGACCAGTACAATACCTGGAAGGTGGTGGACTTAGTATGACTCTCAAACATGACCACTGTGCCAGGATCTAAAGGTAACTTTTTGAAGTTCTTCACTCCAGTATTTTTAGAATTATTTATTAGAGTTGTTACCCTCTAATGAGGTTTCAAGGCAAGTCCCAACCTATTTAAAAATAAAGCATTAAAAGAAGTTTAGAACAAATTAGTCACAGGAACAGGTTCTTGAAAATCTCTCTCTCTGGTGTCAAAGACCAGATAAAGAGGTGTATCTTCACACATGACAAAAACTACATAATGAAGGAACCAGGCACACCTTGATGGAGAGGGAATTCCATAGCTTAGAGGATGCCAGAGAGAATGTGTTCTCTTGGGTTGCTACACCCAAAATGGATGTGGATGAGAAAGTCCCCTCTGCTGATCTTAACACTTGGGAGGGTGAATGCAGAGAATGCATCAGAGCTAAGGCATGAAGTGGTAACTGTGAGATCTGTTGGTTGCAGTTGTAAGACATGCTCTTGGTTGATCAATTCCTCACACCAAAGGCTTGCATCAAGCTGGACTGTATGTTATTTGGGTAAACACAGCCTTCCAATCAATGCTTTCCAAATAACTCATTTTCTAATTTTGCAAACTGTACTCAAGTCCTGTATTGTGCTGCTTCTGTACTCCTCCTCAGAGCAGAAAATGAAATTCCAAAAAACTCCGATTTTCTACCAAAAAAATAAAAATAAAAAGTAAAGCTGTGAACAAGGGAAGGATGCAAGTCCAGTCTCCTACCCTTCACAGTGCCAATACTACCCTGACCCTAAGATTCAGATTACAGTTTAAATCCCACTACGTCCTCACCTTATTAGAAATTCACCAGGCACTAGGCTGTTTTGCAACTGTTGTGGGTCCAATTGCAATCACATGGAGATCTCTGGACGCCAGGTTGGCGACTGACATCTCCATCTGGCTTACCCCTCCAGCTTTCTTAAGCAGGTAAGCAGAAGAGCTTATGTACTGCATTTATAGCCCATTCTTTTCTCCAGTAAGCACATGGTTCACCTCTCTCCCCCCACCCTTAATCCCTACAATGACCCTGTGAGGTAGGTTAAGAGACTGTGACTGGCCCAAGGTCATCCAGTGAGCTTCATGACTGAGTGGGGATTTGAACCCTGATCTCCCAGGTCCTAGTCTGACACTCTTAACTGCTACACCACACTGGCTTCCTAGAGTACTTCTGCTATCGGGCAGGTAGGTAAACAAATATGGGGAAAGCAAAATGTCACTCGGAGAACGATCTGAACTATTTTCCTTGAAGCTTGAATTTTATTCCAGATTGGTTTATACTGTATGCTGCTTTAATGTGCTGTAAACTACTTTGAGGTTTTATCTTTAAAATATAAAGCGGTATAGAAATGAAATGAATAACAACAAATATAAAAATAAGCACCACTAGGGGGGAAATAGCACCTAGACATTCTGTTGTGGCAACTGCAACCTAGAGTTAAGGTGCCATTTGCCAATTAGCTTATATATCTGAGTTTCTAACACCGGTCCAGGAAATTACTGTACATTCAACCAAATGTTTGAGTACCAACTGAAACCGAACAGGCACTGAGCACCTTGATATTTAGGGAGCTACTATAGACATCTTTGTTTAAGAAGGGTTTCCCTGAAGTGTGGCACAGCCATTTTATAGAATAGTAATTGTCCAACTGTAGAAACAGCTTTACTGTTTTTAGTTTGCATCGGTCTCTTTTGTATTTCATCTTGTTTCATCTTACTGCACACTGCTTGGTAGCATATGGCTGTGAAGTTTTTTTTATAAATCTAAATAGCAATAGTAGTAATAATAATGAGGGAAAATGTCAGAAGACGATAAGATTATGCTCAAAATGCACCTCAGATATTTAGTGCTACAGCAAAAGAGGCCTTCTCCAACCCTGCTTTTCTTTTCAAATAAGTCATTAATACAGATCCATGGGAATAACATGTAAGCTCAAATGGATCATGCCCAGAAGGAAATGATTTAGCAATGCAGCCGCTGTTTACAGGATCAGTTTATCAAAGCTGCAGTCTGAGCCTAAGCTTCATGCTAACAGAGCAGTTGCTTATTTGGGAATGCAAAACCTGGGCTCTCCCAAACATACAAAAACCACCTCAAATTGAAGAATTTAATTCTCATTTCAGGACTCAGAAATAATACTCCCTCTATAGCCATGAGGTCTTCCCAATAAGTGAGCGGGGAGAGAAAGGTACAACTCTTATTCCCAGAGGCATGAATCTGTAATATGGCTGAAGTTCCAGTAGTGCTCCAGCCTGCTGGCAAATGCAGAAGAACTGCAAAATAAAATAAAAATGACATCAAAAATCCTCAACCACTAAATCAGGAGACCAAGCAAATGGTCTCTGGAACTCTGTGACAATGTACAGTGGTACCTCGGGTTAAGTACTTAATTCGTTCCGGAGGTCCGTTCTTAACCTGAAACTGTACTTAACCTGAAGCACCACTTTAGCTAATGGGGCCTCCTGCTGCCGCTGCGCCGCCAGAGCACGATTTCTGTTCTCATCCTGAAGCAAAGTTCTTAACCTGAAGCACTATTTCTGGGTTAGCAGAGTCTGTAACCTGAAGCGTATGTAACCTGAGGTACCACTGTATCTTCAATTTCTGCCCAAGCCAGATAATAATAATAATAATAATAATAATAATAATAATAATAATAATAATAATAAATTTTATTTATATCCCGCCCTCCCCAGCCGAAGCCGGGCTCAGGGCGGCTAACAACAATAAAACAGTACAAAAGTACAACATAAACAACATTCTAAAATCATTCATTATAAAAATTAATTATAATGAATTAATTATAATGATGGCCACAGAATTAGTGATGCTTTCCAGATCAGAGTCTATCCCCACAATCAGACCAAAGCCAATACAAGGCAGGAGAGCAAGTCCATCAAAAATCCCCAAAGCAACTAGAATGCCCGTGATGGTGCTGAAGGCAACCATGCTGCAACTGACATGTTGAGCATGGGGATGGGATGTTGAGGGGATGTGAGCAAGTGGCGATAACTTCCATCTTGCAGTGTTTTTGCCATTTTTCTTCAGGTGAAGTTTTCTTCAGAGTTGCTCTGCTGCTCACTTTCAACATAAGAACATTAAGGACAGCCATGCAGCTGGGTCAAGCCAAACAGGGCCCCTCCTGGTCCAGCCTCCTCTTCTCAAGAGTGGCCAACCAGATGCCCCAAAGGGAAGCCTACAAGCAGGACCTGAGCACAACAGCAGTACCCTCCCCATTTGTGATTCCCAGCAACTGGGATTCAGGGGCCTACTGCTTCCGACAGTGGAAGGAGAACATAGACACTGTGGCTAGTAGCCACTGCTAGCATCTAGCAGAGAGAAAGCATGGGGAAACCACATTCAGCACCATCAATTAAGAATATGAAAAACAGGAATCCCCAAGCTACAGCTGAAGGTGTGTGAACAGATGGATACAGGTGGACTGCCACTCTCCTAGTAAATAATTCTTGAGGGCCATAATAGGTGATAGGGAAATAGGAAGTGACTTCGACAGGTGGACCCATAACTCGCGTCCCCTTACAGCTGAGGAATCAGTGATTCTTTCTCCAATTCTCATTCGCTCTTGCACAGACATTAAGCTATAATGGAAGACTGAAAGGTAAAACAACTCCTGCAGATCTGTACTTTTTTTATTACAACTAGATGTTTCCTGACCAACCGAGCTAGAACTATCCCTTGAAGAGTTAAACTAACACACCATTTTGCTTTGGAATGAAGGCATTCACATCAGACAAGACTATGTTTGCGTAGCAGTGAGGAAGAACTTCACAACACAACCACAAGGAACTGCAGGAGGACAAAAAACAACAACCCTGTGTGGTTTCATTGCTCCAATTATGGGTATTTAAGGTCCCTTATGAGTCTGACAAACTAATGTACCAGGGCGCTTTTTTCAAAGGAACTCACAGGAACTCAGTTCCAGCACCTCTCAGGTAGAAGCCATTGCTATTCTAAAAGAACATGGGAGGTGTTCATGCTGAATTCCAGCACCTCTTTTTCGAGAAAAATAGCACTGTATGAAGGAGCTCAGGGCCAAGAGGAAGGCAGGCGACAAAATGTGCAAGAAGAAAAGAACTTCCAGAGGGTTTGCTTCATAAGCTTTGCAGGGCAGAAGTTCCTTTCATTAACGCTACCAAGGCAGTTATAGCAAGACGTAGATCAGCACACCCATCCACTAGTAGCAAAGCAGAAAGCACGTGTTACATGCTTAGAAACCATCCTTTGGGTTTGAAACTATCACAAACTGTAACTTGGAGCTATGCCTCAACTGAGTCCCTGTACCTGTTAACTAACTGTTGCTGCCTAAGGTCCATCAGGTATCATTTTGCATGCACTCAGCAGGCTCTAAACACAATGATTTAAATGGAATCCAAAAGCTCAAAGGGGGTAACCTTTGAATTGCATGGAAGGAACAGGAGGAGATAACATTAGGAGCAGATTCTTTTTCCTGATACACAAGTTCAATGAACATCAAAAGGCTCTTAAAGGTCACATCTCATGTAAGTTTTCAAAGCTCACCTGTCCTGCAGGACGTTTATTTTCCCAATATCCAACCACCCCAAAGCAGGGGTGGGCAACTGTTTTTGCACTGGGGATTAGAGATGAGGCTTGTGCCAGGGGCCACTAGCTTCTTTCTTTTTCCAGGTCCTTCCTTTTTATATATGGATTATCTGCTTCTAAAGCAGAGAAGCATTCCAAATGTCATTGGATTCTAACTCCAAGCAGCTCCAGCTACCAGCATTTTAACCATCAGGGATGATGGGAGTTGTAGTCTAGCAACATCTAGAGCAGGGTTTCCCAAACTTGGGTCTCCAGCTGTCTTTGGACTACAACTCCCATCATCCCTAGCTAGCAGGACCAGTGGTCAAGGATGATGGGAATTGTAGTCCAAACGCAGCTGGATAACCAAGTTTGGGAAACACTGATCTAGAGGGCACAATGTTGGTCCTGAGCTGTTTAAGGCTTTATAGGTGAAAAGCAGCACTTTGAATTGGGCCCAGAAACTAACTGGCAGCCAGTGTAGTCGGATCAGGATTTGTGTTACATGCTCAAACTGTCTTGCCCTGGTAAGGTACCTGGCCACTGAATTCTGCACAAGCTGACTTTTTTGAACTGTCTTCAGCAATAGCCCCATGTATAACTTGTTGCAGTAATCTAACCTAGAGGTTAACAGCGCACTCACAACAGAGCAAAGACTCTAATATTTGTTTTTTCGTTCACGAGTCAAATCACATCAACTCAAATCAGCCTCTTTCAACATTAAGGCAGAAACATAACCTTATTACCAAATGGCACTTTAAATCTAGGTTGCAGTTGCCACAACGGAATGCCTAAGCGCCATTCCCCACCCCCAGTGGTGCGTATTATTATATTTTTTTTTGTTATGATAGTAATTATTATTCATTGCATTTCTACACCACTTTAAATTTTAAAGAAAAAATATCAATGCACTTTACAACACATTAAAACATCAAATAAAAAAATCCAAAATGAAAGAAAATATTCAAGGGAAATAGTTTAGATACCTCTCCAAGTGATGTTTTGCTTTCCCCATATTTATTTACCTACTTACCGGTAATTTATACACCTGCCCATAGCAGAAGTACTCTAGGAAGCCAGTGCGGTGTAGCAATTAAGAGTGTTGGACTAGGACCTGGGAGATCAGAGTTCAAATCCCCATTCAGTCATGAAGCTCACTGGGTGACCTTGGGCCAGTCACAGCCTCTTAACCTACCTCACTGGGTCGTTGCAGGGATTAATTGAGGAAGGGGGGGTGAGTCATGTACTCCTTAGAGGAAAAGATGGGGGGGACAAATGCTGTAAATAAGCTCTTCTGCTTACCTGCTTAGGAAAGGTGGGGGACAGGGCAGTCCGATGGAGATTGTCAGTCACAAACCTGGCATCCAGAGATCTTGCACAAGGTCGCAATTGGACCCACACTAAGTCGCAAAATGCACCTGGCACCCAGCAAATTTCTAGCACTTGTCTCTAGGCAGGGAATCTTTTTCAATCCTACCTGGAGATGCCACTGGGTATTGAACCTGGGGCCTTCTGGATGCAAAGCAGACGCTCTACCACTGAGCTGAGGCCCTTCCCCAAACTGAGCTACTTTATATATACATGTATATGTAATATTTTAGCAGCTCCCTATTATAAAATATATCCTGTTCTTAAAGGCTCAACTATACTTTGCCACACAAGGACTACTGCACTTTCAAGGGGTTTCTTTACATAAACCTGCCACCTCTTTAAATGACCAGAAAAGTACCGAGTCTCCTTTTCTTTCAATGACACATGCATGGATGGAGGGCACAACTGAGCTAGGGGTTAAAAAATACTACAAGTGAAAGCATTTTCCAGCAAAGCATAGGGCCAGCTTCCCCAGTCACACTAAGCTGACATTCACAGAGGTTGGAAAATTAAAATGCACTTTTAATACTTTACTTACTACAAGAAAATAGTGGTTTTGGAAAGTTTTCTGTGTTCATGCTTCATCCCTAGAGCCAGGAAAGCAGAAGCTAACTACCATAGCTATTGGGCATAAAGGTGTTGCATTCCAGCCACAAAGTGTGCTCAGAAAATCGAGTAGAAATTGGACAAAAGCAAACCCAGCATCCACTTCAATTGCTAGAGGCAGGCCAAAACTCCCACTGTAATCCTTGGCAAGGCACTCAAAACTAAGAAACTTGCCCTGATTTAACTCAAAGCAGCAACACTTAAGGCAAGTGCTACTCTATGTGGTCTTTTAAAGAAGTTTCCACATACTGTATTACAATTTGTCCAGTAATGCCAGAGAACTGGTAAAACTATATACGTACCACACAAGAATCTGAAGAACACCGTGAATTAAAATTAAATTGACAATCAGCACCATACTCAGTAAAAATCCAGTTAAGCAAGCCAACAGAATTACAGGTTTTAATAAGGTCTGACGTGCCTACCTCAACCAGCAGTAGATAAGCCAGAAAGGGAAGTAAGTTCTAGGTAAATATCTCACAGCTGTTACAGTCTGTCCCTACAATAAAGAGAAAATCTGCTTTTGTTATGAACCATCAGCTGACCTTGCTGACAAAGCAAAACCAGCACTTCTGGACACCATCCACAGGCATTAATCCAGAGGATGAGGTTTTCTCCAATTCATCAAATATTTTGATATTCCCAGAGATCTAATTTCACTGGTCTACAAAAAAACCCTCCCCTTTAACACATGCATACAAATCCTTCTATGCAGAGGCTAATATGCTGTTTCTATTGCACACCCATTTCTCATTTATATACCTTCCTTTCTAATACACACACTTTTCAACTGATTCCTGCAACATTTACCTCATAAGACTCCTGTCTTAGCAGCAAATATTAAACACATTTTATGTTAAAAATGCTCTTTCCTAAGGGTCACCATTTCAATGGACACATTTTATATAAACTTGTCAACTCCACCGACCCACCAAAACTAGATTTTACAGAGAACAATGCCTAAAAAAAATTCTATCCTAGCTTCACATTCATAATCAAAGAACAAAACTGAAAAATCTGCTCATAGTTTACTTCAAACAAATTCTTATTTAAAAACAAACAAGCAGACTTTTAACCCAATCCCATGCATGCCTACACTCAGAAGTACGTACCACTAAATTCCATAGGACTGTGGTCTTAATCTCATCATAAGCACACTTGGGGAACAACATTTACAGTTGCACTTTTTTGGCAAGTGCAAAGAATAACAAACTCTCTGCAAATAAAATAGGAGACCCTGAAGTATGTGTCTCTTCTTCAGCATTAAAAAGGAGTATCACAGCACAAACACAGAGGCACCAGGCCCAACTCCTGGCAGGTGGGATTCCCTTTCCACCCACCCACCATCCATCACCTCCCCTTCCTGTTGTAAGACACGCAGACATGTACACTGGTCTCCCTCAAAAACAAAGCAAGGATACTTTCCCCTCCAAGCCAACCCTCTTGGATCCTCTTCTGGAGGAAGAGCCATGCCCAAAACTCGCCTCCTCTCTAGGCAAGAGAGCCCTTCCTTTTCATACAAAGTGAAAGAGAAACTGTAGTACAGCTGCCCTAGTCCTGTATGACATGACATTTGTTTTTCCTGTTTTGTTTGAACATAAAAAATGCTGGCCCTTTCACTGAGAGGCTCAGCCAGGCAAGAGTGTGTGGGAGAGGACCCTCCTTTCTAACAGAGAAATAAAGAGGGTGGGCATGTGTAATATCATCCCCCACCACCCATATTTCATATGCTGAGGGGCCTCCCGTAGAGAAGAGGTTTGTCCACTTGCCTACACAAGTTTGGGTCCTGCTCCTTCCTACAGTTCACCTCTGAAGTACACACAACACATGTCTGATGGACAGCTCCATCCTCCCCACCTACCCCTGACACACACAAAAACCACTCCATGCTGCATCCATCCTTAAGGGAGGAGATCTGACCTCCCCACACCTTATTCTAATCTCCTTCCCCCTACATTCTCTCTAGGGCCCCCTTTTCTTTCCCCTGCACACTCACCCATCTTTAGAAGCAGCTCCTTGATGTCCCCTTATAGGAGATATTCCTGTTCCTTTTTTCCTTCCATCTACTCGAAATAAGTTCAAGCTCTCCATATATGAAACATACACACAACACCCAGGCTACACCCGTTCCTCGCTTCCAAGTCCCTAAATCCACACATTCCCTCACAGACGGCCAAGTCCTCCTGGCTATACACGGGTTCCTCAAAAGATGACACACCTACCCCTTTTTGTCCCCTCATAAATCCACACATTCCCAGAGAGAGGACACCATAAATTCAGACGATCCTCCAGACAAGCGGACCCGTTTTACATGACTGACACACAGATATTCCCCCCCTCCCTAAGTCCACACGTTCCTCCTGGCTACACGCGTGCCCCTCATTGGGGGGGGCAGGGAGGATGGACGGATGGATGGATAGAGAAGCGATGCATGCCCCTCCATGGGTGCCAAAGGATACTGCTGGGGCGGCTGTGTCTGGAGAGCCCTGATGCTGGCGGGGTGAGGAGGCGCCGTCGCCGCTCCTACAGCCGGTGCAGCAGCGGCAGCAGCAGGGGACGGCGGCGGTGGCGGCGGCCCGGTTGCTGCCGCTGCTGCTGGAGGCGGCGGCGGGGCAGGAGCAGCAGCGGGAGGCGGCGGCCCTCCGGGCCCTACCCCTCCACCAGAGGGGGTCCCCGTGGTCGTGGCCGCTCCCGCCGCCGCCACCGCCGCCGCGCCGGGCTTGAGGGCCGCCTTCTGCGGTAAGCTCATGGCCAAGCGGAGCCACCACCAGGCCGGCGGCGGCGGGGCGGCCGCCGCCGCTGCCTGAGGGGGCGGGGAGCGGCGGGGCGGCGGCGGCGGCGGGGGCAGCCCGGCGGGCCAGCACCCCCGGCCGGTCTCCGTGACAACGCGGCCGGCCTGCTCCCTCCGCCGCCGCCTCCCTCAAGTGCTGCCGCGCCGCTGCCGCCGCCGCCTGCCGCCGCCGCTGCTCTTCTTCGCCCGGCCGGCTCCTGCGGCTGCTTGCCTGCCTGCTCGGCTGGCGAAGGGTCGGGCGGGGGCCGCTCAGGCCGCGCCGCCGCTCATAGGGCCGCCGCCCTCGGCGGGTTTCGGTGCCCCTGGCCCCGGCGGAGCGGCTCCCGGGCGTCGGGCGGGTGTCGGGCGGGCGATGCCGGCGGATTCTCCTCACGGACGGAGCGGAGCATCCAACATGGCGCTGGCGGCCGCCTCCAGCAGTCCGGCAGGACGACGACGGGCGACGAAGGAGGGCGCTCGGCTGCTCGGCAAGCTCCGGAAGCGCTCGGCTCCTCCGGCTGCCACAGCGGCGTCGCGGGTCGCGGGTCGCGCTGGGGTAGGGGGGGAGGGGGAGGCGCCCGCGCGCAGTAGGCTTCCGAGCTCGGGTATCTTCGGAAAAGCCGAGTCCGGCCGCTCTGTTCGTACCTCACTCGCCCGCTCGTGCCGAGCCACTTCGGCTGCTCGGGAAGGTTCGGAAAGCCGGCGCTCCTCGCCATCCTCTGTTTCGGAGGCGTCCATCCCCCGGTGGTACCCTAAAGGCAGCACTTTAGGGCAGGTCCAGACTCCCGCCCATGCGGCAGAGCTGCATTTTATTTTATTTTATTTATTATTTTTTGCTGCTCTTATTATTACAGACCCTCCAAGTGTCCCTAATTTCCATGGGCAGTAGTTGATTTACAGAAGACATCCTGGTTTCTGATTTAATCCTGGAATATCCTGCTTTGCCTTAGGTGAGGCATCCCTATTTTCATCAGATAAATGAGTTATACAGCGGTACCTCAGGTTACATACGCTTCAGGTTACAGACTCCGCTAACCCAGAAATAGTGCTTCAGGTTAAGAACTTTGCTTCAGGATGAGAACAGAAATCATGCTCCGGCGGCGCAATGGCAGTGGGAGGCCCCATTAGCTAAAGTGGTGCTTCAGGATAAGAACAGTTTCAGGTTAAGAACAGACCTCCAGAATGAATTAAGTACTTAAGTACCACTGTACAACCCCGTAGCCAAGGAGATAAGTAACTCTAGACGTCAGAGACGTCTGAAGGAAGCCGTGGCACTTGAACCCACAGCCCTGAGATCAACAGTCAGGTTTTGTTTAATGTTAAAGTTTTATTCTGTTTTTATATATGTTGGAAGCTGCCTGGAGTGGCTGGGGAAACCCAGTCAGATAGGTGGGGTATAAATAATAAAATGATGATAATGGAATATTTTGATCAGATAAATATTGGAGGTTATGTTATTACTGCCAGTTTCTTATCCAGCCTTCACTCTAAGGTCCCAGAGCAGGTGACAACAATTAAAACAACACTACACGGCATTTAAAAACCATTTCAAACAATTTAAAAAGTACAAAAATAAGGTGGATCCAAGAGAGAGCAGTGATCCATCTAGCTCACTAAGGTTGTTGCTGACTGGCAGTAGCTCCAGATGGTTTCAGGGTGGAGGTGGTTGCTCAGCCCTACCTAGGGATGCTCCCTGGGATTGAAAGTGCATGCAAGAGCAAATGCTTGACCAGGGGGCTTCCCAAATGATGACGGCATGTGCTACCTCCAGGATCAGATGCAGCGCACTGCTAGACAAGATGCTCCCACTTTGGCCTGGTCCAAAGAAATACATGTCACCCTCTAAGAGGGAGCCCCCACCATGCCCACTAAGACCATTAAGTCTAGAATTTAAAATTACCTTTAGCACCTCTCTGACCATTGAATCTGGTAATCTGCTGAACAGGCAAGGGGTTCATGGAGATTTTGTGCTCCCATATCGGACTCAGCAGGCACTGCAACCTTCCAACGGCTTGACTTCACCCCCAAAGACACGTTGTATCCCGAGACAGAAAGATGCCAACCAGATAACGTCGGAAAGGGAGCCATTATATGTCAGAACTTCTGCTGGAGCCAGGGCTGAAGCCCCAGGAGCAGTTCAGAAAGCCCAGTTGTTCCTCTTTTAAATATGTGATACTGTACTGGAGAAATATATAACCTGTGAACATGGGCAGAGTGCATTTCCTTAGTGTCCCAGTAACCACAGCAACCCTCCCCTGGGATGAGAAGGGAGAATTAAGTGACTGGAGTTGGGGACTGGCCCCAAAGACAAGACCAGGGTCAAATCTTTGATCTGTTTTTGACTGTATGACTCATTCAGTCCTGGAAGCTGGAATAGGAAATAATGCATCTCCACAGATGGAGCGCGGCTCTCTCTGGCACCCGACACTCCACATGCATCAGGTAATTGTAATAGTTGGTGAAGGCGTGTGAGACACCACAGGAGCCTTCACTGAGCAGGTTTCCTCCAGATGTTTTGGACTACAACTCCCATCAGCCACGGCCAGCACATGATGGGAGTTGTAGTCCAAAACATCTGCTCCCTGAAGGTTGCAGTAGGACAAGAAACCAGAGGACAAAACAGGAGGGGTGGGGGCTAGACCTTGAAAAACTTGACCCTCCCCCATTCCCAAGTAACTGCTGACTGTGGGTGATCAGGGACAGCCTTAAGTTCACAATACACCTCCGGGTTTAATTAATACCTTCTCTATAACTCTCTTTCCACAACAACTCAATTCCACCCTGAATTAACTTGGTCCAGTTGTCATTTTCTCCTCCCCAACTGCAGCCTGTCCAAACCTCGTGCACTGCAGATGTTATGGACTGTAATTCCCATGCACCCCCAGAGCATGAGGGTGTCATCCAAGACCTCTGGAGGACACTACGTTGAGAAAGATTTCCCACTCTGTTGAAGGTAAACATCCATTACTAAACATCCCACATTCCTTCCCTGTTGTACCTTCAACCACCCTCTTCCTTCTCTCCGCATCTGATTTCAGGGCAGAGGCCTCTCTTGTCATTCCCCCGCACACCCTCGACATGAAATAAAACAGAGGCCATTGAATTATTTTCTTAGCTGGATGGTCTAAATTCTAAAGAACAGCAAATTTGGAAAACCAAAACCAGCTTTGGGCATCCATCAGAGTCATGCCTGCTTTGAAGTCTTTGGCATCACTGCAGCATGGATTTATTATTTATTTCATTTAATACAAATTTATATAGCTTGGTGGCTGTTGGCGTTTATTTGCTTTTGTTTTAAACCCACAGCATGGTTTACGCAAAAGAATAAAACGATGAAATCATCAGCAAATAAAGCTGAAGACCAACTGTTTCGAACCTTCAAAGCAGAATGAAAATCTACAGTAAACTAAAAACCAGATTAAAATGCATGTAAACGTTCCACATGTCTGCCTAGGCATGCTTAAACAAAGTGCTAAAAAATAGTGCCATGACAATAGGGAAGGAATTCCAAAGAGTGGGTGCTGCCACACTAAAATTTTGATTTCTTACAAATGTGGAACGAGTGTCATGTGCCAGTTCTGCAGATTGAAGTCGTCAAATGGGCATTGCATGGGGAAAGGCAATTTGCAGCCCTTCAGACCCAAGAAGACCAGAAACACCACTGAGATCGCCATTTGTTTCCCTCCAGGTTAAGGAGACCAATGGAAGGTACCTCCTCTGCCTGGGCTCCACAAATCCTGACTTCCTGGCACATCACCATTCAGGGTGGTTAAAGAGATGGGTGCTCCCCTCTCATTTAAAGTCTCTGTGAGCAATGCCAAGGTTTTCTGCATCAGGGCAACTGACAGACAGGAGAAGCTTGCATTTGGAGGAATTCCTTGCCTGCCCTGACCTCTAGTGTTTGCCGCTTGATGTACAAGACAAAGCTGAATCCAGAACATCCTGGCATCTCTTAGGGCTGCTCTGGACAGGCGTGCATTTTTATGGGTGTACAGTGGTACCTCGGGTTACAGACGCTTCAGGTTACAGACTCCGCTAACCCAGAAATAGCACCTCAGGTTAAGGACTTTGCTTCAGGATGAGAACAGAAATCGCATGGTGGCGGAGCGGCAGCAGCAGGAGGCCCCATTAGCTAAATGGGTTAAGAACTCAGGTTAAGAACTTTCAGGTTAAGAACAGACCTCCAGAACAAATTAAGTTCTTAACCAGAGGCACCACTGTATTGCATTGGTGCAATAATAGTGCATTTGTTGGCATCCATCTGTCTCAAGGGACAACGGAGTGCATCTCTGGGGGTGAAGCCCAACTCTTGCGTGAGCAGCACCAAAGTGACCTCCCTGGGGCGGAAGCCAGGGCAAGGTGTATCAGCAATGCCCGGTTGCCCCCAGGATTGGGGGGGGGGGCTTTGTGCATGTGTGTGACATTGCAAGGGGTTGGACTAGATGACCACTGTGGTTCCTCCCAAGTCTAGAATTCCATGATATCCCAACACTGTACAGGCCGGGGCAGCCCTGAAACCATCATGAGCACAAAGCATTATGTACGGAGCAGGCTATGGTTGTACAATAAGGGACACATCCTCTGCATTCAAATGTACGAGTCAACGTAGTCAAGATCTGAGGCCCCACTCCAAACCCACTCCAGATTGTATTCACTTCCAGAGTTAATGCTAAATACATTACTTCTGGTAAATGAGCCACCATAGCTGCTAAAGAGCCGTGAAAATGCGTGTCCTGGGCTTTTTAGACTCTTCTACCCATGTACTAAGAAGATCAGACCTCTCCATTCTTAAGGAAATCAGCCCTGAGTGCTCACTGGAAGGACAGATCCTGAAGCTGAGACTCCAATACTTTGGCCACCTCATGAGAAGAGAAGGCTCCCTGGAAAAGACCCTGATGTTGGGAAAGATGAGGGCACAAGGAGAAGGGGACGACAGAGGACGAGATGGTTGGACAGTGTTCTCAAAGCTACTAGCATGAGTTTGACCAAACTGCGGGAGGCAGTGGAAGACAGAAGTGCCTGGCGTGTTCTGGTCCATGGGGTCATGAAGAGTCGGATACGACTAAATGACTAAACAACAACCCATGTACTATCTGAAACCAAATATGTGATTTGTTTTTTCAGCTCTCCGACCCCACTATTAAGAAAGGCTGGGTTGACTAGTCCAAGGCTCAACCTTTAGGTGAAGCCAGCTGCCACATTCAGAGTCACTTTGGGACACAAGGAGTGTAGACCACTACCAGCCCTGGCTGGCAGTAGTGTTGTTACCATGGCAGCACTGTCCCAGTAGGCCTTCGCTGGGTTCTACAGAGGCCTCTACTCTTTCTTGCCCGAGCCTCCTCCACGCTTGACGAAAGAGACTCCATCTTGGAAGTGCTTCAATTGTGACATTTGTGTGCAAGGCACACCTCAAAACTGTATTTCCTGTAGAGATGCTAAAAAACATGCCCCCAAAAGCTTGCAAAAATCTATCATTTGCCCGATAATAAATGTTGGAAATGTAAGGAAACTGAAGGTACATTCTTTCACCTTTGGTGGACGTGCCCTAGGATTAAGGCTTTCTGGGAAATGATATATAATGAATTGAAAAAGGTATTTAAATATACCTTCCTGAAGAAACCAGAGGCTTTTCTCCTGGGCATTGTCAGCCAATTGGTGCAAAAGAAGGACAGAACTTTTTTTATGTATGCTACAACAGCAGCAAGAATACTCATCGCTAAGTATTGGAAGACACAAGATCTACCCACTCTGGAACAATGGCAGATGAAGGTGATTGACTTCATGGAATTGGCTGAGATGACTGGCAGAATCCGAGACCAGGGAGAAGAGTCGGTGAAAGAAGACTGGAAGAAATTTAAAGACTACTTAAAGAAATATTGTAAAATTAATGAATGTTAGAAAGATGTTGGATAGAAACTAAGCAGTTTCCAGCTGTAATGCTTTAGGAGATATGAAAAAAGGATTATAAATGGGTAAAAGTTTAATGGAAAGGATTTGCTGAACTAACAAACTGAAATGGAATACAAAGAAGGGAAGTATGAGGAGGTCGGAGGAAATAAGGGTATGGAAGTTATGTCATTGAAAATTAATGTGTGTTTTTAACTGCTTATTATTTTGTATGTTTATTTTTTATATATATATATATTCAAAAATTTTCTCAATAAATATCTTTTTTTTAAAAAAACCATGCCCCCAGCCCCAAGATGAAGTGTGAAATTGGCTGCTGGTGTTTTAACCAGGGTGACAACTGAGCAGATGATGCCAGCTGGGTTCACACTAGTGGCTTTTCCATTTTGATATTTCGAAGTCCCCTTTCTTTCCTGTTGGATAATGGACAGGTTCCTTCTTTCCTTTACTTTTATTATTGTTATTATTATTATTATTTTTCAGGTTTGCACATTTCACTAATTTTACAATCTTTTTTTTTTTTTTTTAAAAAAAGATTGATTTCCTGTTCTTGATGTGAAATAAAGTGTCAACTTAGAGAAACACGTTCTACACTCTAAATGGTTCCACCCCACGGAAGTCGGTAGATGTTTTGGAAAAGCATTCCATAATAACCAAAGCAGATTCCACACTCCTTCTGTTTAAACCATTCTTCTTTGAGTTAATTGATGGCGTGTAAAGTTTCCAGTCTTACAGCTCTTACCCCTCGGAGTCTTTTGATGGTTTGTAAGACTTCCACTACAACTGAACCTCTATCCACTGTATGAGTTTGTTGATGTTTTGTAAGAAGTCGACTGAAGCTATTTCCACACTCCTTGCATTGAAATGGTTTCTCACCTGTGTGAATCCGTTGATGAATTCTAAGTTGTCCACTCTCAGTGCTCTTTCCACACCCCATGCATTTAAATGGTTTCTCACCTGTGTGAAACTGTTGAATTTTACAATCATTTTGACATTTCAAAACTTGACTTCCTTCCCCCTTTCTGCAGTTCCTTAAATTTATTTTTAATATCTTCTGCATATCCAAATTAACTTAATTTGCTGGCGGAAATGACTGGCAGAATCCGAGACCAGGGAGAAGAGCTGGTGGAAGAAGATTGGAGGAAATTTAAAATTTATTTACAGAAACACTGTAAAATTTTTGAATGTTGATGATGTTGAAATGAACTGAAGGGGTTCTAGCAACAAGGTAAAATGTAAGATGGGACTGATAATAGATAAACTAATTGGATATGAATTTGCTGAACTAATTTTAAAAAAAGGGATACAAAAAAGGGAGGCGTGAGGAAGTCAGGAAAATAAGTTAACTAAAGATGAGAAATTAAAAAAGAGGGAGTTTTGTTTTTTCTTTATGTGTTTTTCTTTTTTCTTCTTTTTTGTGTTTAATGTTTGTATTTTTGTATTTTGACTTTGTATTTTTGTTTTTGTATTTTTTCTGAATTTTCTCACTGATAAATTTAATAAAAGATTAATAAAAAAACCAACAAATTAACTTAATTTGCTCATTTATTCATCTTCTTTAAATATATACTCTTATGAAACTGCAGGTTCCTTTTGCTTTCAGGCAGCTGGCAAGAGTTGAGGTTGCATCAAGATAAGGTGCAATTGTTTTGTGCCCTGCAGTTTCTTGCAACAGTTCGCATTAAGAGTGCATTTCTAGCAAAACTTATTTACTTACCTGCTTCATCTCTTCCTCTTTGCTTAGTTAGCTTTCAGGCACCTGCTGGTTATCGTCCTCTTTCAACAAACCTTTTAAATGGAGATCCTCTTCCCAGTCTGTGTAAGTATTGGAATAACTCTTGTTTTTATAGGTGGAATAGGTTTTCTAATGTTTGCATTGTTTTTACACACAGGATTTTCCTTGTTTTATGTGCAATATATGGAACTGCTTTTAATTGCTTTTACACTTTTCTTGCTTTCTTCGTTGTCTGTGTATTTTACAGTTGTGACCTGTCCTGGGGCCTTGCTGTGAAGGACGGATAAGAAATTGAATAAAATACACAAGTATAAAAAGACCCCCTAAGGTGGCATATGAAGAGATAATGAAACAAGATAAACAAGCAGTCTGGGAAAGATTACTAATGATACACATTAGTACCTGCTACTGTTTGTGGATCTGAACCAGCCTTTGTGGACCAAGAGCTGTACCCAATACTAATCCATGGAATGTAATGGCCATAACTAGCTGAGGTTCATTAGTTTCAATGGGTCTGCCCTGACTCTAACCAAGTTAGAAATGGCCCAAGACAATTTTGGAAGGAGAGTATTTCTTTAGTTAAGCAGATCTGGGTTCAAGTCACTGTTCAGTTGTGACATACCAGCCTCTCCCTGGACTGAGAGCAAGGATGAAGAAACCAGAATGGTGAAAAATTCACTTCCTAGAATTCTATTGCTTGTTTCCCAGGTAAGCAGAGACCATTATAAATGGCTAATAGGCAAGAATTTATTATACTACAGGTTTTAGAGCTTGCATTTTTTTTATTGTGGTAGACTGCTCAAAACTGTTCAATAAGTGTAGATATTTTAATGAACAAATAACAAATAGTGTGAGGGGGAAATAGGAACCTTGGTGGGAGATAGGGGATAGTCAAAAGCAGTTAGGGACACACACACAAAGTCCCAAAATTAATAAAACCCAAGAAAAGCTTTTATTTCAAAATTACAATAATCTCCAAAGATGCAGGGATGGTGACATCAAAGAACAAATCAGCCAGACCTTATATTCTCCCCCATCCTGTCCATACATAAATACCACAATATTCCTCCCAGACCTTCCCTTAGTCTGAAATAAGTTTGGCCTTGTCTGGTGCGAAGAAAACAATTTCCTAATATTTCCCTTTTTCAGTGGCTACAAGCCTTCCCAGATGCTGAGCAAGCCCCCTTAGGGTATCACAAGCCCTACATTTTTGGTGGTGGTGGTCTTCCTTCTTTCCATTTGGAGGGGAGAAGTTCAACTAGGTCCCCCCGCCCCCAGCCCTCTTAAAACATCTGCTGCACCATCTTGAAGCGATCAGCTCACGTTCTTCTTGGGTCCAATTACTAAAAGCAGATTACACAAATGGAACCATTTTTGCTCTGCACAGGAGGGATCCAAGAGGAAAACCAGAAGAGGAAGAGAGCAGCCCAAAATGGGAAGGATGGTGGCTGCAGCAGCACCACTGGGTTCAAGAGCAGGTCTGTGCTCTCACCACACAAAGCGGGGTCTGTTAAGGGGTACAGAACAAAACTATGGGGCGGTTTTCCTTCTTCGCTCTCCCCTGGAAAGGCACCCTCTCCTCACCTTCAGTGGCGGGAGAAGGTGGCTGAACAAAATGGCACCAAGGGATCAGTGCTCATCCCAAGCAGCAAAAAAGAGGCCACTTTTGGTCACCAGGAAAGATCTCCGGGGAGAGAGAAAAGGAGGGGGGAGAGAAGGGAGACAGACAGGCAGACAGGAGCTTGGGGAAATCAGGAAGAGTGTCCAAGGCACCCTTTCCACAAGTCCAAGATGGCAAGATGTCGGAGGTGGCATGATCAGCACAATACCTGCTGGATCTTTGTTTACTGTGTGCTTGCAGGGCTCATTGTTTGGTGCAGGGCAGGATTTGGCCCAGGGAGTGCATGATGTTGCTGGTGGGAGGATTGCTCCAACATTGTTAAGGCACTGGAAGCATTCTCAGCCATGTTGAGAGTAAGGCATTTCCCCCCCGCAAAGATAAAGCTCACACTCACTCATTTTCTCAACCCCGGCCCATGTGTCGCAGCGGGGCAGAGTTCAAGTAGCCATGTTCCCCACCTGCACATCTGCAAGGCCACCTACCACAAGACAGACTGAGGACCGGAAGTGGGACGCTGCTGCTGTGCCCAGCGCCCCAGAAACTCAGTGGCTATCCCTTTGCGCCCCCAGGTCCTCCTGGAGTCGTGGTACCAAATGATGGACAGCCACTTCCACAGGAAATGAAGAGTGGGGACTCCACAACCCTACAAGGTTTGGGAGGCTGCGAACCAACTGATCCGTTTCGCCTGTCCTCAGGGTAGGAGGCTCACCAGACAAAGTAAAGACAGACAGACAGACACACAAGCCAAAAATACACGCAAGATGGACTTCTTCAAGAGCAGAAGATGAAGAGAAACCACTAATCACTACGCAAGCATAGTCTTGCTGACTCTTTGGAATGAAGGCATCTCCACTTGTAGTGGAGTTGGGGAGGCCTGGGTCGCACTTTCAATGCCAGAGCTCTCCCCTCCTCTGTTTAATTCAAGGCATAAGAAAGCTTGCCTGGGAAAGGAGATACAGCACATCTTCTCCCCCTGCCTGAAGTTCAGAATACGAGTTGGGATTGCAATGGCTCCTGGCCCCACAGTGCTGCAGGGAGGCTGGAAAGAGAGACGGGCAGCTCACAAGTCCAAGGAAGCTGTTTCTTCAAGGAAGTTTGTTTGCAAGCGCGGGAGCATCACTGCCTAAGTCCCACCAGTCAAGGGGTCTCCGAAACCGACCGCCGTATTTCAGTACAATAAAAAATGGCTTCGTCATGAGGCAGGCAGTCTTCCCTGCAGTCCTGACACCTGTCCACAGCTGAAAGCTCCAGGTTTTGTGCCTTTGTCGAGCTGCTGAGCACCTGAGAGTTCACAGTGGTGGAGGGCACTGGTAAAGCAAAAGCAGTTAGATGCCTGCAAGAGTTTGGCTGTGGTGTAGAGTTTGCTGACACCACACAAACAGCCAGGATTTGGGGCCCCCTTTCAAATTCAGTAACCCTTAATTAAGTTATTAAGGCCACAAGGGGGTGGGGGGGAGGAAGGGAGAACATGTCAGCTGCAGGTCCGTGGGCCTAACAAGCCTTTAAATTTTTTTTTCACTTGTGTACAAATGTCCAGATGATTCAGCTCCAGACTCAATACAGGCATATTCTTTGGCTGAGCAAAGACAGACAGTACTTCAGCAAGACTTTCAGGGGCTACTTCTTCAGCGGCACTGAAATTGCCCACGTCAGCTGGGGTCTTGACACACAAGGTACATCATTCGAGGTGCATCTTCCGAGTTTGTGATGGGGGCATTTCTCTGCAAGGCAGCTCATCTTCCTGGTGCAAAGGCTGCCAACGATGGCTGGTAGGTTGTGACATGCTTGTTCTGCTGGGAAATCTCCTAGATTTAGCTTGGAGATTGAAGCCCAAAGCCCCGAAGGTAGCGTTTTTAGAAAATGTGGCCTGCTCTGCACCTGGGGCTAGGGCAGAGGTCCAGGATTTCAATTGGAAAAGTCAACAGTGTTGCCAGGAAGGAAAGGGTTTTGGAGAAGCCAGGCCCTAGAATATTTCCCAGGCAAAAGGAGAGTCTGCGTGGAAATGAGCCGCACCCGTTCCCCCTAAGAAGACACTGGGGGTGAGGAGAGATGAGCCATGGGGGAGGTTTGTATCCTGCCTCTCAGCTTTAAGCAGAATGCCCTTAACCTAGAATTGCACACACACGCAATAAATATACCAGTCCATTCAACTCAATACATTTTCCCTGAACTTTCCAGTGTTCTGCAAGATTAAAAAAAAAAAAATCATTTCCGCAGAAATATCTTACAAGTTTTACCATGTGGATGTGAGCGCACAAAACTTATACATATGTATGGACGTGAATGTCTGTCTACAGAGAGGGTTGGCGCTTGTTAGATGTGACCAAAATGGGTTCTCTTTTAAAATTTGGGTGGTTCCCCCTTTTGGGGGGAAAAATGACGCAATAACTTCCAAGCCTATGGTGGCGAAGAGCCAGTCCCCCCGCCCACTGCATATGAGGAGGGGGGGAGAGACAGCATAACCCTATCCCCACCCCAAAGTCAGTGCATTTGAAACACAGACATGCGTGCAGACTTCTGCACTTTTAGCAAAGTTAGAGGCAAAGGGGGACACCGATGCAATTGGTTCCGGAGTAGAGGACATCTTCACAGTGGGTCAAATGGGGTGGTGCTTTGGGGTGAGGGCTGGGGACCCCTCCCAGCCATCGCAGAGCGCTCAGCTAGTCCCAAGGTCACGGGGCGCCTCTTAGGTGTGGAGGAAGGCTGAGGGCACTCCCTCCTGCTGTGTTCCCCCCGGGCTGCCCTCCAGTTCATCCCATTCCTTTTCTCTCTCCTCGGCTTTGGGGAACTTCACCAGACCTCGCACTTCCGCTGCGGGTTCATGGGGGAGCCCCGCGGGCACCGGAAGTGCTCCGAGAACTCTGGGGAATTGGAGATGGTCCCGATGACTCGGAAGCGGGAGGGGCTGTGAGAGTCGGTGACCAGTCCTTCGTGGGAGCTCTCCGGGGTGCGGACGGAGCACCAGACCTGGAAGGAGAGAGGAATCGCAAGAGGAATTGCACATCCAGCTAAGTCTTATGCCCCCAGCTCAATTGCAGAGATCACCCACAGAAGTGTCGTTGGTTGTTCCCCAAGTTGGTGAGGCTCGCTTGACAATGATGAGAAACTGAGCCTTTAAGTTTTGTCGGCACAGCCCAGTGGAACTCTCAGCCACTGGAATTTTAGCAGGTGCCTTCAGTGCCAGTTTTTAAAATGCCTGCTGAAAACCTTTCTATTCTGCCAGGGCTTTGCAGGCAATTAGGAAGAAATCCTTCCACAATGGTTAATTTATGGCCTGCTTTTTTAAAACCTTTAAAATATGGTTTTGGTTATATGTTTTTATTATTGCCAACCATACAGCAGTAGACCTACTGAAATTAATGGGACTGAGTTTGCCATGACCATTCATTTAAGTGGTTCTACTCTCGAGTAACATCAGCTACCTCCCAAGGCATTGTAAGGAGAGAGAACAGCATCCTGGAAATCCTCAATAATCCCATTATTGTCATGGAGAGATGAGCTATTGAAAGGAGGGCAAATTTATGGGAAAGTGTTTATTTGTAAATCACTGGGATGTGAATATTCAATATAATATTCAACAGGATGTATTATTTCGTGTAAATCAGAGTTACTTTTCTGCTCCTGTAAATCTTGAGTTTTAATCCAATGCTAAGGGTTGTATCCAACTACTGTATTAATTCAAAGCAGACCCACTGCAAACAATGACCCTGGGTTATATCCAACGCTAGTCCTATTCAGACAAAACCCATTGAAGCCAAAGGATATTACTAATGGTGGGGAGAGGGGTATTATTCAGGACAGACCCACTGAGATTAATAGGCCTAAATTGGTCATGCTCCCCAACTTCAATGGGCCTATTCTGAGTAGGAAAAGCATTGGATACAACCAAGGTCATGAAGCAGGGTACAACAGTTTGCTAACTAGGTAATGATTTATTTGCATTTTTCTTCTAATGACCAAGAATGATCTTGAGGTCTTAGAGGCCACAGAAGACTGCCTAAGTCCACGCTTGGGTTATAACAATATAAAATACAACATGTAAAAACTGTTCAACATGCACAAAAATAGGATGGGTCCAAAAATATACATGTTTTTTTCTTGGAAATCAATAAAATAATAATAATAATAATAATAATAATAATAATAATAATAATAATAATAATAATAATAAATATGTATCTCTATATCCATACATCACAGGTGTCAAAAGGCATACAGCCTTCTGGGTCTGTAGAATCAAACCCAGAGACAAAACATAGCCCAGGCATGCCCATCATCCACCCACCTCCAAAATGGGACACTCAGACCTACCTGGGCAAACCCCACAAAGAAGAGCTGGTAGTTGGTGAGGCCCAGCGTGGGCAAAGTCTCCTCTTCTCCATTTTTCCTCAACCAGTTCTGATAAGCCTGGAAGATGAGGAGGGAAAAGCGAATCAAAACAGGATGCCGTGGAGCTGGAGAAGGCTCAGGTAAGCACAGCCAAAACGATCAAGGGGTTAGAGCAAGTTCCCTGGGAGGAAAGGGATAACACCTGCTTTATTTGGAGGGGGGGGGTAGAAAAAAGGGAGGGCAACAGATACAATTACTCGTAGTGTGGAGAAAGTAGATCTCGTAACGCTAGAACTCAGGGCCAACCAAGGAAACAGAATACCTGAAGGCTCAGGAAGAAATGACTTTTTCGCAAGCTTGAAACCACGGAACTCACTGCTGCAGGAGGCAGGGATGGCCACCGACTTGGAGGGTTAGATGATTAGATAAATTCATGGAATAGAGGGCTATCAAAGGCTACTAGCCAGGATGCCTATGTTCTGCCTCCATGGTCTGAGGCAGCAATGGTTCTGGAAACTGCAGGAGGGGAGAGTTGATCATGTGATCTGGCCGTGTTTGTTGGCTTCCCAGAATGGGTATCTGGCTGACCACTGTGAGAACAAGAGGCAGGACTGGATGGGCCCCCCTTTGGCCCGACCCAGCAGGACTTATCATACATCCTTCAGACTCTCACAGCTAGATTACAGGAATAGTCACAGCAATTAACGCCTAGTCCACATTTAGTTCTTATACATATTTTCCCTGTAGACCCGTGGTTCCCAATGTGTGGCACATGCCCTACAGGGGGCAATTTGAGAATAAGTTATTAATAGTCAATGGCCTTTTAGGCTTCCTCCACGTGAATAGTTCACTTTTTGAATAATAAGAGTTACTGTATTTTTTGCTCTATAAGACTCACTTTTCCCCTCCTAAAAAGTAAGGGGGAATGTGTGTGCGTCTTATGGAGCGAATGCAGGCTGCGCGGCTATCCCAGAAGCCAGAACAGCAAGAGGGATCGCTGCTTTCGCTGCACAGTGATCCCTCTTGCTGCTCTGGCTTCTGAGATTCAGAATATTTTTTTTCTTGTTTTCCTCCTCCAAAAACCAGGTGCGTCTTGTGGTCTGGTGCGTCTTATAGAGCGAAAAATATGGTATATGTTATTGGGGGGGGGATCAGGATTTTAGAGATGCTTAGGTGGGGGCATGGCTAAAAAAAGGTTAGGGACCACTGCTATAGACTGGATTTACAGAACAAAGACCCGATAAAGATAAACTTGTTTGTGCAAGCAGCGAGAATTATTATAGCTAGACCGTGGAAGAACCTGGAAGGAGTAAATGTTACAAATTAGTATTATGTACAAATTAGTATTATGGCAGATTGCAGTGTTAGAAAAACTGACAACTAAACTGAGATTTGCACAAGGACAATTTCACTGCAACTTGGGCTCACTTTGCAGATTTTATGAAAATAGCCGAACATGGCAATCTTCTGGCACCAACTCTTCGTAATATGGGGCTGACAACTTTCCTAACCTCTTCCACCCTTCTTTGATGACCTAGGCTCCCCTGTGGGGGGAAAATAACACCTCTAATACCTCTAATAGGAGGTGCTATAGTTATTCTGAATTAAGGTTTGATTATTTTTATTCACTCTATCTCAAAGCATTATTTATTTTAAGATTTTGCACTGCATTTGGTTTTTTTTTTCATTCTTTACATGCACTGTGATTTACATATTATTTGTGGTTTGATTAGTTTGCCATTTATAAATGATTCTGCGGGTGGTGCTGTGGGTTAAACCACAGAGCCTAGGACTTGCCGATCAGAAGGTCAGCAGTTCGAATCCCCGTGACGGGGTGAGCTCCCGTTGCTCGGTCCCTGCTCCTGCCCACCTAGCAGTTCAAAAGCACCTCAAAGTGCAAGTAGATAAATAGGTACCGCTCCGGTGGGAAGGTAAACAGCGTTTCCGTGCACTGCTCTGGTTCGCCAGAAGCGGCTTAGTCATGCTGGCCACATGACCCGGAAGCTGTATGCCGGCTCCCTTGGCCAGTAAAGCGAGATGAGCGCCGCAACCCCAGAGTCGGTCACGACTGGACCTAATGGTCTGGGTCCCTTTACCTTTACTAACACCAAATCAGTTATTTTGCATGTTACTTCTGTGGAAATTCCAGTTTTGGCGTTTTACAGCTTGTATTTTGCAAATAGGATGTTGTTCTTGTAGTTAAAAAATTAATAGCAATTATTATTTTTCAAGAAAAGGAAGAGACACAAAGCTGCGGTGTTCAATTTAGTGACTATTTGTGAGAAATTGGGATGAGTGCTCTAAGCAAGTGGCCTTGGCCCTTTCTCTCTATGGCTTGGGACTCACATATCAATTTTGGAGTTTTTTGCGGGGGGACGGGGACGGTAAGCATCAGCTTTACTTGGCTTCCTCACCCGCCTCCTGCAGCGAAGGAGACGCCACAGCTCCCACAAAGTCTGATTGAAAGGCCTGAGGGAGTCTCACCCGGTAGGCGGCTTTGAGCCCCCCGTTGTCGGCGATGTTCTCCCCCAGGGTGTGCTTGCCGTTGATGGCTTCCCCGTGGACTGTGTAGTTGCCATACTGTTCCACCATGCACTCGGTCTGTTGCTTAAAGGCCTCCACCGATGAATTCTTCCACCAGGGGCGGAGGTTGCCATCCTTGTCGTACTCCCGGCCTGCAAGGACCAAGGAAGTTAGCAAAAAGAATCACAGAATCACGGAGTTAGAAGGGACCCCCCCCCCCCAAGGGCCATCTAGTCAAACACCCTGTAATGCGGAAATCGCACCTAAACGGACAGAATGATATTGCCGCCCCACCCATCTCAATACTCTGCAGTGTGGAATGAACGAAATAATTTGAGAACATTTAAATATCCTTTTATGTACTAATTGTGTGTGTGGGGGTGTACTTGGATGTTACGACAATTAAATGTTTGTATGCTTATATACAACTGTAAACTTTTACTTTATAGATCCTTATTGTTACTTTTTAAAGCAACGCCCAGGAAAAGTGCTGCTCTGCCCCACGAGTTTACTTTGCAAGAAAAATCGAACCGTTTGCAAGAAGTTTGCTAAGGGTTTAAAAATGAAACAGCCCGAAGTGGCAAACATCGCAGCAAAAAAAGTGTGTGTGTTGGGTGGGGAAGATAAATTCTAGAAGATGAATTAAAGAGATGGAGGAAAGGCGGTCCTGACCTTGGTCGTCAAAAGCATGAGTCAGTTCATGGCCCACGACCACACCTATCCCACCGAAATTGAGTGCCCTACAGGGAGAAAGAAAATGTGAGTACAGTCATACCTCATGTTGCGTCCGCTTCAGGTTGTGTTTTTTTGGGTTGTGGACTGCCGAAACACGGAAGTACAGTGGTGCCTCGCAAGACGAAAAGAATCCGTTCTGTGATTCTCTTCGTCTAGCGGTTTTTTTCGTCTTGCGAAGCAAACCCATTGAAGGATTAGCGGATTAGCGCTATTAGAGGCTTTTAGAGGCTTTTAGCGGCTTATCAGCTGATCGGATCAGCTGATAAGCGGCTTAGCGCTATTAGCAGCTTATCTGCTGATCGGATCAGCTGATAAGCGGCTTAGCGCTATTAGCGGCTTTTAGCTGCTTTTAGCGGCTTATCTGCTGATCGGATCAGCTGATAAGCGGCTTAGCGGCTTAGAAAGGGGGGGGGGAGGGAAAAAAACCAGCAGGAACTCACAAGACATTGTCGTCTTGCAAAGCAAGCCCATAGGAGATTCGTTTTGTGAAGCACATCCAAAATGGAAAACTCTTTCGTCTAGCGAGTTTTCCGTCTTGCGAGGCATTCGTCTTGCGGGGCACCACTGTACCGGAACGGGTTACTTCCAGCTTTTGGCAGTCGTGCATGCGCAGAAGTGCCGAATTGAAACCCGCGTGTGCGCAGACGCGGGCTGTGAACACTGCGGGCTGCAAACGTGCATCCCGCACAGATCACGTTCGCAACCCGAGCATCCGCTGTAAGTCAGAAATACATTTGTTGGCTCCACAGAGGAGCCGGCCCCAATCTGCTGGCTCCAGGGGAACTGCTGCAAACAATAAGGACATAAGAAAAGCCTGCTGGATCACACCAACAGCTCACCTAGTCCAGCATCCTGTTCTCACAGGGGCCAACCAGATGTCTGTGGGAAACCAACAAGCAGGATTCGAGCTCAAGAGGAAATGTCCCTTCCTGTGGTTTCCGGCAACTGGCATGGCTGCCTCTGACCGTGGAGTCACAGCACAGCCATTGCGGCTAGCAGCCTTCTCCTCCTCCACGATTTTGTCTAATCCTCTTTCGAAGCCACCCAGGTTGGTGGCCCTCACTGCCTCCTGTGGGAGGGAGTTCCACAGATTAACTCTGCGCTGCGTGAAGGAGGACGGCTTCCTTTTACCCGTACCGAACATTCAGCTTCACTGGATTCCCAACCAGCTCTAGCGGTTTCGAGGGAGATCTTTTCTCTCCCTCTCCAATTTTTTCACACCATGAATAACTTCTATCATGTCACCTTTCCTCTAAGCCAGCCTTTCTCAAGCTGTGGGTCCCCAGATGTTGTCGAACTACAACTCCCATCACCCCTAGCTAGCAAGGCCAGAGCTCAGGGATGATGGGAGTTGTAGTCCAACAACACCTGGGAACCCACAGCTTGAGAACCCCTGCAAGAAGTCCCAAACACTGCAACTTTTCTTCATAGGCGAGTCGCTCCACCCCGCTGAGCATTTTGGGTGGCCCTTTTCTCAACAATGCTGATTCTCAGCAGGGCTGAGTTTAGGTTTGATGAGGCCCTAAGCTACTGAAGGTAATGGGGCCCTTTATATGTCCAGCTATCCTTTGTCAACAACAAATTGTCGCTGTGGCGCTGTGGGTTAAACCACAGAGCCTAGGACTTGCTGATCAGAAGGTTGGTGGTTTGAATCCCCGCAACGGGGTGAGCTCCCATTGCTCTGTCCCAGCTCCTGCAAACCTAGCAGTTCGAAAGCACATCAAAGTGCAAGTAGATAAATAGGTACCACTCCAGCGGGAAGGTAAACGGCGTTTCCATGCGCTGCTCTGGTTCGCCAGAAGCAGCTTAGTCATGGTGGCCACATGACCCGGAAGCTGTACGCCGGCTCCCTCGGCCAATAAAGCAAGATAAACGCCGCAACCCCAGAGTCGGCCACGACTGGACCTAATGGTCAGGGGTCCCTTTACCTTTACCTTATATGCTATATGGTCATTTATGAACCTAATAGGTATCTAAAGCCATTTGCACATAACAAAATATGTATTTTATCAAAGTAATTGTTGAACTTATCTTATATTTTGGAAATGTACATCCAGTTTTTTCCCCTTTAAATTTTTTGGGGCTCCCCAAGGGAGTGGGGCCCTATGCTATAGCTTGTTTAGCTTATACGTAAATTTGGCACTGATTCTCAGCCACCTTCTCTAGCGGTTGGCAGCACTTTCTCTCCCTGGACCACAGGCACACATACCCAGCTGACTGCGAGGTACGGTTTACCCAACGAAACCTTCAAAACCTTCAACGAAACCTTCAGTTCCCCATTGCTCGAGCCCACGGGCTAAGATGCTCTGATGTGACAGCACATTCACCAACATTCTACCTCTTGAGATGGGGAGGCAGAGCTGTGGAATTTGACTGGACCAATGGAGGTGGCTGTGAGGGAACTAGTTTGGCAGGAGGACAGCTCTCCAGAAAGGGGCCAAGGAGCAACGACCAGGCTCATGTGGCCCACAGATGGGTCTACCGAAAATACGCTAGTGCAGGCTTTCCCTTGACATGTGATCCCAGTCATTTATGGAAGACTGATTTCATATCTGATGGGAAATGTTCTGGTGCTTTTGGAGTCCGCTGGGATATTTTATTGCTCCTGGAGTTTGTAGCATTGTTTTTATAATTTTTATCTTGCACTAATTTTGCTCTGGCGGCATTATGCTGGGAAGCAGGACGTATGAATCTGAATAATAATAATGGGATCTGGTAGGCTGATTTGCACAGAGGCCGGGCAGGAAGACACCTTAGAACCATGAAACTGTGCAGTTGGAAAGGGACCCCCAAGGGTCATCTACCCCCAACGATGCAGGATTTGCAGCTACAGCATCCCTGACAGATGGTCACCCAACCTCTGCTTAAAAACCTCCTGTGAAGGAGAGTCTTTCACCTTCCGAGGGAGGCCATTCTCCGGGTGAATAGCTCTTAAAATCAGAATGTTCTTCTGAACGTTTAGTCAGAAATTTGTCCCTTAGTCGTATGAATCCATTGGTTTGGGTCCTTCCCTCTGGAGCAGCAGAAAACAAGCTTGCTCCATCTTCCATGTGGCAGCCCTTTAGCTGTTTGAAGATGTCTATCCTAGCGCCTCTCCTTTTTCTCTTCTCCAGGCTGAACTCCCTCAACCGTTCCTCATCAGGCTTGCTTTCCAGACCCCTTTTTCATCTTGGTTACAGCTTGTCAATATCCCCCTTACCAGGGACGCGGACTTATAAAAAATATTGGGGGGGCCCCCCGGGAAAGCTCATGAATAATAAATAAGCTCATGAATATGCAAATAAAGTGGCGCCGCCTCCTCGTGAGCGAATAGGGGAGAGCGTGCTGCGCCTATTAATCAGCTCCGAAGGAAATTAGGTGGAGCTTTTGCTCGGGAGGGAGGGCAGGAGGCATGCAGCCCGACCCTGTGCATTTTGGGCTGGGGGAGGGGCGGCGATGGCGCTCTGCTGGAGGGGCGCCGGAGATTATTGGGGGGGCGGAGCCCCCCAAACGAATTTTTGAGGGGGCTCGGGCCCCCTCAAGCCCCATGGAGTCGGCGCCTATGCCCCTTACAACTGTGGTGCCCAGTTTAAGCTTTACAGACGCAAGAGGCCTCTAAAGGTATTTTGGTCTCCATCCATCATCTCCGAGACCATAGTGCTTTACTTCCAGCCCTACAGCCACACTTAAAAAAACCAACACCAATCCCTGCTGGAGGTGCTCCTGAACCTCATGGCAGTGAGGCTGAATTGGGAGGGGTGTTAATACTCTCCCCCTCCCTTGCCAAACACTGAATATCTGATTGGGATGGGGTGACAGAGAGAAAGAGAGTGAAACATTCGTACTTTGGGGAGCTTCGGGTGTAGAACGGAGGCTGCAGGATCCCAGCAGGAAAGACGATTTCATTCTTGGTCGGGGAGTAATAAGCATTCACTGTTGGGGGAGTCATGCTCCATCTGCAGAAGAAGAAGGAGGGAAATAGGGGGGGCAGTACGGTCAATGGCAAAACCACTCGAGGTGTCCTAAAAGCTCCATCAGCCCAATTTGGGTTTTTGGCATTTCCCATTCCTCAACCTCAAAGTCTTCACGGGTAACCCTAAAACATGTCTGGAAATTGCACCCTTGGCCCTGGGGGCCTTTTACTGCTCACTGCAGATCTGTTAGTCAGGGCGGGGGTTAGGGAGTACTCTGCACGTGCCTGCAAAGCTTGCACTTCGGCACTGAGCTGAGCTCTCTTGAATGCCAGCCTCCAGCTGGAATTATGCAAGACGGCACAAGCAAATGAAGTGGGAGCAGGAAATAGGCAGGAATGATTGAGGACATAAAAGTTTGTCCTTTTCTTGGATGACCAGCAACATGGCCCTCTCAGTTTATTTCTTCACTATATAGCGACTGGATTGCAGAATCTGTAAGAACCGGGGGCCATTATCTTCTGCCTTGAGTTCCAACTTGGATAAAAGATTCCCTCTCTGTCTCTCTCTCTCACACACACACTAACAGCAACCTCCTCCTCAAAGTTTGAGAAGTGAGGTTACAGGGAACCAGGCAGAGGGCCTTCTCAGTAGTGGCACCCCCCCTCCCTTGAGATGTGAAGGAGATAAACAACTATCTGACTTTTAGAAGACATCTGAAGGCTGCAATGTATAGGGATGTTTTTAATGCTTGATGTCTCACTGTGTTTTAATTCGTTGGAAACCGCCCAGAGTGGCTGGGGCAACCCAGTCAGATGGGTGGCATATAAATTTATTGTTATTATCCAACAAAGTTGGTTGCCATCATTGACTCCTGCTGCAGTGAGTTCCATAGTTTAACTATGCAGGGCATAAGGAAGTGCTTTCTTCTACCCGTCCTGAACCTTCTGACATTCAGCTTCAGCAAAGCTTGGTGTGCCCGAAAAAATGCACGGTCAGAGTGGGCCAGCCCCCCTCTGGGGTTTGAGCCCCCCCCCCGGCATCCCGAGGCCGACTCACTGGTCGCGGTTTGGAGGCTTCCGGAGCTGCTCAGCGGCCACTCGGGCGGAGAAGTTGAGGAACTGCATGACGTTCTCGTAGTATAGATCCGGGACGGCATCGTACTGCCAGGAAGCAAGAGCCCATCAGAATAGGGAGGCAAGGAGAGGCCAGGGCAGCTGGCCGCAGTCACCGCCAACTCCCCCTGCTTGGCCTTAGTGGGTCTGCCCCACCTCCAACTCACATCCTTGAACACTTTGTCCAGCTCTTTGGGGTCCATGATGAACTTAGGGTAACCGATCATGTCATAGATGGCGTCGGCCTTCTCCTTGGCGGACCGCCTCGTCTCCTCATCCATCCACGGAAGGGTGGCCAAGCTCTCTTCGAAGGCCATCTTGATCTCCTTAATCATTTCCTCAGCCTGGTGGAGACAAAGCACGAAGTTAAGAGGCAGGACCGCTTCTTTTAACAGGAATTGGGGGGCGGGGAGGTCCTGGCAAACGATCAGTGTGTGTGTGAGGCTTCAGGGAATCCCATCCCCCTCCCTCACAGCTGGCAGCCAGAAATGGGAAAACAAGAGGTTCTTACAAAGGTAATTTATTCAATATTCACAGAGAGAGATGCATGATGCTGCCTCTTGGGTAATGGCGTTGCTCCAAGTAAAGTCCCACCCCCTCTGTCTCTCCTATTCTACGTCATTTCTACGTCAGCTGATCTGTGTTTTTCTGCCTCTGAGCGTTCTGTTCTCCTACTCTTAATGCATGCCAGGACCTTTGGGGGGGGGGCGTTTGGCATGCTTTCCAATGACACCGAGTCTGCCAGCTGTCTCTCCCCTGGTGATTCCTCCTGCTCCTCTCCCAATATTTCCCAGCTTCTCCCCTCTGCAGCCTCTGAACTGTGACCTTCTGCAAACCACTATTCTAAATCTATACTGTCTCCCTCTTCTTTGGGAAGTGCAGGAGGAGGGAGGAGTGGTCTCCACTATTCCTCTTCAACACAGTCCCTGATATTGTGGGGGGTGGAGTTGCAGGCAGCAAAGGAGTTCCTGCAAGAGCCAGTGTGGTGTAGTGGTTAAGAGCGGTAGTCTCGTAATCTGGGGAACCGGGTTCGCGTCTCCGCTCCTCCACATTCAGCTGCTGGGTGACCTTGGGCCAGTCACACTTCTTTGAAGTCTCTCGGCCCCACTCACCTCACAGAGTGTTTGTTGTGGGGGAGGAAGGGAAAGGAGAATGTTAGCCGCTTTGAGACTCCTTAAAGGGAGTGAAAGGCGGGATATCAAATCCAAACTCTTCTTCTTCTTCTTCTGCAGGGAATCTGGGGGAGAAATTCCTCACTCCAGCCACAGGGAGTGGAGAAACCAAAGGGCAACCCAGGCACCTCTGAAATGGACTGAGTGCAGCGACAGCCCTGGAGGGGGCTTGCAATGGTGTTCCCGGGTGCCAGTAATCGAAGGCAGAGAGCTTTCTGCCGCATTTATTTTTCCACCTTTCACTAATTTGTTAGCAACATGGCAATGGATGCCAACTGCAAGCACAGCATTTGGGCAATTTTAATTCTTATTATTCCTTGCATTTGTAATCCCACCTCCCCACCCACCCATCAACGTGGCACATATGGTCCTCGTTTAATACTCGCAACAATCCTGTGAGGTAGGTTAGGCTGGGAGGTAGGGACTGGCTTCTCAAGGTCACTGAGCGAGAGCTTCATGGCCGAGTGGGGATTCGAACCCTGGTTTCTCGTGTCCTAGTCCAATGCTCTACACCACTCCAACCTATTCTCTGCCACACAAGCTCTCTAAAGACTCAGCTAGACTGGTAAAGAAAAAGCGAGCTACTGTATTTTTTGCTCCATAAGACGCACCTAGTTTTTAGAGGGGGAATGCAAGAAAAAAAAATCTTTAAAGGGAGCGCTGAGCAGAGCCTGTCTGCATCTCAGACTCTGCTCAGCGTTCCCTTTCACGAGCCGCGTGGAGTATGTGTGCGGCGCTTGCAGGCTTTTCCCCGAGGAGGGAGAAGGGCAGCCCATCACTGATGGGTTGCCCTTCTCCGTCCTCGGGGAAAAGCCCCCAAGAGCAGCACACAAGCTCCGTGCAGCTCTTGTGGGCTTTTCCGGGAGGTGGGGGAAGGGACAGAGCGCAGCTAAGCCAGAAGCTAGTACAGCGAGAGGGAGTGCAGCTATCTCTCTTGCTGTTCTGGCTTCTGGGATAGCTGCGCAGCTTCTTCAGGGCAGCGGGATCAAGGCTCCCCACTGCCCTGAAGAGGCTGCGCCTGGCTAAGCCAGAAGCTAGAACAGCAAGAGGGAGCGCTGCGCAGCGATCTCTCTCGCTGTTCTGGCTTCTGGGATAGCTGCGCAGCCTGCATTCGCTCCATAAGACGCACACACATTTCCCCTTACTTTTTAGGAGGAAAAAAGTGTGCCTTATAGAGCGAAAAATATGGTGTATGCATTGTATATGTGATATAACTTTGTGCCACCAGATGGAGATCTGGAGCCCCCTTTTTCTCTACCTGTTTTCCCTGTTTAAATTTACAACGTTTTAAACGGAAACGCTTCTTTGATGTGTCTAGATCCAGCCTAAGTTGGGACTTTCTGCTAAACACAAGTAAGCTAAATATGTTAGATTAGATTAGCAGAACGGACCTCTGGGAGAAACTTTGGAGGAAAGTTTTAAAATTTACTCACTGAAAGAAAATTATATGAAAATGACACATAGATGGTATTTAACCCTGAGCAGATTAGCTAAAATGTAGAAATCTGAATCTGATGTGTGTTGGAAATGCAAATAAGTAGAAGGAGCACTTTTTCATATGTGGTGGGTATGCAGAATAGCCAAGGAATACTGGGAAATGATATATAATGATATGAAAAAAACATTTCCCCCCAAAACAGAGGCATTCCTTTTGGGAATGATGCAGACAGAGGTACCTAGGAATCAGAAAAACTTATTTATGTACGCAACGACAGCAGTTTGGATTTTGTTAGTCCAAAAATGGAGGGTGAGAGAGGTCCCTAAGAAGGAGAGGCGGCAACTTAAAATGATAGGATATGCAGCGTTAACAGAATGAAAGAGTGAGAATATCAAGTATGTAAAGAGGAGCGGAAAATCTTTGTGGAATATTTGGAAAATAACTGTAAACAAGTGAAAACGCTAGTGGGATTAATGTAAATTCAACTGTATAATGTATAATAAAGAACTATGACTGGGGGGCGGGGCGGAATGAAATTAAACGCTGTTCTCCCTCCACAACCAAGAATATGCAGAAATTATGGGAAAATTAAAAGAACCATGGAAGAGGAAGAAGGGAAGTCGATGAAGGTACTATTGCAATACAGTCATACCTCGGGTTACAGACGCTTCATGTTGCATTTTTTTGGGTTACGGATGCGCCGAAACCCAGAAGTACCGGAAAAGGTTACTTCTGGGTTTTGGAGGTCGCGCATGCGCAGAAGTGCTAAATCGTGCTTTGCGCATGCGCAGAAGCACCGAATCGCAATCCGCGCGTGCAGAGAAGCGGTGCTGTGGGTTGCGAACGCTGTGGGTTGCGAATGTGCCTCCCACAAGGATCACGTTTGCTACCCGAGCATCCACTGTAGTGGATATTTAATGGTGGAAATGTATACTGGAAAACTCTGATAAAATAAGATTAGCGGAACGGGCCCTGTAACAGTCACCGCCTTACCACTGCCTTGCTGTCTTCCGCAAAGGAGGCCTTGACGAACATGGCACCGAGCGCGAAGCCCAGGTTGATGTCTGTGTCGCTGATGCAGTACTTCCATCGGGGCAGGCAGGTCTGTGGGGCGGAAGGAGACCCTTGGCGTCAGCGGCACTGGCGGAGGAAGGTGGTGCGGCCCACCCTGGGTGTCATCCCTGGGGGGGGGGTGACATCGTCGCCCTGGGACCCTCGCCACGGGCGGCTAGTCCCACCCCTGGCTGCACAGCATGTTCGCCACTCCAGGTGCCAGAGCAGCTAGCTCCACCTCTCATCAGCAGAGGAACTTGGGGCAACTTGGGGCCAGAGATGAACGCCACCATCGAACGCCTTCTCTCTCCCCACCCAGGAATCAGGTGATGGTCCCTGGAAAGCAACTCCTGGTGAGAAGCACCCAGGATGGACATGGGTGGACCACCAGGTCTCCCAGTGTCTGAATTGCAGACAGCTGCCCAGCTTTTTGCCTAAAGATGAGATTTCTGCTTTTCTTTTGTAGAGTTTTATTTATTTATTTATTTATTAAAAATGCCTATACAGTGGTACCTTGGGTTACAGGCGCTTCAGGTTACAGACTCCGCCAACCCAGAAATAGTACCTAAGGTTAAGAACTTTGCTTCAGGATGAGAACAGAAATCTCACAGCAGCAGCGGGAAGCCCCATTAGCTAAAGTGGTGCCTCAGGTTAAGAACGGTTTCAGGTTAAGAATGGACCTCCAGAACGAAATACCGCATTTTTCACTCTATAAGACGCACCAGACCATAAGGCGCACCTAGTTTTTGGAGGAGGAAAACAAGAAAAAAAATATTCTGAATCTCAGAAGCCGGAACAGCAAGAGGGATCGCTGCGCAGTGAAAGCAGCAATCCCTCTTGCTGTTCTGGCTTCTGTGATAGCTGCGCAGCCTGCATTCGCTCCATAAGACGCACACACATTTCCCCTTACTTTTTAGGAAGGAAAAAGTGAGTCTTATAGAGCAAAAAATATGGTAAGTTCTTAACCCGAGGTACCACTGTATTTATTTACAATAGAACGTAACAAAATAAAACAATGAGTGCCGCCCAAGTTTCCTACTCGCCTTCTTTGAGCCGTACATGACCTCCATGAACTTCTCCTCTGCATCCTGGAAGCGCTGGTCCAGAAAGCCGGCTCCTTTCCTCACCAGGTGCCAGATCATGTAGTTGTGCAAGATACTGGAATGGAAAAAGGGGTGGGATGGGGGGAAAGATGAGGACCTCTCCATCCTCTCCTGGAACTAGCTGCAAAAAGTGCCCTCCCCCCAATATCAGTTACACACTGCAGGCATTGCAAGGGAGCCCCCTATTAACCCTACCTGGATGTGCCTTTGGCGACTGCACCCAGGACCTCCTGCATGCATAGCAGACGCCCCACCTCTGAGCTAGGGTCCTTAAAAATAAAGCAAGCTCCTAGTCCTCACTGTTCTGAACAAAGGGCTAGTTTAAAGGAAGCTGATTTTTACCGAGTCCACATAACTCTGTATTGACTACACTGACTGGCAGCAACGGCTCTGCAGGGTTTCAGACAGGGAGCCTTTTCTCGGCCCCACCTGGAAGATGCTGCCGGCGGGGATTGAACCTGGGACCTTCTGCATGCAAAGCAGGTGCTCTGCTGCAGACGTGTTCCTTTTGCTAAAGATGAACCAATATTCTAGTCCTCATTCTTCTGAATGAAGAGCTGATAGAACCAGGAAGCTACCTTACAGAGGACCAGAGCACTAGACTAAACCTGGGATCTTCTGTATGCAAAGCAGGTGAGCTCCAGCCTTCTCCCTAAGCTTCCAGTCCTTGTGGTTCTGAACAAAGGGCTGATCCAATCAATCAATCAATCAATCAATCAATCAATCAATCAATCAATCAATAAGGGCTGATTTAAAAGCAGAGGAAACTGCCTTCCAATGAGTCCATCTAGATCCATATAGCCTACACTGGCTGGCAGTGGCTTCTCTGGGCTTTCAGGTAGGTCTTTTCCCCAGCTGTACATGGAGATGCTGCCCGCGGGGACTGAACCTGGGACCTTCTGCACGCAAAACAGGTGCTCTGACCACTGAGCTAAGGTGGGGAGGGGGGCGCAGAGAAGGAAACTTCCATTAGTTCAGCTCGCCTCCAGACCCAGCCGCACTCACCGCCTGTCTGTGTTGAGGATGAGATAGGAGACTTGCTCGAGGTACTCTTTGGCATAGACCACCACTGGCTCCGTCTCGTTGATCTCCACCGGGGAGAAGACGGCATTCAGCAGGGGCATCCAGTCCACGGCCGGAGAAAGGTTCTTTTTTTGCGGGAGCAGAAGAGGGGCAGGGCAGGGCAGGGATGGGGAAGGTGGAAGAAGCAAAGACAAAGACAAGTTAGAGGTCTCTCTCTGGCTGGGGTGGCTGGCGGAATGGGACCTACAACTGAGCGTGGGGTAGAGAGAGGAACCCCTCCCTCCAAAACAAACAAACAAACAAGCCTAGGAAAGCTGGAAGAATCCCAATAAGGATCGGGCTGTCTCCAGCTAAGTCCTAAACAGAGTAGACCCACTGTTTTTATTTTTGTTTTTATTATTACATTTACAATCCTGCCTTTTTCCCTGACAGAGACTCAAGGTGACTTACAGCTAAGAAGAAGAAGAAGAAGAAGAAGAGTTTGGATTTGATATCCCGCCTTTCACTCCCTTTAAGGAGTCTCAAAGCGGCTCACATTCTCCTTTCCCTTCCTCCCCCACAACAAACACTCTGTGAGGTGAGTGGGGCTGAGAGACTTCAGAGAAGTGTGACTGGCCCAAGGTCACCCATCAGCTGCAGGTGGAGGAGCGGAGACGCGAACCCAGTTCCGCAGATTATGAGACTACCGCTCTTAACCACTACACCACACTGGCTAAAATAGAAACAGCTAAAAACATTGGAGGTGAGGGACAACTAAACACACACACCCATCACAGCATTAGCTCTTTCCCTAAATCATAGTACTGTAATAATAATAATTATTATTATTGTTCAATATTTATATGCTGCCCATCTGAGTGGGTTGCTCCAACCACTCTGGGCAGCTTCCAACAAATTAAACATATTAAGCAGAGTAAGGCATCAAACATTAATAACTTCCCAAAAGCCTGTTGGAACAAGAATGAATGAATGAATAATAATAATAATAATAATAATAATAATAATAATAATAATAATAATAATAATAATAATAATATACTGCTATTCATCAAAAGAACTCAGGAAGGTTCACAAGATAAAAATACAAGATTAAAACACAGACAAATAGTTAAAACAAAAACAACAAAACAATAGTAAATCTTTCCCCTCGCCTTTAAATACATTTAAAAGGCTGCAGAATATTAATCAGCCAAAGGCCTGGTTGAAGGTCTTCACTTCACCTGCTGGTGGAAGGACAACAAGGAGGGAGCTGGTCTAACTTCTTTAGGAAAGGAGTTCCAAAGTTCTCTGGGAGAAGCCACCACCAAGAAGGTCCTGTTGTGCATTCCCGCCCAGTGCGCTTGTGAGGGTGGCGGGGCTGAGACAAGGCCCCCTCTCCCAATGATCTCAGCGCGCAGGCAGGTTTGCATAGGGAATATGGACCTCCAGATAGCCTGGGCCGAAGGCTTGATAGGTCAAAACCTACTCATTAACGCATATACAATCTTTTTCCACCAGGCCTTTGGCTTTCAATTATCTGTGGCAGTTTTGCATGGGCAGGAAGCTTCCACCTAGTTTTTTTAAAAAAACGAATTGCCTACCTTGAGCTCCCTGGCAGGCATCTTGTGGTAGATGAGCTCCTCATCCCGACGCTTCTCCTGGGGGATGGTGATGTTGGCTAGGGTGGTCTCAAAGTCCAGGATCTCCTCCATCTGCCGCCTGGTCTCAGCTTCGTCCTGCCCCCCAACCAGCATGCCAAGCTGGACCATGTAGGTTAGGTACCCTGCAAGCACCTGGGTTGGTAGGCGAGGTGGGGGGAGAATTATGTATTTGCAGGGGGTGGACTAGATGGCCCCCGGGGGTCCCCCTTCCAACTCTACAATTCTATGATTCTAAGGCAGAGAAAGGAGGCTGCACGGAATTAAGGAGAGCGGGAACCACAACATCAAATAGCAGCAACACCTTGCAGCCCTTGCAATGTCTGCCTTTGGGGACTCCCCACTGCAAATGTCCAGTCTCAGACACAGGCCAATCACAAGGCTAACTGTGGATGTTTGGGGTCTGGGAGACACACTTTAAAGGTAATACCTAAAACCAGCTGCTCCCAGTCTTTTTCGAGGTCTATGAACTCACCCCCAGTGCCCCCTACCCTATAAAAAGCAATATTCAGAGGAGTGGTTTGCACGACCCGATAAGGGAGATAATAACACGATAAAATTCAAAACAGTAACAATTCATTGCATGTTTATTCAAAATCCGATTGAAGCTATTTAGTTTAATTAACTAATTCAACAGAATGGATGAACTGGATCCTGTATGGCTGATAGTCATTTACACAACATCAACTTCGTTGGACTGGTCATGTTGGGCGGATGCCGGATTATCGTCTTCCAAAGCAACTACTCTATTCTGAACTTAAAAACAGAAAGTGTAATGCTGGTGGTCAACAAAAGATGTTTAAAGACTTTCTCAAGGCACATCTAAAAAAATGTAGTATAAACACCCAGAACTGGGAAACACTGGCCTGCGAGGGCTCCAATTGGAGAACAGCCTTTACCAAAGGCGTCATGGGCTTTGAAGACGCTCAAACTCAGAACGTAAGGGAGAAACGTGCTAAGAGGAAGGCATGCTTGGCAAACCCTCACCGTGATCAACTCCTGCCCGGAAACCTATGTCCCCACTGTGGAAGGACATGTGGATCCAGAATTGGCCTCCACAGTCACTTACGGACACACTGTTAAAACCGTGTTCATGGAAGACAATCTTACTTGGCTACAAGGGATCACCAAAGAAGAAGAAGAAGACCTCCTGCACCCCCTTGCCTTTTGGCACCCCCCTAGGGAATCATGCTGCCACCTGGGGGCGCTACTGCCCACTTTCAGAACCACGGACCTAACAGACTGCCTCATCCGTTACGCACCCCAGTCTGAAGCTAGGACCGTAAGCACCCCCCGGCCCCCGCCCAACCCTCACCTTCTCGTTCTGCGTTTTGTTGAGATAGTAGTCCCTGGAAGGCAACATCAGCCCTGCCTGGTCCACCTGGAGGGGAGACACAAACTGGAGTGAAGACACAGTTCGGCTGCTGGCAAAGTTCTGTCTAGAACAGAGGAAACTTGAGTCAGACCACTGGGCTCCATCCAGCTCAGGGCCGTTGGCAAAGTTCCTGCAGACCTACCTGGAGGTCTGGGACATTCTGCATGCCAAGCAGGAACTCTACCCACCGAGCTCCAGCCCTTCCCCACCTCCAAGGCAGGACCCTGGGCTGCAATTCTGGACCACAAAGACAGGGCCTTGCTGGGTCAAAGCAAAGGCCCACCGAGCTCAGCATCCTGTATCCTGCAGCAACAAATCAGGTGCCGCCAGTGGGAAGGATGCTGACCCCAGAGCTGCTAAGAGAGGTGTGGGGAACCTGGAGTATGGTTACCAGATTTTTTTCAATGAATCCAGGGACACTTTTTTTTTTTGAAGCTGAGTAGCAACAGGGAGTCAGTAGTGGGGATGGTGAGGCAAAAGACCCTGGGTCTGAGCACACATGTATATGTGTTTTTAAAGGTGCAAAGCCCTTCTTTTGCACCCTGTGAAACATAAATGCACAGAGTTTTTAAAAAACTGGGCAATGGCCGCCCACCTGTGACCCCCAAGCCTCCCCTGATCAGTCAAAACAAAGGGTGAAGGGGGCAGGAGATCGCACAAGGCACATCATATGAGCACAATACACATCCTATAGGGACTTCCGGTGAGGAAAAATGGCGGGCGGCACGGCAGTGAGCAGCTCCTGAAGCCAGCCAAAGCCAACTGTGCTACCAGGTTGCTCTGGGCTTTGAGGCTGCCGCTGCCACATTTCCCGGGGACAGATTTGCAAATCCAGGGACTGTCTCTGGGAACGTCTGGTAACCCTAACCTGGAGGTCCGCCAGGATTCCCGAACTGGCCCTCAGGAAACCGGTCTAGGCCCGCAAGGTGTCTCCACCATGTCCCTGAGTGTGTCTACTTGGCCGCAATGACTTCTTGGGCATGGGTGACACCTCTTCCTTGCCTGGATGGAGGACGGCATCGTGCAGAGACTCCTAGCTTTTAACACAGCTGGAATGGAGCCTGCTGTGCCCACCATAGGCACACGGCCTCCAGAGATGGCAAAGGTTAGGCTAGGGCTAGGGCATGCCAACTCCCACCTCGGCCTGAGCAGGGAGAACCAACAGTTCCCGCTCCAAAAAAGGCATCTCACCCCTTGCGTGGCCTTCCACCTCCCGCACCCACCTGGATGATGTTGACGCTGGAGTTTTTGGAGTCGGCGCTGACATAGATGGAGAAGAAGGGCCAGATGTGGTGCTGCGCAGCCAGCTGCAGCAGAGTCTGGTTGAAGTCGTCCTCCTCCCAGGGACCGCTGATGTTCCAGCCACCAAGCTGGAGAAGAGATTGTAATATAGCTTTAATACACACACAGACACAGACACACACACACACACACACAGACAGACAGACAGACAGAGTGGTACCTTGGTTTGCATACATCTTGGTTTGCATATGTTTTTGATTACAAACACTTCAAACCCGGAAGTGCGTGTCCCGGTTTGCAAACCTTTTTTGGGATTACGAACAAAGTTTTGTGGGAGGCCTCATTGGCAAAAGCGCACCTTGGGTTACAACCTGTTTTGGTTTACAAAATGGACCTCTGGAACGGATTATGGTTGTAAACCAAACCAAGGTACCACTGTGTGCGTGTGTGTGTGAAATTAAATTTTATGTTTTACAATTTAGAACACTCATTTAAACATCCTTAAAATATCAGTGACTTCCCTTCTTCTCTTTCCATGGTTTATTTTGCATATCATAAATCCCTGCATATTTTACATAAACTAAACCATTCACTACAGTGGTACCTCGGGTTACATACGCTTCAGGTTACAGACTCCGCTAACCCAGAAATAGTGCTTCAGGTTAAGAACTTTGCTTCAGGATGAGAACAGAAATCATGCTCCGGCGGTGCGGCAGCAGCAGGAGGCCCCATTAGCTAAAGTGGTGCTTCAGGTTAAGAACAGTTTCAGGTTAAGAATGGGCCTCCGGAAGGAATACAGTACTTAACCCGAGGTACCACTGTATTCCGTTATTACGTCCATCAAAACTTATTTACTCTGTTGAATTTATCTTAATGATGCCAACGTTTTCAAGTGTACACCATTTCCCCCAATATATTCAATAAACATTTTCCAATCTTCTCAAAACGTATGTTCTTCTTGTTCTCTTATTCTATATGTTAAGTCCGCAAGCTTCGCATATTCCATTAGCTTAAGTTGCCGTTCTTCTTTAGTTACGACCTCGCTCGTTTTCCATTTTTGGGGCTAACGAAACATGGGCTGCAGCAGTGGCATACATAAATAACCTTTTTTTGACACCTAGGAATTTCTGTCTGAATTATCCCCAACAGAAAGGTCTCTAGTATTTTTGGAAAAGTACTTTTAAGCATTTTTTTCAATTCATTATGGATTGCAATATTGCATGCAGGCATGAATTCACAGAGCAATGCACCTGAACTATAAGAACAACTGGTAAAATCCTTTGAGATCAAAAAGCCGATGATTGGTTTTTGTTTTTTTTAACGAATACTTGGTTTCGACTAATCAGTTTGATGTGCACGATCTGAGAAATAGTTGGAATAAAGAATTAGGAGTTTCTATCTTACCTAAGTTGGGACGCGGGTGGCGCTGTGGGTAAAAGCCTCAGCGCCTAGGGCTTACCGATCGAAAGGTCGGCGGTTCGAATCCCTGCGGCGGGGTGCGCTCCTGTTGCTCGGTCCCAGCGCCTGCCAACCTAGCAGTTCGAAAGCACCCCCGGGTGCAAGTAGATAAATAGGGACCGCTTACTAGCGGGAAGGTAAACGCCGTTTCCATGTGCGGCTCTGGCTTGCCAGAGCAGCTTCGTCACGCTGGCCACGTGACCCGGAGGTGTCTCCGGACAGCACTGGCGCACAACCCTAGAGTCTGCCAAGACTGGCCCGTACAGGCAGGGGTACCTTTACCTTTTTATCTTACCTAAACAGTGGGACAATATTTGAGCTTCAGTAATGTAAAAATAATGATGATGATGATGGTTTTGGACAACACTCTGCAATCAGCGAACAAAACACTTCAGAGCAAAGCTAATAATTCTCAAAAAGCTGGACCTGGGAGACCTTCGGCCACAGAATCAAACCAGAAACAATGACCAACCTCTTCGCCAGTGGCCTTCTTGCGATTTTTAAGAAAGTTTATACAAAATGTAGTAGGCTATTAATATTTACCTATGTATTAGGATAATAGCATCAAACTAATAAAAAATGTATGGGTATTTTTTCGTATATATTCACATTTCGGTATCTTCTTTTTTTCTTTGCATCACTTCGTAACTGAAAACCTTTCGATAAAATATCAATATCAAAAGAAAAAGAAAAAAGGAAGAAAGCCCAAGGCTGCCTTCTCCTCTTCTGCCCAGCCTCTTAGCCTGCCTGCCTGGCTCCTGACCTGTGTTTCCTGGGCTCCCTCACCTTCTTGATGCGGTCCACCAGGGGCGTGGCCTGCAGCTCCTCAATCTTGGTCTCGTTCATGCAGGACTGGTAGTAGCGCTGGACTTTGCGTTCTGCCTCGCTGGACACCTGGGCCGTGGTGTTCTCTGGAGAGAGGGAGAGAGAAGCTCCAGTCAGCCATGCCACTTCGACACCCAACCCCCTTTCGCTGCCAGGCAGAAGATGAAAAATTGCAGAACTGCAGAGTTGAAAGGGACCCTAGTTCAACCCCCTCCTGAAATGTAGGAATCACAGCTTGGGGGCCGGGGTGAACTGAAGTTTCCCTGCCCTTCAACTTCCACCTCCAGAAAACTGCAAAGCCTGTTTTCTGTTCAGCTGGTATGCATGCATGGAAAGGTGGAGAGTTTTTTCTAGGGAGCCATTGGCCTTGAGATAGACTTGTGGAACTCACTGCCACAAGATGGGACAAGAAGAGCGGCTAACATTGACAGCTCATCCCCCCCACCCCCCAGCATTACACCATTTCACAGTGATATGGAAAATTAACACCTATGAAAACACAATGGTGTTATGGAGCCTCTGAACGCTAGATGTTGAAGGGAGCTGGGGGCAGGGGGAGGCTGCTGCAATCTCCCCACTGCTGTTCACATAATGCTGGTCTCGGTGACCCCTTTGGTCTGCACAGCAATACCTGCACAGCAATAGCGTTTGGGTTGGCTCCCAACTCTCCATCTCAATGAAGACTGAAGGAGTGCATGAGAGAGAGGAAGAGAGCGACCACATGCCACGCGTATGTTCTACCAGTGATCCACCTAACCTTTGCTCGTGCGGCTCCCAACACACTGGCAAGACTTGCTGCCTGCCTTCGAGAATTGGGGGGCCTCAGTGGAGCACAGGCAAGAGGGAAACAAATGGCACTCAGTCCCTCCCTCGCCCTTCCAAGCCAGCCAGCCAGCTTGCTTCCTTCTTTCCGTCCTCTCTCCCTCCCAGAAGCCCCGAAAGAACAAAACACCCCCAGAAAGCAGAAAGAAAATGGAAACTGCAAGGCCTCCTGCCAGCGCAAGGATTTCCAATTGTGCAACAGGACGTCCTGCACCCCCTCCTGTGCCCCACAATCTCCCCAGGTCTGCCCCAGAGAGTTGGAGGAACCTCCAGGATGAATTTATTACTTACTTACTCACTCAATTTATAACCTCGCCCTTCCTCCCAAAGGGTGGCAAACGCACAGGAGATAAAGACAGTAAAAGTGTCCTGGAAACCTATTTCAATGGAGCCAGAAGATGCAGGCAATTTCATCAACTCTGTTAGGAGTTGTTAGTTAATTAAACTAAACATGCTAGTTGGGTATTGAAAAATGTGCAATTAATTACTGCCTTGAATTTTATTGTGTGAATTTCTTCCAAAGCAGGACGTGCAGACTGCTGTTCTGGCTCTTGTTTTCAACAGGGTAGGGGGCACTGGGGGTGGGTTTATGGAACCAAGGGGGGGGTTGGCTCCCAAAAACTTGGGAACCACTAATCTAGGATTAAATGGGTTGCTAATTTATGGTGAGGGGAAGGAGGAAATTGAATGGGGGGGAGCCTCACTGCACAAGCAGAATTCCTTGCACTGACAATCTGCTGGAAAAGACCCTGTTTCATGCTCCTGCCAGACTCAGGTGGCAGCCCTTGCAGATTTCCCCCGCTCCCCTTTGCAGATTCCGCGGGAAGAGATGGGGTCTCCCTTCCGCCGGCTCACCCAGAAGGTGCTTGAGGATGGCCTGGTTGTGCTCCCAGAGTTTGTTGAAGGTCCCCCAGCGGGAATGGCCGTCGGGGATGGGGTTGGCCTTGATCCAGCCCCCGCAGGCGTAGCTGAAGAAGTCCTCACAGGGGTCCACTGACCGGTCCAGCGAGCTCAGGATGGAGCTGGTCACGGAGATGCAGGACTCCGTCAGGCAGAGCCCTGGAGGAAAGGGGCAGCAAAGGCTGGTCAGGGTCACAGGATGACTTACAGGGGAATCCCCGCTTACACGGGTCTTCCATTCCGAGACACTGCACATGAATCCGTTACGGACCACTCCACCCCCGCAAGCGGCGTTTGTGTGAGTGGTCATGCACAATTCAAATGCATGTGAATTAGGAGCTATTTTCATTCATTTAGGCAACCCTGGGGTGGCAAATAGAAATGAAACACAGGGTAGACCCACTGAAATTAATGAAGCCAGCCAGTCATAAGAATATGGCCCAGCAAGCCATATAAAAGGATGTCACATAGAGGAGGGAGAAAGGTTGTTTTCTGCTGCTCCAGAGAAGCGGACACGGAGCAATGGATCCAAGCTACAAGAAAGAAGATTCCATCTAAACATTAGGAAGAACTTCCTGACAGTAAGAGCTGTTTGACAGTGGAATTTGCTGCCAAGGAGTGTGGTGGAGTCTCCTCTTTTGGAGGTCTTTAAGCAGAGGCTTGACAACCATATGTCAGGAGTGCTCTGATGGTGTTTCCTGCTTGGCAGGGGGTTGGACTCGATGGCCCTTGTGGTCTCTTCCAACTCTTCTATGATTCTAAGCCAGCTTCCTCTTCTTAACAGTGGCCCAACCAGATGCCCATTATGGGAAACCCACAATCAGGATTTGAGCACAACAGTAAATGCTCCCCTCCTGTGGTTTCCAGGAACTGGGATTCAGCAGCACTGCTGACCCCAACTGTCGGGTCTAGCAGCCACCGACAGCCCTCTCCTCCGCCATGAATTCACCCAGTCCTCTATTTTACGGCTGGTATCCACCACTGCCTCCTGTGGCAGTGAGTTCTGCAGTTTAACTATGTGCTGCATGAAGAAGGACTTCCCTTTGTCTGTCCTGAATCTTCCAGCATTCGGCTTTGCTGGGCGGCCACAAGCTCTAGAGTGGTGAGAGACGGAGAGAAAAGGCTTTTCTCTTCCAACTTTCTCCGGTCATGGCCTTAAATTTCAACAGGTCTACCCTGAGGAGTGGAACTTGGCTGGATACCATCTGTTAGACCAAAGTCCATTACACTGGCCTGAGAGTTGCAAGGGGCTGCTGGGAAGTGTAGTCCAAAACCACATGGAGGGCACCAGCAGGGGGCAGTGCAGTCTTAGTGTAAGCCAGGAGGGAGACTCACTGGTTCGGAACTGGAACAGCAGCACACAGATGCAGGCCAGGAAGCCAGCTGAGAGGGTCACTGTCAGCACCAGGAGGCGTTTCTCAACATGCGTCCGTTCGGCCCAGCAGCTTTTGCTGGTCCCCGACCCACGGAAGTTCACCTGGGGAGGAAGAAGGCAAGAAGTCAAGCCTCAAGGTGTGGGGTGTGTATGGGTGTGCAGCCTTTGGATCCCCGCCCCCCCTTGCAAGCCAGATGAACAAATCCAACACCTGGCTGAGCTTTGTGGCTGGGCTGGGAATTCGAACCCAGGTCCCCTGGGTCAGGAGGACACCAACTATGAAAAATTGGGGGTGGGGGGAAGAAGAGGAAGAAAAGGGAGTTTTATGGAAGTTACGTCCAGCCCCACAAAACCACATTCTCTAACTTGGGGGGGGTTTCCAGTTGGTGGTCCGTGGGTTGTCAGTGGTTTGTAATTTTCAAGCGGCCTGAGGTGTGACTGTGTGTCTGCAGTTGAAGACGGGAGACAACGTGACGCTAAATATTTATACTGATTCCTCATTGTGTTTTCAACTGTGTCTCCTACACTGCATTTTATTGTATCACCATCTCAATTCTTCAGTATTCAAATTGCGAATTCAATAACTTATAATATATTGGGGGCAGTACGGGGGTGGGGGTGTGTGTGAGATGCGATTGAAAATAGAATAAAAAAACCGTACAGCATCTAGCATGTAAGAACCTAAGAACCACCTGCTGGATTAGGTGAAAAGAGGCCCATCTAGACCAGCATACTCACAGTCTCCAACCATGTGCCTATTAGGGGAAACCCCCAAGTAGGACCCAGGCACAGGAGCCCTCTCCTTAGTCCTGTGGTTTCCAGCACCCGGGATTCAGAAGAATTGCTCCCTCTGACCATGGAGTCCCAGCACAGCCACTAGCAGCCCTGTCCTCCATCAATCCTCTTTTCACCGTCCAAGTTGGTGCCCATCACTGCCTCTTGTGGGAGGGAGTTCCACAGTCCCCCCTTGCCCGAGAAGCAGGATGCTGCAGTTTGGGCTGGTACCCACCCGCCCACCGATGTCCAATCAGCACCAAGCTTTGGAGTGGCTTTTCGCCAGTCTGTTGCTTCCCAGAGGTTGGGTGGTGTGCAGGGTCCACCTCCCAGCAGCCCCCAAGGCTCACGGTCAGGAGCATGATGGGAGTGGTAGTCCAGCAACGTCCTGGAGGGCACCTGAATGGCAAAAGACTTCCTTGGAGTATGGCAGATGAAGATGATGGACTATATGGAACTTGCTGAACTGACTGAGAGACTCCAAGACCAGAGAGAAGAGACGTGGAAGAAGATTGGAAGAAATTTAAGGAATATTTGAAAAAATATGTTAATATTTAAATCTTAGAATAGCTTTGGAAGGGGATATAGGCTGCAGGATTAGAAGTAGAAGATAGTGTACAGTGGTACCTCGGGTTACATACGCAGACGCTTCAGGTTACAGACTCCGCTAACCCAGAAATAGTACCTCAGGTTAAGAACTTTGCTTCAGGATGAGAACAGAAATCGTGCAGCAGCGGCGCAGTGGCAGCAGGAGGCCCCATTAGCTAAAGTGGTGCTTCAGGTTAAGAACAGTTTCAAGTTAAGAACAGACCTCCTAACCTGAGGTACCACTGTATTTTAAAATAGTATTATTTGTAAGTGATAAAATGTGAAGATTTTTATGGTAAAAGTAAGTGTGATAAAAAAGGTTAGAAATTATGATACAGTGAAAGGAAGTCTGCAACGAGATCTTAGAGGGGAAAAAGGCACCAGAATCGTGGAAAGAAGCGTATATTTCACTCATACCAAAGACAGAGACTGAAAAGACTCAACTTAAGAACTACCGCCCAATATCGTTACTTAATGTGGATTACAAAATCTTTGCAGACATTTTGGGGAAAAGATTTAAAAGAGTGCTGATGGAGAAGATTCATAGGGACCAAGCAGGCTTTCTCCCAAAGAGGCACTTATCAGACAATGTAAGGAATATAATAGACATTTTGGAACGGCTAGAGGTGAATATAAACACTAAAGCAGTGTTGATTTTTGTGGACGCGGAGAAAGCCTTTGACAATATCTCTTGGAGCTTTATGAAAAAGAATCTTCATGGGATGGGGGTAGGCCAAGGATTTGAGAACGGTATGGGTGCGATATACTCTGAACAAAAAGCTAAGCTGATTGTAAATAATGTGATAACGGAGGAACTCAAGATAGAAAAAGGAACACGACAGGGGTGCCCAATTTCCCCATTGCTTTTCATTTCTGTTCTGGAGGTGTTGCTGAATATGATTAGAAATGACCAGCAGGTTAAAGGTGTACAGGTCGGGGTTAAACATTACAAGTTAAAGGCCTTTGCAGATGACCTAGTATTGACTTTACAAGAGCCAGACACTAGTACGAAAAGGGTGTTGGAGATAATCCAACAGTTTGGTCAGGTAGCCGGATTTAAACTGAACAAACAAAAAACTAAAGTATTAGAAAAAAACTTAACAGATACGGAGAAGGAGAAATTTCAAGAAGAGACAGGTTTGACAGTGGTTAAGAAGGTGAAATACCTAGGGGTTTATCTGACATCTAAAAATTTGAACTTGTATAAGGACAACTATGAAAAATGCTGGTCAGAAATTAAAAAAGACCTAGAAATATGGTCAAATTTAAAATTGTCAATGTTAGGCCGAATTGCAGTGATTAAGATGAATGTATTGCCTAGAATGTTGTTTTTGTTTCAAACTTTGCAGATTCTTGACAAGATGGACTGTTTCAAGAGGTGGCAAAAAGATATTGCGAAATTTGTCTGGCAGGGCAAAAAGCCCAGAATAAAATTTAAAGTACTTACAGATGCAAAAGAAAGAGGGGGATTTGCCCTGCCGGACTTAAAACTGTACTATGAAGCAGCAGCGTTTTGCTGGCTGAAAGAGTGGATGCTCCTCGAGAACACAGATATCTTGGATTTAGAAGGTTTCAATAATGCATTTGGTTGGCATGCACATTTATGGTATGATAAAATCAAAGTGCATAGGGCCTTTAAGAACCACATTGTCAGAAAAGCGTTGTTTAATGTATGGATAAGATACAAAGACTTGTTGGAAAATAAAACCCCTAGATGGTTGTCACCTTTGGAGGCTAAGGCAGTGAAGAAACTCAATATGGAGGCCGGATGGCCAAAGTATTGGGAAATTTTGGAACAAGATGGAGATAAATTGAAATTACAGAGTCATGAGAAATTGAAACCAAAAGTACAAGATTGGCTCCATTATTATCAAATAATGGAGGTTTATAAACAAGATAGAAAAATTGGCTTCCAGGTGGAAAAATCAAAATTAGAGACTGAACTGTTAGAACCCAATACTAAGAACTTGTCAAGAATGTATAATTTGCTGCTGAAATGGAATACACAAGATGAAACAGTTAAATCGGCTATGATTAAGTGGGCACAGGACATTGGTCATAACATTATGTTTGCTGACTGGGAATGGTTGTGGAACACCGGTATTAAATTTACGGCATGTAATGCCTTAAAGGAAAATATTATGAAAATGATTTACAGGTGGTACATGACCCCAGTCAAGCTAGCAAAAATTTACCATTTGCCTGATAATGTGTTGGAAATGTAAAGAAACTGAAGGTACTTTTTATCACCTTTGGTGGACATGCCCGAAGATTAAGGCTTTCTGGGAAATGATATATAATGAAATGAAAAAGGTACTTACATGTACTTTCCCTAAGAAACCAGAGGCCTTTCTCTTGGGCATTGTCGGCCAATTGGTGTCAAAGAAAGACAGAACTTTCTTTATGTATGCTACAACAGCAGCAAGAATACTTATCGCAAAGTATTGGAAGACACAAGATCTACCCACCCTGGAAGAATGGCAGATAAAAGTGATGGACTACATGACATTGGCTGAGATGACTGGCACAATCCGTGATCAGGGAAAGGAGACGGCGGAGGAAGAATGGAAGAAATTTAAAATCTATCTTAAGGACTATTATAAACTTGATGAATGTTAGAATATCGAGGTCTTGAGAAAGAAAGGGTTACAGCGATATAAGATTAGATTGAAGGAAAGATTAAGAGGACAGAGGTTTGACAGAAATATTTAGAACTTGCTACAAAATTTTGGACATTGGGATGCAGAAAGGGGAGGTATGGGGGAGTCTGAGAAACAAGGTTCATGAAAAAAAGGTTATGAAACTATACGTGTTTGTATGTCTGTTTATATGTTTGTATTGTTTTAAAAATCTTGTAAAACCAATAAAAAATTTTATAAAAAAAAGAAAGAAATTATGATACAGTGGTGCCTTGCAAGACGAAAAGAATCCGTTCTGTGATTCTCTTCGTCTAGCAGTTTTTTCGTTTTGCGAAGCAAGCCCATTGGCGGATTAGCGCTATTAGCGGCTTTTAGCGGCTTATCTGCTGATCGGATCAGCTGATAAGCGGCTTAGCGGCTTAGAAAAAGGGGGGGGGGAGGAAAAAAACCCAGCAGGAACTCGCAAGACATTGTCGTCTTGCGAAGCAAGCCCATAGGAAATTCGTTTTGCGAAGCACCTCCAAAACGGAAAACTCTTTCGTCTAGCGAGTTTTCCGTCTTGCGAGGCATTCGTCTTGCGGGGCACCACTGTATATGTAAACTGCTAGATGAGGTAAAATGAAAATCAGATAGTGGGGACTTGGGGAAGCCCACCTAACAATGTTTAGAAAAAATAAGGATAAGACAAGAATTTGTTTGTATTGTTTGTTTTTCTGTTTGTGTTGTTTATTTGTGTTATAAAATGAGGATCTGGATTGTCACAGAATCCTAAGAGTTGGACGGGGTCTCCAAGGGTCATCAAGCCCAACTCCCTTGCAAGGCAGGTGTCACAAGTAAAGCATTCCTAATAGGGAGTGCTTTGACTGCTGCTTTAAAACCCCCAACGAAGGAGAGATTGGGGGAGAAGGAGGGGTCACCAGTTATAACTTCCTGAACCTGCCTTCAATGGAGGACAAAACAAATGGGAAGGCCCTCAGCCATCCAGGCAGGGAGGGACAATGAGAGGAAGCAGACACCAAGGGTTGGGCGGCTGCAGACCCAGAAGCACAAAGCAAGGAGGGGAGAGTTTGGGGTTGCTGGCTGCCTCTCAGAGCTGGGGCTGAGCTGCCAAGCCAGGCGACCCAGCAAAGCAGATGTTGCCCGCCCCCCCCATCTCTAGCCAATGGGAGGAGGGCCCTTGTAGGAGTTGCTGTCTGGAGTCATCGAATTGGTCAGCAACGCCTTCCTGGAGGAGTCATGTGTCAAGTCAGCCCAAGAGGGCATCCCCCCCCAAAGAATGGTAAGCGGGTTGCACCACTTGGCTGTGAGGAGGGACTGTGTGAGTTGCATCTTTCTCTCCCCCCACCTCTAGATAATAGAGTTGGACGGGACCCCCCAAAGTTCATCTAGCCCAACCCCCTGCAATGCACGGCTCAAAAATCCCTGCCATCCGACCTCTGCTTAAAATCTTCCCAGGGAGGAGGAGGAGAGTCCAGTTATGTCAGTTGGCCTGCAAGAGGCGGGAACGATCCCCTTCACATCTTTAGGGCAGCACAGACCTCCAAAAGGACGGTGAAAGGAAGGGCAGAGGAGAGATCTAGGGACAAGGCTTCTGGATCTAAAAGAGCCGTCTTATTGGGGGTCACTGCCCCTGCTCCCCAATGAGGAATGACCCTGAGGAGCATGTTCAAGTGCTTTCAAGACAATGTGGCTTGGCTCACTCCCTCGAGTCACCTAAAGCCCGCTGTCCTGCAGCAAGCAGGCAGAGTTTCTGCAGCACAGCATGCCGTGGCCTGGGTTCACACAGGACAGTGGTGGAGTGGGGCAGGCAGTGCTGATCCCAGCATTTGGGGGAAGGGGTCAGACTACATGGCCTCTGGGGCGCCCCATCTTTTAGGATGAGGAGCAAAGCCGAGAAATATCAGCCCCTGGGTTATAGCACGAGACACCACACTTGCACATCTTCATGTACTCGTGAAATGGGGGTATTAACAACTGCAGCAAAGGAACCCCAATATCACCACCAAGATCAAAACCTCCAAGAACTGTTGCCAGGATGAAGGCAGGCAGACAAGCAGTATGAACCACGGCCACCGCGAAGCTTTTCAGATTAGAGAAAAGAAGAGTAAGAGATGTCCTAAACGATGTGTATATAATTATGCCTGGCATGGGGAAACTGGGGGGTGGGTAGAGTTTTTCTCGCTCTCTCGTAACACTTGAACTCGTCGACATCCAACAATGCTGGGAGATTTAGGGCAGATAAAAGAGAATGACCTCTCAATGCAGTGCAGAGTTAAACTGCGGAACTCCCTCCCACTAGTGGCAGACCAACTTGTATGGCTTTAAAAGAGGATTGGACAAATGCATGGAAAAGAGGGCTCTCAGTGGCTACAAGGCTCTCGGTTGGACTACTGCAATGCACTCTATGTGGGGCTACCTTTGAAGGTGACCTGGAAACTACAACTAAACCAGAATGCGGCAGCGGCTGGGAGCGCCTGGGACTGGGAGCGCCTGCCGAGACCACATAACACCAGTCTTTAAAGACCTACACTGGCTCCCAGTACGTTTCTGAGCACAATTCAAAGTGTTGGTGCTGACATTTAAAGCCCTAAATGGCCTCTGTCCAGTATACCTGAAGGAGTGTCTCCACCCCCATTGTTCTACCCGGACACTAAGGTCCAGCACCAAGTGCCTTCTGGCAGTTCCCTCACTGAGAGAAGCCAAGTTACAGGGAACTAGGCAGAGGGCCTTCTCGGTAGTGGCGCCCACCCTGTGGAACGCCCTCCCACCAGATGTCAAAGAGAAAAATAACTACCAAACTTTTAGAAGACATCTGAAGGCAGCCCTGTTTAGGGAAGCTTTCAATGTTTAATAGGTTATTGTATTTTAGTGTTCTGTTGGAAGCTGCCCAGAGTGGCTGGGAAAACCCAGCCAGATGGGCGGGGTAGAAATAATAAGTTATTATTATATTATTATTATAGCCATGGCAGGCATGCTCTGCATCTGCTATCAGAGGAAGCGATGCTTCTGAATCCTAGTCGCTGGAGACTCCAGGAGGGGAGAGTTGCTCAGACATTTGGTTGGCCATTGGGAGAAGAGGACGCTGGGCCCGGTTGCCCCCCTTTGGGGCTGATCCAGCTGAGGGCTCTTCTCAGGGACACCCAGGAGCCCCTGACGGCAAGGAGCTCATGCCCACAAAATCTCACGTCAACAGAGCAGTAAGTCTGGAGAACATCTGGTCTGCCTTAGTTGCAGTCAGTTGGCTCTGGGCCAAGGAGGCACGCCAGCCCCATGGCAGGTTCGTGCAGAGAGGGGTGCACCCAGCCAACAGGCACTGGGAGCGGAGCTTCTTCAGCTCAGCGAGGCGGGTGCAAGATCACTCCCTATTTGACAGCAAAGGTGCCCACCTGTCAGGCAGGGCGTGTTCTGCAGGCAGCCCTTTTCCCAGCTGAAGAGAGGGAAGTGTGGCATCCCCGTGCATTGCTGGGACGTGCACTGCTGTTATCCTTTGCTGCAGAACTCACAATAGAGACGAATATGGCAAGAGAACGTTCTGCTGTTTCTTTGGATTTTGAAAGATCTTTAATGAGAACAGTGACAGGGGCCAGGCAGTTTCGCCTTCGAAGCGTCCAGGAAGACAAGCCAAATGAGCGAAAGGCCTCAGCGCCTCCAGGCAACCCGGCGTGACGGGAAGGGGAGGACCAAGCTTCCACAGTGGATCAGCCTCGTTCCTAAATCTCCCGTTTCTATCAGGAATGAGAGCATGCTTAAAAACGCTGCAAAAAACAACAACTGCTTGCTACCTGCCACTGGCTGGGGCTGCTGTGACATCACAGAAGCTCTGGCAACATTCTAGCTGCCAAGAATGGTGCCCGGGGATAGAGAATTATTTCTCCCTCTTTCATAACGCTAGAATTCACAGACGTCCAATTAAGTTGAATGTTGGAAGATTGTTGTTATTGTTGTTTAGTCATGTCCCACTCTTCGTGACCCCATGGACCAGAGCATGCCAGGCACTCCTGTCTTCCACTGCCTCCTGCAGTTTGGTCAAACTCATGCTGGTAGCTTCGAAAACACTGTCCAACCATCTCGTCCTCCGTCGTCCCCTTCTCCTTGTGCCCTCCAACTCTCCCAACATCAGGGTCTTTTCCAGGGAGTCTTCTCTTCTCATGAGGTGGCCAAAGTATTGGAGCCTCAGCTTCAGGATCTGTCCTTCCTGCTTGTGGGTTTCCCATTGGGGCACTGCAAGAACAGAAGGCTGCGTGGCAGAGGATTGGACTAGAGGACCTTTGGGGTTCCCTTCCAACTCTACAATGCTGTGACTAGCAGACTCTTCTGATGTTCAGGTGGCTCCTCGTGCCTCTGTGTCAGCAGAGCTGTGAGGATTTCTGCTTGCCGATACATGGATCTTGGCTGGCTCTCCCAGAAGCCCAGCCCGCCTTTATCCTTCTGGTTTTTGGGCTCATCCTTCACTTTTAATCCATGCTTCTTCTCATCACTTTTGAGTTTCTCCTTCCTTCTGTGTTTAGTGCTGCTATTTTTCCAGGTCATTTTAAAAAAATTGTTTAGTGACTGTTGTGATTTTAAGTGCCTCTGGATTGCGTCATTTGCAAGATACCGAGACAAGGGTTATAAATATAGTAATAAAAAAAGAGGGTTTTGAAACCATCCCAGCGGCAGAAGTAGCACAGAGGTCAGCAAACACACCTGAGCAGGTTTCTGGCCCTACCACTCCCCATCTGGCTTCCGAAAGCTGGGGAGGGTTTGGGGTGGTTGCTGTTGTTCTTGAAGATTTGCTTGATGGAGAACAAAGAGGGGAGTTGAGTATTTGCTTCTTTCTTCCCCAAGGGATAAAGATTTGGTTTCAAAGAGGGGGCTGGGACAGGCGAAACAAACAATCTCTCAGCCCAGAACAAGTTTTTCAGGCGAAGGGGAGGGGAGAGGAAGAAAGTGGGGGCCCGGAGGGAGAGGAAAAACAAAAGGAATATACAGTGATGGTGGGCAGATCAGGAGGAAGACTCAGGAAGGACCATCCCTCTTTGGCAAAGTCCCTGCTTGGGATGTAGAAGGCCCCAGATTCAATCCCCACTGGCAGCATCTCCTGGTAGCGCTGGGAAAAGCCGCCTGCTGCCAGTCAGTGTTGGCCACACTGAACTCCAGTGGGTCTGATTCAGTCTAAATCATCTTCCTGCATTGCAAATCATCTCCATCTGATTCTCCTCCCTTCCCTCTCCAGCGGTCTCTGTCACTGGCGATGCCTTGAGCAAGATACTAAAAGATCAGTTTCGTTTGCCCTACGTTATCTCAGCCCATGAGATTCTCTTCTGTTCTTTCGGCTGCATGGATAAAATTCAATAAAAAGTACTTTCAAAATAAGAAAAAACCCAGCGCACATCCCTACCCTATGATCCCCAACTCATTTCTACTTCCTGCCTGGCAAAAATCCATGCAGTCTCACGGTCCAACAATTCAAGGTGTCCCAGGAATGCTTGCATAGGAAGGAACTGTGACTTGTGCCAGAGACAGTGGCAGACTTATCCAAAGGACACACGGCAGCCTTCTCTGCCCTCCAGGAACTGGGGTGGGCAGGAAATCTTTGGGGAAAGGCTTGATGGCTGAGTAACTCCCTTGAATGCAGAAAGCCCCTGGATCCGGATCTGGGCAACCCTGGCCTGGAACTCTTGAGAGCCGCTGCCAGCCAGTGCAAGCAACACTGAGCTAGATGCACCAGTGGCCTAACTCTGCATCAAAGCAGTTTCCCATATGGGGAAGGGCCAAAGCTCGGTGGGCAGAGCACCTGCTCTGCATGCAGAAGGTCTCGGGTACGTGAGACTTCGATCTGAAATCCTGGAGAGCTGCTGTTGCCAGTCAGCGCAGACAATACTGAGCTAGATGGGCCACTCAGTGTAAGGCAGCTTCCAGTGTTCCGGGGATTTCAGAGTGGTTTAGACAGAACCCAGGACCAAACTGAGATTAGAAATATAAAACCTGCCCCCTTAGGTTGAAATCTTGAGAATTAAGGATGTCCCAATGGCGGGGAGACACAGAGAGGCTGTGCCCTTGGGACTTGCTGCTCCAAAGTTGTATAGGTGCTCAGGAGCAGAAGCACAACCTTCCATTATGAGCCGCTACCGGGGAGAAGCAAACCCCTTCTGAGGGGTGGGGGGTGATTTTGTCTCCCCACCCCCACCGCAGGTCTTCCTGGACCTTCCTTGCCCTATCCAAGGCCCCTCACCTCATTTAATAGGGAAAGGTCCGTTGTCTTAGTCTTCGTCCCCCGCCTCCCTCCTTCAGAAGCAGCTGTGAATAATTATTCACAGACGCTACAACCAGGCTGCATCTCCTCCAGGTCAGGAAGACATTCATCACCAAACACCTGCTTAATGGGATTGTTTTGGGGAATAGAGAGGGACTGGCTCAGTGCACACCCCAACATGGGAGCCTGTCCCCAAAGGTGGTCACTGGTGCGGGGTTCAGTGGCCAGCAGGCAAGTCATTCGCCACCAGCAGCTGTGCAAGAGGTTGAGGTTGGAGGCCCACCTGGCAGGGATTTTTTAGATGCAATTCCTGCATTGCAGGGGGTTGGATTGGATGACCTTTGGGGATCCCTTCCAATTCCATGATTCTGTTTGGAGGCACGGCTCCCTGTGTTATATACAGAGCCAGCTAGTGCTGCAAGGGCCATCTGTGTTTTAATTTCGAATTGAGAACCTGCCTCTAGTCCAGTGTTTCCCAAACTTGGGTCTCCAGCTGTTTTTGGACTACAGTTCCCATCATTCCTGACCACTGGTCCTGCTAGCAAGGGATGATGGGAGTTGTAGTTCAAAAACAGCTGGAGATCCAAGTTTGGAAAACAGCTGCTCTAGAAGACCAGACTGTGTCACAATAAAGGTTGCAGAGCCACAGTATATCCTGCAAACAGAGAGTTCTGGATTTATCGCACTGGGCTCAGGGCAGGGGTGCTGATGGACTCCAACTGCCACCAGTCACAGCAGTCAGCATGGCCAGAAGTCAGGAATGATGGGAGCACCACATTGGCTTTCCTCGATTTGGGGTGCACCTATAAAGCTCTGATTAGGGTCCATAATTTGAGTCTCACAGAATCTCATAAAAGGCGGCAGAGATGCTGCAAAATCAACAGGTTGCCTGTCGCTCTTTCCTGAGACGAAGCTGATTGGAGGAAGCAGCTGCCTTTTGCTACAGCCCAAGTAGCTAGTCCTCATGCGGTCAGCGCCAGATTGGAGTATGAACTGGACCGGATGGCGCCGGATTAGAAGGGAAGAACCAAACGTGTGTGTTTGAGGACAGAAAACCCACCAGGGTCCTGTTGGGTTAAGTCAGGAACCCCTTTCCTGTCCTCCTCTTGAAAAGAGACGTTTGCACACCCACCCACCCACCCACCCAGGACTAAGTTCTTGCCTCTAAGAGGAAAGGTCCCCCTGCCCCCCCCCGAAAGCCTCCAAGGAGGGCAGAGGGGTGTCCCAGAGGGAGATCAGACACACTGCATTCGGCTTGGAAGGGAGCCCACTCCCCAGTGCAGACCATGCTCCCTTTTGCGGGGCAGTGGAGAGATCCCACCTGCCCTCAAGAGCAGGGAGAAAGCTCCTGGCCCCAGGCAGGCAACCAACAGGTGAAGGCACTGAGGAGTCTCCAGCATGCAAGTGCACCTTGTGCCCCATTTCCACATACAACCAAGCAGATCTTACCTGGATCCCGTTGGGGTAGACCTCTCCTTCCATGGAGTCCACCAGCTCCTCCTCGTCCAGGGTGGCTCTCTTGTAGGTTGACATCTGCAAGGCCAAATGCAAAACAGAATCCCTGAGTGACTCCATGCCACCTGCAAGAGTGTGCCCACAGGGGACACTGAAGTGTTCAGCTCAACTCCGAGGTGGGGGGGAGGCTCTGTCCCGTGCGGCGTGCGGCCATGCTGAATGCACGAAGGCCACCTGTCCAAGACCTGTCCGATTATCCTGCAGGATTGGACCCGTGTCAGGGCTGCTGCCGCCAAATCCCCTGCAGCTTCCTCCTTCTCCTCCCATGGGAAGCCAGGGAGGGGGGGGCTCCCAGGCAGCAGAGACAACTGCTGCACTAGGATGCAAGTCTCTCGCGCCGCCTGGAAATCTAACGTTACTGAGCAATTATAACACAAGGAAGCGCAGAAGCCAGCCAGGCAGACCGCCCACTGCACCCCCCCTCCACCCAGAGGGGGGGGCAGCAAGCTTATGCAACCCTCTCCTTAGCCTGAAGTAAACCCTCCTTTTCAAACCACCGAAGGTCCTTCCCCCTGCCACCCCCCCCAGGCCACCACTGATCGGGACGTTTCCAAACAGAAGGACTGGCACAGGCGGCGGAAAACAGGAAGCCAAGCCGCATTCCTCAGCAGGGACGTCCCGTCTTGCTCACGGCCAGCGGCAGTGGCAACGGCCGGACTCTGCGCCACTCGTCACCTGCTCGCCTCCCTCAGCACCTCTCCAGCACCTGCAATTCAGAAGCATTTCTGCCTCCACAGATTTGTGGATCCTTCTCCACAAATTTTCCCATCTTCTTTTAAAGCCACCCAATCCTGAGCCTTAGGGCCACGACCAATGCCATTCCTACCAAAGAGTAGACCCTTACGGAGCCTTTGGCTGAGCAAGATTGTCTACACTGACCGGCAGCAGCTTGGAGGGGTGTATTTCAGGCAGTGAAGCCCGTCCCAACCCTCTTCCACTAAAACTTAAAAGAGAGAATCTAGTCCTCATGATTCTGAATAAAGGAATGATCTATATAGGGATATAAGAAACTGATTTGCACAGAGGCAGGAGAACTGCTCCGTAAAGTTCAGTATTGCCTACACTGACTGGCAGCAGCTCTCTGGATTTCTCTCTACCTGGGATTCTTGAGCTGTGATTCCTCCATTGCAGGGGGTTGGACTAGATGACCCTTATGATCCCTTTCAACTCTACAGTTTTGTTTTCCCCCCTATCATTTCTCTGTTCCTTGGGAAAGCCTTCTTACTTCTCCAGAGTTAAACTGTGGAACTCCCTCCCACCGGAGGAAGTGACCAGCCACCTACTTGGATGGCTTTAACAGAGGATTAGGCAAATTGCTATGCTCTGCCTCCAGGGAGGCAGCGATGTTTCTGAATCCCAGTTGCTGGAAAGCGTCGGGGAAGAGGGGGCTGCTCTTGTGTTCGAATCCTGCTTGGTTTCCCACAGGCCCCTGTGAGAATAGGATGCTGGACTCTCCGGACCATTGGCCAGATATAAGGAGACACTTCTCATGTTCTTAAACCTCTCTGTAAAACACAGCGAGCGGGACTCTGCACCCCCTCGCCGCCTTTCTCGGGCCAGTCTCTCTCGGCTCGCATCCAAGAGGGCTTATCTGCCTCTTTCCTGTTTCCTGCTCCGATACTCCTTGCGGCGCCTGGGGCTGGCATGGGCTGCCACTCTCTGGGGGGCCTGCTGCTCCAGAGGTGCCAAGGAAACAGATCCCAGGGACCCTGCATTCCCCCGCCCAGTTCCCACAGATCTCCGTTTTCCTTCTGAGCTACAGAAGTCACAAACACAACTCCCAGACAGGGTTATTGTGGGTTATCTGAAAGGCCATCTCCCCACTGTGCCTGCCGAGGTGTGTCCGTTTAAAGGGATTTTAAAGGGGGATTAGGGGCAGGCAGGGAGAGGGGTCATAGAACCATGGAAGGGTCCCCCCCAGGTCATCTAGTCCAACCCCCTGCAATGCGGGAATTTCAGCTGAAGCAGCCATGACAGGTGGCCATCCACACTCTGCTTAAAAATCTCCAAGGAAGGAAGAGTCCACCACCTATTTCGGCTAAGAGGAGTCCCCCACCAGTCTTGTCCCCATCTGACTATCCCACCCCCCCTGCCATGACACCTCTCCAAGATGACAAAGGGCTATTGGTCAAAGGAAATTGGCAGCCAGCTTCTGCAGAGACAGTGCCAACATTTAGGCACCCGGAAGCACAAGACTGACAGCTTCCTTTCTCCTGCATGAGTGCGCTTATGCACACGTACACAAATCCAAGAAAATAATAATAATAATAATAATAATAATAATAATAATAATAATAATAATAATAATAATAAATTATTTATACCCCGCCCTCCCCAGCCATGGGGACGTGGGTGGCGCTGTGGGTAAAACCTCAGCGCCTAGGACTTGCCGATCGCATGGTCAGCGGTTCGAATCCCCGCGGCGTGGTGTGCTCCCGTCGTTTGGTCCCAGCGCCTGCCAACCTAGCAGTTCGAAAGCACCCCCGGGTGCAAGTAGATAAATAGGGACCGCTTACCAGCGGGAAGGTAAACGGCGTTCCGTGTGCTGTGCTGGCTTGCCAGATGCAGCTTGTCACGCTGGCCACGTGACCCGGAAGTGTCTGCGGACAGCGCTGGCTCCTGGCCTATAGAGTGAGATGAGCGCACAACCCTAGAGTCTGGCAAGACTGGCCCGAACGGGCAGGGGTACCTTTACCTTTTACTCCCCAGCCAAGACCGGGCTCAGGGCGGCTAACACGCAATATAAAAACAAATTGATTGAACTACAACTTAAAAACAAGATTAAAATACAACATTAAAACATTAAAACACAGCCTCGTTTCAATGGAAACTCAAATCAAAAACTTTTTTGGGGATGAAAACGTCAAGTCTTCACCAAGGCTGACTTTCCAGACTGGTCCTACATGGGCCAGAAAAAAGCCAGGGAAGTCCCCAAATAGGAGTTCCATCACAGGAGGAGAAAGGGGAAAAAGAAGAGGGGAAGGGAATCAAATTGAAATAAAAATAGCCTGCAGCTGGATCAGGCCAAGGACTGAACTAGTCACAGTGGCCGGCCGGATGCCCCAATGGGGAAACCCTCAGGTGGAATTTGAACGCAAGAGCCGGCTCCCCTCCTGCCGTTTCCGGCAAGAGCCATTGAGAAGCCCAACCACTGTAGGTAGCAGCCATAGGGAGCCTTCTCCCCTCTCCATGAATGTGCCTCGTCCTCTTTTTCAAGCCACCCAGGCTGGCGGCCACCCCAGCCTCCGCGGGAGCGCGTTCCGCAGTGCATGCACAGAGTTTTGCAGTGCACGCACAGGCTCCCACGTCTCCTCCGTCCCCACCCAACTGGGGGTGTTGTCTTTGGCAACCCTCCCTCCTGCTGATGAACTTAGGGGACTCTGCTGGATTCCTCGCGCGGCGCCGGAGGCATAAGATATCCCAAACAAAGCCACTCTCCAACTGGGAGGCCTGGAAGCCTGCCGGCTGCTGACTCAGCCCTCTGGCGGCAGCAGAGTTCAGAGCATGGGTCTCATCTCTGGGCTGGGAGAGGGAAGCTACCTGGACCAAGGGCTGGGGTGTGTGTGTGAAAGCAGGGTCCATCGGTGTAGATGGGACTGCGCCACGGCCCACCTGAGCGGTCAAGCACCAGGGATGCTCTGGTGGGGAAGGCAAACCTTGAAGGACCCAGGGCTGGAATAATAATAATAATTTATTATTTATACCCCGCCCATCTGGCTGGGTTTCTGGGCGGCTTCCAACAAAATATTAAAATACAGTAATGCATCAGCCCTTGATAAAAGCTTCCCTAAACAGGGCTGCCTTCAGATGTCTGGTAGTTGTTGTTCTCTTTGACATCTGGTGGGAGGGCCTTCCACAGGGCGGGTGCCACTACCGAGAAGGCCCTCTGCCTGGTTCCCTGTAACTTGGCTTCTCGCAATGAGGGAACCACCAGAAGGCCCTTGGCGCTGGACCTCAGTGTCTGGGTAGAACGATGGGGGTGGAGACGCTCCTTCAGGTATACTGGACCGAGGCCATTTAGAGCTTTAAAGGTCAGCACCAACACTTTGAATTGTGCTCGGAAATGTACTGGGAGCCAATGTAGGTCTTTCAAGACCAGTGTTATGTGGTCTCGGCGGCCGCTCCCAGTCACCAGTCTAGCTGCCACATTCCGGATTAGTTGTAGTTTCTGGGTCACCTTCAAAGGTAGCCCCACAGAGTGCATTGCAGTAGTCCAAGCGAGAGATAACCAGAGCATACACCACTCTGGTGAGGCAGTCCACGGGCAGATAGGATCTCAGCCTGCGTACCAGATGGAGCTGCGTACCAGATGGAGCTGCCCTGGACACAGAATTGACCTGCGCCTCCATGGAACACCTGCTTGGCATGCAGAAGGATCCAAGTTCAATCCCCAATGACTACTGTAGCTTGTTAAGGGTGTGGATCGATCTAGTTTAGTACTGTCTACACTGACAGGCAGAGGCTCTCCAGGACCCTCAGGCAAGGAGTCTTCTCCCAGCCCTACCTGGTAATGTAGTTGTGGGTGGTTGAACTGGGGACCTTCTGCATGCAAAACAGGGGGCACTGCCCCTGAGCTATGGCCCTTCCTTTAAAAAGGAAGATTCTAGTCCTCATGGCTTGCAATAAAGTTCTGAGTTGAACAGAAAGCTTCCTAAGCCTGACCCAGACCTCAGTATGAATGAAGCTTAATGTTGGGGGGTAAAACTTTGGAACTCACTCCCACATGAGGCAGTAAAGGCCACCAGTTTGGATGTCTTTCAAAGAGGATTAGAGAAATTATTCGGGGGGTGAGTGAGAAGAGGGTGACCAATGGCTACTGGAGTCAATGGCTCTCATCTGTCTCCACAGCCAGAGGCAGCAATGCTTTTGAATACCAGCTGCTGGAAACTGCAGGAGTTGCTCTTGTGTTCGAATCCTGCTTGCAGGCTTCCCTTTGGGGCATCTGGTTGCTCCGTGAGGACAGGATCCTGGACCAGATGGGCCACAGGACTGATCCAGCAGCCTCTTTCTAGGCAGCATTCTCTCTGCGCTAACTGGCAGCGGTTCTCCAGGGTTTCAGCAAACCCGGGACCTATGCTATGGTCCTTCGCCAAAGTCGCCAAAGGGTTTGTTTCCCTCTTCCTGTCGGCCAACAAGACCGTGAGCCACATCTCTAGGAATGTTGACACCACCACACTGCCTGCCCGGAAAAGGTCCAGCTTCCACACCAGCCTTGCAGGGCAGGATCCGCACTTCTGGTCAACGTCAAAGCACTGGATGCCTCTGAGGCTGATCAAAATGCCAATGCAGAACACAGCCATCCAGATCTCCACCCCCACCACCCATCCCAGAGTTGATGGCAGTGCATCCTGCCCCCAGCTGCCTGCCAACATGCAACAAGCCCCCCATGGAGAGAAAGAACATAGGACCATGGAACTGGAAGGAACCCTGAGGGTGATCCAACCCCTTGCAGTGCAGGAATCTCAACTAGAGTATCCATGACTGATGACCATCTAACCTCCGCTTAAAAACCTCCAATGAAGAAGAGACCACAACTTCCCGAGGGAGACCGTTTCACTGCCCCAACAGCTCGGTCAGAAAGTTCATCCTTTGGCATCTCCTTTCTTGTAACTTGAAGCCACTGGTTTCAGCTCTACCCTCCGGAGCAGGAGAAAACAAGCTTGCTCCATCTTCCACGTGACAGCCCTTAAGACATGTGAAGATGGCTATCATATCTCCTCTCGGCCTCCTCTTTACCAGGCTAAACAGGCCCAGATCCTTCAACCAGGGTCAGTTTCCAGACCCCTGATCATCTTCATTGCCCTCCTCTGCACACATTACAAGTGATCAATATCCACCTTAAATGGTGGCAACCAGAACCGGACACAGTATTCCAGGTGTGGTCTGACCAAGGCAGAATCGAGAAGTACCCTTACATATACCTTCATTTTGTCCTGGCTCTTCATTCATGACAGCCTCCAGGACTTCTGCAAAGGAGGAGCATGGGCAGGTAGGGAAGATGTACAGGAGCATGCATAAGCCCACCCCACTCCTTTCTGAGGCTGAAAATGTCACGTGTGTCAGCAATCTCGCGTGTCTTGCATGCACACAAAATGGGAGTTGCCTGTCTTCTTCAAACATTACTCAGCCAAAACGCCACAAAGAGAGGAGAACGTGCTTAAAATGGCTGCAGAACTGGGGCACATTTCATGATTAAAAGGTAAAGGTACCCTTGACCGTTAGGTCCAGTCGCGGACGACTCTGGGGTTGCGGCGCTCATCTCGCTTTACTGGCCAAGGGAGCTGGCGTTTGTCTGCAGACAGCTTCCGGGTCATGTGGCCAGCATGAGCAACGGGAGCTCACCCTGTTCTGGGGATTCGAACCGCCTGTGGTTTAACCCACAGTGCTACCCGCGTACCCCTTTGGGTACTTGTTGTATTTAGACCGCAAGTCTACGGAAAATGCCCTGTCACTTTGAAAAACTGAATCCATAAACTCCTTAGGAGTTTCAGGCTCCTTCTAAACAAAATTTAGTGATAAGGAAAGGGAAACACAGGGAGGAATCTAGCTCTGAAGGAAATGTGCTTAGCACAACTTGCCCTGCCTCAGAAGCAAAGCAAATAAATCTAAGTGATCCACATAAACTAGATTTGCACCATGTATTTTTGGTGGGTCTTTAAGTGGGTTCCCCCCCCAACATTGTATGGAATAAAAACAGTTGTGTTTATTTATCTCTTTTTTGGAGGGGATTTAAAAGTCTGTGGATTATTAATAATCGAGAATGTCAAATAACACTGGTGAAAGAGTTTTAGCATATTAGACAGACATGGAAGTTCACAGAAGGACATTTTCCAGTCTCCAGCTCCCCTCCCCTTTCATCCAACTTGCATCCCCCCAAAACCTTTCTGGAGCTTCCAAGCTCTAAGGTAAAGGGACCCCTGACCGTTAGATCCAGTCGCAGACGACTCTGGGGTTGCGGCGCTTATCTCTCTTTACTGGCCGAGGTCATGTGGCCAGCATGACTAAGCCGCTTCTGGCTAACCAGAGCAGTGCACGGAAATGCCGTTTACCTTCCCGCTGGAGTGGTACCTATTTATCTACTTGCACTTTGACATGCTTTTGAACTGCTAGGTGGGCAGGAGCTGGGACCGAGCAACGGGAGCTCACTCCGTCGTGGAGATTCAAACCGATTACCTTCTGATTGGCAAGCCCTAGGCTCTGTGGTTTAACCCACAGGGCCACCCACGTCCCTTACATTTTATGATTGCTATTTCCCAATTTCCCACTTAATAAGCAAATAAAACCTTCCTTTTTTGCAGTGGCTCCCCCGATTCTGCTGAACGCCGTAGCTGTGTGATCACTGAACCGCATGGCCCTATTTCCTGACGCAGAGGCTCACCCTGGCTTCAAAGCCATGCTCGCTGACCCAGAAGGCTCTGGCCCCGGGCATCATTTGGATGACTCGGAGATGGGGGCATTCTGCACCTCTTCAGAGGCACTCTTGTTCTTGGCTTTACAGAAGTTCATAAAACTAGTGCATGACATGAAGAGAGCAGGCAGAGAAAGTTTTTTCTCCTGCCCTCATAACGCTAGAATTTGTGGACATGCAATGAAGCTGATTTTGGGAAGATTCAGCATGGCTAAAAAAGCCCTTTGTCATGCACCACATAGTTAAAACTCTGGAACTTATTAAAGTGTGCTTATGAAAACGTGCTGACTTGCCAAAGCACCATATGAGAATCCTAGTTTGTTAAGGGTGCTGGAAATTGCAGCTCTGCAAGCGGCAAGCTACAGTTCCCTCTTCCGGGGGAGGGAGAGAAAATGTGTTTGAAATGTATGAAGCACAGAGGCATCCTTCCAACCTGATACCCTCCACTTCCTTTCTGCAAAGTACCCCCCCCCCTTTTCTTAAAGTACAGGTAGGGAGAGCTTTTCTATTAATCTTTTTCAAAACCTTTCAGCCACTCTGAAGCCGGTTCCTTCACAGTTAAGAACATAAGAAGGACCTGCTTGGATCAGGCCAAATGGGGCCCATCTAATCCAACCTCTTGTTCTCACAATGGCTATTCAGATGCCCTGGATGGGGGAAGACCCAAACAAGCAGCAGTTTCCCGTCCTACCCAGAGAGCTTTAAAAAAGATGCCACGTGCTTCTCCATGGGGTGAAACCCACAGAGACTCCAGTTTGCTATTCGATCCTTCCTGCGGAGGAAATGCTTTGCTCCAGATTGCAGCTCAATTTTTATTTTATTTTATTTGAAGGAGGAAATCACCGCTCCCTGTCTCAAATTATTTCCCCCTTTCCTACTTCTCTGCCACTCCCAGAGCAATCGAAAACATCTTCCTTGCGTGCGTGCATGCGCGTGCACACACACACACACACACACACACACACACACAGCATGACAATAAGACGAGCACATTGCGGATATTGGATCTGAAAATGCCAATTACAGAACGAGTCAACACAGCCTCCCGTCCAGGGAATCTGACAGTGTCACGCGGAAGAACAGGCCTAAGTGGAAGCAGATGTTGAGCTTCCAAACCTCAACACAAGCCAGAAGCACACACATTCTCCAGCATCTGGACCTGGAAACACTGTGGTGTTGTTTCTTGCAAAATAAAAAATAGGAGGTGCCAGTAGCAACATCTGAGGATTCTGGGACTCCACCACAACTGGTTAGAGTGTGGAACTGATAATGCCAAGGTGGCAGGTTCGATCCCCATATGGGGCAGCTGCATACAGTGGTACCTCAGGTTAAGAACTTAATTCGTTCCGGAGGTCCGTTCATAACCTGAAACTGTTCTTAACCTGAAGCACCACTTTAGCTAATGGGGCCTCTCACTGCCGCTGCACCGCCACCACCGCACAATTTCTGTTCTCATCCTGAAGCAAAGTTCTTAACCCGAGGTACTATTTCTGGGTTAGCGGAGTCTGTAACCTGAAGCGTCTGTAACCTGAAGCGTCTGTAACCCGAGGTACCACTGTATTCTTAAAACGCAAGGGACTGGACGATCCGCAGGGGCCCATCCAACTCTACAACTTGCAATCTTGGGTAGCCACAATTTCCTTCTTGGCCCAAAGAAGGGATAAAGGGGCTTGCAGATGGACGCCCAGAAGAACAGAAGACGAGCCCTGAAGGTGGATCAGGCCCGGCATCCTGTACTCACAGGCCATCCAGGTATTTGGGAGGCATTTACTGCCTCCCAACGGTGAGAGGAAGGAGAAGGTAGAGAGAGAAACTGAAGAACAAACATCAGGAAGAACGTTTGAGGGAAAGAGCTATTTGGCAGTGGATGGGACTCCCTTGGAAGGTGGTGGCATCTCCTTTGTTGAATGACTATATCTCTTGGACTAAATGACCCTTGGCGTCCCAACTCTACATCTCTTACAGGGACGCGGGTGGCGCTGTGGTCTAAACCACTGAGCCTCTTGGGCTTCCCAATCGGAAGGCCAGCAGTTTGAATCCACACAATAGGGTGAGCACCTGTCGCTCTGTCCCAGCTTCTGCCAACCTAGCAGTTTGAAAGCACACCAGTGCAAGTAGATAAATAGGTACCGCTGTAGAGGGAATGTAAATGGCATTTCTGTGCACTCTGGTTTCTGTCAGTGTTCAGTTGCGCCACAAGTGGTTTAGTCATGCTGGCTACATGACCCAGAAAGCTGCCTATAGACAAACGCCGGCTCCCTTGGCCTGAAAGCAAGACGAGCCCTGCAATCCCATAGTCGCCTTTGACTGGTCTTAACTGTCCAGGGTTCCTTAAACCTTTTCCTTACCTTACGACTCTTATCATCTCTCTCTCTCTCTCTCTCTCTCTCTCTCTCACACACACACACACACACACACACACACACACACACACACAGGATCAGGCCAGGGTGGCCCCACGTGCAGCAACAGCATCAGCCCCTTGCAGTTATACTGCTCCTGAACAATGAGGTTCTATTTAACGCATGTGGTGGCCTTAAAAACTAATTACAGGTAGGTAGCCGTGTTGGTCTGCCATAGTCAAAATAAAAAAATTCTGAAGAAGTGTGCATGCACACGAAAGCTCATACCAAGAACTAACTTAGTTGGTCTTTAAGGTGCTACTGGAAGAAATTTTTTTATTTTAAAAAACTAAGTGTTGCAAGTCAGCTAAGTTGTATTCGGAGCAAACACACTAAAATTAATGGGCCTGACCGAGTTAGTTGTGGCCATTCTTTTCAACAGGTCTACCCATAAAGAAGGCTAATCGCCGAATAATTGATGCTTTTGAATTATGGTGCTGGAGGAAACTCTTGAGAGTCCCATGGACTGCAAGAAGATCAAACCTATTCATTCTGAAGGAAATCAGCCCTGAGTGCTCACTGGAAGGACAGATCCTGAAGCTGAGGCTCCAATACTTTGGCCACCTCATGAGAAGAGAAGACTCCCTGGAAAAGACCCTGATGTTGGGAAAGATGGAGGGCACAAGGAGAAGGGGACCACAGAGGACGAGATGGTGGGACAGTGTTCTCGAAGCTACCAGCAAGAGTTTGACCAAACTGCGGGAGGCAGTGGAAGACAGGAGTGCCTGGCGTGCTCTGGTCCATGGGGTCACGAAGAGTCGGACACAACTAAACTACTAAACAACAACAACAACTCTGAGTTAGGGCCGGCACTGGATGCAACCTTGATGAAAGAAAGAAAAAAACCAGAGACAAAACAACAACTCCCCTCCCTAAGTCCAACCACCTCTCCTCAATCCAGGGGCCCAGGTGCTCTGTCCAGGAAAAATAAATAAAAAAATCAAACCATCCACTTTGGGTACGAGTGAAACCCTGGTGCAAGGGAAGGGCATTTTGCGCCAGCTCCTTGCAGACCAAGAGGTGATTGCTTCTTGCCTGGAAGAGCCTGGGGTTGCATCCTGACATTTGGAGGGGTAAGAGGAGCTGTGTGTGTGTGTGTGTGTTTGCATGCATCTTTAAAGCCCATCCGCTTGAGTTACATGAGCCAAAAGCAGGAACTGCTGTCTTGGGGAAGCCTTACAGGGAGCAGAAATCGCCTGCGAAGGGCGAACCACTGGAGCCCAACGGCACAGCCCTCACAAAACACACAGAGAGAGTACAGTACTCCAAACATGGCCTACACCAGGGGTAGGCAACCCAAGGCCTGTGGGCCACAAGCGGCCCACAGGGGTCATTTAACTGTCCCACGAGCCGCCACTGAACTGAGCCTCCTGCTCGGTGAGTCCCCATGTGATGCATTAAACCCACGCAGCACGGCGCAGGGACTTGCTTCCACGACGCTGCAAATTGTGCCTGCGCAGACGCCGGAAATCACGTGCACGTGCAATCCGGCCCACGGAGGGATGGATCTCCGTTGGAGTGAACCAGCCCCGGCGAGGTAAACCTTGCCGACCCCTGGGCTACACCATAGATCTGTCTAATGGCATTATAACGCTGGCACTTTTATTTTCAATTTGTTTCCTAATGGCCCCTAGCATGGAATTTGTTTCTTCACGGCTGCTGCACACCCCATGAGCTTATACAGGAAATCAGTGGCTTTTTGTGTCGCATCAAGGGACAAATGTCTTTCACATCAAGCTCTTTCCCTGCGGCCTCGGGTCAGGCAGAAAGGGAGAGTGGAACAAATGCAGTCACATGCGTGGAAGCTGGCAGAGGAGAGAGACAAGCCCCAGATGTCTGAAACCGTGCAGTTGACACAGTTGACAAGAGGAACCTCCACCTCCACTTTCCCAGAAAAGGAAGATAGAAGGCGAAGTTGAAGAATCCGCACTGCTTCTTTGGAAAGGAGGGTTTCACAGAGGGCTCTGGCGCTTGGGGTTTTCTCCACAAAGTCCCCAGAATTAGGGGAAGCCTTTTCACACCTAACGGGGGAATCCCCCGCCCCTGCAAATCCACCACTCAAGGGACAAACACCAGAAAGATCTTCTAGAAGGTGGTAAGCTCTCCTCTATTGCAGGTTTTCAAACAGAGGTTGGATGGCCATCTGTCATGGATTCTTCAGCTGCGATTCCTGCATTGCAGGGAAGGTGGACTAGATGAGCCTCAGGGGTCCCTTCCAATTCTACGATCCAAAGGATAAACCCAGCTTCGTCTTCTGTGCGCCAGCAGCCAAACGGATACAGCAGGCTGTGCCCTTTCAACGGTTTCGGTTTTGTTTTGAGCCAGTTCCAGTATCTCCAAAAGACCCCTGGAGACTAGTACAGTAGTACTCTTTGTTTTTTTCAAAGCCCCTGTTTTGGTGAAGGTGCAAAGTTCTGTGTGCAATTCAAACAATTTTTGGCGACACAGTCCTGACAATGGAAAGCGAGGGCAAGCTCAGTCTTGCTGCATTCCATCCTTCCCAAGCTGCAACTTCCATCAGCCCCAGGGAGCACAACAGGAGCAGCTACAGCCCCAAACATTGGTAAGGCATCAGACTGCAGGAGGCTCTATTGTATTCAAGCAGCTTCCCTGTGGCTTTTGCCGATTTTCCCTACCACACCCCCCATTTAGCACAAGAGTCAGCATGCTTAGCATGTTGGACTAGGACCTGGGGGGCAAGGGTTCAAATCCCCACTTGGTCACATGAAGCTCAAGGGGTGATGACCTGGGGGGCTAGTCGCTGCCTCTCAGCCTAACCTACCTCCCAAGGTTGTTGTGAGGATTAAACGAGGAGTGGGGAGAACTGTCGAAATCTCCTTTCTGGTCATTTCTTGAATCCAATGTCCTCTTGCGGCCCTCATGGAGAAGCCTTGAGGATTCCCCAAATCTAGTTCCAAAGTATTGCTGGAGAAGGGTAAAGTCTGGGGGTGAGGGGGGGTGCAATGCAAATGTGTTTGGAGGTGAAATCTAGGAGAGAGAAGGGGGTCACCAGCGTTAGAAATTAGCCAGGCGCCAGGCGCATTTTGCAACTAGCGCAGGTCCAATTGCGACCAGGTGGAGATTTCTGGCTGCCCAAGATGGTGACTGACATCTCCATCTGGCTGACCCCTCCAGCTTTCCTAAGCAGGTAAGAGCTTATTCACTACATTTATATCCCATCTTTTTCTCCAATGAGTACATGGTTCTCCCCCCACTTCCTCAGTTAAACCCTACAATGACCCTGTGAGGTAGGTTAAGAGGCTGTGACTAGCCCAAGGTCACCCAGTGATCTTCATGACTGAGTGGGGATTTGAACCCTGATCTCCCAGGTCCTAGTTCGTTACTCTAACCACTGCACCACACAAGCTTCCTAGAGTACTTCTGCTATGGGGCAGGTAGGTAAATAAATACAAGGAAAGCAAAATGTCCACTTAGAGTAGGATCTGAAATATTCTCCTTAAATTTGTTTTATTCTGGTTTGATTTGATATTTTAAAGTGCTTTGAAGGTTGCTTTTTTAATATAAAGCAGTACAGAAATAAAATGAAATGAATAACAATAAATGTCACTGCAGAGGGAAAAATGACGTCCAGACATTCTGTTGCGGTGACCTTAACCAAGGTTTAAGGTGCCATTTGGTGATTAGCTTATATATCTGAGTTTCTAACACTGAACATTCATTGGCATTTCCTCGCCACTTGTTCCCTTCTTATATTTGGAGGTCTCCGAGGTGTTCCTACAAGCCCCCCAACAGTTGTATTAACAGCACAAAGACAGTGAGTTCAGCTTTGCCTCCCCTGGCTGGCAGACGCTCTCCAGGGTTCCCACCGGGGATCAAACCTGTAATTTTATCCATGCAGAGCACCTGAGCTCCAGGTCAACTCGCAAACAGAAGAGCCTCACGATTGCAAAAACACTGCAGTTGCAATGCATGGGTGACAACTATCAAGAGGGTGGCACCAAGGTGACAAAGTCCACCTTGCTTGTTTCGGAACAAAGAAGAAATGAAAAACGGCCTATGTATCACCGTTTCTGAGACTCAAGCCAACCAACAGGAAGCAACAGACTGGCTATTAATATACAGGTTGTGGATAGGAAAAGTGAGGTGGAGGCTGCCTGGACAGGAGTTAAGTAGGCGTTAAAATGTTCTTTTATCCAGAAGCGATTAACAGGCAGGCTGGGCCTGGTTATGATCACTCAAAGGGCTCAACCTTGGAGGAGGTTGCCACAGGCGGGGCCAAGCCCCAGAGTCTCTGGGGCAGCCCTCCTCCAGCTACAAATAAAGCCCAATGCAAACATGACGGCTCAACCCAAACAATCCAAGGAGCATTGGGGGGGGCACCCCGCCTTTTTAGAAATTTGGCAGAGGGAGAACAAGTTTGCACAAGCGTATCTGTCTCTGACAACTTCCTTTGCGCAGGGGAGGAAAAAAAACAGTTCTAAACACACATTCTCCTATTTATTTATTTTTTAAAAAACCACACAAACGCATTCCAAGTCTTTTCTCTGCCGCCTCGGGGAAAAAAGGAAAACGGGAAACCCTGCTCACCTCGTTCGTTAGCCCGGCCCGTGAGAAAGACCAGTAGATCAGGGGGGACTTGTGGGACCCTCTCTCTCCTTCTCAAAATCACAGACGTCAAGAGAGCCTGGGATAACTCAGAGTCCCCGGCAGCGACTGCAGGGCTGCCTCTTCCTGGTCCAGAGCTCACAGCCAGGGGGAAACAGTGCGAAAGGGAGATAAAGGCAGGCTTTGCCATTCCCAGGCCAGTGAATCACTTCCCCTGCCGGGATTTCGCAGTCTTTGCTGGAACCGGAGACACTGCCCACCCACAGCACTACCCTTATTAATCTCTTCCTCTCTGAGCTGGCTGGCTCCACACTTGTGGCTCTGGTGGGGGGGGGGAGAAAACATCCCTCGCAACCTGCGGGAAAGAGGGAAATTGGCTAACGGCATTCCCACAGACACCGCCGTACACTCTCAGGCTCCGTCCCACAGAAGGCATGCATTGCGAGGGCAGATGGGGCTGCCTGCTTGGGGAAGCGCTGTAAGCTGAGCAGCTGCTTGGCGTGCAGAAGGCCCCCGCTTCAATCCCCAATGGCTGCATCTCCAGGCAGGGCCAGGAAAAGATTCCCTGCCTGAAATCCTGGAGAGTCTTCACTGCCGGTTAGCGTAGGCGTTGAGCCGACTCTGTGCAAGGCAGCTTTCAGGAACATCCATGGAAACTTGTACAGGACAGGAGCTGGCAGTGCAGGAGCCTAGGAAAGCTGCCAGCCAGCCTCTAGGCCTGGCCTACCTCGCAGGGTTGCTGGAAAGACATTATACAGTGGTACCTCGGGATGCGAACGGGATCCGTTCTGGAGCCCTGTTAGCATCCTGAATAGAGCGTTAAGACATGTCTGCGCGTGTCGCCACTTCCGCGCATGATGTCATTTTGACCGTCTGCGCATGCGCGAGTGGCGAAACCCAATGGTAACGCGCTCCGTTACTTCCGGGTCGCCACAGAGCGCAACCTGAAAATACTTATCCTGAAGCATATTTATACAGGTATGACAGTATATGGTTGTAGCTTTATTTGTGTGGCACCTGATACTCCAAAATCTGAAACTGACGTACACAGAAATTTTTATATTTTTAAAAATAAAACAAACCTAGGAGGGATGACATGCTTTGACTCCCGCCCCTCCCCACATCAAGCAGTGTATAATTTTTCATGAAATAAATAACTGAAATTATGAAGCAGCAAGGGTGTAAAAACCATCCACTGCCATTGAGCGAGCGGGAGACAGATATAACCAATTTTAAAATGCTTGGTTGTCTTAGCTTGGCACTTAAAAGACGTGATGCTCGGGGCAGAAGGAGGGGTGGGGGATATTGCACTGGAGCAAATGTGGGATATAAAAGTAGCAATAATTCTAAAAAAACAAAAAAGCTACCCCACTGGTCTTTCTAGCCACTGGCGCTCTCTCAAAATATTAGAATTTACAAAGTGGCATAATGGGAACCTGGTGGAATGGAGAGAATTGGTGGGATGTGGTTATCTCTGGATACAGGGATAAGGAAGGATGTAGATCAGGCCAGTGGATCAGACCAGTGGCCCATTTGATCCAGAATCTTGCTCTCACAGTAGCCAAGCAGACACCCGCGGGAAACCTGCAACTGGACCACAACAGCCCTCTCCCCTCTCGTGGCTTCCGGCAGCCGGGATTCAGAAGCACCACACTGTCCAACTGTGGAGGGTCTGTGTCAGAAACTCAAGATACGCAAGCTAGACCCCAAATTGCTCCATAATCCTAGATTGCAGGCGCCAAAATGGCAACTAGATATCCCATTTTGGGACAAGATGGCTCTAAAAGTCTTATTTTTCAAGTGATGGACTGGCTGTGATTGATTCTCAGTTAAAAGAACTTGCTAAATCAGATGGCAATCTTGAGCTAGGTTAAGAGCTTTCAGAACGGAAAGAAGAAAAATCACTCGATCCAAGGGCAGTCCCACATATATACTGTCCTATTCTGACCTCTTTTTCTTAATGGTGACACGGACCATTCAAAACGTAAGAATATTCTTCACAACTGTGAGCAGGGCAGTAGGGTGGGTTAGGGGAAGTGTAGACAGGCTACAACCAGTGCTTCCCCCCCCCCAAGGGGTACTCAAATGTACGCAGCACTGGAACCTAACTTTCTAGGGAGGGGGGAGTGCTGGCTGCAACAATTAACTATAACGTTGTTCACTGCCCCTGCTCAGGCTTCACAGAAAAGGCATTTTGGTTCCTGAAATTCATTCTGATAGATTTCTACAGGATGTGGTGTTAAGTGTGTGAAGGCAGTCCAGATCCAAGGACCCACAGGTATGCACCTCCAGATGGAGATGTCAGGCTCCATTCTGGTGCCCAGGTATCTTCACTTGGCTGCAAGTGGCCAATAGGTAAAGGTAAAGGGGTAAAGGGACCCCTGACCATTAGGTCCAGTCGCGGACGACTCTGGGGTCATCTCACTTTATTGCCGAGGGAGCCGGCGTACAGCTTCTGGGTCATGTGGCCAGCATGACTAAGCTGCTTCTGGAGAACCGTTTACATTCCTGCCAGAGCGGTACCTATTTATCTACTTGCACTTTCGACGTGCTTTCGAACTGCTAGGTTGGCAGGAGCAGGGACCGAGCAACGGGAGCTCACCCCGTTGCGGGAATTGAACCGCCGACCTTCTGATCAGCAAGCCCTAGGCTCTGTGGTTTAACCCACAGCGCCACCCGCAGCCAGGTGCAAAATGCAGCCGGCAAATTTCGAACATGGGACTGGAGGCAGAACATAGCCACTGTGGCTAGTAGGCCTCAATTGTCCTCTCTTCAATGGATGTCCATGTCCTCATGGGAAACCTGCAATTGGATTCAGAAGGATGACTGCCTCCATCCAGCTGCTGTTTCTAGTGGTCTCATCCTCTTGGCTTGGAGAGGGAGAGGAGGTGCAGATAGTGCCATTTGCAATGAAGCAACAACTTTACTGCAGGGAAGCTGTCCCCATCACCAAAACCTCCCCCTAAGCACACCCAACAAGGCCCTAGCTCAGTGGTGCCCTGCGTTCAGAAGGTGGCAGCTTCAATCCCCCAGCAGCATCTTGAGGCAAGGTTGAGAAAGGCCCTCCCAGAATCTGAAACTCTGTAGAGCTGCTGCCAGTCAGTGCCAGTCACTGAGCTAGAGGGACCAAGGATCTGGTGGCAGCTGAGAAGGGAGCTTTCTGTGTCCCAACACAACTTGTCTCTTTGTTGTTGTTCCCATGAAAACAACTGAGGGGTTTGGTATCTAAAGCAGCTGCCTTGAGCAAAACCTCCGCCTCTCCTGAGCTTACCTGATGGACCAAGGGAGAGAGAGAGAGAGCATGCGAGGCGTCCGCCCTCCTCTCCCCACCTCTTGGATCAGTGCCTCAGAAGCTTGGCTCTGAGCGCCAGCCGCCTTGGCTCAGGCAAAGAGCTTTTGCCACCTGCCAGGCTCATTACACAGACTTACGGACTTACGGCTGTGCGTGGAGATGCCCAGCCAAAACATCTCCCCCCGCCCTTGCTGCCAAACACACACACACACTTAATCAGGTCGCAGCCAGCCAGGAGGAAGTCAGCCTCTGGAACAGCCAAGGCAAGCCAGGGCTGGTTGGGTAGTGAGGAGGGACTCCAGCGAGATCCCCAGATTCCTAGAAGATAAAGTGTCCTCTCTGAGCTTTGGCGTGGGGAAGAGGAGTCTAAGGAAGTTTAAGCAGGAGTTCCTCCACTGGCAACCCGCAAAGCCACGTTGGGGGCTCCACTGACCCACACTGATGAAAACACACACCCCTGCCTCAAGCACATCTTCTAAAGGGAAAATGGGATGTAAGGGAGCAGAAATTTCCATCCTGTTCTGTGCTCATTCCAACCCACAGCGTCTCCCTTCTGCTACGGTTCGGCAAAACCTACATGGTCGTTCGCAATGAATGTGATTAACTACTTAGCCAAATTCAGTGCATCTCAGCGGAAAGGGGAAAATGACACAGTAAAGTTTACGTAAAGTTCGTGGGCTAGAAAACAACAGCAGCAAATGCTACTCCAGAACTTCCAACGAAAATGCCAATCACAGCAATCTCTACTCCTGTTTCTGTTCCTGGCAGAATTCTCCAACATTGCTAGAAGCCAGGCGTGGGACATTGTCGGGAGGGCAAGCCTAGATCAGAAGGAAGAGGAAATAGTCCTCCCCCAAGGCACTGAACAGGGCTTGTGGATTTCGTAAGGAACCTCAAAACCCTCAGACATGGGAAAAGCCAGTGTCAGACAAAAGGGCAGTGTGGTTCCTGTGAAAACCCTAAAGCTGTGCACTTTTGCAACACATGCAAACTTCTCCCCTGCTCCCGTCCTGCCCGTGTAAACTTAGACCCAAACAATGCAAGAGATCCCACCTCAGCTCATTCTTGCCATTTTCTATTCTACTAATGTTTGTTTATTCTCCTTTTCTGCACGCTTCTCTCGGTACCTATTGTTGAAGAGCAGGATATGAACACTGGGGGGGGGGGGACACTTTCCCAAGCGCCACCTAATGTTTGTTCAGTATCTGCAAGGAACTCCTCTTTCAGGACGGCAAGCTTTGGAACTCCCTGCCTCTTGACATCAAGTAATATTCGTTTAAAGTGCCCGCTTTAAAATGCTTGGCTGTATCAATTAATTTCAACGAGTTTCCTCCAAGTAGGACTGATTCTGGGTACAAGGCTTCAGGGTGTATTCAATGCGAGTCCTAAACAGAGCAGGCTTTCGTTGGATTCAGCCCTTTGCTTCAGCAAGCCAACCCAAGCAAATCAACTCTTACCGATATTATCTGTATTTTTGACAAACATTTTACCCTGCTTCATGCAAAGTGCTTACTATTGTTATTACTGTGCAGTCTACAAAGTCTGTTAATTGATTCCAGGGAAACTCAGAAGCTTCCAATTCTAAGCTTGACCTGCTAGATGGCCAGGTGAAAGACAGCAAGTCCGAGTCTTGCTGAACACTCTGGGCTCATGGCAGGGCTTGGTTCCCCCAAAACCGTACAGCTTCTGGGGTGGCCTCCCCTGTCATTGGAGGTTTTTTAACGGAGTTGGGGAGGCCACCTGTCATGTGATCATTTCAGTTGTGATTCTTGCATTGTAGTTAGTTTGATTAGATGATCATTGGGGGTTCCTTCCAATTCAGAGTCTATGAATCTTGGAAACTCATTGCCAACACCCTGTTTCCTGGGGAAAGGCACTCCCTCCTGCTGAAAAATTCTGGACAGGAAGGAGGGTTTTTTTGGGGGGGGGAGAGGCAGGGACTGAGGAGAGAGGGAAGCAGCATGCACACTAAACCACATATAAAACTCCCTTCTCCTCCTCCCTCCAAAATCCTGGGAACCGTAGCATACCCCCTCATGGAGCTATAATTCCAAGCACCCTCAAACTACAGTTCCCAGTATTCCTTAGGGGGAAATAACGTGCTGAGTCCCTTCTGACGGCTCCCATAGCTGCACCAGTGGGAAGGCTCCCATCCACAGCTTACAGAGCATGTTTTAAGCTTGCCCTGAAGAGAGGGAGGTGTTACACACCCAGAGTGCACCAAAGGATTTCCCTAAGCTGGCAAAGAGATGTGGCTTGGCTCCAGGGCTTTTGTTTTTTGGATCCCTGAATCCTTACTGCACCTTCTGCTTTTGCCAAACACGAAAGAGTTGGGTGGGGAAGGAAATGCCTAGCATTGCCTCTCACTCCTTCCTCCGCCCCCCCCCCAACAAGGCTTTGGAGATGGTTCTTTATCCCAGTTTTGCAAATTGTTTTTGAACTGCTTGTCCCAAATTATGGAAGGAGGCAGGGGTGGGTGGACACCCGCAACTTGACCAATGAGCAGGGAAGGATTTCAAGGGCCTGTTAGGACTGCCTCCCCCCCATTTGGAAGACACTGACCACCCACTCCCCAAAGCCAGCTGGACTCAGCTCATGTTTGCCCTCATCAGCGTAGGGCAGCCTTCAAAAAGTGCAGGGCTACCAGAGGCCCCCACATTCCCTTTCTCCGCAGAAGTTCCCCTGCCAAAATCCATGGCTCCCCTTAAAAGCAACTCGTGTTCCTCACCCACCCCAAAGGAACGATCCAACTGACTGCAAGAAAGAGGAACGCATCGAAAGTACGGCTTCATGAGAGCTTTTGCATGAGTTATTTTTGCTAGCAGTTGCTTGCATTTTTTTGGGGGGGGGACCCCCACATGAAATGCAGGGCTAGAGTATCCAAGGAGACCCTCTTTCTCCAGGAAAGGATTCCCCACCCCAATACAGAACAGCCAGGCTTGGCCTTCCAGGTTCCTGCTCATCCTTCTTTCAAGGAGCCTCTGCCTTAAGGCTCTTTTAAGCCTGGCTGAAGTCCAAGAGGCTGGAGGGCTGCCCTGCTCAGTTCCTCTACGCCTGAAAAGGTGTTTGAAGCATCGCACGTAGGAAGGGCACCACGCCTATTCTCTTGCCCCCTCCTGCCCCTGACACCCCACAAAGCAAGGGGACAGAGAGAGACAGTGTGTGCTGGCGAGCGGCCCCCTTGCCGCCCACTACCTCGTGTACAGTCTGGGAATAAAGTAGAATGAGTTAGACTACTTTCTTCCCATCTGTCGACGGTGGGGGATATGGCAGCCCAGCCCCCAGTTTGGCAGTGTGGTGCAGTGGTTAAAGCACTGGACTAAGACCTGGGAGAGACCAGGGTTCAAGCACCGCATTCAGCTGGGTGTGATATTGGACCAGTCACTGCCTCTCAGCCCAACCTACCTCGCAGGGTTGTTTGTTGTGGGGCTTGAACGAGGATGGGGGAACCATGTATGTCACCTGGAGCTCCTTGGGGGTAGGGTGAGGAAAAACAGTGTTAGAGACTCAGATAAATAATCTAATAGCCAAATGGCACCTTAAACCTGGGCTGCAGTTGACATAAAGGAATGTCTAGGAGCTGTCCCCCCATTGATTATTGTTGTTGTTGTTAACATTTCTATACCATTTTATATTTTAGAGAACAAACCTCAAAGCCGTTTACAAAACATTAAAACATCAAATAAAACAATCCAGCATAAAACCAATTCAAGCGCCAATGGAAATATTTCAGATCCACCTCTTAAGTGACATTTTGCTTTCCATTTAATTTCTGACTAATTTCGAACACTGGGAAAAATGTGGGGGCATACGGAATAAATAAATAAAAAAATAAAACGAATGGGCACGGCTAAGTTAGGGCTTTATTTATTGCATTGGCACCCCAGGTTTGTCCTCCAGGGGGCTTAAGGCAGTGTGTGTGGTTCTTCCCCTGCTCAGTTAATGCCCACAACAGCCTTGCAAGGCAGGTTAGGCCGAGAGAACGCAGTGAGTGGCCCCAGTGTTACGAAGCAAGCTTTGTAGCTGAGTGGAGGGTGGATGGATTTGAGTCCTGGTCTCTCCCAGACTGACACTCTAAACCAGGGGTCAGCAACCTTTTTCAGCTGTGGGCCATTCCACCATCCCTCAGACCATTTGGTGGTGGGGGAAATGAACAAATTCCTATGCTCCACAAATAACCCAGAGATGCATTTTAAATAAAAGGACACATTCTACTCATGTAAAAACACCAGGCAGGCCCCACAAATAACTCAGAGATGCATTTTTTTAAAAAGGACACATTCTACTCATGAAAAAACATGCTGGTTCCCAGACCGTCCGCGGGCCGGATTTAGAAGGCGACTGGGCCACATCTGTCCCCCCGGGCCTTAGGTTGCCTACCCCTCTAAATATTAGGCCACAATGGTGTCGTTCTGATGTTGGATTCAGCACGTGCTCTTGGGCTGGGGGGAAAGCCCACAGGGGACGGCGACTCATGACGCTCGGGAGACGGGTGCCGCCTTTTCAAAGGGCCAGGCAAGCCCTGGCACACAGGGCGCTCACTGATGCCTCTTGGCCCGGGCACAGGAGCACCAGAGCCCAGCTCTGCAAACAGTAGCCCATTATCGCCCATGCAAATGCGCCCATCTCCTGTCAATAGCTCCTTATCAGGGAGAGTTAGAGAATTGTCATCCACCCACTTCCTTGCTGTTTGTTCTCAACCTGGCTTGGCTCCCTTCTCCGTCATGAACTCAAAGATTTGTAGAGTTGGAAGGGACCCCAGGTCTCCTCTAGTCCAGTGCAGGAAGCTCGAACCCACAACCCATGCTCTACTAACCTTTTTTGAAAAAATAAAAATTATTAAAACGTTTTCATAATACAGTAAGATTAAAAATAAGCTAAACAGAAACACACAGAGAAAGAGAAAAACAGCAAAAGGATGCCATCCTTTCCCATCCTTTCTGATGCAAGACTCTGCAAACCTCCCAGAGCCACTGGGGCTGAGCCAGCATCACAACTGGGGCCAGATCCCTTCTCATAATGCCACTATACAAATCTGAAACCCCATTTGGAGTTCTGGTAGGCTCGCCTCAAAAAGCATACTGCAGAGTTGGAAAAGGTTCAGAAAAGGAGACTGAAAGGAGATATGATAGCCGTCTTCAAATACAGTGGTGCCTCGCGTGTTATCTGGAAAATAACTATGGTGTAAATACAACGCTGGCGGGGTTTAAAGAGGCTCTGTAAAGAATTTATGAATATTGTTTAATAGAAATAACGAGGGAAGGGGGGTGTAAATGGCAATATGGAAGAATGGAATGTGTACTAAAGGGATAACTATGAAAGAATGTCAGTGACGTTGAAGGAAGTCTAAAATGGATATGATTTGTTGTAAAATGGATAAAATGTATAATGAGTTGGATTCAATAAAATCATAAAAGCAAAAAAAAAAAAAAAAAAAAAACCAACAAAAAAACAACAACAAACCAAATACAGTGGTGCCTCGCAAGACGAAAAGAATCCGTTCTGTGATTCTCTTCGTCTAGCGGTTTTTTCGTCTTGCGAAGCAAGCCCATTGAAGGATTAGCGGATTAGCGCTATTAGCGGCTTCTAGCGGCTTATCTGCTGATCGGATCAGCTGATAAGCGGCTTAGCGGCTTAGAAAAAGTGGGGGGGGGGGAACCAGCAGGAACTCGCAAGACATTGTCGTCTTGCGAAGCAAGCCCATAGGAAATTCGTTTTGTGAAGCACCTCCAAAACGGAAAACTCTTTCGTCTAGCGAGTTTTCCGTCTTGCAAGGCATTCGCCTTGCAGGGCACCACTGTACCTTAAGGCAGGGGTCAGCAACCTTTTTCAGCCGTTGGCTGATCCACCATCCCTCAGACCATGTGGTGGGCCGGACTATATATTTTTTTTTGGGGGGGGGAATGAACGAATTCCTATGCCCCACAAATAACCCAGAGATGCATTTTAAATAAAAGGACACATTCTACTCATGTAAAACACCGGGCAGGCCCCACAAATAACCCAGAGGTGCGTTTTAAATAAAAGGACACATTCTACTCATGTAAAAACACGCTGATTCCCAGACTGTCCGCAGGCCGGATCTGGCCCCCGGGCCTTAGTTTGCCTGCCCCTGCCTTAAGGGCTGTCACATGGAAGTTGGAGCAAACCTTATTTTCTCCTGCTCCCAGAGGGGAAGACCCGAACCAATGGATTCAAGTCACAAGAAAAGGGATTCCGTCTCAACATCAGGAAGAACTTTCTGACAGTCAGAGCACCCTCAGAAGGTGGTGGACTCTCCTTCACTGGAGGTTTTTGAACGGAGACTGGATGGCCATCTGTCCTGGATGCTTTAGTTGTGATTCCTGCGTTGCAGGGGGTTGGACTAGATGACCCTAGGGGTCCCTTCTAGGATTTGAAGTCTGTCCAGAAAGTTGAGTTTTGACCTGTTTCTCATCTACTGTCATTTCAACTTTTCAGATGCTTTAGAATTATTGTGGTTAGTTTTTATCAGCAACTATTCTATTTTTATTTTATTTTTTTGCAGAACAGCTTTGAGGACTTTTTAAAGCCGTCAAGCAGTGTACAAATTTTAAGACATAAAGATACAAAAGAAATGCAGCGAGTCTGCTCTGAGCAGGACAAACCCCTTTATTTTAGGGAGCCCCTGGAAAGACAAGCCATGGGAAATGACGTTTCCAAGAGATACAGAGAAGCCCTGGAAGCCCCCCTTTTTTTTTGCAGTTCGGGAGGAAAGCTCTGCACAGACTGAGCTACGAAATTTGCAGGCAACTACTGAGCAGCAGCCCCAGATGTCAGGCTCTGAGTCTGCCCACCCCCCCTTCACTGCATGCAAACCCCACCACTGTTTGGTTTCTCCTTGGCACAATACAAACCCACGTCAACGAACTGCGTCAGAGCTCAAGGGTTGGGGGGTTGCTGATCTTTCCCTCCGGCTTCTCCACCCACCCTTTCCTCGCAAAACTAACTCATCCAACTTCAATCCGGGGGCGCGATAGGCAGGCGACTCTTTCTTGGAAAAGAAGGCAGCAAAAGTGGCCTCCCCGGGGGCTGGACAACAAAAGGGCCTCTGCCCTCCTTCTGCAAAACAGCCTCTCTTGCGAGGAGCAAAGGTCACCAGGCAGGCAAGGAAGCAAGCAAGCAAGCAGGCAGGCAGGCTCCCCACCACCACCACAGAGAGGGGGCAGCCTGAGCAACAGCCGCCATTCCTGGGGGTCTCTGCTTGCAAGGTCAGCAGCCAGCCGAGCCCACAAACCTGAGAAATGTTCCTGGGACACACAAATGCACACACACCGCAGGACTCCACTCTGACGCATGGGTGGGAAGGCAGATTTACAGCTGCCTGCTCGTTTTTATAAACAGCTGCTCTGACTTTTTTTTCATTCGTTTCTCTTTTAAAATAAATTCGTTTTTAAAATGTCATGGTTACAGAGAGGCTGCTCCTGCTGTTTCAGGAGATACACAAGAAGAGAATCTCAAGAGCGATTTTTTTTATTCTTACTCCAGTATTTTAAACTCTTCCTTCCTTGCAATCCCTTTGCAGACTCTCCTCTACCCTGTCTCAAAATAGCTTCCTGAGTTGCCTCCAAAGGAGGAAAGTTAGAATATAAAGCTGGGAGCCTTCAAGGCCCTCTCCTTCCTCTGTTCCTGTCACTTGGAGGGCCTTCCACGGCGAAGATCAATGAGAATAGAAGGTCCAGGGAATCACATGCCCATTTATAGAAAGGTATCGCTGAAGATTCTTCATCATATTCATATCCCAAGCTCAAAGCAGTATATCTGTAGCCACAGCAAACCTGAAAGGCCATAGTCCAGTACTAACACTCCAGCACAGAACTCCTGAACCTGGTGCCTGTCAGATGTTTCAAACTACAGCTCCCATCAACCTAAGCCATCTTGGGCTCTCTGGGAACTGTAGTTCAAATTTACCTGGAGGGCACCGAGTTGAGGAAGGCTACTCTAAAACCTCAACAACTGCAAAACCTCTACATTTGTCAGAAAGCTATAACAACACGCCACTTTAAAAAGACAAAAAATGCCATTGTTTCTCAGCGAGAATTAACCTAATTGGCTTCTGTCATCAGGCTAAGCCTCAAAACGCTTTATGATTGCAAGTGTCCTTTGTTGCCGTCCTAAGCAAAAAGCGGAACGCTTTAAAAATCCTCGATCCGTCAAAACACCTGAGTCTACTCTCTGCAAGGCTATTCAAAACCTTTCATGCAGACACACAAGTGCTATTTTCCTCCCAATCTTACAAACGCAACATTCTTGCACAGAGATAGGTACAGGGCATGCGGCTGGTCCCAAGCCCAGACTACGAGACTGCGGCAGGCGGTCCTGACCGGAACTGTCCTTCCGACATCCTGGCTGCTTCTGTCTCAACAGATGTTAGGACATGGTCTTGAGGGTGTAAGAGCAGCCCTGCTGGATCAGGCCAAAGGCTCGTCAGTTTCACCCAGAGGTCAATATGGACAGCTACATATCCCTGCATTGCAGGGGGTTGGACTAGAGATGATGCTCAGAGCCCCTTCCAACTCTTATGTTGCCCATCACCATCACAGCACCCGTAACCCCGAGGTTCCTGATGACTAGGGCTGGGCAATATCTGGCTTTCAACACTGTGATATATCACCAGCTAAACATCGCAATATACCAATATATCACGATGCCTGAAATAAGAATGGAGATCTGTAGAGGAATTGGCTGGCTTCACGGTTTTCCCCACATTGTGATTTTTGCATAGCACACACATCATGTTTCATGATATATCACCAAGTCAAAAATTATGAAACTGGTATCCCGATATGGACTTCGAACCGGTACAGGATGATATATAGCCCAGCCTTAGTGACCACCCCAAACTATCTTGTCTTTTGGGGAGAGAAGGTGCCTCATTTTTGTCTGCACTTTGGCTCATTTTGGGGGTGGGGCAGTATCTCAGCCCTAGCAGCCTTTCCTTCCGCAAAAATGGGTATTTTGGGGCGTGCGTGACATTTGGAAATCTTTTTCCAAATGTGCTCCCTGCGTTCCCCCAAAACAGTTCGGGGTGCCTTGATTTCCAATTCTGTGCACACATATACTCAAGGGCCAGACGACCCGACAAGGGGCAGTGACGGGTGGGAGCAGGGCTGTCTTATTCATAGGTGCTAGGGGTGCGGGGCACCCGGGCACTGGGCTCTCAGGGGCCCCAGACCATGAGTGCAGGGCCTGAGAGTTGAGTCCGGGGAAGAGCCCACCCGTCAGTCGGAGCCCCACAGTGGACTCTTCTGCTGCGGGCAGCTCTGTGCCATGAGTTTGGGGGTGACCTAGCCAGCGAGGTGCCTGGCTGGCTCCACCCTCCTGTGTGCCTGGGACTGGGCAACCTGGGGGGGGGGCGTGCATCTTTGCACCCCGGCACCACATATGCTTAAGACAGCCCTGGGTGGGAGACACGGCAAGAGGGGAGGCATAGAGACTTATAAAGAGCATATATTTAAAGTAGATGAATAAATGAGCAAATTAAGTTAATAAGGATGTGCAGATGATACTAAAAATAAACTCAAGGAACCGCAGAAAAAGGGGGAAGGAAGTCAAGAAATCTCAAAATGATTGTAAAATTAGTGAAATGTACAAACCTGAAAAGCATAATTTGTTTGAGTCAGGAGGGACCCGAGTGTCATCCAGTCCAACCCCCTGCCATGCAAGAATCGTCCTACAACCAACCTCAGGGCCGCAGAGACCTGGATGCGGTTCTCAAGCTCTGGGTCCCCAGATGTTTGTTGGACTACAACTCCCATCATCCCTGAGCTCTGGCCTTGCTAGCTAGGGGTGATGGGAGTTGTAGTTCAACGACATCTGGGGACCCACAGCTTGAGAAAGGCTGCAAAGCGGCACCGGGGAACCGGCAAGTGGGATGTGGAAGCGGGAGACACGCTCCCCTTGCCGCCTCCCGCTCCTCAGGCATTCTGAGATAGACTGCTCCTGCACCTGGAGGCTCTCTTTCCGCGCTGGCTTTGCTAGGCCGCCTCCCTTCTCGCCACCCGGAGGCTCCTTCTCCGCCCGCGCGCGCTGAGGACTAGCCGTGTGCCTGGCGCTCCCTCGTGCTGCCTGCCCGAGCTCGGGCGTCCGGCCCCGACCGAGGCCTCGCGGCGGCCTGGCCCGGCGCCCTCTCTCCACCCCGCGCCCGGACTCACCATGGCGGCTGCGCGGCGCTCGCCTCCCGTCCCCTCGTCAGCCTGGCCGGGCAGCAGCTGCGCGCCAACTGAGCGCTGCCGCCGCTGCTGCGGCGCCTCAGCCCGGCCGGAGGAGCGGAGCGGAGCGGCGTGTCGACGGTCCAATGGCGGCCGGACGGGAGGGCGCACCTGGCCCCGCGCAGCCAATCCGCGCCCGGGGTTGGGGGCGGCGTGGGCGGGATTTCCTCGCCCGGGAATTAACCCTTTCCTCGTGCCCAGGTGCGCCTCTGCAGGGAGGGAGGATGCCGCTGGGCTCCCGACTCCCATCATCGCCGTTTTGGTACACAGTATATCAGCTCCTGGATATCTGATAGAATCGCAGGGTTGGAAGGGACCCCCGCAATGTAAGAATATGCAGCTGTCCCTTGCGGGGATCGAACCTGCAACCTTGGCGTTGCTAGCGCGACGCTCTAACCGACTGAGCTAAAGTATTTTAAGCTACTCCAGTGCTCTTTTAAAATGCGCTGGGGGGATTATTGGGTTCTTGTTTTTGTTTTTATTATGTGTTTTGTGTTTTTATAGTGTGATTTTATGTTGTGAAGCATCCTGAGACCTGTGTGTATGGAGTGGTATACTATATTATTATTATTATTATTATTATTATTATTATTATTATTATTATTATTATTATTATTATTATTGTCATCATCATCATTATCATTAATACTTGAGCTAAAAGGTTTTAAAGTACAGTACAGTATTGTAATTATTTCTTGATTTTTTTTGTAAGCCGCTTTCAGGTTTGCTGCCATTGTTTTACAACAGTTACGCTGTATATAAATGTTATGAGATAAATAAATAAATCATCCCTGACCCCTGGCTGGGCTGACAGGAGTTGGAGAGATAGGAACTACAACTCCCATCATTATCCCTGCTGGCCACGGCTCCCCCATCTCTGAACTTGACCCTAACTTGCCTGTACCACTTGGCCTACCTCCATTGCAGCCCTTGGCTTCTTTCAACACAGGGATGGGGAACATCTGGCCCACCAGATGTTAGGACTACAACTCCCCTCCTTACCCCTCACCCATTGGCCATGCTGGTTGAGCCAGACGAGTGTCAGAGTCCAAAAATGCGTCTGGAGGAGCGCAAATGTTCCACCTCCCTGGGTGAGCTCCCGTTACTCGGTCCCTGCTCCTGCCAACCTAGCAGTTCAAAAGCACGTCAAAGTGCAAGTAGATAAATAGGTACTGCTCCGGCAGGAAGGTAAACGGCGTTTCCGTGCGCTGCTCTGGTTCGCCAGAAGCGGCTTAGTCATGCTGGCCACATGACCAGGAAGCTGTATGCCGGCTCCCTCAGCCAGTAAAGCGAGATGAGCCCCGCAACCCCAGAGCCGGCCACGACTGGACCTAATGATCAGGGGTCCCTTTACCTTTACCTTTTTAGTCATGCTGGCTGCTGTGGATCATGGAAGCAGGACTCCAAAAACTTCTGGATAACCATAAATGTTCTCTATCACAGCTATGCCCTCTTCTCCCCCCTTTTTAATAATAATAATAATAATAATAATAATAATAATAATAATAATAATAATAATTGCTTTTTTCAGCACACAGAATCAACCTGTATCTTCCTTACAGGGGTTGTGTTGCTATGAAGATAAAGAAGAAGGGAGATATTTCACACTTCTTTCAGCTTGAGCCCCTTAGAGTGACAATATCTTAAGAATGGCAGATGAAGATGATGGATTTTTCGGAGCTAGCTGACCTAACTGGAAGAGTCCACGACCAGAAGGAGGAGGAGTATCAGGAAGATTGGATTAAATTTAATGATTATCTAGTTAAATATGTATGGAAATAGCTTGTAGATACTCAATTGTCTTAGGATTTTACTTAAGTTAAGTGATGAATTAATATGTTTAATTTCAAAGGAAAAGATCTAAGGATGTTAACGTTCAAGTTAAACTTTATAAGAGCTGTGATTTGGAAAACCGTTAAAAGGACATGCAATGAAATTCAACCAAGGGGAAGCGAGGAAGTCACTTAACAATGTTAATAAGTGTAAATTTTTAATAAGGTTATGATTTATGTTTGTTTTATGTGTTTGTTTATAATTTTGTGAAAACTAATAAATTTTTTTTGAATAAAATAAAATAGAGTGACAATATCTTCCATGAATTTGCCAAAGGTTGGGAGGATTATTATTATTATTGAAATGAAAGAAAGTCTGAAGAAAGGATTGCAGTGAAGGTTTTCTGTTTGAATATTTTCTCTTCAGTTGCAATACACTGGTTAACTCTGGAGAATTCATTTGATCGCTTTATCAAGAAAGCGCTGGGTGGAGTTGTACAAATTCCACATGGGAGGCAGTTTGAAGTTGGGATGGAGAGGTGTTTCTCTCCTCTCAGAATCCTAGCTGGGCTCATAAGCTGTCCTGAGAAGACACAGGAAGGGGACAGAAGGTAGGGCTTCTCCACAAATCACAGTTTACCCTCTAGGGATGTAATGGCCACAGGCCACCAACTGGGACGGCTTTAAAGGAGGCCTGGAATAATTAATGGAGAAGCCTGGGGGAGCGGGGGCTGTGTTTTTCCACCACTGGAAGCACTAAGTGCTTTTGAATACAAGCAGCTGGAAACACCAGGAGGGGAGAGTTGCACTGGCAGTGGTTCTTGCATCCGGTTGGCCAACCCTGCAATTTCATGATTCTGTGAACAGGATGCTGGGCCAATTGGGCCACCTGGCTCAGTAGTGACTACGCTCACTGGCAGCAATGGTTCTTCAGGGCACGGGTCTCTCCTAGCCCTACCTGGGCTTGAAGTTATTCCCTTAAATATTTCTTTTGTTTAACCTCTTCCTTCTAATAGTGATAGGTTCGGAGAGGCTCAGAGGGTGGCACATGAGAAGAGGGCCTTCTCTGCAGTGGCTCCCCGTCTGCGGAATGCTCTCCCCAGGGAAGTTCGCCTGGCGCCTTCATTACATAGCTTCAGGCGTCAGGCAAAAACATTCCTTTTTAACCAGGCCTTTGGTTGACCTGATCGACAGGTCAACCAACCCTTTTAAAATATGGCTCTTTTTTGGGGAGGGGAGTATTATTGGTTGGGGCACGGGTGGCGCTGTGGGTTAAACCACTGAACCTAGGGCTTGCCGATCAGAAGGTTGGTGGTTTGAATCCCCGCGACAGGGTGAGCTCCCGTTGCTCGGTCCCTGCTCCTGCCAACTTAGCAGGTCGAAAGCACATCAAAAGTGCAAGTAGATAAATAGGTACCACTCTGGCGGGAAGGTAAAAGGCGTTTCCGTGCGCTGCTCTGGTTCACCAGAAGCAGCTTAGTCATGCTGGCCACATAACCCGGAAGCTGTACGCTGGCTCCCTTGGCCAATAAAGCGAGATGAGCGCCGCAACCCGAGAGTCGACCACAACTGGACCTAATGGTCAGGGGTCCCTTTACCTTTATTATTGGGTTATTGTTTTTATTTTGAATTTATATGTTGTGATCTTTTTTGTGAACCACCCTGAGACCTCTGGGTATAGGGCAGTATATAAATTTAATTATTATTAACAACAACAACAACAACATTTTGCAGGGGGTTGGGCTAGATGACCCTTGGTTCCCTTCCAACTCTCCATGATTCTACGATTCTATTCTTGTTGCAAAATAACCCCAAACAAACAAACAAACAAAAAAGCTTGTGTGTGATTTTTAACTATAATTATAAAACTGGAATAAAGTGAAGGGGGGAACAAAGAGGGGGAGATCCTAGCAACACGATGGCCAATTGCTTTCGGTGTTGACGCAAAGCACCTTATTTACAGAGAAGAGACAGATGCCAATCTGCCTTTCCCCCCCTTTGCTTCCTCCTGGAACATTCCCCCCCCCCCCCGTAGTTTCTGGTTTCTCTGGTAATCAAATCAGTCTAAGCCCGTTCTGTTTGCAGAATGGAAACTGTTCTCTTTCCGTTACAGATAGCAACAGGCATTACAGGCATTGTGGTACCAAACCTCTTTGAACGCAGAGCAGCCCTGCCAGGACGTTTGCCCACAGTTACCCTGATAGTGTCTCCCCCCCCCCAAATTTATGACAATTTATGAAATTTATGATTTTATTTCTTATACAAATACTGAGACACACCGTTGCTTCCTGCCACCAGTATCTGCAAATGTCTAGCTCATTTAAGACTACAGTGGTGCCTCGGGTTACATGCGCTTCAGGGTACAGACTCCACTTCAGGTTACAGACTCCTCCGGCGGCAGCGGGAGGCCCCATTAGCTAAAGTGGTGCTTCAGGTTAAGAACAGTTTCAGGTTAAGAACGGACCTCCGGAACGAATTAAGTGCTTAACCTGAGGTACCACTGTATATGGAACCTTCATTCTCAATCATGACAGAACTCACAGGTGGAAAACACTTTTATTTTTACAAATCTTCATTATTTGCCAGGGGAGCCTTTGTATGAGTGAATACTTTTAATATCCCTTTGGAGCTGCGTTGGGTCTTGGTACTTTTGTCCTTCTGAGCTGTGACAATTTGGGCTTTAATTTTTTGACGCTTTGTTTCCCTTTTTGCTATTTTTGCACCTTTTGTCGATGTTAATAAACCATTTTTTTTTAATAATTAAAAAAACCACGAGATGAAACCTGCTGTTCGATCCGCTGTGAGTAACAACTTCTGTGCAAATCTGACACCGAAGCAAAAGAGTGGGTCAGAAAACCTACAAGGGCACACCACCCCCTTTCTTTTGGTGGGGCAAGCCTGCCCAGGAGATGTTCTTGGGGGGGACTGTACCACTGCTTCCTCACCGCAATTCGTAAGCATCTCCAGCTCATCCTAAAAATAACCCTTGGGTTTTAAAACTGGTTGACACAAGACGTGCAAACAGTTTAATGACTTGGTTGGCTTGCGAATGTCAATATTAATACTGACTGTGGAGTCAAGGTGGGCTTGTGATGGTTCGGTCGAAGCCGGGACTTCCCTCGTGGCCTGTGCCCAGCGTGGAGCCTGTCTGAGATTTTGGGAAGAGATTGGGCTGGGGGAACGAAAGATAGACTAGAGAGAGGAGGAGAGACGGCGGGCAGCCAACCCAAAGATGCCCTCCAGATGTTTTAAACTCCTAAGAGGAGGAGGCAGCGATACTTCTGAATCCCAGTGGCTGGAAACTTTAGGAGGGGAGAGTTGGTCTTTTGCTCAGGTCCTGTTTTCGGATTTCTGGTTGGCCCCTGAGAGAACAGGATGCTTGACCCGATGGGCCCCCTTTGGCCTGATCCTCGGTCCAGTATACCTGAAGGAGCGTCTCCACCTCCATCGTTCTGCATGGACACTGAGGTCCAGCGCCGAGGGCCTTCTGGCGGTTCCCTTATTGCAAGAAGCAAAGCTACAGGGAACCAGGCAGAGGGCCTTCTCGGTAGTGGCACCCGCCCTGTGGAACGCCCTCCCACCAGATGTCAAAGAGAAAAATAGCTACCAAACGTTTAGAAGACATCTGAAGGCAGCCCTGTTTAGGGAAGCTTTTAATGTTTAATAGGTTATTGTATTTTAGTGTTTTGTTGGAAGCTGCCCAGAGTGGCTGGGGAAACCCAGCCAGATGGGCGGGGTATAAATAAATGATGATGATGATGATGATGATGCAATGCTTTTCTTATGGACTGGTGGGAGATGTAGACCAAAACATCTGGAGGGCATCATCTCAGAGAAGTCTGCTCTGGGGAGGAAAATTGAGGCAATAAAGACCCGGTTGCACTTATCCGCTCGAGGAGTCCCAGAATCTGCAAGGATTTGCAGGGGAGCAGAGAAGCTTTGAGCAAATCCCAGCCCTTCCTCCACTCAGTTTCCTTCTCTCTTTCTCTTTCCATCTCTCTCCTGCTGTAATCAAAACCAGACCACCATCATTATGAATGACATTACCCCTCTCTGGTTTAAAGGAAGGCCCAATCTGAACAACAATTGAGGAACAGCAGGGAAGCCACAGTATTTTCGTCGCAGAAAATTGAGCTTTGACACAAGTTCAAGATGAATTGGTGGACGTCCAAGCAGAACAGTCTTGAATCTGCAGAAGTCCCGGGTTCACAAATATTTAGCCACCCAACCAACCGTCCTGCCCCCACAGGACCATTGTCAAACCTCCTTCTGCAAGCCCCTTCAAGGTTAACAACAGGGCGACTTTAAAAGCTGCCCGGACAGCTGGAAGATCCAGATTTAGAGCAGCGAGGGAGGGGGAGAGAGAAAGGAGTTTATTTGTGTCAAGGTTCAATTCCACACCACTTTTTTTTTATGTGTCAGAACACAATCTTGGAACTTGTGAAAAAAGAAGAAAAGAGGGCCTCTAGTCATGTGCAGAGTGCACCCCAACTGATTAACCACAGCCCAGCCCAGTCTGGAGTTGTGCATAAGAATGTTGGAGTAGGACCTGGGAGAGCCGGGTTCGAATTCCTATTCAGCCAGAGAGTTCACTGAGTGGCCTTGGGCCAGTTACTGTCTTTCAGCCTAGCCTACCTCCCAGGGTTGTTCTGTGGATAGAAGGGCAACTGTTATTAGAAGTTTCTGGGGGCATTTTCAAGGGTCTTTTGCAGCAGCTGCATCCAACTCCAGCTGTTTCCTCTCCAAATCTATCTTGGCAACCCCTATGGAATGCTCCCTGCACCCAAATAGGTAGAAAACAAGGTACAGCAGGGCTGCCTCTGGTGATCCTTTGCACTGTACTGGCTGAGGCTGATGGGAATTGTAGTCCAAAACCTTTGGAGGGCAGATCTGGAGCAGGAAAATGTTGCTCATTGGAGGTTTCTAGGCGCAGGGCAGATCAGGAGATGGGCTTTGGGCTTTTCATATAGAAGCGGCTTGCCCTGTCTTTTCAAGGGTGGTTATGGAAGCAGCCCAGGGAGTTTCAAAATGACATCCCTGTATATTTTCAAACCCACTAGACATGGGTGTGTGTTTCCGGCCTTGCATGCAGCTTGGCTCACTGGCGCGAGTGACCCAGAGCTGTTTGCAAGTACCACCCTGGTTCTGCTCTGGGATGGGGCCAGCCCAATATATTTTGCTGCCTGAGGGAAATGGAGAAAGGGTGGCACCGTTCAATGCTGGTGATGAACGCACCCAAAAGAGCACTTTAGGGGACCCAGGAGAGGCCATGGGGCAGTAGAGGGATGGGGCTGGAGGGCTCAGCTGGGGGTTGCTTTTGCAGTCCCCTCCACCACACCCCTGGGTCTGTCAGGATGCTGGACTGGATAGGCAACTGGCCTGATCCAGAAGGGCTCTTATATTATCATGGCACCTCACCCAACTCCCCCCTATTTTTAAAAATATTTCTTTTGCAGCCCCAGCGCTGCCGTCTGAGAGAAGAGACCGACAGCGCTAGGAGGTGGGGGAACGTTCATTTGCCAACACTGCAGCCTGCTGGCCAATGCTTGGAACTGCAAGAGAGCGACAGAACCTAGCAGAAGCTGTGTTGTGTTGTGTTGTGTTGTGTTGTGTTGTGTTGTGTTGTTGTGTTGTGTTGTGCTGTGCTGTGCTGTGCTGTGTGTGTTGGCCCTTGACATCTGCAGTTTTTAGAATTCCTCACATAAAAAAATATATTGTTAAACTGCTGCCCGGGGAACTGTTGGAAATCTTTTAAAGTCAAACAACGGATGAATCGGCTGATGTCTCAGCAGCCCTGCTAATTATTATATTTTTCTCACCATGAGGAACTGCTGCTGTTTTCTTCAGAACTAAAATTCCTTGTGCCTTCTTGCCAGCAGGGAGCAAGCTGTGAAGGTTCTCTGTTAATTAGTTACTCAGTTGCCAGTTTTTTAAACGTTTATCTGCTTAAGGTTTATCTACCTTAATGTTTGATCCCAGCTTTTTGATTAATTAGTTATGCTGCTCGGTTATGCCTTGAACTTTAAAAAAAAATAAAAAATTATGGAAAAGGCTGGGATATAATTGTTTCAGATAAAGAGGACATGGAATTCTCTGTCTGGCCCTCTTTGTAGATATAAAATGCATTCTGCTGGACTGGTTACAATCTGTTTTATGCCATGAATGCACCTCTCAAGTTCTTAATGCCCACAGATGTACACACACAGAGCGCTTTCTCATGTCACCTGTGATTGGGGGCATACACCCCAATGTAGATTGGGGTGTAAATTGCCCCCTCAATGTAGATTGGGGTGTAAATTGCCCCCTCAATTTAACTAGTCTGTGAATGAAATAGGCAAAATCAGAAGTGGTACAGTGATTGAGACACCGCTCTGTATACCATATTAAAAAAAAGAGTATTGTTATATTTAACTTATCAAAGGTGGGGAACTAAAATTGAATCAAATAGTCATTGCTTTTTTTTGTATTCATGCTAAACAAATGTACATTTGGAATATGGTCCGGTATTTGTCAGTTTAATGACAAAACCAAATTATTGCTGTTGGTTTTCCGTATTGAGAATTTTGTCGTTTTATTGGTCAAGACTGAAACTTTCCTTGTTAGGCCGAATTGCAGCTATAAAGATGAACGTTTTGCCAAAAATGTTGTTTTTGTTTCAAGCCTTGCAGATCGTGGACAGAATGGAATGTTTTGGAAAGTGGCAGAAGGATATTTCAAAGTTTGTCTGGCAGGGCAAAAAGCCCCGAATAAAGTTTAAAATACTAACTGATGCGAAAGAAAGAGGGGGGTTTGCCCTGCCAGACTTAAGGTTATACTACGAAGCTGCAGCCTTCTGCTGGATGAAAGATTGGATTTTGCTAGAGAACACTGATGTCCTAGATCTGGAAGGTTTCAATAATTCATTAGGATGGCATGCGTTTATGTGGTATGACAAGGTAAAAACACACAAAATGTTTAAAAACCATATTGTCAGGAAAGCAATATTTATGGTCTGGACAAAATACAAGGACTTACTTGAAAGTAAGACTCCGAGGTGGTTATCACCAGTTGAGGCCAAGGCTCGGAAAAAACCAAATATGGAGGCCGGTGGGCCGAAATATTGGGAAATAATAGAAAAGATAGGAGATAATTGGAGATTGCAGAGCTATGAAAAATTAAAGGATAAGGTGCAAGATTGGTTTCATTATGCCCAAATTAATGAGGTTTTTAAGTTGGATAAAAAAACAGGATTCCAGGTGGAAAAATCGAAACTTGAAACAGAGCTGTTAGAACCAAAGACCAAGGTACTATCGAGAATGTATAACTTGCTGCTTAAATGGAACACTCAGGATGAAACAGTTAAATCAGCCATGATTAAATGGGCCCAGGACATTGGGTACAACATTATGTTTGAAGACTGGGAAAGGTTATGGACCACCGGTATGAAATTTACGGCATGTAATGCCCTGAAAGAAAACATTATGAAAATGATATACAGGTGGTACATGACCCCAGTCAAGCTCGCTAAGATATATCATCTGTCCGATAACAAATGTTGGAAATGTAAGGAGGCTGAAGGGACATTCTTTCATCTTTGGTGGACCTGTCCAGGAGTGAAGGCCTTCTGGGAAATGATCTACAATGAGTTAAAAAAGGTGTTTAAGTACACCTTTCCTAAGAAACCGGAGGCCTTCCTCTTGGGCATTGTCGGCCAAAAGGTGTTAAAGAAGGATAGAACGTTTTTTATGTATGCAACTACAGCAGCAAGAATACTCATCGCAAAATATTGGAAGATTCAAGATTTGCCCACCCTGGAAGAGTGGCAAACGCAATTGATGGACTATATGGAACTGGCCGAGATGACTGCCAGAATCCGAGATTTGGGAGAAGAAACAACTGAGGAGGACTGGAAAAAATTTAAGGACTATTTGCAAAAATTTTATAAGTTATATGAACTATAAAAATTCACATGATTTGGAAAGATTAGCTCCAGCAATGGGAGTTGATGACATTGAAATTAGATAACATTAATGAAAGAACCAATGTTTAAATGTTTAAATAAGGATAATATATGTGTTTATAGAGTAATTGGATAATAAGTAATTTAAACTTAAAATGCAACTGAAAGTATAAAAGAAACACATGAAACAAGGTTATAATTTGCTGACAAATTTATTATAAAGATTGCATTGTGCGGGAGATGTGGGGAAGTCCGTTGGAGGATTGAAACAAGCTTTGGAAAAATCAGTTTTTCTTTTTTCTTTTTCTTTTCTTGTTTTTCTTGTTTTTCTGTACTGTTGATATCTATTTGGAAAAAAGTAATAAAAATATTATTAAAAAAAAAAAGAGAATTTTGTCGTTTTATCTTTTATTTGTAAAGCACTTTGAGGTTGGTTGGTTTGTTTGTCACAGTCAAGTAGCGCACATAAATGTTTATGAGGTGAATAAATGATAAATATATATCCTATGTATATCAGCACATCAGTTCTCAGCCCCTCTCTTTTGAAATAATGTGACACACACACACAAACGCACAATTGCGGCATTGCCACAGTTCAGACCGTGCTCAAGGCAGCTTGCAACATGAAAACAAAACTACACAACTACAATACAACAAAGATAATCACAAACAATAAATAAACATTATCTAATTAATGGGAGCTGTTGGAGTCTCCTTCCATGGAAGTTTTTAAGCAGAGGCTGAATGGCCTACCTGTCAGGGAGGGATCCAGGGAGGGACCCTGTCAGGGAGGTGCCCTGCAAGACGAATGCCTCGCAAGACGGAAAACTCACAAAACGAAAGGGTTTTTGGTTTTTTGAGTTGCTTCGCAAGACGATTTTCCCTATGGGCTTGCTTCGCAAGACGGAAACGTCTGGCAAGTTTGTTTCCTTTTTCTTAAAACCGTTAATACAGTTGCGACTTGACTTCGAGGAGCAACTCATAGAACGCGGTGTGGTAGCCTTTTTTGAGGTTTTTTGAAGACTTCGGTGATTTTTGAAGCTTTTCCAAAACTTTTCCGAAACTGTGCTTCGCAAGACGAAAAAAACTGCAAGACAAAAAAACTCACGGAACGAATTAATTTCGTCTTGCGAGGCACAGGGTGGCTAACACCAGTAAAATTACAATTAAAAATAAAATAAAAAACAAACCAATTTAAAATACAGGTTAAAATATAATTTAAAATGCAGCCTCATTTTAATAGTAGCCCATAGATCAAAACCATAAGGGGAGGGAAACATAAGGGTCAGACTGAGTCCAAACCAAAGGCCAGGCGGAACAGCTCTGTCTTGCAGGCCCTGCAGAAAGATGTCAAGTCCCGCAGGGCCCTAGTCTCTTGTGACAGAGTGTTCCACCAAGTCGGGGCCAGTACTGAAAAGGCCCTGGTCCTAGTTGAGACCAACCTAACCACCTTGCGACCTGGGACCTCCAAGGTGTTCTCATTTGTGGACCTTAAGGTCCTTCGTGGATGAAGACGGGGGGAAAAACACCAACAGCTGAAATTGATGGACTATGCCGAATTAGATAAACTAACAGGAAGAATTCTAAACCAGCGGGACCAGAGATTCACAGAAGACTGGTGTAAATTTACGGACTATTTGAAAAGTAATTGTGACGATCAGATTACGTTTGTAGATTTGCAAGAAGTTTTGTGAGGTGAATTATTTGACTTATTGCAAAAATTGGTAAAAGGGGGGAGAATTGTTAGTTAAGATAATTAAAGGCAATATGAATTTAAGAAATGCAGAAGAAGTGATAATAATGGTGGCTCATCAGAGGTGCTGATGGAAGTCCAAAAAGATTGTATAAGAAGTGAAGTTTGTTGCATGTATGATAAGTAATATGTTAAAATTAATAAAAAATTATTTAAAAACAACAGCACCACCACCCACAGCAACAACACTCTGTTGGGGCCTGGGGACGCTGCCTTGGGGACTGAGCTCAGCGCCTTCTGAATGCCCAGCAGCTGCTCTGACGCAGTGGCTTAGCGTGGGGGGTGCAGGGGGGGTCGGCCGCACCGGGCGCAACATCTGGGGGTTAGGGTTAGGGGGCGCAAATCCACGGGTTAGGGGGCGCAAATTACTTGCCTTGCCCCGGGTGCTGACAACCCACGCTACGCCACTGCTCCGACGCTCAGCTCCGCTGGAGACAGAGGAAGGGAGCTGCCTTTCCGTTCCCGCCCGGCAGAGGGCAGCAGAATCCCGCCTGGCTCTTGCGATGGGGCAGCAGCCAGTCCCTTTTCCTTCCCAGCCGAGAGGGAGGGGGGGGGGTCCAGTGACTGACACTCCCTGTCCCCCTCCCTCCCTCTCCCCCTTTAAAAAGGCCCGCGGGGCCCTCCGGCGATGCCCGCGCTGCAGGCAGATGGTGCCGGCGCAGTGAACGAGGGCAGCGGCTGGCGGAGGAGGCGACGCGCATCAGAGCTGGAGGTGAGGCTATGGGGACAGGCGCCCCCCAGGGAATCCCCCCTCCTCCGGCCCCCTTATTACTCCTCCGGACAAGGGCACGCTTTTCTCTCCCCCTTCCTCTTCTCTCTCTTTCTCTCCCTCCCTCTTCTTTCTTTCTCTCTCTCTCTCTCTCTCTCTCTCTCTCTCTCTCTCTCTCTCTCTCTCTCTCTCTCTCTCTCCCGGGAAGCAGCAGAGGCGCTCCTCTCCCGAGCTCCTTTCCCGGACCACAGCCCCCTGCCCATGTGCAGAGTGCCTTAGCTGCGGACTCCCTGGTTTCAGCGCGCCGGGAGACGAGGGGAAGGGGAGGCGAGAGAGATGATCTTTCGCTCCCCCGCGGCGCGGGGGGTGGTCCTCGGTGGAGACAAGTGGGCAACGGGGGTGGTCAAGCCCCCCTTCAGCTTCCTCTTGCTGCCAGCCGGGATGGGAGTTTCTGAAACGGATCCGAAAGAAAGGGGCGCAAGAGCCAAGGGCTGGGGGCAACACTTGGGGGGGGGGCTGCAGCGCGGAGGGGCAAAAATAAATAAATTACAAGGAGCTTTAAGGGAGATCAGAACACAGCCGGAGCTCTTACTGTGGATTGAAGGGAGCTCCGGGTGAGCCCAGCCAAGGGGTCTTTGCTCTGCTGGGGTGCAGTTCTGCAGGGGGTCCGGTGGAGAAGATTCCTTCCACACGGTCCGCTTCAGGTGGAGATGCCTTTTTTTGCGCCTCGGACCTCCTTCCTGCGACGCTGGTGCTCTCCCACTGGGCTATGCTCCTTCTAAAAGATTCTAGTCCTCATTGTTCCAAAGGAATTTGAAGAGGAGCGCAGGGAGCTGCCTGGTGCGGATTCAGTGTCGTCTGCACTGGCTGGCAGCGGCTCTCGGGCAAAGGTCCCTCTCAGCCCTAAATGCAGATGCTTTTTAGGATTGAACGGGGGGTGTGCAAAGCTGGGGGTCTGCCGCTGGGCCGCAGCCTCCTTGCCCCCACCCCCTTTCTCCCCAAGCGCCTCTGTGGGGCAGAGAGATTTCTGGCATGGTGGCTGCTCCTTCAGTTCCTCCAACAGGTCATTTGCGTCCAGCTAGGAAAGGCACTAAGGCAGTTTCCTCCTTCCACCATTCCCCCAAAGTCAGCAACCGTTTCCCCACCCCCTCCCCATCTGCGATGCATTAGGAAATTTATTCCTGCACCAGACATCGCCTTCCACAATATTCCTGTACGTACTGCATTTTTGGCTTTCAATAGCACCTACACCCAGCGATGTGGTTTCCAAGAACGACTGAAAAGTTTTTGCAAAGGTACCGTCTCCTTCGTGGTGGCAATTTCATTGCCTCAGCTGTTTGGGGTTGGGGTTTTTTGGGGGGGACGCCCCATTCTTTGCAGGAGTTTCCTTGCATGGGGCTCTGTCAGGTTACTTTATAACCCAGGCCAGGCAGCAAGACTTGAACCCAGGTCTCGCTGCGAGAGGAAGAGAGGTGAGAGATTCAGAAAACAGAAGCAATGCGAAACGAAAGAGTAAAGCGTGCTGTGAACATGTAACAAGGTGAAAAATCGCCCCAAACCTGAAAATAAATAAATGAGGGACTCACAACAAGGAAGAACATCATCAGACATGCCTTTCAGTTTAGCTGTCTGTCATGGACGCTTGAGCTGAAGTTTCTGCATTGCAGGGGGTTGGACTAGATGACCGTTGGGGAGCCCTTACAACTCTAAGATGCTATGAAAAGGCAAGCAAGAGGGGGCACAGCAGAAGTGTATAAAATTCAGGACGGCATGGGGAAAGTGAAGGGAGCAAAGTTTTCCTCCCGGTCTCCTTGACACTAAAGAACTCCAATGGAACGTTTGAAGATTCAGGAAAGATGAAAGAGAGTCCTTCACTCAGCACATAGTTGAACTATGGAACTCACTGCTGCAGGAGGCAGTGATGGCCACCAGGGTGGATGGCTTTAAAAGAAGATTGGGCAAATGTCCAGGGAGGAGAGGGCGATAGCTGGGATGGCTTTGCTCTGCCTCCAGAGCTGGATTCAGGAATGCTTCTGAATCCCAGTTGCTGGAAAGCACAGAATAATTACAACCACAGCCCCACAGCCTGTCCTTAGATGTGGTGTGTGGGCAAGACTGAAGAATTGGTGGCGGCGGGATGGGGGGGAGAGGAGAGGGAGGGGGAGAAGCCCATTTACAAAATGTGTCAAGTTCAAATGGGGGGAGGGGGAACCCAGCAATTTAGCAAACACATAATAAATTCAAAGTCACAAAAGAAAGCAGGCAGAATGAGACAGCCGCCTCTGTTGGCCCATCAGGTTATTGATGGCTAATTCTCCCTTTCTCCAAATCTTATAAGACCTTTGCAGCTGGAGTGCCTGATGGAGTGTGTTTCATCTGGCAGTTGCCACTAGCCTTACAAACCCAGGAGATGTCAGGGACGGGATGCAGTTCCCAAGTGCTTAAATTCGCTCTCTCCTTTGTCACTGCAACCCGCCTGTAGGGACATAGGAAGCTGCTCTTATTCCAAGTCAGACCAGCGGGTCCATCTAGCTCAGGGTTGCCTACACTGACTGGCAGCAGCACCCTGTGGGGTTCAGATTCAGGGGTCTCTCCCAGCCTGGAGATGGCATTGGGGAACTGAACGTAAGATATTCCTGCCTGCAGGGCAGGGCCCTCTGCAACGCAGCTTTGATCCTTCCCCGATTTGTTAAAATCATTTCAGTGCAAACACATGTCCCCTTCTAATATCATCTAGCCCTCAAAGCAAGTAAGAGATCTTAGAACTGTAGAGTCAGAAGGGACCCTGAAGACCATCTAGACCAGGGGTCAGCAAACTTTTTCATCAGGGGACCAGTCCACTGCCCCTCAGACCTTGTGGGGGGCCGGACTATATTTTGAAAAATATAAATACCTTGCAAGCTGGTCCCACAGCTGCCTCCGGAGGAATGCACTCTGCACGCACTCAGGAGTGTGTCTCCGAAGCCGTGCCAGCATTGCAGAAGTCAGTCCCCGTGCAGCAAGGAACTCTTTTCAAGGAAACGCCGCGCTGCGCCGGTTTAGCTCAGCGCAGGGACTGACTGAGTGGGCGGCAGGGTTCGCGGGCCAGATTTACTAGCCTGGTGGGCTGCATCTGGCCCCTGGGCCGTAGTTTGCTGACCCCTGATCTGGTCTAACCCCCTGCAACGCAGGAACATGCAGCTGACCCATACGGGGATCGAACCCGCAACCTTCGCGTTATCAGCACCATGCTCTAACCAGTTGAGCTAAGCTGTGCTATATGATTCCGAGGCAGCATAGGCTTTACTTGGTCAATGAGGCCAGGGGGTAGGGAAGGTTCTTAGCAAGCCAGGAGTTGCCTGATGATGCCGTGTGATTACAGGGTTTTAAAAACAGGGTTTTACTGTAGACTCCTTGCCAATATGTTCAGGCTTCTCTGTAACTTGAATTTTTGCGAGCGCCCCTTGCCTTCCTGATCTCATCACACCGCAGCTACAAGACTCCTTGATATTATATCTCAGCTCGCAAATGTATGACTAGCTGCCTGGACTTGATATAACATTTCTGCTCTGTTATCCACCCATGCCCTGTCTTATAGCCTTAAAGCACATAGGTAAAGGTAAAGGGACCCCTGACCATTAGGTCCAGTTGTGGATGACTCTGGGGTTGTGGCGTTCATCTCGCTTTATTGACCAAGGGAGCCGGTGTACAGCTTCCGGGTCATGTGGCCAGCAGGACTAAGCCGCTTGTGGCGAACCAGAGCAGTGCACAGAAACGCTGTTTACCTTCCCGCCGGAGTGGTACCTATTTATCTACTTGCACTTTTGATGTGCTTTCGAACTGCTAGGTTGGCAGGAGCAGGGACCGAGCAACGGGAGCTCACCCCGTCGTGGGGATTGAAACCACCGACCTTCTGATTGGCAAGTTCTAGGCTCTGTGGTTTAACCCACAGCGCCACCCGCGTCCCTTAAAGTGCATAGGTAAAGGTAAAGGTATCCCTGCCCGTACGGGCCAGTCTTGACAGACTCTAGGGTTGTGCGCTCATCTCACTCTAGAGGCCGGGAGCCAGTGCTGTCCGCAGACACTTCCAGGTCACGTGGCCAGCGTGACAAAGCTGTTCCGGCGAACTGGCACCAGAGCAGCACACGGAACGCCGTTTACCTTCCCGCTAGAAAGCGGTACCTATCTATCTACTTGCACTTAATTGTGCTTTCGAACTGCTAGGTGGGCAGGAGCTGGGACTGAACGACGGGAGCTCACCCCGCTGCGGGGATTTGAACCACCAACCATGCGATCGGCAAGTCCTACCCACAGCGCCACCCACGTCCCTTCTTAAAGTGCATAGCTTCCCACAAAGAATCCTGGGCACTGTATTTAGGAATTGTAAGCCCGTGAGGGGTGAGCTACAGTTCTGGGAATTATTTGGGACAAGCCGTATTCTTAGTTGTTGGATGGTGTGTGCATGCAGCCAGTTGATACTATAACTCACTTAATACCTTCATATCCCTCATATGGTGGGTTGCAGTGGCTCTGGTGAGAAACCAGCAGCAGTTTCCCCAAAGTGTATACCCTTCACGGAGCTAAACCTCTCTTCTTTTGCATGTCAAGGAGAAGGATAAGGTTATTGCAAGGCTTTAGATACGCCAGATTTCTCTCTCCCACCTGTGCTGATTTTCAGATGGTCTCGACTTTTATACTCGATGCTGGAATTATCTTTGTAATCCCATCCCCTTGACAGGCGATCACACAGCTATGCTATTGCATGTTTCATTGAACTTGGAAATAGGAAGGGCTGGCCCGTGGAAGAGCTTGTTTTCTGCTGCTTGACAGGATAGGACTCAAGCCAGTAGATTAAAAGGACAATAAAAGAGATTCCAATTAAACTAAATATTGCGCTGAGAGTTCTATATCCCATTACAATTCTCTTCTCAGTGGAGTAGGGATGCTGGTGATGCTGTGGTCTAAACCACTGAGCCTCTTGGGCTTGCTGAGCAGAAGGTCGGCTGTTTGAATCCCCGCGACAGGATGAGCTCCCATTGATCTGTCCCAGCTTCTGCCAACCTAGCAGTTTGAAAGCACACCAGTGCAAGTAGATAAATAGGTACCGATGTGGCAGGAAGGTAAACAGCGTTTCTGTCACAGTGTTCAGTTCCACCAGAAGTGGTTTAGTCCTGCTGGCCACATGACCCAGAAAGCTGTCTGTGGACAAGCGCTGGCTCCTCTGGCCTGACAGTGAGATGAACGCCGCAACCCCATAGTCGCCTTTCGCTGGATTTAACCGTCCAGCGGTCCTTTACCTTTTTACCTTATCTTTTAAGATATGAGCGGAGCCAGAGGCCCTTTCTCACACAGCACAATGTTGGGGGAATCCTCTTTCCAAGCTCTATCTTCTACCCAGTTCCTCCTAAGCTAGCCTCATGCTGCCTTCAGGGTGGTGGAGAATCTTGCCCCCATTCCCAGGGCTGCCCTAAGATTCAACTGTCCATCCGGTTGGATTCTGCCTGTGGAATTGGGAGTGGGGAGGATGGTGAAATCCTGCCCTTTTTGCCTCAGTCAGCAAAATATCTTGGGCAGGCCCTGATTCTCCCGTGCTCGGAGTTAAGGCTGCAGCCCCTATGCATACAGCTGTATAGCATGGGGCTTACTTCTAAGTCAACCTGGATTGGGTTGGGCTGTGACTCAGCTGCAGCGATCACAGCTGAAACATGTCGGGATTCCTTCTGTGTCCTTTTGGAGCCAGATCGGTAATGAACGAGAGCGAGCGAGAGACCCAGGGAAGGGCACATGGATGGTTTGCAGAGCACTCTCCCGATCAATGCAATGTAATTAAAATGTTAAAGCGGGTGTGTGTGTGTGTGTGTGTGCTCTTGCGTGCAAGAATTATTCAGGCTGCCCTCCATCACTCCTTTACCCCTTTGGCACTGAGTGACGTCCTGCTGGCCACGCGCAGCAAGGTCTGCCGATGCCTCCAGGGGCCTCTTCCAGTGATTATGGATTTAAAAATATAAATAAAAAGAGAGAGGGGCTGGGCTGGGCTGGGCTGGGAAACACTTGCCAATTTCGGCTTCTCATTTTTCCAGCCAAGTCCAGTTCTCCACAGTTCCACATCAGTTAGAAAAAAAAGTCCAAATTAAAATCCACCCTAATACACATTTCCCCCTAATATACACTACTACGTGTGGCCTAGGACCCACATAACTACAGGACTGCCTCTCCTGGTATGCCCCGTGGAGGACCTTAAGGTCCACAAATGACAGCACCTTGGAGGTCCCAAGTTGCAAGTTGGTTAGATTGGTCTCAGCTAGGGCCAGGGCCTTTTCAGTATTGGCCCCAACTTGGTGGAATGCTCTGTCACAAGAGACTAGGGCCCTGCGGGACTTGACATCTTTCTGCAGGGCCTGCAAGACAGAGCTGTTCTGCCTGGCCTTTGGTTTGGACTCAGTCTGACCCTCATATTTCCCTCCCCTTATGGTTTTGATCTATGGGTTACTTTCAAAATGAGGCTGCATTTTAAATTGCATTTTAACCTGTATTTTAAATTGGTTCCCCCCCCCCCATTATGTTTTTACTGTAATTTTACTGTTGTTAGCTGCCCTGAGTGTGGCTCTGGCCAGGGAGGGCGGCGTATAAATAAAATTTATTATTATTATTATTATTAATATATACCTAATATACATGCCATTTCCCCCAATACAGTATACAGTCAAACCTCGGCTCCTGAATGCCTCCGTTTTGGAACGTTTCGGCTCCCAGACGCAGAAAACCCGGAAGTAAATGCTCCAGTTTTTGAACATTTTTCGGGTGCCGGACATCTGACACGGCTTCCGTTTGAGTGTGGGAAGCTCTTGCAACCAATCAGAAGCCACGCCTCGGTTGTCGAACATTTCAGAAGCTGAATGGGCTTCCGGAACGGATTACGTTCAACAACTGAGGTTTGACTGTACACATTTTTTTCCAAAGCGACTCCTCTACAAATAATCACTAAGATGTGCATCTTTATGCGCACTTCACATCAGTGCATGCTGGCATTTTTGGGGGGGAGAGTACACACCAGCTGGAGAAGCACATTGCAAAATTCAGAGATGTGAAAATTTCTCGCATTCTTTTGGACAGTGCAACTTAGGGAGGTCTGCCTTTAAATGAGAACTGACTCAAATGTCCTCCTTCCCCTCCAGTCATGGGAATCTTTCCTCTTAAGTCTAGTTGTGGTGTGTGTATCCATGACCCCATGTGTCTCCTTTAACCTGGTTATGGGTGTGTGAAACAGGGTTGCATGTTTGAGCTTTTTGAGGCCAAAGCTGTAGAGCCTTTTTTAAAGTTTTGCCCAAAGTTGTGGAGTTTTTTTCCCCTTTTTTCTTTTTGCAAGATCTCGAATAAAAAAGAGAGTTTTTGAACTATTTTTAAGGAAATTTGGCAAAATCTAACACTTCCAACTTGAGTTGCCATACGTCTGGATTTTCCTGGACATTTATGCTAATTCCACCCATAGCTGTCAACTTTTCTTGCGAGGAATCCTGTTTGGAATAAGGTAATTTCCCGTAAAAAACGGGAAATGTTGACAGCTATGATTCCACCCGTAATCCCAGCAATGTCTGCAAAGTTCCAGATGTATAGCAACCCTAGATCCTGTATCTGGGGGGAATTAAGCTGGCTGTCTTCCTCATAATTTCCACCCCCCCAAGCAAATCAGAGGGTGGATCCATCAGCTGTTAGCTCTCATGTTTAGTTCTTTGGTTTCTTGTTTCCCCCAAGCTTACAGCCTGTTCTCCATATTTCCACAACAGTTTGTGAATGCCTAAAAAAAACAAAACAAAAAACTTCCAGAACAATTAATCAGCATTTTAATGTGAATTTTTCCTCATCAACACAATTTTGTTCGTATGCAGTCCTGACTAACAAACACCTTTTCGGCAAGCAGATTTGGTCCACCCAAAATGACATGCACACGCCACTGGGGGTGCCTTGAGACCCCACAGTGTCACGCTTGGCCCCATGGAGCTGTGTGATACAGGGGAGTCTGAAGTTTATTTTTCCATGCTCCTCTTCTCGGGCAAGGTTCTTGAGCCTGGCTTGACCAGGATCTGGGTGCTGTTGGAGGAAATGGATTTTCTAGATGAATTTCAATCAGGGTTTTAGGCCTGGTTTGGGCACAGAAACTGCTTTGGTCACCCTGTATGATGACCTTCATCAGGAGAGAGACAGGGGAAATGTGTCTCTGTTAATTCTCCTCAACCTCTGAGCGGCTTTCGATATACCGTATTTTTTGCACCATAACACTCACTTTTTTCCTCCTAGAAAGTAAGGGGAAATGTCTGTGCGTGTTATGGAGCGAATGCCTGCGGGTGGCGGGGGGATCTGCTGCAGTTGTGAGCAGAGGATCTATGGTTCCCCTTCCTTCCCTCCTCCGTGGTTACAAAGCATGGATCCACATGGATCCTCATGATTTCTGCATTGGGCTACTCCAAACTCACTGTCAGATCACATGTCTGTGGCCACAGCATGAACCACAAAAATCATATATCCACTATTTCGTTTAGAATATTTTTTTTTCTTGTTTTCCTCCTCTAAAAACTACGTGTGTGTTATAGTCTGGTGCGTGTTATAGAGCGAAAAATACGGTAATCAACCATGGTATCCTGGAGCAGCTATCTGAGTAGGGGTGGCTAGCACTGCTTTGCGGCGGTTCTTTTCCTACTAAGTTGGTCATTTCCAGAGGGTGATGCTTGGGGAGCAGGGGCAAACGAAGGCGTCGTGACACCCGGGGCAGGGTGTCGCTACGTAGCGACGCCGAACATGCGCTGTATATAGCGGTTTGCCGCCAGTGCCAGGACCCTCTGCTGGTGATGGCTGCTCACGCCGCCGCGAGCCCCCGCGGGGTGCCTTCTTGTCACCCCCCCGACATGGCACCCAAGGCGCACCGCCCCCCGTTGCGCCACTGTTGGGGAGTGCTTTTCAGCCCCATAGAGCCTTCAGCGAGGGGCTTCTCAGGGTCTCATTTTTATCTCCCCTGTTGAGTGGAGTGATCCAGAGGTTTGGAGTACATTGTCAGTAGTCTGCTGACGGCACTTAGCTCTACTCCTCCTTTATATCTGCAGGCAGTGGCGTAGCGTGGGTTGTCAGCACCCGGGACAAGGCAAGTAATTTGCACCCCCTACCCCGTGGATTTGCGCCCCCTAACCTGTGGATTTGCGCCCCCTAACCCTAATCCCCAGATGTTGCGCCCGGTGCGGCCGGCCCCCCCTGCACCCCCCACGCTACGCCACTGTTTGCAGGTGAGGCAGTGGAAGTGCTGGACTGCTGCCTTGCCTCAGTATTGGACTGGATGAGAGCCAACAAACTGGAGCTCAATCCAGATAAGACAGAGGCAATCTTAGTGGGCGGTTCCCTAGACCAAATAGATTGGAGGCTGCCTGCTCTTAAGGGGGTTACACTTCCTCTGAAGGAGTGGGTATGTAGCTTGGGGGTCCTCCTGGATCCTTTGCTGTCACTTGAGGCTCAGGTGGACTCGGTGGCATAGAGTGCGAAGGCTGGTGGCCCAGCTGTGCCCCTATCCAGACAGGGACAGCCTATTGTCTGTGCTCTGGTAACCAGAGCCGTCTTTCCCATTGGGGTTAGTGGTGCGTTGCGCCAGGGCGCCGGCCTCTCAGGGGCGCCCTAGCGAGTGGGGGAGCTGCACGGCTTTGCTGGCAGCCTTCCCTTTCCCAGCACGTTTTCCTGCTTTCGCCGCCACCACGCCAGGGATTGGGGCGGTGGGGGAGGCAGAGGACATTTTCCACCACCCCCTCCCTTGTTTTGGAGTTGCTGGGGTGGGGCGTGCCGGAGGGATCTTTGCACCACAGCGCCGGATATGCTTAAGACAGCCCTGCTGGTAAACCTCTAGGTTAGATTACTGCAATGCGTTATAACACGGGGTTGCCTCTGCAGATGGCTCAGAAATTTCAGTTGGTGCAGAATTTGGCAGCCCGGTTGCAAACCATGGCAAGACGGTTTGAGAATATGACATCAGCCCTGGCCCAACTGTTCAGGGCTGCCAATTAGTTCCTGTGCCCAATTCAACGTGCTAGGTTTTGACCTATAAAGCCTTAAATGGCTTAGGACCGCAATACCTCAAGGGCTTCCTCTCCCCATATGAACTGGCCCAGACCTTGCAATCATCATTTGATGTTGGGATACTGCCGGGGGCATCAGGCAGGCCCCCAGCTGCCTCAAGCCACCGGCTCGCAGCTGGACGATCACCCAGTGGCGTAGCGTGGGTTGTCAGCACCCGGGGCAGGGCAAGTAATTTGCGCCCCCTAACCCGTGGATTTGCGCCCCCTAACCCTAACCCCCAGATGTTGCGCCCGGTGCGGCCGCCCCCCCTGCACCCCCCACGCTACGCCACTGCGATCACCTGTCTCCCTTGGAACAGCATCAAACAGTGACACGAGCCTCAGATACATTTAGAGACCCGTGCACGCTCTATCAGCAGAGTGTGTAAATCTTCTCACAGCAGAAGTGGCAGACAGAGAAATGTGTAAGCATCTTTACAGCATTTATTCAGCATAGTTGAGGAACAAAGGAAAACATGTCTGCTTCCCTTCGTCTCCAGCAAAACAGCTAAAAGCAAAAGTAATATACAAACAGAAGATCCCAGAAAGTGCTGGAAGGAAACAGGCATGTGACACACAACAGTCATGCTTGCTCCCTTTTAAGGTGGACCAGAACTATATCCTAACATTTGAGGCCCTTCTTTGTGTGCCTCTGTGAGGTTTGGACAGTAGCAACATGAGACGGGGCCTTTTCTGTGGTGGCTCCCCATCTGTGGAATGCTCTCCCCAGGAAGGCTCTCCTGGTGCCTTCATTGAATATCTTTAGGCACCAGGCAAAAGCATTCCTTTGGCTGATTCAACAATCTACAGCCTTTTAAACCATGTGTGTCTGTGTTTAGGGGGGATGCTATTGTTTTCATTTGTGATTACGTATGCATTTTTGTGTTTTCATATTGTAAACCACCTTCTGGTCTTCAGATGAAGGCTGGTATAGAGATTATTAATAACTATTCGGGGATGGGAAGGCATGTGCATTATACCTCCTTATTCAGGCTACTCACCCACCTATGTATCAAATCATGAACTTTCAGAAACAACTTCAGCCTTATGAGCAAACCAGGGAAAGTCCGCTCTTGCATATTCCCCGGAATATGTGAGTTTAGCCCAGTTCCTCTCTCAGCCCATCCCTTCTCACAGGGCTGTCCTGTGAGACAAAAGGATCAGAACTATGAGGAACTATCTGACTGCGAGAGGTACTTATGGTTGCACAAATTGCATGGAGATGTGCCAGTGGAAAAATGTGAAAGAGGCACCAGATGTCCTTCAAAAGAGAGAGAGAATGATATAATTTCTCTCCGACCTGCCCAAGTACACGAGCAACTTGCAAAATCATAACGAGGTTTTGCCGTCCATCCACGCCCTCCTCAAGGGGCACAGCCAGTGCCAGATTTGTTTGGCACAGTTCTAGGCAGTGGAGGGTGGAGGCCCAACTCAGAGCTTGCGGGAAACCTCTCTGGGCTTTCCTGGTTCTTTCATAGGCCGTTACCAGGGTTGTCCACAGAGGTGGGGGAAGAGTGGGAAGAGTGTGCATCACGGGGGTAAACCTCAGGCAAGAGAGGAAGGCCATGGCTTCCTTGGGCTTCTGCATTATATAATAATAATAATAATAATAATAATAATAATAATAATAATAATAATAGTAGTAGTAGTAGTAGTAGTAGTAGTAGTAGTAGTAGTAGTTGTTGTTGTTGTTTAGTCATTTAGTCATGTCTGACTCTTTGTGACCCCATGGACCAGAGCATGCCAGGCATTCCTGTCTTCCACTGCCTCCCGCAGTTTGGTCAAACTCATGCTGGTAGCTTCGAGAACACTGTCCAACCATCTCGTCCTTTGTCGTCCCCTTCTCCTTGTGCCCTCCATCTTCCCCAACATCAGGGTCTTTTCCAGGGAGTCTTCTCTTCTCATGAGGTGGCCAAAGTATTGGAGCCTCAGCTTCAGGATCTGTCCTTCCAGTGAGCACTCAGGGCTGATTTCCTTAAGAATGGAGAGGTTTGATCTTCTTGCAGTCCATGGGACTCTCAAGAGTCTCCTCCAGCACCAGAATTCAAAAGCATCCATTCTTCGGCGATCAGCCTTCTTTATGGTCCAGCTCTCACTTCCATACATCACTACTAGGAAAACCATAGCTTTAACTAGATGGACCTTTGTTGGCAAGGTGATGTCTCTGCTTTTTAAGATTTATACCCCGCCCATCTGGCTGGGCTTCCCCAGCCACTCAGGGTGGCTTCCAACAAAATATTAAAATACAGTAATGCATCAAACATTAAAAGTTTCCCTAAACAGGGCTGCCTTCAGATGTCTGCATTCAAGGGCAGAAGGAGCCATTTGTGGAATGGGGAAGTTCTGCTTAATCTAAGGTTACCAGATTTCCCCCCAATGAATCTGGGGACACTTTTCAACTTCAGTTGATTTTGTATGGGGACTGATTTGTAAATCCGGGGACTGTCCCCAGGAAACGAGGATGTCTGGTAACCTTAGCTTAATCCTCCTCTACAGGATCACCCCCCCCGACGTCTTTGTTGCGAACTTCTCAAGGAAGTGCCAAAACTTTGTGGTGGTTGGCAGCAGGTGCTGGGTGTGGTGAGGGGCAAAGCCTCTGCTTGGCATGCCTTCACATTTCCAGTTGAAATGTGGGTCTCCGGTCTGATGAGCTCTGGCTGATGGTCGGAGTAGACTAGGGTGGCTTTAAAGGACGGCTGGGAGGAAGAGGCTACTAGCCCCAATGGCTAGTAGTGCTAAAAAAAAGGTAGGTCCATGAGGTCCAGTCGTGGCCGACTCTAGGGTTGCAGTGCTCATCTCGCTTTATTGGCCAAGGGAGCCGGTGTACAGCTTCCGGGTCATGTGGCCAGCATAACTAAGCCGTTTCTGGCGAACCAGAACAGCGCACTGAAACGCCGTTTACCTTCCCACTGGAGTGGTACCTGTTTATCTACTTGCACTTTGACATGCTTTTGAACTGCTAGGTTAGCAGGAGCAGGGACCGAGCAATGGGAGCTCACCCCGTCGCGAGGATTCGAACCGCCGACCTTCTGATCGGCAAGTCCTAGGCTCTGTGGTTTAACCCACAGCGCCACCCGCATCCCTCGTGTCCCTGTGTAGTGCTGGTGGTCAGCAAAAGAGGTTTAAACACTCTCTCAAGGCAAATCTTTAAAAATGTGGGATAAACACGGACAACCGGGAAACACCGGCCTGCGAGTGCTCCACTTAGAGAACAGCCTTTGCCAAAGGTGTTATGGCTTTGGAGACACTCGAACTCAGGACACAAGGGAGAAACATGCTAAGAGGAAGGCATGCTTTGCAAACCCTCGCCGTGATCAACTCCCGCCCGGAAACCTCTGTCCCCACTGTGGGAGGACGTGTGGTTACAGAATTGGCCTCCACAGTCACTTATAGACTCACTGTTAAGACCAGGCTTCCCCAACCTCAGTCCTCCGGACGTTTTTGGTGTACAACTCCCATGATCCCTAGCTAGCAGGACCAGTGGTCAAGGATGATGGGAATTGTAGTCTCAAAACATCTAGAGGGCCGAGGTTAAGGAAGCCTGGTTAAGACCTTGTTTATGGAAGATGATCTTACTTGGCTAGGAGGGATCGCAGAAGAAGAAGAAGAAGAAGAAGAAGAAGAAGAAGAAGAAGGAGGAGGAGGAGGAGGAGGAGGAGGAGGAGGAGGAGGAGGAGGAGCTCTGAAGTCTCTGCAGTCAGAGTCAGCAATGCATCCGACTGCCAGTTTCAGGAAGCTGCTGGAGGGAAGAGTTGCTCTCATGGCTGGGTCCTTGCTTGTGGGCTCCCCAATGGGGCATCTGGTCGGTCAGGATGAGAACAGGAGGCTGGATCCGGCACCCAGGCTCTTCTTAGGATCTTATGACTGGCCTTTCCCTGACCTGATGCCTTCAAGGTTTTTTTGGACTACAGCTCCCATCAGCATGAATGGAATTTTGCGTTTCTTCAAACAAAATGTGCATGCTGCTTAATTGTAAGCAACGGGCTATGCGCAACTGAGTCCTACTCAGAGTAGGCCCATCGAAATTAACAGGCCCAAGTCAGCCATGCCCATTAACTTCAATGGGTCTACTCATTGCGTAGCAAACCCATTTCCTCTAAGCCAGGCTTCCTCAAACTCTGCCCTCCAGATGTTTTTGTCCTACAACTCCCATGGTCCCTAACTAGCAGGACCAGTGGGCAGGGATGATGGGAACTGTAGTCTCAAAACATCTGGAGGGGCGAGTTTGAGGAAGCCAGCTCTAAGCCAGCCTTTCTCAACATGTGGGTCCCCAGATGTTGTTGAACTACAACTCCCATCACCCCTAGCTAGCAAGGCCAGAGCTCAGGGATGATGGGAGTTGTAGTCCAACAACGTCTGGGGACCCACAGCTTGAGAACCACTGCATTGCAAAGAATATAAAGCATACCTTGAAGCTGTCAATAAGAATCAAAGTTAAAGGCGCTTGGAAAAAAACCTAAGCACATAAAGTATTTGCTGGGGAAAGTACCGATTAAAAGACATCAACTCATACGCATCTGCCTAGGCAGAAAAGATTTTAGCAAAAGAATACGGTGAAGATCAATGGGCAGGGAGTTCCGAAGTGCAGGAGCTGTTACACTAAAAAATAAGGAGAGAGAGTTACTATTCATACAGCTGTGGTGTCCTAGGAGTTGTAATCCAAAACTTCTGAAGGGCACCAGTTTGGGGAAGGATGGGGTAGGTTGTAATTGTTATTGAGTGGGTTTTTTTTTTGGGGGGGGAGATCTGTTGTGGGGATGCCAAGGAACCTGAGAACCGGTGTGAAGCGATAGCGAGAATGTAAGAGACTTGGCTTCAGAACCCTGCTCACTCAGGAATAACTTTGCCTCAGTCGCTGTGATACCGCCTGACTCGCTCCACAGGCTCATTGTGAAGAAGATAATCTTAGCCCAGGCACTGCCAAGCTCCGAGCTGGCTGCTCGGAGGAAGAAAAGTTGGGAGTTAACTTTTCCAGCCAAAAGGAGAGAACAAAAAGCAGCCGTAGGAATCTCCAAGGCAAGGGAGAAGGAGCTGTATTGAGAAGTTGGGGCCCTTCTGCCCATTTTACAGCTATTACTGAGGCAGCCCATTAAAGCAATTTTAAAACGCCTGTGAAGCCAGGAATAATGGGCCGTCGCTCAATGACATGCCTTGCATGCCGAAGGTCCCTGGTCTGTTTGGGTGACCCCCCCCACCCGCCTGAAACTCTGCAGAGATGCTGCCAGCCAGTGTAAACAATGTTGAGCTAGAGAGACCAATGGTCTGGTTCAGTACAAGGCAGCTTCCCAGGATCCAGACAGAACAGGAGAAGATGCCAGAGGCAAAATATAACCACAAACAAAGGAGAGTTTGCTGCCCACCCCCAACACAAGTGTTTCTTGCCAGAAGCGTTTCTGGCAAGAGATTTTGAGGAAAAGCCTCAAAGGAACTTGATTCACAATTGCTAGTTCCTTGTTGCCTCCCCCCCCCCCCTCTAAAGTGTGAGGCGAAAGCCCAAATATCCCCGCCCCCTGCTCAGACAGCTGCTTCTCTAAAGAAGTTAGACAGGATGCAACAGAAGGAAATAAATGGGCGGGAAATGGGCACTGTGGTAAAAACAAAAACTTGTAAAATATATGTGGAATTTGCCATTGGTTCATCAGCGCCATCTAGTGTCACATTTGTAAAAAGCTAATGGTGAAGGACCCCTGACCATTCGGTCCAGTCATGGCTGACTCTGGGGTTGCGGTGCTCATCTCACTTTATTGGCCGAGGAAGCCGGCGTACAGCTTCCGGGTCATGTGGCCAGCATGACTAAGCCACTTCTGGCGAACCAGAGCAGTGCACGGAAACGCCGTTTACCTTCCCACCGGAGCGGTACCTATTTATCTACTTGCACTTTGATGTGCTTTCGAACTGCTAGGTTGGCAGGAGCAGGGACCGAGCAACGGGAGCTCACCCCGTCACGGGGATTCGAACTGCCGACCTTCTGATCGGCAAGTCCTAGGCTCTGTGGTTTAACCCACAGCGCCACCCGCATTCTTGTCACATTTGTACAATGCACTTAAAACGCACTTGTATTTGCAGCTGAGTCCTAAAAGAAGATTGGACAAATTGATGGAGGGAGGACTATAGATGACTGCTAGCTATAACCGCTAGGCCCTGCTGCCACAGCTGGAGGCAGCAATGCTTCTGGATGGAAGATGCATGAGAAGAGAGGCTTCTGGTTCTCAAATCCTCCTTGTACTTTGGGTTACACTTTGGGGCCACTGGCTTTACCCAGCTGAAGGCTCTGCTCATGTTTTTATGTAAAGTTGTCTTCTTCTTTGGCGATCCCTCATAGCCGGGTAAAATTGTCTTCCATAAAAACGGTTTTAACAATGAGTCCGTAAGTGACTGTGGAGGCCAATTCTGGATCCACATGTCCTTTCACAGTGGGGACAGAGGTTTCTGGGCAGGAGTTGATCATGGCGAGGGTTTGCCAAGCGTGCCTTCGTCTTAGCACGTTTCTCCCTTGTGTTCTGAGTTCGAGTGTCTTCAAAGCCCATAACACCTTTGGTAAAGGCTGTTCTCCAATTGGAGTGCTCGCGGGCCAGTGTTTCCCAGCTGTCGGTGTATATACCACATTTTAAAATATTTGCCTTGAGGGAATCTTTAAACCTCTTTTGTTGACCACCAGCGTTATGCTTTCCATTTTTAAGTTTGGAATAGAGTCAATGCTTTGGAAGAAGGTAACAGGCATAGACTGTTTAGTTAACATGGGGCACATTAAAACATCAATCGCCCCCTCTATCCTGCTCCCTTCCACCTTCTGCACCAAAAAAACTTCAAGGCACTATTTTTTGTTGGGTTTGGCTTTCATCATGCTCTATCCCACCCAAAGCAGGTCAGCTTTAAGTTCTGCAAAAGTGGAAGTGAAAATGCACAATTTATTTTTTTAAAAATATGCATGAATTATTCCCTTAGGTCCAGGCAAGAACAATGGTTCCTCTAAGTCCAAACGACAATCGTGGGGCCCAAGTCTTTTATAAAAGTGGTTCCTGGAACTGGAAGCTTGACCTGTCCTCTCAGGTCAGCAAAGCAACGTATGTTAGAGCAGGCCATTTAAAAACAACGGGATGTACAGTTTCAAAAAGGTTAAGATGCTTTTGAGACGTGAAAGGTTGCACCCTGCATTTTAGTTGGTCCAAATATGGGTTCTGTGTTTTCATGTTCTGTGGCTTCCGAGACTTTCTTCCTTTCTTTCGAAAACCGTATCGCCGGTGCCAGAAGTCATTAGTCTGTTTTTCTCTTAAATTGTTTCAACACAAGACAGTTGAGCGTTTTCCTGTTGCAAGAACAATGCTGGGCCTTGAGCCTTCTCAAACAAGTTCTTGGCACTGAACCTTCAACCTGTGCCTCACCTCGGGTCTCCTCAATCTTCGGAGGAGCCACCACTGTTGCTCTTTTGCATTCCTCAGTCGGCTGAAGTTTCTTTCGTAAAGGCAGGGACGCAGGTGGCGCTGTGGTCTAAACCACTGAGCCTCTTGGGCTTGCCGATCAGAAGGTCAGCCAACCTAGCAGTTTGAAAGCCCACCAGTGCAAGTAGATAAATAGGTACCGCTGTGGCAGGAAGGTAAACAGGGTTTCTGTGCGCTCTGGCTTTCATCACGTTGTTCCATTGCGCCAGAAGTGGTTTAGTCCTGCTGGCCACATAACCCAGAAAGCTGTCTGTGGACAAATGCCGGCTCCCTCAGCCCGAAGGTCAGTGGTTCAAATTCCCATGGCGGGGTGAGCTCCTGTTGCTCTGTCCCAGCTCCTGCTAACCTAGCAGTTCGAAAGCACACCAGTGCAAGTAGATAAATAGGTACGGCTGCAGCGGGAAGGTAAATGGCATTTCCATGTGCTCTGGTTTCTGTCACGGTGTTTCGTTGCACCAGAAGCAGTTTAGTCCTGCTGGCTACATGACCCGGAAGCTGTCTGCGGACAAACGCTGGCTCCCTCGGCCTATAGAGCGAGATGAGCACGCAACCCCAGAGTCGTCCGTGACTGGATCTAACGGTCAGGGGTACCTTTACCTTTAAGGAAAGGCAGGACATTCTGGGATCAAATCGGAAACCGGGATGGCTTATGTCAATCCAGGACTGACCCTGGACACTTGGAGGGTCTGCTAGATGGACCATGGGCCTGATCCAGCAATCTATTCACTGATCTTAATCCCCTGTTTGTGGCCCACATCCACAGCGGAGGCAGCTGGCAAGGTTGGCCCACCCGTGAGGCAAGGGGAGGCGACCTGCCTCAGGTGGCAAGATCCCCAGGGGCAGCAGACCCGGCTGACAAGGAATGTATCACCCGCTGCTGCAGTGGCAGGACAGCAGCAGCTGTAGTGAGCTCCCTGGAGGCCAGATCTAGCGCCTTCTCAGCACACCCACCCATGCCACTTCTACAGCGGCCTCTTGGCAAATAGGAGGCACCACTGGTCTCCTCCCACCCTTGATGGAGATCTTTGCTCCTCAGGTGCCCATATGTCTTGGGCCGGCCCTGGCACCCAATGCTTCTTCATGCTCCATGTGCACTACCTGTGCAACGGGGTCCTTGGTCAAGGCCAGGGTGCTGCGGTTGCTGCTGCCAGTTGAGCATGCTAGGCTTTATTGGGAAACCCCTCTGTCCGGCTCTGTCCTTCTCTCCCACCCCCTCTGACCGGCATCTACTGGTGGCTTTTGGCCGATCTGCCGGCTGGCTGGGCCCCTGCCAAGGCTCCATGCGTCTCTCTTAAGAACATTTGCCGGTATCGCTTGCGCTCAGCGGGAGTAATCCCAGAGAATTAGCTACAGCCCAGAGGCTTATCCTTAAAGCTGCTGCCACTGTTGCTGTTAACAGTGGCGCTTGGAGTCAGTTATGGCGATGAAGTTGTGGACTGGGCAGGCTGCAGTGGGCTGCCCTAAGATCCTGCCTGTCCAGCCCACGTGCGACGGAGGCAACGGGCGGAGAAAATAGGTTGTGAGCCGTAGGTCACCCAGCCAAGAACTAAAAGGACAACAAACAATACAAGCAACATGAAGTCCAGTCTGCTAGATAGTGCTGCAATTCTTATTCATGGTGCCGAAGTAGTAAGTGAAGAACGTAGGACAGTGATCCCGGACAATCTGACTGTTTCGCTTGAATCTTCTTCAGCACAACTACAAAAGAATTCAAATATGAAACAATGACCTGTGTACATTATATAAACTTCACACATTATAACTTGCTACTTCGGCACCATGAACGCCTAAAAAAGTTTTACTGCTCAGCCCACAGGATAGCATCTATTACTTTGTTTCAACCATAGACTTATTATACTTCTACGGACTTTCAAAGATTGACAGACGTGTGTTCGTTTGCTTTCAAATGTATTAGAGAATTCACAAGTGTACACATTTTGGTTTTTGTTGTACTAAATCATGTATATTATGCAATAAGAATTTCAGTGCTATCTAGTAAAATGGTCTTCGTGTTGCTTGTATTGTTTGTTGTGCTAACAAACACAGGGGTTTGTTGTTCTGTATTGGTGACGCATTAAAAGGAGGCAGAGTTGCTATGAAGGTTGTTAAGGGACAGTAAAGGCATCAAGGATGAACTAGACCATCACTTGCCTTTACTGCACTCCTAGCTTCTGCCAATGAAACAGTGCCTCCTTTTAATGGATGGATAAGGAACCTGTGTGGTCCTCCAGGTGTTGCTGTACTACAACTTCCACCCTCCCTGACCACTGGCCATGCTGAGTGCGATTAAGGGGAGCTGGAAGTTTAGCAATATCTGGAGGGCCAGTGGTTCCCCATCTCTGAAGCAGACCATCGCTTGCCTTTACTGCCCTGGTTTCCTGCATCACAATTCTGTGTTGTCACCAGTGGCGTAGCGTGGGTTGTCAGCACCCGGGGCAAGGCAAGTAATTTGTGCCCCCTAACCCGTAGATTTGCGCCCCCTAACCCGTGGATTTGCGCCCCCTAACCCTAACCCCCAGATGTTGCGCCCGGTGTGGCCGGCCCCCCCGCACCCCCACGCTACGCCACTGGTTGTCACAGTTGGAAAACCCAACTCACGGTTGAGTTTTCATACTTGCTCTTCTTCTCTGCTCCCCCCAATTTACGCAGTAACCCATACTTCCTCTAGTGCATAGCCCACGGACGCTGCCTGCTGGTCTTCAACGTGCCCCTGCCTCCTGCCACCGAGGACGACGTCACTATGAGAGTGCTGCTTTTTGCCTTCCTGATCGAAGCGTCCCTCTCCTCTTTGGTTCCAGGTAAGTGAATGAGGAGCGAAGCCAATTGGCCCATCCCCGTGTGCAAGAACTGCGCTGCTCTGAGCAGTTTGGGGGCCTTCCTAAGGAACTTCGGAAGGTCGCAGGTTCAGTCCCTGCATGGGACAGCTGCATATTCCTGCACTGTGGGGGATTGGACTAGATGATACCTGGGGTCCCTTCCAAGGCTACAATTCTACGATAAATGCTTGCTCACTTCCAGCCTGGCAGCTGTTCCCCCACCCAGCTCTTTGGCTGAGCAGCGAGTGAAGTCAAGGAGCCATTTGTAAACACTCAGGTGAGGAGGAAAGATGTCAACACCAGGCAGAGCTTTGGAAGAGGATATTTTTAAAGTGCCGGCGACTGAGTGCTGCCATTATAAGAATATTGTTTTTAATACTAGGCCACACATAGGCATGTCTGTTATTGGCGCATAGTAATTTCGTTATGAGTGGTTAGCCCTCTGCCTTCATCCAGACAGATTAAGCTAAGGGATTAGTCCTTCTCTCACAAATTGTATGGGGGGAGGGGAAATTATCTGGACCACCCAGGGGGTTAAAATGCACCTGGAAAGAATTGGAGAGGCGCATCTTCCTGGCAGAGCAGCCCGGCAACCAGTCGGTTCCTGCAATCAAGACCATGTGCAAAGCAGACAGACAGCAGACTGAGAAAACAGTTGTGAGCAATTCTTGTGAGCATGCCAGGCTACACACGCCGCACATTTAAAGCGCATGACTTTTCTCACTGCAAAGAATTCCGGGAACTGTAGTTTACTCACTACAGGGCTACGGCACCCAGTCACCTTAAAAAAACTACAGTTCCCAGGATTCTACGGGGAACTAGGTTGTGTGCTGTAAATGTGCGGTGTGCGCACAGCCCCTCTTGATCTGTGGTGCAGAGCTCCTGAGGACGAATGTGGACTCCGCCTGCAATCTTGACGCAAGCCCTGGAGGTGACAGGGTGCCCTATGGCCTCCAGTCACCCTCGTCTTCTTTCCTCCCAACTGCAGAGAAGGAGAAGAACCCCCGGTTCTGGAGAGAGCAGGCCCAGGAGACGCTGCGGAGGGCTCTGAGCTTGCAGGAGCTCAACACAAATGTGGCCAAGAATGTCATCCTCTTCCTCGGGGACGGTGAGATCTGGGCACGGAGCGGTGGAAGTCTGTGGGATGGGAAAGGGGGCAATAGAGGGCTTCAGACACAAAGGAGGAGGGCAGGACTTGAAGTCTCCCCAGACTGCTGCTCCCTGTTAGACCCAGATATACTTCCCCTATAGAAGGGAATACACCCCTCCACATACTTGTTTCTGGGGTCTGTATACGTGAAGGAGCATCTCCACCCCCATCGTTCTGCCCGGACGCTGAGGTCCAGCTCCGAGGGCCTTCTGGTGTTTCCCTCATTGCAAGAAGTGAAGCTACAGGGAACCAGGCAGAGGGCCTTCTCAGTGGTGGCTCTTGCCCTAGATACCAAACAGATAAACAACAAATTGACTTTTAGAAGACATCTGAAGGCTTCAGCAAAGTTTTTAACAGGGGATGTTTTAAATATTTTGTTGGCAACCCAGTCAGATGAGCAGCGTATACCGTAAATAATAAAATTATTACTATTATTATTATTATTGCTATTATCAAATATCATCCATTCTCCCCCCCCCCCAGGTTACTTTCACAAATGTGTTCACCTTTATGCAAGCTTTCCCCTCAAATAGGCTTCTTTGGGTTTTGGTGCACACAGTATTTGCTTGGAGAAGCGCATTGCAAAATTCTGAAAAGTTCAAATGTGGAAGGATAAATCTCCTTCGGTTCACATTTTGTTCAGGAAAGTGTGAGTTGGGTTGTGCCTCCTCGCCCTGATCCCTAGTTCTTCCCTTTTATTCTGACATGAATCATGAGAATGGAAAGCTTGAGTCAGCTTTTTTTGCTCTCTCTGTCCCTGATTGGGGCCAAATTGTCAGTCATTACCTGGCACCGGGCGCAACAGGGACTTTCCCCACGTGTCACACTTGGCACAGGGGTGAATCCACCCAGCTTGGTTTTCCTGAGTTTCTCATTTTTCCATTCTGCCTGGCTCTGAGTTCAGCCGTCCACATTTCCACATAAGTTTTACATATGCAGTCTCCCTTCCTCCCTGATATGTGCTTTTTTTGCAAAGCAGTTTCTGTTGGGATACTGCCGGGGAGACGGGGGCATCAGGCAGGCCCCCAGCTGGCTCCGGACGCTCACTGGTCTCCCGTGGAACAGCATCAGTCAGTCAGCGACATGAGCCTCAGATACGTTTAGAGACTCATGCACGCTCTGAACAGAGAGACGTGCAAGCATAAAGTACAGCATTTTATTCAGCATAGCTCAGGAACAAAGGAGAACATGTCTGCTTGCCTTCGTGTCCAGCAAAAACAAAACAAAACAGCACTATAGCAAAAGCAAAATACAACAGAAGTTCCCAGCAGACTGTGCTGGGAGTAAACAGGCTCCCAGTACGTTTCCGAGCACAATTCAAAGTGTTGGTGCTGACCTTTAAAGCCCTAAACGGCCTCGGTCCAGTATACCTGAAGGAGCGTCTCCACCCCCATCGTTCTGCCCGGACGCTGAGATCCAGCGCTGAGGGCCTTCTGGCGGTTCCCTCATTGCGAGAAGTAAGGTTATAGGAAACCAGACAGAGGGCCTTCTCAGCAGTGACGCCCACCCTTGGAACACCCTCTCTTCAGATGTGAAGGAAATAAGTAGCTATCCTATCTTTAAAAGACATCTGAAGGCAGCCCTGTTCAGGGAAGTTTTTAATATTTAATGCTGCACTGTTTTTAATACTTGATTGGGAGCCGCCCAGAGTGACGGGTGAAACTCAGCCAGATGGGCGGGGTATAAATAATAAATTATTATTATTATTATGTGATACACCAACATCATGCCTGTACCCTTTTAAGGTGGAATGGAACTATATCCAAACATCCTCCCCCCTTCCATGTAACCTGTAGTACCTGTGGTTCAACCCAATTGCAACCTCTGTACCTAAATCTTAAGTTGTTCTCTGTTAACAACCTTAGGCAACAGATCTGCAGGAATTTTGTTTCCTGGCATGTAGGACACCTGAATGAGTCCCTTCTGAATACACTCTCCGGCACGATGTAACTATATATCCTAACAGTTTCCACTAATGTAATGCCCTTTCGATATGTTGCTTTTCACCTATTACAGTGGTGCCCCGCAAGACGAATGCCTCGCAAGATGAAAAACTCGCTAGACGAAAGGGTTTTGTGGTTTTTGAGCTGCTTCGCAAGACGAATTTCCCTATGGGCTTGCTTCGCAAGACGAAAACGTCTTGCGTTTTTTGCAAGTTTGTTTCCTTTTTCTTAACACCGTTAATACAGTTGCGACTTGACTTCGAGGAGCAACTCATAGAACGCGGTGTGGTAGCCTTTTTTGAGATTTTTGGTGATTTTTGAAGCTTTCCCAAAACTTTTCCGACACCGTGCTTCGCAAGATGAAAAATTCGCTAGACGAAAAAACTCGCGGAATGAATTAATTTCGTCTTGCGAGGCACCACTGTATATGTGTTTATATGCATGCTTAACATTCCGGCGTATTAATTTCCACACACATTTATGGGCTGGGGAACTGCATTGCAAAATTCGGAAAAGTGTGAATTCCCAAGGTCAGCTGTGTTTTTGGTTCGAGTGCAGTTTCACCAAGTGAAAGGTTCAACTTTACATGCCAGCTGGATGTAAAGGCCTTTCCCAGCCTTTCTCACGTGTGGCTCTTTTGACTGTAGGCATGGGAGTCCCCACGGTGACAGCGGCTCGCATACTGAAGGGGCAGCTGAGCAACAACAATGGGGAAGAGACAGTCCTGGAAATGGACCGGTTTCCCTTTGTGGCTTTGTCCAAGGTAAGGAGACCTCTCCAGCCCTGCCTCTACTCCCATTCTCTTCTTTTGGATGGGCATCACAAAGGCTGTGGTCCTTCTTTACTTGGGGTGAAGATAAGGCAGAAGGTCTGCTACCCTGTGATTCTTTTTTTAAAAATAAAATAAAATAAAAAACCCCTTTCTTTAAAACATGTGGAGCCTCGCCCTTTGATTCCAGCAAACATATGTGGAAACTCGTAGTTAACAGATTCATGCACGCTTAATCTCTGCGCATTTACTCAGAGGTACGTCCAGTCATTGACTTCTGATGTTCGAGTTGTTTTAAGTGCTGTTATTTCAAGCTGCCAAAATGGCAACACCCACTGTTCAAGAGTGAACAAACCTCGAGGTTTATAAAACAGCACCAAAATATCTTCTTCTTCTTCTTTGGCGATCCCTCGTAGCAGAGTAAGATTGTCTTCCATGAACACGGTCTTAACAATGAGTCCGTAAGAGACTGTGGAGGCCAATTTTGGATCCACACGTCCTTCCACAGAGGGGACACTGGTTTTCGGGCAGGAGTTGATCACGGTGAGGGTTTGCCAAGCATGCCTTCCTCTTGGCACGCTTCTCCCTTTCATCCTGAGTTCAAGCGTTTTCAAAGCCCATGACCTCTTTGGTAAAGGCTGTTCTCCAGTTGGAGCGCTCGCAGGCAAGTGTTTCCCAATTGTTGGTGTTTATCCTACATTTTTAAAGATTTGCCTTGAGAGGGACTTCAAACCTCTTTTGTTGACCACCAGCATTACGCTTTCCATTTTTAAGTTTGGAATAGAGTAGTTGCTTTGGAAGATGATAATCAGGCATCCACACCACATGACCAGTCCAACAAAGCTGATGTTGAAGAATCATTGCTTCGACACTGGTGATTTTTACATTAGTTTGCCTGTCTTCCCAAGTGATGTGTACAATTTTTGGAGACACCGTTGACGGAATCTTTCAAGGAGATGGCGTTTATAAGTGGTCCATGTTTCACAAGCATACAGTAAGGTTGGTAGTACAATAGCTTTGCAAACAAGCATTTTGGTTTCCCTGCGAATGTCCCAGTCCTCAAATACACTGCACTGCAACTGTGAGAAAGCTACACTCGCCGAGCTCAGGCGATGCTGGATTTCGGCACCTAAATATATTAAATGGTGGAAGGAAACACCCGAAGCATCCCATTGAAGAATGGAAGTGATCTGTGGCCATAGAATGCTGACCGACTTCTGCAGGAAATCTAGAAGAGTTTGAATTTGGATTTGATATCCCGCTTTATCACTACCCAAAGGAGTCTCAAAGCGACTAACATTCTCCTTTCCCTTCCTCCCCCACAACAAACACTCTGTGAGGTGAGTGGGGCTGAGAGACTTCCAAGAAGTGTGACTGGCCCAAGGTCACCCAGCAGCTGCATGTGGAGGAGCGGAGACGCGAACCCAGTTCACCAGATTACGAGTCTATCACTCTTAACCACTACACCGCACTGGCTCTCAAACAAAAAACAAGACCGTTGGTCCATCTAGCCCAGCCATGCCTACACTGACTGGCAGTCGCTCTCTCCAGGGTTTCAAGCAGAGAGGCTTTGCCCAGTCCTGCTTCTTGGGGACTGAACCTGGCACATGCAAAGCAGTTGCTCCATAACTGAGGAGGGTGCCAGGTGGTCTGTGGCTGATTTAAATGATCAAGCCTGTCCTTTAAGAGCGGCTGTGATGCCAAGAGACATACTGATAGGGATATTGTAAAACAAAATTCACAGTGCTTGCTGAGCCTGGTGGCAGCCTGAATCCAGTGCCCGCTGCAGACTGGCAAACTTGTACGCAGAGCAGATTCACGTGGCAACAGCAATGTGGGGCATTCTCCCCTTGCCCCATTTCTAGGGATATAGGGACGCGGGTGGCGCTGTGGGTTACACCACAGAGACTAGGACTTGCTGACCAGAAGGTCAGAGGTTCGAATCCCCGCGACCGGGTGAGTTCCTGTTGCCCGGTCCCTGCTCCTGCCCACCTAGCAGTTCGAAAGCACATCAAAGTGCAAGTAGATAAATAGGTACCACTCTGGTGGGAAGGTAAACGGCATTTCCGTGTGCTGCTCTGGTTGTGCCAGAAGCGGCTTAGTCATGCTGGCCACATGACCTGGAAGCTGTACGCCGGCTCCCTCGGCCAATAAAGCGAGATGAGCGCCGCAACCCCAGAGTCAGTCACGGCTTGACCTAGTAGTCAGGGGTCCCTTTACCTTTACATTTTAAGGAGGCAGCAATTTCCTTTTTTCCTGAAGTTGTTTTTATTAAGTTTCCCAAAATTTCCAGATAATAAAAACTCCCTCCCCTGACTTCCCAGCCCCTTTTCCATAGTGTTTCTATTTTTCTCCCTCTGAACCTTAACAAAACTACTATAATATTTAATCCCTTCTGTTGCTCATCGTTCAAATCCTGCTCGTAGGTCCAGCCCCTGGACAGCTCCCCCCCCCCCGACGACATCTGGAAGCTGGCCCTTTCCAGAGCAAGGGCAACTCCTTAAGTGCCTTCCTGTGACAAAAACAAACATAGCACATTCCTCCCAGCCCCAGCTTGGAATCTGGCAGCGCAAGGCACCTTCTGTTTTGGCCCCTCTTGTGGCGGATACATTCACATGTTTGGTAGACCACCCCTTGTGTCCTGGCGGGGTGACTCTGGGTCAATCAGCCGCAAGTTCTTCTTAAAAAAAAAGAAGAAACACAAGAACAAATTGCACAGGATTCCCTGTGCCGGTGCTATTCCAGGCACTTCTTATGGTCTTAATGGGATTCTCAAGTAATTTGTGAGCATTAAAGAAGAAAACAAGGTAGGGATATAACCCCTGCCAGTCTGTGCAGGCAATACTGAGCTAGATTAGCCAGAGGTGCTGATCCACCAGCTTCCTAGAGTAAGCTACAGTACCAGTGCCAGCAGCTAGATTCAGGCAAGCTGTTTGTGTTCCCCTTATTAGGGAGAGAGACCCGTGGATCACAACAGGACCTACTTCTGAGCGAGCGTGCCCAGGATCTCACAACTGGGCCCTTTCCACAGCCCCCCGCTAAGGGACCGTCCCAACCGCCTGCAGCAAGGAGCCCCCTCAGCAAATTTGTGGGCTGCATCAAGAAAACATTCTGTTTGCACAGACCCAGAGTCAATATGTTTTCCTGGACGATACGCTGTGTTCCAGTGTTCTGAGAGGCCGGACAGCATTCTTCCTCCCAGACTTAAGAAACTCTGTTTATTTCCCCCCCCCACCCCCTGATCATCACCAGTTATCTTCGTTTTCTTATTCAGGAAGTTTAAAAAGGCCCCCCAAGTAAGATGCTCCGTCCGGTCAACTTGTTTTTGTCATCCTCAGCCTGCTCTGGGCCAAGTGGGGGAAAGTCCAAACTCCATATGGGCAGGCCTCCAAGGGATAATTTGTCAGGGGCCACCAGAAGACTCTCTCACACAGTTTTTGCTACCCTCCTTTCTCTCTGTCACCCCCTTTCTCTTTCTCTTTTTCGGCCACCCTCTTTCATTCCATCTATCTGTTGATCTACCTGTCAGGTGCTGGTGTGGTTGCTTGAGAGCAAACAGGCAAGACTCCAACCGGTCTTTTCCAGGCTTTATTATCTGTACAAACTACAGTGGTACCTCGGGTTAAGTACTTAATTCGTTCCGGAGGTCCGTACTTAACCTGAAACTGTTCTTAACCTGAAGCACCACTTTAGCTAATGGGGCCTCTGGCTGCCACCGCACTGCCACAGCACGATTTCTGTTCTCATCCTGAAGCAAAGTTCTTAACCTGAAGCACTATTTCTGGGTTAGCAGAGTCTGTAACCTGAAGCGTATGTAACCTGAAGCGTATGTAACCCGAGGTATCACTGTATTTACAGTGCAGAGCGTCGCAAGTCCATGTCTGCTCAGTCGCTGGCAGAATCTGGGAGTGGGCGGTCCTTATACCTTTCCCAGCATAACAGTCATGTGACCCCCATCCTTCTCCTCCCCTCTCTGTGCCCAAAACCTACTGCGCAGAGCAGGCCTTGGCAAAGGGGGACTTGCCTCCCGTCTCCTTGCTCAGGCTCGGTGTTGAGGCTCTCCCTAGCATCTTCTGGTCCCTGCGCCCCTTCCCCACTGCAGGCGGGGCTTCCCTCCTCACCAGAGGAAGAACTGCATCGCAAGTTACATGTGAAAAGGATCTAGGAGTCTTGGTTGACCACAAACTTGACATGAGCCAACAGTGTGACGCGGCAGCTAAAAAAGCCAATGCAATTCTGGGCCTCATCAATAGGAGTATAGCATCTAGATCAAGGGAAGTAATAGTGCCACTGTATTCTGCTCTGGTCAGACCTCACCTGGAGTACTGTGTCCAGTTCTGGGCACCACAATTCAAGAAGGACACTGACAAACTGGAACGTGTCCAGAGGAGGGCAACCAAAATGGTCAAAGGCCTGGAAACGATGCCTTATGAGGAACGGCTAAGGGAGCTGGGCATGTTTAGCCTGGAGAAGAGGAGGTTAAGGGGTGATATGATAGCCGTGTTCAAATATATAAAAGGATGTCACATAGAGGAGGGAGAAAGGTTGTTTTCTGCTGCTCCAGAGAAGCGGACACGGAGCAATGGATCCAAACTACAAGAAAGAAGATTCCACCTAAACATTAGAAAGAACTTCCTGACAGTAAGAGCTGTTTGACAGTGGAATTTGCTGCCAAGGAGTGTGGTGGAGTCTCCTACTTTGGAGGTCTTTAAGCAGAGGCTTGACAACCATATGTCAGGAGTGCTCTGATGGTGTTTCCTGCTTGGCAGGGGGTTGGACTCGATGGCCCTTGTAGTCTCTTCCAACTCTATGATTCTATGATTCTAAGATCTTCGGAGGCTCCCTGTAACACAACAGCCCTTCAACCTCTCGCCTCTGAGCTGAGGGCAGTTCCCTGACACTACCCATCTATTGATCTTCCTTTTTCTTTTTTTAAATATATTTTTGAATTAAGTTTTACATAACAAATTTAAATTCAAACACATCATTCACCTCTTCAACTAGGATTCTCTGAACCCTTTGACTTCCCTCTGCCTTTCCATGGTTACCATTACAAATCTTTATTTCTTCTGCTTATCTTAGTTTCTCTAATGCGTTAAAAAAAAAGGTAATTCAAGTTTTTTGTACGTTACAAGCAATACAGTGGTACCCCTGGATACGAACATGATCCGTTCCGGAGCTCCATTTGCATCCAGAAGCAAACGTATTTCGCCGCTTCTGCGCATGACGTCATTTTGAGCCTCTGCGCATGCGCAAGTGGTGAAATCCAGAAGTAACACACACCGTTATTTCCGGTTTGCCGCGGAACGCAACTCGAACGCGCTCAACCTGAAGCGCATTCAACCTGAGGTATGACTGTATTCAAATCCTGCCAAAGTTTTTCCATCTACATGTAATGATCTTTCAATCTATTGATCAGCTATCAGTTTATATCTATCTTCCTTCCTTCCTTCCTTCCTTCCTTCCTTCCTTCCTTCCTTCCTTCCTTCCTCCCTCCCTCCCTCCCTCCCTCCCTCCCTCCCTCTCCCTCCCACCCATTTTCCTTTCCCTTTCTGTCACCAACTTTCCCCCCTCCATCACTCCCCTCTCTCCATCTCCCCAGGCTGTCAGGGGAACGATGCGCACTGCTGCTGCCACAAAGGACTGTACTGATTGCTTCCAGAGGGATTTTGAAATTAGGCCGGGGCCACATAAAACTAGGTCAATGTGCCGCAGTTCTCCTGCACACCCCTTATATGGCACGGGTGCAGATTCCTCCCTTGCCTATAGAGCCTGTTTGCACCCATATTCCACCCCAATGCTCTAGGCAGCTTCGCACCCCAGCCCAGCAAGCAAGCCCGGTGCCAACCGCAGCCGAGGTTGCTTTAATTCCTCAGGTATTTTTTAATTTGCGCTACGACATTTTTAACTGGGCTGCCACCACTGTGAGGACTGAGGCAACAAACATCCGACCTGCATTCTATCTAATTGTTTTTTTGGGTCTTTTCTCCTAACAAACTGGTCTTTCCCCCTCTATTTGACAGTGCTGGGTATTTTTAAAAAAATGTTTTAGTGAGTTATAATGTATGTTTAACTCGTGTGTAATGTTTTATTATGTTTTTATATATGTTGGAAGCCGCCCAGAGTGGCTGGGGCAACCCCGCCAGATGGGCGGGGTACAAACAAACAAACAAACAAAATTATTAGATCTACATGTTTAATTCTATTTCTGTTTATTTATTTTTTAAAAATGAGTGCTCTCTCTCCCCACCTTGATGTTTTAGCTGCACCTCTACTTTTTAGCTGTCAGCCACCTTGAGTTCCTGTTAGGGAAAATGCCAGGATATAAATGAAAATGAAAATAATAATAATAATAATAATAATAATAATAATAATAATAATAATGATATTTACAGAAGTTCGGGGGGGGGCGAGGATGTCAGTGGGCTTTACTGCCGTGCAATGGGGAAGGGCTGCCTATGGGGCTCGTCCTGCTTCAGAGCCTTATTTCAGGCTTTCTCTCAGGGATTAGCTCACAGCTTGGGGAGTGGCAGCAGGAGAAATTTATGGGGAGAAGAGAGAAACTCATCCTCCCCATCGCACCAAGTATCTGCCCTACCATGTTCAAACTCTTTATTATTATTATTATTTCATTAGGCAACAATTACTTGATTTTAAGCCCTCCTCAAAGCGGTTGGAAGGATAAACTCATCCATAAGAAAAACCAACAACAATCATTTAAAGCTTTTGAAAAGTTCAAATAACGATCGACTAAAAAAACAGATTAAAACTCGCGTCAACTTTCTAAACGTCTGGGTGGGCTCGTCTAAACAAAAATGTTTTTAGCAAGCGCCAAAAAGAGCACAGCAAAGGCGCCTGCTTGATATCAGGGGGCAGGGAGTTCCAAAGTGCACTTTTTTTACTTTTCATTTTTACAAATGCGGAACGGGTTTATGTGGCCCCTGTAAAGGTAAAGGGACTCCTGACCATTAGGTCCAGTCATGGCCGACTCTGGGGTTGTGGTGCTCATCTCGCTTTACTGGCCAAGGGAGCCGGCGTACAGCTTCCGGGTCATGTGGCCAGCATGACTAAGCTGCTTCTGGCGAACCAGAGCAGCGCACGGAAACGTCGTTTACCTTCCTGCCGGAGCGGTACCTATTTATCTACTTGCGCTTCATGCTTTCAAACTGCCCTTCTGCCATTGCTCTCCGCAGACGTACAACACCAACGCCCAGGTCCCAGATAGCGCGGGCACAGCCACGGCTTACCTGTGTGGGGTGAAGGCCAACGAGGGGACACTGGGGGTCAGTGCGGCTGTGACGAGGTCGCAGTGCAACACCACGGCGGGGAACGAGGTGACCTCTATCCTCAAATGGGCGAAGGAGGCAGGTGAGTGGGACAATGGGTCCAAAATCAGGGGTGTCCAGTGGCTCCTTCCAAGAGATAACTTTTACTGCCAGAGTTGGGTGGAAAGTTATTTATTTGTTTTAAAGCCACTTGCTGTTTGGAAGCAACCTTGTTTGTGTGCCCTCTGAATGCAAAAGTGAAGAGTTACTGGTGCTTTTCTGGGGGCAGGGATGTAGCTCAGGGACAGAGCCTCTGTTTTGCAGGCAGAAGGTTGCAGGTTCAATCTCGGGGGGGCTAGATTCCCAGAGAGCAGCTGCTTTTCAATGTCAGAGAAACCAATCCAGATGAGTCAGCGGCCTGACTTGTTCCAAGTCTGGGATTTTCCAGGGACAGTCCCGGATTTACAGAAGCCGTCCCGGTTTCTAATTTGATCCTGAAATGTCCCACTTTTCCTTAGGACGTCCCTATTATCATCAGAGAAATGTTGGCAGGAATGGAGTTACGCGACCCCGAGCCAAGGAGATAAGTAACTATACAGTGGTACCTTGGAAGTCGAACGGAATCCGTCCCGGAAGTCCGTTCGACTTCCAAAACGTTCGGAAACCAAGGCTCCTGCAGCCAACTGGAAGCCGTGTCAGACGTTCGGGTTCCAAAGTACGTTCACAAACCGGAACACTCACGTGTTCGGGAGCTAAAACGTTTGAGTTGCAAGGTGTTCGTCAACCAAGGTGCGACCGTACAATCTTCAGAAGACAGCCCTGTATAGGGAAGGTTTTTTTAATGTTTAAAGTTTTATCATGTTTTTATATAAGTTGGAAGCCTCCCAGAGTGGCTGGGACAACCCAGTTAGATGGATGACATATAAATATCATTGTTATTACGGCATAAAGATAAAGGGACCCCTGATCATTAGGTCCGGTCGTGACTGACTCTGGGGTTGCAGCGCTCATCTCGCTTTATTGGCCGAGGGAGCTGGCGTACAGCTTCCGGGTCATGTGGCCAGCATGACTAAGCCGCTTCTGGCGAACCAGAGCAGCGCATGGAAACGTCGTTTACCTTCCTGCAGGAGCGGTACCTATTTATCTACTTGCACTTTGACGTGCCTTCGAACTGCTAGGTTGGCAGGAGCAGGGACCGAGCAACGGGAGCTCACCCCGTCGCGGGGATTCGAACCGCCGACCTTCTGATCGGCAAGTCCTTGGCTCTGTGGTTTAACCCACAGCGCCACCCGCGTCCCTATTACGGCATAGGATGTCCCTATTTCGATCAGAGAAATGTTGGAGGTTATGTGTTCCTGTTTAAGCCAGCCCTTCCTTCTGAACCATGAGGAGTAGAATTTTGATATTTTTTTTTAAAGGAAGGACCATAGCTCAGTAGGAGGAGGGGCACAGTCCACAGTCTACATAAAGAGGCCTGGAAGATCACATCTGGTGATCTAAGGCATCCCCACTCCTGTAGACGTCCTAATAATAAATTTGGTTTATTACTCACCCTTCACCCTAAGGCCCCAGGGCAGGTCACAACAATTCAAAATGCTGCAGCAAGAGTAAAGCTCGCTGGTTGATAAGGCATTTTGAAAATCATGGGCTTTGAGAGATAAATGCTTGCTTATTATTCCGTTAACAGCATAATCAAGAGCAAGTACCTCCAAATTATGGTAAATGTGGCTTATTCCCAAGGGTACAGAAGATGGCAGCTTAGGCTTCGCTGTTATCTGTGCTTTTAAGACAAGGCCTGGCTTTTAGCAATATTTTTTAAAAAATATATTTGTTCAATATGGGGCTTCAGTGAAACGGTGCTGGAATTTTCCACTTTTCTACATGGGGGAAGCATTTTTATTTGCGGGTCGTTCTAGCTGAACATTCGGTTTTGCTCTCATTCTCGTGTGAAAATAGGTGGGCTTTATTTTAACCGCCAAGCAAAACTTTCCTCTTAAAACTTCACTTAGTAACAGATCGCAGATAGCTTTCTGGAAGGGTGTCAGAATACTTTAACCACAATAACTGCATTGTCCGGGACAAGAGCTGGACTTGAGACTGGTTTGATACTCAAGCAAAACAGAATATTAGTGTCCAAGTTTTCGCAGCATTGGAGAGAAGGGTTGTATTAAAAGCCCAGTGGCAAAGCACATCGATTTTCACATGGAAGGTACCTGGTTTAATCCCTAAAATTGCTTGATAGGGCTGGAAACAGCTATCTGGTTGTTACTAGCAGGTGGCGCTGTGGGTTAAACCACAGAGCCTAGGGCTTGCCAATCAGAAGGTCGGCGGTTCGAATCCCCACGACGGGATGAACTCCCGTTCCTCGGTCCCAGCTCCTGCCAACCTAGCAGTTCGAAAGCACGTCAAAGTGCAAGTAGATAAATAGGTACCACTCTGGCGGGAAGGTAAACGGCGTTTCCGTGTGCTGCTCTGGTTCACCAGAAGCGGCTTAGTCCTGCTGGCCACACGACCCGGAAGCTATACACCGGCTCCCTTCGCCAATAAAGCAAGATGAGCGCCGCAACCCCAGAGTCGGTCACGACTGGACCTAATGGTCAGGGGTCCCTTTACCTTTACCTTGCTTTAACCAGGATGGCTAAGCTTTGCCTTTGTGGCTGGAGGCAGCCGTGCTTCCAAATACCAGTTTCTGCTGGAAGCCACAGGAGGGGAGAAGAAGCCTCTTGTGCTCAGATGGGTCCTGTTTGTTGGTTTCTCCTTGGGGCAACTGGGTGACCTCTCTGGGATAAGCACACTGGACTCCATGAGCCATTGGACAGATCCAGCAGCCAGGCTCCCCATTCATTCTTAACAGGAAGGAGCATCTCCACCCCCATTGTTCTGCCCGGACACTGAGGTCCAGTGCCGAGGGCCTTCTGGTGGTTCCCCTGACAGGGAACCAGGCAGAGGGCCTTAGTAGTGGCACCCGCCCTGTGGAACGCCCTCCCACCAGATGTCAAAGAGAAAAACAACTACCAGACTTTTAGAAGACATCTGAAGGCAGCCCTCTTTAGGGAAGCTTTTAATGTTTAATAGGTTATTGTATTTTAATATTCTGTTGGGAGCCGCCCAGAGTGGCTGGGGAAACCCAGCCAGATGGGCGGGGTATAAATTATTATTGCTGTTGTTTAGTCGTTTAGTTGTGTCCGACTCTTCATGACCCCCTGGACCAGAGCTCGCCAGGCACTCCTGTCTTCCACTGCCTCCCGCAGTTTGGTCAAACTCATGCTGGTAGCTTCGAGAACACTGTCCAACCATCTCGTCCTCTGTCGTCCCCTTCTCCTTGTGCCCTCATCTTTCCCAACATCAGGGTCTTTTCCAGGGAGCCTTCTCTTCTCATGAGGTGGCCAAAGTCTTGGAGCCTCAGCTTCAGGATCTGTCCTTCCAGTGAGCACTCAGGGCTGATTTCCTTCAGAATGGATCGGTTTGATCTTCTTGCAGTCCATGGGACTCTCAAGAGTCTCCTCCAGCACCATAATTCAAAAGCATCAATTCTTCGGCGATCAGCCTTCTTTATGGTCCAGCTTATTATATTATTATAACAGTCTAAGGCAGGTTCCAGCACCCCTGGACTGCATCCCCTGGTAAGTACCAGGAGCAGCTGAGCAGTTACAAAAGGGCCCTGGATTGACCCATGGCCTCCTCAGGTGAGGCTGGGAACATCTCCTGCCTGAAATGAGCATAGCACAAGGTCTGAACATAGAATCATAGAGTTGGAAGGGACCCTGACGATCATCTATCAGTGTTTCCCAAACTTGGGTCTCCAGCTGTTTTCGGACTACAATTCCCATCACCCCTGACCAGTGGTCTTGCTAGCTAGGGATGATGGGAGTTGTAGTTCAAAAAAAAACCAGCTGGAGACCCATGCGGGGATCCAACTTGCAACCTCCGCGTTACATCTGTTCGTGATAGAAAATTTGTGTGATTATACATATATGAGAAAAATTCCACCAGGATATTTATAAAACGGGAAGAGCTAAGTCACGCTGCTCAAAGAAGCGGCCCTCTTTATCGTCGCCGCTGAAATGTTTTGCAGGAGCCAAAGGCTCTGATCCTTCCTGTTGTTGTTGTTTTTTTAAATGAATAAACAGATGGAAAATGCCAAGAAAACATTGCTTTTGAAAAATGCATTCTGTTGATGCTAAAAAAACCAATCAAACGTTTTGGACATGAGTCCATAGTTAAATGTCTGAAGAGGAACCCGTTTGATCGCTGTCCTTTCATGGCCCAGTTGGTTTGAGTGGCCTCGGTGGTCACACTGTGATTTTTGGGGTGTGGGCTGGAACAAAATCAGATCAAAGCCTGGCATTTGCAGGTGCCCACACTCGGAACCTCTCTGCCCACTTTTTCTCTCTTTCTCTTTTTTATAAAGCGATGCCAAACAGAGCGCCTCTTTCCATGGATCAGCTGGAAACCACGATTAAAAATAAACCCCCGGGTTCTCCATCGAAGGGGGTGTGTGCCCCCAGCTCCAATTACAAAGGAGGCTTGTGCCTGGCCTTGCCTTTATCCATGGTGCCCCCATGGGGCTGGTGTAGAGAGACGGTGGGGGAGAAGGAAGGAAGTGCGAAAAGCGAAGGGATGATCTGGAGGAGACACAGAGCGCAGTTGTTCTGCTTGTTCTCCGTGGGCTCTGAGGGACAGGCGAGGAGAGCCAAAAATCACTCTCGGCGAGATGATTAACTCCGCAGAGCGGAACAATGTTTAACCGGCTGTGTCGATAGACAGAATAATGTGTTTTCAGCAGCACGGTTTGACCCCGCTGCATGCCCAAGATGTGAGAGGGGTCATTTAGCTTGGGAGAAGAGGGGAGGGAGTTTGGTGGCGTCTCGCCCAGAAGGTATTTTTTTTTTTTGCGCTTGGCTCTAAAGCATCCCCCAGGCTGTTGCCAGCGGCACGCAGCTTCTGTCCCCGCTGAGTTTTGCCAAAGTTCATGCTGTCGGCCCTGGAAAGCCTCGGCCTCCAGGCCTCTGGGATGAAGTGCGTATCTTTGCCTTGGCTTCTCTGACTCCTTCGCTTCTCTGGTCCCAGGCAAATCTGTGGGCATCGTCACGACAACGCGGGTCAATCATGCCACACCGAGTGCGGCCTATGCGCACTCTGCCGACCGGGACTGGTACTCCGACAACGAGATGCCCCCTGAGGCCATCCAGCAGGGCTGCAAAGACATCGCACACCAGCTTTTCGAAAACATCCCAGACATTGAGGTGAGCGCAGGGCAGCTGAGAACAGCTGCGGGGCGGTTTTAATATAAGAGGGGAAGAAGGGCAATGAAGATTGGACAGGGCGGAGGGGACCTGGATAGCTCCGTTGGTTAGAGCATGGTTCTGATAACTCCAAGGTTGCAGGTTTGATCCCCATATGGGAAAGCTGCGTATTCCTGAATTGCAGGGGATTGGATCCTTAGCAGTGCTTTTTTGGGGGGGGACATGGGGGTACGCATACCCCTAAACATTTTGTGAATCTAAGTTTGGCCTCATTGAGGGGCAGCATTTCAATATGAGTAGGAAAATGAGTAGGAAAATAGGGTTTGCTGATTAGAAGGTCGGCGGTTCGAATCCCTGTGACGGGGTGAGCTCCCATTGCTCGGTCCCTGCTCCTGCCAACCTAACAGTTCGAAAGCACAAAGTGCAAGTAGATAAATAGGTACCACTCTGGCAGGAAGGTAAACGCCGTTCCCGTGCGCTGCTCTGGTTCGCCAGAAGTGACTTAGTCATGCTGGCCACATGACCCGGAAGCTGTACACCTCGGCCAATAAAGCGAGATGAGTGCACAACCTAGAGTCGGCCACAACTGGAACTAACGGTCAGGGGTCCCTTTACCTTTACCTTTTTATGAAAATGAGAGTACACCTAAACATTTTTAATTTTTCTTTTTAGAAAAAAAGCACTGATCCTCAGGGTCCTTCTAGAATTCTGTGGACACCAAAAAGCGGGGAATATAAATGAAATCGCAGCGTATTTGGGGTGATTCTATCTTTCTTTGATGAGCCAATGTAGTGGTTAGAGTGAAGGTCAGCAAACATTTTCAGCAGGGGGCTGTCCCACTGTCCCTCAGACCTTGGGGGGGGGGGCTGGAGAGAGAAAAAAGAACGAATTCCTATGCCCCACAAATAACCCAGAGATGCATTTGAAATAAAAGGACACATTCTACTCATGTAAAAACATGCTGATTCCCCGACTGTCTGAGGGCCAGATTTAGAAGGCGAATGGGCTGCATCCGGCCCCTGGACCTTAGTTTGGGTTAGAGTAATAGAATCCTAGAATTGTTGAATTCGATGGGACCCCCTAGGGGTCATCTAGTCCAACCCCCTTCAACGCAGGGATCTCAGCTAAAGCATCCATGGCAGATGGCCGTCCAACCTATGCTTTAAAAACCTCCAAGGCCATCACCTTCCGAGGGAGGCCATGCTACTGTCAAACGGCTCTTAATGCCGGGAAGTTGACCCTTTCTTGTAACGTGAAGCTGTCGGTTCGAGTCCTACCCTCCAGAGCAGGAGACAACAATCTCGCTCCATGTGACAACCTGTCAGATATTTGAAGAAGGCTCTCCTATCTCCTCTCAGTCTCCTCTTCTCCAGACTAAACATCCCCAGCTCCCTCAAACGTTCCTCATAAGGCTTGGTTTCCGAACCCTCCACCATCCTGATCTCTTCCCCCTCAGATGTGGAGCTCCCTGGGTGAGACCTTGGGCCAGTCCCTGCCTCTCAGCCTAACCTACCTCACAGGATGGCTGTTGCGGGGATTAAACAAGGAGAGGGAGAACGATATACAGTCATACCTCATGTTACGTTTGCTTCATGTTACGTTTTTTCAGGTTGCGTCCCGCGGTGACCTGGAGGTACCGGAAAGGGTTGCTTCCGGGTTTCACTGCTCACGCATGCGCAGTAGCGCTAAATCATGCTTCATGCATGCGCACAAGCACCAAATCACACCGCTCACCTGCGCAGATACGGTGCTTCAGGTTGCAGGCTTTTCATGTTGCGAACGGGTCTGCGGAACGGATCCCGTTCGCAACCAGAGGTACCACTGTACACCACTTGGAGCTCTTTGGGGGGGAAGACAGGATGGAAATGCAGCAAATGAAGGAATTTAGGCCCTTGGAATAATAATAATAATAATAATAATAATAATAATAATAATAATAATAATAATTTTATTATTTATACCCCACCTATCTGGCTGGGTTTTCCCAGTCCTGTCCCCAGGGCCCACCCCTCAATGGTCTTCCCCCTGAATGTTTTTGCCTGACTGGTACCTGTCCCTGGACTCAGATAATGCCTCTTGCCTGCATGAATGAAGGCCAGAGAGGGGTGCGTGGAAACTAGCCTACTGCGCGAAGGGAAAAATTCACATCAATTGCTCCACCTGCTTTGCCCCATCCCTGGCATGTGCCACCCCCCCCCCAGAAGGCAAAGCAGCCCTTGGGGCTGCTAAAGGCTTCCCACCCCTGAAATGAGCGGTCCATTTAGCTCCCAGCTCTGTCTCCTGTGACTGCAGAACAGCTCAGGCTTTGCCACAAGCCTAATAATTATTCTACTTTGTGCAAAATGTACTGTGCCGTGTGTGGAATGCCACGGCCCTTCCTCGGGCGTTACTCTCGCTCTCTGGTTTCGGCAGCAAGCAGTTATTTCGGAGAGCAAGGTGGGTGGATTCGAGAGGGACACAAAAGGGAGGATCCAGCTCTGGGTGGATTTATTGCTTTTTTCAGTCCTGTTCCAAGGACATCAGGGCAACCAAAAATGGCCTCCCTAACCCCATGTTATCCTCAGGCTGAATTCAGGGGTCACATGACCTCGTGGGAAACCTTTCCAGGGTCACATGACAGTGGTGCATAAGTGGGTGGAGCAATAGATGTGAATCTTACATTTGCACCCTTTTTGGTTTGTGCATGGATGAGAAGCTCCCTAATGCGTACTTCTCGAAGCAATATTTGAAGTACAGCAGTCCTTCAAAACTCACACTTCTCCAGATTTTGCAAGGCACTTCTACAACCAAACAATATGCACAATGATGCCTGTATTTGGGGGGAAATAAGAAACAAAATGCATCATATTCTGGGGAAATTGCTTGCAGAACTGTGTTTATGATGATGATGATGATTATACTGATGAATTTTCACAAAGATCGAAACAACAACAGCTCAAATTGCTGTGGAGATGTGGAGATCTGAATTGAAGACTGGAAAATTTAGAAAGCCAGGGAACCGGAAAATTGACAGAATATTTAATCCCTGCCCCCAGCTCCCCTCAGATCTTTTATTTGGGGTGGGGGTGGGGAAGCTGCTCCCTGCCTTCTTTCTCTCAGTGCTTCATGGTGCATAGAACATATACAAATTGAAATCGGTTAAAGCATGAGGACTTTTACAGCAACAACAAAAATCTTTCTTTTTTAAAAGGAAACACCTTAAATTAGAGATTGTGGGGTGAATTACCATCTAAAGACTTGGCTGGGTCTTGGGAGAAAAACCCCTCTGTCTGTTTGTCTTGCAATGAGCTAAAAAAATGGGTGGTATGAATGAAACCGAATCACCCATCCCACAACATTCACAGAAAAACCTCCTGTTTCTTTCAGGCAAATGTGGTTCTTTCTTCTTCTTCCTCCTCCTCCTCCTCCTCCTCTTCTTCTTCTTGCCTTGCCTTGCCTTGCAACTTTCTTTTCAAATCTTGGAAGTTAAACCAAGAAGCAGTTTGTCTCCCTGTGAGTCACAATGTTTCCTTGGTTGTGCATAAAGGATCATATTTCTGCCCTTGAACCCTGCTCTTGTGGAAGATACACCATTGCTGTCCTGATTTGGTTCCCTTTTATTGAAAGCTAAAATCTCTAGCCCAGATGGCTGAACAGAGGGGTGGGCTGTACAAAAGTTGAGGAATCAGGTGACAGCCCTATGTTTTATCAATTGCACAGATATTTCATCTGGAAGGGGGATGGGAAAGGAATTTGGTTCGGGATCTGTACTTCCTGAAAGAATAAACACACCTAATCTCAGCTACTCTTCAAAAGCCCTTCTCTGAATTTTGCAATGCCAAATGATCCTGCTGGATAAAAGTTTATATTGAAGGGAAATGCATTAGTGGAAAGGACATACCAAAATCTGCTGGCAAACATTAGGGGTAATTGCATGGGGGGAAAGTGTAGCCTAGGAGAAATTTGCATTCGGATACTGGCAAAATTTCCTGGGGACGTTAACGAAAAACTGCAAAGCGGTGTGAGAATGTGGAGAAGTGGAGATTGGAAAAACGAGGAAAACCCCAAATGGGTAACTTCATCTATTCCTTGCCTGGAACAACAGCCAGGCTCTTGGCTGGCTGAGAAGGATAGGCCGAGGTTAGAAGCTTTTGGCGTTTCCCAAGCAGCTGATTTAACTATGCAGATGAGCTCAAAGAAAGCTTTCAGTGCTGCGAGTGGAAAAGTTGTGCGAATCGGTGGCTCTGAGGGGGGCGAGAGGGGAGGCCCTTGAGAATGCAACCCAAGAAAGTCTCCGGCAGTGCAGACCCTTCCTCCTCCTCCTTCATTCCGGACCAGAGAGCCTGAATTGTGTCTCTGTTTCCCACAACAGCTGTTCTCGCCCTCTGCCTTGCAACCCAAAGAGGCGAGAGAAAGCGAGAGAGCAGGGTGGCCTCTTCCAGCCACTGCCTGCACCTGGCACTTGGGCAACGGGCCCCTGTTGCTATTCAGGCCCACTCTCTCGAGGACCCAGCCAGCAGCCCCCACCTCCCCGGCCCGTTTCCCCCAAACGCAGGAAGCTGGCAAGGGCGAGAGAGAGTGCCAGGAGGCCAGAGGGCAGCTCTCTGCAGATGCAATTCCGCGTTCAGGGCAAAGAGAAGCTTGAAAGATGCGCCGTGGTGCTGTGCGTTAATCTTTTATCTGGGCCATTGTAGCAGAGCGCATCGGTTGCATCGTCACAGCAGGGCACCCATTGCCAGCTGGCACAGCTTGCCCAAAAGCACAATCAATGCCTATTGTCTCAGGCAGTGGGTACAGCAGGAGAGGACACAGCTCCCCCTGGTGGTGGAATGAGGCCAGCAGCGCCTAGAGGCGAGGCTGATGTCTCTGTGGACCGATGTTCACACAGGAGGTTCTGCGGGCAGCAATGGAGGCGTTGGATGATGGGCTGTAGCTGGGCACCCATATGGAGAAGAGGAGGTTAAGGGGTGATATGATAGCCATGTTCAAATATATAAAAGGATGTCATATAGAGGAGGGAGAAAGGTTGTTTTCTGCTGCTCCAGAGAAGCGGACACGGAGCAATGGATCCAAACTACAAGAAAGAAGATTCCACCTAAACATTAGGAAGAACTTCCTGACAGTAAGAGCTGTTTGACAGTGGAATTTGCTGCCAAGGAGTGTGGTGGAGTCTCCTATTTTGGAGGTCTTTAAGCAGAGGCTTGACAACCATATGTCAGGAGTGCTCTGATGGTGTTTCCTGCTTGGCAGGGGGTTGGACTCGATGGCCCTTGTGGTCTCTTCCAACTCTATGATTCTATGATTCTATGATTCTATGGTGCCTTATGTGGCTGGTCTGGTCTGCAATGCAGGAATCTTAACTAAAGCCAGTGTGGTGTAGTGGTTAAGAGCGGTAGTCTTGTAATCTGGTGAATCAGGTTCGATTCCCCGCTCCTCCACATTCAGCTGCTGGGTGACCTTGGGCCAGTCACACTTCTCTGAAGTCTCTCAGCCCCACTCACCTCACAGAGTGTTTGTTGTGGGGGAGGAAGGGAAAGGAGATTGTTAGCCGCTTTGAGACTCCTGAAGGGGAGTGAAAGGCGGGATATCAAATCCAAACTCTTCTTCTCTTCTTCTAAAGTGTCCATGGCTATCTTAAAAACCTCAAAGAAAGGGGAGTCCATAACCTCCCGAAGGAGACCGTTCCCACTTAGTCAGAATCTCTTTTCTTGTAATAAAATAATAATAATAATAATAATAATAATAATAATAATAATAATAATAATAATGATGATGTTATTTATACCTCGCCCATCTGGCTAGGTTTCCCCAGCCACTCTGGGGAACAAAGTATTAAAATACAGTAGTCTGTTAAACATTAAAAGCTTCCCTAAACAGGGCTGCCTTCAGATGTCTTCTAAAAGTCTGGTAGTTGTTCTTCTCTTTGACATCTGATGGGAGGGCGTTCCACAGGGCAGGTGCCACTACCGAGAAGGCCCTCTGCCTGGTTCCCTGTAGCTTTGCTTCTTGCACTGAGGGAACTGTCAGAAGGCCCTCGGTGCTGGACCTCAGTGTTCGTGCTGAACGATGGGGGTGGAGACGCTCCTTCAGGTATACTGGACCAAGGCAGTTTAGGGCTTTCAAGGTCAGCACCAACACTTTGAATTGTGCTTGGAAACGTACTGGGAGCCAATGTAGGTCTTTGGAGCCATTAGTTTGAGTCCTACCCTTCAGAGCAGGAGAAAACAAGCTTGTTCCCTCTTCCACGTGACAGCCATTGAAAGGCAGAGCATAGTCGCCAAGAGGTGGATTTAGTGGAACGCGACCAGTTTGATTGCATCGGGTGCAGAGCCTTTGGTGCACTACAGCTATGATGTAGAATGGAAGGGTTGAGGCAGGGTGGGGGCACTGCTGAAATTTGAGACCCCAAGCTCTGCCATTGTCAAAGGCCTTCTCTTCCTCCATGAATTTGTCTAATCCTCTTTTAAAGTCATCCTACTGTGTGGTCATCACTGCAGCAGGGAGTTCCATAGTTTAACCATGCACTGCATGAAGTTCTTTCTTTTATCGGTCTTCAGTCTTCCAGCATCCAGCTTCTTTGGATAGCCACGAGTTCTAGTGCTGCTCTCTGTGCCGCTCATAATTGTACAGTGGTACCTCGGGTTACATACGCTTCAGGTTACATACGCTTCAGGTTACAGACTCCGCTAACCCAGAAATAGTGCTTCAGGTTAAGAACTTTGCTTCAAGATGAGAACAGTGATTGTGCTCTGGTGGCGCGGCAGCAGCGGGAGGCCCCATTAGTTAGAGTGGTGCTTCAGGTTAAGAACAGTTTCAGGTTAAGAACGGACCTCCGGAACAAATTAAGTACTTAACCTGAGGTACCACTGTATAAACTTTCCTGTTGCCTCTGACTTGCCTTTTCTCTAAACTTTTGCTCCCCAACAGCTCGTAATTCAGAGGTTTCAGGAACACGAGTGACGCTGTGGTCTAAACCAGTGTTTTTCAACCTTTTTTGGGCAAAGGCACACTTGTTTCATGAAAAAAATCACGAGGCACACCACCACTGTGTGCGGACAGGGAGATGTCAGAGCCCCGCTGCTCTCTATGGGGAATCGGATGAGAGCGGACCGCCTGTCCGCTCTCATCCGATCCCATCCGATCTGATCCCCACCCAGGACGGATGGAAAATAGGGTGGACACAGTCCGGCACCCACCTAGTGGGCGAAAAATTGACATTTTTATTTTTTAAAAAATCTTTCGAATTTTTCAATTTTTCCCACGGCACACCAGGCAACATCTCGCGGCACACTAGTGTGCCGCGGAACAGTGGTTGAAAAACACTGGTCTAAACCACTGAGCCTCTTGGGCTTGCTGATTGGAAGGTGCAGGCATAGGCAAACTCGGCCCTCCAGATGTTTTGGGACTACAACTCCCATCATCCCTGACCACTGATCCTGTTAGCTAGGGATGATGGGAGTTGTAGTCCCAAAACATCTGGAGGGCCGAGTTTGCCTATGCTTGATTCAGAGGTACCCTTTGCCTCTGCCACACCTGATGAAGCAACCGCCAGACATCTTTTAAAGACACAAGCTTTCGTCTTAACTTCCCTGCCTGAAACCCTGGGGAATCCACTACTGCTGGTCAGTGTAGACAACACTGAAGGGTCTGACTCAGTATAATGCAGAGCCTTTTGGGTTTTTTAAACTCTTCAGCCTTTAAAAGTAATCAATATACAATCAGGGTCTTCCTAGTGCCCATGAACCTGGTGGCATGGCATTTTGCGGATGAAGAAACAGGGCTTTTTCCACGCTCCTCGGAGGACTTTAATCTAACAAACGCAGAATAAAATATATACCCCCAGGGCAAAAAATTTCCAGCTGAAGCAGGAGAGAAAAAGAGAGAGAGAAAGGGAGAGAGTTAGGGGGAGGAGAGGCCTGTTTCAATGTGGTGCTGGCCGCTCGCTGTGGCATTCATTCCTCTGGGTGAAGAGGCGTTTTGCAGTGCGCAGGCAAAGGAAGCCAGTTATTAGAAGCCACTAATGTTATGCAAGCACATGGGGGCTCCTGGCTGAGCCAGGCAGCTCAGAAACTCAGCTGGCTTCCCATTCCCAGTTTTCTGAGGCCTTGCCATGGAATTAGATTTCTCACCGGGCAAAACCATGCGCTCTCCTGGCAGGTTGCGGAAGGTGCTGGGTCCCTGTGCGGCTGGTGGAGGAGGAAGGGCAGCAGCGAGGCACGAGTGCAAACCGTAGATTCGTGCAAGAGAGGTGCTGGGGCCCAGAAGATTGGGCAAGGCCAGGGGCCTGGTGCCAGCCGCACCCTGCCACAAACCCCACAGAATGCTCTCCCCCCACCACAAAGGTCTGGCTAAGCCAGGCATGGCCTCGCATTCCTGCTGCCTGCGGGCGCCTTGAGTCCTGCTGGGTGCCCTCCAAACAGCCCTGGCCCAGGAACAGCCGGCAATGCCAGGGGAGATGTTAGCTTGGTTGCAGCAGCCGTGGCAGTGCAAACAGGCGGCCACAACGGCCCCAGCCACCCCGTGGTTTGAGCGACAGAGGTCAGTCTCCGGGCTCCTTTCACCGCTCGCATCGTCCGATGGAACCCGGCACCGCATTCCCCCCCCGGGGTAAATAAATAGGGGTGGGTGTGTCTCTCTACTTCAAATAAACCCACGGCAAAAATAAAGCAAAAAGCTGAACCTGTTATTTAAGCAGCTTAATATGTCCATTTTTTTTTAAAAAAGAGAGAAGATAATAATTTTAACTTTCTTCTGCAATAATTACATGTTGGGCGAGCCAATTCTGTTGGGTGTGTAATTAAATATTCCCCTTCAAATCTCTTCCCCCCCCCACCCCACAACCTGGCCCAGTTCTGCTGCACTGGATGATTCACCTTCTAAGACCCTACATCGGAGGAGGAGGAGGTTGGAGTGCCAGCAAAGAAGCGTAATTGTGGTCAAATAAACAGGCTCTCCGTCGCAGGCCTTCTCAGATGGAGCCCAGCTGAATTAAGCTCCTATTGGGCTGGGCAGAGAGCCTGCAAAGGACAGATTGCAGGAAGAGAGACGGCCGGGAAGCATTTCTTTTAAACCTGCAGAGGTTTATGAACCAGATGTAGGACTTTCCTTAGATGTAGGACTTTCCTTCCCTTTCAAAATGTCTCTAGTGCATAGCTGTCAACCGTCCCTTATTTGGCAGGAAACTCCCTTATCCTCCTTATTGATGATGTCCCTTAAATTTCCCGGGTTTCAAAGGAAGCAGCTCCTCTCCCTCCCTCCCTGCCGGCCAGGGAGGAGGGAGGCTCCAACCGTGTTGCTTGGCTGCCCGGCCCACCCCCCTCCGGCCTCCTCTCACCAGCCTCAGCCCCTGGGAACCCCTCACTGCTGGGACTGGCGGGAGCCTTGGGCCCTTCCGCCGCCATCCTCCTTGAGGCCGCCGAACCGAGTGTCTCTGTCTAGGGCCTCCCCTCTGCCCACCGCCACTGCCGCCGCTCCCACTAGGCCGTACTGCGGCTGCACCACTGAAGGACCTGGATGAGATGGGCAGCCTGGCGCGGTCTATGAATTGCTGAGGAGCCTTGAGAGGAGAGCGAGGGCAACCATAGAGAAAGCAGTTCAGAGAGAGGAGGAAGAGGAGGAGGTGTGGGCAGGTGTTCCAAGGGCTAACCATAGAGGGGGAAAGTGGAGGAAGGACCACAAGCGCTTCTCCCATAGATTTGTTGTGGTAGACTAGCATAGATGGTCTGATCTGCGGGTTTACTTCGGGCGCTATTCCCCCCCCTTCCTCCCGCCCCGCCTGATGGAACTGAGAGCTGCAGATGGAGCACGAGAGAAAAGATACAGAACTGCAGCAGCATCTTCGTAGCTTGGACTTCGTTTTGCGTGAAAAGTGGTTGCTGCTTGTAGTTATTTAATTGCAGTGTTTCATCAGCTGGTGTCTTGAGCAGCAACCTCTGGAAATGAAGGGCTAAAAACCAGCGCTGCTCTCCAAAATTATCTGGTCCCTTTTCATAGAATCATAGAATCATAGAGTTGGAAGAGACCACAAGGGCCATCGAGTCCAACCCCCTGCCAAGCAGGAAACACCACCAGAGCACTCCTGACATATGGTTGTCAAGCCTCTGCTTAAAGACCTCCAAAGCAGGAGACTCCACCACACTCCTTGGCAGCAAATTCCACTGTCGAACAGCTCTTACTGTCAGGAAGTTCTTCCTAATGTTTAGGTGGAATCTTCTTTCTTGTAGTTTGGATCCATTGCTCCGTGTCCGCTTCTCTGGAGCAGCAGAAAACAACCTTTCTCCCTCCTCTATGTGACATCCTTTTATATATTTGAACATGGCTATCATATCACCCCTTAACCTCCTCTTCTCCAGGCTAAACATGCCCAGCTCCCTTAGCCGTTCCTCACAAGGCATCGTTTCCAGGCCTTTGACCATTTTGGTTGCCCTCCTCTGGACACGTTCCAGTTTGTCATTGTCAATTTTAACTTCGTAGTTCAGCTGGTTGACTAAAATCCCTTATTTTTGCTGCTGATCCCTTATTTTCGAGGCTGCTGGTCCCTTATTTTCAAATCTGTAAGTTGACAGCTATGCTCTCGTGCCTGCTCAGCACTTCCCTTCTTGGGCCAAGCTTTCTATTAACATTCTAACACTCCACCTGAGGCCCCTTTTTTTATTCTGTCTGAACCGGTGCAAAGAGGGAAACTGAGCAGAATGAGAGAGGAGATTCTTTGAAACCTCGTTTTGGGAGGTTTGTTTGTCCAGGTCTTACAGCCACAATTCCTGCAGCTGTCCCACAAAACTGGAGCCGAGGTGTTCTCGTTCGCCCCAGAGCCAAAGTGGCATGATAAAATGTCCAGAACATGGAAAGGTCCTTAGATACACCCTGCTGAGTCAGACGGTGTTCTGTTTACACTGGAACAAACTGTCCGCCTTGACTTGCATCCCCAGTTGCTTGCCTGCCTTATCGCGGGAGACCACCGGGCACTGCAGTAGACACAGTGCCAGCACTGGGCAGGACGCAGATGCTCAAAGTTGCACAGTTGCCCATCAGGCTCAGGACCTGCTGCTCTGGCCGGCAGCAGCTTTGCAGGGTCTTGGGCAGAGAAGCAGCACTGCAGCTAGGGACACAGGTGGCGCTGTGGTCTAAACCACTGAGCCTCTTGGGCTTGCCGATCGGAAGGTCAGCGGTTCAAATCCACGCGATGGGGTGAGCTCCCGTTGCTCTGTCCCAGCTCCTGCCAACCTAGCAGTTCAAAAGCACACCAGTGCAAGTAGATAAATAGGTACCGCTGCGGCGGGAAAGTAAATGGCGTTTCCGTGCGCTCTGGTTCCTGTCATGGTGTCCCATTGTGCCAGAAGCAATTTAGTCATGCTGGCTGCATGACCTGGAAAGCTGTCTGTGGACAAACGCCGGCTCCCTTGGCCTGAAAGCAAGGGAACCCCAAAGTCGCCTTTGACTGGACTTAACCGTCCAGGGGTCATTTACCTCTTCTTCTTTTTTTAAACCTGCTCTGTAACTCTCTGCCAGGGATTGAACCTGATGCAACACGTTGGCGACTAATACACACACAATAATTACCAAAATAATTATACAATCTTTACCAATCTTCTGAGAAAAATACAAAACCTTGTGTAAAGCCTAAAAAGATAAAGAAAACAAAAGCATTTGAAAAACCCATTGAAACCAGACATTATAAGTTCATCTTAGGTTGGGTAGTTCGTAAGTCTCTGTGGCTTTGCACAAAGGTTTTGTGTTTTTCTCAGAAGGTTGATAAAGAATGTATAATTATTTTGGTAATTCTTGTGTGTATATTAGTCGCCAACGTGTTTCATGAGTTGTACTACTTCTATCAACAGCACAAGTTGCATTTTTCTAGGGATTGAACCTGAGGCTTTCCTGCCTGAGACACACATGTCTCACCACTGGCCTGTGGCCCTGCACCAAAGCCTTGCCCAGTCAGGAGGCAGGGTGGCCTTGGCTCAGTCACTGGTATCCTTTTTCTCAGCTGAGCACATCGTCCTCTTCCAACTGCAGCCTCAAGCTTTGCAAGCCGCTCTGAAAGTCTTTTCGACCCAAGCGGTACTGTGATGCCCATGCTCACATTGCCTGCCAGGTAGAAACAGACGCCTTTCCTTGCCTCCTGCTCAGGTGATCATGGGAGGAGGTCGGAAGTACATGTTCCCCAAGAACACCAGCGATGTGGAATATCCGAACGAGGAGAAGTTCAGGGGGACTCGGCTGGATGGCAGGAACCTCATTGAGGCATGGAGGAAGACAAAACCAAAAGATAAGGTAATTGGGACATTTTTGTAACCCTCCCGGTGAAGTCTGGGGTGGCGATTATGATCGCAATGGTGTTCCACCCCGCCCCAATCTCCGAGCAGCCAGGGGCTTTCCCAGAGTTTGATTTCCTTGGGGTGAAGGTTGGCAGAGGCTGCGGTGTCTTTAGAATATAGGGTTTGATTCACACAAATATCCAACCTGACCATGAGATGCTCACGGCATTGACACTCCAACAGATCTTGCATCTCCATCAGTCGCTGCTTGGGCTCCTGCACAGAGCAAGCAGGTCTTTGGGCTTCCAGCTTCCAGCCTGCTTCCAGCTCAGCTCTCTGGCTCATGTTCTCCTACCTAGCAGCGAGGAGAGTGGGGTCCACGGGCCTGGAGGGAACCATCCCTCAGTTGTAGCTCTTGTGGCTCATTCTTTTGGGATGCTAATCAGGACACTTATATGGCCAGCTAAGGTCAATGTCTTACAAAGAAATCTGTCTAACCAGTTCAGCAACAGAATCTTCTCTTAGATCCTAACCCTCACTGGGTATAGGACCCCATGGGATGCAGGTGGCGCTGTGGTCTAAACCACTGAGCCCCTTGGGCTTGCTGATCAGAAGGTCGACGGTTCGAATCCCCGTGATGGGGTGAGCTCCCGTTGCTCTTTCCCAGCTCCTGCCAACCTAGCAATTCGAAAACATGCCAGTGCAAGTAGATAAATAGGTACCGCTGCGGCGGGAAGATAAACAGTGTTTCCGTGTGCTCTGGTCGCGGTGTTCTGTTGCACCAGAAGCGGTTTGGTCATGCTAGCCACATGACCCTGAAAACTGTCTGTGGACAAACGCCGGCTCCCTCAGCCTGAAAAGCAAGATTTGAGTGCTGCAACCCCATAGTCGCCTTTGACTGGACTTAACCGTCCAGGGGTCCTTTACCTTTTTTTACTTTTTATAGGACCCCAAGAACTGGAAAGGATCACCCAGACTGATCCCCCCAAACCCACAACAATAATGACAATCCCAGTTGGGGATCTGTTTGGTCCCACTTCTCCTCCTGGTCGTCCTCACACTCTACTATAGTCATGAAAACAAGCCCAGTGGCCTTGATGAGAGGGGCCCAATCCATACAACCCCTTGGAAGTACTGCTATTGCACCTCATCACCGCACCAGTTTAGTAGACCACCACCAAAGGTGCTCCTCAGTGGCAAATTGATTCCTCTCTCTCTCTCTCTCTCTCTCTCTCTCTCTCTCTCTCTCTCTCTCTCTCTCTCTTTCCCCCAGAACGCCTTTTATGTGTGGAATCGGACAGAACTGATGAAGCTTGACCTGAACAAGGTGGACTATTTAATGGGTGAGTTTCTAGTTCATGAGGGTTGATCCGGAATTTTGGATTGAGTTGTCAGCAATGGGCTGATGGCACTCAGCTCTATTTCTCCTTTACATCTGCAGGTGAGGCAGTGGAAGTGCTGGACCACTGCCTTGCCTCAGTAATGGACTGGATGAGAGCCAACAAACTGGAGCTCAATCCAGATAAGACAGAGGCAATCTTAGTGGGCGGTTCCCTAGACCAAATAGATTGGAGGCTGCCTGCTCTTGAGGGAGTTACACTTCCTCTGAAGGAGTGGGTATGTAGCTTGGGGGTCCTCCTGGATCCTTTGCTGTCGCTCGAGGCTCAGGTGGCCTCAGTGGTCCTGAGTGCCTTCCATCAGCTTCAGCTGGTGGCCCAGCTGTGCCCCTATCTGGACAGAGACAACCTAACTACTGTTGTCTATGCGTTGGTAACTGTTAGAATTCCTGCTCCATGATTGCAGTCATGGGATTGTTGTCTATCACATGACGGTATACGTTTTGACTCCACAGAGTGGAAAGTGATGGAGCCAGGATGCTTGTGTTACTGAGTTCCGTGAAGTGGGACTATTGTCCTTTGTTCTTTCTTTTTGCTGTCTGATGCTAGAGAGAGAGGGAGCCATGTTGCAGTGCTCCGTGTGTGTTTATATGTAAATAAAGTAGATTAGCCAAAATGCTGAGTTGCTGAGGTCTGTTACGCAAGCTGCGCAAACTCTGCAGATCCCTAAATGTGCTGATGTCTGTTGGCATCGGTCGCTGTGATGTTCGGGCTGAAGAAAGCTTCTGCAGCCCCCAAACAATTGACTAGGAGGGTTAGATTACTGCAATACATGGGGCTGCCTCTCAAGATGGCTCAGAAACTTCAGCTGGTACAGAATTTGGCAGCTGGGTTGCCATGGCAAGGCAGTTTGAGCATATTGCACTGGCTGCCAATTAGTTTCTGGGCCCAATTCAAAGTGCTGGTTTTTACCTATAAGCCCTTAAACGGCTCAGGACTGCAATATCTCAGAGACCTCCTCACCCCATATAAACCAACTTGAACTCTGTGTCCATCATTTGAGGTCCTTCTTCATGTGCCTCCTCCATGCGAGGTCCCGAGGGTGGCAACACAAGAAAGGGCCTTATCTGCGGTGGCTCCCTGTCTGTGGAATTCTCTCCCCAAGGAGGCTCACCTGACACCTTCATTATACACCTTTAGGCGCCAGGCAAAAACGTTCCTCTTCAACCAGGCCTTTGGCTGATTAACAGCCAATGCCCTTTTTTTACATGTGTTGTGGGAGGGGGAGATTATTGGTTTGTTTTCGTTCTTATTTTTATTATGTCTTTTGTGTTTTTTTAATGTTGTGAACCACCCTGAGATCCACTGATGAAGGGTGGTACACAAAGTTAATAAAAAATAATATTAGGCAACATGTGTGCCTGAAACACCCTTAGCATCTGCTGCCTGAAGCAGCCAGCTGACTCTGCCCAATGTTAGAGCCGGCCCTGACTAGGACGGCTGCATGCTAGGCCAGTGTTGTGGAGCAATGCAAACATGTAATACACAGACAAAAACATTATTTAAGTGAGATCAGGGACTCGAATGGAGCATGAGCGTTAACGAGGCTGTCACTCACACCTCTGGCTTTCGTCCGCAGGCCTCTTTGAGCCGATTGACCTGGTGTACGAGCTGAACAGGAACAACGAGACAGACCCTTCTCTGACGGAAATGGTGGAGGTGGCCCTCAAAATCCTCCAGAAGAACCCTCTTGGGTTCTTCCTTCTAGTAGAAGGTGAGAGGAGGAAGAAGGTGTGGAGAAGGCAAGGGACCATCGTAGGAGGGACCACTGTTCCTGCATGATGATTCAAAGGCCGGTTTTCAGCAATTGTGGAGGGTGACAGCAGAACTAGATGGGCCATAGGCCTGATCCAGCACACCCTTCTTATGTTCTTAAAGCACCAAAGGAATAAAGAAACCCCTGGTTCATATATAACACAACACCGTGGATTCTTTTAAGCCACTGTTGGTTTAGCAAGCCATGAGTTGCCCCACAGACAAACAAACCATGGTTTGCTTCTTCAAAGTATGGTTTGCTTTCTAGCTGCTCTTGCTCTCGTGCCTTTGTCGCTCTGTGAGCATCTCGAGTGGGGTTGCCAAGCAAACCGTGGCCAAGTTCACACATAACACCAAACCATGGTTGAAACAAACTGGATTCTGACTGTGGTCTGTTGGTGGTAAAACAACAACATATGAAACAGGTTAAGGACCGCTTGTCTCTGATTTTGGTTTCTGGTGGCTGGTTTTCTTAGATTTGTTTCATATTGATGGTTTTATGGAAGATGTTTGTATGAATTTGTGTACCCTAACATATTGTTATGTACTGCCCTGGGAATTTCAGAATCCAGATTCTGAAGGGCAGAGTACAAATTCAATTTTAGTAATGATGATAATAATGATAATATTTGAGTGTTGGTGGGCTCTCCTTCGCTGGAGATATTTAAGCGGAGATTTGATGGCCCCCCTGCCAGGGATTCTTCAGCTGCAATTCTTGCATTGTAGGGGTTGGGACTAGAGGACAATTGGGGCACCCCTTACAGTTTTCTGATTCTAATAATACCTTCCGCAGGAGGCAGGATTGACCATGGACACCACGAAGGAAAAGCAAAGCAGGCTTTGCATGAAGCTGTGGAAATGGATCGGGCAATTGGCCGGGCTGATATCATGACCTCTTCTGAGGACACCCTGACCGTGGTTACTGCAGATCATTCCCATGTCTTCACTTTTGGAGGGTATACGCCCCGTGGCAATCCCATTTTTGGTATGTTGACACGCACACAAGCTGACAACCATGGTGTAGATGAGAGGTTAAACAGGCCCTATGGTCGCAGTTTGCAATCATCTGGAGGGGCCATTCATGACATTTAAGAGTCGCAGTAGTGTTTTCATCTCCCCCCTGTTCCCATCGTCTTTTCCCACTTCATTGCAGCTTGAAAATGTGGAGCTCTTTGTTGTTGTTTTAATGTAGAGAAAGGTGCAGTACCGAAGTACGATTCAGCTACCAAGCTGGTCAGTTTCTGTCATTGGAATGGAGGGGCAGACTACTGCTCTGCCTCAGGTTGCCAAAGTTGTTGTGCTTTTTTTTCTTCCCAAAATCTAAAAAGAAGAAGTTTTTGAGCTATTTTAAGGGAAATCACCCAAAACGGCACTACCAACGTGGGTTGCCGTATTCCCGTATTTCCCCAGACATTTCAACGATTTCCACCCGGTGCCAGGTTTCAGGGAATCCTACCCCTCCCACAGCAGCAGCCAAGAAGCAGATAAACAAGAAGAGGTCTTACCAAGTAATTTATTCAATGTTCACAGAGAGAGAAGAAGGAATGAAGTCTCCCTTAAATAATGGCTTCACTCAAGTCCCACCCCCTCCGTCTCTTCTATTATACGTCATCCCTATGTTGGCTGATCTGAGCTTTCTGCCTCTGTGCTTTCTGTTCTACTACTCTCAATGTTCGCCTGGTCCTGGGAGGGTGGGGGGTCAGGAATGCTTTCCAAAGACACTGAGTCTGTCAGCTGTCTCTCCCCTGCCGCTGCTTCTTCCTGCTGTTCCTCTCCCAGTATTTCCTCTCTGCAGCCTCTGAGCTATGCCCTTCTGCAAACCACTGTTCTAAATCTATACTGTCCTCCTGTTCTCTGGAAGGTTCAGCAGAAGGGGGAGCGGCGGTCCCCACCTTTCCTCCTCAGTCCGGCCCCTGACACCCGGTCCCTGTTTCCAACAGCCGATTCCCAGCTATATCTGGGAAATTCCAGACACAGGGCAACCCTATCTTGGGCGGGTGGCCTGACAAGCAAAGAGTTTCAGGTGCTCTCCAGACATCTTTCTGCTTTCACGTCAACCAGCCTTGTTCTTGGAGATGACCGACTGAAGTGGGTGTCCCGTGTGGGTGTCGGGCATGTGTTTGTGGATCTGTCCACATACTTATTCTCTGTAAAGATAATTGCAGATGGACCCCCTGAGGGTTTGCTGGAGCACTCTCCACGCTAATTTCCAAAGATACATTTGTGGTTAACGTTTACAGTGTTTTGGAATATTTCCCAGAGCAGAGTTACAAACTTCTAGCAGGCAGGCATGGTTTTAGTTTTTTTAAAAAATAACTTCATGCGCACTTCAGAATCATTCGGCTTTCCTGCAGCAAAACAGGACCCCTGCTGATGATCAGGGATATCAGAAAATTCACATGAAAACAGAAACAGGAGTGGAAATTACCGAGGTTCACTAACTTGTCCCGTGTTTGGAACAGAAATCAATGTAGCAGAAATCAATTAGGCATTCACTGCTGCCGCTACTGCTTTCAGTCTGCAAACAGTACGAAATGGATTACATTGTTTTGCCCCATTTACATTGTGTTTCCTTGGCATTGAAATGAATGGTGTGGAATAACGTAATAACAACACAATTTATCTAATTAATTACATAAATTGTGTAAGTTGCATACTCTTGCCACAGAAGACAGGGAAACCAATATCTTTCTGGCAGAAGCCGAACTGCAGAGGAATGCAAACACTGCTGTATGCCTTGAAATTCAGCACAGAACGGTTAATCATTTCTCGCAGACTGTCTCGCCAGAGTGGTGCATGCTCTGGCTGTCTTCCGTTTGGACTACTGCAATGTGCTCTACATGAGGCTACCTTTGAAGGTGACTCGGAAACTGCAATTAATCCAGAATGTGGCAGCTAGATTGGTGACTGGGAGCGGCCGCCGGGACCACATAACCCTAAAGGGTCTTCACTGGCTCCCAGTACGTTTCCGAGCACAATTCAAAGTGTTGGTGCTGACATTTAAAGCCCTAAACGGCCTCGGCCCAGTGTACAGGAAGGAGCATCTCCATCCCCACCGTTCAGTCCGGACACTGAAGTCCAGCTTCAAGGGCCTTCTGGCGGTTCCCTCCCTGTGAGAAGCGAGGTTACAAGGAACCAGGCAGAGGGCCTTCTCAGTAGCGGTGCCCGCCCTGTGGAACACCCTCCCATCAGATGTCAAGGAGTTTAAAAAAACTACACAACTTTCAGAAGACATTTGAAGGCAGCCCTGTGTAAAATAATAATAATTAATGTTTGGTTTTTTAATGTGGTTTTATTACGCTGGAACTTGGAAACTTCCCAGAGTGGCTGGGGCAACCCAGTCAACCGAGCAGGTTATAAGTGTTGTTGTTGTTGTTGTTGTTGTTGTTGTTGTTGTTGTTGTTGATATTGTTAAAACTGGCAGGGCATCTATTTCTCAGGAATTGCCATCCAGCTCTGCCTTGCTGAAATGCAGATGGGATTGCTACATGGCTCTAATCACTTATCACCTTAAAAAAAAAAAAAAGATATCAGAAAGATGTTCCTGCCCAGAGCTTCGTGGATGCTCCACATAATTCCACCCCCCCACCACTGCAACTGATTTATATTAAGTATTTATATGTTGCCCTATTACCTGTCTGGCCAATCAAAAGTTGAACACGAGCCAGCAATGTGACACAGCAGCCAAAAAGGCTAATGCGATTTTTAGGCTGGTTTAACAGAACTCTTGTTTCCAAGTCGCAAGAAGCATCAGTTCTGCTTTATTCTGCATTACTCTGAGCTTGTATGCTGTGTTCAGTTCAGGTGCTGCACTTAAAGAAGAACGTAGGCAAACTAGAAGAGTTTCAAACAAAGATTGGAAAGGCTAAGAGGAACCAGGTGTGTTTAGCCCAGGGAAGCGAAGATTGTCTGGGAACATGGCTGCATTCTCCGAAGGTGATTTGTGCTCACGATGCTATAAGGGCATTCACACCCAACCGCGTTTCCCAGACTGTTTATGCCTGCAAAAACACAGAGGCGATATACACCAGTCAGTGCATATCCCATAACTCCATAGTGTTGTCATGCCTTTAACGTCCTGGTTAATTTGGGTCCTGCTTCTGTCGCGCCAATGCATCGTCATCGTGACAAGGACGCTTTGCTCAATAAAACACCAGTAAAACACCATTGAACTGCAGGTGTCCCACTGAGTGACCTGGAGAAAGTGAACAGAGGAAAGCTTTTCTCCCTCTCAACTTAACACTGGAACTCATGGGTATTCAATGAAGCTGAATGTTAGGACAGAGGAAAGAAAGTCCTTCTTCATGCAGCAAGCACATAGTTAAACTGCGGAACTCCTTCCCACAGGAGGTAGAATCATAGAAGCGTAAAGTTGGAAGGAAACCCAGGGACCATCTAGTCCAGCCCCCTGCAATGCAGGAATCTCAATTAAAGCATCCATGGCAGATCCCAGGTAGCGACGGCCACCAACCTGTCAGGCTTCGGGGAATCAGCTTCCTCCCCCCGTGGCAGTAGATAAGAAGATCAAACAAAAGGAAGGTCTTACCAGTTAGAATCTTTAATAATCACAGCGAGAGAACAAAGAACACATCTCCTAGAAATGGCAGTGCTCCCAATTAAGGATCACACACCCCTCCATCCCTATTAATCTACGTCATTCCTACATCTTGAGCTTGCACCTTCTGCGCTTTCTGTTCTTAGACTTCCTGAGCTCTTCGTGACCTTGGGCAGAGCAGAGGAATGATGTCCAGCGACTGTGAATCTGTTAACCCTCTCTTTTCCAGTGTTTCTTCTCCTAGCTGTTCCCCATCCAGTATTTCCCAGCTTCTGCCTTCTGAACTGTGCCCCTCGGCAAACCACTGTTCCAAATCTATACTGTCTTCATGCTCCTGGGAAGATTCAGGATCAGGATCAGGGGGAGGGGGTGGCTCCCACCATTCTTCCTCAGTGCAGCCCTCCTCAGCACCATCCCTGACACAGCTTGGGTGTGCTGGGCCCGGGGTAACCGAAGCAACGTGGTCCTGAATCCAAGGGTTCTGCGAGGAGTCAGTCCAACAGGGCCAAGGCAGGCCACGAGGCAGGAAACCAGGCAAGGTCAGGCACAGGGTCTCAGGCAGATTCTAGCAAACAGCAAGGTTGCTCCCGCAACCTGGGGTGGGGTCTGACAGCCTTTTGTCTTTGTCGGGGTAATGGCTGGTCCTGATCCCCTGGTGACTCACCTCCCTGTCGCGCCCGAAGTTGAGCACTCCTCCTGCAAGTACTCAGGTCTCTCCTTCTCTCAGACCTTGGTCTCTGCAGCTTGGGAGATGTTGGTAGGTTACTAGACCCAGAGGCCGCCTCAGCCTCTCCTAACCCAACTGGTAGTGGAGCAGCTGTAAGTGATGGCCCAGCTGAAGGCAACGAGGTAATCCCCGCATCTGGAGCCAGGGCAGGCTCAGGCCCCTGACTCGGCCCAGCTGGTGTTTGTTGCAGGGGAACCTGTGCAGACTGGGGCTCTTCAGGATCAGCCTCAGACTTGGTTCAGGTGCCGCCTGAGGCAAAGGACCCGGTGCGGACTGAGACTCCTCTGGTTCCGAGTCTGAGCCCGAGTCCCAGGCCATCACACTGGGTGACTTTAAAAAAGGATTCGACAAATTCACAGTTATTAAACTATGATGAAAACGATAACAACAACAACAATAATGATGATGATAATAAATATTTTAGTGGCTGCGTAAGGTCTGTCTAGTGCTTCCTTTCTTCTTTTCCCCTTAACTTAGGTCTGGCCCCGATGCAGAGTGACGTGGACAAAAAACCTTTCACCTCCATCCTCTACGGGAATGGACCCGGGTACAGAGTCATCGATGGAGAGAGAGAGAACGTGTCCACAGTGAACTTCAGTGAGTCCCTGCCCTATAGGGGACACCCCTACCCCACCCCCAGTCACCCCTGCCTACACCCCCTCCCTCCACTTCCACTCTGCCATAATGGTGGTGGTAATTCTAACCGGGGGCGGGGGGGCAGTGTTCTAAGTTTTAAGATGGGTTCTAACTCTTCACTGGTTCTATCAGGTTGCGTTTCGTACCGCTAAGTTGCTTTGAGACTTTTTCCTTGTGCTAAGCGGCTAAGAAGTCTAATAACTGTAATAAAGAGAAATGTGTGGGAATGTTCAGGGTGGCAGGAGAGGATATATTGTTTATTAATATCCTTCCTAACTTTCACTAGCAAGCTCCTTTATGCAGCAGAGTTACATTCCCCTTTTTATATGCACAGCAGATAGCTGGTTGCAGGCTCGTGTGAGCCTCTCACTATTACACAATTCAGTCTGTCTCAGATTGAATTGCAAGTTCCCTTGAATCCCTCTTAAAAGAATAAAGACCTGACAATCTTATTCAAAGTCAATAAAAGAAGTTTACTCACATCAGTTCACAGTGGTATTCCTGGAGGCAGACTTAGTTACAAATATGTACATGTGGATCTACCCCATATGGGGGAATAATCCCAGTGCTTCTGCTAGCTGAGAGCTAACAGAGCAGTCCTAGCTAGAAGTTGGTCAAACGGCGAAGGAAGTCAAAAAGAGGAAGGTGTGCTGCGTGACTCGTCCTTTTGTTACCTGGACAGGTAAGGTCACGCCCACATGCGAAAGGAAGGATGCTCTAGCCAGGAGGAACAGCAAGGTTCGACTGGCTGGACCAAACATTCCCTCGCATGTCCACTCTAGGAAAACAAAGAATGTTGTACTTGACTGCCTCTCATGGATCACATCCCACAAAACACACCCTGATAAGTGTTTCCTCCATTTTCCCACTCCCTCTCTAGCGGATGCCAACTACCAGGCTCAGTCCGCCGTCCCAATGCGCATGGAGACGCATGGAGGGGAAGACGTGGCCATCTTCGCCAAGGGGCCCATGGCGCACCTCCTCCACGGAGTCCATGAGCAGAACTACATCCCACACGTCATGGCCTATGCCGCCTGCATTGGTGAGAACACGGGCCACTGCCGCTCCGGAGCGCCCACAAGGAGCCCGTCGGGACTCCTCGCCGCGACCCCCATGTTCTTCTCCCTCGCTCTGCTCAGGCTGCTGTTCTAAAGGCTCGCCTTCGGAGTGCTCCTCTGCCGGTTGAGCCTGACTGCGCAGCGTCCGGGGCTCCACAACCTGCCTCTGGAAATGGGGTTCAGGTTTCAGTGACGGAGTGCACCTCTTTGCTGCGACTGACCAATCGCTAGGAATTTCCATTCCAGGCTCGAAGGCACCGGGGGCACCGGGTCAAACATCACTGTTTGTTTTGGATGTTCCAGGAGCAACGCCAGCCTGACATTCTGAGATGTTTTCTCCGGCAACTTCCTCAATGAAGATAAGAACGCCGTAGGGCTCTGTTGCATGGGAAGGGCATGCTCTGCGTTTTTTGTTTTTCCTTCTCTTTGCTGAAGTGTCTCTTACTTCACCAGAACGTTTTAACTGCCTGCTGCCTTAAAGGCTTGTCACCTTCCTTTCTTCTGCAAAGGCAGGCTCCCCTAAAAGATAAAAAAAACAAAAACCACCTGCTCTTCCTTCTCAATCCATTTTTCCTGATTTATATTGTGAGCAGTGGGAGTTCTTCCGCCGATCAACCAGCTCAAAACCAGCCATGAAATTTAAGTTCAAAGAAGCAGAGGGTTATCGTTCCCCTACCCCACAGGCCTCTGAACTTTGTGATTCCTCTTTCCCAACGATGGGGACAGCCGATTCCATCTGGCTACATAGCAGAAAGAGAGACAGTGGGACGCACCAAGACTCTCCTTTGGGAGACATTTGGGCTCCCGTCTCCTTGAACCTCTTTCCATTCCTTCATTCCAAGGACTTCTGCGACTTGTTTGCTTTCCCCCCTTCTCCTTCCCAGTCCCCTTTTCTTCTTTTCACACATATTTTATTAGTGCTTTTTGTAAATGGCTCCGGGAGCCCTTTTGGGTGTGGGTGTGCGTGTGTATGAAGTAAAACAGTTACGCAAAACAAAACAAAACAAAACAAAACAAAACACAAAACACAAAGAAATAACTAGAGGAATGCTCAGCTTGATTTGTTCATATGCAGTGGGGGTTTTTAATGGGGGGACGCGGGGGTGCGCATACCCCTAAACATTTCGTGAATCTAAGTTTGGCCTCACGGAGGGGCAGTACCGTATTTTTTGCTCTAGAAGACTCACTTTTCCCCTCCTAAAAAGTAAGGGGCAATGTGTGTGCGTCTTATGGAGCGAATGCAGGCTGCGCAGCTATCCCAGAAGCCAGAACAGCAAGAGGGATTGCTGCTTTCACTGTGCAGCGATCCCTCTTGCTGTTCTTGCTTCTGAGATTCAGAATATTTTTTTTCTTGTTTTCCTTCTCCAAAAACTAGGTGCGTCTTGTGGTCTGGTGCGTCTTATAGAGCAAAAAATACGGTATTTCAATATGAGTAGAAAAATGAGAGTACCCCTAAACATTTTTTTTTTAAGGAAAAAAGCACTGGTCACATGTATGCACCTAACCCTTAGCAAAACCATGCCTGAATGATAAACCAGGCAGGGTGGGTGTGTTTTAAGCGGTCATTGGTTGTAACACCACAAGTTCTGCAGCATTTGAAATCCTACGCTTTTGTTTAAAGCAACGAGCGAATGTTGATTGTATGTTTAAAGAAATGAACTCTGAAGTTTTTAAGTGGCAGAGAACTTGCGCTGGGAGGATGAGGGGCTCTGTTTGATGTGGCGTGAGCCATGCTCATGTGGTGTGCTGTGGCGTTGGGGCTGGGGAAAGGGCTGGCTCTCCTCTCTGATGCTATCTCTGCACGCAGCTTGCAACGTTAGCCAGCCATGCGATCCCTTCCGACCTGTTTCAGTTCCGGGGAGCGTCTTTAGCCCTCCAGATGTTGTTAGCCTCCAGCCAGCTCTTAGGGTGGCAGCAAACCCTGCAACATCTGCATGGCACACGAGGGACAGCCGAGATCTATCCAAAATGGTTTCACTTTGTGTGGGCAACACAGAGAGTTCCGCCGCCTTTGCTTCTCCAACTTTGTCCTTGGAGGGAATTAGATAGTTGCTGGAACTGCAATGCTGGGAGGCAGCTGGAGGGTGTCTTAAGCCAACAACCTGCATCACAAACCCTGCAGCCTTCAAAACCCTTTTTTGAATTGCTTTGCATCCTCCACATGCAGAGGTGCTGCCCCTGCAGTGGATAGAAGAGCTGCAAAGCAAGTCCCGGGAGCAGGCTCAGATTTGAACTCTGAGCTTGCTCCATCCCACTGGAGCAATCACAGAGTCAACCATTAGCTCAAGACTTCTCTGATGGCTCAAGGAGGTTAAAGGCAGCGCCCTGTATCCAGGGCCGGCCCTGCCGTTGTGCAAAAAGAGGAGACAGTGCCTCAGGTGGCGGATGCTGGAGGGAGCAGGCCCTGGCTTCCTAAGCTCCTGCACGCATGCATGCACTCACGAACACAAAGCCATCCCCTTCCACATCTGCTCTATACTAAAAACCTGCTGTATACTAAATACCCTCTCCTGGCCACCCCAAATAGCCTGCTGCCTGAGTGGACAGCAGACAAAGTCCAGGGCAAGGGATGTGCACTAGCAGAATCTCCAGTGTGGTGTAGTGGTTAAGAGCGGTAGTCTCGTAATCTGGGGAACCGGGTTCGCGTCTCCGCTCCTCCACATGCAGCTGCTGGGTGACCTTGGGCCAGTCACACTTCTCTGAAGTCTCTCAGCCCCACTCACCTCACAGAGTGTTTGTTGTGGGGGAGGAAGGGAAAGGAGAATGTTAGCCGCTTTGAGACTCCTTAAAGGGAGTAAAAGGCGGGATATCAAATCCAAACTCCTCCTCCTCCTCCTCCTCCTCCTCCTTAAAATCGGCTCCAGGAGAGGATTAGGCAAAGGCCATAGTTCAGTGGTAGGGCATCTGCCTTGCAAGCATAAGGTCCCAGTTCCAGTCTCCAGTGGCACGCCTACGTAGGGCTGGGAGAAAACCATGGTGACCCACTGCTGCCAGTCATTCAGTAAAAGGCAGCTCCCTGATTTCCTCAGTCCAGCTATCAGCCTAGTTCAGTAGTCTCCAACCCGTTGCGACCCAAGACCTGCCTTCAACCCAAGCACTCCTTTGGGGGCACGTTTATTCATAGGCGCCGACTCCATGGGGCCTGAGGGGGCCCGAGCCCCCTCAAAAATTCGTTTGGAGGGCTCCGCCCCCCCAATAATTTAAAAAAATTATTAGGCACCTTGCCAAAAACCGCGCAGGGGACTCCGGTGCGCGCCTCCCAAAGTGACCGGGAGCTCCTGAGAAGGGGCGGGCAGGTCGGTCAGTCAGAGGAAGACCCCCAGCGGCGGGACTTTAGAAAGGAATGGAGCCGCGGGGCCGAGGAACGGCGTATTCGTCGCTGGCAAGGGACCGGGATGAGGGGAGAATGGAGGGGACGGGAGTTCCCGCCGCCGGAGCGGGGCTTTTTTTCTGGGTTCGGCTAAGGTGGCGTTGGTAGGAGGGGGTGGCCGCCTCCCGGCGCGAAGCCTGGGGAGGGCAGGCCGGTTCTTGCATGCAAAAGCACCACTGCCATCCTGCCGCCAGTATGGACCCCGGTATGGGCCCCCCCAATATTTTTTATAAGTCGGCGCCCCTGCATTTATTCATTGTTCCCCGCATAGTTGCATGGTGGCTGTGCTGTTGTGACACCCGCCTTTGACCAGCTAGCGACCCAGCGGTGGGTCCCAACCGGTCAACTGAAACCCAGTGGCCTAAGTCAGCTTCTGTCCGTTCAAAGTGGCGCCATTTTGTCCCTTCTCTCAGGCAGCAGAATGCCTTGAGCTGGGCCCGCAGCCCAATTCTAATTAACCAGAACGAGTTATTCCCTGTTCCTCATAATACTTGAACTTCGGGGCGGTTCAATGAAAGACGTTTGGTTGGAAGCAAGTTCAGGGCGAAACAAAAAAAGCCCTTCTTCATATAGTATGTAATTTGCAGGCTTCATCACCGCCAAGTTCTAGGGAGTGCCAATGGCTTTGAGTGGGGGTAGGGTGGCAGGTGATGACACGGCTGGCTAGGGACATTTTGGTGCTGCAGGCATATAGTACCATCCCGACGGCTGCCCCCTTGCCCATACTGACGCACTTCAGGTACCAGTGAGTGGTACAGGCACGACTGCAGGGGCACGGTGGGGAGAGACCCAGATAATAATAATAATAATAATAATAATAATAATAATAATAATAATAAACCTTTATTGTCACTACACCACCTGTGTGCAGTGAAATTAAAGGAGCCCTTTAACACTCAGTCTTGTTCGCACTCTGCGTGCTTGTTGGAAGTCAATTGCACCACTATTATTTTTTCCACTCAGCAGCTCAACAGCCCACGGATAAAAACTGTTCTTTAACCTGTTGGTGCAGCTGACTATACTTCTGTATCTCCTGCCCAAAGGTAGGAGATTAAAGAGGTGCTGGCCGGGATGTGCGTCGTCCCTGGGAATTTTCCTCGCTCTCCTGAGGCAGCGGCCTCCTGCGATGTCATTTAGCAAACTCAGGAGACAGCCCATGATATCATGTGCTGTATTCACCACCCTCTATAGGGACTTCCTGTCCGTGGCTGTCAAACAAGCGTACCACACTGTAATACAGTATGAAAGGACAGTTTCTGTTGTGGACCGGTACAAAGAGATAATCAGTTTTTGTGTGACATTGTTCTTACGCAAGACCCTAAGGAAATGGAGTCTCTGTTGGGCCTTCCTAACCACCTGGCCGCCCAAGGTGGGCTTAGGCCCTCCAAGTGCCCCTCTTTTCTAGGGGCAGTCCCAGACTTACAGAAGCCATCCCAGTTCCTGATTTGATCCCAGAATGTCCTGCTTTTCATTGGAGAAATGGGGGGTATGGAGTTATGTGACCTCTGAGCCAAGGAGATAAGTAACTAGACATTCTTTAGAAGACATCTGAAGGCAGCCCTGTACAGGGAAGTTTTTTTTTTTTAAAAAAAAGGTTTAATATTTTATTATGTTTTTATATATGTTGGAAGCTTCCCAGAGTAGCTGGGGCAAGCCAGTTATTATTATGGATTAAAGGGACCCCTGACCATTAGGTCCAGTCGTGGCCGACTCTGGCGTTGCGGCTCTCATCTCGCTTTACTGGCCGAGAGAGCCGGCTTACAGCTTCCAGGTCATGTGGCCAGCATAACTAAGCCGCTTCTGGCGAACCAGAGCAGCGCACGGAAACACCGTTTACCTTCCCGCCGGAGCGGTACCTATTTATCTACTTGCGCTTTGATGTGCTTTCGAACTGCTAGGTTGGCAGGAGCAGGGACCGAGCAACGGGAGCTCACCCCGTCGTGGGGATTCGAACTGCCGACCTTCTGCTCGGCAAGCCCTAGGTTCTGTGGTTTAACCCAGAGCGCCACCCGCGTCCCTCTATTATGGATTAGGACGTCCCTATTTTCATCGGGAAAATGTTGGAGGGTGTCTGTCTAAATAGAATCTGCCACTGAATGCTACCAGTTTCTGCCAGGACTGAGGCTGTTGGGAGTCAAAAGTCCAACACAATTTGGAGGGCCACAGGCTCCTCAGGCCTGTCTTATGTGTTTATATCAGTTCAGTCTAGTCTTGCCTATTAGGACACCAACTGGGGTGGGGGAGGCCGCTGGGGATGGGAGGACACAAGAGAATAGTTCGCACTTAAAGACAAACCTACCTAATTTTCTCTTTCCGAAACCAGGTGCGAACAAAAGCACAGGCACCCTTGCAATTTGCCCGCCTCTGAATTTTGCAATGCGGTCCTCCAGCCAAGTCATGGGGTGTGAAAATTCACATGCTAGGGCAAAGCATGGATTAAACTGCATATAATAACGTATGCAAATGCATGGCATTAGGAAAACTGCTTTGCGAAAGGGTGGGTTTTAGAGAAAATTGCACGCGAAAATGTGCCTACTGGTAACCCGCATGTTTTGTGGGGGTTACATTCCAGGGATAGCATGTAAATAATAATATTTTTTTTTTTATTGTTCGTACCTTGCCCATCTGACTGGGCTGCCCCAGCCACTCTGGGCGGCTTCCAGCATATTCAAAAACACAATGAAACATTAAACATTAAAATTTTCCTGATACCGGGCTGCCTTCAGAAGTCTTCTAAGGTTGTCTAGTTACTTATCTCCTTGACATCTAATTGTGGGGGCGTGTTCCACAGGGAGGACATCACTACCAAGAAGGCGCTCAGCCAAAATAGTGTATAGCCAAAACAACCATTTAAAAACAGGGGAAATAGCTCACAACAAACACAGTTCAGCACTTAAACCAGTCCAGCAAGCAAGGCGGAGGACTTAAAAGCTCTTTTCGTGCTGCAAAAACGTACCTCAAAAAGAGCTTTTAAGCTACTCTCCTTTAGCACGTTTAATAACCACGTAAAGTTTAAACCACACATGTTCAATACACGAAAGCGGAGGTCTACCTACATTAGGGGAAGATGGCACTAAAAGGCGGAAGAGATTTTAAAAACAAACAAACCACAAACTGATGTGGAACTGTGAAGGCCTGGGCTTAAGATCGGAGAGGTTTAGAAGATCGGAGAGGAGTGGAAGTTGATTCCGATTTGCCCATCTTGAATAGAGATGCGTTGCCTGAGCATGTTTGTCACTGAACAGGGAGAAACCTCCTTTCAGTCGCCCCTGCAGGGGCCAGGTATACTGAGCAAAGATTTGTCCCCCTTTCACCTGCAGACAGAAGGAAGATCCAAGCTTGGCTGCTGCTCACTTGTGGAATTAAACGCTTGCTGCCAAAGCAAAGGATTTGCAGAGATGCTGGCATCAAACTTTGCTGAAAGAGAGAGTTGTTGTTGTTGTTGATGATGATGTTGTGTGTGTTTTATAAATCAGAGTCCCTGTTGATTGATTTTCTTGTTGTCCTTTGGCATAACTTTTTTAAAAATTTGAAATAAAATTATTTTTGAACAGCTGGAGAACTGAGTGTTTTGAAGGAAACAGGGGCGACATCACACAGGTGTTCCAGAACCACAGACCTGACTTTGGGAACATAGTTGCTCAGAAAATGACTAAAGAGCTGTTGTGTCCTTTTCTTGTGAGAATCCAGGGCCCCCCCTTCATCAAGCCAGCACAACGGCTGACCAGATTATTACTATAATTACAGTATTATATTATATATTTCTGATATCCTTCCTGCTACCTTGATAGGGACTCACAGACGTACAGATAAAATGGGAACAGCTAAAAATGGGGGGGGGGAGATTCCCATTTAAAACGATTTAACATTAATGAATTAAAACTATCACCTAACTAGCTACCTATAAGATTTATTCAAAACATACCAGATAATTACAATAAAAGCAGCACAGCGCCAGCCCATTTATTAAAAGCAGTCAGTTCCCAAAAGCCTGTTGGAAGAAGAAAACCTTCACATTCTGGTGGAAAGGACATCAAGGAAGGAGCCAGTCATAGAATTGCAGATTTGTAGAGATGGAAAGGGACCCCTAGAGTCATCTAGTCCAACCCCCTGCAATGCAGAAATCTCAGTTGAAGCATCCATGACAGATGGCCATCCAACCTCTGTTCAAAAACCTCCAAGGAAGGTTGGAGGGAGAGTCTGGCTCCTCTAGGCAGGGAATTCCAAAGATGTCTTCTTCTCCTTCTTTGGCGATCACTTTTAGCCAAGTAAGATTGTCTTCCATAAACACAGTTTTAACTGCGAGTCCGTAAGTGACTCGCCAATTCTGGATCCACATGTCCTTCCACAGTGGGGACATAGGTTTCCATGCGGGAGTTGATCACGGTGAGGGTTTGCCAAGTGTGCCGTCCTCTTAGCACGTATCTCCCTTGCATCCTGGGTTTGAGCGTCTTCAAAATCCATTACTCCTTTGGTAAAGGCTGTTCTCCAGTTGGAGCACTCGCAGGCCAGTGTTCCCCAGGTGTCAGTGTCTATCCTCCATTTTTAAAGATTTGCCTTGAGAGAATCTTTAAACGTCTTTTGTTGACCACCAGCATTACGCTTTCTATTTTTAAGTTTGGAATAGAGCAGTTGCTTTGGAAGACGATCATCAGGCATCCGCACAACATGGCCAGTCCAACAAAGTTGAAGAATCACTGCAATGATTCCAAAGCAATGATTCCAAAGATGTATGGGAGAAGCCACTGAGAAGGCTCGCTCCCATGTCCCCACCAAGAGCTCCTGTAGAGTAGGGAGACCGAAGATCTCAGAGCCCATTAAGCCCTTGGCCCTCGAACCGTTTCCAGCAACTGGCATTCAGAAGCATTTCTGACTCTGACCGTAGAGGCAGAGCACAGCAATCATGGCTGGTAGCCCCTTGAAAGCCATTTCCACAAATTTGCCTAATCCTCTTTTGTTGTTGTTGTTGTTAGTCATTTAGTCATGTCCGACTCTTCGTGACACCCTGGACCAGAGCACGCCAGGCATTCCTGTCTTCCATGGCCTCCCGCAGTTTAGTCAAACTCATGCTGGTAGCTTCCAGAACACTGTCCCACCATCTCGTCCTCCGTCGTCCCCTTCTCCTTGTGCCCTCCATCTTTCCCAACATCAGGGTCTTTTCCAGGGAGTCTTCTCTTCTCATGAGGTGGCCAAAGTATTGGAGCCTCAGCTTCAGGATCTGTCCTTCCAGTGAGCACTCAGGGCTGATTTCCTTCAGAATGGAGAGGTTTGATCTTCTTGCAGTCCATGGGACTCTCAAGAGTCTCCTCCAGCACCATAATTCAAAAGCATCCATTCTTCGGCGATCAGCCTTCTTTATGGTCCAGCTCTCGCTTCCATACATCACTACTGGGAAAACCATAGCTTTAACTATACGGACCTTTGTTGGCAATCCTCTTTTAAAGCCACCCAACTTGGTGGTCGTCACTGTCTCCTGTGGGAGGGAGTTCCATAGATTAACAACTTGCCAAGTAAAGAAGCCCTTCCTTTTGAGCCTCCTGAATCTTCCAGCATTCAGAAGATGAACTCTTGCAACGAAAAGCTGTAAGAGAAACGCACAAAGTCCGGTTCCCTCGAAAGAGCATGCAGCTGTTCTAGGTCATTTCATCCAGAGTTCATCCTTCAGGCTTAAGTGCTTTGATTTTTAATTAGGAGACTAGGAAATAAATGTACCAGCAAATTGCTGAAGGGTTTTCAGATGTTCTTGCCTGTCTCTTCAACCACTGATTGCCCTCCACCCGCCCACATTTCCCCAGGAGTAGCAGCTTCAGACATTTTGCCTGCTCGCCATGTGAGTCCATTAATTTCCTGCCAGTCAATACAATCAATCTGGCCCATCAGCCGGGTGCCTTAGGGAGAGGGGGTAGGACAGGAAGCAAACGTGTCTGGTGGCACATCACAGCGCCTGCTGCTCAAATCAATCTCCTCCTTTGGCTGGAGAAAGCCTGATTGATTGAGACGAAGCCTCTGCGGTACGCCAGCAGCAGAGACAGCCTCCGTATCCGTCCATGCATGAGCTGCAGCAAAGCATACAAAAATGTTTGCTAGGTATTCTGGGAGCTCTGTGGCACGCAGGCTGAATCGATGGCAACAGAATGCTTATGCCTCGGGTCTACTGGGTGGGCCAGAGCAGAGATCATTCAGGTTTGTAACTCAAGGGTTAAGTCAGCTGGACAAGATGGAGGCGGGCAGGTGGGGGGGGGTTGCTTAGCAACCAGAGAGAGGCATGAGAGGGTAACACTGTGCCCTGGATGGCTGTTCAGTTCTGAGGGAGTTTTCTTCTGCATATTTGACTGGGAGCCTCCCTGCTATGAACAAGGCCTGAATTTTTTAATTTATTTTTTAAAGCTGAAACCTCTTTGTTCCTGTCACTCCAGTTTAAGGGGGGGGGGCTTTTCTCTCTGGGCTGGATTTGCTAACAAGGTCATGACTTCAAGATCTGTGGTGGGCTCAACTCTGGGAGTGGTGGGCAGTGTTCCTTCACTTATACAGGGGAGGGGGGCAACTCTCTGGAGCAGAGCGTGTGCTTTGCATTTAGAAAGAGCAGTTTAGTGGTGGGGTTGGGCAAGAGTAAAGCCCCCGGAGTATTCCAGCATCCCAGCAGGCTCTCCAGTTTATCCTTCATCATTATCTCAGCCTGGATAGCTCAGCTGGTTATAGCATGGTGTTGATAATGCCAAGGTTCGATCCCCGTACAGGGCAGCTGCATATTCCTGCGTTGAAGCGTGGTGTTAGAGGGTACCCCCAAAGGCAATCTAGCCCAACCCTCTGTAACGCATCCTCCTCAGAGTCTGTAGAACCTAAGCTCCAAAGCCATGAATGTCTAGAACTCCATGATATGTATCCAGACCTTCCAAGTGTCCCTATTTTCCTGGGACAGCCCCAGATTTACAGAAGCCCTCCCAGTTTCTGATTTGCTCCCAGAATGCCCCACTTTTCCTTAGGACGACCCATCTGGTACGCAGGCTGAGACCCTATCTGCCTGCGGACTGCCTCGCCAGAGTGGTGCATGCTCTGGTTATCTCCCGCTTGGATTACTGCAATGCGCTCTACGTGGGGCTACCTTTGAAGGTGACCCGGAAATTACAACTAATCCAGAACGCGGCAGCTAGACTGGTGACTGGGAGCGGCCGCCGAGACCATATAACACCGGTCTTGAAAGACCTACACTGGCTCCCAGTACGTTTCCGTGCACAATTCAAAGTGTTGGTGCTGACCTTTAAAGCCCTAAACGGCCTCAGTCCAGTATATCTGAAGGAGCGTCTCCACCCCCATCGTTCTACCCGGACACTGAGGTCCAGCACCGAGGGCCTTCTGGCGGTTCCCTCATTGCGAGAAGCCAAGTTACAGGGAACCAGGCAGAGGGCCTTCTCGGTAGTGGCGCCCGCCCTGTGGAACGCCCTCCCAGCAGATGTCAAAGAGAACAACAACTACCAGGCTTTTAGAAGACATCTGAAGGCAGCCCTGTTTTGGGAAGCTTTTAATGTTTGATGTATTATAGCAGGGGTGTCAAACTCAAATTCATCGGGGGCCGCATCAGCAGTTTGGTCACCCTCAAGGGGCCGGTTGTATCTGTAGGACTATGTGTCCACTCTTTATTATCATAAATTATTTTCATTGCATTCAATTATTACTGTTTTTTGTAATAATGTAAGTAATAACTAGCTCTGAAAGCAGAAACATAGTCAGAATAATGGCAAGTAGATATTCAAATGTACAATTATTGTACAATTTATTGGAAAATGGTTTTTGGTAACAGACAGTAATTTATTTATTTTTTAAACATACAAATATTGCTAAACAATTTTAAACAACTCTTGTTGAGACATTTCATTCTGAATCTACTACCCAGAGCCAGGCAGAGGATGATGGCAGGTGGGTGTCCTGCCCGCCACCAACATAAATCCTGGCTATGCCCATGATGTCGTGGTTCACCCTTGAGTTTAGAATCGCTCCCCAAGCCCTCCTCCCCGCCCCAACGGCCTCCAGCCCACCTGCCGATGGCGGGGAGCCCCGGTGGCTCCCTCTCTGCCCGCCCGGACCCCTGGCAGCCTTACATGAACCCCGCCTCGGCTGGAGCAGGAGCACTGGCGGAGACAGCGGCAGCAGAGCCACCGAGCTTTGTGCTGGCGGCGGCGGCAACGACGGGAGGGGGCCTGCCGGTGGCTCGGATTGCGCCTGCCTGCCTTGGACTCCCGCGGACCTCTCTCCCTCCGCAGCCCTCCTCCCCGCTCGGGAGCCTTATGGGGGGTGGCAGGAAGCGCCTCTGCCCTTTCCTGCCTGCGGGGAGTATGCGGCGGCCGGGCTGGGCGCGCAGGCTCTGAGAGGCAGCCCCGGCACCAGCAACTGACCAGTGGCCTTTGCGGCGGCGGCACCAGCAACACCGGCGGCGGCAGCCTGCCCCCACCCCACTCCAAACATGAGCCCCCCCCTTGGGGAAATAAGCCCCCTTTCCTCGGGGGCGCATGGAGCACCTTTCGCCCTCTTCCACCACCCATAGCATCTCCCTTTCCAGCGCCCTCCCTCCGTCCGTCCCTCCCTCCGCCAGCCCGGTGCTTGGAGGCTTCTATGAGTGTCCGCTTGGGGGGAGGCCAGCAGGAAGGTAGCCCCCCTCGCCCCAGCGGCGGCCCGGCTCCGGGAGGAGGAAGAGGAGGAGGACTATGTCTTTGCTCACCGCGCTGGCGATGAGCGCAATGCCGAGGCGCACCCGCGCTGCCCGGTGGTCACCCTTGACCCGCCCCAGCAACACTTCCGCTGTCCCCGCAGCCCTCCACCCTGGCCAGCAGCCGCTTGGAAAAGGGCTCGTCATGGTCCAGCCGCTCTCTGGGCGCTCGCTGCTGCCACTCCATCGCCTCCTGCGCCGACGAGCAGCCTCACATTGGCAACTACCGCCTCCTCAAGACCATCGGGAAGGGAAACTTCGCCAAGGTCAAGCTGGCCAGGCACATCCTGACAGGAAGGGAGGTGGCTATAAAAATAATCGACAAGACGCAGCTGAATCCAACGAGCCTCCAGAAGCTCTTCCGAGAAGTGAAGAGTTTGGAATCCCCCCCCCCATATTAAAATTGGAGCGATTAGTTCAGTGGGAGCAGCAGAGACCCTCGCTTTCCCGCAGCTCGCTGTTTTCTTTTACACCTAACCTGGCTGTGCGCCCGGGAAAAGATCAAAGCGGAGCGAAAAGATATAGTAAAGAGGCTTGGCAGGGTTTTTGCCCCGCAAATCACGCTTGCTTGGCTCGGGGGTGTGTGTGTTGTGTGTGTGTTTCCCTCTTCTCCTTTCCCCCTCCCACTTCTCCCTGGGTTTCCTGACGGCGCACAGCGCTGCGCTCAGCAGACGGCTGGGCTGCTTCACCGCCTGGTGCGCTCAGAGTGGGCGCACGTGTTTGGGGCTGCCTGGGATTGGCCGCGACGGGGATCCGGCGGGCGCTGCCACCTGGTGGGCTTGCTGATCCCGTATCCGGAGGCTTTCTCTCTCTCTCCCGTCCTTTTAGAGTCTAAATAAAAGAATAATAAAAGGTGAAGGCTGGCGGCCGGCGGCGGCTACACGGGCCACATGGCGAGGTCTGGCGGGCCGGATTTGGCCCGCGGGCCTTGTGTTTGACACCCGTGTATTATAGTATTTTAATATTCTTTTGGAAGCCGCCCAGAGTGGCTGGGGAAGCCCAGCCAGATGGGCGGGGTATAAATAATACCGTATTTTTCGCCCCATAAGACGCACCGGCCCATAAGACGCACCTAGATTTTTGGGGGGGAAATAAAGGGAAAAAAATTTATTTCCCCCCCAGGTGCGCTGCGCTACACCAGGAGCTTGGGGCGTGCTGAGCTCAGCGCGCCCCAAGCTTCTGCGTGCGCGCAAGCAGTCCGCTAGCCTTGGGAGAGCCGCGGGGCTCTCCCAGGGCTAGCGGACTGCTTGCGCGCACCTAGAAGCTTGGGGCGCGCTGAGCTCAGCGCGCCCCAAGCTTCTGCGTGCGCGCAAGCAGTCCGCTGCCGCCCCAAGCCTCGCGCACCCGGTGGGACCTCCTGCCGGGTGCGCGAGGCTTGCAGACACTCGCCCCATAAGACGCACCCCGATTTCCCCTTCATTTTTGGAGGGGAAAAAGTGCGTCTTATGGGGCGAAAAATACGGTAAATTATTATTATTATTATTATTATTATTATTATTATTATTATTATCATCATCATTGTAGAAATGTTGGAGGGTATCGGTAGGACTGGACGTCCCTGTTTTCATTGGAGAGATGCTGATGTTATTATTGCTAGTTTCTTATCCAGCCTTCTCCCTAAGATCGCCGGGCAGGTTGGCACCAACTGATACGGAACACTACGCAGTATTTAAAAAGCATTTAAAGTGACTTTAAAAACTACAAAAATATGGTGGGTCCTATTCAGTGCTTTTTTCTGGGGGGATACAGGGGTATGCATACCCCTAAACATTTTAGAAATAATAATTTATTTTTTTTTAATTGTCCAGTAGAACCTTAGAGACCAAATAAGTTTGTTCTGGGTACAGTGGTACCTCGGGTTACATACGCTTCAGGTTACATACGCTTCAGGTTACAGACTCCACTAGCCCAGAAATAGTACCTTGGGTTAAGAACTTCGCTTCAGGATGAGAACAGAAATCGTGCTCTGGTGGCGCGGCGGCAGCAGGAGGCCCCATTAGCTAAAATGGAGCTTCATGTTAAGAACAGTTTCAGGTTAAGAACAGACCTCTGGAACGAATTACGTTCTTAACCTGAACTAGCACTGTATAAGCTTTTGTGTGCACGCACACTTCTTCAGAACATGCACATGAAAGCTTATACCCAGAACAAACTTAGTTGGTCTCTAAGGTGATACTGGACAATTTTTTAAATTTTTTAAAATTTATTTCGACTGCGTCAGACCAGCACAGCTAGCTACCTGCCCCTAAGGGATCTAAGTTTGGCCTCATTGGAGGGCCGTATTTCAATACGAGTAGGAAAACGAGAGTACCCTTAAACGTTTTTAAGAGGAAAAAAAGCACTGGTTCTATTAATGTTGGAGGGTATGTGACGCCTTTCATGTTCCCTTTAATACATCTGGAGGTACAAAAGGAGTTACCGTAATTTAAAACAGCAACCGCAACAGCAGAACTGCACGAGGTCAAGTTGTTAATGTCTGCCCCTTCCTTTCCTGCTTCCTTGGTTTCAGAAATGACTTCCACAGATCTCTCCGGTGAGCCAGCCCTGTGCAGCTTGGAAGCAAGTCTCTGGGTCTCTGGGGACACCTCCTCCTCCTCCTGGCCAGCTTGCTGTGGACTCCAGCGGCCCATTAACCAGAGGCCCCCCTTTCTCTCCGCCATGCCACAGGCCACCCTGAACGACGGGTCTTCCCGGCGGCTGAGCTATCTTTGAAACAGCCCGGCCCCTGGAATGCCTTGTGGTTCTTGCGGTTTCCCAGCGAGGGTTCCAGACCGGCCGGGCAGGCAGCAGGACATGAAGCGGCTTTCTGTTTGGGGGGAGTGGCAGAGAGAGTGGAGGGGGGGACACGATACTGGGAATACACTGAGAATAAACATGGGAAGCCACAGAGGAGAACGCCAAGCACTAAAGGGAGCCAGAGGCGGCCGGCGGCCAGCAGGAGCCTTCAGCCCTCGCTTTATTTATGCAGCCCGGCTTTTAAAAATACCGAACTCTACTGACATGAACTCACTTGAAGCATCTTCTCAGCAAACATCCTGCCATATTTAGCCCAAAGCTCGGAGTCACAGTCTCTCTCTCTCTTCTCTCACTCTAGTTTCTTCACCAGGGCATAACATTTCAGCTTGGGGTCCCCGTTAGTGGGGTTAAGCATCTGTATGGCATTGAGAGCTGCAACGGAGCAGTCAATTGCCCATAGAGGCAAGTGGCGCAGGGCACCAGGGCGCCAAGTTCTGGAGGGCGCCAGGGAAGAGGCGGAGGCCGGGCGCGGCACCTCGTGGCATCAGCTCGGCGCCCTCGCCCGCCTCACTGAAGCAGCGCCGCGTCCAGAGTCTCTGCCTCTTCCCCACTGAAGGAGCCACCCTCCAGCCACTGCCCACCTCCTCCAGCCCCACAAAGCTGCCCGCAACGCTGTAAAAAGTTCGGCAACTCTGGGAAACGGGGGGGGGGGAGGAGTCAGTGGCGTAGCGTGGGTTGTCAGCACCCGGGGCAAGGCAAGTAATTTGCGCCCCCTAACCCGGGGCAAGGCAAGTAATTTGCGCCCCCTAACCCCTAACCTGCCGCCGCTGCCAGCTTCTTCTTGCTGCTGCCTGGTCTGGTCTGGTGTGGTTCTCTCCCGCGCTCAGCGCTGCGCTGGGCGGCCGCTGCACTGTCCCTCCCCCAGATAGTCCCTCGCTCTCTCTCTGCACCGCACGCCTGGCACCCACCCCCTCCACAGTGGGCAGCGACCCAGCGGCTCGGATCGGATTCGCACAGCCAGCACTGCAGTGAGAGAGAGTGAGTGAGCCAGGTAGGGGCAGAGAGCTGCGAGTGCGAGCGCCCCCCCAGATGTTGCGCCCGGTGCGGCCGGCCCCCCTGCACCCCCCACGCTACGCCACTGGGAGGAGTGCTGGAGGGATCTTTGCACCACAGCGCCGGATATACTTAAGATGGCCCTGATGTCAGCCACCCTCTCAGGTGGCCGGCATTCATCACCGAGGCGAAAGAGACCCTTTCCACAAACACCCTCCTCTCTTTAAGACCCTAGGAAGAGCCTGGTGGATCAGGCCAATGGGATTTCTAGTCCAGCATCCTTGTCTCGCAGTTGCTGAAGAACTTCACATTGTGTCTCTTTATGTTCTCTGGTTGCTTTTATGATATGTGGCGGGGGGTGGAATAAAGGGAGAATTGGAATAAATAATTAGAGATCTCAATTCCGACCACACAGTGGAAAACCGTTTTAACTGCTATAACAAGGGTGTCTCTGGACCTTAAATTGAGGCTCATACATCAAAAAATAATACAGTGGTACCTTGGGTTACAGAAGCTTCAGGTTACAGACTCCGCTAATCCAGAAATAGTGCCTTGGGTTAAGAACTTTGCTTCAGGATGAGAACAGAAATCGTGCGGCGGCAGTGGGAGGCCCCATTAGCTAAAGTGGTACCTCAGGTTAAGAACAGTTTCAGGTTAAGAACGGACCTCCAGAATGAATTAAGTTCTTAGCCCGAGGTACCACTCTACTTAGAATATACTGGACCCCATTATGTTTGTTTAAAAAAGGGCTATCTAAGGCAGGGGTCAGCAACGTTTATCTTGCCTGGGCCAGATCGGTCCTGTGGAGATCATGCGCCTGTGATTTTCAGTATCTGCGTCTGCGCAGATGTGATTTTCGGCGCTGCAGAAGCGAGTCCCTGCACTGCGCCGGTTTAGCGCAGTGGGTGAGTGGGCGGCTCGGTTCGGGAGCGGTTCGTGGGCCAGTCAAACAACCTTCGCGGGCCACTTCCGTCCTATGGGCCTTAGGTTGCGGACCCCTGATCTAAGGTATCTAGCTATTGGAGATGCAACGGGGATAATGCTTCTCTAAAACATATTTTTTCATTGTTCCTATACCGAAAGATTTTTGGCAGAAGGTAACTGAAACTATCAACAGAACTGTATGGAACAACCTTACATTTACAGAGCAAAATATCCTCTTGAATTATATGCCCAGCACATGGAACCTTACAAAAGGACAATGCGAGTGGATTCTCTGTGCCCTTACCACAGCAAAAAGTCTGATCCTGATGAATTGGAAAAATAAAAATGCGGCTCCCTTTTGCGATTGGATTGAAGATTTATTTAAACTCGCAACATATGAACAACTTGCATATAAACACAGACTTGCCATGGACAAATTCAGTGATATTTAGAATCCACTCTTACGAATACTGCAATAGGTTAAGATCTGGTGAAGTACAATAACAACCTTGTAAAGTATACAGTTTGGGGTCTCTTCCGTTAATTTTCCTTTCTACATTGGTTCTGTTTCTCTTTTTCTTTTCTCTCTCTTTTATTTACATCTCACCATGTTTAGTGCACATATAATTATGTTAATTTGACCTTTCAATAAATATGCTTATAAAAAACCAAAACAAAACCAGTATGTGGTGGGGGGCTGTGTACACCAGCAGTTCCCTTTTTTTGGGGGGGGGGACACTGCCAAGTGGCCCCTAGCCTACAAAAAGCATAATTCAGAATAGTGGCTTGCCTGACCTACTAAGGAAGATAATAACACCGCCGAACAGTAATGATTAATTGTGCATTTGTTAAAAAACCAGTTAAAGCTATGTAGTTTAATGAATCCAGCAAAACGAATGAAATTGATCCAGCTTTTCAAAGTCTGATAGTCATTTACACCTCCAGTGCTCACTTAGGGAACCAACGGGTTCCACGCTACACATTCAAAGCACATTTTTTAAAAAAGCACAGTTTCTCACAAAGAGTTCTGGGAGTTGTAGTTTACTCCCCATGGAGATACTGTTCCCAGCACCCTTAGCAAACGACAGCACCCAGGATTCTTTGGGGGAGGTTATGTGCTTTAAACGTGTGGCTTGTACACAGCTGGTAACAGCTGAGTATTTCAGGGGGACAATTCTCCAAACTTGTGTGTACATTAGCGGGCAGGGGAGGGCAGAGAAAAAAGCAAGATTGGGCATATAAACCCAGATCTATCATCGTCACTGTCTGTTATGTATTGAGTTGAATAGGATCCAAAAGGCAGCAGTCTGATTGGTCCTAGAACAATAGGATTCAGAATGCAGCAGTCTGATTGGTCCTAGAACAATAGGATTCAGAATGCAGCAGTCTGATTGGTCCACAGGAGCCACCCAATCCAGCTCCAGGTGGAAGTGAATCCGCAACCTGATTGGCCTACAGGAGAATCCCGGAACTAGCCAATCACATGGGGCCCATTGTGTAAATAACGTATATAAGGCAGACATTCTGGGGGAACTTCCATTCCTCCTCACCACTATGAGCTGAATAAAGAGCATGAAATCCACTCTCGACTCCGAGTATATTTCACTGTCCAAGTTCTGTTCTTTTTGCATGTGGAAGGTCCCAGGCAGTGGCGTGGGGGGGGGGGGCAGCCACAGGGGTGGTTCCCCCGGGGTGCAAAATTCTTAGGGGCACAAAGTGACCTCTCCAAACAACAAAACGACTCTTCCTTTCTTATCTCTGCAGCTGTGATCTCCTGGATGACATGGACGCCATTAGGGAGTTGAATGTGCATGCGTACTCCACCTGTTTGCGCTAGCAAGCCACGCTACGCCACTAGCCCCAGGTTCAATCCCTGGTCCTGCCCTTCCTTAAAAACTTCTAAAAACATGCAGGTGGAAGCTGGGATAAAGGTCTCTATTTACAAGGCTTGTTGGAAGAGGAAGGTCTTCAGGAGGTGCCCAAAAGGCAACAGATATCTGATGTCTGATATTTAACAGAAGAGAATTCCAAGGGGTCAGTGCCACCACACTGAAGACCCTGTCCCTGCAATGTGTGGAATGAACCTCCTGACAAGGTGGCATCTGCAGGAGGCCCTCACTTGTCGAGTGCAGTGATTGATTTGGTACATAAGTGGCAGACCTTGAGGTCTCAAATTTCAGCAGTGTGGTGCTAAAATTTGGTGTGCCGAATTTTTGCACTTTATGCACCACAACCAGAACCTTGAACTTAGCCCGGTAACTAATTGGCAGCCAGTGCAAATTTCCTTTTTCTCTCCCTCCCTTTTTATTATTATTTTGCAGCACAAACGCACATAACACTCATAAAAAGAAAGAAAAAGAAAAAAGAAACGAAAACATCAAAAGAAAATGCAAAAACCAATACGAAACAAATAATGAACAATGAACATGTAACCATATTTCAGTTCTTCTTTTCTTCTCGTTGACTTCCTTCGACCTCAGCGCAGTTCTTTTTTCATGTTTAGTAAACTGTTTCCTACTCACTACGTTCTCCCCCTTTTCTTTCTATTTTTAGCTTTTACACCATAATTTGTTTTGCAAAAGTCCCCCAATTTTTTATTCATTTTATAACACAAAAAACAAACAATACAAACAAATTATTGTCTTATCCTCCCCCCCTAAACATCCTTCCCCCCCAAGTCCCCCCTATCTGATTTTCATTTTAACTCATCTTTAGCAGATTACGTATATCATAATTTTTAACCATTTTTTTATCACACTTAAAAATCTTTACATTTTATCACTTACAAATAATACTATTTTAAAATACATTATCTTCTACTTCTAACCCTACAGCCTATATCCACTTCCAAAGCTAGTCTATTATAGTTTTGCAAAAGTTAATCAAAGCAAGTCCAGGTATTAATTTGAGGGCACTGATTTTTAAGGTAATCTCTGTATTTCCCCCCATTCTTTTTGAAATTTTTGTTTAGACTGACCCCTAATTGCATCTAGCCAATTCAATGTCATCAAATAATTTTTCTTGCCATTCTTTTTCTGTTGGTGTTGTCAGTGTAAATTTTCTTCTAGCAGCAGGGTAATGCAGGGGCAATATCCTGTCCCACAGCGAGCAATTGAGCCACCACTTTTTTGCAGTAGCTTACAGACAAACTTCGAGGGCGGCTTTATATATAGAGCACATTGCAGCAGTTCAATTTAGAGGTTAAGCAGACGGATTTGGATTAACATTTCTTTGCAGAGGAGCATGTGCGATAGTTGTGGTTTGTTGAAAGCCAACAGAGATGAGAGAGATTGGTAGAGAAACGGGAATTTTTTGGTGGTGAGTCGGTTGAGAGTTCCTGTGATTTGTAAGTTTCCCTATGGCTCGTAAATGCAGGGTGATGAAATGTGCGGAGCAGACTAAGAAAATATAGTCACACCTCGTTGCTCTGCATAATTTCACTAAGCTGGTAGAATCCAGTGTTTCTTGATCAAAGGTGTAATGGGTATGAGTTACTCGTGCGTAAACTGGTGCTTTTCTCGGTTAATTTGCCTTGTTAAACCTTTCTGACTGCACAGCCCCTTCTCATCGTGGCTGCCTCAGTCACTGGCAGAATCCGTCAGTGGGCGTTTCTTGAACCTCTTCCAGCATAAAAGTTGTTTGACACCCAGTCTCCTCCTCCTCTCACTGCGCGGGAGTCTTCTGCGCAGGGAAGGCGTGGGTAGCGGAGGACCTGGGCTCTCCTCACTGATGTCCAGTGAAGAGTCCTGGAGCCCTCTCTCCACTTTCCCCGTCTGCCCCCCTTTATCCCTGGTGTTGCGGTGATTGGCTTCCCCCTCTACTGAGCTGTTTCTCCCCCTGCTGCTGGGTCCTTCGCCAGCATCATCTGGGAGCCTCCCCCTCGCCTCTCGCTCCGATGTCAGTTCCCTGACAAAAGGACACATGCGTTTTAAAACGGACAACGCTGAGAAAAGCTGTGTAGCTATTAGGTGGTGATAAGGGAGAGATCTGGCCCAGTTTGAATTTAAAGGCAAACTTAACTTGCGATTCCTCAGACAATAAGAGTACCAAAAACACATCCACACTTTTCCAAATGTTGCAGTTCTCCAGCCAAGTATTGCGCGCGCGCGCACACACACACACGGTTTGCATAAGAATGCATGCATTGGTGAAGATAACACATAAAAATACAATATGTTGTTGTTGTTTAGTCGTTTAGTCGTGTCCGACTCTTCATGACCCCATGGACCAGAGCACGCCAGGCACTCCTGTCTTCCACTGCCTCCTGCAGTTTAGTCAAACTCATGCTGGTAGCTTCAAGAACACTATCCAACCATCTCGTCCTCTGTCGTCCCCTTCTCCTTGTGCCCTCAATCTTTCCCAACATCAGGGTCTTTTCCAGGGAGTCTTCTCTTCTCATGAAGTGGCCAAAGTATTGGAGCCTCAGCTTCAGGATCTGTCCTTCCAGTGAGCACTCAGGGCTGATTTCCTGAAGAATGGAGAGGTTTGATCTTCTTGCAGTCCATGGGACTTTCAAGGGTCTCCTCCAGCACCATAATTCAAAAGCCTCCATTCTTCGGTGATCAGCCTTCTTTATGGTCCAGCTCTCACTTCCATACATCACTACTGGGAAAACCATGGCTTTAACTATACGGACCTTTGTCGGCAAGGTGATGTCTCTGCTTTTTAAGATGCTGTCTAGGTTTGTCATTGTTTTTCTCCCAAGAAGCAGGCATCTTTTAATTTCGTGACTGCTGTCACTTGCCCAAAAATGGAGAGAAGAAGAAGTCCCAGCAAAAGAAGAATGGATACAAAAATTTATGGAATATGCAGAAATGGTGAAACTTACTGGAAAAATAAGAAATCAAGACAGCAAACTTTTTTATAAAAGAGTGGAAATGGGTTTATTGAATATCTACAAACAAAATGCAGACAGATAAGAACATTGGCAGGATTATTGTAATAACCTGCAGTTTTATAAAAGTATATATTTAAAGTAGATGAGTAAATTACCGTAGGTTAATCTGGAATATGCAGAATTTTAAAAAAAAAAATCTAAGGAACCGCAAAAAGAGGGGGAAGGACATTGAGTTTTGAAATGTTAAAATGATTGCAAAATTATTGAAATGTATAAAACTGAAAATCATAAATAAAATAATAATAATAAACCTTAGAAATAACTTTCCGGCATTAAGAGCCATTCGACAGTGGAATGGACTCCCTTGGAAGGTGGTGGGCTCTCCTTCCTTGCAGGTTTTTAAGCAGAGGTTCTTGAGCTGTGAACCCCATATTTCAGGGGGTTGGGATAGATGAACCTCGAGTCCCCTTCAACGCTATGCTCCTCAGAATGGTGAAATCGGGAAGTGAGAGAAACTGGCATGGAGAAGAGTTGCTCGCCATCCCTATGTGGTGATGCTCTATACAGTAGTACCTTGGTTCTCAAACGCCTTGGTTCCCAAACGCCGAAAACCCAGAAGTAAGTGTTCTGGTTTTTGAATGTTTTTCTGAAGCCAAACATCTGATGCGGCTGTTGGCTCTTGTTTCCGGGGTGCCTGCACCAATCAGAAGCTGTGCCTTGGTTTTTGAACATTTCGGAAGTCAAACGGACTTTCGGAACGGATTAAGTTTGGCACTTTTGTTTTTGCTCTTTATTTTGCATTTTTGTTTTTGTGGCTTTTCCGGTTCATTTGTTTTTGTGACTGTGTGGAACCCAGTTCAGCTCCTGATTGATGGATGGAGTGACTGCGGAAATGGGTAAAAGCCCCCCATCCAAACAATGACTATCATCAGTGCAAGTAAGGAAAAAAATTAATTTTAATTTTTAATCATCTACAATACTGTCTTATTTATTTTATAGTGCAGTACATGGATTATTGCTTTCATTTTATGGATCAATGGTCTCATTAGATAGTAAAATTCATGTTAAAAGAGGTTGTTTTTAAAAGTCTGGAACGGATTAATCCGTTTTGCATTACTTTCTATGGGAAAAGCGCACCTTGGTTTTGGAACGCTTTGGTTTTGGAGCAGACTTCTGGAACGGATTAGGTTTGAGAACTAAGATACCACTGTATTGTTATCTAGCCAGTGGACCAGAGCCAGAGGGGGAAAACTGCTTCTTCTCCCAAAAAAAGAGATCTGTATAGAGAGGGGTTTGTATGCAACAACTTTTCCTCTCTGCTTTGGAGTTTTGGCAGGAGCCTGTCCACAGGAAGGATCTGTGAGGTGGACGTCTTCTCTTCCCTCAGCGACTGTCCTGAGGCAGCTCTGTGTGCTAAGAATAGCAACCCGAGGCAGGAGATGGGAAAGATATTACAAAACACTTCAGTTCCTTCTCTGCACTCCTTTGAGCCAAATGTGAGCCCTGTCTTAATTCCTGCTCTGGTGTGTGGAGCACACACAGTCGCGAGCACCAGGGCTCAGCTGGGTGGTTTTTTATTCCCCTTCCCCCTTTCCTTCTTGGTCTTTTTTCCACCCCTGGCAGCACAGCAAGAGGTATTGATCTCACTTCGGGTGACCTAACCTTGTCCGAGGATGCGAAAAAACAGAGAGCAGGCTTGTTTTCTTTCATCCCATAATAACCGAGCAAACAGCTAAAAAAACCACAACGCACACCACTTGCTAGATCGTGGTCCGGTAGCAAATTAAAGTCTCTCCTTTAACATGGACTCCCTGTTGGGCAGGGAGGCGTTAGGGATTTAATGGAGATTATATCCCTTTATTTAGTGGGAATGAGTTTCAAGTTGGAGAGCCTTGTGCGAAACGTTGATACCTCCAAGGTACCATGCTTTTCCCGTCTTCTTTGGTAATGACTCACAAATTTGGAGCAGGGCAGAAGGAATTTCCCAGAAGTGCCATTATCCTGAAAGAAAAGAAAACAGAATTTGGCTGTATTAAAACCAGAATTTCCAACCAGCACTCCCAGAGGGTTGAGAAATCAGTCCTCCCTAAGGCCAAGTCAGGATGGCCTCTTTGCCAGTGGAAAGAGATGTGGTGCTCGCTAATGCAGACAATATCCAAAATATGTAAGAAGAGTCTGCTGGTCCAGGCCAGTAGTCCATCTGGTCCAGCATTCTGTTCTCACAGTGGCTAAAGAGAAGTTTGTGGGAAACCTTCCTGTGTTTTTCAGCCACTGGATTCAGGATTTTAAAATAAGATTCAATAAATTCATGGAGGAGAGGTCTGTGTTAAGTATACTGTAATTGATATAACTGACACTGAAAGGAAAATGCTTGATGGAGGTTTAAAATGGAAAATCGCTAAATGTGTATCGCTAACATTGGTGTGTGTGTGTGTGTTTCCACAGTAGTTTTCTAAGTGGACTCTGAGCTCTTGCTGAGTTGATAAATAACTCATTGTTGTTTTTGGCTAGCTAACATGAGTGAGTGTTGTAACCTTAGATCAGGTGACAAAGGTATTGAGTTACAAATTCGCCATCTCGAAAGGGTGGTGGCTGTTAGTCTTTCTCTGAACGAGACAGAGGACAAAAGCATGTGGTCATGGCTCTCTGGAAACTATATAACCTTGGGCAGGGGGAGAGAGACAGACATGTTTTTGGCATTATCTTTTATTTCTAAGATGCTGAGCCTTGCTGGACAGCACAAACCATTGTATGGATGTTTTGGATGTATATTTGATATTTTAATTCTGTTTTCGAAGAGTTCTGCAAGTGAAAATTTGAATAATATTTTCATGGGTCTGGGTAATGATTTCTTCCCAAAGGAGTCAGTTTTTATGCTTCTAGTCGCTTGCTGTATACTTTACACCAACCATAAAAAAAGAAAAGAATTAACTCAAAAACATTCAGATTAAGTTTCAAAGTGCTTAGCCAGACAGAGCAGGACCAAGGCAGGGCGACGATGCTGTGAGCCACTCACCATTGAACCAGAAAATTGACATTCTAAGAGCAGGTCGCTGGCTGGGGAGCAGCAACTTTGGGTGGTCCCTGGCTGTCGTTCTCCAGACATCACCCATCACAGATCGGTCACAAAATTCAAGTCAGCAAAAAAGATAATGATAGTAATAATAATTCTAGGAATCAAAACAAGGCCTCTCCATATCTTGGAGGGCTAGAGAAGTCCCTCCCAGTTCTGCGGATAACTAAGACAGCCGCAATATTTACTGGAAACATTTGTAATCCACTCTTCATTCAGGATGGGATTAATGCACGGTCTGAACCAAAATTAACAATAAAATTAAATCAGTGCAAAAGGCAGGCATCCTATTACAAATAAAGCCAGCAGCAGCAGAAATTCAAAAACCTCAGCACACCTCACTTCTCCCCAAAAGCATTTTCCCACCGATATAATCCCACCAGACGAATTTTTTTTTTGCAGCCTGAGAGTCGAAGTCTGTTCTGCCTCCATGCATCCCTCTCTGCCGCCTGAGATTGTTTTGACTGACTTCGAATGCATCAAGTTTGCAACTAATGGGTACTTTGGCTGCAGATTATCATAGCATGTGGACATGTAATTCACCAGGAGACACAACAGCTGCCACCGCAGAAACCCTTTTGTTCTGCTACTTTCCTTAAGCGCTGTCCTCTTCCTTCCCATCCTCTCTTCCGCCTGCCCCTTATCTGATAATAACAGACTTGGGGTGGGAAAAGGATTGGATAACTCCTCTGTCAGAAGCTGTGGAACAACATGCCTGTTCATCCCCAGCCCTGCGGCAGCTTTTAAACCAACGCCGCCGCCCCCCTCCAAAGTCTGATTGCCCTGCCACAGTGAGTTGCCCTGTGGTTCCCAAGGCAGGGATGCAGATGGCCTCTTTTCATCCAACCTTCTGAGGACCAGTGGTATGTTGGGCCAGAGGCAAATGTCAGCCAATTTTACCTTTATACAACAGGCTGGTTTCTTTTCTTTTTAAAAAAAATCTCTTTTATTTTACATTTTACATATCAAATTTAAATTCAAACAATAAACATCATCATCATTCCCTGAATCCTTTGACTCCCCTCCATCCTTCCATGGTTACCATTTTCAATCCTTTCCCACTGTTTCACTTATTTTCTCTATTTTTCTTATATAATCCAATTTTACCTTAGTTTTCAGTACATTACAAACGTTACTTGAATCCTGCCATAGTTTTTAGTTGTTCGCAGTGTTCTCTTAAGTACAATGTAAGTTTTTCCCATTCCTTCTTAAAGTTCTTCTCTTCCTGGTTTCTGATTTTCCCGGTCAATTTCGCCATTTCGGCATAGTCCATCATCTTCATCAGCCATTCGTCTCTGGTCGGGGCTTTATCTTCTTTCCATCTCTGGGCCAGTAGTATCCACGCTGCTGTTGTCACGTACATAAATAATAGTCTCTGCTCCTTTGGTATCGCCACACCTAAAATTCCTAGTAAAGAAGCCTCTGTTTTTTTCACAAACGTTGTTTTAAATGTTTTTTTCCAACTGATTATGTATAATCTCCCAGAATGCTTTTGTTATCTTGCACGTCCACCACATGTGACAGAATGTGCCTTCCTTCTTACATTTCCAACATACATTTGAAGCAGTTCTGTACATCTTAGCTAATTTTGTAGGTGTTAAATAGCACCGATACATCGTTTTCATATACAGTGGTACCTCAAGTTAAGTACTTAATTCGTTCTGGAGGTCCGTTCTTTACCTGAAATTGTTCTTAACCTGAAGCACCACTTTAGCTAATGGGGCCTCCTGCTGCCGCCGTGCCGCCGGAGCCTGATTTCTGTTCTCATCCTGAAGCAAAGTTCTTAACCTGAAGCACTATTTCTGGGTTAGCGGAGTCTGTAACCTGAAGTGTATGTAACCTGAAGCGTATGTAACCTGAGGTACCACTGTAGTTATCCTTCAGCACATGACATGCCGTAAACAGCAGGCTGATTTCTACATACCCGCTCACACCCTCTCTCTGATTCTTCATCCAGGCAAGCGTGAATTGCAGAAACATTGAATTGTAGAGTTCTTGCCCACAGCACTCAGGGCCAAGCGAGGAATGACGTCTGGGGAGAGTCCCAAGGGCCAGATAGAGAGACTTGGAGGGCCGCATTCAGCATCCATGGCACAGGTTCTCCAGCCCTGTTCAAAAGCCTTCTCAAATCTTAAAATGATAATCAACAGTCCTATCACAGTCGGATCTGGGCATTTCCTGTGTCCGGATCTTCCTTCTGACCTTGATTAGGAACATTGCTTGTTACTGTGAGTTGAGTGAGCAGAGAGAGGCATGAGGGAAGCCTCTCTCCACCCCGCAAAGGAAACACAACGAGACATCTTAAGGACACCGAGATTCGGGCCTAGAGCAAGGTCGTGCCAGGGGCTCTGCCAGCCCTTCCTCCTGCCAGAACATCCTCTAAAAACGAACGAACAAGAAACCCTCTTTTCCTCTCTTCAACGCTCCCCACCACTTCTTCGCTCCTTTTCGGCTGCTCCGGTAACAAAGTTGATGTCACATTTCGGAGACCTAGGTGGCAGCTGAATAGTTCCTAGCCATTTTTGGCTGACGGGCTCGGCAGTTGTTGAATCTGGACGATGCACAAAACCAGCTATTGTTGTTGTTGTTATTTGTCCAGGCGATTTTCTTTGCCCAAACCGGTTAAGTGTCTGCCCCTGTTCGAGCCAATTCTGAATAGCTGCAAGTGAGTAAATAAAACCCCACAGTAGAGGTTCACCCACCCCATTGCAGATTTGGGAGCAGCTGAACAGGAGTCCTCTGCAGCCGAGAGGTGGAATGGAGATCAGAGGCAGCGAGGAAGTGGACTTTTGTTGTTGCTGCTGGTGGTTTCAAACCACAACTCAGATAGAAAAAAGTAAAATAAATGTTAGAACTGGAAGGGGGTTATCGCCTCAGGAAGAAAAAGGAACCCCAGCCTGTGTACCCCAAACTAAGGCTACCATATTTTTTTCAAAGAATCCAGGGACACTTTTTTATTTTGAAAAGAGAAAAAAAAGTTATTAAAAAAAAGATATTTAAAAATAATAATTAAGAAGTAGTATCTTCTCTTCTAAGGGACACGGGTGGCGCTGTGGGTTAAACCACAGAGCCTAGGACTTGCCGATCAGAAGGTCGGTGGTTCGAATCCCGCGACGGGGTGAGCTCCCGTTGCTCGGTCCCTGCTCCTGCCAACCTAGCAGTTCAAAAGCACGTCAAAGTGCATGTAGATAAATAGGTACCGCTCCGGCGGGAAGGTAAATGGCATTTCCGTGCGCTGCTCTGGTTCGCCAGAAGCGGCTTAGTCATGCTGGCCACATGACCCGGAAATTTACAGAACATGCAGAAATGGTGAAACTTACTGGAAGAATAAGAAATCACAATAACATTTTTAAAATAAAAGAATGGAAATGTTTTATTGAGTATTTACAGATAAATTATAAACAGATAAAAACATTGGCTGGATTATTGTAACAACCTGCAGTTTTTATAAGAGTATATATTTAAAGGAGATGAATAAATGAGCAAATTAAGTTAATTTGGATATGCAGAAGATATTAAAAACAAATTCAAGGAATCGCAGAAAGAGGGGGAAGGAAGTCAAGTTTTGAAATGTCAAAATGATTGTCGAATTAGTGAAATGTATAAACTTGAGAAGTACAAAATAAAAATGAAAACCGACAAAAGAGAGAGAGAATGTGCTATTCATGTAGCAGAAACACCATGTTTACCATTTTTCTTCCTAGCATCCATACAACAAAATGAGCAAAACAACTGCCACTGGGCAAATAAATCATCCGGAAAAGGGTGCAGGAGGAGGATTAAGCTGGATTGAAGGGTTAATGGTGCTCAACGGCTAGGCTATCAGTGGGTACCAACCACCGTGGCTCTGCTCCACCTCTATGGTTGGAGATGGTGATGCCATTGAAGACCACGGCTGGAGACCACTGGTGGGGAGAAGGCTCTTCTGCTTGATTCCCACTCGTGGGCTCCCTATAGGCATCTGATTGGCTGCTGTGAGGACTGCTGCACGAGATGGGGCCTTTGGCCTGATCCAGCAACCTCTTCTTAGGTTCTCTGGGGTGGATGGCAAGAAGAACGCTGAGCATCGATTCCAAAAGTTGTTTTCAACTCTCCCGAGTCTATTTTATCCATTTGCACACAGAACTTGCAAATAGCGGGCAAAGCTGAGGTGTCCCCCCCTCCCCCACTTCAAAGCGCAGGAGCAAAGCTCTTTATGTGCTTCAGAAGCCACAGATCAACCACAATGGGCTTGGCCTATAAACCACTTGCCTGTCCCAAGCTGACCTATGAAGTCACCCTGAGCAAGGAGGCCCAGCTTCCCAAGCCAGCTGCTTTCTATTTAATATTTCTTTTTTAAAAAAACAAAACCTACTTCATCCCAATAAATATATGGTTCTCGGGCAGTGCAATATGCCTGGGATTTGCCCAAAGCAATTGGGTTCTTCTTCCACACTAAAATTTAAATGTGCTTTCTCGCTGCGATTAAAAGCTCTCCTATACCAGGGAAAGAGAATGTTCTGCACACGCCCCGATAATAAAACAACAGAAAATAAGGAGTTCAGTTTCTCCATAAGAGGAAGCAAACTGTTCCAAAGCCGCATTTAAAATGTGCTTACACGAAAACTTTCTTTGTTTTTCATTAAGGAGAAAAAAGCAGAGATGAATTTATGGCTTCCCTGAATGTTTTCCAAAACGGAGTGGGATTTAAACCCAGTACGTGTTTTGTGCATATTTGGTGGGTGTTTGCAAGCTGTAAGAGTGGAACTGGATGGCTGGTGTTGAATGAGTAGTACTAAATATTGTATGATTTGTGTACATGCAATGGCAGAAATTGGGTGTGATGTTTATGTGTTTGTGGCGGTGAGTCAGGATATGCCTTGGCAAGAGGGAAGCTGGTTCATCTTTTTGGAATTTTCTCGCTTTCTTGCATTGCAGTGCAGCTTTGCTTTAATATGCAGTTTCATTGTATGTTACGGATCTGTATCGTATTGGTTATTTTGCAAACGGCTTAGAGACTCTCTCTAAGTACTGAGCTGTATATTCATGTATACAATAAATCATAAGCAGGGCAGGATTAGGTTTGGTGAGGCCCTAAGCTACTGAAGGTAATGGGGCCCTTTCTATGTCCAGCTGTCCTTGGTCAACAACAAATTGTCGCTGTTTTTTGTGTTGAATATATGCTATATGGTAATTGATGGACCTAATAGGTATCTAAAGCCATTTGCACATGCAGAATGTAGGCACCCTATATATAGAAATGAGCAAACCAGTGATATTTTAGGGAGCAGGTTAGCAGGCGGGGCCCATTACTTCCATCATAGGAGCCTACACAACACAAAACACTGTTGCCATATGTAGGTTTTATTTTAGTTTTTTTTTATCTTATACAGTGGTACCTCAGGTTAAGTACTTAATTTGTTCTGGAGGTCCGTACTTAACCTGAAACTGTTCTTAACCTGAAGCACCACTTTAGCTAATGGGGCCTCCTGCTGTTGTTGCGCCGCCGGAGCATGATTTCTGTTCTCATCCTGAAGCAAAGTTCTTAACCTGAAGCACTATTTCTGGGTTAGCGGAGTCTGTAAACTGAAGCGTATGTAACCTGAAGCATATGTAACCTGAGGTACCACTGTATTTTGGAAATGTACATCCAGTTTTTTCCCCTTTAAGTTTTTTTGGGGCCCCCAGGAGATTGGGGCCCTAAGCTATAGCTTGTTTAGTTTATACATAAATCCGGCACTGATCATAATAAATAAACGGCAGCGGCAAAAACACACAGGCACCTAAAAGCAATGAAACCAAAGAAGCAAGCAGCTGCAAAAGTCTCCAGTCCAGAACTCTGTCACACCACAGAGCCCAACACTCTTCTGCTCCCCAGTTTACAGGGATTTTAGATTAATGCATGGCTGAATCAAAGTCCACTCTCTGCTCTCACACACAGAATGAACCAACACCAGTTCTCCATTTCAGATTTATAAAATGTTTTAGCAGCACGGTCTTGTTCCCAACATTTGCCCAAACTCAGGATGATAGGGATGCAGGTGGCGCTGTGGTCTAAACCACTGAGCCTCTTGGGCTTGCCAGTCAGAAGGTCGGCGGTTCAAATCCCCACGACAGGGTGAGCTCCCGTTGCTCGGTCCCTGCTCCTGCCAACCTAGCAGTTCGAAAGCACGTCAAAGTGCAAGTAGATAAATAGGTACCGCTCCGGCGGGAAGGTAAACGGCGTTTCCGTGCGCTGCTCTGGTTCGCCAGAAGCGGCTTAGTCATGCTGGCCACATGACCCGGAAGCTGTACGCCGGCTCCCTCGGCCAATAAAGCGAGATGAGCGCTGCAACCCCAGAGTCAGTCATGACTGGACCAAATGGTCAGGGGTCCCTTTACCTTTTTTTATTCCATCATCATCATTTTACTAGTTATACCCCACCCATCTGACTGGGTTACCCCAGCCACTCTGGGCAGCTTCCAACATATACAAAAACACAATAAAACATTAAACATTAAAAAAAAACTTCCCTTCAGATGGCTCAGGGGTTGAATAACTCCATACCCTCCAACATTTCTCTGATGAAAATAGGGGAAAGTGGGACATTCCGGGATCAAATCAAAAACTGGGTCAGCTTCTGTAAATCCAGGAGTGTCCCTGGAAATGAGGGACATCTGGAGGGTCTGGTGGTGTAGTGGTTAGAGTGTCAGACTAGGACCTGGGAGACCTAGGTTCAAAATGCTATTTTGCTGCAAGGCTTAGTTGGGTGGCCTGAGGCACTGATCATTTAAAAACAGCATTAAAATGCAGTTTGCCCTGACAGCAGACCCACGGCCAGCATTTTCTGCCCCTTAGTTTTCAGAGGCCTGGCAGTGCGGTGTAGTGGTTAGAGAGTTGGACTAGGACCCAGGAGACCAGGGTTACTCCAGTCACTGCCTCTCTGCCTGTTGTTGAGGGAATTAACTGAGGATGGGGGAGAACCACGTAATGACACTTTGAGCTCCTGGGAGAAAAAGGTGAGATATAGATGCAACAAAATAAATAAGAAATAAACGGTGCACGGGGTTAGGATGGCAGGGAAAATTGCCTCATCAATACTCAGGTTATGGTGGAGAAAGGAGAGGCAGAAGCTAATCAGAATCCAGTGCTATCCGATATCGCCCCATGCAGTGTTACAGATTTTAATTTTAAAGTCCCTGTATCAGGATTGCAAAACGCCCACATCAGCATGTCAAGGTGATAACGCAGCTTTTTGTTTCCTGCCCTCCCAACTGTGTCTTGTGAAAGAAGAACTGCAATTCATTTGTCATGAGAGAGTCGAGTGTTATCTGTGTGGAATGGCCTTGGAAGCGTGGACATCATGTCGGAGCCAAAGAGAGAGATTGAGAGATGTTTTGGCCAGCGTCACAGCAACATCTATGAACCTCCAGTTGCACTGAATGATCACAGGGCATAAGGCTAGGAATTTTGAGCTTCCAAGCATACGTTCCATTTGCATGAACAATATATTCAGAAAATCTAAAAGCCCTGAAGGATGGAAGGTGGAAAAGGAAACGTATAGAATATCAAAGCCACAGTCCCTGAGGAAGTCACAGATCTCTTTTGGTTTATGATTCTGCCTGCGCAGTGCACATGGAATGTATGTTTTCACTGATTGTTAGTAAAAAGGATGGGGGGGGGGAATCTGCGCCAGAATTTAGACCATTGCCAATGCACTTTGGAACTATAGGATATAAACTCTGTAAAAATAAAATAAAATCTGGAGCTGTAGAGTTGACGTTCTGGAAAAACTGACAAAACTCTTCTAAAACATTCATTACATTTTAAGGTTCTAGAATAAAGGCCCCTGACAACTCGACGACGGTAGACTCATTCGAACGGATGTGAGACAGCTTTGAAGATTTGGTGGAAAGAAACTCTTTGGTTTTCCCCGTGGCTGGTGGGCTTAATCAGAACATGAGCAAAATAACTAGATTAAAGGAAGGAAAGTCTTGGAGCGGTGGGTGGGCAGGAAGGGCCTTCAAGAGATGGGATAACTCTCTCTCTCTCTCTCTCTCCTGGATTCGGCTCCTTTGGAATTTTTTGCTTCAGGGAATTAGCAATTGTGGTTAGGAGAAAATGCTGCTTCCACATTTTCTCCCGTCCGTGTGCCCGGAAAAGGCTGCTTTCTGCCCAGTGTGTTTTGCTCATGTAGCTGGGAGGAATTTCCACAAGACAATTGATGAGTCTGGAAGTCAGAGGGCAAGGAGCCCTGCGCTTCAGAGAGACTTAAACCTTGGGAAGAGATTAAATGTAACATTTAAAAGAATTCCTTCTTCAGTTCAGCTTGCAGCTGTTGCTGATTCTGGCCAGGAATCTAGAAACCTCGTTCAATTTCTATGCTGTTCCAGTTAAATCTTAAGACTTGCAGCCAACCACAGTGAAGCGCACATGAGACAAGAGTATATAGGATCTCAAGGGCCCCCCATCCCTGTTGGTTACCCTCTCTTCTGGGGAAAGATTACAATTCTGCCGGAAAGCCACTTCTCTCACAGAAAAGCACCCCAAGCCTGATCCTGAGCACCAGTACAGTGGTACCTTGGTTCTCAAACGCCTTGGTACTCAAACAACTTAGAACCCAAACGCTGAAAACCCAGAAGTGCGTGTTCTGGTTTGTGAACTTTTTTTGAAAGCCAAACATGCTCCGTTTTGAGTGTTACGCTTCCGTTTTGAGTATTATGCTGAGGTCTGTCTGTTTTTGCTATTTATTTTGCATTTTTGCGGCTCTTTTGTGTGTGTGACTGTGTGGAACCCAGTTCAGCTACTAATTGATTGATTGATTGATTGATTGATTGAGTGTGTGACTGCAGTACATTGTTTGTTGCTTTCATTTTAAGGATCAATGGTCTCATTAGATAGTAAAATTCATGTTAAATGGCTGTTTTAGGGGTTGTTTTTAAAAGTCTGGAACGGATGAATCCATTTTGCATTACTTTCTATGGGAAAGCACACCTAGGTTTGGTTTTGGAACAGACTTCCGGAATGCATTAAGTTTGAGAACCAAGGTACCACTGTACTGAAGTGCCTGATGCAGACCACCGGTCTATCTAGCTCAGATGACAGGGATTGAACTTGGGACCTTTTGCATGCAAGGCAGATGCTCTGACTCAGAGTTACCGCCTCCCACTAACAATAAAGGAAGATTCGAGGCCGCATTGCACTGAGAAAGGGCTGCTTTGAATAGGAGGAATGTAAGCTAATGTTTAGCCTGGAGAAGAGGAGGTTAAGGGGTGATATGATAGCCATGTTCAAATATATAAAAGGATGTCATACAGAGGAGGGAGAAAGGTTGTTTTCTGCTGCTCCAGAGAAGCGGACACGGAGCAATGGATCCAAACTACAAGAAAGAAGATTCCACCTAAACATTAGGAAGAACTTCCTGACAGTAAGAGCTGTTTGACAGTGGAATTTGCTGCCAAGGAGTGTGGTGGAGTCTCCTATTTTGGAGGTCTTTAAGCAGAGGCTTGACAACCATATGTCAGGAGTGCTCTGATGGTGTTTCCTGCTTGGCAGGGGGTTGGACTCGATGGCCCTTGTGGTCTCTTCCAACTCTATGATTCTATGATTCTATGATTCTAAGCTGCCTTGAATAGGAGGAAAGTCCAGTAGTGTCTGCACTGACTGGAAGCAGCTCCTCCAGTGTTTCAGTCAAGGAGTCTTTTCCGAGCCCTACCTGGAGATGTTGCTGGGGATTAAACCTGAGGCCTTCTGCATGCCAAGCAGGTGTTCCAGCACTAAACCACGGGTCTTCCCAAAATTCCCAGCTTTTTCTTTCTTGTCGCTGATTTGCCTAGCAAATATCACAGAAGATTGACTTTACTTTGCATTGTAGTTCATTTATTTGTGGGGGTTCAGAGAGAGAGAGGCAGAAACTTTCTCATATCTTCCAGACCATTCCCTGCAATTTTACTTGCATTTTGAAAACTGAGCAGTTGCTTCAGCCTGTCCTCTACAACATCCCAAACTCACACTTTATCAGCCTCTTTTCACTCCCCTCAGGCTAAGCTGGGATGGAGGTGAAAAAGTGTCTGAGGAGAAATCATTACCAGAGTTTCTACGCTTTAGTCAGGAAAGTTTTCCCCCTCAAGCATATTTATTTATTTTCTGAATTTATAGTCCACACCTTTCAGGGTTCCAAACCCGCCCCCCCCCCGCAAGGTGGCTCCCAATATGTCAAAAACGATCTATAACATTACTTCTGGATGAAAATATATTCTCAGAACAAGGTTTAAATGCTAAAAATGCATAAAATAGTGAGAGAGCCTCATTACCACATGCCGAAAACTAGTCCCAGCTGTGTCCAAAACCTGGGCGTTTCTCAAATCTGAAATTACCTATTAGAACCCAGTCATGGATAACCTGCTTGTGTGTGAAACAGCAAATTTTGTATGCCCAAAATGTGTGTGTGTGGACTTTTATTTATTTTGGTGTTTTTTATGCTGCCTTTTTGGGAATGCCTCAAGGCAGCTCACATAAAGTATGTGTGTGAGAGAAACAGCAAGTATGAATTTTGTGTGCCCAAAATCCAAAGTATTTATTCATTTCAGTATTTTTACCTCACATTTTTGGAGCAGGGAAAGAGGTAGCTCACAAAATAATGTGCCACTGTGCCCCTGGAAATAAATAAAACTAAAATAGCAGCATAATGTATTTTAAATAGTCGTGTCACCTACACTGGGACTTTTATGGCAAAAGGCACGTATTAAGTATTGTTATTTTCTCAAACCCAGTCCAGCAACGCCCAGAAAACCTAGAATAAAACAATAAGTAATTACAGTTTAAAAATCATGCCCTGTTTAGATATAGAATCATAGAATAGAATCATAGAATCATAAGAGTTGGAAGAGACCACAAGGGCCATCAAGTCCAACCCCCTGCCAAGCAGGAAACACCATCAGAGCACTCCTGACATATGGTTGTCAAGCCTCTGCTTAAAGACCTCCAAAAGAGGAGACTCCACCACTCTCCTTGGCAGCAAATTCCACTGTCGAACAGCTCTTACTGTCAGGAAGTTCTTCCTAATGTTTAGGTGGAATCTTCTTTCTTGTAGTTTGGATCCATTGCTCCATGTCCGCTTCTCTGGAGCAGCAGAAAACAACCTTTCTCCCTCCTCTATGTGACATCCTTTTATATATTTGAACATGGCTATCATATCACCCCTTAACCTCCTCTTCTCCAGGCTAAACATGCCCAGCTCCCTTAGCCGTTCCTCATAAGGCATCGTTTCCAGGCCTTTGACCATTTTGGTTGCCCTCCTCTGGACACGTTCCAGTTTGTCAGTGTCCTTCTTGAACTGTGGTGCCCAGAACTGGACACAGTACTCCAGGTGAGGTCTGACCAAAGCAGAATACAGTGGCACCATTACTTCCCTTGATCTAGATGCTATACTCCTATTGATGCAGTCCAGAATTGCATTGGCTTTTTTAGCTGTCGCGTCACACTGTTGGCTCATGTCAAGTTTGTGGTCAACCAAGACTCCTAGATCCTTTTCACATGTACTGCTCTCAAGCCAGGTGTCACCCATCTTGTATTTGTGCCTCTCATTTTTTTTGCCCAAGTGCAATACTTTACATTTCTCCCTGTTAAAGTTCATCTTGTTTGTTTTGGCCCAGTTCTCTAATCTGTCAATGTCGTTTTGAAGTGTGATCCTGTCCTCTGGGGTGTTAGCCACCCCTCCCAGTTTGGTGTCATCTGCAAATTTGATCAGGATGCCCTTGAGTCCATCATCCAAGTCGTTGATAAAGATGTTGAATAAGACCGGGCCCAAGACAGAACCCTGTGGCACCCCACTAGTCACTCTTCTCCAGGATGAAGAGGAACCATTGATGAGCACCCTTTGGGTTCGGTCAGTCAGCCAGTTACAAATCCACTGAGTGGTAGCATAGTCAAGACTGCATTTTACCAGCTTCTTTACAAGAATATCATGGGGCACCTTGTCAAATGCCTTGCTGAAATCAAGGTAGGCTACATCCACTGCGTTGCCTTCATCTACCAGGCTTGTAATTCTGTCAAAAAACGAGATCAGGTTAGTCTGACATGACTTATTTTTCAGAAATCCATGCTGACTATTGGTGATCACAGCATTCCTTTCTAGGTGCTCACAGACTGTTTGCTTAATGATCTGCTCCAGAATCTTCCCTGGTATTGATGTCAGACTGACTGGGCGATAATTATTTCGATCCTCTCTTTTCTCCTTTTTGAAAATAGGGACAACATTTGCCCTCCTCCAGTCTGCCGGGACTTCGCCTGTTCTCCAGGAATTCTCAAAGATATAGTAATAGATAGATAATAATTCTACTAGTTTATTTTTTTTAATATTGCTTTTTAAAAATAGAGTTTAGCTATTTCTGTTTGGTCCCAACACCTTTATAAACAATTGGAATGAAGGAATTGAGGGGATGCTCATCAAATTTGCGGATGCCACTAGGGCTGGGCAATATATTTTTTTAACATTGTGATATTATCAGGAGCTAAATACCACGATTCACTGATATATGTAAAGTTAAAGGTAAAGGACCCCTGACAGTTAAGTCCAGTCACAGACGATTCTGGGGTTACGGCGCTCATCTTGCTTTACTGGCTGAGGGAGCCGATGTTTGTCCGCAGACCGTTTTTCCGGGTCATGTGGCTAGCATGACTAGGTGCTTCTGGCGAAACCAGAACAGCGCCATTTACCTTCCCGCAGGAGCGGTACCTATTTATCTACTTGCACTTTGACGTGCTTTCGAACTGCTAGGTTGGCAGGAGCTGGGACCGAGCAACGGGAGCTCATCCCGTTGCGGGGATTCGAACTGCGACCTTCCGATCAGCAAGCCCAAGAGGCTCAGTGGTTTAGACCAGTGTTCCCCAACCTTGGGCCTCCAGCTGTTTTTGGACTACAACTCCCATCATCCCTCGCTAGCAAGACCAGTGGTCAAGGATGATGGAAATTGTAGTCCAAAAACAGCTGGAGGCCCAAGGTTGGGGAACACTGGTTTAGACCACAGCACCACCCGCGTCCCCCACCGATATATGACCATGTCTGAAAGGCATCTCGGCTGCTTACCCACCTTAGGGAAGGATGAAGCAGTCGAAATCTATCGCCCAGCTACATACCGCTCTGGCTTGCACGACCAAGAGCGGTATGGGGGCTTGGACAACTGAGGGGTGGGCAGATTCCTGTGCCCCTCAGTTGACTGCGTGAGCTGGAGGGGGTCTTTCTTAAACCACTCAGCTGAGGGTTGGGAAGCCTCACGCAAGCCAGGAGGGTGGGAGGAAGATGGAGGCAGCTATGTGGGCAGGTTTTCGTAATTCTGGGACAGTCCCTGGCAAATAGGGGTGGTTGGAGGGTATGTATAAAGTTTTTGCTTTTTTTAAAAAAACAAAAAACCTTAGACACGCTAGCTTTAATAGGGTAGTCATATACTGTGGTACCTTGGGTTACATACGCTTCAGGTTACAGATTCCGCCAACCCAGAAATAGTACCTCAGGTTAAGAACTTTGCTTCAGGTTGAGAACAGAAATTGTGCTCCGGCGGCACAGCAGCAGCAGGAGGCCCCATTAGCTATAGTGGTGCTTCAGGTTAAGAACAGTTTCAGGTTAAGAACAGACCTCCGGAACGAATAAGTACTTAACCCAAGGTACTACTGTACTTAACAGAGGACAGTTCTGTTTGAGAGAATGTCAGAGGAGAGTTTTATTCATGCATCTTCCATTTGAAGGCACCTGTGTCCAGGGAAAGTCCCTAAGAGACAGACCAGTCACAAGAGAGACCAACCAATCACCAAACATTAGCACCTGGATCGCAAATCACTCAACAGACATTTAGCTCCCCTGGTAGATTTGTTCCCTGCTTTGCGGGGGGGGGGGGGAGAGATGTACGTGCTTTTATTTAAATGGCGGCAATTATTTATGAATTTGAATTACACAGAGATTGGAAAAGTGGTATGATACCGACAAAAGCAGAGTGGCTTGCCGAATTATTGGAGTATTACACTATATCCAAAACAATGGGAGAAATTGGAAGGATCTCAAAAGAGAAGATTGATAAGGACTGGAAGGTGTTTAAAGGATACTTGCAAAATCATATTGAAAAATCAGAACTCCTATTAGAATAAACAAGTTCCATTATAAATACTGAAATACTAAATAAGATGGATAACAATGTGTAACAGGAAAAGAAGTAGAAAATTGGTTTAAAAGTGTGTGAAAGAAAGTAATAGAAGTGGGAAGAAATTGCAATTGAGTAGATAGGAAGTCTAACACAAGGGTAGGGTGAGGGATAGTGGTGGGAAAAGGAAGTATCTGTGGGATTGAGTGTGGGTATGTATGAATATTTTTAAGGATTGTATGAAATGTATGTTTGTATATTCATAATATGTATGTATTAATGGTGAATTATTTTAATAATAAAATATTTGATTTTTTAAAAAAGAGATTGGCACTTGCAAATGCTGTGCAAATCCATGCCCCACCCCTCTTTCAAAACAATGCCCCCCAGTTTCCCAGTACCAGCTCTGCAAAGGTTTGCAAGGAAGAGCTTTTTTCTACAGCTGATGATGGGGCAGTCTTGGTTTGCAGATCAGTTTGCTACATTAAAAGAAAACACCACGACCACGACATCCAGTTCTAGGTTTCTTGACCAACTGAAAAGTCAGTCAACCAACTTATTACCGCATTTTTCTGTGTATAAGACGAGCTTTTTTTATCCCAAAATGAGGTTCAAAATTTAGGCTCGTCTTATACATGGGTAGTGCTGAGGGGGGATGCGCAAATGTTTTTTTAGTGCGAGCCCGAGATTGTAAGCGGCCCCCAAAATAGGGGGTGTCTTATAGATGGAAAAATATGGGTATTAAATGTTTCTACTAGTAACATTTAATAGGCTGATCGCCGAAGAATTGATGCTTTTGAATTATGGTGCTGGAGGAGACTCTTGAGAGTCCCATGGACTGCAAGAAGATCAAACCTCTCTATTCTGAAGGAAATCAGCCCTGGGTGCTCACTGGAAGGACAGATCCTGAAGCTGAGGCTCCAATACAGTGGTGCCCCGCAAGACGAAATTAATTCGTTCCGCAAGTTTTGTCGTCTAGCGAATTTTTCGTCTTGCGAATCACGAAATCCCATAGGAATGCATTGAAAATCAATTAATGCGTTCCTATGGTCAAAAAAAGTCCAAACAAAGCCAAATTTGGTACAACAACAGTTTATTAACTGCTCTTTAAAGTCACACATACTGTAAAGAGCAGTTCAAAAATTGAAGGGAAAATAAATTAACTTTATAAACAAAACATGTCTTTGTTTTTAGACAAAGGAAACAAAGTCGCGAGACGTTTTCGTCTTGCGAAACAAGCCCATAGGGAAATTCGTCTTGCGAGGCAAATCGAAAACGGAAAAACCTTTCGTCTAGCGAGTTTTTTGTCTTGCGAGGCATTCGTCTTGCGAGGTACCACTGTACTTTGGCCACCTCATGAGAAGAGAGGACTCCCTGGAAAAGACCCTGATGCTGGGAAAGATGGAGGGCACAAGGAGAAGGGGACGACAGAGGAGGAGATGGTTGGACTGTGTTCTCGAAGCTACCAGCATGAGTCTGACCAAACTGCGGGAGGCAGTGGAAGACAGGAGGGCCTGGCATGCTCTGGTCCATGGGGTCACGAAGAGTCGGACACGACTAAACAACAACAACCAGTAACATGCGATTCCAGGGAGTGGGACTAGATTACTTTTGGGGCTCCTTCCAATTCTACAGTTCTATGAACTGATTAATTGGGGCTTTTTCCCCCTTTCTCCCAACTGGAGCTCACCAGAGCTCACCTCCGACACCTCTAAGGTGGATGCCATTGCCATTCTAAGAGAACAAGGGAGAAGTTTGCGGGGAGCCGGTCTGGCTCGTCCTTTTCTAGAAAAATAGCACTGCTATTATTCTATGCACGCCAAAGTTTTTGACAAGTGCTCTGTACACCCACTCCCAAGGAAAATCTTGTGCCAAAATGTTTAACCTGGAAAATAGCAGAGGAAGAACAGGGGCAGAAGTCATCAGAGGAAAGAACGTCACGTCCCCCCGCCCTATCTGTTTTTCTTCCTCTTTCTATTGTTCTCTCCTGTTATCATAAATTGTTAAGAATTTCCAGAGCAGCAGAACTGATGCCTCCTGCAGCAAAAACCACAAAACTCCCAATGCCAGCATTTAGTTTAGGGGTCAGCAAACTTTTTCAGCAGGGGGCCGGTCCACTGTCCCTCAGACCTTGTGGGGGGCCGGACTATATTGGGGGGGGGAGAGAATGAATTCCTATGCCCCACAAATAACCCAGAGATGCATTTTAAATAAAAGCACAACTTCTACTCATGTAAAAACACCAGGCAGGCCCCACAAATAACCCAGAGATGCATTTTAAATAAAAGGGCACATTCTACTCATGTAAACACGCTGATTCCTGGACCATCCACAGGCCAGATTTAGAAGGTGATTGGGCCAGATCCGGCCCTCTGGCCTTAGTTTGCGTACCCATGATTTAGTTCATCTGATCACAAAAGCTTCCCATGCCCACGATTTCGCCGCAACAGGTTAAACACACATTTAACTTCTTGGAAATGGTCACAAGACCCTTTTGCGATCTTATTAAACGGCAAGCCCCTTGAGGTCCTGCCTGACTTCATCTTGGTTACGGAAGCTCAAGGGCTCCTGTGTATGTCTGAGTAAAGGCAGTGGGGGTGGAGGATGGCTGAAATTCCAGCTGAAATTTATTTAGTATATAGGTATACCCCATTCCTTTGGGGACTCTCCATATGCCTCCCTAGTCATAGCCTCAAGTATTTATTATTTATCTTATTTATTAAGTGCTGAATTCAGCTAAATAGTCGCATTAACAGGAGCCAGCAGTTCCAATAATCCAGCGGGACTCCCTCCCCAACCAGCAGAGGGTAATCTCTGTGTTGACAGTCGGATCCCTTTAACACTACTTTGAATTCAGCTCTGAATTTACATCCCACCTAAGGGAGCCCAAGCACAGGAAACGACAAGAGGGAAACCCATTCAAAATCATCTATAAAGCAACTCGTTTAGAATGATTTTCAGGGTTCCAAACCATCGCAAGAGGTGTTGGAATTTTGGGAGGTTGGATAGTTACAATGGAATGGAATGGTCTTGGGAGTAGGGTGTACATTTTTTATTCTTGTTTATTTGTGATTATTACTTTGTCAAAATAAAAATAATTAAAAGGGGAAAAAACTGTGCACCTTCAGTTATGTGCAAAATTCATAAATCAGTATTGATGGAATGTTTTGAAAATAAACTGACTTTAAAATTCAAATAAAATCATGCCCCTTCCTTGGAGAGGGATGGATGTCTGTATAAACTAGCCTACTTTGCACAGGTAAAATCCCACTCACTTTTGCCTAGCCCCACTGCTGGGCTCATTGCTTACCTGAGTGACGCCTTTCAATTGCTTGCTGCGTTGTCAAGGTTTGAAAGTTTCGGCAGGCTCCTTCTGCTTTTTTGCACCTTGGCTGGTTGAGGTTCAGTCCTGGGGGTGGCCAAAGGCGTCTCTCCCCACCTCCTGCTGCCTTGAGGCTAACTGGTCTTTCCCAAACCAGCCTTTACCATCCAGGTGTTTGGGGACTACAATTTGCACCTTCAGCCCAGGTGAATACAACCACCCCAGTGTCATGGAAGGGACACGAAGGACCATTGTAACCCTGGGGTGATGGTGCAAGAGGACACAAGTTCAAGGAACATTACTGTAATGTCTTATGTATGAATGCATAATAAATACATACTAAAGGTGTGTGTGATGTTGCACACTTCATATGCTCAGAGGCACTCTTTCTACCTGCCCGCAGACTGTCTTGCAAGAGTGGTGCATGCTCTAGTTATCTCCCGCTTGGACTACTGCAATGCGCTCTACGTGGGGTGACCCGGAAACTGCAACTAATCCAGAATGCGGCAACTAGACTTGTGACTGGGAGTGGCCGCCAAGACCATATAACACTGGTCCTGAGAGATCTGCATTGGCTCCCAGTATGTTTCCAAGCACAATTCAAAGTGTTGGTGCTGTTCTTGAAAGCCCTAAACTGCCTCGGCCCAGTATACCTGAAGGAGCATCTCCACCCCCATCATTCAGTCCAGACACAGAGGTCCAGCTCCGTGGGTCTTCTGGTGGCTCCCTCACTGTGAGAAGTAAAGTAACAGGGAACCAGGCAGAGGGCCTACTCGGTAGTGGCGCCCGCCCTGTGGAAAGCCGTCCCGTCAGATGTCAAGGAAATAAACAACTATCTGACTTTTAGAAGACATCTGAAGGCAGCCCTGGTTAGGGAAGTTTTTAATGTATGGTGTTTTATTCTGTTTTTAATATTCTATTGGGAGCCGCCTAGAGTGGCTGGGGAAACCCAGCCAGATGGGTGGGGTATTATTATTATTATTAATAATAATAATAATAATAATCCCCAAAAGACAAACCATGGGGAATGGTGACCACCCCCAGCTTCCCCTTTGGACTTCCAAAGTTGGCTGCTTGACTAAGCGGAGCTTTTGGTTTGCAGCGACAAAGCTCTCTTTGTGGCAACCCAGCAAAATCTCATCAAACCCTTTGGAAGTGCAGAACAAGCCCTGTAACAGTTGCCAGGAAATGCCCATTCTGCCTTTGTAAGGAACCAATCTTTAAGCGTGGCAGCAGCCTCACTTTGGAACTCCCTGCCTATTGACATTAGGCAAGCGCCTTTGCTGTGATTTTAGGGTCGGCTAAAGACAATTTTGCTTAGGCAAACACACTGTAGAATGTTGGCATGCGTTTTAATATTTTTTTAAGCTTATCGATGATTTCAATTCTACTTTTAAATCCTTGTCTTTAACTGATAATTCCATAGTTTTTAATCTTTTTTTGTTAACCACCTTGAGGACTTAAACAAATTTTTTTTACTAACAAGTGGCACGTTATTTTTTTGGTGAAATAAAATAAATAAGTAGGTTTCACTCCCCACACCTGCCCTCTCCCCACAAACACACACAGTGCACAAGGCCCCACCAACTCTGTCACTGATTGAAATGCACGGATTTCTCGTTTTATTTTACAGCCTGTATATCTTAAAAAGCATTTTACAAATAGAGTCTTCTTACAATAGCGATAAATAGATTTTTCATTTTTGTCTCTTTTTTTTATACATAGGTCACTGGAAACACCAACACAACCTCGGAGCTTAAAAATTAAGAGAGAGAGAGAGAGAGAGAGAGAGAGAGAGAGAGAAGGAAACCTTAGTTCCTGAACATTAATTCATGGATTTTTGTGCATCTTTAAAAAATAAAGTAACAAAAACAGAGGACGGCAGGATGGGAGGGAAGGGGACACACACACACACACACACACACACACACACACACACGTGACACAGATGGCAAATGGGCCCAGACGTTCACAGGATTTATCTAGTCACAAGAAGGCGAGTTGAAATTAAGTACTTTGGGATCCGGGCACATGTTTTTCCCTGGTCCTGCACATTGGCAGGTTCAGGAGACGAGAGCCAGGAAAGGGGGTTGCAAGGGAACATTGCATCCCCACTCCCACCCCGAAAAACTGTACAGCATGGATGCAGACTGGCCGTAGTTTAGAGGGAACAATGCAAAGACAGCTTGGAGTGTCCTGCCACGAGTAATAAACTCCCATTAGGGTTGGCGATGCAAACCCTACCCCATATCCCTTTGTTTAGGGCAACCTCTGTCTGGCTCTATCTGGTTTTTCTTGATGAAGAGACGACACGCAGCATGCAAAGAGGAGGGTGTTATTGTGGAACGGGCTGCTGCTCCCCCACCAAAAAAGAGAGATAAATGGGACATAAGCAGTTCACTGGCTGTTCTTCTAAGTGCCTTGGACGTTAGCTGTCCTGCGGCAACAAAAAAATAAATAAAGAGTCAATTGTCAATTATTCTTTGGGATAAACTTCGAGAAAAAACGAGAGAGAGTCATGTGTTGCCTGGGAGGACGAGGGTTCCCCCAAGCCCTGCCAATCCACCCCGTCTTGGGGGTTCGTATATTTGGGAACCCTTCTGCAAAGTTACCCGGACGCCGCCTCCGATTCTGCCCTGGCTCCCGTTATTGCCAGATGTGCCACTAGGAAAGAAAGGATTTCGGACTGTGTGGATGAGCACAACAGCAAGGCTCAGCTGTAGAGAGAGAGGGGGGCGGGATTCCGGGATTCACAGTGCCACTTCTGATGGAGAGCAGCTGATGGCAGGATATATATACAGGAACAGGGAGCATGGCTGTTATACAAACGGAGAGAGGAGTGGTTGATCTGTCCCAGCCTCTAGCGAACCACAAAACAGCTTAGACTCCACGGCCACAGTGCTTCCGGAGCAGGGTCTCCGGTTCCGCTCCCCCGGTGTGCCGAAATGCTGGAGAATCTTCCCAAGGTTTCGTTTTTCTCTCCAAGCTCCCAATCTGGAGCTCTCCCCTTCCTTAGGTGCCCTCGAAGCACCCAGACTGCTGAGCTCTTGGTTTGTTTTCTACGTTGGTTTCCCTCTCCCAAGGTAGTTTGATGGCGATGGGAGAGCCGCAGAGCCACCCCGCAGCCCCTTGCTTCTAGAGACAAGCGAAACAGACATCTCCGCCGCAGAAAAGGGCTGGGGGAATCTGGATGTGGGTGGGTGATTGTCCATGTTTTGATTCAAAGAGCGCCACGTCCTCATCTTGGCTTCACAGTTGGGCCTGGCAGGCATCACTGCTGGCTGCGAGATGTCGTCCACGGAGGGACAGAGCTAATAATGGGGTGAGACAGGGGGGTGTCGAGCACAGCTCATGGAGGGGACGGGGATTAGGCAGGGACCTCGAGAGCCTCTTCTCAAGGCCTGGCCAGTCCCAGCATGCCTTGCTGCCCTGCCAAAAGAGGAGAGATGGGGGAGGCAGCTGCTTGCTTAAGACGGCGGCTTGGGCAGGTCAGCTTTGCTGGCCGGGCAGTAGTCTTGTGCCGTGACGAAGATGGGGGCCTTCCGCAATTCCCTCAGCTTGTGCTTCTTCGCCGTGTGCTGTAGGGGAAGGGCAGATTAGGAAGAGGAGGAAGTCAGTTTGGGAAAGATGGGAAACACAGTACAGTCATACCTCGGGTTACAGCCGCTTCAGGTTGCCTTTTTCAGGTTGCAGACTGCTGAAACCCGGAAGTACTGGAACGGGTTACTTCCGGGTTTCAGCAGTCACACATGCACAGAAACTCTAAATCGCGCTTTGCGCATGCGCAGAAGTGCCGAATTGCAACCCGTGCGTGCTCAGATGCGCAGACGCAGTTGCGAACGTGCATCCCGCACAGATCACGTTCACAACCCAAGCATCCACTGTACTTGTCCCCCTAAAGGCATCCTCACCCTTTCAGGATGGGGAACGGGATTGGAAGACTGGGGGTCAATTGGGGAGAAGGGAGCAGAGGGGTGGAGACCACAAGGAATAGGGTAATAGAATCCCAGGGCTGTAGAACTGGAAGAGGCTCCAAGGGACATCTAGTCTGACCCCCCCCCCGCCATGAAGAGATCACAGCTAAAAATCCCTGGCAGGTGGCCTTCCAACCTCTGTTTAAAAACCAATGAGCTATTTGGAGCTATTTTGGGGGGTGGGATGGGGTGGAGGGCAGGAAACATGGAGGAAAAGGGTTAAGTTAGAGAACATGCCTTATGTGCACATGGTCATCACAAGAGGGTGGCACAAAGGAAGGGGCTGGGTGTTTATGGGGTGCCCCTGGGGAGGGGCAGGGTTCTTTGGGGCAGGAAATGCCAGCCCCACCAAGGCAAGAAGCAGTCCTCCTTCCCCTTTTACGACTTGGAGCAATCTAGGTCTTGCTCTGAGAGGGAAGACTTGCCCAAAGCCTGCTGGCTTGCTCAGTGCATTGGGAGCCAGGGTGAACCCCGAGACGCGAAAGAGGGTCTGACCTTGTGGGGAGAGGCATCCACGGAGGCTGGGCAGGGAGGGCTAGCAGCTCTGTGGGGGACACACAGAAAGGAAGAGAACATTAAGGCCACGTGCAAGGGGAGTCGAGGGAAACCACAGAACGGATCAGCTCGTGCAAGGGGGAAACCTCGGTGGCAGAGCCCCACGACCTCCTCCCAGCCTGCCCTAATCCTCGTGCCTTCTGCCCACTGACACACTTTTCCATGGGTATCAATTCTTGCTTAAGAACATATGAAGGCCAACGGTCCATTTGGTCCGGCATCCTGTTGCCACAGTGGCCAAATACCCCTAAGAAGCTAGAAATCTAGATAGACTGCCTCTGAACCCGGAGGTTCCATAAGGACATAAAAAAGCCCGGCTGCTGTATCAGGCTAATAGTCCAACTAGTCTAGCATCCTGTTCCCACAGTGGTTGAACAGTTGCCCGTTATGCAATACCAGTAAGCGGGATTCAGGTCAAGAGCAACACTCTCCCCTCCAGTGGTTTTCAGCAACCAGGATTCAGAAGCACAGCTGCCGCCGACAGTGGAGGCAGAGCCATTGTGGATGGTAGCCATCGATAGCTCTTGAATTTGTCTAACCCTGTTTTAAAGCCATTCAGGTTGGTGGCCACCACTGCATCCGGTGGGAGGGAGTTCCGTAGTTTAACTTTGTGTTGATTGTATGTGTCAGCCATTGCTTTAATCTCCAAGATCAGCCCCTGTCCCACAGACACCAGAAGGGTGTCCTTTTCCTAATGCACCCACAGGAAAATAATCCACATCCCCACCTTATGCCACTGCCTCCTATTCGCCTCCTCCCATATCCCGGCTTCAGACACTCGTAGGCCTCTACCCTGCAACTGGAAGACTGGGTTTGCGGCAAAACTTGGCCCTCACACACACTCACCAGGTGGGGAGGTTGTCGCTCGGACTGTTCCAGCTGGATTTTTATTTCTGGACAAGAGGGGTCCGTAGATTTCCTGGGGTCTGGCTGCGGAGAGCGAGAAGGGCCTGGAAAGATGGAGAATGGGACAGGGGAGGAAATAACAACTTAAGTATAGCCTTTACCAGGAAGAGTCTAAATGGGGGCCCATCTTTGCCCGATAACAAATGTTGGAAATGTAAAGAAAATGAAGGTACATTTTTCCACCTTTGGTGGACGTGCCCAAGGATTAAGGCTTTCTGGGAAATGATTTATAATGAACTGAAAAAGGTATTTAAATATACCCTCTCGAAGAAACCAGAGGCTTTTCTCTTGGGCATGGTCGACCAGTTGGTGTTAAAAAAGGATAGAACTTCCTTTATGTATGCTACAACAGCAGCAAGAATACTTATTGCAAAGTATTGGAAGATGCAAGACTTGCCCACTTTGGAAGAATGGCAGATGAAGCTGATTGACTGTATGGGACTGGCAGAAATGACTGGCAGAATCCGTGACCAGGGAGAAGAGTCGGCAGAAGAAGATTGGAAAAAATTTAAGGACTATTTACAAAAATACTGTAAAATTAAGGAATGTTGAATGATGTTGGATTGAAATTAAGTGGTTTCTAGCTGTAATGGTACAAAGGAATATGATAAAATGGTTTTCTTTTTATAAGTAAGAATTTAAGGTTATAATAGCCTAAGATGTTGGAGAGAAAACAAGGTGTTTTCTTGTTTTTCTTTTCTTTTAAAGCTGTAATGCTTTGAGATATGGATTTGCTGCACAAATAATTTGAACTGGATATACAAGAAGGGGAGGTATGAGGAGGTCAGGGAAATATGTTATGAGAAAATAAGTTGTGAAATGTATGTGTTTTTAACTTTTTTATGTTTGCTTTTTTCTTTTTGTTTGCAAAAAATTGGAAACTTTAATAAATATCTTTTTTTAAAAAAATAAATAAATGGGGGCCCATCGTGCTCTCACAGTGGCCAACCGGATTCCCCTACGGCAGTGATTTTTAACCAGTGTGCCATGTTGCATGCCTTGAATGATGGTCAGAGGCAACACTGGCCTCTGTCCCTCTTTCCTTCCCTCCCTCCTCAGACGCCCTCTTGCGTCTCTGCCTCCCAAAGGCTTGCACGGCTGCTTGTTGCAGCATCCCCGGCTTCAAGCTCCGCAGGCAAATGGTCCCTCTGGGGGTGGCCAGGGGTCGAAGCAATGATTCTTCAACATCAACTTCGTTGGACTGGTCATGTTGGGCGGATGCCTGATTATCGTCTTCCAAAGCAACTACTCTATTCCGAACTTAAAAATGGAAAGCGTAATGCTGGTGGTCAACAAAAGAGGTTTAAAGACTGTCTCAAGAAGAATCTTTAAAAAATGAAGGATAAACACCGACAACTGGGAAACACTGGCCTGCGAGCGCTCCAATTGGAGAATAGTCTTTACCAAAGGAAACATGGGCTCTGAAGACACTTGAACTCAGGATGAAAGGGAGAAACGTTCAAAGAGGAAGGCACGCTTGGCAAACCCTCGCCGTGATCAACTCCCGCCTGGAAACCTACGTCCCCACTGTGGAAGGACGTGTGGATCCAGAACTGGCCTCCAAAGTCACTTACGGACTCACTGTTAAAACCGTGTTTATGGAAGACAATCTTACTCGGCTACGAGGGATCGCCAAAGAGAGAGAAGAGCTGGCTGGCAGGAGCTGAGGTGGCTCAGAGACCTGGGGTGGCTGCGGCTGCTGCCTGGAGGACTCCCAAGGAGAGGGGAGAGGAGAGGAGACCTAGGGAACACTCCACAAGGGAAGGTGTTTGAAAAAAGGGCAAGAGGCTGGCAGCTCGGGAGGCAAGGTGTGACCTAACTGGGCTCCTGAGCCTCACAGGGGTGCCGCAGAAAGAACGCAGTTGGTCAAGGGAGCTGTGGACTAAAAGAGGTTGAAGACTTCTGCCCTACAGGAAGTCCACACAGAGGACCCGAGTGCAAGAGCAACTCTCCTCCTGCGGTTTCCAGCTACGGGTATTCAGAAGCATCGCTGCCTTAAAGTGTGACAGCAGAGCAAAACCAGCATGGTCAGTTGGCATTGATCTTCCAGAATAAGATATGGCGACCAGACGTCCCCGTTTCCCGGGGACAGTCCCCGGATTTACAAATCTTTCCTCGGACAAAATCCGTCCCCGGATTTCATTTAATGTCCCCGGATTTATATTTTAAGTGTTGCAGATTTATTAGTGGGGAATGAATGTTGCGTGATTGGTTCAACGGCACAAGACACATCATATGGGGACTTCCGGAGAGGCAAAATGGTGGGTGCCATGGCAGCGAGCAGCTCCTGAATCCATCCAGAGCCAACTGCGCTACCAGGCTGGCTCCGGCCTGCTGAGACTGCTGCTGCAACTGCAAAGAGGGAACCGGGGACACCCGGTGCGTCAACTGGGGGAATCGCTGACTCCTCTCCCACAACCCAAATCAAGCAGGGAGAGAGAGCGCCTGGCCACCTGGCCACCTGGCCAGCGGGTGCTCCATGGCCAGTAAAACCCCTGGAGATGAAGCAGGGAGAAGGAGGGAAAAGGAGAAGGAAGAGAGAGAAAGAGGAAGGAGAAAAAAGAGGGGAGCCCTGACCTTGCCACGCCGCTGCCGCCAAGAAGGAGAGGCAGGAGGGCACCGGGAGGGCAAGGACACGTGGCTGAGCCCAGGCCCGACCCGAGCCTACTCCATGGCGGCTAGAACTTCAAGAGAACAGGCTGAGGCCCAGAGGAGGGCCGTGCGACAGAGGAGACCACAGAAGAGAAGATATTACTTTTTTTTCCCCTCTCTTTTTTTTTTTTTAAAAAAAAGTGGCCCTGGATTCTTTGAAAAAAACCTGGCAACCTTAGAATAAGAGGAGAGCAAGAGGCAGGCAAAGGATGCTTTGATTCGTGAGCAGAACATCTTCCCCCATCCCTGGGAAAGGAAGCGCGATGACGCAGGCCAATGAGCTCCGTGCCTTAGGGGAGATGAAGAACAGATGGGAAGAAGGGAGAGGCAAGCACAGCAGCATCAGGACCTGTTAACATCTGGTGGTAACATATAACACACAGAGAGACCTGTAGGCTTCCTTTTCGTTAGCGTTGATTAATTAAAGCCGGATGGGAGCAGTGGAGAAATTCGGTCTGGTTTGCATTTTAAGAACGGGCCTACCTAATTCAGCAATGCGTGAAAGGAAAACACAGCTATTCTCTGGGTTTTGCTCTTCTCCAAATTCAGCTCTCCAGCCAAAGAGCTAGAGTAATGAAGGACCTGGGAGACCAGGGTTCAAATTGCCCACACAGCCATGAAGCTCACTCAGTGGTCTTGGGGGCCAGCCATTGCCTCTCAGCCTAACCTACACCACAGGGTCGTTGTAGGGATTAAATAAAGAGCTCCTTTGTGGGGGGGGAGGAAGGAAAAGGTGAGACATGAATGCAAAGAATAAATCAATATATATTGGGGAAAATGGGCACCAACATACAGACATTAATGAACGTATCATATGGAAATTAATCCAAATAAGTCCTACTTGGAGCAGACACCCAGAAATTAATGAATCAAAGTCAGCCACGTCCATCATATTCAATGGGTCTCCTTTGAGTAGGACTAGCATAAAATGTGAATTTCATTTATTTGTTTTATTTATTGCACTTATATCCCACCTTGGAGAAAAAGCTCAATTAATCCGCACGGTAATCCTGTGAGATAGGCTAGGCTGAGAGGAAGGGTTGGGCCAAAAATGCCAAAAATTTAGCTTGCCAAAAATGTGTACAGTGGTACCTCGGGTTACAGACGCTTCAGATTAGAGATTCCGCAAACCCAGAAATAGTACCTTGGGTTAAGAACTTTGCTTCAGGATGAGAACAGAAATCATGTGGTGGCAGCGCGGCAGCAGCAGGAGGCCCCATTAGCTAAACTGGTACCTCAGGTTAAGAACAGTTTCAGGTTAAGAACGGACCTCCGGAACGAATTAAGTTCTTAACCCGAGGTACCACTGTACATTAGAAGATATGAGCACTAAGGACTTCCGGGGAGGCAACACGGCTGGTTAGTCGTCTCTGTCGAGACTCTGTCGACAGAGATAATTAAGTGGTGATTAATGCTGATTGACGCAAGCAAAATGGGGGTTGCATGGCCCACCTCGCAGGGGTGTTGCAGTGGACAAGGCAAGGACTGTACAGGGCAGAACGGAGAGGGGTGTTAAAGTGGAATCCGTTACCTGGTGAGCTGCCCTCGCTGGTGTTGCTGAGGCTGTCATCCAGCCAGGTACTGTACATAAAGGAGTCCCGCTTGTGGGGGGTGCCTGATGAGGACTGGCTCTCCTGGGGGGGGTGGACACAAAAAGGAAGACACAGTGTTGGTGGGTGTGGGAGAAGGGGCCGGGTAGCCAAGTGTCGGCCTTTTCTATGGCACGGGAGTGGGAGAGAAGCACTGCCAAGTTTTATCACCTGTAACCAATGGCATTTATTCTGCAAACATCCTTGTCGTAACAGAACTCTCGCTACCTGTGCGTTCTCCAGTCCATTTCCCTGCGATCTCAGTTCTTACTTTTTTATTCATTTATTATGAACGTTTAAAACAATTACCCATCGCAAAGTGTTGCCTTCCAGGACAAATGCATGAACAGATGTTAAGCCTTGTCTGCGGTTATCCACATGGCAGCAAAACAGACTTGAAAAATGTTATTAATCTCCCATCCACAGGGTATAGCTCAGTCTAGAGTGTTAAGATAATTTCTTCATAGCGGCTGCTTTGACTGAAGACAGAAGGGAAATTACTGCACTATTCTTAATAAACAATATACCGTATTGGTCCGAATATAAGCAGCACTTGCAAATAAGCCGCACCTTTAGAATTCAAGGGTGGGGGCAGCAATACCCAGATATAAGCCACTCCCTTAAAATTGGGTTACAGGCTGAAAATCGCTGCGGTTGGTAGAATTGTAATTTAAGCCTTTGCTCTCGCAAGCCCGCAAGTTACCCTACAATCGCTAAAATCGCTATTCAGTTGCTACAATTCCGCAGGCACTCGCACCCATAAATGGCAAATGAACAGTCTCAAGCTCGCAAATCGGCAATAAAACATTTTTTGGTTACGTTTTACCGCTTGTCTGTTTCAGCAGCGATATCGTAAAAGCCAATTTTCGTAAGGTCGCAGATTTAAGCCGCCCTTTTAATTCTTCACGGTCGGAATTTGGAAAAAAAGAGTGCAGCTTATATTCAGGCCAATACGGTAAATCAAGTGCTTACTGACAACTTTACAAGTACAGTGGTGCCTCGCAAGACGAAAAGAATCCGTTCTGTGATTCTCTTCGTCTAGCGGTTTTTTCGTCTTGCGAAGCAAGCCCATTGAAAGCTTTTAGCGGCTTTTAGCGGCTTTTAGCGGCTTATCTGCTGATCGGATCAGCTGATAAGCGGCTTAGCGGCTTAGAAAAAGGGGGGGGGAAGGAAAAAAACCCAGCAGGAACTCGCAAGACATTTTCGTCTTGCGAAGCAAGCCCATAGGAAATTCGTTTTACGAAGCACCTCCAAAACGGAAAACTCTTTCGTCTAGCGAGTTTTCCGTCTTGCGAGGCATTCGTCTTGCGGGGCACCACTGTACAGTGGTGCCTCGCAAGACGAAAATAATCCGTTCCGCGAGTCTCTTCGTCTAGCGAAGCAACCCTATTAGCGGCTTAGCGGCTTAGCGCTATTAGCGGTTTAGCGGCTATTAGCGGCTTAGAAAAAGGGGGGAAGTGAAAAAAAATGGCGAGGCATTCGTCTTGCGGGGCACCACTGTACACAGTGCTTAAAACCAAGCAACTCCCCATTTATGCATTATGCATTTGTGCGCAACCACGCACACCATGCGGTGCCGGGAACCAAGAAGTGGAGCCTGGAGATGGGGAGCCGCCTGGAGAGTCCCAGTGGCTTGCGAGGAGACCCACCCCAGAATCTGAAGAGGACATCCTCTTCGGGGTCCAAGGAGGGTCTCCTCATGAGCCGGAGGGGCAGCGGGGCTTTGTTGAGCCTTAACAGCTGGGAGCGCCATTGCAGCTTCCCCGCATGTACTGAGCTCTGGCCCATCGAGACCCTCTTACCATGCCGGTGTCTTCGTCGTGGCCCCCCTCCTGCTCTTCTGCCACGCTGCCAAAGCTGCTAGCGCTGGAGGAGGAACGCGAGAAATCACGCAGGGCGTCTGGTTTGGGGGCTACAGGATCTGGTCTGCAAGGAGAGAGAGAAAGAAGGCCCATCGAGAACTAAGACAGTGATCCGTCATGATCTGCCAAGGCAATCTGGTTCAGGAGTTGACTGTGCATAATTCCCTCACACAGTGGTACCAAAGCATTACTATGAGGTTGTGGCGCTTGTCTCACCTTCAGGCCGAGGGAGCCGGCGTTTGTCCACAGACAGCTTTCTGGGTCATGTGGCCAGCAGGACTAAACCGCTTCTGGTGCAACGCGACACCGTGACAGAAACCAGAGCGCACGGAAACACCGTTTACCTTCCCGCCACAGTGGTACCTATTTACCGTATTTTTTGCTCTATAAGACGCACCAGACCATAAGCAGCACCTAGCTGCGAACCCACTGGCTGTCCTGGCTTCTTCCTAAGCTGCGCGCAGCCTCTCCCGGGCAAGGGGAGCCTTCATTCCGCTGCCCGGGAGAGGCTACGCGCGGCTAAGGTTTCCCTAAGAGCTGCGCTCCCTTTAAAGAGCGTGCAGAGTGTGTGCGCGGCTCTTGGGGGCTTTTCCCCGAGGGAGAAGGGCAGCCTTTCTCCCTCCTTGGGGAAAAGCCCCCAAGAGCCGCACACACGCTCCACGCGGCTCTTTAAAGGGAGCACTGAGCAGAGCCACCCGCCTGCATTCGCTCCATAAGACGCACACACATTTCCCTCTACTTTTTAGGAGGGGAAAAGTGCATCTTATAGAGTGAAAAATACGGTATCTCCTTGTACTAGCATGCTTTTGAACTGCTAGGTTGGCAGGAGCTGGGGCAGAGCTCCCCCAGTTGCGGGGATTCGAACCGCCAACCTTCCGATTGGCAAGTCCAAGAGGCTCAGTGGTTTAGACCACAGCGCCACCTGCGTCCCACTGCATGAAGAACCTAAGAACAGCAGAAGAGCCTTCCATCTGGGTCAGGCCTTTTCTCGCAGTGGCCATTCAGATGCCCTGACTGGAAGCCCCCACTAAGACCCAAGTACAGGAGAAACAACGCTTCCCTCCTGTCGTCCCCAACAAGCCAACCTTATGCCAATAGACATGTGCCAACCTGTTCTTGGTGGTGGGCATCTCTGGAGAGCTCTGATTGGATGAGTTCTCAGACTTGGGTTCCTGAGATACATGGCCGCTGTCCGGAGTCTTCTGGGTCCCGGTGGGGCTTTCCCTGTGGGGCACATACAGCTGGCTTTGCTGGTCAAGTCAAAAGAATTTGGGAGTGGGGAGGAGGGCTTGGTTGCCACTCCCACATGTGATGCTGATGGGAGCATTGCTGGATTTAGCAGTAGGCAAACAGTCACTGTCAATTTTGGGACCCCTCCTCAATTTCTCATTTTTTGCACTCTTAAGCTCAGTTCTCCACGTTTGGGAACTTTTATTGCTTTGGAAAAGTTGTGGGGTTTTTAAAAAATAAAAATATTTAATGACTACGTCATTAAAAAGCATCGTAGCAGTTTACAGCAGTAAACTGTAAAACTGTGCAATAAGAAAACAGTATTTAAAAGTTATTAAAAGGGCATAATTTAAATATTGCGGAAGGATGTACAGTGGAACCTCAGTTTTCAAGCATCTCGGAAGCTGAACGTTTCGGAAGCTGGAAAACCCAGAAGTAATTGCTTCCATTTTCTATTGAATTTGCAGACTTCCCTTTGAGCCTCGGTTTTCGAACGTTTCGGAACTCAGAACAGTCTTCTGGAATGGATTACGTTCGAAAACTGAGGTTCCACTGCTTTCTTAATTGCCTGTATAGCATAGAAAAGCTTTCACTGGGCATTTAAAAGTTGGCACAGCAGTTAGTGTGAATTTCTCCTAAAATACACACGTTTGTACACAATTCTGCCCAATATACACATTTTTGCAAAGGGACGTCTCCTAACGCAATGAATTTTGTCTGCTGTGTTCTCTGTATATATGCAGAATATATCTGTACACATTACTTGGCTGGAGAACTGCCTTGCGAAATGCGGAGAATTGCAGATTTCATAGATTTGCAGAGCTGGAAGGGACTTGGAGGGTCATGTAGTGCAACCCGCTGCAATGCAGAAATCGCAACCAAATTTTAAATGTTGGTTTTGTGTTGCGGTTCTCGTATTGCTTTGGAAAGTGCAACCTGGATGAACTTTTGGACAAAAAATAAATAAATCTCAAGGTTTAGATTAAAAAACAGTTAAGAAAATGACAAGATGAGAAGAATCTGTTAGTAAATTAGAAGAAGAAGCAAAACTGCCCACCTCCATCCCTTCCACCTCACTTGCCCCCCCCCCCCCTGCGCCCCACCTTTTCTCCTGCACCTCCTGGATGTTCTCAATCCCGATGGCGCTGCTCCGCCGGGAGCTGAAGGGCCCAGATTTCTTCCTTGTCGGGCTCTTTCCAGGGACTATCAGGGACTGGAAGAGAGGCAAGCCCATCAGGCAGAGAGAAAGAGAAACTTGGCAATGCGCTCGTAAAAAGAGGGGAGCAGGGCACTGGCAGAGAAGGGTGCAAAAAGGGCAAGCGACTGGGACCGAGTTGGCCACCACAAAATGGCTGCCGTAGAAACGGAGGTATGGTAGGAGCTTGTGGGCAAGAGGGTGCCACCAGCACAGGCCTTTGCAGGTGTTTCTACGCTAGAGTCATAGGTAGGGATGTTTTCCAGCAGGGAACCCAAAACGGTAATCTCCCAGAACTACAGTTCCCACGGCTCCCTGGCGTGGGAGCCACGGGAACTACAATGGTACCTTGGTTCTCAAACGCAGAAAACCTGGAAGTAAGTGTTCCGGTTTTGGAACATTTTTCAGAAGCCAAACGTCTGGCGCGGCTGTAGGCTATTGTTTCTGGAGCGCCTGCACCACTCAGAAGCTTTGCCTTGGTTTTCGAACATTTCGGAAGTCAAACGGACTTCCGGAATGGATTAAGTGTGGCGCTTTTGTTTTTGCTGTTTATTTTGCATTTTTGTTTTTTGAGGCTTTTCCGGTTCATTTGTTTTTGTGACTGTGTGGAACCCAGTTCAGCTCCTGATCGATTGATGGAGTGACTGCGGAAATGGATAAAAGCCCCCCATCCAAACAATGACTATCATCAGTGCAGGTAAGGGGAAAAAAATTAATTTTAACTTTTTATCATCTACAATACTGTCTTATTTATTTTATAGTACAGTACAGTGGTACCTTGGGTTACGAACTTAATTTGTTCTGGAGGTCCATTCTTAACCTGAGGTACCACTTTAACTAATGGGGCCTCCTGCTGCTGCCGCACTGCCCCCGTGCGATTTCTGTTCTCACCCTGAAGCAAAGTTCTTAACCCAAGGTACTATTTCTGGGTTAACAGAGTCTGTAACCTGAAGCGTCTGTAACCCAAGGTACCACTGTATATTGATTATTGCTTTCATTTTATGGATCAATGGTCTCGTTAGATAGTAAAATTCATGTTCAATGGCTGCTTTAGGGGTTGTTTTTAAAAGTCTGGAATGGGTTAATCCGTTTTGCATTACTTTCTATGGGGAAACGCGCCTTGGTTTTGGAACGCTTTGGTTTCGGAACGGACTTCCGGAAAGGATTAAGTTTGAGAACCAAGGTACCACTGTAATTTTAACCTGTTTAAGGCTGCAATGTAGATGGCTGTCTCTCTCTGCTTCAGCCAGTCCGGGGCCAATGAAGGCTAGTCCCTGCAACCCAACATCCTTGAGTAAAGGCATATGGGTAATGCTCAGTGCAGAATATACGGAGAAGGATCTGCAAAGGCAGCTACAAATCTTTTAGCACCCTCTGTGACACTTTTGAGGTGGGGAAACAGGGAGTCATGCAAGACGGATCCAGACTTCACTTTGTGCGCAGCAGAGTGCCTCCTTTTATAAAGGGGAACTCCCCGGTTGCGGGAAAGAGGAAGGGTCAGGGTCAGGCTGGATGGATGGGGCGAGTGTGGCTCAAGTGAATGGAAAAGCATGGCAAGGTGGGCACAAGTGTGCTCTGTGGCAGTGGCGTAGCGTGGGGGGTGCAGGGGGGGGCCGGCCACACCGGGCGCAACATCTGGGGGTTAGCGTTAGGGGGCGCAAATCCACGGGTTAGGGGGCGCAAATTACTTGCCCCGGGTGCTGACAACCCACACTACGCCACTGCTCTGTGGGGCTGGCATCCTCCTCACACCACCATCAGCTCACAAAATCCTTTTATTCAGTTATTTATTTTTAACAAGAAAAACTTGGGAGACTGGGTTCCTACACAGCAGGCGTGGAGAACCTTTGGTCCACCCTGATGTTGCTGAACTACAGCTCCCTCCATCGCTAGCAGAGGGTGGGCAATCCCTATGGGAACTGTAGTTTCAGCAACAAATAATAATAATAATAATAATAATAATAATAATAATAATAATAATAATAATAATAATAACAATAATAATAATAATATTTTTATACCACTCTGGGTGGCTTACAGCACATAAAAAATGGCAAAACATTAGATATTAAACATTTCCCGAGACAGTGTTGCCTTCAGATGTCTTCTAAAAGTCTGATAGCTGTTTATTTCCTTGACATCTGGTGGGAGGGCGTTCCACAGGGTGGGTGCCACTACCGAGAAGGCCCTCCCGAGAAGGTTCCCCTTATCTGATTCAGAAGGAGGGTGGGATAATTATGGCAACAACAACAATAGCAATACAGCTTTGGTACTGTCATCCTGTTTTGAGAAATCGTTGTTATTGTATTTTTCGCCCTATAGGACGCACTTTCCCCCCTCCAAAAATGAAGGGGGAATGTGTGTGCGTCCTATGAGGCGAATGCAGGCTTTCGCTGAAGCCTGAAGAGCGAGAGGGGTCGGTGTGTACCGACCCCTCTCGCTCTCCAGGCTTCAGAAAGCTATCCGCAAGCCTTGGGAGCTCACGGGAGTTCCCGCTGGGCTCCCTAGGCTTGCGGATAGCAGCTGAGTGCGCCCCGGGCTTCAGGAAGCTCTCGGCAAGTCGTGGGAGCCCGGCGCGAAGTGGGCTTCGGGCAGATATCCGCAAGCCTGGGGAGACCGGCACAACTTCCCGCCAGGCTCCCTAGGCTTGCGGATAGCAGCCTGTTCTGGGGGCTAGGGTCGGGGGAAGCTCGGGCTTCCCCCGCCCCAGCCCCGCGCCTGGGGGGGAAAAAATATTTTTTCCCCTTTATTTCCCCCCAAAAAAACTAGGTGCGCCCTATGGGCCGGTGCGCCCTATGGGGTGAAAAATACATAATTGCTCCCCCCCCCGGAAAGATGATTAAAACATAAGTAAAATCAAAACAGCAGCGGTAGCAGTGCTCCTTTATTAGGACCGACTGAAAAGCTATCCAGTAGTGAGCAAGCTTTCGGTTTCACCAAAATACTTTTGCAGGAGGGAGCAATAATTATTAACTTGGGTGTTCCCTCCTGCACCCCAGCCCCCACCGGAGGTCTAGAGGGACGATGGGGAGTACCAGGGGTGGGGTGTGCCCCTCCAACATGCAGGAGAGGGGTAGGGGGCAGCCACAGGGCAAGAGGCAGTGAGAGAGACACCAAGAGAGAGAGAGAGAGAGAAACTAGCCACCTCTTCTATGGTTCCTATGCCTATGGCGCTGCCTCGTCGTCCGTACCTAGTTGGCGTTTTTCCGGGGACAAGCAATGACTGTGGTAAGCGGGCAGAGAGAGCGCAGAAGAAGAAGAAAAGGACAGGGAGAGGAAAGGGAGGGGGAACAAAGGAATGAGAGAGAAAGAGAAAGAAAGAAAGAGAGAGGTCATGCAAAACAAAATGGTGCCAGGTCATCATAACAATGGCTAAAGCTCAAAGGCGGGCCGGGGCCCATAGCTGTCAACTTTCCCCCTTTTTAAAGGGAAATTCCCTTATTCCGAATAGGATTCCTCGCAAGAAAAGGGGAAAGTTGACAGCTATGCCGGGGTCCCCGGATGGAGGGGGTGGGCATGGAATCGGCCATGGCACGGGTAGAAAGCAGGGAGCAAAATGCTGCAATTTGGGGGGACCCCGTGTTGGGTCACAGCAGGTCAGTTTGGGGTATGAATAGCAATTTTTTTGGGGGGGGGTTGCGTTGGCTGGATTTTGCCGGCAGTCTGCAATGGGGAGCAGCTGCGGGTATTGTGTGGAATACGGCAGCTTTTCCACCCCATATGCCAAGCTCCTCCTCCTGATCTGTGCCCATCCAGCCTTCCACCTGATCCTAGCGCCCTTGTTCACAGTGCCTCCGTAGGACTCCGGTCGGCTACTAAGCTGGGCTACCCACCCACCCCAACCGCTAGGAAAAAATGGCCGGGAATCTTGGGCCCTCCAGAGACTGCTGAACTACCGGTACCGTATCTTTCGCTCTATAGGACGCACCGGACCATAGGAGGGGGAGAACGGGGGGGGGGAATTCTCCCCATCTCTGCTCAGCGCCCCTTCAGCAAAGCGGCAGGAGAAATGGAGCCCCTTCCATTTCTCCTCCCGCTTCGCTGAAGGGGCGCTGCGCAGAGAGGGAAAACTGTGCAGCGCCTCTCCAGCGAAGCGAAGCCTGGAGAGCAAGAGGGATCGGTGTGCACCGACCCCTCTCGCTCTCCAGGCTTCAGGCAGCTATCTGCAAGCCTTCGGAGCACAGTGGGAACTCCTGCTGCGCTCCCAAGGCTTGCGGATAGCTGCCTGAAGCCCCCGGAGCGCAGCGCAAACTCCCGCTGCGCTCCGGGGGGCTTCAGGCAGCTATCTCCGGGGGCTTCAGGCAGAGCTCTCCCTCTGCGCTTAGGAGTCTTCGCGTTGCTATCGCTGAAGCCAAGGAGCCTGCATTTGCTCCATAAGACGCACACACATTTCCCCTTAATTTTTGAAGGGGGAAAAGTGTGTCTTATAGAGCAAAAAATACGGTACATCTCGCATCAGCCCCTGCCACCAGCTGGGGAGTCAAAGCTCAGCTGAAAAGCCAGAGATTCTCCATCTCTACATTAGAGGAAGGCAGAGCTGTGATGGAAATTGGTCTGGGCAGTGAAGGGTCAAGTAACAGTCTAGTTGAGGGACGGGGAAGATTTGGCCCTCCAGGTTGGACTCCCAACTTCCATGAGCTCCAAACAACATGGCCCCTGGCCTGGGGTCATATATCATAAGATTGTAGAGTTGAGGAGTTTAAAGACTCTCTCAAGGCAAATCTAAAAAACATGTAGTATCAACGCTGACAACTGGGGAACACTGGCCTGCGAGTGCTCCTATGGGAGAACAGCCTTTACCAAAGGTGTCATGGGCTTTGAAGACGCTCGAACTCAGGACGCAAGGGAGAAACGTGCTAAGAGGAAGGCACGCTTGGCAAACCCTCGCCGTGATCAACTCCTGCCCGGAAACCTATGTTCGCACTGTGGAAGGATGTGTGGATCTAGAATTGGCCTCCACAGTCACTTATGGACTTGCGGTTAAAACCGTGTTTATAGAAGACAATCTTACCCAGCTATGAGGGATCACCAAAGAAGAATAAGAATAAGAGTCCAGGTAAAGGTAAAGGGACCCCTGACCGTTAAGTCCAATCGCGGACGACTCTGGGGTTGCAACGCTCATCTCGCTCTATAGGCTGAGGGAGCTGGCGTTTGTCCGCAGACAGCTTCCGGGTCATGTGGCCAGCATGACCAAGCCGCTTGTGGCGAACCAGAGCAGCACACGGAAACACCGTTTACCTTCCCGCCGGAGCGGTACCTATTTATCTACTTGCACTTTGATGTGCTTTTGAACTGCTAGGTTGGCAGGAGCAGGGACCGAGCAACGGGAGCTCACCCCGTGGCGGGGATTCGAACCGCCGACCTTCTGATCGGCAAGCCCTAGGCTCTGTGGTTTAGACCACAGTGCCACCCGCGTCCAACCCCGCTGCAATATGACAGGAGTGGGGCACCCAGAGCCACTGTAAGACCCACACTTTACTAGCAGAAGAGGAGCCACCGCAAGGGATGATGGGAGTTGGAGCTCTGTAGCATCTGGAGGGTCAAAACTCCCCCCCCCCCGTTCCTAACCAGGGCACTGTAGGATGAAAGTGCCAAGCGTCTTCCCCCTGTACCCACCTCTTCTGCAGCTAGGGGAGGGACGTGGCGGTGACCACATAGCTCCAGGCCCACCCCCCACCCCGCAGCTTGCCGTCCTTGCAGCCCAGACGGGAGGAGGAATAATTGGACTTTTGCACCCTTTCGGAGGTACACGCACTTGAGTTAGCGATTGCAAGTACATGAAAGGGAGGCGGGGGCCGCATGTGCCTAAGGTTATCTTGTGCCGATCGGCTCAGAGCAACGGAACGTGCAAACCTTAGGTCTCTGGATCTAAAATAAGAACCAAACAGGCCGCCCCCGCCTGCTCATTTTTATTTTATTTTTTGTGGTGGTGGGCTGCATGGAAATACCATGGTCTTTCCAAGCAAGACTCCCAGCTGTTTTCATTTCTTAACTTTGCCCCAGCTCTGGAGTGCGAGCGCCACCTACTGGCCACTCGCAAGCGCCGCAGCCAGAGTGTGCCTGCTCTTGGCCATGACTTTGCTGCTAGGCCCAATGAGAACTGACTGCTTGGGAGGGCCAAATGGATTTATGGAAACCTCAGTGCAGGGGTGGCTGGGAGGAGAAGCACAATTAGTCTGTCCCTTCCCCTCCCCCTTCATTCTTAATGGCTGCTCTTTGCATGGACTGTTGTACTAAGCCAGACTTTTGGGGTCCACCTCGCTCAGTACTGTCTGCTCTGACTGGCAGCAGCTTTCTAGGGTTTGACATTCCCAGCCCTACCTGAAGATGCTTGCAGGGGATTGAGCCTGGGGGCCTTCTGCACACAAAGCAGGTAGCTCAGTCGGTAGAGCACAAGGCTCTTAATCTGGGGGTCATGGGTTCGAGCCCCATGGTGGGCAAAAAAATCCTGCACTGCAGGGGGTTGAACTAAATGACCCCCCATGGTCCTTTCCAACTCTATATTCTATGATTCTATGACTCCAGGATAGCATTCCTACCGAGCCAAGGCCCTTGCAGAAGTCCATAATGGTCAAAGTAGGGTGTACACATGTGAAATTGACTGGACCACTTCATAAGCAACTCCTCCCTGCTCCCGCTTCAAGAATGAATTTGACTGGACCAGATAACCAGGAGCTCCTGGTCCAGTCAATTTCACTTTCGGGAGGGGAAGGGTGGGGAGAAAAGCCTGTTTGCAATCTGGTCCAGTCAATTTCACTCCCCAAAGTGGTGATGCATTGTTGAATGAGTGAGGAGCTGGCAAACTTCGCCGGTTATTAATGAACTCGTTTCGAGGGAGCTCAGCGCAGGAAGCAAGGGGGCGGGAAGGTCAACCCGGGGAATGACTTTTAATGGGGGGGCACAGATAAGGAGGGGGAGGAATGAAGCGTCCAGAGCGGCTAGGTCAAGAAGGGGCAGGAGTTACTAGGGAGGAGGAGATGTGGCGGGAGAGGAGAAGGGTGGGGTGGGGAATTCAGGGACTCGGGAGGAAACCAGGGGATTTGGGGAGGGGGGGGTACTCACTATGCCTGCGGCTTTGGCGATGTCGGGGTTGTTGTGGCCGAAACTCCCGCTGTGGCTGGTGGAGACGGTGTTCTGCCTCTTGCCGCTGAGCCCCATGGCATCCATCGACTGGCTACGGCTGCGGATCACCCGCTGCAAAGGGGGGAAAGGGATGTCGTGTCACCGGAGCCGCTCCCTCTTCACCCTCGCAGCCAGGCTCCCGGCCCTACAGCCCTTGGGCAATGGGGCAGGGAATTGAGAGGGGTCAGGCTGGGGGAGTGGGAGGCCTTTGCCCAGACTCAGATATTCCCGCCCGCCCGCCGAAACTTCGTAATTCTTTAGCTGCAGTGCTATGATCCTAGGATGAAATTCAGTGTGACGCAGGTAGACTGCAGCCTGTTTTATAGGGAGAGCCCATGTAGCTCAGGGATTGTCTACACTGACCGGCAGCAACGGATAATAATAATAATAATAATAATAATAATAATAATAATAATAATAATAATAGATTATTTATACCCCACCCATCTGGCTGGGCTTCCCTGGCCACTCTGGGCGGCTTCCAAAAAAATATTAAAATACTGTGATACATCAAACATTAAAAGCTTCCCTAAACAGGGCTGCCTTCAGATGTCTTCTAAAAGTCTGGTAGTTGTTGTTCTCTTTGACATCTGGTGGGAGGGCGTTCCACAGGGCGGGTGCCACTACCGAGAAGGCCCTCTGTCTGGTTCCCTGTAACATCACTTCTCGCAATGAGGGAACCGCCAGAAGGCCCTCGGTGCTGGACCTCAGTGTCCGGGCAGAATGATGGAGGTGGAGACACTCCTTCAGATATACTGGACTGAGGCCGTTTAGGGCTTTAAAGGTCAGCACCAACACTTTGAATTGTGCTCGGAAATGTACTGGGAGCCAATGTAGGCCTTTCAAGACCAGTGTTATATGGTCTTGGCGGCCACTCCCAGTCAGGGTTTTTAGAGGCAGCCCTAGTTGGAGATGCTACCTTTGAGGATTGTTAACCTGGGGCCTTCGGCATGCAAAGAAGGTGTTCTGACACTGAGCTGTGGCCCTTCCCCCCTCCTCCTACGAAAAAAGGCGACAAGTTCCTAGTTCTCATGGTTGTGAACAAAAAAGGCAGCTATAAAGAGGACGCTGCCTCGTATGGTGCCAACCTCCTTGGGGCTACCTAGTTCAATATTATAATGACTCCCCACCAGAGTTTCAGGTAGGGGACATCCCTGGCTCTAACTAAAGATGCTGTTAAGGGTTCAGAGTGGTGAGAAGACTGGTAACAGCTATTGATTTTATTGCAAAGTAGTTGCCATACATCTGTGGCGAGGGAAAGCTTCTGCAGCTTAAAGGTAAAGGGACCCCTGACCATTAGGTCCAGTCGCGGACGACTCTGGGGTTGTGGCGCTCATCTCGCTTTATTGACCAAGGGAGCCGGTGTACAGCTTGCGGGTCATGTGGCCAGCATGACTAAGCCACTTCTGGCGAACCAGAGCAGCGCACGGAAACGCCGTTTACCTTCCCACCGGAGCGGTACCTATTTATCTACTTGCACTTTGACGTGCAATAATTTCATGCTACGAATTTCTTTTGCCCTTTTGTTTGGATTAGCAAGAACGCGCAAAAATATTTCTTGTGCAATATCTAGTATGACAGGAACCAGGTGATCGGTTGCATTGAATTAATCAACTCAAATAGCTGGATTAGGAAAACACATGCAGTCAACCATCACTGTACAGTTGTACCTCGGAAGTTGAACAGAATCCATTCCGGAAGTCCATTTGACTTCAGAAACATTCAACTTCCAAAGTGCGGCTTCGGATTGGCTGCAGGAAGCTCCTGCAGCCAATTGGAAGCCCCATCGGACATCTGGCTTCCGAAAGAACGTTCAAAAACCGGAATGCTCATTTCCAGTTTTCAATCGTTCAGGAGCCAAAACGCTCAACTCCCAAGGCGTTCGGGAGCCGAGGTACAACTGTATTGGATTTTATCGTAATGCTTCTGATGGGGTAGAAGGTTATAGGGACATACTTATGGAACCAAGGGGGCAGTGGGGGCCCCCAAAATTTTGGGGACCGCCGGCCAAAGCTAGCGACCATGTGTGGAAATCCCCGTGCCCCAAACGAGGCATTGGGGGGGGTGCCTCTCAACCCTGGGTGACGTCACCTGCTCCCCACACCTCTCTCGCACAGGTGGGGGTGACGCATCCTGTCTCACAGCTTGGGGCAACATGGTAAAGTGCTGCTCTGTGCGTGTGCCATGCGCCATGCGCACACCCCTTGCTGCCTCCGCTGAGCTTCATTTAGCTGCGGCTTCCGGCAAGATCTCTCTAGAGGAGAGACCTTTGTGGTATCTTGCCAGACATAGAAGCTGATGCAGCCGCTTCTTCTCTGGGGGGGAGAGGCCCACAGAGCCACTCCTTGGATTCCACCACCTGAGGCATCTACCTCACGGACAGCCCCTGCTCACACGCACCCACCTTGAAGGACTCGAAGAAGCCCCCGCTGCTCCCGCTGCCGTTCTCCATCTTGTCCTCATCTCCCCCAAGGCCCATCATGGACTGGCTGTTGAGGTGTAGCTCCTCGTAGAGGGTCTCCAACAGAGCTGTTCGCGTGCGCTCCTGCAGCCAGGAGGGAACCGGGGTGGGGTTTAGGGCTGGTCGGAGAGAGGGATGGGGAAAGCTTGGAGGAGAGGCGGGCGGGGAGGTGTAGACTAGCCCAATCCTGCCCCCACCCGGAAGTTGGCAGGAAGCAGTGGAACCCCTGCCAGCTGAGCAGCTCCTCACCTCCAGTTTGGCAAACTTCTCCGCCTTGTAGCAGGCGTACTCGGCGTTGATCAGCTTCGTCAGGAGGAATTCTTGGAAGTCGGGGCCCTGAGCAAGGAAAACGGGAAGATGGGAAATGGAACGCAACTCCCGCCATCCCTGACTGAGCCCATAGACCAGGGGTCAGCAAACTTTTTCAGCGGGGGGCCAGTCCACTGTCCCTCAGACCTCGTGGGGGGGGGATTATATTTTGGAAAAAAAATATGAACGAATCCCTATGCCCCACAAATAAGCCAGAGATGCATTTTAAATAAAAGCGCACCTTCTACTCATGTAAAAACACCAGGCAGGCCCCCCAAATAACCCAGAGATGCATTTTAAATAAAAGGATAGATTCTACCACGGGCCGGATTTAGAAGGCGATTGGACCGGATCCGGCCCCCAGGCCTTAGTTTGCCTACCCATGCCATAGACCTTCCGCAAAGGCAAAGGAAGTATTCCTGCAACCAAGCTATGGCCCCTTCCCTGACGACAGGTAAAGGCAAATGATGACCCAGTGCTGATGATGGTGATGATTTATTAAATGTGTATGCCACCCTACACCTGCAGGTCTCAGGGTGGTTACAACATAAAAGCACAATATAAAAACATAAAATACATAATAAAAGCAAAAGCAACCCAATAATACCCCCCCCAAAAAATAGGGCTTTCCCTCCCTCTTTTCTCACTGTACCCCATACACCTGCTCTGGAAATTCTCCTTATGTGCCAGAGCAGAGTTAGGGCTTCTGGCAACAAACAAAGTATGAATGGGGGAGCCGAGGGGGTGGCCTGCCCTGGGTACCACTCTGGGGTGTGTGTTACAAGATGGCCTGCTGCCTCCCCCCAGCTGTAGAGCGGTCGAGGGCATGTTCACAGTTTGTATGGGCTGCCGCACGTGCACAGTCCGTATGGATGTCGCGCGTGCACCACCGGGCAATTCGCCCCGCCCCTCGGCATCCCGCCCCGGGTACTGGAGAGGGTTCCTCTGCCACTGTACAAAGGGAGGGGAGAATCTTGTTCCATGAATACAAAAACTCATTTGAATCCCAACCTAAATTAATCCCCTAGATAGAAAATACCAAACTGGAAAACACTGCGTGGAAAAACACTCTGGCCTGATTCAGACATAACACCTCTCTCTCTCTCTCTCTCTCTGCCTAGGTTTTAAGTTGCAAGCAACTCCTGTTAACCCTGGATAAAATTAACCTGGGTCATTTTGCATGTGGTAATTAAATTACAATCTCAGACTGAAGAGGGTATTGTCATGAATGCACCAGGCTCAGTACGTTAGCCGTGGTTGCACATGATTCCTCTTCCAAGGCTTGATTGGCTAGGTTGGGTGGAGGTCTGGAGAGACCCAGCTGTGCCTCATTCACAGGCAGTGGCAGATGGCAGATGGCAGTGGCGTAGTGTGGGTTGTCAGCACCCGGGGCAAGGCAAGTAATTTGCGCCCCCTAACCCGTGGATTTGCGCCCCCTAACCCTAACCCCCAGATGTTGCGCCCGGTGCGGCCGGCCCCCCCTGCACCCCCCACGCTACGCCACTGGCAGATGGTGCTCACAGGGGGTAGAGGGAGGTACTCCCAATTTCCTTCACTTTCCTTGACACCAAGAGAGCCTAGAGTTGAAGGAGGAAGGAGCGTCGAAGCCCAGCTGGTCGGCTGCAGGAAAACTCACCTTTCGGAAAACGGCCGGGTTGGGCAATGGAGGTCCGAAGAAAGGCACGTCGTCCCGGGCAGTGACAGAGACCTGGAGAGAAAGAGGGGGAGAGAGAGAGATGCAACCAGGAAGCTCCAGAAGCTGCCTAGAAGTTATCCAGAGATGGAAAGAAGATAAAGTCCCTCCCAGAGAAGAATAGCAAATGAAGTTGATGGACCATGCTGACATGGCTAAACGACCGGAAGAGTCAGAAATCAGGAAGACCAAAATTTTAACAAGGAATGGGGGAAATTTATAACTTATCTTAAAGACCATTGTAAACAGCTAAAATGGTTAGTAGGACTGGAATATCACTTGCTGTTTAAGGGCAAATTATAGATACAATGGAGATGTAAAAGAGTTGGATCATCATAAAAGATGCAGGAGGAAATGATTAATAATTGGACCCACAAGACCAGGAGATTCCTTAGAATCCTGTTTTTACGATTTATGTTTAATATCTCTCTGTAGAATTTTAATTTGGAAAACCAAATAAATAAATTTATTTTAAAAAATTATTTAAAAATATTTTAATATCTTTGAAATTTATTTTAAAAATAAATGTATTTTTAAAACGCCTTCGGCCCTCGTCTGCACTACTCCTTTTTGAGAGCTGAGCAGAGAATTCAGGTGGATTAAGATGGCGGAAAAAGGAGATTCCGACAAAATGTTAGTAAGAACTTTCCAGCCATAAGAGCTGTACGATGGTGGGGCGGACTTCTTTTTAAGGGGGGGGGCGTGTCCCTCTTTCATTGGAGATTTTAAAGCAGAGGTTGAACCTGTCAGGGGTTCTTTAGTTGCATTGCAGAGGGGGCTGGACTAGATGAGCTCTGGGGGGCTCCTTCCAACTCAACAATTCTATAATTCTGTGCTTAACAGCGACACTGAGTGCCCGGTAGCTCTTCTTTACAGACCCTTCGGGGTGTGAAGTATCAGCAAAGGCGGGGTCCTCCTTTGTCCCTCCACCTCCCTCTGAAGTTTGGGTGGTGGCAGCCTGAGACAGAGTCTTCTCTAAGCCAGCACCCCCTAAGTTGTGCAACTCCCACCCCAGAGAGGTCCGCCGGGCACCTTCATTGTACAACACACCCTTTTCCTCTGGCCTCTGACAGCCCTGGGTGTTTATAGGGCCCACCCTCTTTCTGCGACTGTAGCCTGCTTTAACTGTTTTCAGTTTTTAATTGCTGTCAATTACCGTATTTTTCGCTCTATAAGACACACTTTTCCCCTCCTAAAAAGTCAGGGGAAATGTGTGTGCATCTTATGGAGCGAATGCAGGCTGCGCGGCTATCCCAGAAGCCAGAACAGCGAGAAGGAGCGCTGCGCAGCGTTCCCTCTCGCTGTTCTAGCTTCTGGCTTAGCCGCAGGAAGCCTCCGCAGGGCAGTGGGGAGCCTTCATCCCGCTGCCCTGCGGAGGCTTCGCACAGCTATCCCTGGCTATCCCCCACCTCCCAGAAAAGCCCCCAAGAGCCGCGCTCCCTTTAAAGAGCGCACGGCCCTTGGCTGGCTTTTGTGGGAGGTGGGGGAAGGGACAGAGGGCAGCTTAGCTGCATGCAGCCTCTTCCGGGTAGGGGGAGCCTTCATCCTGCTGCCTGGGAATGCCTGGGAGAGGCTTCACGTGGCTGTCCCAGAAGCCAGAACAGCAAGAGGCTATCCCAGAAGCCAGATCCCTCTTGCTGTTCTGGCTCCTGGGATTCAGAATATTTTTTTTCTTGTTTTCCTCCTCCAAAAACTAGGTGTGTCTTATGGTCTGGTGCATCTTATAGAGCGAAAAATACGGTACCCTCTGGTGGAAGGTGGGTAATCAATTGAATCAATAATGCTAATGGTAATAATAGTAAAGTTCCCCCAACCACCCATCGGCATTCCAGGTTCTGGCACCCAGAGCTAACTGACTCCAAGAAAAGCCCAGCCACCTTGTAGAGTGTGTTCTCCGTACAGGGATTCTCGGCCTGAACTACAATGTAGGCGTGCAGAAAGTTGGAAGCGATCATGTCCGGGACGAAGGGCGTGTTCTCGTCCTGGAAGATGATGGCCACGATGTCGTTCCCGATGTGCCGTTTCCTCTGCAGCTATGAGCAGGAGGAGAGAGAGGAGAGGAGAGGGTCATTGTTTCAGTCCCACTCGCTTTTGCTCACCCGGAAGGTGGGGGAAGAGGAAAAACACACACACACACACACACACACACACACACACACACACAAAAGGGGTTTCAGGCCAGGAGGCAACCAAGTCCAGATAAGCTGTGAGCTCCAGCAGCTCGTAAGGCGGTGCTTCCACCGGTGCACTGCCGGCTACGCCTTTCCTCTGCCCTCCTGGCTGCGCTTTCCTCCACCATCGCAGCCGCGTCCCTACCTGCTGGGTATCCCCCTCCGTGTAGGGCAGCTTGGTGGAGACGTGGAACATGATCTCCTTGTTTCGGAAGTTGTAGTAGACCGACTCTGTCCCTGTCTGCCCGTGGGTCACGTCGAGGCCACCCCGAAACCTGCACCCCACAGAAAGACACAGTTTGAGGCCTGTGCTGCCAACAGCTTTGAGTGTTTTTAGGAGCAAAAAACAACTGTGCCCCTCCTCCCTGGCTGGGTCTCGGGGGGGGCAGAGGAGCCCCCCATTCTACCTCTGTCCCGATTCTACTCACCCCTTGAATTCCTGCAACTTGACTTTCTGGCCCAAGAATTCAAGGAATTCGACGAATGCTGGGCTCTCCTCTGTGGTGCTGAAGAGCTCCTCTTCTGAAGTCTGCAGAGAAGAGGCAGAGTTATGTGTGTTGATGTTCAAAGAGAGGGCTTGGCTTTCAACCACGGTGGGGGGGTGGGAGAGGTCTCTGTGCATCCCTAACCCGGACCATCTTTCCAGTAGTAGATAGGTAGCCGTGTTGGTCTGCCATAGTCAAAATAAAAAATTTCTGAAGAAGTGTGTCAAAATAAAAAATATCTGAAGAAGTGTGCATGCACACGAAAGCTCATACCAAGAACTAACTTAGTTGGTCTTTAAGGTGCTACTGGAAAAAAAAAATTTATTTTGACTATGGCAGACCAACACGGCTACCTATCTACTACTGGAACCATGGAAGGCACCACATTGAGCCGCATGAAATGGAAGTCCATCAATTTTTTTTAGGTATCTGAAGAAGTGTGCATGCACACGAAAGCTCATACCAAGAACTAACTTAGTTGGTCTTTAAGGTGCTACTGGAAAAAAAATAATTATCCGGACCATCTTGAAAGGGAAAGGACCGGCCAGAGGTAAGAGCTAACAGCCCTCTCCCATTAACATCCCAGTTAACTTAAGAAGATTCCTGGGTTCGGCTAATGGGGGCTCCAGCATCCTTTCCTCAGGTGGTCGAGCAGCTACTGAAATGGGACCCAAGGACAAGAGGAGGAGGAGGAGGAGGAGGAGTTTGGATTTGATATCCCGCTTTATCACTACCCAAAGGAGTCTCAAAGCGGTTAACATTCTCCTTTCCCTTCCTCCCCCACAACAAACACTCTGTGAGGTGAGTGGGGCTGAGAGACTTCAAAGAAGTGTGACTGGCCCAAGGTCACCCAGCAGCTGCATGTGGAGGAGCGAGGAAGCGAACCCGGTTCACCAGATTACGAGTCTACCGCTCTTAACCACTACACCAAGAGCTCTCTCCCTTCCTGTGGTTTCCAGGAACTGGGATTCAAAAGCATTGCAGCGATAGCCCTCTCCCCTCCATGAATTTGACCAATCGTCTTCTAAAGCCATCCATATTGGGGGGAGGGACCATTTTTGCTTTTAGGGAGAAGAATGCGCTTCAGTTTTAGTTTACTTTAGTTTAGTTTAGAGAAAGATGATATAGACCACGGGTAGGCAAAGTAAGGCCCGGGGGCCAGATCTGGCCCAATCACCTTCTCAATCCGGCCCATGGACAGTCCGGGAATCAGCGTGTTTTTACATGAGTAGAATGTGTCCTTTTATTTAAAATGCATCTCTGGGTTATTTGTGGGGCATAGGAATTCATTCATCCCCCCCCCAAAAAAATATAGTCCAGCCCCCACACAAGGTCTGAGGGACAGTGGACCGGCCCCCCGCTGAAAAAGTTTGCTGACCCCTGAATTATAGAAATAGATATATTAATGAGAAAAGTATCAGGCTGCAATCTCTATTCAGGAGTGGGCAGAAAGTAGATCAACTGGTAGGTCTTGCGGGACCTGCAGGAGGGCTATTCTCACAGGCTCCCAACTAGGTCGCAACAGCAACACAAGTCTCCTTCTCCACCCCCACCCTGCCTACAAGTTTCAAGCCGGGGTGCTGAGATGAAGAATGCAGCCTGCAAGTGCGAAAGTTCAAGTTCTGCTCTGGAATGGGAAACAAAAGCCCCATGCCCAGATTGTACAGCAAACTCTGTCATTTCATTTCATTTTCAGGCTGGTAGGTCTCACGGTTGCAGGAAAATCCCCACAAATCTGAAGTCATGCCAGTTGTAATTCATTGGGTTTGAATCTGTGGGTGCTGCACCCTTTTGAGGGGGGCTGAGAGGTCGAATAATCTACAGTGGTACCTTGGGGTACATACATTTCAGGTTACAGACTCTGCTAACCCAGAAATATTACCTCGGGTTAAGAACTTTGCTTCAGGATGAGAACAGAAATCAGGCTCCGGCGGCACAGCAGCAGCAGGAGGCCCCATTAGCTAAAGTGGTGCTTCAGGTTAAGAACAGTTTCAGGTTAAGAACGGACCTCTGGAACGAATTAAGTACTTAACCCAAGGTACCACTGTATAGACCAAGCAGGGGCAGTTTATGCTCTGAAAGAATAATGCCAAACTCAGCTATCCTTTGAAGCTTGCACTTCTCTAAATTTTGCAACGCAGCTCTCCAAGAGGGGTGTGGGATAAAATTGTTGGGTGCGAAAATATAGGTTATTAGGAGAAAGTGGACATAAAATGCATGTACCAGTGGAAAAAAATAGCAAGCAAAATTCTGGGGGGAAATGTCTTGCAAAAACGTGTGTCTATATCACGGCTTCAGTCCATTAGTTTCAAGAGGTCACGATCCCAACCTGGGCCACTAGATGGAGCTCCCGCCACCTGGCAAAATCATACATTTTAACAGGCTTAAAATGCAAACATTTTAAATAGAGAAGCTGGTGGGTGGCTTTGTGAAACCTGGATCACGGTGTCTCTCTCCCTCCCTCCCCATTTTCCCTTTTCATCACTTGTCAATTGACTGCGCCTTTCTACCCCACCCCAAAGGATCAGAGCTTTGTCATGACTTCCTCAAGATAAAAGCTGCGCAGGAGGCACGGGAGCACTCAATTTAGCTCAGCTTTTTAAGAAAAGGCCCTCCTGCACGCTCTGGAAGGGGAAGGCAGCTGTGTGCTGCCTGGGGGAGGGTACCCCTCCCCTTCTCCAAGCTGATTTCTCAGGTGTGGAGGAGCCACAGGTGGGGGGGGAGGTGAATGGGGAGGAATCTGGCATCCCTGAAGCAGCGCAGAGGTATTGCCGTTTGTTCAGGGGGGAGAAGAAGGGGGGGTCTCCAATACTGGTGCATAGTGGCACCCTCCAGCCAGCAAACCCAACAGGCAGGGCAGTCCGTAGGGAGGCACTAATACAGTGGAACCTCGGTTCTCAAACCGCTCCCAAACGTCGAAAACCCAGAAGTAAGTGTTCCGTATCACAATACTGAAAATCTCTGTTGGAAAGGTAAAGAAAAAGAAGGTACCTTTTATCAGATGTGGTGGACCTGCCCCAAGGTGAAAGACTTCTGGGAGAAGATTTATAATGAATTGAAAAAAATGTTGAAATATACATTTATTAAGAAACCAGAGGCCTTTCTTCTTGGAATAACAGGTTTGGAATTGCCCAAGAAAGATGTTAGACTGTTTTTGTATGCCACAACTGCAGCTAGAATTTTGTTAGCCAAGAATTGGAAAATACAAGAAGTGCCGACAGTGGAGGAATGGCAGATGAAGATGATGGACTTTTCGGAGCTAGCCGACCTGACCGGAAGAGTCCGCGACCAGAAGGAGGAGGAGTACCAGGAGGAATGGAGGAAATTTAAAGACTATTTAGTTAAATATGCTAGGATAATTTAAATTTAAACTTGCAAACACCAGATAGGCTTAGAATTTAAATATGTGATGTTACAAATACCATGTTTAAATTTAATATGAAAAGAAAGAAAGACATTAATTGATTAAGTAAACTTTATGAGAAATTTTTGGAAAACTGTTACAGTGATATATATTGAAACTCAGCCAGCGGGGTTCGAGGAAGTCACGTAACAATGTTATTAAGAGTGGAATAATTACAGTTAGGATTTATGTTTGTTTGTTTATAAATTTTGGAAAATCAATAAATTTTTTTGGAAAAAAGAAGAAGAAGTAAGTGTTCCGGTTTTCAAACGTTCCTCAAAACCCAAACATCCAACGCGGCTTCCGATCTGCAAAAAAAAAACGCCTAGCATTCAGACAATCGGAAGCCGCGGCTCGGAATTTGAACGTTTTGGAAGTCGAACGTCCTGAAAATGAGTACAAAAAAAGGACTTTTTAAAAAAAGAACAGGAGAGAACGGACCCCAAGGAGCCGTCTAGTCTGACCCCATGCAAAGCAGGAATCGCAGGACCAAACCTGAGACCTTCCGCAGGCAGGACGGATGCTCTGCCACTAAGCTATAGGGACTTCCAAACAAAAGAAAGTAAAATTCCAGCCTCCATGTTTCTGAGTAAAGGACTATGCTCTGCAGCTAGTTGCTGGAAGCCACAGGAGGAGAGAGGGCTGCTGCGCTTGGGTCATCCTGAAGGAGCGTCTCCACCCCCATCGTTCTGCCCGGACATTGAGGTCCAGCACCGAGGGCTTTCTGGCGGTTCCCTCACTGCAAGAAGCCAAGTTACAGGGAACCAGGCAGAGGGCCTTCTTGGTAGTGGCGCCCGCCCTGTGGAACGCCCTCCCATCAGATGACAAAGAGAACAACAACTACCAGACTTTTAGAAGACATCTGAAGGCAGCCCTGTTTAGGGAAGCTTTTAATGTTTAATAGGTTACGGTCTTTTAGTGTTCTGCTGGAAGCCGCCCAGAGTGGCTGGGGAAACCCAGCTGGATGGGCAGGGTATGTATGTATGTATGTATGTATGTATGTATGTATGTATGTATGAATAAATAAATAAATAAATAAATAAATAAATAAATAAAATTATCCTTGCAGGATTCCCTTTGCCGCATCTGGCCGGCCACTGCGAGGGAAGGATACTAGGCTATATGGGTCCCCTTTGGGATGATTCAGCTGCAGGTCTGTTCTGGTGACTTCCTACCACTGCTTCCTCCTCAAAGAAAGTGCCTTCCTCTGGTCCAGGACCTCCTGGGTATTTCTCTCCCCCCCCCCCCCAGATCTCACCTGTCTCCTTGGCAAGAAGCCAGGTTACTCACCTGGCCCAGCTTCTGGTAGATGACACCGAACTTGAAGTTATTGCTGATGACGTGTTCATCAAAGGTCACGATGAGTCGAGAGGCCTGGAGGTGGGGCGGGGCAGGTTGGCGGGGGGGGGGGGTGGAGAGAAAAAACTGGTGAGTTCAGCTAGCGGAGCCTCAGGTGTCAACTACATCTACCTGGTGCAAACATTCCCTGGGAACTAGGGATTCCCCCAGATCCTGCTGCAGCACACATGGAGGGGACCCCGAAACATGGGGGCCACAGGAAACCCCATTGCCTCTGGCTCCCGACACATCTCACCCCCACCAAAAGTTCCTTTGTGTTTCTTCCTTGGCTTTTAAATTTGCCTTCTCCTTTCTCCTTCATGCTTGCTCTTCAGCTTCAGAAAAGCTGGCTGTAGTATTTTATTAGGTAAGAGTATGCTGCTTTTTATAGAAAACACTTCACCCAGCGTTTTTCTGAAGCTGCAGAGCAGGAAGGAGAGAGGAGAAGGAAAATTAAAAATTCTGGTTTTCAGTTTTATACATTTCAATAACTTTACAGTCATTTTAACATTTCAAAACATGACTTCCTTCCTCCTCTTTCTGTGGTTCCACAAATTTATTTTTAATATTTTCTGCGCATATATATATATATATATATATATATGATGGAAAGATTGTGAGGCATGGACCTCCTGAGGAAATATAAAATACAAAATACGCAATAAAAACAAAAACGAAGAAAACCCATTAACCCCTCCCCTCCAAAACATATTTTAAAAGGGCATTAGATGCCAGCCAGCCAAAGGCCTGGTTAGAGGAATGGTTTTGCCTGGTGCCTAAATATATGCAATGAAGGTGCCCGGTGAGCCTCCCTGGAAAGAGCATTCTACAAATGGGGTGCCACCACAGAAAAGGCCCTGTTCTTGCGCTGCCACCCTCTGGACCTCTTGTTCTCAGGGTCTGAGTAGGTTCATATGGAGAGAGGTGGTCCTTGCGGTATTGCAGTCCTGAGACATTTATTATAAATTAACTCTGAGGCAGCCACAGAGCTTTTATATCAGATCAGTAAATTCCGAATACTATAAAATGCTTTAGCCTTCCCTTAAGACTGCATCCAGGTTGTTGAGTACTACCTCAAGACTGATTTTCAGGAGAAGGCGTCCGAGAAACTGAATAAATACCCATATTTCAGCGAGTTCCCTCCCTGCTCCTACCTTTGGGTACAGCACGGGGTAAAAGCGATCGACGTTGACGTCCTCGCACACCAACTGCAGCCAAGAGAGACATATAGACACTAAGACATCGCAATGCGTTGGACCCAACTCTACGATTCCACGATTCCAGGATCACAAAAGGAACTGGTTCCTCTTGCACAGGCACAAGAGGAAATTCCATCCAGCCCACTGCTGCCGCCGTTCTGCTAACAGAATTGCCATTTTCCTTTCTGGGGCAGAGAAGAAGTCCAACAGGTGCCGCTTCTGCCATTGTGGTGCCGCAATAACTGATGGGTGTGTGAGAGATTGCAGTTCCCCACTGTCGCCCCCCTCCAAATCACCCTTCCTGTCAGGCTGAATCCGTCAATGGTCCAGACACAAGCCTGGGGGGTGGGTCTCTGCCTTGACTGACAGGTCACAGCAGGGGTCAGCAAACTTTTTCAGCGGGGAGCCGGTCCACTGTCCCTCAGACGTTGTGGGGGGTTCTACTATTTTATTTTGGGGGGAGGGGAGATGCGAGAGCACCACAAGCCCTGGTAGCTGCTTACCTGTGTCTTGTGAGTGGCAGGGGCTGGTGGCGGCGGCGGGACAATGAGCAGTGCGCTAAAGGGCTCCGGAGAGGGGCTGCTTAAAATGGCAGCCGCTTGATCGCTGCTGCTGCTGCTGGCACCAACAAGGCCCAGCCCCCTTCCTCCTCTAGGCAGGGCGGGGAGAAGCCAGGAGGAGGGAGGGAGGCGCCGCCAAAGGAGGGAGAGGCAAAGAATGTGCATGCTTGCGATCCACGCAGCGATTTCTGGACCACCCGCGGGCCAGATCCAGAAGGCAATTGAGGACTGATCCGGCCCACGGCCCTTAGTTTGCCCACCCATGGGTCGCACCAGCAGTGCTTTTGCAAGGCAAGGGTTCGAGGGCATTTCGCTCCCTCCCATCGCACCCTTTCCACCCCCACCCCCAATACTTGCCTTTGCCATCTGGACAACGTTGGGGAACTCGGTCAGGCAGGAGATGGGGATGACGTCGTGGTAAGTCCGACATTTCGTCCTGCGGGGGAAGAGGGCAGAGGAGATGGGAGGAAGCCAGGCAGAAGATCCCACCCCCCGAGAAAAGATCGAGGGAAGAGAGGGGGAATTCCCCCTTCTGCCTCACCCCAGCATTAGTGACAAGTTCCCTAGCAGCTGGAGACCCAGGATTGAGAAACACTGATCTAGTGCAGTACAGCGCTGTCTTCACGTACTGGGAACAGCTCTCTAGGCTTAGGAACAGGGGTCAGCAAGGCTTACTGGGCATGGGACAGATCCATAGCAGTCAACATTTCCCATTTGTAAAGGGAAATTCCCTTACAGTCATACCTCGGGTTGAATGTGCTTTTCGGATGAGCGCGTTCAAGTTGCGCTCCGCGGCAACCTGGAAGTAAGGGAGTGCGTTACTTCTGGGTTTTGCCGCTTGCGCATGCGCAGACGCTCAAAATGTGACCCGCGGACACGGGTTACGTTTGCTTCGAGATGCGAACGGGGCTCCAGAAGGGATCCCGTTTGCATATAGAGGTACCACTGTATTCTGAATAGGATTCCTCTTAAGAAAAGGGAAAAGTTGACAGCTATGGCCAGATCACTCCCGCAGAGATCCTCCGTGGATTGGGCCGGAAATCGCTTCTGCGCATGCCCAGACGCCAAAAATTGCTTCTGGACAGGCACAATTTTAGGCATCTGGGCATGCGCAGAAGCGATTTCCGGTGCCCCAGACATGCACAGACATGATTTCCGGTGTCTGGGCATGCGCAGAAACAATTTCTGGAGCCGCGGAAGAGAGTCCCCATGCCGTGCTGCACTGGTCTAGCGCAGCATGCAGGGACTCACTGAGCAGGCGGCTCGGTTCGGGGGCCGGTTAAACGGCCTCCATGGGCTGCTTCTGGCCCATGGGCCTTAGGTTGCCGACCCCTGGCTCAGGAATATCCAGTCCAGCCTCCTATTCACACAGTGACCAACCAGATGCCCATTATCAGAAACCAGCAGTCAGGATTCAAACACAAGACCGAACTCTGTCATCCTGTGGTTTCCAGCAAGTGGGATTCAGAAGCCATTATGGCTAAGAGTATCATATTTCAGGTAGAGGAAATTCCCAGACCTACCAGAAGAAGTTGCCAGTTGGGGATTTTTATTTTATTTTTTCATTTCATTTTTTAAAATATACTTTTCAAGTTTATACATTTCACTAATTTTGCAATCATTTTAACATTTCAAAACCTGACTACCTCCCCACTCTTTCTGCGGTTCCTTCAATTTATTTTTAATTATCTTCCGCATCTCCACATTAACTTAATTTGCTCGTTTATCCATCTACTTTAAATGTATACTCTTCTGAAAAGCTGCAGGTTATTACAATAATGCTGCCAATGTTCTTTTCTTTTCTTTCTTTCTTTTAAAAGTTTTTATTTCATTTTAATACACCACATACAAAAAGAAAATAAGATACACAAATATCCATCACCTCCTAACAACTAAAAAAAGAAAATAAAAACAAAAACAACAACATCAATACATTAAATATTACTCACAATACATTTAACATAAAAATGACTTTTTCCTATATAGCTGACTTCCCATCTACTCCTTACTTCTATTTTTCATCCGTTATTCACTGCCATTATTATAGCATATTTTGGCTTTAATGTTATTTATTCTATCCTAGGTTTTCCATCAGATTAAAAACTCCTACCGAAGTTACTCAAATGCCACTACAGACTCCAAACTGTCATTGCTGTTTTTCAAATACATTTTAAAGACTTCCCATTTTGTGGTAAATACTTCCTGCCAATGTTCTTATCTGTTTCCAGCTTGTTTGTTAAATAAACCATTTCCGTTCTTTTGTTAAAAAGATTTGTTATCTAGATCTATTATTTTCTTTCACCAGAAAGAGACAGAGAGAGAAAGAGATAACACACTTAAAAAAAATAAATAAATAAATAAATAAATAAATAAATAAGTTCTGAGTTAAACAGGGAGCTGCCTGGCACTGAGAAGAAGAAGAAGAAGAAGAGTTTGGATTTGATATCCCGCTTTATCACTACCCAAAGGAGTCTCAAAGCGGCTAACATTCTCCTCTCCCTTCCTCCCCCACAACAAACACTCTGTGAGGTGAGTGGGGCTGAGAGACTTCAAAGAAGTGTGACTGGCCCAAGGTCACCCAGCAGCTGAATGTGGAGGAGCGGAGACGTGAACCCGGTTCCCCAGATTACGAGACCACCGCTCCTAACCACTACACCACACTGGCTCTCAATGCCCTTGGTCCATTGAGCTCAGTTCTCAGTGGAAGCAACAGCTGCCCAGGGTTTCAAGACTTGGGTTTTCCTGCCCTCGCAGCTCCACCTCTATTCCCACTCACCGCAGGAGCAAGCGCAGGTGTTCCTGATCTCCAATCACGTCATACTTGAGGGAGAAGACGAGGTGCCCCAACGCCGTGTCCACAGAGTAGTAGTTAAAGTGCTCCTGGGTTGGCGGTGGGGAGGAAAAAGGTGAATATAAGAATGGAGGAAAAAAACCCTGCAGTGCAATGTTCTGTGGTGCCTCAGGGTTCCGTCCTCTCCCCCATGCTTTTTAACATCTATATGAAGCCGCTGGGAGAGATCATCAGGGGGTTTGGGCTGGGTGTTCATCAGTATGCAGATGATACCCAGCTCTACCTCTCTTTTAAATCGGAACCAGTGAAGGCGGTGAAGGTCCTGTGTGAGTGCCTGGAGGCGGTTGGAGGTTGGATGGCGGCTAACAGATTGAGGTTGAATCCTGACAAGACAGAAGTACTGTTTTGGGGTGACAGGAGGCGGGTAGGTGTGGAGGATTCCCTGGTCCTGAATGGGGTAACTGTGCCCCTGAAGGACCAGGTGCGCAGCCTGGGAGTCATTTTGGACTCAGAGCTGTCCATGGAGGCACAAGTTAATTCTGTGTCCAGGGCGGCTGTCTAGCAGCTCCATCTGGTACGCAGGATGAGACCCTATCTGCCCGAAGACTGTCTCGCCAGAGTGGTGCATGCTCTAGTTATCTCCTGCATGGACTACTGCAGTGCTCTCTATGTTGGGCTACCTTTGAAGGTGACCCGGAAACTGCAATTAATCCAGAATGCGGCAGCTAGACTGTTGACTGGGAGTGGCCACCGGGACCATATAACACTGGTCCTGAGAGATCTGCATTGGCTCCCAGTACATTTCCGAGCACAATTCAAAGTGTTGGTGCTGACCTTTAAAGCCCTAAACGGCCTCGGTCCAGTATCCCTGAAGGAGCATCTCCACCCCCATCGTTCTGCCCGGACACTGAGGTCCAGCACCAAGGGCCTTCTGGCGGTTCCCTCATTGCGAGAAGTGATGTTACAGGGAACCAGACAGAGGGCCTTCTCGGTAGTGGCGCCCGCCCTGTGGAACGCCCTCCCTTCATATGTGAAGGAAATAAGCAGCTATCTTCTCTTTAAAAGACATCTGAAGGCAGCCCTGTTTAGGGAAGTTTTTAATATTTAATGCTGTATTGTTTTTAACACTTGATTAGAAGCCGCCCAGAGTGGCTGGGGAGACTCAGCCAGATGGGCGGGGTATAAATAAATTATTATTATTATTATTATTATTATTATTATTATTATTATTATTATTATTAGCCAACCAGGTGCTCTCTGGGAAAGCCGACAAAGCAGGAAGCCTCCCCTTGCTGTCTTTCCCCTTAGCAGCTGGTAGACTGCTCCTGAACTCGGAGGCTCCATGTGCGAGAGGCAAATTTTTCTCCCTTAAATCTGTCCGCCCAGGAGTTGGCGCCTGTCCTGCGGCTCCAAGTTCCACAGTTCAAAACCAGCACAAAAAGAGGAGATCCTCTTTTGGTCTACCCAGCATCTTCCAGCTTTCAGTTAATGGGGCCACAGGGTCCTGGTGGTTTGGGAGGGGGAGAACAGCTCCCACTTTCTTTACCCCACGTGGAACAAGAACAATCGCCGCAATTAAAATGCAATATGAAAAGCAGCTTAAAAAAACACACATGTTGCGGTTTTAGCAGAAATGTTATAAAGGTGTATGTAAAAATGGATTGTTAACAGGTGAGAACCTAAAGCTATAATATATTAAGTTAAAGGATTAAGATAAAAACAAAGAGGGAAAGGAATTGCTGACTTAATTAACTGAACTGGAATACAAAAAAGGGAGGCGTGAGGAGGTCAGGGAAACAAGTAAATGAAATGTAAGGCATGGAAAGATTGATTTGTTTTTTAAGTCTTTTTTATTTTTTCTGTATTTTGTATTTTTTCTATTTTTCTTTTTCTTATATATGTAAGGTTTTGTGTTGGTTTTTTTTGGAAACCTTAATAAATATTATTTTAAAAAAAACAACACACACGTTGCCATCACAGAAATAAGGTGGCTCCCGAAAATACACATAATGTTATAAACACCCTTTTGTGCCCCCCATCTTTCCCCCTAATCTTACAAGCCCCGAAAGCTGCAAACTTTTCCCCATGGGGGGGGGGTTCCCCTCGACTGTTTCAGTCGCCCCTTTCAGCAACTTTTCCATCTCTCTGTTACCCTTTATGGACAAGGCCCCAGCCAGAAATTCAATAAATACCACTACTACTACTACTACTACTACTACTACTAATAATAATAATAATAATAAAGAACAGCACACAGATTTGTGTAAAGGCAAGCTAGAGGAGGGGTGCAGGGCAGGGAGGAATTATATGTTTTTTGTGAGAGGAAAAGAGAGAGCCATAGAACTGTAAAGTTGGAAGGGATCCCCAAAGCTCATCTAGTCTGACCCTCTGCAACGCAGCAACCACAACTAAAGCATTTCTGAAAGGTGGCCCCCCAACCTCTGCTTAAAGTCCTCCAAGCAAGGTTTCCATGTTGTTATTACTCGACTCTTTCTCTCAGTATTCTATTATCGTTTCTGAAATATACTCGGAGTCGAGAGTGGATTTCATGCTCTTTATTCAGCTCATAGTGGTGAGGAGGAATGGAAGTTCCCCCAGAAGGTCTGCTTTATATACATTATTTACACAATGGGCCCCACGTGATTGGCTAATTCCGGGATTCTCCTGTAGGCCAATCAGGTTGCGGATTCCCTTCCACCTGGAGCTGGATTGGGTGGCTCCTGTGGACCAATCAGACTGCTGCATTCTGGATCCTACTGTTCTAGGACCAATCAGACTGCTGCATTTTGGATCCTATTCAACTCAGTACATAACAGCTTCTCTTAATATTTTCTCTCACTTTATTTGGGTAAGAACTGCATGCAAATTAAGGCGCTGAACAGAAGGAACAGGTCCCTGTATGAGAGACAGGGAAGAGGAAATCTCTCAGGGTGAAAAGAGAGGGGTGCCCCCCCAGGAGAGAACCGGGAGGACACGCCCTTTCCTGTATGGGAGAAAAGTTAAGATATATTTGTGAGAGAGGATCCTGAATTTCCCCTCTCTTCTACCTTTACTTTCTTCTTTTAGTCTCTTCTTTAAATACATATATATTTTATTTCTTGTGCAATTAGTTTGTCTTTTGTTGCACTGTGAAAAGTGTTAATAAAACTTTATTTAAAAAAAAAACAAGGAAGGAAGGAAGGAAGGAAGGAAGGAAGGAAGGAAGGAAGAAGAAGAGTTTGGATTTGATATCCTGCTTTACCACTACCCGAAGCAGCTAGCAATCTCCTTTTCCCTTCCTCCCCCACAACAAACACTCTGTGAGGTGAGTGGGGATGAGAGACTTCAGAGAAGTGTGACTGGCCCAAGGTCACCCAGCAGCTGCATGGGGAGGAGCGGAGACGCGAACCCGGTTCACCAGATTACGAGTCCACCGCTCTTAACCACTACACCACACTGGAAGGAGAGTCCACCACCTCCCAAGGAACCCCCATACCTTCCCTACAAAGCACTGCCTTTATACCCGTTGCCATTTTTCCTGGGTGCACAGCAAACCCAAAAGAGGATTCAGAGACTCCATTAAACTTCCCAAGAACGTAAGACGAGCCTGCTGGATCGGGTCAAAGGGGGTGCAACCAAGTCCCACCACGTCCTGTTTTCAAATTGGCCAACCAGTTTCCCCCAAAGGGAATCTGCCAGAGTCCCCTCCCCTCCTGTGGTTTCCAGCTTTCAATGTTTGATGTATTACTGTATTTTAATATTTTGTTGGAAGCCACCCAGAGTGGCTGGGGAAGCCCAGCCAGATGGGTGGGGTATAAATAATAAATTATTATTATTAGTAGTAGTAGTAAAGGTAAAGGGACCCCTGACCATTAGGTCCAGTTGTGGCCAACTCTGGGGTTGTGGTGCTCATCTCGCTTTATTGGCCGAGGGAGCCGGCGTACAGCTTCCGGGTCATGTGGCCAGCAGGACTAAGCCGCTTCTGGCGAACCAGAGCAGTGCATGGAAACACCATTTACCTTCCCGCCGGAGCGGTACCTATTTATCTACTTCCACTTTGATGTGCTTTCGAACTGCTAGGTTGGCAGAAGCAGGGGCCGTCGCGGGGATTCGAACCACCGACCTTCTGATCGGCAAGTCCTAGGCTCTGTGGTTTGACCCACAGCGCCACCTGCATCCCTCTAGTAGTAATAGTAGTATAATATTTTTATTATATCCAGGAGTATTTACTGCCTCTGACAGTGTGAGCATTTTCTAATCAGCCTTAAACTTTGGGACCTGTATTTGCTGGAGGAGAGGAGGAAAAGGGGAAATTGGAGCGATAAATGCTCTGCCCTCCCAGGGTGGCACAAAGCTACCCAGGCCGTCCCTGGCACAGCCCGGAGCCCCGCCCTTGGCACACACGGAGCAGTTCCCGCTTGGCGAGGACCGCAAAGAGGAAAGAAAAAAGAAGGAAAACAACAGGTTGAAATGCAAATCAGCCTGCTCAGAGGACTTTGGCGATGCCCAGAGGAGGAGGGCAGGGTTCCCACTTGGAGGGCAACCCTCATAAGCTCACCCCCGTGTCACCACAGACCTGCTGGGCCAGGAAGATGACCCTGGCCAGCTTGCCACTGAAAGCCCTCCAGAACAATTTGTTGGCAAACAGAACATGGAAAGGGGACCGGAACAGGAATGGAGAAGGAGGAGGAAGAGAAGTCTCACCTCCGACGTGGTCAACTTTTGGTCCTCCAGGTGTATGGCTAACAGGGGTGATGGGGGCTGGAGTCTGGTACCATCTGAGGGTCACAGGTTGCCCATCTGAGCATTAGAGTGCCGAGGAAGGTAGCCAGGGCAGTGAAGGCGTGTGATGGTCTATTTCGGGGCTGGGGAACCTGCGGCCCTCCAGACATACTCCCATCGGCCTGGGGAAGGCCAGGCAGTGGTCAGGGATGATGGGAGTTGTAGTCCGGCAACATCCAGAGGAGCAAAGCTTCCCCACACCTGCCTTAGCTGAAGGTTCCAGATGCCAAGCTGAGGTGTCCCCCTCCTGCCACCCCCCCAAAACAACCCAGCTAGTTTTGGCCCCCAAGTGGGACTCTGCATCTAATCTCCCCGCTTGACTTTGGTCAATTTATGGAAACGTTTATGTCTTGCATTAACTTATTCATTCGGCGCTAAAGATTCCCCGCCTTGACGCTTATCAGTCGCCTGGCTGTCAGATTGGTCGTGCAGAGGTTATCAAAGAATTTATTTTATTCTGCTACTGGCTATCTTTCCTTGATATGAATTTTTTGCTCGGATTGTTTGTTTTTCCCACAGATTAACCGATTGCTATGCGCACCTAATGCTGCCTGCTTTGGGGACACACACCAAGGGGCCACAGACCACTTGGAAATCATAAAGGGTTTTGACGTAAAAATTCGGCTGCCTGTCATAGCAACTGTAAACCGTTGAGCCGAATGTTGTAGGATTTCTATTTGCGCTTTTAATGGCCCCTTTGATTTCTTATATATTGCATTTAACATTTTGAATTCCAGAATTTAAGTTGCAACGCAATAAAATAAACTAAAACTAAAAGCAGCAGTAAAAATACGATTAAAAATCAATATAATTTAATGCAAAGGATGCGCTGTCTCCTTGTCTTTGGACACAAATCCACAAGCATGCTGAGGACCACCTGACTGAAGCTTGCAAGCTGGAATCAATCTTTCAGTAAAGGTAAAGGGACCCCTGACCATTAGGTCCAGTCATGGCTGACTCGGGTTGCGGCGCTCATCTCTCTTTATTGCCGAGGGAGCCTGCGTACAGCTTCTGGGTCATGTGGCCAGCATGACTAAGCCACTTCTGGTGAACCAGAGCAGCACACGGAAACACCGTTTACCTTCTCGCTGGAGCAGTACCTATTTATCTACTTGCACTTTGACGTGCTTTTGAACTGCTGGGTTGGCAGGAGCAGGGACCGAGCAACGGGAGCTCACCCCGTCACGGGGATTCGAACCGCCAACCTTCTGATCGGCAAGTCCTAGGCTTTGTGGTTTAACCCACAGCACCACCCACGTCCCAATCTTTCAGTATGACAGCGCAAAAACTTTGGAACTCCCTGCCTGTTGAAACCAGGAAACCGCCTTCGCTGTGCTCTTTTTGACACCTTCTAAAAACCTTTTAGTTTAGGCAAAGCCTGTCCAGCCACGTAGAATGTTGATGTGTGCTTTAATTTGTTCTTAATATACTGCTGATTTTAATTTTTGAAAAAGTTTTAAATCTTTTTTTAATTGTTCTTCCTGAAAATGTTAATGTTTTAATTTCTTTGTAAACTGCTTTGAATTATTATTTTACAATCAAATGGTATTTAGCGCCCCCTTGGTTTTATAATTGCAAGTTGCTTTGAATTGTTTTTCATATTGTATTAAACCCGCCGTGGGACCTTAGGGTGAATTGCGGCAAGAAACGAAGCGAAATAAATAAAAACCTTGGGTTCTGTAGTTCACCCCCTCATCAGGCTACAATTCCTAGCATCTTTAACAATATGATTTCCAAGCACAATTCAAAGTGTTGGCGCTGATCTTGAAAGCCCTATACGGCCTCAGCCCAGTATACCTGAAGGAGCGTCTCCACCCCCATTGTTCAGCCTGGACACTGAGGTCCAGCTCCGAGGGCCTTCTGGCAGTTCCCTCCCTGTGAGAAGTGAGGTTATAGGGAACCAGGCAGAGGGCCTTCTTGGTGGTGGCACCCGCCCTGTGGAACGCCCTCCCGTCAGATGTCAAGGAAATAAACAACTATCTGACTTTTAGAAGACATCTGAAGGCAGCCCTGTTTCGGGAAGTTTTTAATGTTTGATGTTTTATTGTGCTTTTAATATTCTGTTGGAAGCAGCCCAGAGTGGCTGGGGAGGCCAGGCCAGATGGGGGGGTATAAGTTGTTGTTGTTGTTGTTATTGTTGCTGCTGCTGTTGTGGGCAGGGAGTGGGGAGTCACATGCTTTAAATGCATGGTGTGTGTGTGCAGCTTAGAACGGAATGGAAACTGGCCAGTCGGAACTGCTCAGGCATTTTGTCAAGGAAATTGGGTGGGAACCATAAGGAGTTAGGGAGGGCGTCGTCACCTGGAGAGGGGGCACAGACTTGCCTTGCCCAGGAAGTGCTTCCGGTAGAGCCGGGCTGTGTGGTTGCTCTCCAACTTCACCTTGCAGGTCGGGGACTGGAGCAGTTCTGTCTCAGGGATGCTCGACAGCTCGTGGTTGGTGCCTTCGATCCAGTAGCCCCCAAACTGGGGCAGCAAGATGAGGGGGAAGGGGCCTTCTCGGCCCAGAACCTGGAAGACGGGTGAGAGAAGATTGAGGTGCCTGTAGATAACCAGGGATGGTCTGTTGGGGGTTTGCCTCTCAAGTGCCTCTTTATTTAATTTAATTTTTTAAAATTACTTTTCTGTGCCACCCTTCATCTGAGGATCACAGGGCAGTTTGCAACACAACTCCCTGGAGAAAGCATTCCGCAAATGGGAGCCACCACTGAAAAGGCCCCGTTCTTGTGTTTCTACCCTCTGGCTCCGAGAAGGGCCTTAGATGATGATTGCAGGGTCTGGGTTGCTTCATATGGAGAGAGGTATTGCAGTGCAGAGCCATTCAAAGCAGTTTGAATTGGGACCAGAAGCTAATTGGCAGCTAGTGCAGTTGCCCAGGATTAGACTTATACTGTCAAACTGTCTTGCCCTGGTGAGCCAAATGGCCACTGATTTCTGGACCAGCTGAAGTTTCTGGTGTTCAGAGGCAACCTCATGTCTAACACCTTGCAGTAATCTAACCTAGAAAGTCCTGTCCAGATAGGGGCACAGCTGGACCTCCAGCCGAAGCTGTTGGAAGAGCTCCTTGACCACCTCCTCTCGCAAAGAGGCATTAATCACCTCATCCAACACAACAGGACTAGACTATGCTCTGGACACCCCATGAGATTCATCTGCTGCAACAAGATCCCAAGTCAAGATCCCGGTGGACGCAAGCAATTTTATCCTCAAAATGCTTTGCAGACAAGTCACAGCGAGCTACCGTTGCTTCAGACCAAAGCCCCACTTACTGGGCAGCATCCGGCACCAGTATGACTCAGAGTAGACTCAAGGGCCATCACTAATGTAGGGACGTTCCTTCAAAATCTATTCCGAGCCAAACTGAGCTGGGTAGAACACATCACTCTCCAGAAGCGGCCAACTCCAACTCGATGCTTCCGAGTACGAAGGAGACAGCTCCCACCTGCTCACTTATTTCTGTTTGCTTCCAGCAATCGCCCTTCCAGAGGTAGACTGCTCCTGCCTGTGGAAGAGCCACCTCAGCCCACAGAAGACAAACCTCACCCTCTCCCTGTGACACGGCCTGCTCCTTACCTCGTGGACGCTGGGATAAGGGATGTAGTCCTCTTCAGTCTGCAAAACACAAAGTAGAGTCGGGTTAACCAACTTGTGGGAAAGGAGAAACAGGGCGGGCGCGTCTGTGTAAAAATTCACCCAAACGGCTCCCTGCACAATTTGAAGGAAGCCTCAAAGGCTGCCAGCCACATGGATGGGTGCAGGGCACCTTGACTTGTGCCACATGGGTTTGCCGCAAGGATCTGGAGGTGAAACGAGGCAGAATGAGGTACCAGCTGTGCTCTACCTAGAGTAAAAGTCGCAGGTCGTGTGTGTGTGTGTTGCAGGGGTGGGGAGAACAGGATGCCATTACGTAAGCAGCTGCCTTAATGCCAAGACAGAACCTTGGGTCCCTCTAGCTCAGCAATGCCAACACTGACCGGCAGCATCTCTCCCCACAAAGTAAGATTCTAGTCCTCATGTTTCTGATTTAAACAAGAAAGTACCTTATGACCACTAGGCCATCTGGCTACCAATGTTGCCTACCTTGACTGGCAGCAGCACTCCAGGATTTCAGGCAGCCCTACCTGAAGATGTTGCCAGTGGGGGACCTTGTGCAGTGCAGGCTCTAAGCCTGAAGGCGATACAACCCCAGCCCTACTCCTTGGAGGTATCCGAGGCAAGACAGATCTCTCCGGGGCACCGGGTGACAGCCCCACACAGCGGCTTGCAAACATTGCTGCATTTCCTGGCTGGAGGGACCTCCCAGAGTTGAGCAGGGGAAGGGGACAGAGGGCTCTCTGCCAGCCCTGCAGAGCTTGGCAGAAGCACAGGTTGGAGCCCCCAAAACCCAAGCGGAAAGGAAGGCTGGCATATTAAAGGATACCCACTGCAGAAACGCCCACCCATTCCAGGCTGCAAGGCCCCATTTCCCAGCAGATGGGGAGCAGCGCTCAGGAAAGGCCAGGTTGCCTGGGGCTGCTCTCTTCTCCCCAATGCCCAACGGGTACCCGAGAGGAGGAGGAAAGGAGGGACATACCTTCAGTGGAGGAGGGAAGGAGCATCTCTGTTCATCCATCCTGCTGCCCTGCAAGAGACATCGATGGGCCAGAGTCAACACCTGGCCATGGTCACCCCCCAGGATGCAAGCCAAGAGCACCTTTGCTTTGGAGAACAGGCGGGGTGGGGGGCGGGGAGGACGGCGACGACACATCCTGCTTGGCACAAGGACAGGCAAGGCGGAACGGGACAATGATGTTTGCAGGACAAAGGAGTATGTTGACAGAGAGGCGGCTCTGAAACGAGCCCTCTGAGAGCATGCTTCTGTAGGTGGAATTAAAGCCACGTGTCCATTTCCCTGCTTTTAAAAACAGCCAGGTCTGTGGCGTTTGGGGGGTCAGGTCAAAGCTCCTCCACATTTCAGGCCCGGAAGCGACATTAAGGATCACCTCTCTCTCTCAGTTGGGGCAGCCCCTCTCTGAAAATCCCCTCTGAGCATACGCAGAGCGTGGATCCCCCAATGCCTCAGCGACAGTTTCCAGGAAGCTGCAATTTCAAGGCGGCCAGGAATCCTCCAACACCACCTTTTCCTGCGGATTAAATCCCTGAAAAGGTGGCGGGCGGAGGGGTGGAGGCAGAGAAACGAGAGGCCTGTTCCCTTTGCAACTGTAGATTCTTTCTCTCTCACATGCACAGATCTGGGGTCCTTTCTTCTGTTTACTGAGCAATACCATCCGGCCCCCCACCCTGTCCTGCCCCACAACCACCCAGGCTCCTGTTGACTCATTGGTGCTTTGTTGTGAAAGAATTTCCCAGAGCAGCTTATGTAAGAAGAGCCTCCTGGATCAGGCGGAAGGGTGTGGCTGCTCTGGTTGAGCATCCTAATCCCACAGCAGCCAACCTGGTGCATATTATGGGAATCCTGTAAGCAGGATCTGAGCATCACAGCACCCTTCCTTCTGCGGTTTCCAGCAAGGAGGCAGAGCATAGCTGTCAAGGCTAGTGAATCTGTCTAATTCTCCTTTTTAAAGCCATCCAGGTTGGCAGCCATCTCTCCTGTGGGAGGGAGTTCCACAGTTTAACGATGCACTGCAGAAAGGAGGACTTTCATCTGTCTTGAATCTTCTATCATTCATCTTCCACAGAAGCCACTTTTTTGTCTATCCACCATCTTCGTGCAATGACTAATTGTATAAATTTGCATCACGTCGCACAAAGAGATGCATTTTTTCCACACGCACATATGCGCACGCCCCTCCGGTGGGACGGACTCTCTCGGGAGGCAGTAGGCTCTCCTTCCTTGGAGGTTTTTAATAATAAATAATAATAATAAATTTTTATTTATACCCCACCCTTCCCGGTTCAGAAAACCGGGCTCAGGGCGGCTAACAACAAATTTAAAACACTTAATTGATGCAACAAAAACAGCATAAAATACAGTATAAAACGGGAATAACAATAAATTCAGAATTCAAAAATCAATTTAGGGGGGAAATCCATCCAATAAACATTAGATGATCACCAGGGCTAGCTGGCTAAATTAGTCCTATTTGGGCCAGTGGGGAGACCAGCTGTGGGATCCCAGAGTGGGTAATCTTCATAAAAAGTGGAGTGGGAGGGAAGGAAGGGGAATAAAAGATCAGGCTAAGTTCAAATTGAAAGCCAGGTGGAATAGCTTTGTCTTACAAGGCCCTGCAGAGGTCGGGTGGCCATCTATCAGGGATTCTTGAGCTGCGATTCCTGCACTGCATGGGGTTGGACTAGATGACCGCTAGGGGACCCTTCTGACTCTACAAGTGCAGAGTCCTGACCATGTCCTGTGCTGTCTGCTGAGGGTTGCAATCCAAAACAGACACACACAAACCCCGCCAAATTGGCGAAGGCGATTCTTGAAAGCTGCCTCTCCCTGCCCTGCCTTCCTTGCTTCCAGCCCAAAGATCTCCCTGTCCTAAAAGCACCTTTATCCCCTGGGGCAGAAAGGAAACCCTGTCCTGCCCACATTCCCCCTAGGCTGCCCCGAGTGTCTGGTCACCCTCCGGTCTACCTCTGTCAGACCCGGGTGCAAGTCCAGGCAGGTCTTGCCAGGTAAATTTGACTCACCTGCATCTTCTCAATCATTTCAAACAGCTCTGTGTTCTGCAAGAGATCGGGGGAAAGCAAGTAGTGGGTGATGGTTGGCTGCATGGGAGGGGTCAGAAATAGTCACCCCCCAAAAAAAACCCCTGTTCCCCCCCAAAAAAAGAGGCTTTAAACACAGCCTGAGAGTTGGCGAGATCCACTTTTAAACAGGCACTTGAAAATGATGCAAGAATCAGGGGTTCTCAAAAGACTGCGGGCAATTTCCCACAACAACCCTCCGAGGCAGGTTAGGCTGAGAGAGGCAGTGACTGGCCCCCAAGGTCACCCAGGAAAAAATTAAGGTGGTGGCGTGTGCGTCTGAGTATCACTGGGGGTCAGAGGGTTAGTGGATCTGGGCCCAGTCAACGTCCGCCAACCAGAAAAACACCCCAAGGGTTCTGACCATCCCAGTGGCGTAGCGTGGGTTGTCAGCACCTGGGGCAAAGCAAGTAATTTGTGCCCCCAACCCGTGGATTTGCGCCCCCTAACCCGTGGATTTGCGCCCCCTAACCCTAACCCCCAGATGTTGCGCCCGGTGCGGCCGGCCCCCCCTGCACCCCCACGCTACCAACCCTGGTAAGAATGGTGGTTAATGGTCCTCCACAACAACCCTACGGGGTAGCCTAGCCTTCTTCCCATTCCACAGAGGTGGCACAGAGTCTGAGAGAGGGTCTATGTAGCAAATCCACAGCAGCAGCAGCAGCAGAGATAGGGTTCAAGAGATGAGCGTACCTCCTTCACCCCTCCCCGCTGTCAAATCTGCAGGGTCCTGGGCATACCCCGTGCCCACAAACATGGCTGCTTCACCAGGACCCAGGAGAAGATCAGTGTCGCCCTCCCCCGCCCCCCCCTTGCACAAAGCAGCAGCAGGTGAGAGAGCCCAGAAGCGCAGCACACAAAGGGTTAACAGGCTCTCTCCTCACAAGGCTGGCTTAATGACTTTTCTTGGAAGGAGGTCAGCGCTTGGCAGGGGAGAAAGAGAGAGGGACCCGGCAAGTCAACTCTGCTTTCTGAATTTGCAAAAAAAAAAAAAAACCCCAACTCCGCCTGCCCTGGATCTGGCTACTCAGAGTAGACCCGCTGAAATCAACGGCCCTACACATCCACTTGAATGAGTGAAAACAGGCTCATCTAGTCCAGCGTTCTCGCCAAATACCCCTAAGAACCTAGGAATCTCGATAGACTGCTTATGGACCTGGAAGTTCCATGGAAATGCAAAAAGAGCCGGGTCACGCCCAGCACCCTGCCCTCACTGCGGCCACGCAGTGGGAAACCCTGTGGGTCTACTCTAAGTAGGACTAACACCAGATAGAGCCCCTTGCTCGCTCTGCCACCACCAAACTGCTGTACGTTTCCTGCCTCCGCCCACCAACTCCCCCACTCACCTTTATAGCCTGCTCTCTTTGCTCCCCTAAGTCAAGGGTCATCAGGAGCAGGGACCCCCCAGACCCCCCCCCCCAGAGGCTGTGGCAACCACCACCCCCTAAAGCCAAGAGACAGCCCCCCAAAGAGGGGTTAACTCACGCTCCAGCCATCCTCTACGGATTCCCTCCTCCGAGGAGGGGGCAGCCCGGGGGTCCCCGGGAGGCCTTGCCACTCGGCCATCAGCCTTACTCCTCCTTCTCCTGCGGCTGTTTCGTGGGTCTCGGGTTCAGATCCTGCCCACACCCGGCCCGGGGCGCTGGAGGCTCTGTGCCTCTGCCTCGGGATGGGCAGCTTCCATGGCGAAAGCTCCCTTCCGCCTCCTTGCTCGCAGGAGCCCGGCGGGGAGAGGAGGGAAGCCAGCTCTGCAAGCTTTCCAGGGGCTCTCCCCTGCCCGCCTGGCGGATCTGCTGGGATCTGCTGCGCTGTGTGTACTCTTTGGGCGTGGAGCCAGGTGCTGCCGGAGGAGAGGCAGCCGGATGCAACCCTTCCCGGGTGTGTGTGCGCGCGCGCGCGTGTGTGTGATGGGGGGAGGGAGGCAGGGAGGGAGGCTGGCTGGCTGGGGCCTGGACCACTGGGGTCGCCATGGCAACTGGCCTACACTTGAGGGGGATGAATGGGAGGAGAGAGGGAGTCTGGAAGGTGGAGGGGAGGCGCGTGCTGCTAGGATTCCCCTCACCTCCAAACAGGAAAAAAGAGCTTCTCTCTCCAGGACTCACATCTGGAGAAGGCAAAGTTTCACTGCAGCGAAGAAGAGGATGGAGGAGGAGAAGGAAGGGAGGAGCATCTCCCATCATTTCTCAAAATTTATCATTTGGCATTAAGAAATTGTTTTATTTAAATGCTCATAGTTTGCGGGTCTTTTGTTCCATTCAGAAGTATGATGATGATGACGACGACGACGATATTTATATTTATTTGCTTTTTCAAAACAAAGTTTTACAATCACATATCCAACATACAACATAAAAACAAGATTCCAAAGTATCTCCTAGATTTCCCTCCTCCCCTTTGTGGGTCCTATTATTAAGTCCTTTCCTCCTGCATCTTTTATAATAATCCAAACCTTTTACCTCTCCATTATATCCAGAATTCACCATTAATCTACAAGTGTTATTCCAATGCTACTAACGATTTTTACTGTTTGCAATCGCTTTTAAGATAAATCATAAATTCCTCCCATTCCTTATTAAAATTTCAGTCTTCCTGATTTCTGATTCTTCCAGTCATTTTAGCCATTTCGGCATAATCCATCAACTTAATCTGATAGGGACTTTATCTTCTTTCCATTAAGATAAATTCAACAGTGTAAATAAGTTTTGATGGATGGATAACCGATTGGTCGGGACTTTATTTTCTTTCCATGCTTATAAGCTGCAAATGAATAATTCTGTGTGTTTATTTGTTGCTGTTTTGTGTGTGTGCATAAACACACACAAATATATAAAACAAGGCAATGCTTGGCATAAAGGCGTAAAATTACAATAAGGTTGGACCAGATAATCCATTGGGTTCCCTTTCCAGCTCTACAACTGTGTTTTAAGGAAAGGCTGCTGTGTTCTTATTGTGATTATGTGTATTTTTGAATAAGTCTGATATATGTTTGTGTGCTTTGATTTTATTAGGGTTGGATTGCTTTCTAATGCGTGTCTTTCCCCCATGTTTTAAGCTGTTTCTGTTTTATCGGTAATAATGGTGCAATTCTATGATTCTTCAAGGTAAAGACTTTCATTCTCTCTTAAGGAATCCAAGATCTCTCAGATACCCAGGACACACACACACACACACACACACACACACACACACACACAGCCTCCAGCCATAACTCTGTGAAAGCAGAACCGAGGAAATAATAATAATCCTCTCCTTCTCTCCCCCTCCCTCGCCCCCAACCACCTCGTCTGTATTTGCAATTAAGGCCATCAAAGCAAGTTAATTAGAGAGAATTAAGCGTGCTCTTTTAACCAGTTAATTGATCCTTTAATTGATATGGGGAAAGTGAGGACAGCAGATCCTCAATAGACTCAGGTCCTTGAGGCAGGGGGTGGAGGTCTCATGAGGATAGCCCAAGATCACCCCCTCTCTCTCTCATTTCCCCCCTCTTCTCAGAGTGGAGTTGATTCTCTCACACACCAGGGCCAGAATCTCTTTCAAATTTCGGGATTCTTAAGCCCGGCACAAACAGAGCCATGATGGGCATGGCTCTCTGAGCATGCGCCAAGTGCCTCCCTCAGTACCAGCAAGCAAAGCCGCCCTCCAGAGACAAACATAGGAAGATGTTTTGTGCAGAGTTGGATCCTCCAGTGCAATATTGTCTTAAATACTAGGAGTCTTCCACCTTTCCTTGAGCCCAAACATGCATTTGAGGACCCATTTCTTAAATCTTCTGTTTCACAGAGATGTCGGTGTTGTGCCAGTGCTGATTTGGCCAAGGCCCAGTGGCAGGTCTTGCCTTGTACCAGCAATGGCTCTCCAGGGATTCAGGCAGGAGATGCTGCCAGTGGGAACCGAACCTGGGGCCTTCCTTCTGCAGGCCCAGCAGGGACTCCAGCATGCAGCTGAGGTCCTTCCCTTAAAAAATGAATCAAGATCCCGTCCTCACAGTTCTGAAGGGCTGGCTTAAACCGGAAGCTGCCTTAGACTGAGACAGGAGATTGGTCCGCCTAGCTCAGTGCTGCCTACACGGACCGGCAGCAAAGGCTCTCCAAGATTTCAAGTTGGGGAGTCTCTCATGAGCCTGGGGCCTTCCGCATACCAAGCAGCTGCTCTGAGCTCCCCCAGCTTGGAACAAAGGCAAGCTGGGTTCTAAGGAAACACAGATTCAAATCCTGGGGAAGGTGTACGGAGTGTTAAGGGAACATGCCAAGTGAGGGGCAGGTGGGGCTCATCCACTGGAGAGGGTAGCCCATCTAGGAGAAGGAAAACTCTGACCTTAAACCTCCACTAAGCCCAGAGATGGAAAGAGAATGGCAGATCAAGTTGATGGATTATGCCGAAACAGCAAAAATGACCTGAAGAATCAGAAATCGGGAAGACCAAAATTTTAATAAGGAATGGGGGAAATTTATAATTTACCTAAAAAAAAATTGTAAACGGTTAAAATCGTTAGCAGGGTTGGAATGACACTCGTAGTTTAATGGTGAATTTTTGATATAACGGTGACGTAAAAGATTTGGATTATTACGAAAGATGAAGGAAATGATTCATGAAAGGACCCACAAAGGGGAGGAGGCAAGTCCGGGAGATTCTGTGTAATCTTGTTTTTATGTTGTATGTTGCGTGTTTGTGATTGTAGCATTTTAATTTGAAAAGCCAAATAAAGAAATCTATAAAAATAAATAAAAGATAAACCTCTGCTGCCTTACGCAATAAATATCTTTGAGGCAAAAGAAGGCTCGGGAGTAAAACTTGCACAAATCTGGAGCGGGGTCCCTAAGGTGGTTGGATGGTGCCTTGTACGCCTCCTTCCAGCGACTCCTGCTGTTGGGATGGTGCCAAAGATATTGCTCAGGCTTGTGCCCTGGGGAAGTCACTTTGCTAAGGCGGCAGGGGCTGGGGCTGGGATTCCTCCCTGCATTTCTGCTGGTGGTTTTCACGTGAGCCTATCCCCCCCCACTCTCCCAGAGGAGGAAGGTGGAGGGGGGCAGGAGATTCCAGGCAGGCACTTCCTTTGCCGAAGGACTCTGCTCCATTGACATTGGCAGCCGCTCTCGGAGCCCCAAACAAGGAGCCCTTTCACCTCTCTGTGTGCCTCATTTGCATCTCAGAGGCGGGAGGGAGGAAGGGAGAAGAGAAGCAAGCCTTTGCAGAGGCTGCCTCCTGCTCCTCTTCCTTGCAGGGATGGAGCACTCACTGAACAGCACTCTCTCCCCATTTCGAAAAGGAGGGAAACTGAATCTAAAACAGGGGTAGGCAACCTAAGGCCCATGGGCCAAATGCGGCCCAATCGCCTTCTAAATGGGGCCTGCGGACAGTCCGGGAATCAGTGTGTTTTTACATGAGTTGTTTAGTTGTTTAGTCGTGTCCGACTCTTCGTGACCCCATGGACCAGAGCACACCAGGCACTCCTGTCTTCCCCTGCCTCCCGCAGTTTGGTCAAACTTATGTTAGTAGCTTTGAGAACACTATCCAACCATCTCTGCTTTTGAATTATGGTGCTAGAGGAGACTCTTGAGAGTCCCATGGACTGCAAGAAGATCAAACCGATCCATTCTGAAGGAAATCAGCCCTGAGTGCTCACTGGAAGGACAGATCCTGAAGCTGAAGCTCCAATACTTTGGCCACCTCATGAGAAGAGAAGACTCCCTGGAAAGGACCCTGATGTTGGGTAAGATTGAGGGCACAAGGAGAAGGGGACGACAGAGGACGAGATGGTTGGATAGTGTTCTCGAAGCTACCAGCATGAGTAGAATGTGTTATTTTATTTAAAATGCATCTCATGGGTCGCTCCATGCGCCATGTCCATGCATAACCTCAGAGGACGGGGCTGAAAGGGCAGAGCGGGAGAGATGGCCTCTTCCATGGTCAGAGCCACTGTTCGGCTGGCCGTGAGCAAGAGGAAGATTCAGGCCACTAGAGCCGCCCTTACACTGACCCCATCTGCTGTGCAGAAGATAAAACAACTGCTTAAAGACAAAGATGACCATGTAGGTGTTAAAGTTGGTGTCCGTACAAGAGGCTGCAATGGGCTTTCTCATACACTAGAAAACACAAAATCAAAAGGGGGACTCTGATGAGGAAGAAGTACGGGATGGTGTTAGAGTGTTTATTGAAAAGAAAGCACAACTCACACTTCTAGGAACTGAAATGGACTATATAGAAGACAAACTGTCCAGTGAATTTGTCTTCAATAACCCAAACATCAAAGGAACGTGTGGTTGTGGAGAAAGCTTTAACATTTAAAACACCAGGACTGTCACTTTTAAGACCACAAAACTGCTTTCTGAAGTAATCACTCAGTGTGTGTGTTTTCACATCTTTAGGCTTTGTAATATACAGCTGCCTTTCCAGGAGAATAAAAGAACTGTGTTTTTTTAAAAAATATTTAAAAATGCATCTCTGGGTTATTTGTGGGGCCTGCCTGGTGTTTTCATATGAGTAGAATGTGTGCTTTTATTTAAAATGCATCTCTGGGTTATTTGTGGGGCATAGGAATTTGTCCACCCCCCAAAAAAAATATATAGTCTGGCCCACCACATGGTCTGAGGGACAGTGGACCGGCCCATGGCTGAAAAGGGTTGCTGACCCCTGGTCTAAAACAAGGATTTGGAGATGGGCGTCAGAAGCAACAGCTTCGGCAGGCAGGCAAGCCCTGAAGTGGTACACCCTCAGACACACACACGCCATTCAGTGGTTTTTAATATTATAATTTGGGTTTCTCAAAAAGAAGACATGCCACACAAATTTCATTTCTTCTTTTGATGGAGCTACAAGCTTGGTGGTTCAGAGGAATGCAGTGGACATAGTGTATCTTGATATCAGTAATGTGTTTGACAAAGTCCCCCATGGTATTATTGCAGAGAAGCTGGTAAAATATGGACCGGGTGAGATAACTATTAGGTGGGTTTGTAGCTGGTTGACTGACTGAACACAAAGAGTACTCATTAATGGTTCCTCGTCATCCTGGAAAAAAAGTTAGCAGGCTTCTGTCCTGGGCCCGTTGTTGTTCAATGTCTTTAGAAATGACTTGGATGAAGGAATTGAGGGGGTGCTCATCAAATTTTCAGATGACACCAAATGGGTAGGGGTAGCCAATGCCTCTGAAGACAAAATTGGGATTCAAAATGAAATTCAAAATGAATTTCAATAGGGAAAAATGTAAGGTTCTGCTCTTCAGCAAGAAGAACCAGAGACACAAATGTAAGATGGGGGACACTTACTAGTAGTACATGTGAAAAAGATTTAGGGGTTTTAGTGGACCACAAGCTTAACATGAGGCAATAGTGTGATGCAGCAGCAAAAAAGGTGAATGCTATTCTAGGCTGCATCAACAAAAGTCTAGTGTCCAGATCAAGGAAAGTAATAGTACCACTCTTTTCTGCCTCGGTCAGATCACACCTAGAATACTATGTGCTGTTCAGGGTGCCACAATTTAAGAAGGATACTGACAAGTTGGAATGTGTGCAGAGGAGGGCAACTAGGATGATTAAGGGTCTAGAAGCCAAGCCTTATGAGGAATGGTTGAAGGAGCTAGGTATGTTTATCCTGGAAAAGAGGAGGCTGAGAGGATATAGGATAGCCATCTTCAAATATCTAAAGGGGTGTCAAAGGGAAGATGGCTCAAGCTTGTTTTCTCCTGCTCTGGAGGGTAGGACTCGAACCCATGGCTTCTAGACACCTTGATGGAGGAGGTCAGTGATTCTTTTGAGCAGGGCTGGTTGGAGGGTTTCCTGCTCTGGTGGGTAGGACTCGAACCCGTGGCTTCAAGTTACAAGAAAGGAGATCCCGACAAAGCATCAGGAGGAACTTTCTGACAGTCAGAGTCGTTCGACAGTGGAACAGTCTCCCTTGGGAGGTAACGGACTATCCTTCCTTGGAGATTTTAAAGCAGAGGTCGGACGGCCATCTGCCATGGCTGCTTTAGTTGAGATTCTCGCATTGCAGGGGGTTGGACTAGATGACCCTCGGGGTCCCTTCCAACTCTATGATTCTATGAATTTCCTGCTCGGCACTCCCCACCACCCTTGCAGGATAAATGTGCCAAGTGCACGGAAGAAAAGATGCTAAGAACATCAGGGGAAACTGCTGGATCAGGCCAATGGCCCACCTGGTCCAGCTTCATGTTTTCACAGGGGCCAAATCCTGCGAATTGCCCAGCCCTGCAAGCAGGACCTTGAGGGCAGCAGCAACAGCCGTTCCTTCTGCAGCTCCCAGCAAGTGTTCTTCAGAAGCATCAGTACCTCCCAGTAGCCACTGACAGCCTTACGTGGGTTTGGGCAATTCTCTGGGAAGCGGGTGGCGCTGTGGGTGAAACCACAGAGCCTAGGGCTTGCTGATCAGAAGGTTGGCGGTTCGAATCCCCGCGACGGGGTGAGCTCCCGTTGCTCGGTCCCTGCTCCTGCCAGCCTAGCAGTTCGAAAGCACGTCAAAGTGCAAGTAGATAAATAGGTACCGCTCCAGCGGGAGGGTAAATGGCGTTTCCGGGCGCTGCTCTGGTTTGCCAGAAGCGGCTTAGTCATGCTGGCCATATGACCCGGAAGCTGTACGCCGGCTCCCTCAGCCAGTAAAGTGAGATGAGCACCGCAACCCAGCTAGTTTGCTTCTCCCTCTGGGCGCTGGAGGCAGAAGGACTTGAGAGCGGTGACGGTTTCACCAGCGATATACCGCAGAGTGAAGGCGTCATCGCGGTCTGCCCCCACATAACGGTCCTTGGCGATATATCGATATATTGCCCAGGCCTAATGGGGAAGGGTTCAGTGGCAGTCAGTCAGTGGACTAGAGGTACTAGGCTGTTCCCCTAAACGTTCCTGGTATATTTGAGTATTAAAATATTAAACCCTGACGCCACCTTTCCAAAGCCCAGGAAGCTTCCGCTCCCTCAGCCAATAAAGCGAGATGAGCGCCGCAACCCCAGAGTCGGTCACGACTGGACCTTATTGTCAGGGGTCCCTTTACCTTTACCTTTACTGGGTTTGGCAGCCATCCATAGTTCAAGTCTGCGCTGTGTGCAGAAACCCCATTCTTTCTCTGTTGCAAACAGTTTCACGGGATGCCCACCAGCTCATCTGCCTCGAACAACAGAGGAGGGACAGTGCCCATCGCTGCCAGGCAGCAAGGTGGCTGAGGGCAAGCAGGAATCCTGTCCCGAATGCCAAAGTGGCCCCTCGCTGGGCCAAGGGCACAGCCTCCTCCTCCTCCGGAGCCCTAATGATTCAGGCTCTCTTCACCCCAGAGACCTGCGGGGGCGCCTCCCGTTGCCATGGGGACCACCCACAAGCTGGAGCTATGCATCACACACACACACGGGCAGGCGGGGGGGGGGGAGTTATGCATGGAGGACGACTCAAAGCATTGCAAGCCTCAGGAAGCAGCGAGCCCCTTCCCCCACCTGCCTGGTAAGAAGACCCCCAACTTGGGGGGTGAGCTGGAGGTGGTGGGCAGGGAGGAGGAAGGAAGGAAGAGGGCAGAACTGCAGGTTCTGGGTCACAGGGAGGTTAGGCTGGCCTCAACCAGAGCCAGGGCTTTTTCGGCTGTGGCCCCGATCTGGTGGAACGCTCTGTCACAAGAGACTAGGGCCCTGCGGGACTTGACATCTTTCTGCAGGGCCTGCAAGACAGAGTTGTTCCACCAGGCCTTTGGCCAAGGCACAGTCTGACCCCCTCCTTTGGTAATCCTCACAGAACTCTAGCCCAATGGTTGCCATCAATTTGATTTGAGCTGATTTTATAATGAACTGATTGAGGTTGAATCCTGACAAGACAGAAGTACTGTTTTGGGGGGACAGGAGGCGGGTGGGTGTGGTGGATTCCCTGGTCCTGAATGGGGTAAGTGTGCCCCTGAAGGACCAGGTGTGCAGCCTGGGAGTCATTTTGGACCCACAGCTGTCCATGGAGGCACAGGTTAATTCTGTGTCCAGGGCGGCTGTCTACCAGCTCCATCTGGTACGCAGGATGAGACCCTATCTGCCCGCAGACTGTCTCGCCAGAGTGGTGCATGCTCTAGTTATCTCTCGCTTGTACTACTGCAGTGCGCTCTACGTGGGGCTACCTTTGAAGGTGACCCGGAAACTGCAATTAATCCAGAATGCGGCAGCTAGACTGGTGACTGGAAGCGGCTGCCGGGACCACATAACACCCATCCTGAGAGATCTGCATTGGCTCCCAGAACATTTCCAAGCACAATTCAAAGTGTTGGTCCTGACCTTTAAAGCCCTAAACGGCCTCGGCCCAGTATACCTGAAGGAGCGTCTCCACCCCCATCGTTCAGCCCGGACACTGAGGTCCAGCACCGAGGGCCTTCTGGCGGTTCCTTCATTGCGAGAAGCAAAGCGACAGGGAACCTGACAGAGGGCCTTCTCGGTAGTGGCACCCGCCCTGTGGAACACCCTGTTTAGGGAAGTTTTTAATGCTTAATGCTGTACTGTTTTTAACACTTGATTGGGAGCCGCCCAGAGTGGCTGGGGAAACTCAGCCAGATGGGCGGGGTATAAGTAAATAATAATAATAATAATAATAATAATAATAATAATAATAATAATGCTGTATTATATTACTGTTGTTAGCCGCTCTGAGCCCGGCATTGGCTGGGGAGGGTGGGATATAAATACAATTATTTATTTATTTATTTATTTATTTATTTATTTATTTATTTATTATTATTATTATTATTATTATTATTATTATTATTATTATTATTATTATGCAACCAGAGGCAGGTGGAGTTGGCAGGCACCTTCTCCGGGTTGCCTTGCTGGGTGAGAGACAGAGGTTTGGTTTCCCTTGACATTACTCACCTTTGTGGAGAAGGGAGCTTGCTTTGGGACTCAAGCGGTTGCTTCGTAACCAGAAACCACCGGTGTCCACCTACAGCATTCCAGGTCTTCCGCCCACAAAATAATGCAAGATTCTAGTCCTCATGGATTTGAGTCAAGGGCTGATCGTCATACTTAGGGGCCTGATACTGAGTCAGACCACCTAGCTCTGTATTGCCTACACAGACTGGCGACTGGCAGCAGAAAGACTGGAGATTTTGCCAGGGAATGGCACCTGGGGCCTTCTGTGCTGACTGGCAAGTGACACAGCAGGGGGCTGGGCTAGAGATGACCCACTGGGAACCACTGCAGAACCATCCATCTTCCTGCCCCACAGTTTGAGGGCAGGGCAGAGGCTTTAAATAAAGCCGATCTGCTCCTTGCAGTTCTTTGCCTAAGCGGCAGGTTGGTGGCAGAGAACAAGACCCACTGGCAGCCCTGCAGGGGTGTTGTGTCGCAGCTGGGCAGGGAAGGGGCCGCGAGAGGCTACTCTTGGACACTTTCGCTGAGCCGGTGAAATAATAATAATAATAATAATAATAATAATAATAATAATAATAATAATAATAATAATAATAATAATAATTTATTTCTACCCTGCCCATCTGGCTGCGTTTCCCCAGCCACTCTGGGCGGCTTCCAACAGAACACTAAAACACAATAACCTTTTAAATATTAAAAGCTTCCCTAAACAGGGCTGCCTTCAGATGTCTTCTAAAAGTTTGGCAGTTGCTTTTCTCTTTGACATCTGGTGAGAGGGCGTTCCACAGGGTGGGTGCCGCCACCGAGAAGGCCCTCTGCCTGGTTCCCTGTAACTTCCCTGTAACTTGGCTTCTCGTAGGGAGGGGACTGCCAGAAGGCCCTCGGCGCTGGACCTCAGTGTCTGGGTAGAACGATGGGGGTGGAGATGCTCCTTCAGGTATACAGTGGTGCCTCGCAAGACGAAATTAATCCGTTCCGCGAGTCTCTTCGTCTAGCGGTTTTCTCGTCTTGCGAAGCAACCCTATTAGCGGTTTAGCGGCTTAGCGCTATTAGCGGTTTAGCGGCTATTAAAGGCTTAGCGGCTATTAAAGGATTAGCGGATTAGTGGCTAAAAGGCTATCAGCGGCTTAGCGGCTTAGAAAAAGGGGGGGGAGCGGGGGAAAATCGGAACACTCGCAAGACGTTTTCGTCTTGCAAAGCAAGCCCATAGGGAAAATCGTCTTGCGAAGCAGCTCAAAAACGGAAAACCCTTTCATCTAGCGGGTTTTCCGTCTTGCGAGGCATTCGTCTTGCGGGGCACCACTGTACAGGACCCGTGGCCATTGGCTCCGTTGGCAGAGCACAAGACTCTTAATCTCTGGGTTGTGGGTTCAAGCACCACATTGGGCAAAGAGATTCTGCATTGCAGGGGGTTGGGACTAGATGAACCTCAGGGGTCCCTCCAAACTCTACGATTCCCCCCGAAAATGAAAAGTGATGGGGACTCTTACCTTGGAGTGGCGGAGAGCAGCGTGAGGGAGGTTGGCGCCAAGAGAAGGCAGTTCTAAGGGGCCGCTGAAGGAGAAGCTGGCTGGCCCATCACTGTGTTTGCTGGGGAAAGAGAGAAAGTCCTGTCAGAAGAGGGGACAGAGTCCAGGAGCCCAAGAGTCGCGGGTTCAAGTTCAGCAGAGATGGAAAACGTCCAGGCCGTCCAGAGAGGATCTGAATGTGGAGGCGACACTTTCACCCAGCTAGACTATTGGTTCCTCTAGCCCAGTATTGACCGCAATGACTGGCAGCAGCTTCAGACAAGGAGTCTCTTCCCCAGAGATTGAACCCGGAACCTTCTAGAAGCAAAGGCACACGAGCGTCCGTCCTCTAAAAATAAAATAAGATCCCAGTCCTCATGGTTCTGAATCAAGGGCTGATTTAAATAGAAACCTAGGAAGCTGCCTTCTATCAAGTCAAACCATTGGGCCCATCCAGCCCAGTACTGTCTGCACTGACTGGCAGCAGCGGCTCTCCAGAGTCTCAGGTAGGGAGCCCTACCTGGAGATGCTGCCAGCACGGATTGAACCCGGGACCTTCTGCATGCCAAGTAGGTGCTCTTCCACTGAGCTAGGGCCCTTTCCTTAAAACACAGGAAGGTGCCTTCTACCAAGACATTGGCTTCATCTGCCTCAATATTGTCTACACTGGCTGGCAGCCGCTCTCCAGGGTTTAAAGCCTTTAATAATAATAATAATTATTATTATTTATACCTCACCCTCCCCAGCCAAGGCTCAGGGCGGCTAACAACCAATAATAAAAACAAGTTAATTAAAATACAATTTAAAAAACAAGATTAAAATACAACATTAAAACATTAGGATGCAGCCTCTTCACAGGAGGAGAAAGGGAAAAGAAAGAGGGGGAGGGAATCAAACTGATTATGAGCCTAACCCTAACCCCCAGATGTTGCGCCCAGTGCGGCTGGCCCCCCCTGCACCCCCCACGCTACGCCACTACTTAACATACAGAACAAGAGAACAAGAAGAGCATACATTTAAAGAAGATTGGAAAACGTTTATGGGATATGTGGGAAATAATGGTATACAGCTGAAAAGGCTGGCAACATTAAGATAAATTCTTTTTTTAAAATAATAATAATAATATTTATTTGGTTTTTCAGATTAAAGTTTTACAATCACATATCCAACATACAACATAGAATCTCCTGGACTCCCGTCGTCCCCTTTGTGGGTCCTATATTTCCTCATCTTTTATGATAATCCAAATCTTTTACCTCTCCATTGTGTCCAAAATTCACCATTAAACTGCAAGTGTTATTCCAATCCTTCTAATGGTGTTAGCTGTCTATAATGGTTTTTTAGATAGATTATAAATTTTCCCCATTCCTTATCAAAATTTTGATCTTCCTGATTTCTGATTCTTCCGGTCATTTTAGCCATTTCGGCAATCCATCAACTTAATCTGCCATTCATCTCTGGTCGGGACTTTATCCTCTTTCAATTCAACAGTGTAAATAAGTTTTGATGGATGCAATAATGGAAAACCGATTAATTTTTGTAAAATATGCAGGGATTTAAGACATGTAAAATGAATGACAGAAAGAGAAGAAGGGAAGTCATTGATACTTTAAGGATGTAAAACGAGTATTTGAAACTATAAAACAGAAAATTTAATAAAAATCATAATAGGTAAAGGTAAAGGGACCCCTGACCATTAGGTCCAGTCATGATTGACTCTGGGGTTGTGGCACTCATTTCGCTTTATTGGCCAAGGGAGCCGGCCTACAGCTTCTGGGTCATGTGGCCAGCATGACTAAGCCGCTTCTGGCGAACCAGAGCAGCGCACGGAAATGCCGTTTACCTTCCCGCTGGTGCCTATTTATCTACTTCTACTTTGCCGTGCTTTCGAACTGCTAGGTTGGCAGGAGCAGGGACCAAGCAACCGGAGCTCACCCCGGTTTTGTGACATATCTAAGAAGCATTTGCTGTTCTAAAAAAAACACACCTCACCTCAACTGGTTTTCTACTGTGTTAAATGGATTTTCACCAGAGATTCCTAACTGGGAAAGGGTCGCCACCCAGTGGCACCATTAAACATCAAGCAACAGTGAAATTCAAAGTTCAGGCTGCATGCCATAGAACAGGGGTCAGCAAACTTTTTCAGCAGGGGGCCGGTCCACTGTCCCTCAGACCTCGTGGGGGGCTGGACTATATTTTGGGGGTGAAAGGAAAATATGAACGCATTCCTATGCCCCACAAATAACCTAGAGGTGCATTTTAAATAAAAGCACACATTCTACTCATGTAAAAACACGCTGATTCCTGGACTGACTGCGGGCCAGATTGAGAAGGTGACCCGGCCCCCGGGCCTTAGGTTGCCTACCCATGCCATAGAATTGCAGAGTTATACGATATGATAATCTTTATTGTCACTGTCCCATAAATAACAACGAAATTGAAAAATCTACATAATCTACATAAGACATTCAAAACCCAACAAGCCTGCTATCCCAGCTATCCCAACCTGGTTAGCCCCCTAAAAACTCTGGAACGGACCCAGAGGATAATCTGGTCTAACCTGCAGGAATATGCATGCTAGACTCTTTCATTTTGGGGGTGATGGGGTGCATGTTTTGCATGTTTTGCATCTCCCCCCCCCCCCCGCATCCAGCCAGTCCATGACAGCGGGGGCTGTCTGATAATGTGAAGCTCATTCACATTCTCTCTCTCTCTTCGATGTAGGTCACAACATTATGATGGAAGATTGGGAAAAATTATGGAAAATCGATTAAAAATTTACAGATTGTTCCCCTATTGAAGGAGAATTACATGAAGATGATGTACAGACGGTACACGACACCACCGGTGCAGTTAGGGAAAATGTACAAAACTACTAGTTCAAATATATGTTGGAAGTGTAAGGAAAAGGAGGAGACATTTTATCATATGTGGTGGGATTGTAATGTAATTAATTGGGGGGGGGGAATGATATACAACGGATTGAAGAAAATGTTCCATTTAATGTTTGTTAAAAAACCTGAAGCATTTTTGTTAGGGATTGTAGGGAAAGATCTGCCAAAAAAGCTGAAAAACATATTCATGTATGCGACAATGGCTGCGAGAGTTCTAATAGCACAAGGATGGAAGACTGAAGAAACCCCAGCTAAAGAATCATGGCAAGAAAAATTGACGGACTATGCAGAACTGGCAAAACTGACATATAAGCTACAGGACAAGGATAACTGTGACTTTAAAGGTGAATGGGAACCTTTTACAAAGTATCTGAAGACGCAACAAAGCGAACTGGACTCCTTGGCTGGCTTTGAATAAACATTCACAAGCTTTTTATTCGTAATAATCAGCTAAATAGTTTGAGGATCGATACAACTTTGCAACATGCAGAAAACAGCATTCTCAGAGAAAGCAAAGACTGGAACTGAGGGAAGCCGCGGGGGTGGGGGTGGGGGCAGGTGGGTTTTGGGTGGGAGGGTGGGGGGAGGGAGGAAAAATGGGGTGGGGGATAAGGATGATATGTTTTTGGATAATATGTTTTGTCTTAATTTTGAACAAACAAACAAACAAACAAACATTTTCTCTCTCTCTCTCTCTCTCTCTCTCTCTCCCCCTCCCTCCCTCCCTCCCTCTGAAGCTCAGGATTCAACCTCTGTGCCCACATGACCAGGGGTAGGTCGGCTAAAGCCTGAGAGACCCCTGGCATTGCAGCAGCAGCAGCAGCCATGGCCTACGTGGCAGAGAAAGGCAGAAGAGAGACACATGATGCTACTTCAAGAGTTTCCATGGCAACGGGATGCTGGGGAGAGAGGGACAAGGAGGAGGCGGCTCAAGTAATTGATTGGCAATTACCATCGGGTAATCGGGTAATTATGGTGACAAATCGTGCTCCAAACTCCAGCCTCCCGCACAGAGGAGGGAGGAGGCGAATATGAATCCTCTCTCCTGGCAATCCTTGCTCTCCTTGTGCCCACCAGAGGGAGCCCTCAAACCGCCGCTCCCTCCAAAGGCTCTGGGTGCCCGCTGCTCCTGTCGCCCACCACCAGGGCCGGCCCTACCCAGAGGCAGAGGCCTCGGGCGTCAGAGACCAAGGGGCAGGCAGTAGGCGCCATTGAATAAGCCAACCTGCAGGTCTCGGGTGTCGCCAGCTTCTGACACGTCCCAAAACCCTATGTTGGCACAGAAGCAGCCACCATTGTCCCGTCCCAGTTACATGAGATCTGTGATGGCCTGGGATTCCGATTCTGAGAGTGAACCGGAGGAATCCCAGCTGGCACAGGAGTCCCCGCCTCCAGGGCCGGCTGAACTGGGGCAAGGCCTAGATTCTGAGGAGCCTGCACCTGTGCCAGATCCTCAGGGGCAGGCACCAGGTGAGACCATTCTGGCCCCAGAAGTGCTGGAGGACTCAGTGGCTACAGGTGAGCCTCCCCCGGGGCCCAGTAACCCTTCGGCCTCTCCTGAACTGCAGAGGCTTAGGGCAGAGAGGCGAAGGGAACTGGTTTCTCCCAGGAGGAGTGCTCGCCTTAAGGCCAGGAGAGGCGGGGCTCCTGGGGGCCGGGACCGCCCCTGGCCTTAGAGAAGATAAAGGGCAGTCAGCCCGGTCCCAGGTTGCGGGAGCAACGTCGTCATTGAAGAGCTGTTTCGGCCAGCATCCAGTCCTGTTCCTCCAGTGTTCCTGTTCCCTGCCCGGCTTCCTGCTTCTGATCTTCGAGTGTTCCTGTCCCCGCCCGGCTCCCTGTTTCGGACCTCACCTCGCACTTTGTGGACTATCTCCAGGCTAGTGACTTAGGACTGCACTTGGACTACGGTAACAGTAACCTTCCCCCCGGGACCAGCACAAGATCAGAGTTTTGTCCACACAATTATCATTATCATTATTATTATTACTACCGTATTTTTTGCCCTATAGGACGCACTTTTTCCCCTCCAAAAATGAAGGGGAAATGTGTGTGCGTCCTATGGGGTGAATGCAGGCTTCAGGAAGCTATCCGCAAGCCTTGGGAGCCCGGCGGGAGTTCCCAAGGCTTGCAGATAGCAGCCTGCACTGGGGGCTGGGGTCGGGGGAAGTTCAGGCATCCCCTGCCCCAGCCCCGTGCCTGGGGGAAAAATAATTTCCCCCCCTTTATTCCCCCCCCAAAAAACTAGGTGCGCCCTATGGGCCGGTGCGCCCTATAGGGCGAAAAATATGGTATATAATCCAAGGCATCCTGACCTCACAGTGGCCAACCAGATGTCCATTCTGGGAAGCTCCCAAGCAAGAGCCATCTCTCATTCTCGATCACCATTCTAAGGTAGACTGACTCTGTCCATGGAGGCTCCATTTAGGAATCAAAAGGAAACTAAGATCCTGCTGGCCCAACTTGTCTGGCCTCCTGTTCTCACAATGCCCCAAAGGGAAGGAGCCCACAAGCGGCGCTGAACGCAACGGTCACGATCCCAGCTTCTGATTTCCAGCGACTGGCCTTCACTGCCTCTGCCAACGGGGGGAGAGGACAGCCATTCTGACTCGTAGCTTCCTCCTGCACGAATTTGACTGTTATTGATTTAGAGTACTATTATTGTTATTGCGATCTTTTGTTAAAATCATTTGAGCGAATGCAGAAATTTATTTGTGTGCGGCTCCAGCCAGGCTGACTCCCTCTTTTGCTCCCAGGAGACCTCCCTCTCCCCAGCTGGGCTTCTCCCCTCCTCCTGGGGGCTGCTGACTCCCCCCAAGCATCAAATCCCCCGCTCTGTTTTTGCAAAGCAGGAGACTTGCCTGCCCTGCATATGCAGCGGATGCAGATGAGCTTGACAGGGGAGCCTTGTTTGTTTGCTCGCACTGTCAGGGTGGCAGAGTGACAGTCAGAGCAAAGGGGTGTCCTTGGGAAAAACAACAACAGTTTTTCTTTTTTAAAACTGCCTCCTGGGTTTCTGCCTTCTGCCATCTTCTCCCAAAGAATCATGCACCACGGAGGGGGAGGCGGTCAAGCCCCTTTCCCTTTCCTCCGTTCACTCAGGACCTTAGCATCCTCAGATCGAGACAAATCCTGGCGCACTGGGGTTGCTGCCCCTGTTGCTTAAATTCCTGAAAATGGCTGCGTAATTGCAGAGGTGACCCTCTGGGTCCCTTCCAAGCATGTGGCTTCCCACAAAGGATGCTGGGAACTGTAGTTTAACATACACCCCCCCAAGAGCTGTAGCATCCGGTTTCCTCAGCAAGCTACAGTTCCCAAGAGTCTTCCGGGAGCAAAAGTCTTGTGCTTTCAATGCACGCACGGCCCCAGTCTGTGTGAGCTTGTCACCCAGTCCCAGATCAACAGAACCAAAGAATCATGGAATCGGAAGGGAACCCAATGGATCATCTAAGTCCAGAGGGTCCCAAACTTGGGTCTCCGGCTGTTTTTGGACTATGATTCCCACCATCCCTGGCCACTAGGGATGATGGGAGTTGTAGTCCAAAAACAGCCAGAGACCCAAGTTTGGGGAACCCTGATCTAGTCCAGCCCCCTGCAATGTGGGAATCACAGCATAAAGGCTCGGCTGTGAAAGGTTATCTGCATGTGCTCAGGGACACACTGCTATGACATCATGTGATTTAAGCCTCACAGCGGCACACACACTCTGAAGATTCAGTCCGCAAGAGAGGAAGAGGCAGTTTTGCCTCACCTAGAGCCAGGCTCCTGCCCCATAACCTTGCTTCCCCACTCCAGAGCTCATTCAGGCCCAGTGCAGCCCCTCCCCAAGGATGCAAAAAATTTCTGCATAGCAAAGGCACCTCTTGAACCCAGAGCCTCTCTTATCTCGGGGGGGGGGGGAGTGTACATTCATTGGGAGAACACCTTCAGAGTTAAACCTGCTGGCCAAGTGACCCGCAACTCTGACAATGCCTGCATCTCTGGACAGCAAGAGTGTGGAGCTGGGAAGGTTATTAATTTTGCCCATCGCCTCTCACAGTCGATGGAGGCTTCAGTTCAATTTGCATTAGCAAGGAAATAAAATTTAATCGGGTCATAATTAAAACAATACAACACAGAACAAATATATACACGCTGCTGTGTTCATCCAAAAAACTACGTTGACCGTGGGTTGTGTTAATTGCACTCAGAGAAGACCCACTGAAATTAATGAGCATGATTTCTTTAGGTCCATTCACTTCAAGGGGTCTAGCCCAAGAGCTTAGCTGGAGACAATCCTGTGTCTTAATTTGTTTTTTGACTTTTGGGTCCATCTACTCACAGCTGCCAACCAGGTGCCCCCAAGGAAAACCCACAGGCAGGATTTGAACACAAGGCCACTCTCCCCTCCTGGGGTTCCCAGCAACCGTGAAGGCAGAGAACAGCCATTGTGGCTGGTAGCCATCAATAGCTCTCTCCTCCATGAATCGCTCTAATCCTCTTTTTTAAAAAATCCCTATTCCACTGTGATGAACAGATTATGCTAGTAGGTTTGCAAGAAGTTTTGTAAGGTGAATTATTTGAAATATTGCAAGAAAGATAATGAGGAGAATTATTAGTTAAGGACAATTAAAGGTAATATGAAATTAGGAATTGCATAATAAGTGATAAAGAAAATCATCAGAGGTGTCTAAAAATATTGTATAAGAGGAGAAGTTATGTTGTATGACTGCTGGAATTGATATGTTAAAAAAAATTAATGATGTATATAATAAATAAATAAACAAACCCTATTTCTGCATTGTATCCCTTCCAACAATTCCATCATGATTCTATATTAATAAAACTGAAGGTGAAATGAGATCTTAAATGGTGGTGGAGATTTGAAGAAGAAGAAGAAGAAATCCACATGATGAAGGAGAAAATGAACTTGGGGTGGGAAATGTGTTTAGAAACCATCACGAATTCTCCCCTCCCGTGGAAAGACCAACAAGTAAAAGGCCTGATGGAGCCACAGCAAATTTCGATTTGCATTAAATAAAACTCACTCACTCACTCAAATTTCATGCAAATTTGGAGCTAATTCTGCAAAGGCCACGAACAGCTGTGGCTAGAACCTCTTGACCAGGCATGCTCCCTGGAAGACATGAGAGAGAGAGAGAGAGAGAGAGAGAGAGAGAGAGAGAGAGAGAGAGAGAGAGAGATAGATCCTGGAGGGGGAATTATAATTTGCAAGGAAGATGTTGGATGCAGAGAAGCAGAGAGATGGATAATAATAATAATAATAATAATAATTTATTATTTATACCCCGCCCATCTGGCTGGGCCTCCCCAGCCACTCTGGGCGGCTTCCATAAAAACCAGAAATACAGTAAAATGTCACACGTTAAAAACTTCCCTGAACAGGGCTGCCTTAAGATGTCTCCTGAATGTCAGGTAGTTGTTTATCGCTTTGACATCTGCTGGAAGGGCGTTCCACAGGGCGGGCGCCACTACCGAGAAGGCCCTCTGCCTGGTTCCCTGTAGCTTTGCTTCTCGCAGTGAGGGAACCGCCAGAAGGCCCTCGGCGCTGGACCTCAGCGTCCGGGCAGACTGATGGGGGTGGAGACGCTCCTTCAGGTATACTGGACCGAGGCCGTTTAGGGCTTTAAAGGTCAGCACCAACACTTTGAATTGTGCTCGGAAACGTACTGGGAGCCAATGCAGGTCTTTCAAGACCGGTGTTATATGGTCTCGGCGGCCGCTCCCAGTCACCAGTCTAGCTGCCGCATTCTGGATTAGTTGTAGTTTCCGCGTCACCTTCAAAGGTAGCCCCACGTAGAGCGCATTGCAGTAGTCCAAGCGGGAGATAACCAGAGCATGCACCACTCTGGCGAGACAGTCCGCAGGCAGATAGGGTCTCAGCCTACGTACCAGATGGAGCTAGTAAACAGCTGCCCTGGACACAGATTTGACCTGTGCCTCCATGGACAGCTGTGAGTCCAAAATGACTCCCAGGCTGCGCACCTGGTCCTTCAGGGGCACAGTTACCCCATTCAGGACCAGGGAATCCTCCACACCTGCCCGCCTCCTGTCCCCCAAAAACAGTACTTCTGTCTTGTCAGGATTCAACCTCAATCTGTTAGCCGCCATCCATCCTCCAACCGCCTCCAGACACTCACACAGGACCTTCACCGCCTTCACTGGTTCTGATTTAAAAGAGAGGTAGAGCTGGGTGTCATCCGCATACTGATGAACACCCAGCCCAAACCTCCTGATGATCTCTCCCAGCGGCTTCATATAGATGTTAAAAAGCATGGGGGAGAGGACAGAACCCTGAGGCACCCCACAAGTGAGGGCCCAAGGGTCTGAACACTCATCCCCCACCACCACTTTCTGAACACGGCCCAGGAGGAAGGAGCGGAACCACTGTATAACAGTGCCCCCAGCTCCCAGCCCCTCAAGACGGTCCAGAAGGATGCTATGGTCGATGGTATCAAACGCCGCTGAGAGATCCAGCAGAACTAGGAAACAGCTCTCACCTTTGTCCCTAGCCCGCCGGAGATCATCAACCAGTGCGACCAAGGCAGTTTCAGTCCCATGATGAGGCCTGAATCCCGACTGGAAGGGATCCAAATGGTCCGCTTCTTCCAGGCGTGCCTGGAGTTGTTCAGCAACCACTCGCTCAATCACCTTGCCCAGGAATGGAAGATTTGAGACTGGGCGATAGTTGGCCATCGTGGCCGCATCTAAAGATGGTTTTTTAAGAAGCGGTTTAATAACCGCCTCTTTCAGCGGGTCTGGGAAGGCTCCCTCACGGAGGGAAGCATTCACCACCCCACGAAGCCCATCGCCCAGTCCTTCCCGGCTAGCTTTTATAAGCCAGGATGGGCAAGGATCCAGGAGACAGGTGGTTGGTTTCACTCGTCCAAGCAGCCTGTCCACATCCTCGGAGGTAACAGGTTGAAATTGATCCCACTCAACTTGACTAGACAGAACTCTAGCACTCTCCCGCCCCGGCCCTGCTCCCACGGTGGAGTCTACTTCTTCCCGAATCTGGGCGATTTTATCTGCAAAAAACTTTGCAAAATCATTGCAGGAGAACATGTGGCCCGTACTGGGCCCCGATGTTGCAGGTGGTTCCGCTAAATTGTGAACCACCTGAAAAAGTCTCCTGCTGCTGTTTTCTGCAGATGCAATAGAGGCGGTGAAGAAATTCTTCTTCGCCGTCGCTATCGCCACTTGGTAGGCTCGACGTTGAGCTCTAACCTGTGTCCGGTCAGATTCGGAATGAGTTATCCGCCACCGGCGCTCTAGCCGTCTCAACGATTGTTTCATTGCCCTCAGATCCGTGGAAAACCACGGGGCTGTCCGGGCTCCATGCAATCGGAGAGGGCGCTTCGGAGCCAAACAGTCAATAGCCCTGGTTAACTCCACATTCCAGCGGGCCACCAGGGAATCGGCTGAAAGGCCATCAACATGGGATAAAGCATCCCCTACCACTCTCTGGAAACCATTTGGATCCATTAAGTGGCGGGGGCGGACCATCCGAATTGGTCCCACCTCCCTGCAGAGGGGATGGGTCGCAGAGAAGTCCAGTTGCACCAGGAAGTGATCTGACCATGGCACTTCTTTCATTTCGCTTTTACTTAGTGTCAGATCACCAACATCCATAGAGGTAAACACCAGGTCCAAGGCATGTCCACGGCTATGGGTTGGGCCAGACTTATTCAGGGACAGCCCCATGGAGGCCATGCTTTCCACGAAGTCCCGAGCGGCCCCTTGTAAGGTCGTGTCGGCATGGATGTTAAAATCCCCTAGGACGACCAGGCTAGGTGTCTCCAGGAGAACATCCGCCACAACCTGAAGCAGCTCGGGCAGGGAATCCTTGGTGCAGCGGGGAGGTCGGTACACCAAAAGGAATCCTGTACTGCCCCTATTGCCCAACTTCCAGAACATGCACTCAGAAAACTGGGTCTTCCCAATAGGACGCCCGGTGCAAACTAATGACTTCCTAAAAATCACTGCAACCCCCCCTCCCCGCCCACGTGACCTGGGTTGCTGTGCGTAAGAGAAACCTGGTGGACAAGCAGCGGCAAGGACAGGCCCATCTGCTTCATCCAACCAAGTCTCTGTTACACATGCCAGGTCAAATCCTCCATCCATGATCAAGTCATGGATGGCAGTGGTCTTACGAATCATTGACCTGGCATTGCACAGCAGCACCTTCAGGTCACGTGGGTATCCCTTGCTGATTCTAGTATCCATCCGGACAGGACCAGACCCGGAGGCAGGGATAGTCCTCAGACAACGACTAAACCTGCCTCCTCTGTAATGACATGGTCTGGTCTTAGCGTAACTCCTCCTCCTACCCGTGATCACTGAGATCGGTTGTCCCAGTGCATCCCCCCCTGTGGAACATGCCCCAGCCATTTTGTGGGCTGGGGCCCACTCCCCGGCAGCCCTGAACCCTCCCCCTAAAAACAAAATAACACCTTAAACAAACAAACAAAACCAATAAAACAATACAAACAAAAAAATGTAAAAATTACAAAAACATCAAGATAAAAAAAATAATAATTCCCCAAGCCCAACCAAACATCCATCCCACCCCCACCCCCCACATGCATTTAGTTACAGCTGGTGACAGGAGTGAAAGAGAAGCAGCAAGACACAGCCCTTCAAGGAAGCTGGGACGGTTTATATTTATCCCTTCTCTCTCTGTCTCTCTCTCTGAACCAGAGCATTCCATCTGCAGGCGCACAGAGCCTTTGGTGCATAGAGGCTGGGGTGAATCAGGTTCCTGCTCACAGTAGCCAACGAGAGACCTATGGGAAGCCTGCAAGCAGCATTTGAACTCAAGAGCAACTCTCCCCTCCTGCAGTTTCCAGCAACTGATAATCGGAAGCCTTGCTGCCTCTCTCTGACTGTGGCGACAGAGCCAAGTTTGCAGCGGGTTGAAAGGCCCGCACTCCAGAGCCACTTGTGTCAGCAGAGGATGTTGTTGTTTAGTCGTTTAATCATGTCCGACTCTTCGTGACCCCATGGACCTGAGCACGCCAGGCACTCCTGTCTTCCACTGCCTCCCGCAGTTTGGTCCAACTCATGCTGGTAGCTTCGAGAACACTGTCCAGCCATCTCGTCCTCTGTCGTCCCCTTCTCCTTGTGCCCTCCATCTTTCCCAACATCAGGGTCTTTTCCAGGGAGTCTTCTCTTCTCATGAGGTGGCCAAAGTATTGGAGCCTCAGCTTCAGGGTCTGTCCTTCCAGTGAGCACTCAGGGCTGATTTCCTTCAGAATGGAGAGGTTTGATCTTCTTGCAGTCCATGGGACTCTCAAGAGTCTCCTCCAGCACCACAGAATCATAGAATCATAGAGTTGGAATAGACCACAAGGGCCATCGAGTCCAACCCCCTGCCAAGCAGGAAACACCATCAGAGCACTCCTGACATATGGTTGTCAAGCCTCTGCTTAAAGACCTCCAAAGTAGGAGACTCCACCACACTCCTTGGCAGCAAATTCCACTGTCAAACAGCTCTTACTGTCAGGAAGTTCTTCCTAATGTTTAGGTGGAATCTTCTTTCTTGTAGTTTGGATCCATTGCTCCATGTCCGCTTCTCTGGAGCAGCAGAAAACAACCTTTCTCCCTCCTCTATGTGACATCCTTTTATATATTTGAACATGGCTATCATATCACCCCTTAACCTCCTCTTCTCCAGGCTAAACATGCCCAGCTCCCTTAGCCGTTCCTCATAAGGCATCGTTTCCAGGCCTTTGACCATTTTGGTTGCCCTCCTCTGGACACGTTCCAGTTTGTCAGTGTCCTTCTTGAACTGTGGTGCCCAGAACTGGACACAGTACTCCAGGTGAGGTCTGACCAGAGCAGAATACAGTGGCACTATTACTTCCCTTGATCTAGATGCTATACTCCTATTGATGCAGCCCAGAATTGCATTGGCTTTTTTAGCTGCCACGTCACACTGTTAGCTCATGTTAAGTCTGTGGTCAACCAAGACTCCTAGATCCTTTTCATATGTACTGCTCTCAAGCCAAGTGTCACCCATCTTGTATTTGTGCCTCTCATTTTTTTTGCCCAAGTGCAATACTTTACATTTCTCCCTGTTAAAGTTCATCTTGTTTGTTTTGGCCCAGTTCTCTAATCTGTCAAGGTCGTTTTGAAGTGTGATCCTGTCCTCTGGGGTGTTAGCCACCCCTCCCAGTTTGGTGTCATCTGCAAATTTGATCAGGATGCCCTTGAGTCCATCATCCAAGTCGTTGATAAAGATGTTGAATAAGACCGGGCCCAAGACAGAACCCTGTGGCACCCCACTAGTCACTCTTCTCCAGGATGAAGAGGAACCATTGATGAGCACCCTTTGGGTTCGGTCAGTCAGCCAGTTACAAATCCACTGAGTGGTAGCATAGTCAAGACTGCATTTTACCAGCTTCTTTACAAGAATATCATGGGGCACCTTGTCGAATGCCTTGCTGAAATCAAGGTAGGCTACATCCACTGCGTTCCCTTCATCTACCAGGCTTGTAATTCTGTCAAAAAACGAGATCAGGTTAGTCTGACATGACTTATTTTTCAGAAATCCATCCTGACTATTGGTGATCACAGCATTCCTTTCTAGGTGCTCACAGACTGTTTGCTTAATGATCTGCTCCAGAATCTTCCCTGGTATTGATGTCAGATTGACTGGGCGATAATTATTTGGGTCCTCTCTTTTCCCCTTTTTGAAAATAGAGACAACATTTGCCCTCCTCCAGTCTGCCGGGACTTCGCCTGTTCTCCAGGAATTCTCAAAGATGACTGCCAGTGGTTCTGAGATCACATCTGCCAGTTCTTTTAAAGAAGGCGATCAGCCTTCTTTATGGTCCAGCTCTCACTTCCATACATCACCACTGGGTGACGGACCTTTGTTGGCAAGGTGATGCTGAGGATAAACACCGGCAACTCCACAAAAGCTTCAGCGGCTGCAAAATCTCTTCCGGCTCCTGAAAAACACTACCTGCAGTAACCACAAGAGGTCACCAGGTGGCGCCCCTCCACCCCAAACCTGAAGGTTGGGGGGAAGAATTCTAAAACGTCAACAGCAATTGCTCAGCCAAAAGCAAAATAAAACCAGGACCCTCCGGCATTAACCGCCAGGCTGCTCTGCCTCTCATGCTACGGCTTGATGCTTCTCCCAAGATGCAGTTATCATGGTTGGAACCAAGCCACTGGTTCTGAGAGACACAGCAGCCTTCTGGCAAGCCTGCAACACACTGGACTGCAGCTCCGAGCAGCCAGCATTGGCCATGTGCTCCCAGGCTCCCTGCCTTCGCCTTACCCAGGGACAGGGGAGTGGAGAGGGACCAAGCCCAAACCAAGGATTGCAGGATGTGTGTTGTGGTGCACAGCTCCCTTCGGAGAAGGCCCTTCCCTCTGGGGAAGAACCTCCATCACGACTGGCTGGAAAGCAAACCTTTTGGAAAAGCAAGACAGTTAACAGCTTATTTATTAATCAATCAACCAACAGGCCCCCCCATTTAATGCATTTATATTGAACTGAAATACTTTATTGTGACTTGTACAACTTGTATATAGTGAGATTACACGAACATCACCTACTCAGCTCTCTTAGTCTTAATTACCCTCGTTTACTGTATTATATCACACCTTCCTTCCTCCAAGCAACGCGGGTGACACTGTGGGTTAAACCACAGAGCCTGGGACTTGCCAGTCAGAAGGTCGGTGGTTCGAATCTCTGTGACGGGGTGAGCTCCCGTTGCTCGGTCCCTGCTCCTGCCAACCTAGCAGTTCGAAAGCAAGTCAAAGTGCAAGTAGATAAATAGGTACCGCTCCGGCGGGAAGGTAAATGGTGTTTCTGTGCGCTGCTCTGGTTCTCCAGAAGCGGCTTAGTCATGCTGGCCACATAATCCGGAAGCTGTACGCCGGCTCCCTCGGCCAGTAAAGCGAGATGAGCGCCACAACCCCAGTCAGCCACGACTGGACCTAATGGTCAGGGGTCCCTTTACCTTCTACTCCTTCCTCCAAGGAGCTCAAGACAGTGTCCGTGGCTCTCCTCCTCCTCATTCCCACAACAACCCTGTGAGGTTGGTTCGGCTGAGAGGCAGTGACCGGGCTGAGAGGCATGGCTGAGCAGGGATTTGAACCCTGGTCTCTCTCAGGTCATCATCCAACACTCTAGGTCAAAGGTAAAGGTAAAGGACCCCTGGGCAGTTAAGTCCAGCCAAAGGCGACTATGGGGTAGCAGCACTCATCTTGCTATCAGGCCGAGGGAGCCGGCGTTTGTCCACAGACAGCTTTCTGGGTCATGTGGCCAGCAGGACTAAACTGCTTCTGGCGCAACGAAACACCGTGACAGAAACCAGAGCACATGGAAATGCCATTTACCTTCCCGCTGCCGCTGTACCTATTTATCTACTTGCACTGGTGTGCTTTCGAACTGCTAGGTTAGCAGGAGCTGGGACAGAGCAACAGGAGCTCACCCGGTTGCAGGGATTCGAACTGCTGACCTTCAGGCCGAGGGAGCCGGCATTTGTCCACAGATAGCTTTCTGGGTCATGTGGCCAGCAGGACTAAACCGCTTCTGGCGCAACAGGACACCATGACGGAAACCAGAATGCCATTTACCTAGTGGTACCTATTTATCTACTTGCACTTTGATGTGCTTTCAAACTGCTAGGTTGGCAGGAGCTGGGACAGAGCAACAGGAGCTCATCCTGTCACGGGGATTCGAACCGCCGACCTTCTGATCGGCAAGCCCAAGAGGCTCGGAGGTTTAGACCACAGTGCCACCTGCGTCCCTCCACTCTAACCACTATGCCACACTGACTCTCCTTAAAGGCTCACCACTAGGGTTGACAGGTCAGGAGCGCCCCAGACCCTGGGATTTCAGGGCTGAGACCTGGGGCAGCCCTGGTGATGCTATGGGGGGGGGCTGTGGGAGGTGGTTAATTGGGAGAGAGGAAAGGAAGAGGGCAGTGATGTCACAGGCCCCAAGGAGGTCAATGCCCCCCTGGGGATGGAGGTTAATTAGGGGGAGAGGGAAGACAGGCCCCACTTTCTATCACATCACTTCTGTTCCTTTTCAAGTGTGGGATCCTGAAATTTGAATTCTGGAAATTTGGCCAGATCTCCATACAACCGCTGGAGCTTGACCATTTATTCACATAAGCCTTTTTCATATTCCGGACCGACATCAACAGGGCCACCAGTTTTCTGGCTCTCTGTGTTATATTCTCTGATCTTGTCCAAAAAGAGTTTCTTGCACAGGACTAAGTTCCTTTGACTTATTAAAAGCAATGGCCGAAAAGCCGACATTTCTATGCAAGTGGGAGGAGATTGCAGAACAGAGCTGTTGGAGAATCATGATGTATTTGTAGAAATTTCAGCTCCTTGCTTCCTGTCCTCGCTGCGCCACCAGAACAGAGGGAGAACAGGAGAACTCATTTCGGGATGAAGGGAGCTAGCCAAACTGCCCATGAGTTGTGCCCTCTTGTGCCAATTTACGCAAAAACCACCTTTGGTGCAAGGGCTGCCTTCATTTCAGAGTTGGTGATAAACACACACACACACCCACACACACCACATCTCAAGACACAGACACGGAAGATGTTCTGGGGACTCTGTTCTGCCCTCCAGGAGCTACCTAAAAGGATTTTGGAAGTGCAGAGGATGGGAAGCAGCGAGGCTTAATGGGCTCCGTCAGAACATCTCAAATCCAGGCCTGGAGCCTTCTTGCACAATTCCTACTTTCTTCAGAAAATCATGCTTTGTGTGTGTGTTTGTGGGGGGGCGGGATGGGAAATGACTACAGATCTTGTATAATTACCATCATCATTTGCTCACAGGAGGGGGGGGGGACAGTTCTTGGCAAACGTTACCCAGAAACGAGGGTAAAGTCCATTCTTCTCTTTGAGGCAGATAGATAGATATATCTATCATCTGCTTAATGCCAAGAGCAGATTTCTCCGTTCCCAAAGAGCAAAGGGGCACTGTGTTGGCACTGCTGGCATATGGAGAGGTAGCGCTGTATAGTGGGAAGAGAGGGTTGGGCTGGGACATGGGAGACACCCCGGTTCAAATCCCCTGCTAGTTAATGGAATGATAAAGAAGTAACTTCTCCAGAAGAACAGACCACAGCTTGCCCCCCCCCCCTGAAGGGGTGTCTCCTGGTGTGTGTTCTTAAGAGAGGCAGTGGTAGTGTATTGGTTAGAGCAGGCGTCAGCAAACTTTTTCAAACTGACCCTCAGACCTTGTGGGGGGCCGGACTATATTTTTTTGGGGGGGGGGGAAATATGAACGAATTCCTATGCCCCACAAATAACCCAGAGATGCATGTTAAATAAAAGCACACATTCTACTCATGTAAAAATGTAAAAACACTCTGATTCTCAGACTCTTCTATCACCGCTGCAGCCAACTCATCCGTTTCCTGGCTAAATATTATAGCATCTTAGCAGCAGCGCCTAATGCCTAATGAAGAGATCCGTTTCCCCCGATTAAAGAACTGATAGAGATTGGGTGGAAATCGCTTCTCAGGAGCCAGGAGCCTGGAGAGAGGCAGTGAGGAGGGGGTCACTGCCCCCTCCATCAGCAGCCCAGAACCCCCCTCTGAGGACACCCAAATGATCCTTGTAAGGTCAACAAAGACATCTTTTAAATTTATCAGATGCTATCACCGTCTCCACTCTCACAACCCCAGACAAAAAGATCTGAGAGCCTAAAGACGTATCTGCCCAGTTGATGAAAATGGTAATAATAATAATAATAATAATAATAATAATAATAATAATAATAATTGTTTTGCTGCTCCTGCTGCTGCAGTTACACAGGCTGCCCAATAACCTCCATTCTCTGAAAACCTCATGATAAAAAGTGAGGAAGAGTAACAAGCCATATTAAGGAGCAAGACCAAAGCAAACAGCTTAAAAAACTTTGTTGTGACCAGCAGATGGAAAGCTGCTAGACTTCCAAAATTAAGGACTACTTATTGATTGATTTATTGATACACCAGCTTTTTCTGCAAGGAACTAGAGGCAGTGTACGTGGCTGTGCTCATCGCCATTTTATCCTCACAACAACCCTGAGAGGTAGGTTAGGCTGAGATACTGTGACTGGCCTCACCACTAGAGTTGAGCATCCCAAGCCACAAGTTTTCAGGGGCCAGACATGCGACCTGGGGGCGGCCCCTGGTGATGTCGTGGGGGACGGGCTACAGGATAAATCCTTGCGTTAAGAGAAACCCTTGACATTTGCAAGTATCTGCGTCTTTTCGAATTATATTCCTGCGGTTCTGGGAGATAAGGGCTGGGCGACGGAAGTGGTGGGGCTGCAAGTCCTTCTGGGGGCCCCAAGACTTTTGCCTTGAACCTGGAAGGACAAAACAGCCAACCTCTCTCACCCCATAGATCAAGGACGCTTGCTGCCCTTCCTATGGCTGAGCCCATTTCTTACAGATGGCCATTTATTTTGAACGCCTATCCGGACTTTGCACTTGGCAATACGTATCGATTTATACGTTTGCTCTGAGATGGATGTATTGATTGTCGCTGTATTATTAATGTGAGGTGATGTTTTCTTTAATGTCCTGCTTTTTCCTCTATTTTCTTTCTTTAAACCCACCACTTGCTATATAAATCAGTAAGAATATCCTTCCTGGGTAATTGACACCAGTCTCATACACATAATGGTTACCTGTAGATTGCTAAGCCAGAAAAGGTCATGGTCAAAGGTCAAAGTAGAGTTGGAAGGGACCCCAAGGGTCATCTAGTCCAACCCCCTGGGTTGCAGGAATCTCAGCTAAAGCATCCCTGACAGATGACCACCCAACCTCTGCTTCAAAGCCTCCAAGGAAGGAGAGTCTACTACCACCTTCCAAGGGAGTCCCTTCCACTTTCAAACAGCTCTGGCTCTAAGAAAGTTCCTCCCGATGCTTTGTTGGGATCTCCTTTCTTGTCACTTGAAGCCATGGGTTCGAGTCCTACCCTCCAGAGCAGGAAACCCTCCAACCAGCTCTGCTCAAAAGAACCACTGACCTCCTCCAGTGATCTTGATAAAGGTGACCTTTGGTCTTCACAAGGCATCTGCAAAATGTAGCACCCAGGTCTTTAGTCCAACAACTATTATATACTATACTAATACAGTCGTACCTCGGAAGTCGAACGCCTTGCGAGGCGAACGTTTTCCCGAACGCCGCAAACCTGGAAGTGAGTGTTCTAGTTTGTGAACATTCTTTGGAACCCGGACGTCCGACGTGGGTTCCATGGCTTCCGATTGGCTGCAGGAGCTTCCTGCAGCCAATCGGAAGCCGCGCCTTGGTTCCCAAATGTTATGGAAGTCGAGCGGACTTCTGGAACAAATTTCGTTTGACTTCCAAAGTTGTTGTTGCTGCTGCTGTTGTTGTTGTTTAGTCCTTTAGTCGTGTCCGACTCTTTGTGACCCCATGGACCAGAGCATGTCAGGCACTCCTGTCTTTGACTTCCGAGGTACGACTGTATATATACTAATTATACTAATATATTATTCACGGCTTGGAAGTGAAAATCCCCCCTCCATACAAATAACTGGTAGGATGACACATTCAGATTAGTTCTGGGTGAAGAGGTAGTATTCTGTTAGGCATTATTTTCTCTCTTGAAGCATTGCAAATGTCCAATATTCACTGTCATAGCCCAGCCAGGTTTTGCACGCAGGAAGTCACAGCTTCACAGCCAGAAAAGCCGTCTCTTATGCCTTGCAGGGTGACTGCCAATCAGAAGACATGGGCTGGGCTGGGTGCACCAATGGTCGGAGCAGCTCCTGTTTCCCAAGACGTCAACAGACTAAACGTTGGATCTCCAGGCTCCCAGCAGCCCCCCCACTCCAGACAGCATGGCTACTCGTCAGGAAGTTTCAGCCCAGCAGCATCCAGAGGTCCAAAGATGCCCCCATACCTTTGCCACAACACAACAGAGAGGAGCATGGTCTTAACTGGTACTCCTGAAGCCTTGCAGAGAATCAGCATCATCAGTTCCCCAGGTGGGGGAGCAGGGCACCTTTACTGGAGAAGCCCCAATCCCAGAGGGAGTGTGGCTTCCAAATGAGGAGGGAATAATAATAATAATAATAATAATAATAATAATAATAATAATAATAATTTATTTCTACCCAGCCACTCTGGGCAGCTCTCAACAGAATATTAAAAAGGTAAAGGGATCCCTGACCATTAGGTCCAGTCATGGACGACTCTGGGGTTGCGGCGCTCATCTCGCTTTATTGGCAGAGGGAGCCGGCGTACAGCTTTCGGGTCATGTGGCCAGCATGACTAAGCCGCTTCTGAGCAGCACACAGAAATGGCGTTTACCTTCCCGCCGGAGCGGTACCTATTTATCTACTTGCACTTTGACGTGCTTTCGAACTGCTAAGTTGGTAGGAGCAGGGACAGAGCAATGGGAGCTCACCCCGTCGCGGGGATTCGAACCGCCGACCTTCTGATCGGCAAGTCCTAGGCTCTGTGGTTTAACCCACATAACCACCTGCGTCCCTCAACAGAATATTAAAAACACAATAAAACTTCAAACATTAAAAACTTCTCTAAACAGGGCTGCCTTCAGTTGTCTTCTAAAAGTCAGATGGTTGCTTATTTCCTTGACATCTGATGGGAGGCTATTCCACAGGGCAGGCGCCACCACCGAGAAGGCCCACTCTGCCTGGTTCCCTGTAACGTCACTTCTCACAGGGAGGGAACTGCCAGGAGGCCCTTGGAGCCTGATAACCTGAACAAAGTGCAGACAGAAATCAACCTGCAGAGAGACACCTCCCTCAGGCACCCAGCTCCCTCTTGTTGTTGCCATCTGTCTCGAGAGGCAATGGAGTGCGCCTCTGGGGGGTGATGTCAAACCCTTTGCACTAGCAGCACCCATAGCAGGTCAAAGGCAGCACCTAAAACAGGGCTTGTGTGTCACGGTCTGGTTCACAGGCGATCGAAGTCCCAGCTGGGGATGTCGGGACTGGGGGCAAGATGGTGGGGTGGGAGCAGGGACTGGAGTCCAGAAGCCAGGAGTCAGGAAGCCAAGAGTCTGAGGGTCAGAGACCTGGGAGTCACAAAGTCAAGGGTCCCAGGATCAAGAAGCAAGGAGTCACGAAGTCAAGGGTCCCAGGATCAAGAAGCAAGAAGTCACGAAGTCAAGGGTCCCAGGATCAAGAAGCAAGGAGTCACGAAGTCAAGGGTCTGAGGGTCAGGAAGCAAGGGGTCACAAAGTCAAGGGTCCAAGGATCAAGAAGCAAGGAGTCACGAAGTCAAGGGTCCCAGGATCAAGAAGCAAGGAGTCACGAAGTCAAGGGTCCCAGGATCAAGAAGCAAGAAGTCACGAAGTCAAGGGTCCCAGGATCAAGAAGCAAGGAGTCAGGAAGTCAAGGGTCCCAGGATCAAGAAGCAAGGAGTCACGAAGTCAAGGGTCCCAGGATCAAGAAGCAAGGAGTCACGAAGTCAAGGGTCCCAGGATCAAGAAGCAAGAAGTCACGAAGTCAAGGGTCCCAGGATCAAGAAGCAAGGAGTCAGGAAGTCAAGGGTCCCAGGATCAAGAAGCAAGGAGTCACGAAGTCAAGGGTCCCAGGATCAAGAAGCAAGGAGTCACGAAGTCAAGGGTCCCAGGATCAAGAAGCAAGGAGTCACGAAGTCAAGGGTCCAAGGATCAAGAAGCAAGGAGTCACGAAGTCAAGGGTCCAAGGATCAAGAAGCAAGGAGTCACGAAGTCAAGGGATCAAGGATCAAGAAGCAAGGAGTCAAATGCAGCAAGGCAGGGCACGTGTTGCTGTGGCAAAGAGCCGAAGGGAAATGCTGACCTTATATCCCTTCCCACCTCTTGCCACCAGGTGCTGTGAGTTACCAATCAGCCTCACCTGTGTGGCTGCTCCTTGCCTCTTCAGAACAAACTTAGGAAGGCCTCAGACCTGCGGAGTACCATTGGTCACAGGGTCTGGCTCCGGCACGCACACCTGACATTGTGACCCACATCAGAAGAGCCCACTGGATCAGGCCAATGGCCCACCTAGTCCAGCATCTTGTTCTCACAGCTGTCAACCAGAAGCAGGATCCAAGTACAAGGGGCCTCTCCCCTCCTACAATTTCCAGCAAGTGGTATTCAGAAGCATTGTTGCCACTGACCGTGGAGGCAAAGCAGAGCCTTGGTGGCCTAGTCTCCTCTGCAAACTTGTCCAATCCTCTTTTAAAACCACCCAAGTTGGTAGCCATCATTACCTCCTGTGGCAGAGAGTTCCATGGTTTTAACTATGTGCTACGTGAATCTTCCGATTTCACGACCTGTGGGGCTTCACCCCAACGCTTACCAATCACCTTGGACAGGGGGTCGGGAGAGATTGTTCCTGGGGTGTCCTCCCCCAGGAAAGGAGGCCTCTTTGAACCAATTAAGTTCACATCATTCAATGCTCCCTGACCTCTATGCCAGCTTTGCCCAGGGCAAAGGCACCCACTCTCCACGCTTCCGAACTCACCCTCGGGTGCCAAAGATCTGGGCCTCAGAGCACCTCGCAGTCGAGGAACCAGCCAAGGCGAGGCAGCAAATTGCAAAATTAAACAAACCGAGTGACTCATGTAGCCGTCCATTATTTATGCTGGCATTGAATAATTCATCGGGGAGCCTCTGTTTCCTAAGTGCAGCCGCCACCAATTTTTCCACTCTGTCGCACGAGCCCAGGGCCACAGCCACAAGGCTGCCACCGGGGCATCAACAGCGTCCCCCCTCTGCTTCTCCCTGCATGCGCACGGGAGCGGAAGCGACAGCAAAAGGGCACCTGCGCATTGCCAAACCCGGCTGGCCCGCGTACACGAGTTCCAGTGCGCCTGAGTGCGCCAGTGACGCAAAACAGCACGAGAGGGCGGCCAATTTTGTCGCACGGCGGCCGCGGCAGTGAGATTTGGACGGCCAATTGCCCGCAATGGCAAAAGCGAGAAGGCAGAGTGTCACAATGCAAGTTGGCATCCAAGAACCCACTGAGCCGATCTGAAAACGATCCCAACCGCTCCTCATGCGTAAAGGGCACAACTTGCCATACGGCTGGTTGACAGTTTAACTCTGCGCTGTGCGAAGGAGGACTTCCTTTCATCATTGCCCTGAATCTTCTAACGTTCAGCTTCGTCACTTGTCAACGAGTTCCAGTGTTATGAGAGGAAGGAAACTTTCCTCTCTTCACTTTCTCCACGATGTGCATAATTCTACAGGCCTTTATCGTCCCCTCTTCCTTGCCTTTTCCCAAACACTGCCACCTTTCTTTCATAGAGGAGTTGTACCTGCAGCATGGAGATATATACCACTGGCCTACATTGCAGGGTTGGTTTTCAGGACTGTGGAGGTAACCCATGCAAAAGGGTGCCGAATACTTCAAACCACCAGCACGGTGTAGTGGTTAGAGTGTCAGACTAAGACCCAGGAGGCCGGGGTTCAAATCCCGACTCTGCCACAAAGCTCACTGTTTGACCTTGGGCCAGCCACTCTTATCTCTCGGCTTAGCCTACCTAACAGGACTGTTGTGGAGATTAAATGAGAAGGGAAAGAACCATGTATGCCAGCTTGGTCTCCTTGGAGAAAGAGGTAGAAGAGAAACGCAATAAATTTTATATATTTATATACTGTATTTTTTGCTCTATAAGACTCACTTTTCCCCTCCTAAAAAGTAAGGGGGAATGTGTGTGCGTCTTATGGAGCGAAAGCAGGCTGCGCAGCTATCCCAGAAGCCAGAACAGCAAGAGGGATCGCTGCTTTCACTGCATAGCGATCCCTCTTGCTGTTCTGGCTTCTGAGAGTCAGAATATTTTTTTTGTTTTCCTCCTGCAAAAACTAGGTCCACCTTGTGGTCTGGTGCGTCTTGTAGAGCGAAAATACAGTATATGCTGTTTGCATGAGCTACACAGGCAACTCTTGGGAGAGGAGCTCTCCTTGGTTCTGAAGATAGCATTTGACACCCCACCTACGCCTCCCTGCCCAGGCCATTTCCTTTGCACCTGCCCAAGGTGGGGCAGGAAGTGGAGAAGCTGTGGGCAAGAGTCCATTCAGTAGATACAAGCACCAGCTGGGCATGTAGAAGGTCTCAGGCTGGCAGCATCTCCAAGTAAGACTCTCTCTCTCTCTAGGACCCACTGGATGGCTAGATGGTCTGATGCTTTGAGTTGCTAGAAGGCCCGTTTAAATCAGCCCCTTACTCAGAACTATGAGGACTAGAAACTTACTTTATTTCTAGAGGGCTGAAGTTCAGTGGCAGAAGGTCCCAGGCTCAACTTGCAGCAGCATCTCCAGGTGTGACCCACGCTGTCTCAGGCCCTGGACAGCCACTGACTGCCGGTCAGTGTAGACACTACTGAGCTCGGTGGGCCAGTGACCTGTCTCGATATATTCAGCAGCTTTCTAGGTTCCTTCCTGGGAAAGGAAGCTGGTTTTGGAGCCACCTGGCTGTGTACTGAGATAGCCAACCTCAGACACACACAAACACAAACACACACACACACACACACAGCTGTTTCAGGTTATAATTGCCACCGGTGCTTTGATCAAAAAGGCAGGAAGCATAAGCCAGGAAGGCAACTAGCAAAAAGGCCTTGACCCGGCACATCAAGGATTGTGCATTTTTGCAAATTGGGGGGGGGAGCCCAAAACAGCCCCTATTTCAGGCCACGCAATGATCACCTTTTAACATAAGAATAGGCTGCTAGATCAGACCAGCGACCCATCTAATCCAACATCTTGTTCCCACATTGGCCGACCAGCAGGGCTGGGCAATATATCGATACACCGCCCCAAACTGGTTTGAAGTCCATATCGTGATACCGGTTTCATATTTTTTGACCTGGCGACATATCATGAATCATTGTGTGTGTTTGTGTGCTATCACAATGGAGGGGGGGGGCGTGAAGCCAGCCAATGCTTCTCTTGATTCCTGCAGCCCCCGTCAGCTCAGTTCTCCCCAGCCCTCATGCAGCGAGCAGCAAATCACAAGAGCAAGTGTTGGCATAAAAATAAAAATAAAAAGTAGAGCCAGCCACTGCCTCTACACAGCTCCATCCTTATTTCAGACATCGTAATACTGCTGTTTAGCTGGTAGTATATCACACTGTTGAAAAACAGATGTTGCCCAGCCCTACCGACCAGATGCCTGGGAGAAACCATAAAGTGCAACTCTCCCCTCATGTGATTTCCAGCAACTGGTATTCAAAAGCATTCCTGCCTCTGATTCCAGGCGCAGGGAATAGCCATTGTTGCTTGCAGCCCTCAATAGCCGTCCTCCCCCATGAATTGGCCTAAACCTCATTTTAAACCAGGGGTCAGAAAAGTTTTTCAGCAGGAGGCCGGTCCACTGTCCCTCAGACCTTGCGGGGGGCCGGACTATATTTTGAAAGAAAAACAACAACAACAACTATCTTTATTACGGTCCAGAGACCCAACAAAACATTACAAATCAATACAGAGTTCATACAGCCTACCTCCAGGTTAATCAAGCACTTTGTTTGGAATATAGGGCTCATTTGTTCTTGCAACCACCGATAAAAACTTTGCCACTGCCAACGTTCTAGCTTTTGTCCGGTCTTCCAGTAGGAACCTGACATAGTGAGCCTCTGACTTTCCCGGGAAAGGCACCAGCAAGGGTAGTATCAGTTCAGCCCTGGGCTGCTCATACTTTGCACAATGTAACAAAATATGATCTATGGAATCGATGTCTTGAGCACATGAGCAAAGTCTGTCCTGGTAGGGAACTCCTCTCAACCTGCCATCCAGCACTGCAGAGGGGAAGACATTCAGTCTGGCTTTGGTGAAAAGCCTTTGATAAATGACTTCCAAGATGGCGTTGTCGTTAGTAGTAGCGTCGACTTGAACTCTGCATCAGTTGATGCTGTTTTTATTATTTTTATCAGTTTTTATTAGCTTTTTTATCAGTTTTTATTAGCTTTTATCAGCCTCAGTACTTTATCTTTGAAAGAAAAAAAAGAACAAAATAACCCAGAGATGTATTTTAAATAAAAGGACACATTCTACTCATGTAAAAACACGCTGATTCCTGGGCCATCCGTGGGCCGGATTTAGAAGGCGATTGAGCCAGATCCGGACCCCGGGCCTTAGGTTGCCTAAAAAGGTAAAGGTAAAGGGACCGCTGACCACTAGGTCCAGTTGTGACTGACTCTAGGGTTGCGGCACTCATCTTGCTTTATGGCCGAGGGAGCCAGCGTACAGCTTCCGGGTCATGTGGCCAGCAGGACTAAGCCGCTTCTGGCGAACCAGAGCAGCGCACGGAAACGCCATTTACCTTCCCGCCGGAGTGGTACCTATTTAGCTACTTGCACTTTGACATGCTTTCGAACTGCTAGGTTGGCAGGCGCAGGGACCAAGCAATGGGAGCTCACCCCGTCACGGGGATTCGAACCGTCGACCTTCTGATCGGCAAGCCCTAGGCTCTGTGGTTTAACCCACAGTGCCAGCTTCGTCCCTTTAGGTTGCCTACCCATGTTTTAAACCATCCTGCGGGAACAAGGTCTATAATTTGACTATGTGCCCTGTGTAGAAGGAGATCTTTTTATCTGTCCTGAATCTTCCAACACTCAGCTTCATTGCATGCCCACAAGTTCTAGCATTAGAAGAGAGGGAGAAAAACTCTTCTCCATTTTTCCCATTCCACAATTTTATAAACTTCTGTATTGCCTCCTCCGAGTCACTTTTCGTCTAAGCTAATAAGCCCCAAATGCTGTAACCTTCCTTCACAGGGGAGTCCCTCCACCCCACCCCCCTTTATATTTCCATTGCCCTTTTGGAACCTTTTACAGCTCCACAATCTCTTTTTGAGGTGAGGCATTCAGAGACATCACCTTGCTGACAAAGCTATGGTTTTCCCAGTAGTGATGTATGGAAGTGAGAGCTGGACCATAAAGAAGGCTGATCGCCGAAGAATTGATGCTTTTGAATTCTGGTGCTGGAGGAGACTCTTGAGAGTCCCATGGACTGCAAGAAGATCAAACCTCTCCATTCTTCAGGAAATCAGCCCTGAGTGCTCACTGGAAGGACAGATCCTGAAGCTGAGGCTCCAAGACTTTGGCCACCTCATGAGAAGAGAAGACTCCCTGGAAAAGACCCTGATGTTGGGAAAGATGGAGGGCACAAGGAGAAGGGGACGACAGAGGACGAGATGGTTGGACAGTGTTCTCGAAGCTACCAGCATGAGTCTGACCAAACTGCGGGAGGCAGTGGAAGACAGGAGTGGCTGGCGTGCTCTGGTCCATGGGGTCACGAAGAGTCGGACACAACTAAACGACTAAACAACAACAACAACAACAATTCAGAATTGCACTCAGCATTATTCCGAGTGAGGTATGGCATTACGACGCTGGCAGTTTTATTTTCAATTCCATTCTTAATGATCCCTCGCATGGATTTTGCCTTTTTCACTCTCCCTTCCCCAGCCTGAAAGGAGGGCAATGCCTGTGCCAGAAGACACCCCCCCCCCCCGCAGAAGCCCCCAGGCAGAAGCTCAGCCCCAGGGCATCATACTTTGCAAAGGCAGGATTGCTCACAGCAGCCAGCCTCCGGGCATCAGAGCGGGGTCCTTGTCCTTTGCCCTCCCTCTCCTGTCTCCAGCAACCCATCATGTGCCTCTCCAAGGGCTCAGCTCGCTTTCAGGCCACTGGTTGGAAGGCACAGAGGGGAGGCGCAATAGGTTTGGGGGCTCCAGATCTCCGACAAAGGTCTGAGTGCTCCATTTTGAAATGGGGGTTCGGACCTGCGTCAAATCCAGGCAATCTGAGCCAGGGGCCTGATTCTTTAGTTTGCAACACCTTGGGAGGAGGAGTTTTTCAGCAGCAAGGGGGAATGCATTCTGCACATGCACAGAAGCCCTGCCATTTTTTACTAGGACATGTCATAGGGACTGATCTTGGTGCCGGAATAAGGTTCCCGAACAGTGGTGGGCTACATCTCTGTGTGTGCGCGCGCCAGTCAAACAGGAGGCAGTGCTTGGTCATAAGAGTCACAGGATTCTAGAGCTGGAACAGACCTCCAGGGGTCATCTAGTCCAACCCCCTGCAATCCCAGTCAAATGGCGCTCCAAGCTAGGTTTCAAAACCGCCAATGAAGGGAGTCTGAGGGAGCCCCTTTCCACTGCCGAACAACTTGGTATAAGGCAGTTTCCTACCTGGGCATCGAACTATCCAGTTGGCCCAGGTGCCCTCTCTGCCTTTGAGGAACATGGGAGGCTGCCTTCTGCTGAAAGTCCTCCTAGCTCAGTGTTGTCTGCACTGACTGGCAGCATTTCTCCAGGGTTTCTAGCACAGGGGACGGTTCCTGCCCTACCGGGAGATGCTTTTGGGGTCTGATCCTGAGACGTTTCTCATGCAAAGCAGGTGCTTGACCACTGAGCTACACTCTCACACAGAGGACTAACTTAGCCAGCTAGCCCTGGTGAACATCTAATGTTTATTGGATTGATTTCCCCCCACATTGATTTTTGAATTCTGAATTTATTGTTATTCACGTTTTATACTGTATTTTATGCTGTTTTTTGTTGCATCAATTAAGTGTTTTGAATTTGTTGTTAGTTGCCCTGAGCCTGGTTTTCTGAACCGGGAAGGGCGGGGTATAAATAAAAAAATTATTTATTATTTATTATTTGGATGTCACACATACGTGTAAAGTCTCCCACCCCAAGGCAAGCCTCACGGCTCCTCTCTGCCCTTGGAACTCCAGGTGAGCTGAGGGTCTCATTGCACCCACTTTTCCACTCCCATCCAGGAACTGGCCAAAAGTTCAGGGGCTGGAGTAGATGACCCCTGGGGTTCCCTTCCAACTCTACAATTCTTTTTTTAAAAAAATAACATCTTTATTGAAAGTTTGAAAAGTACATAACGATATGTGCACCAGACATGGTGAGACGCAAACAAAGAAAGAGAAAGAGAAAGAGAAAGAGAGAGAAACAGAACCCGTGCAGAAGGGGAAACAAAGGGCGGTGGGGGAAAACCCAAAACTGTGTGTTTCACAAGGTTGTTATTGTACTTCACCTTGAATTACGGTATGTACCTTGCACATGAAACCTTACCAAAGGACACTATGAGAGGACTCTCTGTGCCCTTACCACAGCAAAAAGACTGAAAAATAAAAATGCGGCTCCCTTCTACAATTGGAGAGAAGACTTACACAAACTCACAGCATAGGAACAACTTCCATATAAACGCAAACTTGCCATGGACAAATCCAACGATATTTGGAATCCATTCTTACAAATACAGTGGTACCACTGGTTCCGAACGGGATCCGTTCCGGAGGCCCGTTCACAACATGAAAAGAATGCAACCCGCAGCAGCGCGTCTGTGCACGTGCGGATTGCGATTCGCCACTTCTGCGCATGCGCATGACGTCATTTTGCATGTCTACGCATGCACGAGCAGCGAAACCCAGAAGTAACCCTTTCCGGTACTTCCAGGTTGCCGCAGGACGCCACCTGAAAAAACGTAACATGAAGCAAACGTAACATGAGGTATGACTGTACTGTAATAGATTAAGATCTGGTGAAGTAAAGGTAAAGGGACCCCTGACCATTAGGTCCAGTCGCAGACGACTCTGGGGTTGCGGTGCTCATCTCACTTTATTGGTCGAGGGAGCCGGCGTACAGCTTCCGGGTCATGTGCACAGCATGACTAAGCCGCTTCTGGCGAACCAGAGCAGCGCACGGAAACGCCGTTTACCTTCCTGCCGGAGCGGTACCTATTTATCTACTTGCATTTTGACATGCTTTGAACTGCTAGGTTGGCAGGAGCAGAAGTAAAGGTAAAGGTAAAGGGACCCCTGACCATTAGGTCCAGTCGTGGCCGACTCTGGGGTTGTGGCGCTCATCTCGCTTTATCGGCCGAGGGAGCCGGCGTACAGCTTCCGGGTCATGTGGCCAGCATGACTAAGCCGCTTCTGGCGAACCAGAGCAGCGCACAGAAACGCCGTTTACCTTCCCGCATGAGCGGTACCTATTTATCTACTTGCACTTTGACGTGGTTTTGAACTGCTAGGTTGGCAGGAGCAGGGACCGAGCAACGGGAGCTCACCCTGTTGCGGGGAATCGAACTGCTGACCTTCTGATCGGCAAGTCCTAGGCTCTGTGGTTTAACCCACAGCGCCACCCACGTCCCAGGAGCAGAAGTATGACTCTACAATTCTATGATAGGTGATCAGGAAGGAACTGTCCCTCTGCCCCCGGAAGCTTCCCCATTTCCCCTTCCCTGAGTACGTGGCTTGGCTTGCTCATTGGCTTTGCGGGGGCCTCTCGCAGCAGCATTCTGGATTGTGCCGCCCAAGATTAAATCTGTGGAGGAGGTTTGCTGCCTTGCTATTTACACGGGGCAGTGTTTGGGGTGGGAGAGCCCTTGAGGGAAGGGCGGGGAGCCCTCCAGACACAAGGGCCCTGCGTGCCAACAAATGCTCCTTTCAGACCAGGACTGGCAAGCACGCCAGGCGGAGGCAAGCAAAGCGGGCACGGTGCCAGGAGGGACTCTGAGTGGCTCCTATTGTTTTGCAGCCGGGTGCCCAGGAGTCACGGGTCATGTGCCAAGGAGGGGGGCAGAGTCCTCAGTTCCAGAGACCAGCCTGGTGGTGGCAGAAACACACACACAGGATCATAGGAAAGCTGCTACATACAGAGTCGGACCTTCGTGGTTCACCTAAGTTCACTACTGCCAGCACTGACTGGCAGCAACGGCTCTCCGGGATTTCAGGCAGGGGCCATTCAAAAAGCTGGATGGACATCTGCTAAGGATACTTTTGTTGCAATTCCTGCATTTCAGGGGGTTGGGAGCAGAGGAGCCTTCGGGGTCATTTCCAACTCTACAATTCTTTGATTCTATTCTGGGAGATGCTGCTGCCAGGGACTGAACCTGGGACCTTCTACATGCCAGACAGGTGCTCTGCTGCTGACCTGCGACACCTTCATCAAAGCTTAAGATTCTAGTCCTCATGTTTAACCAGAAACATAATGAGTTTGACCACTGGTTCAACTATATGGGGTAAGGACTGATAGAGGGGTCTCTCCCAGCCCTACCAGGAGGTGTTAGGCGGAGGGGACTGAGCCCAACACCTTCTGCATGCCAAGCAGGTGCCCTGCCCCTAAGCTGCAGCCTTTAAGATGTTGGTAGCTGCCTTGGAGGGACGCGGGTGGCACTGTGGATTAAACCACGGAGCCTAGGACTTGCCGATCAGAAGGTCGACGGTTCGAATCCCCGCGACGGGGTGAGCTCCCATTGCTCGGTCCCTGTTCCTGCCAACCTAGCAGTTCGAAGGCACGTCAAAGTGCAAGTAGATAAATAGGTACTGCTCCAGTGGGAAGGTAAACAGCGTTTCCGTGCGCTGCTCTGGTTTGCCACAAGCGGCTTAGTCATGCTGGCCACATGACCTGGAAGCTGTACGCCAGCTCCCTCGGCCAATAAAGCGAGATGAGTGCCGCAACCCCAGAGTCGGCCACGACTGGACCTAATGGTCAGGGTCCCTTTACCTTTACCTTAGCTGCCTTGGACTGAGTTAGACCATGCAGTTCTGCATTGTCTGGCTGGCAGTGATTTTCCACCAGCAAGATCCCCAACCCGCCCCGCTCGGCGAAAGGTAAAATTTGCACTCACCGCAGGCTCCGGTGATAGACGGTTGTCTTGTCCACCCTGGAGACAGACAGAGAGAGAAGAGGAGAAGGGGAAAACAGAAAAGACACGGGCAGATTAGTAACCAGGCAGGCATATCTCACCTTGTCACCTTGTTAAAGACAGTTTTGCCTCTGTCAGAGCTTTCGGGGAAGGGTGACAGGGGTGGGTGGCTACATGATTCCTGCCAGCTGTCTTTCTGAAAGTGTGCGTGTTTCTGCATATGTGTATATAATTTCATAAAATGGACACACCACTAGAATGCCAAAAAAAAAAAGACTCAGAAAAAGAAAAATCAAGAAACAATCACAACCGTACTTTAAAATGTACAAAGAGTCAAAGCACTAAAAACCAGATTAAAAACCACCTCAGAATTTCTAAGCATCTAGACAGGCTTGCCTAAGTAATAATAATAATTTTTTTAAGCAAGCACCCAAAAAAGCACAGTGAAGGCTCCTGCCTGCTGTCAACGGGCAGGGAGTTCCAAAGTTCCAAACAGTCGAGTTTTGACAAATGTGGAGCGGGTGTTTTGTGGCACCTGGAATAGGGCCAGTTCCACCGATCGAAGCAATCGAGTGGATGAAAATGAGATACCTGCGATTTCATAGGTAAACTGGTCCCAAGTTGTATGGGGCTATATGATTGCCCCCCGTTATTCTCCCCATCTGCGCACAGTCCTGGGTTTTCATTGGGAGGAAATGCAGTGTGTGAACAGGTGAGAATACCGGAAGAGCTCAGCAGCAGCTGGAGCAAGCCAAAAGCAGCCCATCTTAGTCCAGCATGAACACCAAGTGCCTGGTCCACACAGGACCGCCTGGAGAGACAGCGCGGCGTAGTGGTTAGAGCTTCAGATTAGGACCCAGGAGTGACCAGGGGTTCAAATCCTCGCACTCGGCCATGCAGCTTCCACTGGGTGATCTTGGGGGCCAGTCACTGCCTCTCAGTCTCAGCTACACCTACCTCACAGGGTTGTTGTGGGGATCAAATGGGGGGGGGCACTCTTGAACTCCTTGTGGTTGAAGGTGAGAGATAAATGCAGCAAATAAAATGAATGAATAAATGAATAGCAATACAGTGGTACCTCGGGTTAAGTACTTAATTTGTTCTGGAGGCCTGTTCTTAACCTGAAACTGTTCTTAACCTGAAGCACCACTTTAGCTAATGGGGCTTCCCGCTGCCACCGGAGCACGATTTCTGTTCTCATCCTGAAGCAAAGTTCTTAACCTGAGGTACTATTTCTGGGTTAGCGGAGTCTGTAACCTGAAGCGTCTGTAACCCGAGGTACCACTGTACTCTCCCCTCTTGTGCCCCGCCTTGCAACTGTGACTAGTTGCCATCCAAGTCTCCTGCCTCCTGCAGAGGGAAGAGCTTTAAGGAGAGCTCAGTTGGTTAGAGCACGATGCTGATAACGCCAAGGTTGCAGGTTCGATCTCGCATAGGACAGCTGCATATTCTTGCATTGCAGGGGGGTTGGACTAGATTATCCTCAGGGTCCCTTCCACCTCTAAATAGACATGAACAGTCTTATCAGAAAGGGAGAGACTTCCACTGTTTAACTGCGCTGAGCGAAGAAGTACTTTCTCTTATCTGTCCTGAATTTAGACCTGCAGCAGAGCTTTCCAAACTTTTAATATTGGTGACACGCTTTTTAGCATAGCTGTCAACGTTTCCCTTTCTTTAAGGGAAGTTCCCTTATTCCGAATAGGATTCCTCACAAGAAAAGGGAAAAGTTGACAGCTATGCTTTTTTAGACGTGAATCATTTCGCAACACGGCGATTCACTTTTACAAGCAAACTGGAGGTTAAACGTGCCCCTTTCCGGCCCCGGGAGGAGCACGGAGACACACTTTGGAACGCTCTGGCCTACTGTTTACCAATTCTGCTCCTCCCGGGCCTCTCCCCGCCTCCAACTCCCCCCCTTTCCCACCACCAAAAACAGCCACAACCCCAAAGTGGGCCAAATGTGAGGAGCAGCAACTGAAAAACAAGGCTTGTTTTGGGATTCTCCCTGTGCCGTCCCAAACCTGTCTGTCTGGCCGGGGAACCGGTTGCTGTGTTTGGTGTTGAAACAAGGCAGGCCTGTCTTGTGCAGCAGGTCACTTCGTCACCAGAGAGAGAGGTCAAGCCAGCATTGCCCACAGCTCCTCCAGGCCCTCCAGGGGACAAAAGAAGCCCCTATCCCCTATGCCCTCATGCTGCCATTTCTAGGGGGAGCAGCCCCTAGTCTGCAGTGAACAGGAGGATGGGCGATGGTGGCCCTCAGACGGCCTCTCAGTCGCTGGGAGAGGGAGGGCTGCCAGTTTGCAAGCTTCCCTGAATGAGATGGTTAAAGGTAAAGGGTAAAGGGGACCCTGACCATTAGGTCCAGTCGTGACCGACTCTGGGGTTGCAGCACTCATCTCGCTCTATAGGCCGAGGGAGCTGGCATACAGCTTCCGGGTCCTGTGGCCAGCAGGACTAAGCCGCTTCTGGCGAACCAGAGCAGCGCATGGAAATGCCGTTTACCTTCCCACTGGAGTGGTACCTATTTATCTACTTGCACTTTGTTGTGCTTTCAAACTGCTAGGTTGGCAGGAGCTGGGACCGAGCAACAGGAGTTCACCCCGTCACGGGGATTCGAACTGCTGACCTTCTGATTGGCAAGTCCTAGGCTCTGTGGTTTAACCCACAGCGCCACCCGCGTCCCTTGAATGAAATGGTTGGCCTGCAGCATTTATTTATTTTTTACCTGATTCATCAGGTTCCTATGAAAAGGGACACATTTGTGGAACCTATGCTAGTGAAATGGAAGCTCCTCCGATAACAAGGACACAACAACAACAAAACAGTCCTCCCCCCCAACCTTGTGCTCTGCTTGGGGGCTTCCACATGGCTGACCACTGTTGGAAGCAGGAAGTTGGGCTGGGGAGGCCTTTGGGGAGGGCCTTCTCGGTAGTGGCACCTGCCCTGTGGAACACCCTCCCACCAGATGTCAAAGAGAAAAATAACTACCAAACTTTTAGAAGACGTCTGAAGGCAGCCCTGTTTAGGGAAGCTTTTAATGTTTAATAGGTTATTGTATTTTAGTGTTCAGTTGGAAGCCGCCCAGAGTGGCTGGGGAAACCCAGCTGGATGGGCGGGGTATAAATAATAAATTAATATTATAATTATTATCCATCAGAGACGCCTGGGTTAGCCATGATACTTCCAAATGGAGCCTCACTTTATGGTTGCAGTCTACCTCCAAACGCCAGCCGCTAAGGGACAGGGAGGGAAAAACAGGGGAGGGCTGTTGCCTTCACACCCCATTGGCTGTCCACTCCTGGAAACAGGAGACTGGGGCTAAATGGACGCTCTTTAGCTTGACTGACAATGGCTTGTTCCATGATCTTAATTGCAATTGCTTGGGGGACCTTTTAGTGTCCAGACCGGCTGATTCCAGCTTTGAAGTCAGTTTCAGGAGCCGAAGTCTGGAGTAGGTCAGCAATAAAAGACCCGGAGTCAGTGAAGTTAACTCTTTATTCCAGTGTTTCCCAACCACTGTTCCGCGGCACACTAGTGTGCCGCGAGATGTTGCCTGGTGTGCCGCGAGATGTTGCCTGGAGGGAGGCGGGCGAGTCGGGCGGAGAGAGGCGGGGCGGCGGCGGCAAGGAGAGGCCGCCCAGCGCGGGGCTCTCACCGTCTGCCTGCCTGGCTGCCTGCGAGCTCGGCGGGCAGCGCCTCCGTCCGCAGCGCCCGCCTCGCGGCTCTCATTCCCTGCCCCTGCCAAAGCTCACCCAGCCAAGCCGCTCTCTCCTTCCTGCCTCGCTTTGCTGCCTCCTCCCCCCCCACCCCCAAAGCTTGGAGGTTCCCCGGCAAGGGGGAGGGGGAAAAATTGAAACTTACACTTTCATGCGTCCCTCCCGGCGTGACGCTGCGCGCTGACGTCACGGGGCTGTAATGGTGGTGTGCCTCGAGATTTTTTTCATCAAACAAGTGTGCCTTTGCCCAAAAAAGGTTGGGAAACACTGCTTTATTCAAAGGAAGCAAAACAGTGCAGGCCTAGTGAGCAGAGTAGATCTTGCCCCAATGAGGCAGTTTCCCACAGCTCTCCAAGACTACTACTCCCTTGGGCACTTCCCAAGCAATAAATACGATACGATACGATAAAATACGATAATCTTTATTGTCATTGTCCGATACAGAACAACGAAATTGAAAAATCTACATAAAACATTCAAAATCCAACAAGCTCGCTATCCCAGCTATCCTAACCTGATTAGTCCCCTAAAAACTCTGATACCCCATTTTTAAATACAATATACTCCCATAGAGACTCCTTAAGGTAAAGGTAAAGGGACCCCTGACCATTAGGTCCAGTCGTGGCCGACTCTGGGGTTGTGGCACTCATCTCGCTTTATTGGCCGGTGTACAGCTTCTGGGTTATGTGGCCAGCATGTATGTTATGTAAGCCACTTCTGGCGAACCAGAGCAGCGCACGTAAATGCCGTTTACCTTCCCGCCGGAGCAGTACCTATTTATCTACTTGCACTTTGACGTGCTTTCGAACTGCTAGGTTGGCAGGAGCAGGGACCGAGCAACGGGAGCTCACCCCGTTGTGGGGATTCGAACCGCCGACCTTCTGATCAGCAAGTCCTAGGCTCAGTGGTTTAACCCACAGTGCCAGCCGCATCCCAGAGACTCCTTACACTGTGTTTAAAACCAAAATCGCATTTGGGTAGAAACTATTTCTCAGGCGGTTAGTCCTAGTCTTTATAACCTAGTCTCAGGCTCCTTCATCTTTTATCTCCTCGCTCTGCCCTCTTCGTTTCTCTTTGCATTCCGAGAGACCAGTGGGAAACGGAACTGCTCGCAGCAGGGGTGGGAGACCCCCTGGCTTCTTCAGCAGCCTGCCTCATGGTCCCCCTCCTCTCCAGCCTCTGCTACTGCCTCTGTCTCCGGACTGCTCTCTGCCACAGCCTCTTCCTGCTCACTAAACCCTGTTACCTCTGCACTTTCTGACACCTCCTTCTCCTCCCAGTCTTCTCCCTGTGACCACTCATCATTGCCCCATCACCAATCCCCCGGCTCTGAGCATTCTTCCCTTGGGGGGTTCCCCATCTGTTGCATCCAGCTGGCCCATGACAGCCAGCAAATCCAAAAAGGACAAAAAAAATCAACAATTTGGCAATCGCAGAATAAATTCGATATTTACAAAACCCCTATGTGCACAAACACAGCGCAAATTAAGTTTCAGGCATGGGTTTCCCTGCACTTAGAGGAGCCCGGCTTAACGTCACACAGCTGTCACACAGGCCAGATGAGGTCCAGCTGGCTCCTACATCTTTACTCAGAGGAAGATGGCTGCAGCAAAAGGCAAATGTCAGGGAGGGCAGTGATGGTCGGTCTCACAGTTTAACCATTTGCTAGTATTGTTGAAGAAGGTGGGGAGAAGGTGGAGAGAGACGGAGGAGGGATGCGGAGAGGAGAGGAAGACTCAACCATCAGAGCACGCCAAGGGAGTCTTTGCTGGGAAGCTGCTAAGCTGGGGTTGCTCTGAAGCTGGCTCCCCCCACCTCCTCCTCCCCAGGCTCTCTCCAGACTGGTGCCAGGCACGTACTGCCCAGCCCCTAATTGAATTATTCCATCTAAACAAACAGCCTCGCAGAGGGAAGGAGGAGCAGCCATGGAAGCCCAGAAGGAGCCCAGCTCTCCCCCATACATACACACACATACACTCTCTCTCAATGGGATCGTGTCCAACTCTACATTCTGTGACTCTTTGTTTCCCACCTGCTGCAGTTTTAGCGATTAGAACCGAGCGCGATGGCAGGGTGGCAAGACGCCGCCTGGCTTCAGATACCCGACACAGATTGAGAAAGTCATGGATTCAGTGGTGGTGATGCATCTCCAAGATGCATCTTCTACTGCAACAGCACCCAGGGAACTCCCTGCCTATTGACAATAGCTGTCAACTCCCCCCCCCCTTTTTAAGGGAAATTATCTTATTCCGAATAGGATTCCTCGCAAGAAAAGGAAAAAGATGACAGCTGTGTTATTGACACCTTTGCTGCACTCTTTCCAGCCCCTGCTAAAACAACAACAAACCTCTCTTCCCCATGCAATTCTCTGCAAATGAAATCTAAAATGCAGAGCAGGCAATGAGAACCACATGTCATGGGTGTGCAAGGAGGCGGAAGATCCAACTCTGATCTGGTGGTGTTGTGGTTAGAGCGTCGGACTAGGACCTGGGAGAATCATAGAATCATAGAGTTGGAAGAGACCACAAGGGCCATCGAGTCCAACCCCCTGCCAAGCAGGAAACACCATCAGAGCACTCCTGACATATGGTTGTCAAGCCTCTGCTTAAAGACCTCCAAAGTAGGAGACTCCACCACACTCCTTGGCAGCAAATTCCACTGTCAAACAGCTCTTACTGTCAGGAAGTTCTTCCTAATGTTTAGGTGGAATCTTCTTTCTTGTAGTTTGGATCCATTGCTCCGTGTCCGCTTCTCTGGAGCAGCAGAAAACAACTTTTCACCCTCCTCTATGTGACATCCTTTTATATATTTGAACATGGCTATCATATCACCCCTTAACCTCCTCTTCTCCAGGCTAAACATGCCCAGCTCCCTTAGCCGTTCCTCATAAGGCATCGTTTCCAGGCCTTTGACCATTTTGGTTGCCCTCCTCTGGACACATTCCAGTTTGTCAGTGTCCTTCTTGAACTGTGGTGCCCAGAACTGGACCAGGCTTCAAATCCTCACTGGGCCATGAGGCTGCCACTCATCCTCATCTGTCTCACTTTGTAGAATCACAGAACCCTGGAAGGCATCACCCAACCCCCTGCAACACAGGAATCTCATTGTTGTTGTGGGGTTTAAATGAGGAAGGGGAGAACTGTGCGCACAGCAGATTGACTCCTTGCAGCGCGGGGGGCGGGGGGGGATGTGGGATATAAATGCAACCAAGAAATAAATAAAATGTTGACGTCCGGAGGGAAGAAGACTTTGGCTGCAGGTCTAAGTTGCAGAGAGACAAAGTGAGGTTGTGAGACAATGAAAGTGATGATTGAAACATCACTACATCTACATGCACGGAGTGCAGAATTAATCCAAGCTGTGCCTGCTTTCTACAAAACAATGTCGATGATAATTGACAAGATCTCCGGGGTCTCCTCTCGCTCTGTACTTCTTCAGAAACCAGGGAATTATTTCCTGGACGGCAGCCGATAAATCGCTCTCATTTCATGGTTGCCTTTTGTCTTTGTTGCTGTTGCTGCTGCTTATATATGCGGACCCTGCCTTCCTCCTGTTCTCTTTTGCTACAAAACTACAACTCTACAGAGTTGTAGAGCTTTAAGGGAAAGATACTACAACCCCCATGATGCAAGAATTTTTGCTGCAGAAGCACCGACACCATCATTAAAAGGCGCTCCTGGCCCCTTCCCAGGACCCGGCTACATCCACGGTTCCCGGGCAGTGGGGGCTTTCCTTCCCAGCTCTGCTGCAGCAGCATGGAGGTCACAACCTCCTCCCACAAGGGAAATACCTAAGCTGGGAGCCTAAAGGCCAGGGGGACAGAAGCAGCCTTGTCCCTGCCCTGGAGGAGCAACTGCAGCCACAGGAGGGAGGCAGCGCCCATGGGCACAGATGAGGAGCTGAGTGTAACCCACACTCAGTGGGCAGAAGGATCAAGGCAGCCGCGGAGACAGGGGAATGTTTCCATGATGTATTTGAGCCGAGGTGGGAGATTTGTAGGGTGGGCAGAATGGAGAATAATGCAGACTTTCAGCTTGCAAAATGCAATTTTAAAAGGCTTGTGGGAGGGGCGTTTAGAAAGATGTTTAGTCAGGTCGATGTGAGTTTTAGTCTATTCCTACTTTAACTTTTTATACGGCTTGTTGTTATTTTTTTCTTTGCATTTATTTCATCGCTTTCTTCTTCTTATTTGGAAACCACTCTGAATTTTATTTTTGACACTCAAGCAGTTTATAAATTCTATTTTTAAATAAAGGGGGGGTTGCATTCAGATGCTCCTGCTCACCCCAGCAATAACACATACGTTCGTTGGACAGCTGACAGAAAAGAATTAATAGCCCCTCTGCCCTAAAAAAGGAGGAAGGGTCTCGACTTGGCATACAGAAGGTTCAATTCCCAATGGCATCTCCAGGGAGGAATGTTCTCTTCCTGGAATCCTGGAAAGTCCCTACTGTGAGTCAGGGTAGATAGGACTGCACTACATAAATCAAGATGGACAGATTTGGTATAAAGCTGGTTTCTAAGACATGGTCAAGGCTAAAGGAAACAGAACAAAACATAACCACCTTGATGAAGCCGGGAGCTGAGAGTCTATTTTACTGATGGAGGCGAGAGAGAAGACCTCACTTAAAGCCCCACAAGGAGACCATTGAAGAGGTGGGATTCGAACCCAGGACACCTCCTTCTCCCCCCAATCCAAGTCCCTCAGCTCTGACTCTCATCAGCAAATCCAAAGCCAACATATTTCATAGAATCATAGGAATCTCTGCCTTCCTTTAATGAAGGGGCGGAGAAAAAAAACACGTGACTCTCCACAACTGCCACCATCCCTGACGACTGGCCGCAGTGGCTGCTGGGAGTTGGAGTTCAACATATTCAATTATTCTACTCCCGAATTGTCGGGGTCAGACTAGATGACCACTGGGGACCCCTTACAACTCCACAATTCCATGATCCTAACACCTGGGGTGGGGGCTACAGGTTTCCTTCCACTGGACCAAAGCAACGGACTCAGCCCCAGGCAGTCTTCATTTGTTCACACGGCCAAGCCTGCATTTCACCCAAAACAGAGGGCAGTTGGAAAGAGGAACAGGCAGACGGGCACTACTCTGTGGAGGTCATGACTCGCACTCAGTCCCCAGCACAGCCACACCTGAGCACACACCTGCCCCCATTCATAGCACCTGCTGCATCCTGCAAAAAAAAAAAAGGCCAGTCTCCACACGGACATGTTGCCCAGTGTTCTTTTTAGTCCAGCAACCTGGAGCAATTTTTCACTCTAGGCTGACAAAGGAAGGTGTATGTTTGACAGTGGAACAGAAGAGGGTGGACTCTCCTTCACTGGAGGGTTTTAAACAGAGGTTAGAGGGCCGCCTGTCAGGAATTACTGAGCTGTCATTCCTGCAATGTAGGGGTTGGGCTGGATGACCCTCAAAGTCCCCCCAGCGCTACAATTCTATCACTAGAAACTGAGATAGCAAGGGGGCTGCTGGTGACAAAGCACAGCCATTGCAAGCAGTGGCCATCAATGGCCTTCTCCTACTCCACGAATTTGCCCCATCCTCTTTGAAAGCCATCCTGGCCTCCTGAGGCAGGGAGTTCCACAGTTTAACTGCATTAATAAGTATATCCTGAACCTCCCACGGTTCAGCTTTGCGGGAGGTCCTGGTATTAAAAGAGAGGGAGAAAGAAACCTTTCCTCTATCCACTGTGCATCATTTTACAAGTTTCCATCATGTCACACTGAGATGCACTTTTTTAAAAAAATTATTTATGATTTTCAGGTTTATACGTTTCAATCATTTTATCATTTCAAAACTTGACTTCCTCCCCACTCTTTCCGCGGTGCCTTAAATTTATTTTTACTATCTTCTGCATACCCAAATGAACTTAATTTGCTTGTTTATTCATCTACTTTAAATATATACTACTAGGAAACTGCAGGTTACACTGGAATGCACTTTTGCACTGTGTTGCTCTCCCAGTTACAGCACTGGCCCCCAGCCGCCCACCAGCTCCCTCCCACTGGCCTTCAGAGCTGCCCCCCCCCAGCCACTCACTCACCCTCCATAAGCCCCAAAGGTGAAGCTCCGCTTCCTGGAACCCATGGCAGCAACAGAGGGCAGGGCAAGTCAGAGGAGGCAGCTGTGGATCAGGCCGGCCATGGAGCAGAAACACAAATGCCCCGGCAGTGCCTGGCTGGAGCAAAAGCATGCAGAATCTGGCTGGGAAGAAAAGGAGGGAGGAAAAGAGGGAGGGGCCCTGTATTTTCCCCGCCTCCTCCCCACCAAACCTGTCCAACCAGCACAGGCTGTCCTCCAGCAAGGCCCCAGAGGGCACTTGGGTAGCTCCCAGCAACCGAGTGGGTCTTGCAGGGGCACAAGCTGGCACGGGCAGCTCAGGAAATTGACTGCCAGGCAGCCTGCCTTATCATCTGCAGCAGGGCAGCGCAAGGAGCAGCACTCAGTGCTGGTGCCAGCGCCTGCCACGGGGACAGGTTAGTTAGTGCCACGGTGCCAGCCTGCCAACAGGTGCCAGGCAGGTGGGCACAGTGAAGCAGAGTCTCTTCACTGAGATGTTCCAAAATGTCGCTTTTGCGAACCAAAATGATGCCTCTTTTCTACGCCCCAGAAAAGCAATCTGTGCAGAGCAAAGAAGGGGTGTGGATCCAACTAAGTTCTAGGTAAAGGGACCCCTGACCATTAGGTCCAGCCGTGGCTGACTCTGGGGTTGCGGTGCTCATCTCGCTTTACTGGCCGAGGGAGCCGGCGTACAGCTTCCGGGTCATGTGGCCAGCATGACTAAGCTGCTTCTGGCGAAACAAGAGCATCGTACAGATACGCCATTTACCTCCCCGCCAGAGTGGTACCTATTTATCTACTTGCACTTTGACGTGCTTTCGAACTGCTAGGTGGGCAGGAGCAGGGACCGAGCAACGGGAGCTCACCCAGTGACGGGGATTCAAACCGCCCACCTTCTGATCGGCAAGGCCTAGGCTCTGTGGTTTAACCCACAGCGCCACCCACGTCCCAACTAAGTTCTACTCGGAGTATATTCATTGCAATTAGGACAGGCATGTCCAAAATCCGTTTCAGGGGCCTAATCCGGCCCGCTGGTCGATTTAATCCAGCCCCCGTGGCAGTTAATGTCCTGGGATAAAACCCTTTAAAAAGTTTGGGCACCCCTGAATTAGGAGGAGCCAGTGGTGGTGTAGTGGGTTACAGTGCTGAACTCGGAGCTGGGAGAGACCTGGGTTCAAATCTCCCACTCAACCTTGGGCTAGTCACTCAGCCTCCCAGTCTAGTCTGCCTCGCAGTGTTGTTGGGAGGATAAAACAGGGAGGAGGGAAACTATTAAAAAAAAATTAAGGTAGTTGTGATTATTATTAACTCCCAATAGGACAGTGTGGCATAGTGGTTAGTGTGTGGGGCTAGGATCTGGGAGAGACCAGGGCTCAAATCCCCCACTTGGCCCTGAAGCTCACTGGTTGGATGGGACCAGTCGCTCACTCTTGGCCAAACCTACTTCACAGGGTTGTTGTTAGGATTAAATGAGGAGGGAGAGAACCATGGATGCCGCCTGGAGCTCCTTTGAGGCAAAAGATGGGATACAAATGTTAAAGCTTACTGGGAGATGATATATAATGAATTGAAAAGGAAGCTTAAAATAACGCTTGTGGGGAAATCCAGAAGCTTTCCTTTTGGGAATCGTAAGGAGCAGAACTACCCAAACCGTACAGAAACGTATTCATGTGTGCAACTACAGTGGCAAGAATGTTACTTGCCCCAAAATGGAAAGAAGCAGAGGTCCCAGCAAAGGAAGAATGGATACAAAAACTTATGGAATATACAGAAATGCCAAAACTTACCAGAAAAAATAAGAAATCAAGATAACAACCTTTTTTTTATATAAAAGAATGGAAATGGTTTATTGAATATTTACAGACAAATTGTAAACAGATAAGAACATTGGCATGATTATTGTATTAACCTGCCATTTCATAAGAGTATATATTTAAAGAAGATGTACAAATGAGCAAATTAAGTTAATTTGGATATGCAGAAGATATTAAAATCAAATTTATGGAGCTGCAGAAAGAGGGGGAAGGGATACAAATGCAATAAACAAACAAGTAAAACAACATTACCCAGGGCCTAATTGGAGTCAGAGGAGATCAGGATTTTGCTCAAAGAGCTCATGTTTACTACCAGGATTCAATCGAGGCATATGAAAGATCGCAGAAGTGTTTTCTGAGAATGCACAAAGTGTGTTTCCCTGTCATTGAATGGCTACCAACAACTGTGATTCCTCCAACGCAGCGGGTTGGACTAGATGACCCTCGGGTGTCCCATCCAACTCTACAATTCTATAACTCCCTTCATGTGCTGGCTGAAACTGATGGCAGCTGCAGTCCAAAGTATATATAGAGCACCCAGTGTTGGCAAAGGTGCATCTAGACCAGGCATAGGCAAACTCGGCCCTCCAGATGTTTTGGGACTACAACTCCCACCATCCCTGACCACTGGTCCTGTTAGCTAGGGATGATGGGAGTTGTAGACCCAAAACATCTGGAGGGCCGAGTTTGCCTATGCCTGTTCTAGACGATGGCAGGCGGCATATCTTCTAATAAGCCTATAGCCCCTGTACCACTTATTGCAGGAAATCAGAGAATGCCACCAACTTTGAGCATCACCCAAAAGATGAGATAATAACAGGTGTCCTGATTCAAGCCTGTGGCTAAACTGAGCAACCAAGAATTTCAGCCAAACCCAACAGGCGATGCCACTCTGAACTGCCACCAGCTACCTTGGGATTGAGCTCGTCGTGGACTGGCAGAGATATCTCCAAGCCTTGCAAACAGCCAAGAACATCTGCCATCACGCACCAACGGTGGTCCAATTCGGCCCCCAAACACACATGAGCACCTGGAGATGCCTGGTTGATTACCAAAGTAGCTTTGCCTATTGGATTGGTTGCTCATTTACAGGGAGGGTGAGAGAGGTCTGTCAGGAGAGGATGGGTGGTTGAGCCATGGTCAGAGAGCGCCCCCTGCGGACAGCATTCAGCAGGAACCTCGCCAGGGCAAGAGGCAGCAGGAATCATTCAGAACCCTGGACAGCGATCCTGGGAGTTCCCCTTTTAGGGTTGCAAAACACACACACACTATCCTATGCCCATTGTGGCTGCGACGGATGACACAATAATGACAGAACTGTAAAAAGGTAAAGGTAAACCACAGAGCCTAGGACTTGCCGATCAGAAGGTTGGCGGTTCAAATCCCTGCGACGGGGTGAGCTCCTGTTGCTCTGTCCCTGCTCCTGCCAACCTAGCAGTCATGCCGGCCACATGACCCAGAAGCTGTACGCCAGCTCTCTCGGCCAATAAAACGAGATGAGCATGCAACCCCAGAGTCGGCCATGGCTGGACCTAATGGTCAGGGGTCCCTTTACCTTTACCTTAAAGGGCCCTTGTGCGGTTAAGTCCAGTAAAATACGACTATGGGGTTGCAGCACTCATCTTGCTTTCATGCCAAGGGATCCGGCGTTTGCTCACAGACAGCTTTTCTGGGTCGTGTGGCCAGCATGACTAAACCGCTTCTGGCGCAACGGGACACTGTGACAGAAACCAGAGCGCATGGAAATGCTGTTTACCTTCCCTCCACAGCGGTACCTCTTTAACTACTTGTGCTGGTGTTCTTTCGAACTGCTAGGTTGGCAGGAGCTGAGACCGAGCAACGGGAGCTCACTCCGTCGTGGGGATTCGAACCACTGACCTTCCGATCGGCAAGCCCAAGAGAGGCTCAGTGGTTTAGACTACAGTGCCACCTGCATCCCAATTTAGGATTGCAAAAAACACACACATCCTATGCCCACTGTGGCTGGGACGGGTGTCACAAGAACATAGCTGTCAACGTTTCCCTTTTTTTAAGGGGAATTTCCTTATTCCGAATAGGATTCCTTACAAGAAAAGGGAAAAGTTGACAGTTATGCATAAGAATGATAGAATTGTAGAGCTGGTAAAAGGTAAAGGGAGCCCTGACCGTTAGGTCCAGTCGTGGCCGACTCTGGGGTTGCGGCGCTCATCTCGCTTTACTGGCCGAGGGAGCCAGCGTACAGCTTCCGGGTCATGTGGCCAGCATGACTAAGCCGCTTCTGGCGAAGAGAGAAGCTGTAGAGCTGGAAGGGACCCCAAATGTCTTCTAGTCTAACACCCTGCAATGGATGAGTCAAAACATTTAAAAAAATCCATGACAGGTGACATCCAACCTTTTTTGGAATAAAAAAAACCTCCAACGAAGGCGAGTCCATCACCTTCTGAGGGGATCTGTTCCACTGTCAAATGGCTTTCACACTCAGAAAAGCTATTCCTACCAATAGTTCAAATACTGAATTATATAATTTAGATAAAGAGGCCCCTATTCTAGCACGTGGGGGGGCCACCTTATCTAAATTATATAATTTGGTATTTGAACTATTTGTATTCATAATTGTATTATAAATTGGTATTGTTATAATGAGGCTGTTATTGGATTGTAATTGAAAACTAAGGGGGGAGACTTCATGAGGCAAGGCCTCCTTCCACCTGCCTTGCCTAACTCTCTAGTCTCTGCTTCTCAATTTGTATTGTATTATTTTATGTTGCTGTTTTATTGATTATAGTTTAGAAATTATTTATTGTAACGGTTGAGTGGATTTCTGTTTAACTTTTATATGTTATTATTATTATTTAATACTATTCTAATCATTGTTGAATGTTACTTTTTTGACGTAGGTTGCCTATTTTAAAGTTATGTTTTACTGTCACATTTTTGTATTGCATTAGAATGTTCTAAGATGTACATTTTTTTGTTTCTTCAGCTTGTAAACCGCCTTGAGTATTGTAAGGTAGAAAGATGGTATACAGTGGTACCTCGGGTTAAATACTTAATTCGTTCCGGAGGTCCGTTCTTATCCTGAAACTGTTCTTAACCTGAAGAACCACTCTAGCTAATGGGGCCTCCTGCTGCCGCCACACGATTTCTGTTCTCATCCTGAAGCAAAGTTCTTAACCTGAGGTACTATTTCTGGGTTAGCAGAGTCCGTAATCTGAAGCGTCTGTAACCTGAAGCGTATGTAACCCGAGGTACCACTGTACAAATTAAAAATGATGATGATGATAACAATTATTATCAGAAAAGCTATTCCTAATGTTTCATTGGAATCGCCTTCCTTGCCACTTGAATCCTTTAGGGGAGAGTATTGTGGTTGCACCCATGTCCTGCTTGGGGGTCTTCCCAATGGGGCATCTGAGGGGCCACTGAGAAAAAGGGATGAGGATGGGGCAACCAGTCAGATGGCTGGGGTATATTACACATACACACAGCCTGAACCTCCTGGAATAAATCACAAGACAATGACACACACAACCCATATTACTTTGCAGCCAGCAGAACCACACACACACACACACACACCCATCCTTTCAGATTCTGTGGGCTCCATGAGTGATGCCACAACTCTGGGCATTTCTCAGAGATTGGAGTGGGGGGGGGAGGGAGAGAGATGAAAAAAGAACAGGCAAGCCAAACCCAACCATCTGCTCAACTGCCAATATTGGAAGGTCAAGTTGCATCCGCGTTGACTAGGAAACCAAGCAAGCCACTTTTTTTAATGGGGAACGGGCTATATGGGTCCCATTCTCAGCACTTCCAGATAGAAAGGATTTCAGGTAGGAGGAAAGGGAGAAGGGCTCTCTCTGCTGGGCAGCTGCTGCCACTCAAAGCAGGCAGTGCCAGGCTAGATGGGCAAATGCTATGCGCCACAAGGAGGTGAATTCTCAGTAAGGGAGGGTCGAGTGCTGGAGCATCTGTTTTTGCAGGCAGAAGGTCCCAGGTTCAATCCTGCCTTCAACTCCAGGTAGGGCTGGCAACACCTGAAACCCTGAAGATCCACTGCTGCCAGTCAGTGTAGACCATATTGGGCTAGATGAACCAGACATCTGGCTCGGAATCTTCAAGAGAAGGATCCTGCTTGTATTGCAGGAAGTCCCAGCATCAATCCCCAATGCAGTTTCTCCAGGGAGGGCTGGGAAGAGAGGCCCTACCTGAGTTAATGGAAAATGGCAGCTGCTGCCAGTCAGTGCTGACAACACAGAGCTGAATGGACTCAAAGGTTTAACGCAGCAGAGTGTACGAGTGTTCTTAGCAGATGCACAGATGCTTTGCATGCTGGAGGTCCAAGCATCTACATCTCTGGGGAAAAGACAAGGAAAGATGATTGCCTAAACTGTTGTACAGCCGCTGATAGATGCCTCCAAGTGTTATGGACCGCAGTTCCCACAATTCCCACTCCCACAGGCTGGGGCTGATGGTAGGTGTAGTCCAAAATATCTGGGGAGCACCAGCAAACAGCTGTGATGGAGGACCTTGCATAGAAAGATGGGTAGTATTTCATGGATGGCTAATTATAACATAATGATGGCTGACTGGGAACAGTTATGGACCACAGGTATGAAGTTTACGGCATGTAATGCCTTAGGAGAGAATATTATGAAAATGATGTACAGGTGGTACATGACACCAGTCAAGCTTGCAAAAATCTATCATTTGCCCGATAATAAATGTTGGAAATGTAAAGAGACTGAAGGTACATTCTTTCACCTTTGGTGGACGTGCCCAAGGATTAAGGCTTTCTGGGAGATGATTTATAATGAAATGAAAAGGGTATTTAAATATACCTTTCTGAAGAAACCAGAGGCCTTTCTCCTGGGCATGGTCAGCCAAATGGTGCCAAAGAAGGACAGAACTTTCTTTATGTAAGCTACAACAGCAGCAAGAATACTTATTGCAAAATACTGGAAGACACAAGATCTAACCACCCTGGAGGAATGGTAGATGAAGGTGATGGACTACATGGAATTGGCTGAAATGACTGGCAGAATCTGAGACCAGGGAGAAGAGTTGGTGGAAGAAGATTGGAAGAGATTTAAAGATTATTTACAGAAATATTGCAAAATTAATGAATGTTAGAATGATGTCAGAATGAAGTTAAGTGGTTTAAGCAGCAATGTTATAAAGGTGTATGTAAAAATGGATTGTAAACAGGTGAGAATCCAAAGTTATAATATATTAAGATAAAGGATTAAGATAAAAACAAAGAGGGAAAGAAATTGCTGGATTAACTAACTGAATTGGAATACAAAAAAGGGAGGTGTGAGGTGGTCAGGGAAGCAACGAAATGAATGTAAGGTGGAAAGATTGATGTATTTATTTAAGTGTTTTTTATCTTTTTTGTATTTTGTATTTTTCTTTTATTCTTATTTCTGTCTTTTTTTCTTTTCTTTTTATTTATGTATTTTTTTTGAAACCTTAATAAATATCATTTTTTAAAAAAAGAAAGAAAGATGGGTAGTATTTCATGGATGGCTAATGTGATGGGATGATGAGCTGTTTGTGCGTAAAATCGTAGTCCCTCAGAGTTTGTGCAAGTCCACAAACCTCTGTCTGTGACGGAGCCCCTCAGACATGGCTGCTCTAGTCACTTGCAGATTCCGACAGTGGTTGCTTTCGGAATCGCTTCCAGCATAAAAGCTCCTTAACGGAAACACGTCTTCTGGACTCGCGGCGTGACAGTTTCCGGCGAGGAGTGGGTCTCCCTATGGGAGGTTCAGAAACCTCCCCACTGTTCTCCTTGGACGTGTCCCTGAGCCCTCCCTCTTGCTCGCTTTCCCTCAGAGACCCACCTCTCCCCCTGCTGGTTCCTGCTTCAGCTGCTGGGTCTCTCCCAGCCTCCGTGAGCCCTTCCACCACCTGTCCCTCCGATGGCAGTTCCCTGACAGCTAATTAGTCAAAACGCATCTAAAGCTGGGCTGGAGGCAGTGTTAGAAACTCAGATATATAATCTAGGCGCCAAATGGTTCCTTAAAACAAGGTTACAGTTGCCAAAACAGAATGTCTAGTTGCTATTTGGGGGCAAGAAGGCTTTAAAGTCTTATTTTTCAAATGATGGACTGTGATTGGTTCTCAGTTAAACATCTGGCTAGTTTAGATGACTGCCTTGACTGCCTAGGTTAAGAGTTTTGAGAACTTATTTTTTATATATAAAATATTTATTAAAGTTTCACAAATTATATAAACATACACAACAATACAAACAAACACACATACGAGAAAAAACAAGTATAATTTCAAATCCTTATTTTCTTAAAACGTACTTCCCCGACCTCCTCATACCTTCCCTTTCTGCATTCCAATTTCAAATATTCAGTTCAGCAAATCCTCACCCTTGATTTAATATAATTATTAACCTTTCTTTTCTTTTAACTTAATCTTTACAGCTGTAGTCCACTTAATTTCTAAAACCGCATCATTCTAACATTCATTAATTTTACAATATTTCTTAAGATAGTTCTTAAATTTCTTCCAATCTTCTTCCGCCGTCTCTTTTCCCTGGTCTCAGATTCTGCCAGTCATTTCTGCCAGTCCCATATAGTCTATCACCTTCATCTGCCATTCTTCCAAGGTGGGTAAGTCTTGTGTCTTCCAATACTTCGCGATGAGTATTCTTGCTGCTGTTGTAGCATACATAAAGAATGTTCTGAAGAGTTTTGAGAATTTAAAGAAGAAAAGTCACTTGATCCAGGGAAAAGTCCACATATCTATTGGTCTATTCCAACATCTTTTTCCTAATAGTGATTGCTCCTGCTCAGGTTGCATAGAAAACATCATTTTGGTTCCAGAAATTCATTCCGATAAAATATAACTGATAGAATTCTACAGGATGGAATATTAGCATGTGAAAACGGGCCAGATCCAATGAGCCTCAGGTGGTGGAGATGTCAGGCGCCATCCTGGCACCCAGGCATCTTCACACGGTCGAAAGCCAGGTGCAAAATGCGCCTAGCGCCTGGATAATTTCGAACCACTAGCTGTAGGGATCCACATTGTGAAAAACAAGAGAGCATTCCTATGCATATTGTGCAAGTTAACAGAGTATGTGCATTGTATGGGAAACATCAAGAGACAGCACAGCTCTTTTGAAAGAGGGCCTGATCCAAGGTCACAGGCCAAGGCATCATACTCTAAACCCATTGCCAGATGGGAAGGGAGGACCGGGGCAGAGGCTGGCATACTAAGGGCATTGCATACTCTAACAAGGCTTGCTGTCAACCCAACCCTTCCTGGCTTTTGGTGGCCTCGCTTATTGCTGCCTGCTCGGTCCCCCTACTATATATATATATATATATATATATATATATATATATATATATATATATATTCGTGCTTGCACAGCCTATCTGGGACTGACAGCAAGCTGTTTCTCCAGTCAGACGGTAATAATTGTTGTTGTTGTTATTATTATTATTATAGTTATTATTATTAATTTATATCCCGCCCTCCCCAGCCAAAGCCGGGCTCACAGCGGCTAACAACAATAAAAGTAACACAGCATTCTAAATCAATTCATTCTAAAATCAATTCAAAATCAAATTAATGGCAACCATTGGGCTAGAGTTCTATGAGGATTACTAAAGGAGGGGGTCAGACTGCGCCCTGGCCAAAGGCCTGGTGGAACAGCTCTGTCTTGCAGGCCCTGTGGAAAGATGTCAAGTCCGACAGGGCCCTAGTCTCTTGTGACAGAGCATTCCACCAGATCGGGGCCACGGCCGAAAAAGCCCTGGCTCTGGTTGAGGCCAGCCTAACCTCCCTGTGACCCAGAACCTCCAAGATGTTTTTGTTTGAAGACCGTAAGTTCCTCTGTGGGACATACCAGGAGAGGCCGTCCCGTAGGTACAAGGGTCCTAGCCCGTACAGGGCTTTAAAGGTTAAAACCAGCACCTTAAACCTGAGAGCAGTTTCAACCTACTTCCCTTGCTAACCTCCTCAAATACAGCGCCATCACCCCTGGTCTGCATGGATCCCCAAGCGAACGCCAAAGCGATGCAAGACCAGCATCGCCACTCTCTCCAGCTACGCCGGCGTGACCCTTCCACACATTTACAGCAGTGATGCAAAGGAGGCTAGCATCGCCGCTCCTATATCACAGATGAGAATAACCAAGGTGCAGAGAGAGATGCCACTCATTCTCTGTTCGTGCGGAGCAGAGCAACTGTGCCACATCAATTCCTTTTGCACAGATATTTCAGCTTCTCCAAAAAAGAAAACCTGCCAACGAGATCTTGCCATGCTCAGGATGGTGGGTGGGAGGTGCAAAGGCACTAAGGCGGACGCCAGATTCTGGAATCTGGCAGAGTTGGGAGCTAGAGAGAGATCCAGCCATTAATTACAGCATCAGCTGTTGCAATGTGCAGTTCAGAGGGGGAGAAAAACCTAACTCCCGAACGCTGAAATAAACAAACAGACAGGGGAGATGGAATGCCAGGATGAAGTCATGCTGTAGAGTGGCCAACCCTCCAGCAGAAGCCATTTGCAATGAACGAGCCATACAGTCACACGGCGAGGGAAAAGGCAGCCACCACATCTGAGCCACTTGCCTTGTGACATCAGTCATTTCCAAGAGCCAGGGACAGTGCAGGTAGACTTGCCACACACTTACAAATGGCAACAATGCCAAAACATTTTAGGAAAGTGCTGCTGTGACTTGGTGGCAGGACACCTGCTTTGCATGCAGAAGGCTGTAGGCTCAATTCCTGGGAGCGCCTCCACCAGCTAGACTGGAAATGGCCCCTGTGCCTGAAACCCACTGCCAATCACAGTAGACAACCCTGTATTGGGTGGGTCTGTCGTGTGACCCAATTTAACACACCTTCCCTGTTCCTCTTTAAATCAGCTCTTTGTTCAGAAACATGTGGACTAGAATCTTGGTTTATTTTTAAAAGGAAAGGCCATTACTCATCTTTAGTATTCAAAACACCCTTGGTTCCAGCCCTGGCATTTCCAGGTACGTCTGGGAAAGGCTCCCTTGCCTGGAACTCTGGAAAAGGAGCAACACTGAGATGGCAAGACCAGGGCTCAGAATTGATCAAAAGCAACTTGGTATATTCTTACGAGGCTGCAACATTGCTCTCACCAAGAGCAACTTCTTGACTTCTTCACGCAGCACGTTGTTAAACTATGGAACTCCTTCCCGCCGGATCCAGTGATGGCCACCAACTTGTCCAGCTTTAAAAGAGCGTTAGACAAAACTGAATGGAGCAAACACTTGTTTTCTTCTGCTCTGGAGGGTAGGACTCGAACCCATGGCTTCAAGTTACAAGAAAGGAGATTCCGGCTAAACATCAGGAAGAACTTTCTGTCAGTCAGAGCTGCTCAACTGCAGAATGGTCTCCCTTGGGAGATTGTGGGCTCTCCTTGCTTGGAAGTTTTTAAGCAGAGGTTGGATGGCCATCTGCCGTGGATGCTTCAGTTGAGATTCCTTGCATTGCAGGGGGTTGGACTAGATGACCGCTGGAAGTCTGTTCCAGCTCTAGAATCCTGTGACTCTTATGACCAAGCACTGCCTCCTGTTTGACTGCCAACAGGCCTCAGGCACACACACAGAGATGTAGCCCACCATTGTTCGGGAACCTTATTCCGGCACCAAGATCAGTCCCTATGACATGTCCTAGTAAAAAACGGCAGGGCTTCCGTGCATGTACAGAATGCATTCCCCCTTGCTGCTGAAAAACTCCTCCTCCCAAGGTGTTGCAAACTAAAGAATCAGGCCCCTGGCTCAGATTGCCTGGAATTGACGCAGGTCCGAACCCCCATTTCAAAATGGAGCACTCAGACCTTTGTCGGAGCTCTGGAGCCCCCAAACCTATTGCGCCTCCCCTCTGTGCCTTACAACCAATGGCCTGAAAGCGAGCTGAGCCCTTGGAGAGGCCATGATGGGTTGTTGGAGACAGGGGACTTGAAAATCGTGGCACAAGGCAGAGCAAACCCAGACATGGAGGGACACGCACGCACACAGAGGAAGACACAGTTCTCTTTCACATGAGCCATCTCTCCCGCATCCACAGCCATCGGCTCGAACAAGCGCCACGCCGCCCCCTCCCTGAGTCTCCCACTCCTGCCCACGTCGTAGACATGAGTCACTGGGGACTCTTGCCATTCCCAGGCCAAACAATGCAGCCAAATATAGGCTGTACGTGCTTTGATGCCCGTGGCGTGTGCTTGCCCGCATGCAATGGACACACACACACACACACACGTGTAGCAAAGCCCTTTACCTGCCTGATACAAGAGGCATATACTGCTCCCAGCCTGACCTGTAAGGAAACGGCTCTCTTTGGGGAACCGTGGCAGCAGAAAGTATCCAGTCCTGACCTTTGCTGAAGGGGTGTGGGGTGAACAGGGCCAGCAGCATCCCCCCCCCAGGTAGGGCTGGGGTGAAAACCCCTCCCCAAACCCCAGAAAGACACTGCAGATTGCTGCTGATGATGCAAAGCTATCGGTACAACTTCCAGCTTTCTAATAAAATCAGCCCTTTGTGCAGAACCTTGAGGACTAGATCCTTGTTTTAACTTTAACGGGCTGCTTAGAATGGGAGGAAAGGAAGCTGCCTCCTATTGGTCCACCAAGCTCAATATTGTCTGCACTGACTGGCAGCAACGACTCGACAGGGTTTCATGCACAGGAGCCCTGCACGGAGATGCTGTCATTGGGGATAACCTGGGTCGTTCTGCATGCACCTCAAAATGCACAGCACCACAGGTTCCCTTGGTGCCCTAGGGAGTCTCACCCATGCAGCCAATGCAACAAACGATGATGAGAATGAATTGATTGTGCTGCCCAGTCACGACACTAAGAATCAGCTGCGAGAGACCTACTGGTACAGCTGGCCCTGCTTGTCCTCTCTGCCACCTCGGCCTGCACAGGCTCACGAGACCCAGGATGCCAGCAGCTACCACCAGAAACCACACGTGGCTTCGATGAGCCAGCAAGAATCCCGCATGCCACTCCCGCCGCTTCCGCAACCCAACAGCCTCCTTCCAGAGCCACCAGAAGCTGGAAGAGCCGCAGCAGTTGGAAGAGCTAAAGGGAAGGATGGCACAGTGGTTAGAGTGCCAGACAAAGACCTGGGAGAGAGCAGGATTCAAGTCCCCCACTATCACAAAGCTCACTGGGTGTGTGACCTTGGGCCAGTCGCTGCCTCTCTCGGCCTAACCTCCCTCGCAGGGTTGTTGTGTAGATTTGAACAAGGAGGGAGAGGACAGCGTACGCCGCCTTAGAGGAAAAGGTGGGGTAGAAATATGATACATTTCTTTAAAAAACTAGCAAGAGGGTCCTTTGCAGAATGAGCAGAATAGAGAAATTGTCCCTAACCATGTAAGATTGTCACCTAGAGACCACTGAACTAAAGTCTTCTTGCTTCTGTTGACATTTGCCCCATCATCACCCCAACACAGGAAGCTACAGTCAGGCGACTGGGTCCTCCTTATACTGCTTACACTGACTGGCAGCATCTCTCTGGGTTTCCAGGAGGGAGTTTCTCCCCTACCTGGGATTGAAACTGTATGCAAGACAGGTGCGTCCACCCCAAAACAAATATTCTTCTATGGTCACAGACCCCATTTGGTCCACCAGCTGCCCGCCCCCCACAAAAGGGAGGTCACACTGGGGGGGGGGGGGGCTTTCCTGTCCAAGAAGGAGACGTCTCCCCCTGAGCATCGACCCCCCACTGCAAGCAAAAGACGTCTGGAAAAGCATGGCAGGTCAGCCTGCAAATCAAGGTCAGGCGAAGTCGCCCCCCCCCGACCCCCATAGGGGATGGAGAAGTGCTTGCCATCCTGCCAGCTTCTCACCCCCCCCCCCAACGCATCCCTCCCAGCTCTCTCCATCCTTCCCTGCAGCAAGGAGACTGCAGCTTAGAAGGAGCTGGGCTGGGGGGGGGAAAGAGCTTTCGTTCTTAAGGCCTCCCCTCAGCCTTAACGAGATTTGACAGACTTTGAGGACCACTTGAAGGTGGGGGGGGGGGAGAGGGGGGAACAAGGAAGGATGGGGCGGGGGGGGCATAGAATAGAAACATTCTCTCCAAGCAACCCCTCCATTGTCACAGCCAGCCATTTGATTCATTTGGCGCATTTCCAGCTTCGGAAAGACCTTTCTGCACGCAAGACATTGTCTTAAGCTGGTTTTCGGCAATTTTGTAAATGGGAAAACGGCCAAGAGCTCATCGCTAGCAGGGGCAGGAGGGTGCGAGGCCCTGGGTGGCACCCGACGCCTGCCCTACTCAGAGTAGACCTATTGGAGTGAATGAGCCACGACTCGCTCAGGTCCACTCGGAGGGGGATGCAACCCTTTGCCAGCCCTGGCCTCGAGGACGGAGACACCCCCCCCTCTCTTCCCAACCGCGGCGCTTGGCACAAGCTCAGGAACCCTCTCGCCCAACTCCCCCTCCGACCCCATCCTGGAACCATGAGCCCCGTGATGCAGAGTGGATCCCTCCCCTGCTTAAAGGCAGCGGGGAAGTTGGGGGGGGGGGAGAGAGGCCGGCGGGCCTGTCTCCTTGACCGGACCCGCTCAGCGCGCGTTCCGACGTGACGCTGGCAAAGGCCAGGAGAGGCGTGCAAGGAAACATCCCAGATGAGAGAGGGAGGGGCGCCCCTTGCAAGTCCCCGCTTGCCCTAGAAAACACGAGACTGCGGGACGCGCTCGCCACTGCACGTGTGAACGCTGACAGCCACGGAGCTAGCTAGACCCGGGTAAGGGGTGTCTCCCGTTCGTCCGCAAGGTCGCCTCCCGGCCCACCTGTGCGCAGCGAGACAGGCGCCCAAGCCGCCGCCTCGACCGCAGGACCCAGGCGTCCGAGCCTCCCCCGCGCTCCGAGATGCGCTTACCGGAGCGGCGCCTCTCCGCCTCCCGCTGCTCGCCTCCGCCGCACTGGCGAGCCGAGTGAGCGCCGGGCGAGGCGAGGCGAGGCGTCACGTGGCCCACCAGCCCGTGCGCCGCTCCCATTGGCCGCCCGCGGAAGGAGGGCGGCGCGGCGCGGCGGGGAGGCAAATCCCGAGATTGCGGGCGGCAATCAGGAGATGCGCGCACTTTCGAGCAACAGCAGCCGCGCACGTTTGTTGCATTGTTGGATTGCACTGATTTTTTGTTGTTCTCGTTTAGTCGTGTCCGACTCTTCGTGACCCCCTGGACCAGAGCACGCCAGGCACTCCTGTCTTCCACTGCCTCCCGCAGTTTGGTCCAACTCATGGTGGTAGCTTTGAGAACACTGTCCAACCATCTCATCCTCTGTCGTCCCCTTCTCCTTGTGCCCTCCATCTTTCCCAACATCAGGATCTTTTCCAGGGAGTCTTCTCTTCTCATGAGGTGGCCAAAGTACTGGAGCCTCAGCTTCACGATCTGTCCTTCCAGTGAGCACTCAGGGCTGATTTCCTTCAGAATGGAGAGGTTTGATCTTCTTGCAGTCCATGGGACTCTCAAGAGTCTCCTCCAGCACCATAATTCAAAAGCATCAATTCTTCGGCGATCAGCCTTCTTTATGGTCCAGCTCTCACTTCCATACATCACTACGGGGGAAACCATAGCTTTTACTATACGGACCTTTGTTGGCAAGGTGATGTCTCTACTTTTTAAGATGTTGTATAGGTTTGTCATTGCTTTTCTCCCAAGAAGCAGGCATCTTTTAATTTTGTGACCACCGTGATACCTCACCTTTTTTCCTCCAAGGAACTCAACGTGGAGTAGATGGTTCTCCCCTCCCCAGATCATTTAATCTCCACAGCAGCCCTGCGATGTAGGCTAGGCAGCAGGGCTGCCAACGTGAATAAAATATTGGGGGGCTGTGACCCCTGCCTTGCACAATCGTTCACATGATGAGGCACATGGACACCATTTGAATAACAAGGCCCATCAACTTTGGGGGACCTGGCCCCCTCAAATATTTTATTGGGGACCTGAGCTCAGTTCTGCCTAGTGCCTAAACCATGGGTAGGCAAACTAAGGCCTGGGGGCCAGATGTGGCCTAATCGCCTTCTAAATCTGGCCTGTGGACAATCCGGGAATCAACATTCTACATGAGTAGAATGTGTCCTTTTATTTAAAATGCATCTCTGGGTTATTTGTGGGGCATAGGAATCCGTTCTTTCTTTCTTTTCTCAAAATATAGTCTGGCCCCCCACGAGGTCTGAGGGACAGTGGACCGGCCCCCTGCTGAAAAAGTTTGCTGACCCCTGAAATACAGCAACCTGAGGCAAGAAACAAGAAGGGACACTCAGCCCCAAGCACTCTACTATTCGAAAGAGGGTATTTTACTTACAATACCCTTCTCAATGTGCCCAATTTGAATCAATCCATTTTCATCTAGCAAGCAAACGCTCTAAACTTCCTCATTTAAACATTCGACAAGTTTTGTACAATCTTGCTTCTTCTCTATAACCAAATTTATATTAGCAACATATACAAGCAGAAAAGCTGTTTCTCCATTTTGTTGTTTTTCCCCATCATGAGACATCGGTTGAATTGGACCACATGAATAAGTTGCCAAGGCTCTGAACTTTTCTGGCTTTCCTTGGGGATAGAAAGGGGTGCCAAAAGTAGCAAGGGACAGAAGGAAATAAGGGTGGGGCTCTGACTCGCTACGTCCTCATGACCAGCCTCCCCTGAATTTTATAATTTTGCTTCCCCCTCTGGAAAACCTGCAACTCCTTTAGATGGGCCTTTGCCCAGATTTCCTTCCCCTTCATCTCATGGCAGGTTTATAATGGGGACAAAGTCTAGCTTGCCTTACAATCATAATGAACCCCATTAAGCTTTTTATACAGGCACCATCTGGGCTATCGATTCCTGCTCGGGTTGTGTTTCCACAGTTCCACCCACGCACCTGCAGAATCTGCCAGTTGAGCTGGGAAGACTTCTCTGCCAAGCTAAGCAGGTGGCTCCTTACCTCTCTTGCCCTGACCTAGCCACTGTGATCCACGCGACGGTTACCTCCAGACTTGATTATTGTAACTCATTCTACGTGGGGCTGCCCTTGAGACTGACCCAGAAACTCCAGCGGGTGCAGAATGCCACGGCAAGACTCCTTACAGGGTCCTCGCTGCAAGATCACATTCACCCGGTGCTATACCAGCTGCACTGGTTCCCAGTGGAGTACAGGATCAGGTTTAAGGTGCTGGTTTTAACCTTTAAAGCCCTATATGGCCTAGGACCCTCATACCTACGGGACTGCCTCTCCTGGTATGTCCCACAGAGGACCTTACAGTCTTCAAATAAAAACATCTTGGAGGTCCTGGGCCAGAGAGAGGTTAGGCTGGCCTCAACCAGAGCCAGGGCTTTTTTGGCTGTGGCCCCAATCTGGTGGAATGCTCTGTCACAAGAGACTAGAGTACTGTGGGACATCTTTCTGCAGAGCCTGCAAGTCAGAGCTGTTCCACCAGACCTTTGGCCAAGGCGCAGTCTGACCCCCTCCTTCTGTAATCCTTATAGAACTCTAGCCCAATGGTTGCCAGTTGATTTGATTCTGGTTTGATTTTAAAATGAATTTTAGAATGCTGCGTTGCTTCGGCTGGGGAGGGCAGGATATAAATATATTATTATTATTATTATTATTATTATTAATTATCTCGACATCTTGAAGGGTTGCCAGAGGTCAACATTGATGACACCAATCTACGTGGACCCAGAGTCATATTGAGACTCCTTGGGGCAATTCCTGTCCACCTCTCTTCAGATAAGCAGTAATCAAATAACTACAGGTGTGTGTAGGCATTTATCCTAGAATCCTAAAATTGGAGGGGACCCCAAGGGTCATCCAGTCTAACCCCCTGCAATGCTGATTCCTAGATACCCGAGAGGTCTCTGCATATCTACGTTCTCTCCTCTAGATCTGAGAATTGCTGTGGGTGTTTTTTTTCTACCAAGGGGAGAAAACCAGAATAAGCAGGCTCTGCCTGAAGTGACCCCCTCCTAGCTCTGCCCCCCAACCTTCAGCTGCCCTGCCCACAGTCCCACAAGCTCTCTGGATAATTTGTGGGGCCTGCCTGGTGTTTTACATGAGTAGAATGTGTGCTTTATTTAAAATGCATCTCTGGGTTATTTGTGGGGTTTAGGAATTAGTTCATTTCCCTCCTCTCCCCCCCAAAAAATATAGTCTGGCCCACCACATGGTCTGAGGGACAGTGGACAGGCTAATGGCTGAAAAAGGTTGCTGACCCCTGCTCTAGTGGTCATCAGCCCTCACTGCTGAGAAATATCCTCAGAGCACACATTAACGGGTCTTAAGCTCTGCCTGCACTGCCAGGAGCTGTCCAGCATTTCAGAAGCCTGCTCTCTCCTTCCCAGTTTTCCTTGGAGGTCCTAGGTATTGAACCTGGAAATTTTTTCAGGTCCACCACTGAGCTGTTTGTCCCGTTTCTTTCTTTAAAACAAACAAACAAACAAACTTTTCAGGTTTATGCATTTCAATAATTTTACAGAATTTTAACATTTCAAAACTTGACTTCCTTCCCCCTCCTTCTGCGATTCCTTAACCTTATTTTTAATATCTTCTGCATATCCAAATTAACTTAATTTGCTCATTTATTCATCTTCTTTAAATATACACTCTTATGAAACAGCAGGCTAATACAATAATCCTGCCAATGTTCTTATCAGTTTACAATTTGTCTGTAAATATTCAATAAACCATTGCCATTCTTTTATAAAAAAAAGGTTGTTATCTTGATTTCTTATTTTTTTTCCCTGGTAATTTTCGCCATTTCTGCATATTCCATAAGTTTTTGGGTCCATTCTTCCTTTGCTGGGACATCTGCTTGTTTTCCATTTTGAGGCAAGTAACATTCTTGCCGCTGTAGTAGCATACATGGATACGTTTCTGTACAGTTTGGGTAGTTCTGTCCCTAGAATTCCCAAAAGAAAAGCTTCTGGTATGTTTTTTTTAAAAAAACAAAGGTTATTTTAAACATCCTTTTCATTTCATTGTATATCATTTCCAAGTAAGCTTTAACCTTACTACACAATGGCTAATTTATTATTATTTTATTTTATTTTATTTTATTTTATTTTATTTTATTTTATTTTATTTTATTATTTTTTTATTTATACATACATACATACATACATACATACATACATACATACATACCCCACCCATCTGGCTGGGTTTCCCCAGCCACTCTGGGCGGCTCCCAGCAAAATATTAAAAACACAATAAAAAATCAAACATTAAAAACTTCCCTAAACAGAGCTGCCTTCAGATGTCTTCTAAAAGTAAGATACAGTGGTATCTTGGGTTAAGTACTTAATTCGTTCTGGCGGTTCGTTCTTAACCTGAAACTGTTCTTAACCTGAAGCACCACTTTAGCTAATGGGGCCTCCCGCTGCTGCCGCACCGCCAGAGCACAATTTCTGTTCTCATCCTGAAGCAAAGTTCTTAACCCGAGGTAATATTTCTGGGTTAGCGGAGTCTGTAACCTGAAGTGTATGCAACCTGAAGTGTATGTAACCCGAAGTACCACTGTAGTTGTTTATTTCCTTGACATCTGATGGGAGGGTGTTCCACAGGGCAGGTGCCACTACCGAGAAGACCCTCTGCCTGGTTCCCTGTAACTTTGCTTCTCGCAGGGAGGGAACCACCAGAAAGCCCTCAGAGCTGGACCTCCATGTCCAGGCTGAATGGTGGGGTAGAGACGCTCCTTCAGGTATACTGGGCCGAGGCCGTTTAGGGCTTTCAAGGTCAGCACCAACACTTTGAATTGTGCTTGGAAACGTACTGGGAGCCAATGTAGGTCTTTCAGGACCTCAAGCGACCGCCAAGGAACCAGGACCCCCAAGCTGTGTACTTGCTCCTTGAGAGGGAGTATAACCCTATCAAGAGCAGGCAACCTCCCAGCCATTTGGTCTAGATGGGGAGTTGCTACTGTTCTGCCCAGGTCATGCTTGGGGGTTTCCAATTGGGGAATCTGGCTGGCCACTGTGAGAACAGGAGGTTGGGCTAAGTGGTCCCCAATTTGACGTGACCCAGTTGCAGCCAGGCACTCCTGACGCTCTCAGGAGAAGCAGGTGCTCACTTTGCAATGATCCACAGCGACTGCAGCCTCAGATCAAAGGGCTCCTCTTTGAGCAAATGGTCAATTCATCTCCTCCTCTCTCCAGCCTGTACCAAAGCCTCGCTGGGGCCAAATATATCCTCCTGCCTCTCTTAAGCTCCCTGGCAGTCTTCTAAAAGATGCCTGGATGGGCCATCAAAACCACACAGAGAGCACTTGGCAGGCTTAAGAAGAAAGAAAAAAACAGCTTCAAAGCTTTTCAGGATGGGAATGTGAGGCGCTTTTGAAGGGAAGGGAGACAGTCAGGTGGGAGAGGGGACATGCAAACGAGCGCTGGTTTATTCATGAGATGCAAATCGCAGGCAGATCGCTTTCAACTGTTCCCAAGGCAGCTGTGCGGCGTTCCTGCTTCACTCCAAAGCATCTGATTTCAATATGCTGGCATCGAAGGGGTGGCAAGCCCCACTCGAAGCAAGGGAGCTGCGGCACTCACAAGCAGAAAAAGCTGCAGGGCCAAATCAACAGGATGAAGGACCTGTTCCCATCTCATCTCCCTCGATGGGTGAACATGTCACTCCTGCGGCACAAAGCCAGCTGCTCCCCATCTGAACCATCTGCCGGCCAACTTGGGAATGAACCCAGGAAGCTGCTTATAACTAAGGCAAACCTGTGGCCCATCTAGACCAGGGCTGGCTGGCAGCAACTGTGCACCAGGGTTTTGTGCAGGGGGCATTCCCAGCTCTACCTGAATGTGCTCGTGGGGGATTTCACCTGGGACCTTCTGCATGCAAATTATTTATTCCACTGCATTTTGATCTTAACATTTCCTCCAAGGTGGTGTACATGGCTCACCCCCTCCTCTCCCCCCACAACCACCCTGCAAGGTAGGCGAGGCTGAGAGAAGGCAGCAACTGGTCCAAGGTCACCCAGCGAGCTTCACGACTGCGTGGGAATTTGAACCCTGCTCTCCCAGGGCCTAGTCTAAAATGCTAAGCACTGCACCGTTTCAGCAAAAGCAGAGACTTCTGGCCTGGGAGGGCTGGAAATGGCCCTTGCCAGAAACCCAGGGGAGCTGCTGCCAGCCAGTGTAGGCAGTACAGTGGGCTTGGTTCAATATAAGGGAATTTCCTGTCTTAAAGGGCAAGCTGCAGCTCAGAAAACCTGCTCTGCATCTAGAATGTCCCTGGTTTTTTGTGCAGGTAGGGCTGAGGAAAGATCCCCTTCCGTCTGAAACCCCGGGGAACCACTTGCTGCCAGTTAATAGTACTGTCATTTTTTCAGCTTGGTGCTGGGGACTTTCTTACAGGCAAACACAGACAATGATTCAAATGTTGTTGTTGTTTAGTTGTTTAGTCGTGTCCAACTCTTCGTGACCCCATGGACCAGAGCACGCCAGGCACCTCTGTCCTCCACTGCCTCCTGCAGTTTGGTCAAACTCATGCTGGTAGCTTCGAGAACACTATCCAACCATCTCGTCCTCTGTCGTCCCCTTCTCCTTGTGCCCTCCATCTTTCCCAACATCAGGGTCTTTTCCAGGGAGTCCTCTCTTCTCATGAGGTGGCCAAAGTATTGGAGCCTCAGCTTCACGATCTGTCCTTCCAGTGAGCACCCAGGAATTCAAAAGCATCCATTCTTCGGCGATCAGCCTTCTTTATGGTCCAGCTCTCACTTCCATACATTACTGGGAAAACCATAGCTTTAACTATACGGACCTTTGTCGGCAAGGTGATGTCTCTACTTTTTAAAGATGCTGTCTAGATGATTCAAATATCCCCCTTTTAATCTCCAAAATAAAAACCATCCCCTGCAGCAACAACAACAAAAGAGACATCAGGCAGGTCATCTGTGGAAGACCTATCGCAGTTGAATTTTATCGCAGGAGAGGAGAGAGGAAAATGAAGAGAGGTACCATCTAGAAAGGGCAAATGTCAGGAGGAAATAATGGCGCCAGAGGCTGGAATCTTTCAGCATCACAGACAGCAAAATGGTGCTGGAGATTATTCCGTTTATTAAAAAGGGGCAGCATTTTTTTTGCATTTATCCGTGCCAAATCCTGGCCACACGACACCCCAGCTTTGCTGTTGACTTGTGGCTACCGTGGGTAACCGAGAGGGGGGGGGCAAGTGACCTTCATGCTTGGAAAGGCCTTCATAGTATAAGAGGCAGCTTTTTTGCTTCATCCACACATGGCAGTTTGTAACTCAGGCTGACAAACCATTGAGGCAGGACAACAGGGATGAGAGAAGCTGCTCCCTTCCCCCTTTCAGGCGTGATCTTTGCCTTGGGTATGTATATGTATGTTGCTTCCAACACCCAAAACGTTTTCCAGGAAAGTGCACGAAACACAAACCAGTTACGGTAACTCCAATCGGCAAGGTACAACAGATCCTGGCAGAAGGCAAACTTGCACCCCAGCAGCATCACAAAACCGCCATCAGAATAAGTCGTGTCATTCTGATTTTTGCTCGAGCATCTCGGCAGTACAGGGGACGCAGGTGGCGCTGTGGGTAAAAGCCTCAGCGCCTAGGGCTTGCCGATCGAAAGGTCGGCGGTTCGAATCCCTGCGGCGGGGTGCGCTCCCGTCGTTCGGTCCCAGCGCCTGCCAACCTAGCAGTTCGAAAGCACCTCCGGGTGCAAGTAGATAAATAGGGACCGCTTACCAGCGGGAAGGTAAACGGCGTTTCCGTGTGCGGCTCTGGTTCGCCAGAGCAGCGATGTCACGCTGGCCACGTGACCCGGAAGTGTCTTCGGACAGCGCTGGCCCACGGCCTCTTGAGTGAGATGGGCGCACAACCCTAGAGTCTGGCAAGACTGGCCCGTACGGGCAGGGGTACCTTTACCTTTACCTCGGCAGTACATGAGCCACTCTTCATGAATGCAATCCACTACAGTGGTGCCCCGCAAGACGAAAAACATCGCAAGACGAAAAGACTCGTGGAACGAATTCTTTTCGTCTTGCGAGGCACCACTGTACTAGGATGGAATGATTAAGAGACTTGTCTGGAGGCAAGTCTCCTTGTCGTCTACAACCAACAAGCAGAAACGAAATCAGCCTTTCCCTCAATGTTTGAGTACAACTCCCACCAGGCCCAGACATTGTTGGCCTCCATCCATCTCAAGAGACAATGGAGTGGTCCTTTGGGGGTGAAGTCAAACCATTGGGAGAGTTACAGCGGCTGCTGTGGCTGTAGAAACTGACGCAGGAGAGGCCTGTTTTATTGAGGGTGGGGAGAATTTTGCTGCTACAGGTACACCATGGCATTTCTTCTCTCTACGCCCCTCCTAGGAGTCATTCTTCCTCTACTCAGTTGTGGATACACAACCTGACTGCCTGTCTCCAGGCACTGCAGAGATTCTCATACAGGAGAGTTAATGTTGTCAAGACTTCGTTGTCACATTTGCAGACATATTTGCAATGCAGTCTTGGTTGCATCACAGATATACAGGGACATATAAGAGGCAGCTGGATCAGGCAAGTGGCCCATCTAGTCCAGCGTCACCTTCTCACAGTTGCTGACCAGATACCCCAATGGGGAAAACCCTGTACGCAAGACCTTTTAACAAGAGCCTGCTCCGCTCCTGTGGTGTCCAGCAAGCGGTATTCAGAAGTATCACCAGAGAGGCAGAGCATAGCCATTAAAGTCATCTAGGTTGGTGGCCATCACTGCTTCCTGTGGCAGGGAGTTCCATAGTTTACACTGCGTGAACAGTTACTTTCTTTTATCTGTCCTGAATCCTTCAATATTCAGCTCTGTTGGATGTCCATGAATTCTAGATAGATATTTTCTCTATCTACTCTCTCTCTCGGCTGTGCATAATTTTATAAACTTCTATCATGTTGCCTCTTACTCATCTCTTCTCTAAACTAAAAGGTCCAAAATGTTGCAACCTTTCCTCACAGGGGTGTCGCTCCCATCCCTTGACCATTTCGGGTGCGCTTTTCTGAACAATATACTATTTCAAAAAGCTAGCCTGCAGTGACTTGGAGAAGGCAGCTCACACTTAACTACTAGGCTTTGTGATTTTTATTCCAATGTTAACAAAACCAAAACTTCAGTGTGCTAAATTCTGTCAGCGAGCAATGCCTGAGGCTACCTCATAAATTCGTGTGTGTGTGTGTGAGGGGGAATAAATGCATTTCATGACAATGAGGAGAAAACAAGCAGGGAAGTTGTAGCTTCAATGCCTTAAGCTTCACCGGTGTGTCTTCACGTGAGATACGAGTCAAGCCAGCATAAGGGTTGATGACAATCAACAGTGTGTGTGTGTGTAGCTCTTAAACCTCAATTTTAAAAGAAAAACAGAAAGAAGTTGTCATGACTGGTTGATAAGGAATCTATAAAAGTGCAGGGGGGAAAGAAAATACCTGAGCAGGCAAGTGAAAAACACACACACACTTTATATGCAATACAGTACAAATAAGGTAAGACTGACCATGTGGACACACTTTTAATAAGGCTCTGAAAACTAGTCCAAAAACATTTTGCAAGTGTGGACGAAGAAGAGGGTCCCAAGCATGAGGAGTGAGGCTTGATCCCATTTCCCCTGCTGAGCTGCGACCGGCAGAAATGGTGGTTTGGTACAATTTAGGCATCACTCGTGTGTCAGTCTCCATCTTTCTCTCTCTCTCTCTCACACACACACACTCAGTATGCACACATATATACAAGCACAGCATGGTCGATCGGTCTTCCTTGTGAATTAAGACACACTCTGCCCCGCCCCCCCATCAAGGAAATATTACGAAACCCGGAAAGGGGGGGTGGGTAGGTGGTGGGGGAAGTAAATGGAAAATAAAAATATCAGAACTCCCAGGGGCTAGATGTCCATGCATCGCTGCTTTCCATCTAGAACAATTAAGACCACTTCTGGGCCTGGCTCCTGAAAGGAAGGAGGAGGAGATGGAGATGGAGAGAAAGGCAGGCTGCTCTATAAAGCACTCACAACGGCAGACTGAATTATTACTGTTAACTCTTTACCTTGGGAAAGAATAAGATTGTTCAGTGCCACGTTTCGCCTCTTTAAAAAGAAAGACCCAGGGCTGTTCACTGGATCCAAGGCCAGCACGAAGGTAAACCCAGAACGAACCTCAACGCCCCCCACTCCCATAGCCCCAGCCGGAAACCCTCGCCAATTTCGCAGGCTCCCTCACCTGCCTTCCCCGGAACAGCAAATTGAGATAGTATAGTAGGACCACCAAATTTACAGCTCTCTGTTACAAAAGGGAAAATGAACTTGTCACACCCTTTTGAAATGCTAACGCTCCCCCCCCCCCCCGACAGTTGTGCAGGACCACCATCATTTTTCAAAGCTCTTTTGGATATGTGTCAGAAGGTCTAAGGAAGCGTTTGTGCATTGCTCGCCACCCCAAAGAAAAAGGCAGGCAAGTGTGTGGGGGAGACTCTGCCTCCACCTGCACCAAAGTCTCACTTGGGCTCCTGGGTCAATCTGGCAGGGCTGAAAACTAGGGCTTCCCTCCACCAGAGAAAGTGGTCCAAAATAAAGTTATTCCCGAGAATAATTCACTATGATTAATTATCAGGGGCCCATCTTAATATGTTGGAAGTGAAGGCTTAAACAAAAGCAAAACAAAACAAAACAGGAGGGCATTGTTTTTTGATAACAGGCTGAATAAGTGCCTCTCTCCCCATACCCACCCCAAACAACAGGCTTTTAGAAAGGGATTTTGCAGGCTGTTCAATCCTGGGGGGCATATCTACGAAGTGCCAGAGGAAGCCAAGGGCTACTGGAAACAGAAAATCCTGCAAGTTCTCGAAAGACCTCTGCCAGGGAGCCAAACACCTGCCTCGCTGAAAGAGCAGATCCAGAAATGAAGGTCGCAGGAGGGGAGGTGGGGGAGATCTGATGCTGCAACAAGCCGACCCTTCTTCCTCTGCAGGGGGAAAACGGAGAGGTGCAGCCTTGAAACCGCTCAACACTCCACCTCTGTTGTACTAGGCCAGAAGCTCTCCTCCGAAGAACAGCTCTTTCTCTCTCTCTCCTGCAGCGCAAGTGTGTGAGGGGGCCAAAGCCCTTCAGAATGGAGTCCCACCTCCAGGAAGGGGGCTGGGCGGCTGGCTGGTCTTTTTGAAGTCCACCTTTCTTGGAATGCCCAGCCAGAGCCCAAACTCATCTCCCTACACCCCAGTTACTTCTGCTGCTGGCGCGGTTGTCGAAAAACATTAGTGTCCAAGGAGACCAGTACCTGGAGAGTAAATGGAAGGGGAAGGGGGGAATTTGGAAAGGCAGGGGGGGGGAGAAAGCTTAGAAGAGAGCAAAACACGGTGGCAGGTATAAATAAGGCTGGAGGGGGAAAAAAACAAAGCCTACCTTTAAATCCCTCTTCGGGCATGCAGACTGCAAAGGAAAGCAAACAGGTCAAGGCACATTCTGAGGTGTGGAGGTTAGGGTCAGAGGAAGCTGCCTTGTACAGAGTTAGACCCCCTGGCCCTTCTAGTTCAATATTGCGTACAGTGGCTCTCCAGGTTTTCAGGCAGGGAGACTCTCCCAGTCCCAACTGGAGATGCTGACTGAATGCTGGGTACTTCGACATGCCAAGCAGATGCTCTACCGAGCTCCCCACAAGTTTCAATAACGCCTTCTTGGCAGCTTTCCCTGGCACTTGGGGAGGGGGGGGGACGACGACCAAGGTCTCGTTCCCACCCCTTGACAACTGGGTGAGTCAGTCTCAGACTGGACCCTTTGCTCCAGTTACCACCTCCTGCCTCCCCACTCCAATAGGTAAAAATGACTGGACGGGAAGCAGCAGGGATTATTCCAGAGGAGCGTGTGTGTGTGTGTGTGCAAACTTCTCCTTACCTTGCATTACATCATCTATTGCTGCATAGTCCACAATTGGTTCATCTGCCTGTCGGAAGAAGGGAAAAAGGGAGACATGAGAAGAGGAGCCCTGTTAAGCCAATTTGGCTGATGTGCTTTCAAAAGAGAGACAAGGCCTCCTGCTCCATGTCACCAGACGACATTTCCAGGCCAAACACTCCAGATCCAGAATAAAAACAAAGAAACAAGGCGGTTCGCCCCCTTTTGGGAACCTGGCCTGAACTGTTCACAGCTGTGGCAACGAGGGCTTTAGGTGGCTTATCCCTACTGACTTTTTATAAAGGTGTCTGCAAAAGCTTCAGCCAGGAAAGGGGCTGGTCCACTTAATTATCTCTGTCAACAGGAATTGCAGCAGTGGACCACTAGCCAGCCACCTTTTCCTCCCAGAAGTCAAAACCAGCACTTACTTCCAGCGGCTCTTCTTCAACCATTGTTTTTTGCCTTGAGGTTAAAGGAGATCAAGGCAGCCCAAAGATCCAAATGAGTTACAGACCGGGGCGGGCAGAGGGGATGACAAGTTAAGGTAGTGTGTTCTTGGCTTCCTTTTTGCAGGGGAAGGGGGGATCTGAACCCAGGCCAAAATAAGGCCTCAGGTGGGTACTATGACCAGTCAGGAACAGATGGATGGATGAATGAATGTAGGAAGGGGTAGGTAACTGGTGACCCCCAAAGTGTTGTTGGTCTACAAATCCCATCAGCCCCTGCTCAGCCAACATGAAAGCATACAAACAGCCCTGCTGGATCAAGCCAATAGCCCATTTTGCCCAGTCTCCTGTTCTCACAATGGCTGACCAGATGCCCCAATGGGAAACATACAAGCAGGACCCGAGTGCAACAGAAACGCTCTCCTCCTGTGATTCCCAGTAACTAATATTCTGAAGCACTGTTGCCTCCAGCAGTTGAGACAGAGCATTGCTATTGTGGATAGTAGCCATTGATATGGTCCCTGCCCCTGAACTTCCTAGTGAAAAGTAGGTAGGCTGGAAGTTTTTGGCACAGAAAGAGCCAGCTTGCATTGCAGCACACAACCACTGACCTCGCTACAAATATCTTGGTGGAAGGAGAGCCACACCTACCGGCAAGGAACTCTCCCGGCTTACCTTTAATAAAACAACGGACTCCGGAGTGACTCCGAGGCTGCCAAGCGTCGCCGAGTCGTCGGTGAGTATCGCCCCATCGATCGACAGGTTCTGGTCGAAAGGAGCAACGGAGAAGGCGTGCATGATCTGTGTGCCAAAATGGGGGGCAGGAGGCGCAACCGTTGCAGGCAGCAAAACAAACACAGATGGATTTTAAGAAATACAACACCCAAGTGCTTCTCCCCACGGCAAAAACCTGAGGCATGTTGCTTCCTCCGTTTCTCTCCCTCTCTTGCCCCGATCTGTCACCTCCGCTTTGTCCCTTTCAGCCCCAACCCACAACCAAAGGGGCACTCCTCTGCTCCCCCCACTATCACTTTAGGTGGTTGGGGGGGGGGAAGAGAAGGATACAATATCTTAAAATAAGATCACAGGTCTTAAAAGAGTGATCAGAACCCTCAAGGTGAGCATCACCCTTTCTCTTTCCCCACTGGACGGCCATTTGTCAGGGATGCTTTAGCTGCAATCCCTTGGAGATCACGTCCAACTCTACAATTCTGATTCTACAGATTCCCAAGCATAGCTTTGGGGGAGGAAGGAGGCCCACCCACGCCGACCGCTAGGACTCAGGCAAGCCACCTCCAGGGCTCAGGGCAAAGTCCGCCTCACCTGAATTTTCAGGTCTTTCAACGTCTGGTTCGCCGACACCAGGAGGGCTTTCTCCCCGCGCACCTTCCTGTGCCGCGTGCTCCGGCGAATCCCCTGCTTTTGGTAAACTATGTAGTTTGGGTGCGACATTTTCTGCCGCTTCGTGTTGCTGTTGGCCTGGAAGCAGGAAGGCAGCTCATTGGACTCGACTGCCAGAGTTTGTTTCTTGACTTAGCAAGCAAAATCCCTACTCCCAACCCCCCATGTTCTTATCTAAGAGGCTCTAATGAACTGCAATACCAGATCTGGGGAAACCGCGTGTAGCACTTGAGAGTCTGTCCGACTTCCAAGTCCCATGAACCTTCAGCCAGCTGGAATTGGCCACATAAGAACTGAAGAGCCCTGCGGCTGGATCCGGCCAAAGCGGACCCAGCTAGTCCAGCCTCCTGTTCTCTGTGTGGCCAACCAGGTGCCCATTATGGGAAGCCGGGAAGCAGGACCCAAGAACAAGAGCCCTCTCCCTTCCTCAGGTTTCCAGCATCTGGTCTTCAGAAGCTGCTTCTGACTGTGGAGGCTGGGCAGAGCCAATCCTCTTTTAAAGCCACCCAAGTTGGTGGTCATCCCTGCCTCCCGGGGGAGAGAGTTCTGCAGTTTAAGCACATGCTTTTAAGTCTGGCCTCAAATCGTGTGCTTCGACCACTTGCTTTCAGCGGTTCCAGGGTGCAGAGATGAGGAGCGAGTTCACAATCCACAGAGCCAGGAGGAGGAGGAGAAACAAATGATCTTAAAACCAAAAAAAAAAAAGGTGACCAAGGACATACCTGGTTAAAATCTGGATCCTGCTCCCCTTCCAGGCGGGCCTCCTCTCGCTCCTCCTCTGCCTCAGAGCTGCTCATGTTCAGCTCTGGGGCAGCATCCTTCATGACCTGGACATGACATCAGACGCGAGGGGAAAACAAAGGAAAGGAAAACAGCACACCTGTGAGTCGCCTTTAGAAAAAAGGAAAAGGCATCTGAAGTCAGAGGTTGTCGAGAGTTCACCGCAGCCACAGAAGGCTCAAAAACATGAGAGTTGCGTCATAAGGCTGCTGGTAGATGCTGGTCTCTACCTCGAGATTGGGCAAGGAGAAATCTGTGTATGTATCTGTGTATATGTTTGAGTCTCTCTCTCTCTCTCTCTCTCTCTCTCTCTCTCTGTGTGTGTGTGTGTGTGTGTGTGTGTGTGTGTGTGTCTGAGTGAAATAGAGAGGATTTGACTAAGGGACGCAGGTCGTGCTGTGGTCTAAACCACAGAGCCTGGGGCTTGCCGATCAGAAGGTCGGCAGTTCGAATCCCCGTGACGGGGGGAGCTCCCGTTGCTCGGTCCCTGCTCCTGCCAGCCTAGCAGGTCGAAAGCACGTCAAAGTGCAAGTAGATAAACAGGTACCGCTGTAGGGTACCGGTAATGGTAAATGGCATTTCTGTGCGCTGCTCTGGTTCACCAGAAGTGGCTTAGTCATGCTGGAACGTGTCCAGAGGAGGGCAACCAAAATGGTCAAAGGCCTGGAAACGATGCCTTATGAGGAACGGCTAAGGGAGCTGGGCATGTTTAGCCTGGAGAAGAGGAGGTTAAGGGGTGATATGATAGCCATGTTCAAATATATAAAAGGATGTCACATAGAGGAGGGTGAAAAGTTGTTTTCTGCTGCTCCAGAGAAGCGGACACGGAGCAATGGATCCAAACTACAAGAAAGAAGATTCCACCTAAACATTAGGAAGAACTTCCTGACAGTAAGAGCTGTTCAACAGTGGAATTTGCTGCCAAGGAGTGTGGTGGAGTCTCCTTCTTTGGAGGTCTTTAAGCAGAGGCTTGACAACCATATGTCAGGAGTGCTCTGATGGTGTTTCCTGCTTGGCAGGGGGTTGGACTCGATGGCCCTTGTGGTCTATTCCAACGCTATGATTCTATGATTCTATGCTGGCCACTTGACCCGGAAGCTGTACGCCGGCTCCCTCGGCCAGTAAAGCAAGATGAGCACCGCAACCCCAGAGTCGTCCACGACTGGATCTAATGGTCGGGGGTACCTTTACCTTTTATGTATTTGACTACAAAATGTGAAGCCTAATCAGCTTTGGAGACTTGCTTTGAGATAAGATCTAGCAACACCAAAGGCCCACAAGAGCCCCTGATCTTCTAGCAATGGCCTGTTTACCCAAACTGACTGCTTTGCTATTCCTCTCCATTGCTTCCACTGATGCTGTCTTTCAATTCTCTCCCCGCTCCCTAGGTGTCAAAAATACAGGACACAAACGGCACGGAAGCCTAGATAGGATCTTCCCTGCCAAGAGAGACCCTTGGCAAGAACCAGCCCGATTGCAGCCGTTCCGTTATGCTGGCCAAGGTGATGCCGTTTGCCCTTCAACATGCTCTGTTCCCACAAACAAAGCCCTCAGCAGCTGCAGAGGAAGAGGATCCTGCATGCAGCCTCTTCAGAAACCTGCTCAACAGGATCTTGTGACCTTCCCACACTAGGACTTAATATTCTGCTGTGATCAGCTGGTTCCCAGCACCTTGGCGGAAACACCAGGACATATGTCAGCAGAGGGGAGAGTCATCATGAATTCCTGAGGTGGGTGGGCATCTTTCAGCAGCTCCCCGAAGTTCCCCCAGGACCATATAAAGCTGGGGAAGGGCTGAGGCTAAGCGTCCCGGGTTCAAACTCTGACAGCATCTCCCATTGCGGCTGGGAAAGACCCTGGAGAGTCATTGCTGCCAGTCAGTGTAGACAATGCTGACCTAGATGACCCCAACGATCTGGCTCAGCGTAAGGTATAAGGAAATTTCCTATTCAAACCAGCCCTTTACTCAGAACCATGAGGACTAGAAATCTGGCTTTGTTTATGAGAGGAGTAGCTGCTTTGCATGCAGAAGGCCCCAGAGAAAACTCTTCCCAGGTTCCTATAGTTTGAGACTCCATCTCCAACCAAGGAAGCACACAAGCTTGACAAACACCTTTCGTTTGCTTCCCCCTGCTCAGCTGTTCAGAGATATACTGCCATTGGCCATGGAGGTTCCACTGCAGCTCAACAGTCCCTCCCCAACATTTCACCTAAGAAGTTCCTGAAGTCCTTATGCCAGTGGCCCCGAGAGAGAACTCAATGAAGGCTGGGATATCCCAGTTGGTAGAGCATGAGATTCTTAATCTCAGGTTCAGTGGTTCAAGCCCCACATTGGGCAAAAGATTCCTGCCTTGCAGGGGGTTGGACTGGAGGATTATCATGGTCCCTTCCAATTATGATTCTATAAAGGCCAGAGAAGGAAGGAGGGATTAGGCCAGAACTATGAAGCAGAGAAAGAGAGCACACAGGAGAATATGCCGGGGTGGACAGAGCCTCTCTACCTTTTTGTTGTCCACCACTTTCCGCACGTAGATGGTGGCCTGGGCATACTCTCTCAGGTCCCTCTCCTGCTGGCACAAGAGCCCTTCTCTGCATTCTGAGCACAGCTCTGGAAGGTTGGGGAGCAAAGAAAGGAGAAAGGCCGATGAACTACCAGCGGGGTCTGTTTCTACAAAGACCAAGCACTTTGGGCAATGTCACTAAACCAAGAACAACCACAAGCCTTTATTTACTTACACACACACAAAAAAGTACAGATCTTTCAGAGGTTATCTTCATTTCTTCTTCTTCACGTACAGTGGTACTTCGGGTTACATACGCTTCAGGTTACGTACGCTTCAGGTTACAGACTCCGCTAACCCAGAAATAGTACCTCGGGTTAAGAACTTTGCTTCAGGATGAGAACAGAAATCGTGCTCTGGCACCACGGCGGCAGCAGGAGGCCCCATTAGCTAAAGTGGTGCTTCAGGTTAAGAACAGTTTCAGGTTAAGAACGGACCTCTGGAACGAATTAAGTACTTAACCTGAGGTACCACTGTAATTCTTTTTACAGTGGTACCTCTAGATGCGAACAGGATCCGTTCCGGAGCCCCGTTCGCATCCTGAAGCGAACATAACACACACATGACGTCATTTTGAGCATCTGCGCATGCACAAGCGGTGAAACCCGGAAGTAACACGCTCCGTTACTTCCGGGTTGCCGCGGAGTGCAACCCAAAAATGCTTTTCCTGAAGCGTATTCATCCCGAGGTATGACTGTATTTATTTCTTTTTTCTTTTGATAAAAGTAATAATCATAAATAAATAAGAATAAAAATGTGCACCCCACCCCCAATCCATTCCATTGTAACTATCCAACCTCCTCCCAAAATTTCAACACCTCTTGTGATGGTTTGACCCCTTCCCGTTTTAACAGTACCAATTCTACAAACACCTTCCATAATTTCTCCTGCGTATTCCCCGTCTGACCTTAATGGCACATGCTAATTTATCATTAATAGCTATATCCCACACCTCTTTATACCATTCTTCCATTTTATATTCTACTTGCCCCTTCCACTTCCTAGTTATCATAATTTGTGTAGCTGTCAATAAATTTGTGAGCAAGTCCTTCACAGCCTGCAAACCTTCCACTCCATTGTGAAGTGATAATAATGCTACCTCAATATGGCTTACAACACAGACCAATACCAAAATCCTACAGCATACAGTATATTCTGTATTGTATAAATTCAAATTCATGTTATTATTATCCATTACCATTTGATTCCTGTAATAAAGGAAGTAGAAAAACAACTAATAATGAAATAGCTGCAATAACAGGAAACCAGCATATTATAATATACCTGGTTCAAATCCGAAGTGGGTTTTGGGTACATGCAGAAATCCTTTATGACATCTTGTCATCCCATATTTCATCGATTCTGAATTTGCTTCTAGTTATACTTTTTTGCATTTTAAGGTGTCTTTTGTATTGTTAGTCGCACCAAAAGCTCAATGAAAAATCACTATAAAAAATAAAATTCTAAAGCCGCTAGGAATTTTACAAAAAAAACCTGCTTGCAGCTTATATGTGAAAAAGGAACCAGCCGCAAAAATATATATACTCTGGCTCTACGAAAAGGTCTTTGTTCCATCTCCAAAGCACAGGGGTTGGGCAGGAGAAGCTGTCATCTGTGAAGCACAGCAGCTGCCTGAAATAATTTTTGGCCCAACGCTCACATAATGCAAGTTAATGGTCTTGTGCACAACCTCAGCATGGAACACAGCCCAGGCAGTCGGGCATGTCTGCAGGTCATCTAAAAATAAAAGTGGAATACCTGAGCTTGCAGCCACCTGCAGAAAAAGCGAATGCCAGAACCCAGTGGGAAGAGCACAACATAGTGTGGAGTTTGCACAAGCCCGTGATTTATTATTATTATTATTTTTTGAGGTGGGGGAGACAGAGGAAACTTGCTTGCTTACTCACCAGGTTCGGTGATGAAGAGCGGTGCTTCGGGGCTTGCGTCCGCGGGCTGCCTCCGGATGACTCGAACGGCATAGTCCACCACGAACAGCTTTTGGATCTTCTCCCACTCGCTGGGCCATATCAGAGCTATACTGTGCCAAGAAGCAGAACATGCTGCCTTACTTGGAAAGGGGAGGGCAGCCTCCCTCTTCCCGCAACACTCCAGACCACGTGCATCAAAAGCAGCAGGGAAGGGGATCCCAGTTAAAGAAGTGCTTTCGAAAAGCCTCAGCAAACACCACCCTTGTTGGTTGGTTGAATGAATGAATGCAGGCTGCTTGCCCACGTGAGCCTTCATTCCAGAGGTGGCTGCTTGCTATTTATTCAAGATCTTGAGGACTAGAAACTTGCTTTGTTTTTAAGATCAGCAGCAGAGCACCTGCCTCACAGGTCCTAGGTTCTATTCCATGCAGCATCTGCATGTAGGGGCTGGGGGAGGAAAGTCCTTGCCTCAGACCCTGGATAACCCTGCCTGCCAGTGCAGACAATACTGAGCTAGACAGGCCAAGGGATCTGACTTGGTAGAGATGGCAGCTCCCTGAGTTCCTATACTGGTCAGCCGGGCGCTGAACTGCAACCCATGCAAATCCACCTCACTGCCTGCACCCCTTACCCCCCCCCCAAATACCTGAAAAAGATGCAACTACTGAACGGAAGCAACTCACAGTTTAGAATCGTCTTTGGTCATGGAGGCAAACGTGAACATCAGGCCGCCATGTGGACAGAGAAGATCCCGGTTCCCGACCGAGGAGACGGGGCTGCAACGTGTAGGCCGCCTGGTTGAAGGTCAGAAGAAGAGGCAGAGATGGCAGGCATTGCATAGCAAAAGCCATTCTGACAAGCAAGAAAGTAGGGTTGCTACTTTCAATTTATTTTAACCAGACTAGAAAGAGGGAGAACGTGTCAGGTGGAAGCAGAGCAGCCTTCCAGCTCTAATAAAAGGGGGAAGGGTCTCTAAGCTCCTGTTTGCATGCAGAAGGCCCCTGTTTTCAAGGACTAGCAAGGGAGATCTGGGGCTATGAAACAGAAGCTGTTTCACCCACTAGTCATAATGGCACCTGGCTGGGCATGTGGGCCTTTGGTCTGGCCCAGCAGCCACTCTCCCTTTGCCTTCTCACCTCACAAATTTCCTCCATTCTTCCACGAAGAACTTTGAGACGACGTACAGCTCGTCCACCTCCTGAAAGACAGTTTGCCAACTTTTGTGAAATTCAGACTTTCAGGGAGTTCCTTGTTCCCCCGCAGAACGTTATGTGGAGGGCAAGAAAAGAGGAAGACTTCAAGGGCTGCTTCCAATAGCAGCCTTTCCCCTGCCGATTTAAAGTTCTGCCCCCGAAAACATTGGTTAAAAGCTGCTGCCCAGATTAAAGTTTTCAAAAAAAGCCAAGCAGCATTCATCAGGCTTCCTGAGAAGTTCCAAGAGTTCTCAACTACAACTTCCATCAACCCAGCCAGGGCTGATGGGAGTTGCAGCCCAAAATATATTAGGGACAAGCTACTTAACCTCGGGCCTTCCTTTGCCCAGAGGACAGCGTGTTCAAGGACAGTCACAAACTCTGGATTAATGATCTTCACCACAGGCACTACTGCCCAGACGCAGAAATGGAGAACTGGTTTGGAGGCTGCTGACTGGATCTCTACAATGCAGCCGAGACGCAGCTCCCAGGAAAAAACCCTTCAGGGCCAGAGACAGAGGTGGCACCCCTGACTGATATACACTCATCCCCCCACTTAAGCGGGGGGTATGTTCCTGGACTCTGCACACAGAATTTATTTCATGGTCTGGCTGGAAGAAATATTGACCTTACTGGGACAGAGCTTCTCCGAGATTTGAGGTTCAACTTAAAGGACTATCAGCAAAACCGGCTGAGAGGGACTGTGGGAGATTTGAGGGCCTCGGACGTGAGAGATCCAGGCTGAGAACTGATTGGCTTAGGCTATTTTGGGGGGGATCAAAACCGGGAAAGGGGGGGGGGAGAAAATTTTGGAATGTAAAGGGTGTATAATTATAAGCTGTCTTTTAGTATGTAATCAATATAAAAATTGGGAATTTTGTGGAAGGGAATTTGGGTCGACCTTAGAAAAGGGTGTAAGGATTTATATTATGGTTTAATTTAGATATATAAGATAAATGTGGCTATTAAGATGAATTAAGTAAAATATTGATAAGGTTAAAGTGGAAATAATGAACTTGCTGAATTAACTATTGGAATGGGGATACAAGAAGGGGAGGGGTGGGGAGGTCAGGGATAGAGGTTAAGAAATTAAGGATATGAGATTATACGTGTGTGTCTTTGTTTTTGTATGTTTGTCTTAAACGTGTAAAACCAATAAAAATTTTATTAAAAAAAAACAGAATTTATTTCATGGTGGCGCATGCAAATGCAGTTGCGCACAAGTGGATGCACATAACTGGGGCATGCCTGTATATCATATGTAGTTTTTAAGTTGATTTAGGTGGTTTTTATTTGGTTCCAAACTGCATTGTTTCACGTCATCTGCAAGCCACCTTAGGAACTTTTGAGTGAACGGCAAATTATAAACCTAAATAATGTCGCATTGTTATGGGTTGTATTCAACTAAGTCCGACTCACAGTAAACCCCCTGAAGTTAATGAACATGAGCCATGTCCATTAAACCAGATATATTTGTAAAAATATTTGCAAACCACTGCGTCTAACTTGGTGGGGGGTGGTGGTTTACAGCACTAAAAAGCATAAAACCATACAATAAAAAGCCACGTTCAGAAACAGAACTCAGTTAACCATTGTGGATGACTTCTTAATTGCCTGCGTTGGCCTGGCAGGATAGAAGTGGTTTCAGCAGGCATTTAAAAGTGGACACAGAAGGCAGAAGGCATCCTCTGGATCTCTAGAGGCAGAGAGTTCCGCAGGACTGGGCTGGTGTGTCTGCTCTGAGTAGCAACGGAAACAATCCATCATCTACCAGTCGCCATCGTGAAAGCACTTAAGAGGCTTTTGATGATTAAGCAGTCTACATACAACATATATATCTGTGTACATACATATATTGACAAGAAGGTGACCATAAGTAACCTCTGCCGCTGCAACTATATGCACTCATTCTGAGACACACATGAGCACCCCACCTTGCTACCATGAACTCCTGGTCTTCCTACCTCTGGCCAGCTGCTGAGGCAAGGCCGGTTTTTGTCCTGGAAGAGGTTTGGGAGAGATGCCTTCTGCTCGCCAGCCATCATTTTGTGGAGGGCCTCATTCTCTTCCCCTTCCCGTTCCAGAATCTGCAGAAAAACACACAAGGGAGTCACTCCCCATCCTGATCGAAAGAAACTGGGGGTGGGGGAGCTATGTTTTTGCTTTACAGCATTGATTCCCAAACTTTTTATGGGGGGGGGGGAGTCCCTGGTTCCATAAACTCAGCCCCAGTGCTGCGTGCCCTATAAAAAACCATTACTCAGAAGAGCGGTTGGCACGACCCGCTAAGGAACAATTAATTGCACATTCATTCAAAATCCAGCTAAAACTGTTTCGTTTAAGGAAATCAACAAAACTGATGGACTTGCTCCAGAGATACCAGTCCGATAGTCAGATCCATAGCCAACATATCCCTGCTGCGGCCTTGCCTCTCGCCGACCCCCTAGAAAATCCCAGCACCCCCAAAGAGGTGCTACCACCCATTTTGGGAAGCGTGGTTTGAAGTCAAGGGCTGTGGCAACAGTGCCTGCGATTCTTTGGCTGCAGGGACTGTGTGGTGGGGAGCAGTCTTAGGAAATACTGAGCTAGGGTGAGCCAACTCAGTCGTTTCTTATGCTCACATCTAAATCAGCCCTTGCTTTATTTCTAAGCCCCATAGTTGAGTGGCAAAGGACCTGCAGAAGGCCTGAGGTTCAGTCCCTGGCATCTCCAGGGACGAGAGCCCTGGATACTGCCAGTCAGTGTTGACAATACTGAGGTAGATGAACCAATGAGGCTGCTTAGGGTTGCTTCCTACGTAGCACAAACAGACCCAGAACTGTCCTGCAGGCATTGGTCACACCTCCCCTGCCCCCTCTAGGGCTCATTTGCCTGCAAAATTTCCTAGTGCTTGGGTTTCTGGGGCATTCTCAGACACAGATCACACTCCGTCTGAGGCAGGGAAAAGGCAACTCAGACACCTTATAGAATCCCAGAATTGTTGGCAGGGACCCCCGGGGTCATCTAGTCCAGCCCCCTGCGATGCAGGAATCTCAACTAAAGCATCCATGACAGGTGGCCGTCCAGCCTCTCCTTAAAAACCTCCAATGAAGAGGAGTCCGCCACCTTGCACTGAGAACAGGAGTCTCTGCTGTTTGGGAACTCAGGGGCATTCCGGAAGTAGCGCTGCAGCTTCTCCCAGGCTTCTCCGGAGACCACCCTCCTCTCGTTCTCTGATATGCACAGGTTGCCTGCGGGAGGGAAGAAAACCGCCAGAGAAATGCAGTTGACTCGAGCAAAAAGAGGCGCATCTCAATTTGAGGCCCCCCCCCTTTAAAACTCCCCTGGGTTAGCCGCCAAATGGGAGTCCAAAGGAGCCAAACGGTCCCCAATGGACGTTGCTTTTTAATATGGAGCAATTGCAAGGTTCCCTTTTGAGCAGCTTTCGGCTGCATGCTTCCTAGCTCATGGAGCTGGCAGGAATCCTGGGGCAGATAGGTGAGAACACTTCAGGTCCAAATTGCTCCATTAAAAGACCAAGCACCCCAGAGACCAGTTTTCAAAGCATTAACCCTTCCCTACACACGCTTTCTGACAAGTCCCCCAGGAGGAGGAACAGTTGCTGGAAGCAGTGGGGCAGGAGAGGAACATTCTGTGGAGAAGGACCATGGGTTCAAGTAGGAGAGCAGAAAGCCCCAAGTTCAATCCCCAATGGCAGCAACTCCAGGTGGGCTGAGAAAGATTCTGTCTGAAAACCCAGAGAAGCTGCTGTCAGTCAGTGCAGACCAGTGTTTCCCAACTCATGTCTCCAGCCGTTTCCGGACTACAATTCCCATTATCCCTGATAACTGGGGGTGAGAGGAGTTGCAGTCCAAAAACAGCTGGAGACCCAGGTTTGGGGAACACTGGCGTAGACAAAAACAGACAGCTTGATTTGCTCCTTTAAAAACCAGTCCTTTCTCAGTACCACGAGGGAATGTAATCTTCCTTTGGAAAGCTTTCCTGCCTGAAACCCATGAGAAGCTGCTGCCGGTCTGTGTAGACAACACTCGGCTAAGATGGGCCAATGGTCTGATTCAGTATAAGGCTGCTCCTTGTGGTTTTTAAGGGAAAGTAGCGCCAAAGAAGAAAGCCAGGGCCATCTAACCAAGTTGGTATTTAGGGTGTGGGGACTTCCTGTCTGCTTGCAAAGGGAAATGGCGACACGGTGCGTGTTGTCCACTTAAGAGACAACCGTTACCGGGATTTCTGGGCGATTGGGGGTGAGTACCAGGGTTAGGCACCCCAAAAAAAACCCTCACGGATAGTGAGGCGTCAAGGGGACCAGCTGGGCCAATGGTCTGATTCAGTATAAGGCTACTCCTTGTGGTTTTTAAGGGAAGGTAGCGCCAAAGCAGAAAGCTGGGGCCATCTAACAAAGTTGGTATTTAGGAAATTCAAGACAGATGAAAGGCCTTCTCACATACCAAGTAAGTTCACTACGGAACTCACCGCCGCAAGATGCCGTGATGGCCACCAATTTGGATGGCTTATAAATCAGAGGATCAGGTGAATTTGTGGATAGGGCTATCTGGAAATGTAAAGAAACTGAAGGTAACTTTTTTCACCTTTGGTGGACATGCCCAAAGATTAAGGCTTTCTGGGAAATGATATATAATGAAATGAAAAAGGTATTTAAATATACCTTCCTTAAGAAACCAGAGGCCTTTCTCCTGGGCATTGTCGGCCAATTGGTGCCAAAGAAAGACAGAACATTCTTTATGTATGCTACAACAGCAGCAAGAATACTGATCGCAAAGTATTGGAAGACACAAGATCTACCCACCCTGGAAGAATGGCAGATGAAGGTGATAGACTATATGGGATTGGCAGAAATGACTGGCAGAATCCGAGACCAGGGAAAAGAGACGGCGGAAGAAGATTGGAAGAAATTTAAGAACTATCTTAAGAAACATTGTAAAATTAATGAGTGTTAAAATGATGCGGCTTTAGAAAGTAAGTGGATTACAGCTGTAAAGATTAAGTTAAAAGAAAAGAAAGGTTAACAATTAGATAAAATTAAGGGTGAGGATTTGCTGAACTAAATATCTGAAATTGGAATGCAGAAAGGGGAGGTATGAGGAGGTCGGTGAAGTAAGTTTTAAGAAAATAAGGATTTGAAATTATACTTGTTTTTTTCTTGTTTGTGTTTGTTTGTATTGTTTGATTATATAATTTGTGAAACTTTAATAAATATCTTAAATAAAAAAAAAGAGGATAGGGCTATCAATGGCTGCCAGCCACAATGGCTATGCTCTGCCCTCCACAGCCAGAGGCGTCAATGCTTCTGAATGCCAGCTCCGGGAAACCACACAAGAGAGTTGCTCTTGTGGCTCAGGGGTCCTGCTTGTGATCTTCCCAGAATGGGCATTTGATTAGCCACTGTGTGAGAACAGGATGCTGGACTACATGCTGTGGCCTGATCCAGCCTATTCCTAGGTATCCCTTCCCACCCTGCTCTTATTCTAACCAGAAAACACATCAGCATCCGAGGCTCACAGAGGAAGGAACCACCACATGAAGCCGCTGTATGCAAGCCAGGACCAGCCTCCCCGTCTTCCTGCCCCCCAGGACTCCTTGCAGAGTACACCTATTCCCGCCTCCGTTGCAGAGCAGGGAGCCTGCAAAAAAAAAGGCCCATCGCACATTAATAATTTGCTATGTGCTTGGTAAGGAGCCGCATCATCTCAAGAAGGCCTTCCACTTTCCAGCACAGCTCCTTTCTGTGCAGTCTCTAAGGTTACAGGGCAATTAGGGAGACGAAGCTGGCAATTAAGGCGGAGGAGGAGAATACGCTTTTGTTTTACCTCCTGCTCCAGGGGCGACCCAAGCATCAGGAAATGGGCGTGCGCCAAACGCAGGGGCCAACGCAGTCGCTGAGCCTGCAATTGCTTGAGATCTGGGAGAGGAGCACGCTAAGGGCTTCCTTAGGCTTCGCTAATTGCCAGAAGCAATGGCATATGCGGAGGCGGGCACATGCGCCTTGACTTCTTAAGCAAATTACCTTTCCGAAGGGCATCCTCCAAAACAAACACTCGCACTGAGATTATGTCTTGTTCAACGCAACCCAGCTATAAAAGCGGTAAGGGAGCAGGAGGCATTTGTATGTGAGATTCTCTCATTTTACAGCCACAGAAAATGGCCTGGGCCTACACGAACCTCCCTGGGTGCTAGCCTCCTTGGGGGAGCACCTTCTCTCAAAAGAACATGAGCCTTCTGGATCCGGCCACTGGCCCATCTAGTCCAGCATCCTGTTCCCACAGTGGCCAATCAGATGCCTGTGGGAAAACTAGCACACAATACTGAAGCACAACAGCACTCTCCTGGGATACAGGAGCATTGCTGCCACCAACCGAGGTAGCAGAGACGAGCCATCGTGGCCTTGAATCTGTCTAATCCGATCTGGGTGTTATCAGTAAAATCCAGGATTCTGCATTCCTGGTGTCAGGGGGAGAGGGCAGCCCAGGATGCGAACTGGAAGTCCTCTCACTCCTTTCTGGACACTGAGAATCGGCTCCCTCCCCACCCTGCTGAAACACATGGGTATTTTAGGGAGGTCGGTTTTACCCTTATAGCAAAGCACTGGAGATTTCCTACCCCACTGGAAACTGTTGTTGTATAGGACTAAGTAGGGTGTAGCGGTTCAAGCAGTGGGAAGAGCCTAGGTTCAAATTTGCACTTAACCACAGGAAAGCTCATTGTGTTTCCTTGGAGCAGCCTCTTTCTTTCAGCCAGTCCTGCTTTGCAGGGCTGTGGTGATGAGAACATTGCAGAGAGGTGGGTGGAGAACTATACATGCCACCCAAAGCTTATCTGAAGATAGGTAGGAAATAAATACAGTACATAAAGGTAAAGGGACCCCTGACCGTTAGGTCCAGTCATGACCTACTCTGGGGTTGCGGCGCTCATCTCACTTTATTGGCCGAGGGAGCCGGCGTACAGCTTCCGGGTCATGTGGCCAGCATGACAAAGCCACTTCTGGAGAACCAGAGCACCGCACGGAAACGCCGTTTACCTTCCCGCTGGAGTGCTACCTATTTATCTACTTGCACTTTGACGTGCTTTTGAACTGCTAGGTTGGCAGGAGCAGGGACCGAGCAACGGGAGCTCACCCCGTTGCGGAGATTTGAACTGCCGACCTTCTGATCGGCAAGTCCTAGGCTCTGTGGTTTAACCCACAGCACCACCCACGACCCAAAAATACAGTACATAGTGGGGCATATATGTTAAGATGAGTTTGCTGAAATTTCAGCAGCTGGCACTTGCTTTGTATTTTTTATTTTAGAAGCGGGGGTTTTTAATTGCATTTTCATGCTGTCCACTGCTCTGTGCTCCCATCAGAGTAAGGGCAGTACAGAAATGGAATCAATCATTCAAACAGACATTTGAAAAGCAGCCCCAGCCCTCACCATGGGGGCAGATGATGTCCTCATTGAACTTCAGGTCCTCTTCCTCCCGCTTCTCGGCAATGGATTCATCTGGAAAGCAAGGAGAGGATGCCACAGAGTGAGAACAGGAAAAAACCCAGGCCTCTTCTGCAATGACTCCATTTGAGGAATGCTCTTCCTAGAGAGGTTTGCCTGCTGCTTTCATTACAGATCTTTAGTTTCCAGACAAAAACATCCTTTCTTCAAACATGCCTTTGGGCTGTTAAGCAATCTAAGGTCTTTTATTTGGGGTGGTGGTGGTTACTGCCTGTGATCTTTGCATGAAGGTCAATAAATGTAATTAACAACAGCAGCACACCACAGCAGATGCTGAGGTTTACATTACTGTGTGCTCCCAATGGCCTCCTCAAGTGAAAGGAAAGGACTCAGGTGAACAGGGTTTGCTTCCTGTGTTTAGAGGCATTTGCCACACAACTCCTGAGACACAGGTGATCACTCAACTGCTCCTGTCTCTGAACTGGATGATGGCTGGACTCGGATGCTGTTAGATCCCGAGGAAAGGGTTTGCCCGCAGGGCCTCAGCGCACAAGAGGCTCCACAGTTGATCCTGTACTCTTGAGCTGGTGAAATCTGGAACGTGGAACCCCTCAAGGACGAATCATTATTATTGGTAGAGCAGGAAACCCTTAATCACAAGGTCACAGGTTCAAGCCCCATTTTGGGTGGAAGATTCCTGCGCTGCAGAGAGTTGGACTTTGATGATGCCCCAATGCCAGGCAGGGAGGCTGCAAAGACGTGTGTGTCCATATAAGGGGGTGTGGGGAGGCAGAGACAGGAGGCTACCTTTGCTTTTGGCATCACCGTTCATCCCGCCGTTGCTCTGATCGGCATCCTCGTCTGGGTCATCCAGCTGCTCCAAGGCCAGCTGGCGCCAACTCCGCAATGATGATTTCCCAACCCAAAACCCGTCGTTCCTGAAAGGAGACAAAGAGGCAACTCACCGTGAGATCTTTTTCTTTAATACAAACTTCATTGAAGTTTTTAAAAACAATTACCAAGCACAAAGTGTTCAAGCACGTATGCAGTCATCCACGTGACACCGAAACAGACTTGGGAAATCTTTTACATTACAGATTGAGTTCCCATCCACTGGGATAATTTCTCCATAGTGGCCATTGTGACTGAGACAGAAGGGAGTTTACTGTACTATTGCTTTAAAAAATGCTATAAATCAAGGCCATACCGAGTCAAACTCATATTTCATTTTTATTCCACTTATCATAACTCGACTTTCTGGTTCTGCGGCTGTGTGTCTGGCATGGCACCAATGGTTGGAATGTCAAACCACCACTAGGAAGGACTGGAGTTCAAATCTTGCACATGAAGAAATTATCTATTAGTTGCTTCAGAGGTCTTGCAAAGACATATAATTTTCCCCAGATACGTTTAAATATTAAACAGCCTAGAAATGCTTTTAAATAAAATGAATGCAGCTACTGATTTCAAAGCCACTTGCTCTCTTTACAAAAATGTCTCCAGCAAAGTATGCCCCCCCCACACTCTCAGCCACACTCTGCACACTTGAAAAGGGGACTTGCTTACCCTTTGACGGTCACCTTCAGCAAGTTGGAGACAGTTTTGTAGTCCTCGTTCAGCTGGTTCTTCAGCCGCAGGACTCGGCACCTTTCCACCACACAGTCCCTGCAGAGTGCTTTGACTGAGGAGGGAGAGACGAGCAAAAAGACTGCCATCATCCTCAGTACAATATCCCTTGCTGTGCATTCTGGACAAGTTGTCCTTCCATAGGGCAGGGCTTAGATCTAAAGCAGCTGAGACGACGACGCAGCCTCCTCCACCCCAAACCCAAACACCTGCTTCATCCAGCTTCCTTTCCCCTCTTTAGGCTGCCATCGGGGAATGTTTATCAGACCCTTTAAACTTCCCTGATTTTAACAAGCAGTTAACCTTTCTCCTGCCTGTAGAACGGGAGACATAGGGACATAGGAAGCTGCCCTATACAAAGCCAGACCATTGCTCCATCTAGCTCAGTCCTGCCTACACTGACTGGCAGCAGTGGCTCTCTAGGGCTTTTGGCAGAGTGTCTCTCCCAGCCCTACCTAGAGATGGGGATTGAACATGGGCCTTCTGCTTGCCTGGCAGGTGCTCCACCACTGAGCTACCAGTGCCCCTTCCACATCCCACAGAGGAGAACTCTGTTTATGACTACCCAAACTAAGGCTTTCAGCGTAGCAGCACCAGCACTTGGGAACACTGTAGGCAAGCACCTCTACCGTGTCAATATTTTGATGTTTGCTGCAAAGAATGTACAGTGGTACCTCGGGCTAATAACTTAATTCGTTCTGGTGGTCCGTTCTTAACCTGAAACTGTTCTTAACCTGAAGCACCAATTTAGCTAATGGGGCCTCCCACTGCTGCTGCGCTGCTGCACCATTTCTGTTCTCATCCTGAAGCAAAGTTCTTAACCCGAGGTACTATTTCTGGGTTAGCAGAGTCTGTAACCTGAAGCGTATGTAACCTGCAGCGTATGTAACCCAAGGTACCACTGTACAGGTTACATACGCTTCAGGTTACATATGCTTCAGATTACAGACTCCACTAACCCAGAAATAGTGCTTCAAGTTAAGAACTTTGCTTCAGGATGAGAACAGACATCGTGCTCTGGTGGCGCGGCAGCAGCAGGAGGCCCCATTAGCTAAAGTGGTGCTTCAGGTTAAGAACAGTTTCAGGTTAAGGACGGACCTCCGGAATGAATTAAGTACTTAACCCGAGGTACCACTGTATTGCCAAGTGTGGTTAGAGTTAGGCACCCGCACTTGGGAACATTGTAGGCAAGCACCTCTACCGTGTCAATATTTTGACGTTTGCTGCAAAGCTTGTATTGCCACATGTGGTTAGAGAGTTAGTCTGATTCTGCGTGGGCCATTTTTTCCTGTATCTCTGGGGCACCTCCAACTAAGTTTTACTCCAGGCAAACCTATCAAAATGAATGGACATAACTTAGCCGTAGCCATTAATGTCAGTGGCTGTACATAAAATAGGACTAACGCCGGACAGAACTCTTTGAGATGCTTTAACACTCTCACATGCAATTTAAAAAAAACAAGTTGGCAGCTTATAAATGCTATTATAACTAAGTGGCAATTAAAGACACGCACACCAGCCAGTTCCTGTCTGGAGGAGAGGGATGGCTAAGCGCTTTGTGGAAAGGGGAAACCTCAGTCTGAGAGTGTCAACTTCACTCTCAGCCTTTGCAAATCAGCTTCTCTTGGGTTTAACAGCTTTCATCTCGAGATTCAGCCCTGAGAACAGCAGCTGGCAGGAACGAACTTGGGAGGGGGAGAGGCATAATTGAGAGGAAGGTGAGTTTACCAGCCAGGGCAGCAAAGAGCTCTCCCAGCTGCAGAAAGGCATGGGACCAGAAGAGAGTGTGGCGTAGGCATTTGGAGGTTAACACATGTGCTGCAAAATAGATTTTGCTGGCACTCTGCCACTTGGAAAGCAGTATAAAGAGGAGGTGGTTTCAAGGGTGTGTGCTTGTTGTTGTTAACCCGTCCATTCAACTCCTCTCTTTCCAAATAGTATGCACTTTTTATCACCCGCAATCGCATGCTTTAATTTGCCCTATTTAAACACTGTTGTTTTGCCCCAGCCACAGGATAGGTTCCCTAAGGAACAAGTGGCTCCCGTTGCTCACATGTCCTTTCCAGGAAACAATGTGCTCCTTGGGAGCTGACTGCTAAGCCAAGGAAATTGCAACAGCCTGTGGAATGTGGAATGGTTCAAGTGTGGGAATAGCAGGACCCCAGGGGAGAGGGTTTAAATCCCGTCCCCTCAGCCATGAAACTTACTGGGTGAGCTCTGGGGCCAGTCACTGCCTCTCAGCCTAACCTACCTCACAGGGCTGTGGTGGAGATAAAATGCCACCTTCAGCTCCTTGGAGAAAATGGCGGGATATAAATTCAATAAACAAACAATCAAGGGTTATGGAACTCTAGCAAGAGCATAAAAGCCCTACTGGATGACGCCAATGGCCTATCCAGTCCAGTCTCTTATTCTCAACCAGGTGCTCGCTATTGGAGACCTGCAAGCAGAAGAATTCTCCCCCCCCTGCAGCTTCCAGCAACCAGCATTGAGATGGATTTACTGCCTCCAACTGTGAAGACAGAGCAGAGCCATCGTGACTGGTAGCACCTCTAACATGGCAGGGGGGTCCAACCATCACAAGATGATGCAGGGGGCAAAGGTGGCAAGGAGCTAAGCCATGGGTAGGCAAACTAAGGCCCGGGGCTGGATCCGGCCCAATCGCCTTCTAAATCTGGCCCATGGAGGGTCTGGGAATCAGCGTGTTTTTACATGAGTAGAATGTGTGCTTTTATTTCAAATGCATCTCTGGGTTATTTGTGGGGCATAGGAATTTGTTCATATTTTCCCCCAAAATATAATCTGCCCCCCCTCCACAAGGTCTGAGGGACAGTGGACTGGCCCCCGATGAAAAAGTTTGCTGACCCCTGAGCTAAGCTCTCCTGTGACATGCTCCCTTCTGGGGCTTGGCTTACCTGTTAGCCTGGGCCCTCCTCCGTATCTCTTGTAGAAGTAGTCAGCGACATATTCAGAGACCCTTTTGACGGTGGGTATTTTGTCCGGGTGCAGCTTTCCATGAGAGCACAGGCAGGCCGTGTTATCGATGGGCTTGGGGGGAGTCGACTCATCCAGCCACTGCTGCAGCCATTCAAGAGACACGAAGTCATAGGGGCAGCCTGGAAGGAGGAGGAGGACAGGAGGGCTGGGGTGGGGCATCAGCACCACAAGCCCTGTTTGCTTGGGCTCACCAAAAGTGTCTGCCTTGGCCGGTGAAGCTTCATGATCATACGTTCCACCCCCTGGTCAGCAAAATCTAAACAATCTAATCTTCAACTTGGCAAGAAACAAACAAACTGGGTTGTATCCAAGTCTGCCCTACTCAGAGTAGACCCATTGAAATAATTTATAGTTGTGATTCCTGCATTGGAGGGGGCTGGACTAGATGACCCTTGGGCTCCCTTTCCAACTGTACAATTCTATGAGTCTATTAATTTATATCCCTCCCTCTCTCCCTAAGTAGTCTAGGGTGGAAAACAGATGTAGCTTTTGAAACGAAAGCGTAGCAAGCACTTTGAAAACAGAATGAAACAACGTTAAAAACTATTACAGATAACATCTAAAATAAGTTAGTTTTTAAAAAAACCTAAAAGCAATTTGAAACAGTTAAGAACATCCTTTCATCCAATGATCCTAGGGTTGCCTGGAATAGTATTATGCAGCCATGGAACCCATCTGGATAAACAGGAATGTTTTAAAATTCCTCCTGGAAGGGAGTAATGATGGAGGCAGGCACACCTTGCTAGGGAGGGAGCTGCACAACTGGGGAACCGCCACTAAAAAGGCCACATTGCGGGTCAGCACCAACCAGGCAGCTCTGGAAATTAGTGGACCCAAGTTAGTCTTGTCAGTTATTTTATACGGGCCTACTCTGCTTAGGGCTAACACAGACTGTGAAAGCATAACACTTGTGAAAAAGGACAACAACCTGAACTTCAGAAAATTAACTCCAGCACCCCACCCTCAGAAGGCCCTCCAGCTATCCGGGGGGTAAAGCAAGAAAGGGGCTTAGGCCACTGAAAATGTAGCCACATGGTGATGTGTGTGTTCTCTCTCTCTCTCTCTCTCTCTCTCTCACACACACACACACACACACACACACACACACTCTGAGAGCAAAACAGAGGCTCCATCGGCCCACCCACATCCCAGCTGCTCACTTTCTCCCCTGCACTGAGCCAAAACGAAGATGAACAACCTCAGCCCATGGATGCATGAAGGAGCAAGCCATGCGTGTGACTGCTCCCTTAATGTAAGGTAACTCCATGCAGGTGGAAAACTAGTGCAATTACAGTGAAGGTTGGGCTAGACACACTCTTTCCAATATACAGTGGTGCCCCGCAAGACGGAAAACCCGCTAGACGAAAGGGTTTTCCGTTTTGGAGGCGCTTCGCAAAACGAATTTCCCTATGGGCTTCCTTCGCAAGACGAAAGCCCATAGGGAAATCTCCAGGACAGCGGGGAAGCGCAGCGCGTCTTCCCCACTGTCCTCGGACCTCCTCCGAAGGCTGGCGGTGGGGCGGAGAGACCTCCTCCCACCGCCAGCCTTCGGAAGGCTGCTCCGAAGCCTGGCGGTGGGGCGGAGAGACCTCCTCCCGCCGCCAGGCTTCGGAAGGATGCTCCGAAGGCTGGCGGCGGGAGGAGGGCTCTCCGTCCCACCGCCAGGCTTCGGAAGGCTGTCCTGAAGACTTGTGGTGGGAGGATGGTTTTCCTTCCCACCGCCAACATTCAGAATGCTGTTCTGAATGTTGGCGGTGGGGGGGAAAACCCTCCTCCCACCGCAAACCCCGGGAACAGAGGAGAAGCGCTGCGCCCCTTGCCCTCTGTTCCCGTACCTGTCCTGAAGGCTTGCGGTGGGGAGAAAAGCCCTTCTCCGCACCGCCAGCCTGGCAAGCGGTTTCCATAGGAATGCATTAATTGATTTTCAATGCATTCCTATGGGAAATGGTGCTTCGCAAGACGAAAAACTCGCAAGAAGAAAAAACTTGCGGAATGAATTAATTTGGTCTTGCGAGGCACCACTGTACCTGGGTCCTGGTTTGTGTTTTTTAAGAGTCGTTTGTACAAGGGAAGAGTTAAAGGACACCAACACCACCCCAGCCTTGCCCACAGTGGAACAGTTCGTTCTGCCACATGTCATCATTTATCTCCTTTAATTTATAGCCTACCTTTCTCTCCCAGAAGCTCAAGGTTGCAATGCACAATTCTCCCCCTCTCCATTTTCTCTCCACAAGGTAGGGCTGGGCTGAGAGGCACCCAATGAGCTTCATGGCTGAAGGGGGCAGGCATTTGAACCCTGGTCTCTCCCAGGTCCTACTCTGACACTCTAACTGCTACACCACACTGGCTCTCAATAAAGTAAAGAAAAATTATCTGAAGATGTGTGGCATGCGCACAAAAGCTTATACCCAGAACAAACTTAGCTGGTCTCTAAGGTGCTACTGGACAATTTTTTTATTTTATTTATTTCGACTGAGTCAGACCAACACCTGAATCTAAAAGTATTTCTTTATTTTACATCCTGCCCTTCCTGATAAAGCAGCCCAGAGCAGCAAACACGTCAGTGAACAGAGCAGTGGCCATGTTTCTTAATATTTTAAGTCACTGCAGATCGTAAAACACCCTAGGTTGACGGAAGAACAGGTAGACAAATATCTTGGGGCCCAGCAGCAGTTAAGTTGTACTGTACAGAACATTAGACTATCCGGAAAAACCAAAAAGGAAACTTGGCTGGCACCCAATGTCCATGCAACACGTTGTTCCAATATTTCCTCTTGGGACTTAAGACTAAGGCGGCTGGCCGTGTTGCCAGCAGTGATTATCTTTACCAAGAGATGCAGAAACGACTTTAATTTTCCAGGCCGGAACTAGACGCCACAGGATTTGATAAAAGCGATATAAATACTGCCAATTAGGAAGGCTTCATTAGAGATCCAAACATTGGGAGCGGGGGGAATGCAAGGCATATTTTAAACGCCTTCACATGTTTAGATGGCCAGTTTGTTTTAAAATGTTTTCAGACATGCCCGAGAGAGAGAGCACAGCTGATGTGAATTTGGGAAGATAATTCTTGCAAAGCTTCCACTGATGTCTGCTTGTACTGTGGGGGGGGGGGGCAGGGATGGAAGGCTCTTTGGCGGGGCCCCAGGATGCTTACTCTCCACCCACCCTCCAAACCTCGCCTACAACAGTCTTATCCTTAACATGCAATACTACAAATATGTATTTTTTTAAAAGACAAATGGAAGATCTTACAGACCAGCTTTGGCAGGCAACTTCTCGTAGAGCTCCTTCACCTCCTCGTGCTTGATCTTTCCCCTGGCCACGCTCTGTTTGCGCATCTCGGCCATCTCTGTGCACCACTCCTCAAACTTGCTGTTGTCCCTCTCTACGAGCTCTTGCAAAAAAGCTGGCCAGTTGGGGGGAGGGGGACAAGCAACAGAATTAGGATGGAGAACAGAGCCCGGCCCTCATCCCCCACAAAAGAAAGAGGAAGCCCTTTGCTACACCCCTAAAGGCCTTGACGGAGAGTCATTCCCAAAGGCATCCCTTAACCCCAGGGGAAACATCTTGTTTCATCAAATTCATATGTTGCTCGGTTGCAAAAGAAACCAAAAAAGCAGTTTAACAAAACAGATTTTAAGTATCAAAGTATAAATAAGGATTAACAACAGTAATTGCAGTAGACTTTTGAACAAATGTTCATAGAACTATAGAATAAAAACAGATTAAAACCTGCATCGTCTCTAAAAACATCTGGGTAGGCTTTCTCTTAACAAAGATGTTTTTAGCAGGTGCCAAAAATAATACAGTTAAGGCAGCTCTCCGATATCAATAGGCAGGGAGTTCCAGAGTGCAGGTGCTCCCACACTAAAATATTGACTTCTTAGAAATGCAGAACAGATATTACGTTGCACCTGCAGTAGTGCCAGTTCTGCCGACCGAGGGAGTCAAGTGGGTGTATATGGGGTTGGAGGCCCCCAATTGAGAGGAGACCCCCAAAATAAGAATATCAGTAGAGTCTGGCCGCAGCTGGAGCAAGCCAAAATGGACCCACCTAGTCTACCATCTTGGTGGCACAATGGCCAACACAAAACTATTATTATTATTATTATTATTATTATTATTATTATTATTAATCCATTTTATACACCACCCTATACCTGGAGGTCTATGCCCTATGCCCTCATGAGACCCATGTGCAACAGTACACTCTCCACTTATGAGCCCCAGCAAATTTGCCCCCAGTAGTGGATGTAATAAAGCCAACATTTTCTTGAGAGTAATTTACAGGTTTCCGCCAAAGGAGGATTAAGCTCATGTAAGGTTTCTGATGAAACCACCAAGCTGACTTGCCACGTCCCCAACCAATATAAAACATCTCTTGGGGGGAACCATGTGTAGAGGACATTTGGCATTACTTACGACAACGTCCACTATATACAGACCCGATAAATTGATTGATAACAGCCCTTTTCACACAAAGGAAACAAATCTAACCAGGGTGGTCAGTGTGAAATGGCTGCTGAGTGATACTGATGACTCTGTTATTTATAAGGTAGCTCTCTATGCCCTAACAGCTAGGAAGAAAGAACAGGATGGGCAAGTGATCAACTGAAATGGGGACTCCGATAAAGTTATACAGTGGATGCTCGGGTTGCGAACATGATCCGCGTGGGAGGCACGTTTGCAACCCGCAGTGTTCGCAACCTGCAGCACCGCGTCTGCGCACACGCAAGTTGCAATTTGTCGCTTCTGCGCATGCACCGAAACCCGGAAATAACCCGTTCTGGTATTTCTGGGTTCGGCGCAGTGCGCAACCCGAAAACGCGCAACCTGAAGCATCTGTAACCCGAGGTAAGACTGTATAAAACACACCCGGCATTCCCCCTTTGACTCAGCAAGCTACCTATTTGTGGGAAGAAAGAAAACATCACCAGCTGTGCCCAACATTTGCTGAGTGGACACAAGGTGGCTTGCTTAGCTTAACATGTGCCCCACAACGGGTTTGCCTGCACACACGTGCGCCAGGCAAATGCCACACCCCGGGTGCACAGAGGGGGAAAGAATGGACCACACCCACCCACCCACACACACACACACACACAAAACTCCAACCTTACCTGGAATTTCAACACTCAGTGATTTCTCCCGCGTCTGCAGCCTGTACACCAGCATGTAGGCGTTCCGAGAGCGGTAAACCCCCTTCCCACATTTGAGCTTCCGAGTCTGAGATTTAGAAGGCTCTAGTGGGGAGAGAGAAGTCAAGCACAAGAGAAGCCCTGAGACATCGGCTCTCTCTCTCCTGTCACGGAAGCAGAACCTGGAACGCTCTTCTCCCTAGCTCTTCCCTCTCAACTCGCGGATCTGTGACGGGGCCTTTTCAGTGGTGGCTCCTGGGTTGCTGAGCGTTCCGTCCTAGTGAGGCATTGCCCTACATCTCACCCCATCCAGAGTGCCTTATCTGCCAGGTTCAAGGCAGCTAACCTTTGGCCAGACCCTCCCACCCCACTTGTGCAGCCTTGCCAGAGTGCCAAATTTATTTGGGTGGGTCCCCATGTACCGCCCCATTAACATGTTTACTATTTAAGGGATGCCCCATTCAAGCCCAGAGCAAGGAGCCAAGACCGGAGGTGGGCCCTTACTTCCAAGGGGCCTCACGAGAGCCAGCAATTTGGAGCTATCAGAAACACACTCCTTAGCACACATAAGCCTCACCAAACGTGCGTTGCGTAAACACGTTAATGGAGCTGTTTCTTCTGGTGATAATTATGCCAAGGCACAAGAGGCTTTATTGCTGGTGGAAACAGCAACTGAGTAGCTGGTCTCTCCCAATACACCAGGCATACCCAGCTTTTGGCCCCTTGGATGTTGCTGAAACTACAACTCCCATCAACCCTGGTTGGCACAGCTAGGAATGATGGGAGCAACATCCGAAGGGCCAAAGGATCCCCACAGTGCGTCAATCCAGGAGTGCTCACAGGACAGAGACAGGCAATCTTCTCTATCCTGTGGCCCTCTAGATGGTGCTGAGTGACGATTCTTTCAATTCCCTGGCCTTGGGGAGTCATTAAATTTGTCATCTAATACAAAATGCCTCTAGGCACCTTACAGGCACACCATTAAAAATGACCTAATTAAATAATATCCAAAGAAGATATAATACAGAAACATAATCATGTTCCCTCAAATACCTCAGAGAGCAGATATGCTGAAACAACATCAATGATGGCACAAGGCAGGCTTTACTAGGGAGAGCATTCCAATAACCAAAAGAGGGGCCCATAACCAAAAAGGCCCTGTCGCTTGCTGACACCCTGAAAACCACTTTCGGGGAAGCGCCTAAGGCGATGAACGCAGGATCCAGGCAAATGCAAGCCAGGACACAGACATCAAGGTCCTGCGCTTTATTGATTGAATCTGGAATTTGGTGAACCGAGCCTGAAAACATAGAGGCAGTCAGGGCAACTGACCACATTTGGACACTTGGAGGGACAGAGGGTGTCTCCCCACCACGGCTGCTCCAAATGGTTTGACTCCTAACTGCTTATAGGAGCCAGGGCCTCCTCTGCGTGTCTTTGGTGAGTTCTTACCTAGGTCTTCTTCTGCCCCCAGCTGCAGCTTCTTGCCCTCCATCTTCTCTATCTCTTCGTCGTTGAACCGGTACCACTCTCCCGTCTGAGGGTCCTTCACGTGGGCAATGTAGTGGCCGGAGTAGGCACTCACGCCACGGTGGATGAGGACTGCACTCAGCTCATAGACAAAGATGCTGGCTGGAAGGAGGGTCACAGAATCAGAGAACTGTAGCGTTGGAAGGGACCTGAGGGTCATCTAGTTCAAACCCCCTGCAATGCACAGGGATGGCAGAGAGAATAGCCCCTGCAGCGTTTATAGCGTCACCCGCTTCGTCATTGTAATCTTCAGGGAGGCAGAGATCGGCCACCCCTTTGGGCCGTGGTTGGTGTACATTGGGATTGGCAGGATAATAATAATACAGTGGTGCCTCGCAAGACGAAAAGAATCCGTTCTGTGATTCTCTTCGTCTAGCGGTTTTTTTGTCTTGCGGCTTTTAGCGGCTTATCTGCTGATCGGATCAGCTGATAAGCGGCTTAGCGGCTTAGAAAAAGGGGGGAGGGCGGACTTCCGGAGCCGGCGCAAAACGGCAATGGCGGTCCTCTTCGCGCTGTGAAGAGGGGCTCCGCGGAAAAGGGTCGTCCGCTGCAGCAGAGCGGAGACCCGTTAAGAAAACCCACAGGCAGAGTGAGCTTGTGGTCGTGGGACTCGGCGGGCACCAAGAGCGACCCTGGAAACGAAGAAGGAACCCCGCAAGGGGCTCCGGAACGTGAAAGGGGGAGCGGTGCTGTGAGTTCATCGCTCTTTCTGCGGAAGTGAAGCCGCGCGGCTGCTGCTGATGAGCACTGACCTTTCTTCTTTGAACATCTGATCCTAAACAACATACTCGTGAGTAAGAACCACTAGATTTTGGGAACTAAATTATTGAATTCGGCTGAAAACGGGAGACGTCAAAAGGAAGTCCGTCTTCCGATTCTGCTTAAAGTTCAAAGCAAAGACCCTGATAAGCGGGAAGCGCTGAAAGGGGGACTTTAAAGGAAATTGGCTTTTACTGTGCAAATTCTGAACTCGCTATTTAGAAGTAGAAAGGACTATTTCTGTGTAAATTGACTGGACTTGGACTGGGATTGTGCCTTTTCTTGGTGGATTACAAAAATCTTGAGAAACCAGTCTTCGGACTGCCAGGATACAAAAGAACTGTCAAATTGCGGAAACTGTATTTAAAGTTGAAAGTGCTACATTTGAGCCTTACTGTGGGATACAAATAAGGAACTGTTGCTCCCAATTAAGTGTTAAAAACAATACAGCATTAAATATTAAAAACTTCCCTGAACAGGGCTGCCTTCAGATGTCTTTTGAAGATAGGATAGCTGCTTATTTCCTTCACATCTGAAGGGAGGGCGTTCCACAGGGCGGGCGCCACCACCGAGAAGGCCCTCTGTCTGGTTCCCTGTAACCTCGCTTCTCGCAATGAGGGAACCGCCAGAAGGCCCCTGGTGCTGGACCTCAGTGTCCGGGCTGAACGATGGGGGTGGAGACCTTCAGGTATACTTCAGGTATACAGGACCGAGGTCGTTTAGGGCTTTAAAGGTCAGCACCAACACTTTGAATTGTGCTTGGATAGAAAGCAGGGAGCTCAACAGCAGGTTGGTGCCAGAGTGACCTACATTTGCCTCTGCCCTCCTCCTTTTTGAGTTCTAGATGGGGAAACACTGAGGTTGAGGACGCTGACAGCAAGTGCCAAAAACCTGGACTGGTGGTAAATAAGGCGGCAGGCAAGGCAGGGTCTGGTGAAGGGCAGTGAGACTGCTGGGGCAGTGCCCTGTTTGGCCTAATAGACCAGCACCAAGCGCCATCCCTTCATGCCCAATCACAAGCTGCTACTTGCCTATGTAAGATCATAACCTCACCTTTGTCTTCCATGTAGGGCTCCATGTCCAGCAATTCTGAGAACTCAATGTAGGCGTTCAGCTTCTTCTTGTGGCCTGTTTGCCTAAGGAAGCAAGGGAAGAAAAGAGCAAGCGGTAAGGCCGAGTTTGGCAACTCACAACGCACCTGCGGCACCCCACTTGTCACCTTTTCCCAGGATGACGAGGAACCGTTAGCCAGCAGTCTTCGGGTTAAGTCAATCAACCAGCTACAAATCCACAAGTCCCATTCAGATCGATCTGTGACACTGTTACAGATGTCGCATAGTATCCATTCCGCCTTGGTAAGAAATCAGTCTTTTCGTGTGGCAGCACCTATGCTGACAGCAGGCAGGAGCCTTTTCTGTACTTTTTTAAGCAACTACTGAAACCATTTTTGTTTAGGCAAGCCTACCCAGATGTTTACAAAGCTGGTGCAAGTTTTAATTCCTGGCTATTTCCCTTGTTATTTTTCTTACTGATATTTTTCATATTGATAATTCTGTTTATCTCTTTTTGTAAACTGCTCTGAAGTGCTTGTTGCATTTTGTGAAATAAAATAAACTGGGGGTGTTAGCGTAAGCCTGCCTCCTTCCAGTACGGAGGGATCTGACCACAGCAGCTCTGAAGGCTCCCACCCTGGGGTACCGGAACAAGAAGAGATGCTTGCCTGTCAAACACGAAGCGCATGAGCTGCAGGTTGAGGGTACATGGGAGGCTGAGGAGACGGATCCTGCGGGTGGCGTTCTGCTTGCTCTGGCAGGTCTCACAGAAGTAGCGGTTGTCCCCTTCCAACTTTTCTTCCTAGCCAAGCAAGAGAGAAATGGAACAAAAGTCACCGGGATGCCCCTGAGGCAGGCTAGAAGTTCACCTAGGTGGAAACAGACCCTTTGGCATCAAATCCACTCTTCAGCTCCTGAATCCATGCATGGAAAGAGTGCCTATGGGTCTTCCTTCAGTGGTATTCTGGGAACAGCTTCTACGGCAGGAGACCAGAATTTGGGGGCTGTCACTTGATACGCAGAAGCTGAAACCAAACTGTCTATATCTGGAGAGAGTTGACAAAGCAGGACCCTTCTTATCTCCCTTTTCAGAAAATTTCCTAATCAATTTATTCTCTTTGCATACGACTTTGAGGCTTTTTAAAAATAACCAAGCAGTGTATAAATTTCATGAAATAAACTTTCTATATATTAAAAAACCCTCAAACAAAAAATAAACATCTGTTTATTAATAATCACATTTGAACCTATTAAAATAGTATTTATAATCTTGCTAATTTGACAGAGACCACACTTAAGATTATCCTTCTGAGGCAGCCTGTTGGAATTAATTTTTATAAAAGCTCCATAGGCACAAAAATCCCCAAAGGACCAACAAACTCAACGACGTATGCAGAAATTAGGGCCAACTAGGATCAATCTCCTCTATTCAGATCCCAACCTTGAGATAAAGCAAAGAGCAGCCGAAAGGAAATTGGCCTCAAACCATAATAGGCTAGAGGATGAAAACTCCCAAGGAAGAGTTGATACCTTCAGAAACTCTGTGATGCAGTCCGACAGTTGCTTGTGGCCCTGGATGTTCAACTCAAGCTCATAAAATTTTGATATAAGTTTGGACTCTCTGCCACACTGGTTGCAGCTGGGGAAGAGAAAAAAAACACCACTGAAGACTACCTCAAGAAGAATTACTTCTTCAGAAATCACGGATATCATTATTTATTAAATTTATTGGTCACTTTTTTCTCATGGCAGCTCAAAGAAACAGACAGCATTTTAAGCAAAAACCAAACACAAACACACACACACACACACACACACATTAAAACCAACAGTTTTTTTTTTAAAAAATAACAATTATGTTTTCCAAAAACTACTATAAAAACACCGTATCCACGAAAAAGAAGAGTTTGGATTTGATATCCCGCTTTATCACTACCCGAAGGAGTCTCAAAGCGGCTAACATTCTCCTTTCCCTTCCTCCCCAACAAACACTCTGTGAGGTGAGTGGGGCTGAGAGACTTCAGAGAAGTGTGACTGGCCCAAGGTCACCCAGCAGCTGCAGGTGGAGGAGCGGAGACACGAACCCGGTTCCCCAGATTACAAGCCTATCGCTCTTAACCACTACACCACACTGGCTCATAAATATGGCTCAATATATATGGCTCAAAAGCCATATATGTTGTTAAAACCCAAAGGCCTGATGAAAAAGGAATGTTTTTGCATGGAGCCTAAAACGGTGGTGCCAGGCAAGCTTCCCTGAGGAAAGCATTCCACAAATGGGGAGCCACCACTGAAAAGGACCTGATCTCATGTTGCCACCCTCTGGACCGCCCATGGAGGGGACACATGGAGAAGGGCCTAGGAAGATGATAGTAGGGTCTTGGTTGGTTGGGGAGATGGTCCTTGAGGTATTGGGGCCCTAAGCCACATAATAATAATAATAATAATAATAATAATAATAATAATAATAATAATAATTTATTATTTATACCCCATCCATCTGGCTGGGTTTCCCCAGCCACTCTGGGCGGCTTCCAACAAAAGACTAAAATACAATCCTTTATTAAACATTAAAAGCTTCCCTAACTCCGTGCTGCAATGCCTCCTGCTTCTGCCGAGAAGGGTGATAAATCTTCGTCAGATAAGAAGGGACTCTCCAGTGTGTGGTGTGCTGAGGTATTTAGAGAATTTGGAAACTAAACTGAGAGAGCCCAGGATGATTAAGGATTTACAAAAAGGAATACACCCGTTGGTGAGCAGAAAATGGCGCAGATAATTATATCGCAGACAGTTTAAAAGGGCAGTATTTACAAACGGCCGGACTGAGTGAGTAGTGAATGCTGCAGCAATTCTTGACAATTTGAAATAATTATTGGCCATAAAGTTGGCCTAAAAAGAAGATATAAAGCAACAAAAGAGGGTGCCAGTTGGATGAGAAGCTTGTCGGATGGGTTTTTCCTTTTTAATGTTTTGTAAATACACTGTTTCTTTTTACTGAGGACAAAGCTGCAGAGAAATTTTGGACTTAAAAGTTAGGAGAAGGGGACCGAAGGCGGCATAGAGATAAAGGGACAAATAAGGATACTTTAATAGGAGCTCCGGGGGAGAAACCGTGGAGGAATTAAATAAAGCAAAGAGTACTAAACGCTAAGGGGACTCCCCCACGTGGGTTCTGCTTCCCTCGCCCATTTCCTCCCTAGTTGGATTTATTGTTTGCTGCTTCCCGACGTCCTCGCCCACCCTGCTGGACCTTTCTCCTCCTCTGCTTTGTCCCCCTTGCCCCTCACTTCTATACTCCTCTTCCTACATTTGACTAAGGTAATGGACAGATTGGTGGACCTTTCTTTATTTGCTGAGGAAAGAGAAATGGATTATAAAACCTAAAAGTGGCTTTGCCTTTTAGACTGGAAGGAAAATAGACTTTTAACGCGACAACACTGGCTAAACAGCTAATCTAAAACGGTCTCATAGCCTAATAGATTTATTGGCTCTCACCTTAATAGACTCTGGGGAGCTTTCACCTAATATAGTAAGCTTAATAGTCTCATTTGTTTATTATTGGCTTAAGTGGACTACTCTAAGAAGGGACAAAGTACCCCGGTTTGAGAGTTATCACCAAGATTTACAACACCTTCCTTTACACGGATTAGGCCAGCAAGTGGCTGAAGCTTGGAGAAATCAAATTGGATCGATCAGAAGGAGATAAAAAGCATAGATAAACTTGAGAAGACACATTAACATCCTAAGTGTTAAAAACCCACATATATGTTAAAGAAGGCTTAGTTTGATTATCTGAAGAGAAGGAGATTGTGAGCCCCTAAAGGGGAGAGACCTAGTGACAACACATATAGTGGAAATAAGGTTTAAGATGTTGGGGAAAAATGGGAAAAAGGGGGGAGGAACCCCAACGGATAGAAAGACATCTAGACAAGAGGAAATTAAAGACCTTGATATTCTATGGCTTAAAATCAAAGAGGAGTTTAAACAAAATGAAAGCCATCTAGAAAGTAAACTAGAAGAAATGCAGGAGATGATAGATAGGAGGATAGAAGGAGCAGTAGGAGAACTCTCCATAAAAATTCAAGAACTATCCGTCAAATCCAAAGCATTTGAGGAAACCAATAAAAAACTGCAAAAAGACATGAGAGAACAGAAAAAAGAGACTGAAAAAATAAAGGAAGAGATGAGAGAGGTGAATAAAACGCAAGAACAAATCTGGGATAATATTGCTATGACAGAAATGCGACAGAAACAATTACATTTAAAATTTAGAGGAATAGAGGAAGAGACAAATGAGAACATAAAGGAAAAGATGATCAAAGAGTTAGCAAAATGGTTAGATCTGAAAGAGGAAGATGTCGCATACACAATTGAAAACTCTTTCAGAATAAAAATGAGAATAGCCCAAAATAGGACAAAAAGACCTCTTGGAGACTGTTTAGTAATATTTAACTCAATTGAGATGAAGAATTTAATATTAAAAACGAGTTATCATAAAAAGCTAATAATTGGGGGCAGGCCAATAATTGTTCTGAAGGAAATCCCAGTTAGAATTTTACGCAAAAGGGAGGGATATAGACAAATAGTGGCAGTCCTGAAAAGAAACAGGATACGATACAGATGGGAATTTCCTGAAGGAATTGCTTTCTTCTTTAAGGATAAGAAATTCAAGTTGACAGACCAACAGGAAGTGGAAAAATTTATGAGGAGATATGAGAAAGAACTTGGTAAGGCAGAAGACAATACCAGAGACAGAGAAGGAGGTGGGGGGGGAGGGGGAGAGGGAGGGAGGTTGGGAGGGAGGAAGGAGGGAGAGGGCGGGGGGAGGGGAATGAAGAGGGACTAGAGAGCGGCGAAGAAGCGGAGGAAGCAGAGGAAGAAGGTTAGGAAGAGAAAGAGGAGCAACCAGAACTTAGTTTTAGTAATGTCTTTGAAGTTTTTGTCCTGGAATGTAAATGGCGTAACTGAAAAATCCAAAAGGAATAAAATAATGAAAGTTTTGAGGAACAAAAATTATGATGTGATATGCTACCAAGAGACTCATATAGCTAAAAAACATAAACATGTACTGATTAATAAAAAGTTGGGGGTGGAATTTATTAACTCTGATGTCAGTAAAAAAAGAGGACTGGTGGTTTATGTTAAAGAGAAATGGGAACCGACACTAATATGCAAGGATGAAGAGGGAAGAATTCTGGGAGTTCAAATTAACCATCAAGGAGAAAAATTTAATGTAATAACGGTCTATGCCCCCAATACAAAAAAAACAGAATTCTTTAAAAAATTGGAACAAATGTTATTAGAATTAGAGAGCCACAAATTAATTCTTTTAGGAGACCTAAATGGAGTCCCCGACCCTGAAATGGATAGGAGTGAAAAAAAGAGAAAGACGAACCAAGGGAAACTCCCAAAATCTTTTAAAGATTTACAGGAAAATTTAGATCTGATTGATATTTGGAGGTACAAAAACCCAACAATAAAACAATTTACACACTTTTCAGATGCACATCAGAGTTGGGGTAGAATCGATCAGATTTGGATTTCAAGAGAGTTATCATTAAGAACAAGGAAATGTGAGATAGAACCTAGAACACTCTCCGATCACAACCCAATTATTTTGGAAATAAAAGGTAGATCATTGGGACAGTACAGGTGGAGAATGAACGAATACCTATTAGAAAACGAAGAGATTATTGAGAAAGCAAAAAACACCCTGAAAGAGTATTTTGAATGGAATTTAAACAAAGGAACCAAAATTGACATAGTCTGGGAAGCAAGTAAAGCGCTCCTCAGGGGATTCTTGATTCAGCAGAATAGTTATAGAAGGAAGTTAAGAGAATTAAAAAAGGAAGAAATAGTGAAACAACTGAAAGAATGTGAGGAAAAATTAATAATAAACCCAGAGGATGAAAAGATGAAACAAATATCTAAAGTGCTGCAAACTCAATACTCAACATTATTAGGGCAAGAGGTAGAATGGAGGATAAAATCAATGAAACAAAAATACTTTGAGTCTGCAAACAAGACGGGGAGATTGTTAGCATGGCAACTAAGGAAAAGGAAAAAACAAATGGTGATTAATAAGATTAAAATAGAGGAACATATAATAGAAGACCCAAATGAAATAAAGGAAAAGTTTCTTCAGTTCTATGAAACCTTGTACAAAAGGAAGGAGGATGAAGATACAATAGAAATAGAAAGATATTTGGAGAAAAACGGGGGTGAGCGGCTGACAGACGATGAAAAATCCCATCTAAATAAACCAATAACGACAGATGAGGTTAAGGAGGCTATTAAAAAAATGAAACCAGGGGAAGCTCCAGGTCCAGATGGTCTGTCACAAAAATATTATAAAGTCCTGGAGGAATATGTAACACCTGTCTTATGTGACGTATTTAATAACATCTTACAGGGAGGGAGGATACCGGACTCGTGGAGAGAGGCCCATATTACCCTAATACCAAAACCGGAGGCGGATAAACTTGACGTAAAAAACTATAGGCCGATATCACTACTCAATAACGATTATAAAATATTTGCTGAGATAATGGCAAAAAGACTGAAAAAATATTTGACAAAATCAATTCATAAAGACCAAGCCGGTTTTTTGCCAGGCAGACAGCTGAAGGACAACATAAGAAATATAATAAATATCATTGAATATTTAGAGTTTAAAAATGAAATTCCTGCAGCTCTGGTATTCGTCGACGCCGAAAAAGCTTTCGACAATGTATCCTGGTGTTTCCTTGTAAAGTGTATGGAAAGGGTAGGGATAGAGGGGCCCTTCTTGGAGGGTATCAAAGCAATTTATTCGAGCCAAAGAGCGAAATTAATTATTAATAATAACTTAACAGATTCATTCATGATATCAAAAGGTACAAGACAGGGGTGTCCTCTGTCCCCCCTCCTGTTTATTATGGTATTGGAGATAATTGCAAATAAAATAAGGGAAACACCGGAAATAAGAGGAATTAAACTTGGAGTGAAAGAATATAAATTAAAGGCATACGCCGATGATTTAGTGATATCATTAGAAGAGCCATTAAAAAGCGTGGAAAAAGTCTTGGAAGTGCTTGAAGAGTTTGGGAAGTTATCTGGGTTTAAGTTAAATAAAAATAAGACAAAAATACTGACTAAGAACTTGGCGGAAGACTTAAGAAATCAATTAGAACAACAAACAGGAATTAAGGTAGTGAAAAAGGTGAAGTATTTGGGTATTTGGGTAACTACAAAAAATATAAATTTAGTGGAAAATAATTACAAAAAAACCTGGAGTGAGATTAAAAAAGATTTAGACATCTGGAGTAGATTAACACTCTCCTGGGAGGGACGAATGGCAGCCATAAAAATGAACATCCTTCCAAAAATATTATTTTTATTTCAGAATATTCCAGTAATTAGAGGAACAACAATGTTTAAGGAATGGCAGAGGACCCTGTCCAGATTTATCTGGCAGGGGAAGAGAGCAAGAATTAAGTTTAAACTGCTCACAGACAGGAGAGAAAGAGGGGGGTTTGCCGTCCCGAATCTGCAATTATATTACGAGGCTGCATGCCTATGTTGGGTTAAGGACTGGATAGTTCTGGAAAACTTAGATGTGTTAGACCTGGAAGGATTTGATGCTAGATTTGGCTGGCACGCCTATTTATGGCAAGACAAAGACAGGGTGCATAAGGGTTTCTCCCACCATATTGTTAGAGGAGCGTTGTTAGAGGTTTGGAATAGAACTAAAAGACTGTTGGAAAAGGGCATACCTTGGTGGCTATCTCCAGTTAATATCTCATCTCTTAAAAATTTAAACACGAGAAGCCAAAGATGGACTTACGAAGATCTCCTGACCAAATCGGATAAGGGGTGGAGAATTAAATCATTTGAAGAACTAAAAGATAAGTCAATAGGGTGGTTACAGGTTCACCAAATTAATGCCCTATGGAATGAACACAAAAAAATAGGGATGAATGAGAAAAAATCAAAATTCCAAGTGGAAATATTAGAAGGAAAGAGTAAGCTTCTATCTAAAATGTACAATCAATTACTGGAATGGGATACAAAAGACGAGGAGGTGAAGGAGGTCATGATAAAGTGGGCCATAGATTTGGGATATAGTTTAGAATATGAGAGATGGGTGAAACTTTGGACTAAGGACATGAAATTTACAGCATGCGTTAACCTCCGTGAAAATATGGAAAAAATGATGTATCGCTGGCATATTACTCCTGTTAAGCTTGGAAAAATGTACAAGACTGGAGACAAAAGATGTTGGAAATGTAAAAAAAAAGAGGGCGACTTCCATCATATGTGGTGGTCATGTGAAGAAGTGAAGAGGTTCTGGGGTTCTATCTATGATGAATTGAAAAAGATACTGAAATACACATTTCCTAAAAAACCAGAGGCATTTCTTCTGGGAATGGTCGGTGAGGAGATTAGAAAAGAAGATCAAACCATGTTCCAGTATGCAACAACAGCAGCTAGACTACTGTTGGCACAGAACTGGAAATCATCTAAAATCCCAACTATTAGTGAATGGCAAAACAAGCTATTTGAGTACTCTGAGCTAGCAAAAATGACACAGAAGATCAGGCATCAGAGTAATAAAATCTTTATTAATGATTGGAATAAATTTATATCATATATGGAGAAAAACTTAGGTAACATTAAAATAACAGTAGGTGAATTATAGAATCTGCGAAGTTAAGATAAAGGTAGAAAGAAGGAACTGCAAGAAGGGTATCAATGGAATATAGCTTAAATCGTGGTGGAGGGAAGTCAGAATGATGTTATGATAATTAATACTTTTGGAGAAATGTATTTACGTCTTGATATTTTATTGTCTACATCTGTTTATTTTGCGATGTCTTTTTTTTACCTTCTTATTGTGATTTTAAAAGAGTGAATATTGGAAATAAAAGTTTATTAAAAAATAAAAAATAAAATTAAAAAAAAAAAGCTTCCCTAAACAGGGCTGCCGTTAGATGTCTTCTAAAAGTTTGGTAGTTATTTTTCTCTTTGACATCTGGTGGGAGGGCGTTCCACAGGGCGGGTGCCAGGTTCCTCTGTAACTTGGGTCCACAGGCCCTCTGCCTGGTTCCCTGTAACTTGGCTTCTCGCAGCGAGGGAACCGCCAGAAGGCCCTCGACACTGGACCTCAGTGTCCGGGCAGAACAATGGAGGTGGAGATGCTCCTTCAGGTATACTGGACCAAGGCCGTTTAGGATTTATAGATCAAAATCAGCACTTTGAATTGGGAATACACAAAGCTAAAGCACCAAAAGACTAAGAAGAGGAGAAACTTACACTGTGACGTAGGCATACTCTCCGCAAAACTGCTTCTGGACAATGTCTCGCACATCTGGGTTTTTCTGTGAGGTTAGGGTATCCTCCAGCAGGGACATGAACAGCTTGGAAAACTCCTGAGCATCCTAGGAGAACAGTACAGTTGCAAAGCCAGCATTGATAACACGGGTAAATCAACAAACTAACAAAATAAACGAAGAGGGTGCTTAGCTCTTTTGTTATACGTTATAGCTCTTTTAAAGAGGAGGCAAAGCAACCACCACCACCCCTCATTGCATCGATTCGGGGATGGCACTGCGCCTCAGCCATGTACAAGGAAATTAAGAGTGGAATAGGGCCATCCTCTTCGGTGGCTAAACATCCCTGGTTCACCTCAGCTCAGGGAACTGCGGCTTAGCATTACAGAGGGCAAGCGGATTGATGTGCAGCTGCTTCTGCAGAAAGAGCAAGGCAAAACACGCGCTCACACGCACGCACCCGAACGTTACCTGTTGCTGACCTGTGTCCAAACCCAGCGCTTTAACAAACCCTGATGGATCGATATAGCGCCTCTTGCTGTTCTGCAGCAAAGCAAACAAGTACTGGAGGTGCTCACAAATCGTCTGAGGCTCATAATCTATCAAAAGGCAAGAGGATTCCTTCAGAGATTTACCCACCATGATGCATATACTCATATTGACAACGGCCACCCCCCTCTGCACACACTCTGTTATAAAAGACCTCCCCCTCCCCCACTTTGCTACACATTGGGACGGATATACACAGCGTATCATCTGCTGGCAACTGAAAATCTAACAAGATGTGCCATTCTGAATAACAATTTTAAAAACCAAACCCTTTCAGAAAGGGAAGGTTTCCTCTTCATTTAGATTTCCTTTCTGTCAAGGCTTGTTTGTGACTCTGCTGCTGCTTAGATACTCTGGTGCCCATGAGAATCCACTGTGGTCTCTAGAGGCTGATTCACTGCCTCCGCTCAGGATATACAGCATTACCTTCAGCAAAACTCTCCTCTCTCAAACTCTATCCCTTATCTGTAAAATGGGAACAAGTGCCCAAGCAGCGCTGCTAGATTGAGAGGACCACAAAAGCCAATAGCTATGTAAGTAGATAAAACATCAGGACACAGTAGCAGCCTCCAAGCAGACGGAGCCTTGTCAGAGCAAATCTAAAGCCACCTGCCCATTGTGAGCAGTGGGAAAAGTCTGACCAACTTACCCTTGTTTGATGCGGTGCCCTCTGCTGTCACGTACTCAGGGCGGGCAATTGGACACAAGTAGAGCGCCTGGCGGAGCTCCAAATTCAAGAACCACATCTGCAGAAAAGTGTTGACGTAGCAGGTGGCACCCAGGTTAGTGAGGCCCACAAAGGCATTCTGTGAGGGGAAGGGGAAACACACAACAGAGGTATCACCAAGAAGGTCACAAGGGCAGCCCTTTGCCAACCTGGTGCCCTCCAGATGTTTTGGACGCCAACTCCCATCAGTCCCAGCATCACACAGCCAACACTGGCTGGAGTTAATGGGAGTTGTGGTCCAAAACATCTGGATGGTGCCCAGCAGGCAAACCACCAAGTGGTTACCTCCACAACGTTAACCAAGAGCCTCCAGAAGATGATGGCCGGGAGGTCCTTTCAAGACTATCTATCCTGCCTTTAGTGCACTTGACCTGTGTAGCAGTTTTGGGGTTGAATTTGTAGCACTTCACAGCAGGGATGGGGAACACCTGTGGTCCCCCAACAGCCGCAGTAAACATAGCCAATATGTCAGAGATGACTGGAGTTGGGAGCCCAATTACAGTATAGGCAGGCAAACTAAGGCCCGGGGGCCAGATCCGGCCCAATCGCCTTCTAAATCTGGCCCACAGACGGTCTGGGAATCAGCGTGTTTTTACATGAGTAGAATGTGTCCTTTTATTTAAAATGCATCTCTGGGTTATTTGTGGGGCATAGGAATTTGTTCATTTAAAAACATCAAAATCAAAATATAGTCCGGTCCCCCACAAGGTCTGAGGGACAGTGGACGGCCCCTCCTGCTGAAAAAGTTTGCTGACCCCGAACTACAGGCTCCCCAACCTTGGTTTACAGGGAGGTTCATTGTTCCTCTTTATTTAACTATTACATTTTTAACACGTTTCTCCCCTGACTTTCCATAAAATGCCTGAGATATCTAACATTTAAACAAACATAGCAGAATAAAAGAAAAGTCAATAAAATCCAAACAATGTAGCTATTAAAAAAAAAACTAATGAGGAAGAAATACCAAAATATTTTTACAAGCTTCCTGGTACATGGGAGGGCTCATCCAAGGGTATTTTTCTCTGCAACAGAATACAGTGGTATCTCAGGTTACATATGCTTCAGGTTACATACGCTTCAGGTTACAGACTCCGCTAACCCAAAAATAGTGCTTCAGGTTAAGAACTTTGCTTCAGGATGAGAACAGAAATCAGGCTCCAGCGGTGCGGCAGCAGCAGGAGGCCCCATTAGCTAAAGTGGTGCTTCAGGTTAAGAACAGCTTCAGGTTAAGTACGGACCTCCGGAACGAATTAAGTACTTAACCTGAGGTACCACTGTAGATTGAGATGAAACAGTCAGATAAAGCTCTGCTTGCAGTACTTGGCCCCTCTTATTGACAGCTACTTCACAGAACTGGAAAAGGAACTTTACCGCTACCACTAAGAAACCTCTATCAGTTCTGACAAAACAGCCAGGACCGCAAAGAAAATTTCAAGCCTTCCAATTCTATAAACCAGAATCAAGTTGAGGATGCATCTTGGGGGAAATAATCCTCCTTCACACAGGCTTCAGGGCCAGCACATCAACCCTGGAGTGCCAGGAGACCATAGTAGCGTTACCTTTTTTCTCCTCTCGAAATTTGGATCGTCAATATTGTGAAAGGTGTTTTCATCTATCTCGCCCAGCCAGATGTGCTCACCAATTCCTACTAGGCAGTTTGGGTTTCCTCGGCAGTTTCGCCTACAAAAGCAAAAAGGAGCAGGATCTGAATCCAATATTCTGACCTCATCACATTGCTATCATCTGAAGCCAACCAAGACTATTTATGTCCTGACTTCCAGCACACCTCTCCAGCAATTAATCGCAAGTGCAGCTTACAAGCCCCACCAACCACAGAGGAGTCCTGAGGTAACTGCAGATAGTGCCAGTGTTGATGATGCTCCCTGGCATGTTTCCTCCTTCCCCCTACAAATTTCAAGAAAAAGGACAACTTCTGCACATTCCCCGCATTGTCTAGCTGTCAGTTTCTGTGCTGCTTTTGCTGAAAAGTGCTTGTAAATCAGAATTGCTAAAAGGGGTTATTATTTCTAGCATTTCTATCATGGTCTTTTCACCAGAGAACTCAAAGTGGTGTAAATGGTTCTCTCTATCCTCTTTAGTCCCCACAACAACCCTGTGAGGTAAGTTAAGCTGAAAGGAACAGACTGGCCCTCAAGGCCACCTGGTGAGCTTCATGAATGAGTGGGGATTTGAACCCTGGTCCCTCAGGTCTTAAGTTTGACATAGTACTATACCACACTGGGTTAAATGACACAGAGGTTGTAAGTATATCAGTTTCAGATGAAACCACTTGCCTCCTGTATCAGGCAAAAGAGAGGTTTACGGGCACAACAAGCCCCTAACAACCTTCCATAAACATCTGACCTGTGCTTTTTATTTAAATTATAATGGAAGTTAAAGACAAACCATGTGTAACTGTACCTCCTTCCATTCCCATCTAGTCACCCTGATGCTTAATAGATCATCTGCTTTTAATTATATGGTGCACATAAACTCACACAAAAGACAAAAGCCCCACCCTTGAGTTCACAATTGAAAACAGGGGAAAGGAGGGATTAGAGGAGAGAAAAGAGTTCAAAAAATGTACAGTGACGGGGTTCCTCACACACTAACAATCTCAGTGAGGGTCCCTGACATTGAAGAAGCAGGAAATGAGAACTATACAGCTCAGTATTGCCTACTCTGACTGGCTGCAATGGCTCCCCAGGGTTTCAGTCTTTTCCCACGTTCTACTGGGGTGGCAACTGAGCCCAGAACTTTCTATGTGCAAAGCAGATATTCCACCACTTAGCTGCACAGCCCTCCCTAAGAACTCCTAGAATACCCAGAGAGTCGCTTTGAGTAGCCACGGCAAAAAAGCAGCTAATAAATTTAATAAAAACAAATAAGACGGGGGTGGGGTGGAGAACAGGTGGGGCTTGTGTGCCATAGGGAGCTGCCTTCTCTCGAGTCGCCACGTTGGTCCACCTACCTCAATACTGCCTGCACTGACTGGCAGCAGTAGCTCTCCAGGGTTTCAGTTAGGGAGCCTCTTTTTAGCCCTATTTAGCGGGTATTGAACCTGGGGGCTCCTGCATGCAGTGCAGGTACCCTGCCATTGACTTGCAGTACAAAAGGTTGATTTCCAGGGCGTCGCCGACGCCGCCCTGTGGTTCCCCCGGGGCCCTAGCTTAAGCCCAGCCTGCCGGCCCCTGAGGCTTACCTGCAGGCTCCGCGCTGACAGGGCTCCAAGCCGACGCGGTAGGCCGCCTCGATGTGCTCCTGGGTCACGGCCTCGGGGGGCACCGTCTCCGTCCAGCGCCAGGCCGCCTTCTCCAGTTGCAGCCGAGGAGCCATCCCAGGCGCGGCTCCACGACCCCTGAGAGGGGGGCGGAAAAAAAGAGAGGCAAGAGGGAGGGAGGGCGACCAGGAAGCGGAAGCGCGCTGGACGCCCCAGGAAGTGGAACCGGCCTCTCCCTGAGCGACGCGAAAGGCCCAAAGCAGGGTGTGGTGCCGGGGAAGCTGTTAGCCGCGCCTCGGCGCTTGGCTGTGACGTTAGACGCAGACGCGACGGCATCGCCGCGCCGCAACGAAGGGGTGGAGGGGGGGAAGCGGCGCAGCTTCGCGGGGATTGGCTACTTCCAATCCGGTCGGGGGCGGGGTTACTTTCGTTGATTGATCCTCTTGCTCCTCCCCCGTCGCTTCCTTTTCTTGGCTCCACCCACTTTTCGAGGCGGGGTTTCTCTCCCCCAACCCGCCTCGTAGTAACAAGCAGTGACGTGGGTACGAGGAGCAGGGGAGCGGCTATTTAAAAAACAACAGCGAAGGAAAATACACACACACGATCGAAGGCCGTTGATTTTTCCGCGCGTGCGCAGTCGCGTCCCTCTCACGGGGAGGACCTGTAATACCCACAATGCATTGCGTTTTCCTCAGAAATCCCTGGCTCCCCTTGAAGGGATTAAAAGGAAGAAAGCAAAATAACAATAAAAATCACACTCTTGTACATGGGAAAATAAGAAAAAAAAGAGAATACTGGAAATTCCTGAGGGAAACAGTGAACCATTCCCTAAATCAACCCACCACCATGGTGGCAGCCATTTTGGTCCTGTTCTCATTTGCAGGACCTATTGGCCATTTAGCGTCACTCGAGTCCTTCCTGCATCCCACATTGCCGATGACTGTTATACGCAAATTTGGGGTTGGCTTTTGCATCTCAAACACCCACAAAAGGGATTCGGTGTCCCTGTTGGAGAAATTTGCCCCAGGGATCTTCCCCAGAGGTAACCAATTCCTCTGCGAGAAGAAGGGAATCTTGACACCAAGATCAGGCGAAACCACAAGTTGTTTATTCTCGAGACAGCGCTACACGCACAACTCCCCAGCTCATGCTGCAAAGAGGGAGGGCATCATCCTGTTCACATCAAAAGTTTACAAAAAATGCCATAAAGCCGAATTTCCTTCCTACAATCTCCTATTGGTTAGGAAATTGCAGTTTACAGGTCCTCCTATTACATATGTACCCCCACTGTACATCCCATGTTCATGCTGATTAGCTTTAGCTCGACCCGGGACAGTTTGACTAATATTCATAGCCCTTTTAAGCATGTGCAATAGCTTTCTAACTGTTCTCTATCCCTCGTGATTCTGAGTCACCCCCACACTAATCCTTTATAGGGCATTACCTTTTGGCTACTCAGTAATTTATATATGTGGTAATATTACGTATTACCACAAGTTTCCTTTTTCTTTGCAATGCAAGCAGTTACAACAGCAAGGCGAGGCATGATGGTTTCTGCTAAGCTTTTTCTTATCAATTTATCCCACATCCCTTAAGTCCGTTATCATTCAAAGAAGCATTAATGGAGGCAGGAACCAGTAGAAGAACATGGTACCCCAAGAGTGTCTTTCATTGTGCCTCTCAGCAAGATTGGGTGTGTGATAGGAATTTTATGGTTTTAGATATATAGTAATGTTCATAACTGCACATACATAGATCAGTACAGGAAGGCCAACGTGGAACCATTTTGATTCCTAAACTGACCAAATCCTTTCTCTGCAAGGTTAAAAATGGAAAAGCCTCCCCATTGTCTCTTTCTTTAATCTGTGTTTGAATAAGGTGTGAGCCTGTGACCTGGCCCAGGAAATAAGTATTTTAGCATTACAAAAGAATGGCCAGGCTCCCCAGAAAATCCAATCAAGTAACCTGCTAGACAGGAGATAAACAAGGAGAAGAGAAAAACAACATTTAAATTTCTGTGATGTAGGTGGGATGTATCTGAGGGGTGGTCTTAGGTTACACCCCTTCTGTGATGTATGCATAATGTTTCTGGGGGTGGTCCTGATCTAGAGAAGGGGAATTTCAAAAGTCTTTATAAGGCCTTGCAGGCTATTGTTCTGGGTCCTCTTCCTCTCCTGCGTGTGAGGGGGGTACCCTGTTGCAACAGATCAATAAAGATCAAGCTTACTAGCTGCTTTGCTTCTCAATATTCTCTGGTTGGCCTCTGTTATTTTCTCCTACCAATAGGGAACCTATGTAAGGACTCTATATGGGCTCTTGGATACCCCATAAGGGGAAAGGGCATATTTTTATTTACAACAGATGGCGACCACGCACGAAGGGACTTTTGGTTACCCGGATTCTGGAAGCGAGGAAGGACTGGTTATCCAGCGCGCACCAGGCAGTTTGCCAGGAGGAATGGCCAGTCTTCCATCGGTCCCAGGGTCTGGCAATAACTTGGAGTTCAGCGAGGCTAACCAGGGGAAGCAAAGCTTGATCAGGCCGGCCTTAAACAACCAGTCAAGAGATCCCAGAATCACCAGGACAGCGCTTGCGAAGTGAGTATGAGTAGGAAAAATGGGTAGTGGGGTGGGATTCTGCAAACCACAGCAAACCTATACTTCTCAAATCCTTACTTCTTTCCTCACTTTAACTCTTGAAAAAATTGCCTTCTACTCCTTTCTGTCCCCTCGATCTCAACACCAGCCTTAGCCCTTCGGAGTATGCCCAGGCAAGGGTTGTGTGTGACTTCTTTCACTTAATTCTTTATGCCGACCTATTCCTTCGGAGTTTTGCCCAGAAAGGTCGTGCAATTTCTTCTGCACTGAAAACTATAATTCCCAAGACTATAACTCCCAGCGCAGCCGCACCTCTGCCATGGCGATCTTTGTTAGAAATGACCTGTGAACAGAGAACGCAAGGGCGCTGAATTCCTTTCCATCTTTCATATTCCAGAGTCTCAATCTGGCATTGCAAGTGTGCAAGCGTTCAGTAGGGACTCTGAGTTAGATTGTAAAAGGCAGGGAGGTTGCTGTGAGTTGTAGAATAGAGATTTGTCCAAGTATCCCCAGGTTTTTTCCCTTGGATCCCCAAGTTTTCCCCTCGGAGATTTGTCCAGGTATCCCCAAGTTTTCCCTTGGATCCCCAAGTTTTCCCCTCGGAGATTTGTCCAGGTTTCCCCAAGTTTTCCAGTGCAAGTGAGCAACTTCCCATTGTGCGAGTGCGAGACCACAGCCTATAATAAAATCCCATAGCTAAAGGCCAAGGCGAAGACCTCTCCCTCACGAGATGCCCAAAACCTGTGCCAGCTATGGTGAATGCCAGGCGACATGGTTAAATGAAAGCCCTGAGGGGATTCAACAGACAAGATGTGTTGCTGTAGCACTATGTCAGTGTGAGACCACAGAAGAGCTACCTTGACACCTGAGAACACTAAAATGGCGGGGGGGAAGCAAACTGCACTTTTCAGTCATTAGTGGACCTTACCTTCCTGCTAGGTGTAAAGCATAGAACACTATTGAGTAAATGGTCTCTCCCAAAGTGTTAGAATGCCACAAGCAATTTAGTAGCAAAACGCAACATGTGTTATTTTTATATGATATATTCATACAAAGACATCCATTTACAACATACGATGTTATTATTTGTGGGGCAAAAATTTTTAAGAAAAATTCTAGCCCCAGAGGGGGGAAATTGTGATAGGAATTTTATGGTTTTAGATATATAGTAATGTTCATAACTGCACATACATAGATCAGTACAGGAAGGCCAACGTGGAACCATTTTGATTCCTAAACTGACCAAATCCTTTCTCTGCAAGGTTAAAAATGGAAAAGCCTCCCCATTGTCTCTTTCTTTAATCTGTGTTTGAATAAGGTGTGAGCCTGTGACCTGGCCCAGGAAATAAGTATTTTAGCATTACAAAAGAATGGCCAGGCTCCCCAGAAAATCCAATCAAGTAACCTGCTAGACAGGAGATAAACAAGGAGAAGAGAAAAACAACATTTAAATTTCTGTGATGTAGGTGGGATGTATCTGAGGGGTGGTCTTAGGTTACACCCCTTCTGTGATGTATGCATAATGTTTCTGGGGGTGGTCCTGATCTAGAGAAGGGGAATTTCAAAAGTCTTTATAAGGCCTTGCAGGCTATTGTTCTGGGTCCTCTTCCTCTCCTGCGTGTGAGGGGGGTACCCTGTTGCAACAGATCAATAAAGATCAAGCTTACTAGCTGCTTTGCTTCTCAATATTCTCTGGTTGGCCTCTGTTATTTTCTCCTACCAATAGGGAACCTATGTAAGGACTCTATATGGGCTCTTGGATACCCCATAAGGGGAAAGGGCATATTTTTATTTACAACAGGTGCACAGCAGCAGTCAGTCACAGCTCCAGGTCTCTCGGTGCAGCTTCCTCCCGTATTCACTGCATGGAGTTTGGCCTACTTCCTCCTCCTTGTATCCAGAACACCTTTTGATTTCAAAAAGGACACATTTTCCTGTCCACTCTTTGGAGCAGAGCAGAAGGATAGCTTTCTGCGTTGCCAATTGACGTTCATAGCCCCCATTGCAGACCCTCCAAGTGCCCCTAATTTCCCGCTGTTTCCAGAGAATTGGCCGTTATGTTGTTACAGTGGTACCTTGGTTCTCAAACTTAATCCATTCCAGAAGTCCATTCCAAAACCAAAGCCTTCCCAAACCAAGGTGCATTTTCCCAAACAAAGTACAGTGATGCCTCGCAAGACGAAAAGAATCCGTCCTGTGATTCTCTTCGTCTAGCGGTTTTTTTGTCTTGTGAAGCAAGCCCATTGACGGATTAGCGGATTAGCGCTATTAGCGGCTTATCGGCTTATCGGATCAGCTGATAAGCAGCTTAGCGGCTTAGGAAAAGGGGGGGAGGGGGAAAAAACCGCAGGAACTCGCAAGACATTTTCGTCTTGCGAAGCAAGCCCATAGGAGATTCGTTTTGCGAAGCACCTCCAAAACAGAAAACTCTTGCGTCTAGCGAGTTTTCCGTCTTGCGAGGCATTCGTCTTGCGGGGCACCACTGTACAGTCATACCTCGGGTTGAATGTGCTTCGGGATGAGCGTGTTCGAGTTGCGCTCCGCAGCAACCCGGAAGTAACGTAGCGCATTACTTCCAGATTTCGCTGCTTGCGCATGCGCAGACGCTCAAAATGGTGTCACACGCATGCGCAGAAGCAGCAAAAAGCGATGCGTGTGTGCACAGACGTGCCATCGCTGGTTACATTTGCTTCTAGATGCGAACGGGGCTCCGGAACGGATCTCGTTCGCATCTAGAGGTACCACTGTAATGCAAAATGGATGGATCCATTCCAGACTTTTAAAAACCGCTAAAACAGCAATTTAACATGAACCTTACTATTTAACTAGACCATTGATCCATAAAATGAAAGCAATAAACAATGTACTGCAGTCACACAACCAATCAGTAGCTGAACTGGGGTTCCACACAGTCACAAAAACAAAACGGGGGAAAACGCAAAAACAAAAACGCATAATAAATAGCAAAAACAGACAGACCTCAGTGTAACACTCAAAACAGAAGAGTGGCACTCAAGTTGGAAGTGTGGCACTCAAAGTGGAGCATGTTTGACTTCCAAAAAAAGTTCTCAAACCAGAACACTTACTTCTGGGTTTGCAGTGTTTGGGTTCCAAGTAGGTTTGCAAACTTTACCTTGGTCTAAGAATGGAATCCAAATGGTGGAAGGGCATCAGCAGCGGCAGGCCTCATTAGGGAAAGTGTGCCTCAGTTTAAGAACGGTTTTGGTTTAAGAACGGTTTTGGTTTAAGAACAGACTTCTGGAACGGATTTAGTTTGTAAACCGAGGTACCACTGTACTTGCCAGACTGTATTTGCAGGGAGGTGAAAGCCCCTACAGTCCAAAGACAATTGGAAAACTTTCCCCATTTCCTTCCTCCTTGCAGAGTGAAATAAATGGAAAAAGGGGGTCCCGGTAAAAGGGTTCCGCTTCTTAAGGAAGACTGGACCTTCGGTTTAGTGCAGCGCGCAGGACTCGCCGAGTGGGCGGCTCGGTTCGGGGGCGGCTCGTGGGACGTTTAAACGACCCCCGTGGGCAGCATGTGGCTCTAGCCGGTAGGGATTGAGAGACAGAGACCAGACCAGGATTTATGAAAAGCAAAGCGGCTATAAGCCTGATCTTTATTACAAAATAAAGACTGTTGGCAACAGGGTTCCCACTCACGTAACAGGCGACGGAGGAGCACCCAGAACAAAAGAAGATCTTACATTTATACCTTTTAATTTCCATACAGAACAATGAAAAACAAGAGACGTCAGATGAAGGATTAAACAGATTACTGGTATGTTGGAAGGGGCTGGTCTCTGTTAATCGTTGTGTTTGTCAACACTTATTTTGTGTCATTGTTTGGCAGGCAGTGTACACAAAGGTTTTGGGCTGGTTCCTGTTTTTCCAGCAATCTTGTTAATGGCCATGTATTTCCTTTATTTACAGGAATACTTCGGCACTACCTGGAGCGGAATAAAGGGAATTTAAGGCAGGATTTGGAAAAGACATGATTTGGGTACACGATTTCCATTCTCATCCTGGGGCAAAGTTCTCAACTCGAGGTAACTCTTCCAGGTTAGTGGAGTTTGTAACCTGAGGCATTTGTAACTCGAGGTATCACTGTATTAGGAACTGGGAGTTTTATTTGCAGTTTTATTATGCCAGTAACAATCATCCCCTCATTGGTGGTTTATTTCTCTTATAACAAGAGAAATATTTGAGGTCAATTTGGGAGAGTCAAAATGGCTTTAGGATTGCTCTCCTGTACTATTTCAGACACGTGGTTTATATACTTGTGTATGTGTGCAAGCCTTTGGGAGGCAGAGATGCAAGAAGGCATGGGGGAGGAGAAAGAGGGACAGAGGCCAGTATTGCTCACGGCACCCTTGACCATTATTCAAGGCACCCCAAGGTGCCACGGCACACCAATTGAAAACCACTGCCCACCCAAAAAGCATCATACATACATCACAGAAAGAGGCAGTCTTGTCTCCTGTCATGATACCTGACAATACTTGCTGGCTGCCCTTTCCAGGCCAGTCTGAGCCTTTCCCTTGAAATGGTAAATACCTCAGTTCCTGAATCTATTGCCACAGATCTACCCCTATTTATGCGAGATGTTTATAGGTTTTGAAGTATATTTTAAGTGAAAATAACTATTGGGAAAGGGTTTTCCTTCAACTGCAGGGTAAATATCTGGGGTCATTAAGACGGTCGAGATGGCTTCGGGATTTCTCTGTGAACTCAAAGAAAGTGTGTCTTTTTTTCCAGGGAATATTTTATAATTTTTGAATGGTGAAGGATTGGTTTTTCTCTAGGGTGCATGTCTACTATGTGTGCACCTTCAGATTTGTGTAACACTCATGCCAACTTTGGTTGCCCAGTGCCTGCAAGCCCCCTACTGTGACATCATAGAATGCTTGCAGTTGTTGTTTTTTTTAAACCCCACCAGCAACTGCTCATCAGGAGCAGAACTGAGCAGCTTCTGTGAGTGAAGTGAAGAGCTGTTTCTCAGAAGGGGAAACCCTGGGAGAGACTAGGGTTCAAATCCCTCCTTACTCAGCTGTGCAGCTCACTGGGTGACCTGGGGCCAGGTTGTGGGGATTAAATGAGAAGGCAAGAACTATGTATGTCATCTTGAGCTCCTCGGAGTAAAAGATGGGATATCAATGCAGACGCCCTCAGAAGGTGGTGGACTCTCCTTTGGAGGTTTTTTATACACAAGAGGTTGGGTGGCCATTTGCAAGGGATTCTTTAATTGAATTCCTGTTTTGCAGGAGATGGGACTAGATGCACCTTGGGGTTCTTTCCAAATCTACAATTCTATGATTTTGTTTAAGGGTCATTTTATTGATTAGATAGGAAACCCCTTCAAGACTACTCGGAGATACCAAGTTGGATATAAGCGCCATAAATGAGAAAAGAGAGAGACACATCGGCCTGTGAATGACCCCAGGCAGCTGGCAGAAGGACTCTGACATACTGTAGAGGCAGAGGGAACCTGGAGGCTTCAGGACGAAGTTGCTGTTAAGCACTGGACACAGTGCTGGCTGGAAAAGGTGAGTGGCCGTCTGCAAGATCTTACAGAGCTCATGAGATCTTGTGAGATTTCAGGAAGATCTCATAAGATCTTGCTAGTCTACTACTGCTATTAAACCAACTAGATTTAGTAGGATTATGTGTAGGGGTTCCATGTTGGGTTGCAGCTAGCACTGTGGGCAGGGCAAGGTCCTGGCACTTACATGACCTCCCACTACTGACATTGCAGGTGCACGCAGGGTTGAGTAAGGTTGGCACAGTGCAAACACACTGGTGCAGCCAAACTCGTGCTCATGCCAGTGTGTTCACACCACACCAACCTCACCTCCTTCCTCCTCTACCTTCTTGTAAGCCACAGTGATGTCAGCGTTGGGAGATAAGCTAAGTGCCTCTCCCCACCAAATGCTACTGGTTGTGGGTAGCCTATGATTTTAAAAGATTTCACCTTCTCCCCAAGTAGTGTTTTCAAGCAGCCATTGTAGCTGTGCTTTTAACAGCAGCTCGACATGCAGACATAGGGTGATATTCAATTAAATAATTGCATGAGTGGACCACAATGGGACTTTCCTCTCCCCCCCCCCCCGTGATTCCCCTAAATCCTTTGTATGGGTTCCCCCAAACCCAGATTCGGGGACAGGGCAGGGTTGGAAGAGAGGAAGGAAAGTCCCATTGCAGAAGTGGAAGTTGCTCTGCTCATGAATTTATTCCGCCAAATACTGCCTATAATCCTGATCTCAAAGGTTGTCCAGAACAGGCCAGGCAGTTTTGTTGACTTTTTCCAGACCAGTTGGCAGCAAGATTCTGCTGCCAAAATAGCTCCTCCTGTGAGGAGAATCAGAACTTACAGTGTTAAAAAGTTCTGTGTATCGTTCTGCCTACTGAGGTGTGGCTTGTTCTCATACAGGAATCTTTCTTTGTGTGTGAGTTACTTTCGTTTTCCGCTGATGAACCAGGAGGATATCTGGGCAGGCCATCGGCCTGGGCAGGCCGGGTCTTCCTGTTATATACCTGCTGGGATTGACAAGGCATATGACCCTCACCTGAATCTCATTTAACTCTTGGGGGGGGGAATTAGCATCAGACGTCATGTGCATGGAAGTTGCCAAATCTATTAAACAACTCGGGTTATTGATAATAGCACCAGTTTTCCTATAACTTGATATTGCTGGATAGTTCTGATGAACTGCAAACGCATTTTTAGTTTGCTTTCTGTTGCCACCCTGGAAGTTTTCTTTATTAGTGCCACTTTGTTTTGTACGATTCCTTGCAAATGAAGGAAAACAACTTTTCTCCTTGTATATGTTGATAATATGTTTTTGGTTACTGAGAACAAACAAGAGTGTACAGAAACAAGATTGGGTGCAGGCCTGGCCAGGACATAGGCGTGACACACCTGTGACAAAGGTGACCTGTGTGCTTGCTTGCTTGATTAACAGCTGTTGGGAATGTCAATGTCCCTGCTCTCCCTTCTTATGGTCTTTATATTGGACCTGGAGACTCCAATAGAGAGCATTCCATGTCAAGAAGGAGGGCAAGTGGGCACCCTATCAAATGACAAGGCAGGAGCTACACAGAGCAAGGCCTTTTCGCTGGTGGTGCCCATTGTACGGCTTGCTCTTTCCAGACCTGCTCTCTTTTGGCCTGTATTTTGGAGCTTTATAATCTAGGAAGACTTTGGACTAACAGGTTGACAAGTCAGGGATACAATTTCTGAGCGTTTTCCATTGTCTGCACAGCAGGGGGTGTTCAATCAACAGTGCAAAGGCTGAGCTGAAGCGTTTCCTGTTGGTTACCTGCTTTCAGCAATAGGGGTCGCTGTTTGGTAGTACCCAGTTGGTTAGTTGTCATATTCTAGAGCTCCCTATTGGTGGCTCTTAGGTAATTCCAAAAATACAGTTCATTAATAAAGCACAGTGTTCATTCAGAAAGTGGTAACATAAATCTCCATTGCTACATATTGGGTGTGTATTTCATCGGTTGAATGTACAGCTTTATGGCCATGCTGTAGTGTAGCGCTTATGCAACTGTGAATAAAAGGTGGCTGGGCTCATCGTCCCGGGGTTTGGGGGGGGGAGGTGACAAAACTGATTTGAGTCTGTACTCTGAATAGTGACACCAGGGACCTAGAAGGTGCAGGGCTTGTCAGTCCAACCCCTGCATAGACTCATCAGGGCTGACCTTAAGGGAACTGGGCCAAATTGGGCCCTGTCGGCCGCTCCTAAGGGGGCCCCCACACCAGGGCAATCTAGATGGATTTTATTTATATCTATGAGATTTTGCAGACTTTGGCCCTACAAAAAAAAACTAAAGTTGGGCCCCACTTCTTCAAATTGGGCCCCCACTGGCTGGCCCTGCGTCTCATAGTTGCTGGGCCTTAGTTTCCCTGCCCTTGCATGAAGTCTTGGGTTTGCAATTTTGAGAGAGGGTAGACTGCGGCACTGGGGAGATGGCAGGCTGGCGAGGCCCCCTAGATTTAGAGGCCCAAGTTGCCCTGCCCTCGCATGAAGTATTGGGTTTGCAATTTTGGGAGAGGGGAGGTTGCCTGCTGGGGAGCGGGCAGGCTGGCCAGGCCCCCTAGATTTAGAGGCCCTAGGATTCAGCCTACTTAGCCTATACATAAATCTGGCACTGGCTATATCCTATACAGGAGCAGGGTCGTCTTAACCCTTGGCACTAGGGGTGCACGGCACCAGAGCGCTGGGCTCTTAGGGACACCAGGCCGAGAGTCTGGGGCTGACCATTGGAGTCTGGGGAAGAGCCGCCGACAGTCAAGCGGAGCATAGCCCTTCAGAGTGCCACCAGCTCTTCTGCAGGCGGCTCTTCCCCAGACTCCAACACTCACCCCTGAACTTGCGCCGAGCCACAGCAGCAGAAGAGCCCAAGGCGCTCCAACAGGCTCGGCTCTGCTCAGCTGTTGGCTCTTGCCCCAGCTGCATGACACCTAACTGTTTTGGCGCCATGCCCAGAGCGCCGTGTAACGTTGTGGTGGGATCTGCCGTGCACTGACAGCACTGAAGGCAGCAACAAAACCCAATGAATAGGAGCACACGGATCCTGTCTGGAGATGTTACCTCCAATGCCGCTTGCATTCCCCATCGTTCTGCACTGGCACCCCATGTTGGACGGCGCTGGGAGCGTGCGCTGACAGCAGAAAAGCCAGCAAAGGAACCCGCAGCTTGGCGCACACATCAGGATGGGTCGCACAGTGCCCACAACGTTACACGGCACTCCGGGTGCTGCACGCGCAGCCAAAACAGTTAACCGCCATGCGGGGGGGGGCAGCAGGCGGACAGCGCGGCGACTGTGCGTGCTGCCTAACATTTTGTCCCCCCCAGCATGGAACCCGCGCCCCCCTTGTACGCCCCTGGGGTGCTGGCACCCCTTTTGGTTGGCGCTGTGAGTCCCTGTGTCCCACAACTGTTCTAAAAGTAAACAACTATTTCCTTTAAAAAGCCAACAACTTTGGGGTCCCCCACCCCTAAAAAAAGGTTGACACCTCTGGGCAACCTAGGGGTGCCGGGTGGATCTTTGCACTCCGGCGCCACATATGCTTAAGACGACCCTGTGAATGAGTTCCATAGAATAATAATAATAATAAATAATAATAATCATAATCACAATAATTTATTATTTATACCCCGCCCATCTGGCTGAGTTTCCCCAGCCACTCTGGGCGGCTCCCAATCAGTGTTAAAAACAGTACAGAGTTACATATTTAAAACTTCCCTGAACAGGGCTGCCTTAAGATGTCTTCTGAATGTCAGGTAATTATTTATCTCTTTGACATCTGATGGGAGGGCATTCCACAGGGTGGGCGCCACTACCGAGAAGGCCCTATGTCTGGTTCCCTGTAGCCTCACTTCTCGCAATGAGGGAACCGCCAGAAGGCCCTTGGCGCTGGGTCTCAGTGTCCGGGCTGAACGATGGGGGTGGAGACGCTCCTTCAGGTATACTGGACCGAGGCCGTTTAGGGCTTTAAAGGTCAGCACCAACACTTTGAATCGTGCTCGGAAACGTACTGGGAGAAGGCAGTTCTCTCCTCCTGTTCTGCTTAGAGTGGCTCCTTCTTTCCTCTTTACAGACTGTAGTTTCAAGGATGAGATTGGGGCAATGACAAGAAGATTGTCACCTCCACTTGGGTTGACTGTGTGCTATAAGACTGGTCTCCTCATACTGCAGGGTCTTCCATTTTACAGCGTGTACATTCAAGAAGGGAAGGGGAGGGAACGTGCCCTGCTGCAGGAATTCCTTTCCTCTTCTTAGATGGCATTTTTGAGGGACGGGCAAGGACAGTGCCATCCGCTTTCATCACCTGATATGAAATGGGAAACTAATTCTAGTTTCACTCCCATCCTCCTCCTCCTGCCTGCTGAATTCTACAAGGGCGACACTGAGACTAAGCTGGCAGGCAGGGCCACTCCACAGGGCTGGTTGGCAGGCAGGCAGGTGGGGACTGGCTGACAGCAGACAAAGGTTGGTGAGGCAATGCCCCATTTGCCACCAACTGACTGGCCACCCGTGCTTCAGAGACTCAACTGACGTGGGGAGGAAGACCTGTGAACCCCAATCCTCCCCCCCCCCCGTTTTATTAAATTTGCTTAGTAACATAACATTATTATATATATACTATAAAACAAAGAATACAGAACAAAATTCATTCATACTACAGTGCCTAACTACATAACATTAATATATGTGGTTTCTGAAAAAAAGGCTTACATAACAAAATCAATTCAAAATACCATCCGGTTTACTCCCCCCCCCCTTCCCCTCCCTTCCCACTCCAGTCCTCCCTGCCCCCGGTCAGGCCTTCCTTCTTCATATCTTTATCCATGTAGACAGTCTGTTCATTCGAGCTTGTATGTTAGGGTTGGCTTCCCCTCTTTCTATCCAGTTCCTGTAAAATGCCCATTTATTTGTAAATCTTTGGCATTTATTTTCCCATCTAGCCTCTGCCACTATCTGTGCGAATATTTCTGATTGTACGTATTCAAAAACATAATCATTCCATTTTTCCATATTCCATTTGGCCTTTTCTTTCCATCCCAAAGCAATAACTGCCATTCCAGCTAGAATCATAATCTTGTACAACTCTTGCTTATTACTCTTTACTTTGTTATTTCCCAGTATTCCCAAAAATAACAAATCCCTATTAACTTCTACGTGTATTTGAAATAATCCAGAAATTACCTTTATAATCTTTTGCCAATATTCCTTAACCAGATTACATTCCCACCACATGTGTGAATATAGTCCTTTTTCCTGACCACAATGCCAGCATTTGGGACTAAACCCTTTCACTGTATACGCCATTTGTGCCGGAGTTCTATACCATGGGTGTGAACCCCAATCCTATATAGGCATTTTGACCCAAAATTAAATTCTAGTGCAGGCATAGGCAACCTCGGCCCGCCAGATGTTTTGGGACTACAACTCCCATGATTCCTAGCTAACAGGACTAGTGGTCATGGATGATGGGAATTGTAGTTCCAAAACATCTGGAGGGCCGACGTTGCCTATGCCTGTTCTAGTGCTTGCAGTGGGGCTTCATCCTAGTGAGCAGTAACCAGCTAGTGCCTTTTCTTTTTTGAAAACTTACGTTATTTGCAACACAGTCCTCGCCTTCAGTTCCAGCAGGGGCAGGGAGCCTTTTTTAAGCTGGGGTCTGGATCTCTACCTTCTGAGAGCCAGGGTGCACCACACAGGAGCAAACTGCTTCTCCCATCTGCACTATAGCTAGCAACACAGAATGAATAAAGAGAGCGTTTTTCACTTTATGCTGGCGTTACGTTTTGAAAGAAATAGCTGGAATAAGTGAGCAAATAAATTTTCCATGCACGCGCACGTTTAAAAACTTTGCAAATGAATTTTCATTAGGGAGAGTTTGCATCCCAAACATATTTAAGGCTAACCGCTCGCCTTTTCCCCAGTTATAGCTGCTAGATAATTCTGCTCCCATTGCATGATCAATGTGGGGAGTTAGCCAACACGGACCTGGAATGGTTCTGTGGGTCCTCTCCATCTTTTGCTACAAACAGACATCTCAGTTGCTCTTCCAGCATCAGCACCACCCTTTACGCACAGAGAGGGGAGAGCCACTGGTACCCTACCAAGCCTCCAGAGGGGGATAACTGCTGCTTCCAGGCGCTGGGAATCAAAGGAGCTTTTGAACAAGGTATCATCTCTGGCCAATTCCCATAATCTCTGTTTACCAGTCCCCAAGTCTGGGAAGGGTTCCATGTCTGGAGTGGGCAGCCAACGTTTTTTTACCTCCTCAACTTCACTCAAGAGGAAATCCAACCTCAAGCAAGACAAAGGCAAGGAAGAGCAAGTTTGGGGGCAAGGGAACAGCTGTGCAACCTGCAGGTAGGTGCTGTAAAGGAGACAAAAACCAGGAGAAAAGTTGGGCTGAATTTTTACTGGAAAGGGGGGGGGGGGAGTGGGAAGTTTCAGGGAGGGGAGAGATCCAGGAGACCTAGGAAGCCGGAAGCTATCAGAAAAGAATGGTTGTGTGTGTTTGTGTATTTAATATGCCCTTTCATATACAGGAAAAACAAGGCAGCAGAAAATTGATCTGAACAGCATAAAATAGGAATCAAACAACTTTGGAACTGGCTAAGGAAACAGACTTGAGATTTGGTCAAATTGATGGACCAGATCCTGAATATAAAAAGCTTTTAAAAATATTATTCAGATGAACCATAAACTAACCAAGGAACCGAAATTTACCACCAGAATGCAAATCTTATTCAGCTGATCCCCTCTGCACAATCCCCCAAACTGTTAAACCCATTGGGAAAATAAAATTTCATCTCTTGAGTGAAAAGCTGGATAATTCAAGCCAAGCAAACTGATTGGGGATAAGAATTATCAAAGATGGACAGAGAAAAGAAATTGATTACAGTTAAGTTTTTCATTTACACGAATTTGTTCTGTGCTATCCACAATGTATACTTATTTTACTGAATTGTAGATTTAAATATAAAAGGTGCAGTAGGAGAAAATGAAAGAGCTAGCAACCTAGAAACTGATTTTTAAAAACATTGAGATTGCTAGGTGTTGGTTTTTTTTTTAAATTGCATGGTTAAATTGGAACGTAAAAACTTGTATTGTCAGAAACAGAAAATTGAACAGCTCAGAAGCAGAGCTAAGAAAGGAATGAAATTATTCACAAATGCAAACCATTTGTTCCCTCAAATGTTCATATTTTTGTCTAAAATGTCTTGCGATCCATTTTGGATTCTCTCCCCCTCCCCCCCCCCCAGTTTGCATCAATAAAACAGATGATATGTAAACTAATTTGTGTGAGATAAATGTTTGATAGACTGAAAGCCTCTTCTTTATCGTTTCAACTGGGAAGGCTTAGTAGGAAACCAAGACACAAATAAATTTTAAACTGATACTTCTTAATGCAGAGGAGGATGTAAAACCATGACATTTCTAGATCATCACCACAGCTCCATCTTGCCCTATGGGTTCATCAAAAAAATCCTAAGCTCTGCAGCAAATTCATGAAGCAATCTTCCAGAATAAATTTTTCTCCTGTTAACTCGCCATCAAATGCTCTGTTGTCCAGTTGCATCATTTTCACTATAGTTGCTCTGGGGAAAAAAGTGGGGTTCTATCTTCCCTCTTTTTATTTATTTGCACAGAGGTGCTCTTATGTGTGTGTTTTATTACAAATATAGCAGAGGGGGGAAAGGGAGAAGGAAGAGGAAAAAACAAACAACACCAATTCCTACTGACATTAAGAATAATTCATCATCCAAAAAGATAAGACTAACCCATCAAAAAGGCTGTTGATTTGTTGTCTTCTTGCTTTAAACTGTTTTTAATTACTTTATGTCCCGTTTATCCAGCTGGGAAAACCTGACGTGATGTGAAAACATGGAGAAATGAACTTATGAATGGAAAAAGGGAGAAAAACTGAGATTGATATTGACAGCTGTGATTCCTGCATTCCAGGGGGTTGGACTAGTCACTAGATTATCCTTCGGTCCCTTTCTCGACAATTCTATGAGTCTGCATACCTTTCCACTTGTGAAGGGGACGAAATTAACCAGTTTCTCCTTTCCTTTCCTCAGCTTCTGTCCCTGTAGCACCAGCAAGACAGTGAGGCGAATCCTGGTCGCCTGCCTGGTCTCCGTGGCCACCCTGATGGGGAGCATCTCTCTGGATTTAAGCAAAACTCTGGAATCATGGAGGAACGCCAAGGCAGCCCTCGCCAGCTTCCCCTCCTGCCAGACGGTCTGGGTCCTCCATCTCGCCATCCTCTTCCGAGATGAGATTCGTAGGCAGGAAGATGGCGAGGGCCAAGCACTGAACACGTTCTTCCTGGATCGCGCGTTGGGGAAGTTTGCCGTTTCCTGCGAGGGATCCGGAGGGAAGGACCATGGGATGCAGTTGCCATGCAAGGTAGACTTTGGGTGCCAAACTTTCGCCAGTGAGATCAGGGAGAAGCTGAACGGCACCCAAGCAGCGGCGATGGTTCTTGCGTGGTCCAGGATTGTATCCGAAATCTTGGCGGTGCTTGGGAGTCCTGAGGAAGACCTTGAAGCGATAAAGTCGAACCCAGATTGGGTTGATGTGGCGTCCCTCAGAGCCATCCTCAGAACCAAAGGAGGCTTCCTGAAGTCCCAAGAGATGCCTCCATCATCTTCTGTGGACGCCCAAGGCCTGTGGTACCAAATGTCTGCCGTTCTGACCTATGCCGCCATCGCATCCGAAAGCGTTCAAGGCTGTTGGGCGGAGAACCCAAACCTCTCCATCTCTTCCACCCAATATGGGGGCATCCCGGTTTTCTCCCCACCACCCTCGCCATTGCCACCAGATGAGCATTTGGTGAAGGACTTGGATTCCTTCCAGGCCTGCTTGTGGGAGAAGAGCCGGCAGAGGCTCAGCAAAAAATCCAGAGATATCCTCTCCCTGGTGAGCCTCAAGGTGTGCCTGCTGGCGGTCGCCAGCCTCATCTACCCCATCGTCCTGGTGTCGTTCAAGGAGATGACAGATTGGATCTGGAATTATGCCAGGAGCCTCAAGGAACGGACGGAGGATTTGAAGCGTGAGCGGAGCTTGGCCGAGGACCTCCTGCACCAGATGTTGCCCAAATCCGTCGCCAAGCAGCTGAGGAAACGCAAGCATGTGGAGGCAGAAAATTACGACCAGGTAAGAACGCCGTCACAGGTGACTTGCACACTGCTAGCCTGGTATCTTTGAATCAGGGACATCTCTCAAGGGCAGTCAGCGCAGAGACTAAATAAAGAAGAAAATTTGTATCCCACCTTCCCTCCCAAAGGATCCCAGTGCATCAACCACCTCCATCAAAAACATCCTACAAAACAGTGAGAAACCAACCACATTTTCTCTGCCAGTGAGTTCAGGGTTGCCAGAAACAGCATCTTTCAGCCTTCAAATGTTTGCCACCGTGTTACATTTTAAAAATTATTATTAATCTTTAAATCCCACTTTTTTCTCCAAGGAACTCAAGGCATTGTACCCAGTGATCTCGCTCCTCAGTCAATCCTCAAAACAACCCTGTGAGGTTGGTTAGGCCAAGAGGCAATGACTGGCCCTGAGGCCATCCAGTGAGCTCCAAGTGGGGGGATTCGAACGCTGGTCTCTCTGAGGTCCTAGCGATGTAGCCCAAGAGGATGGCAAGTGTGGCAGGAAGGTTTGAGGACAATCAAAGAAACATTTCAGTGTAGTGTAGTATCAAAATATTTTTTAATGGATAGATACCTTTTCAAAATGAGAGCAAGGACATCAAGTGATACAGAGGACAATCCTAGTTGTGTTTTCCGATGTATTTCTGAGCGTGAGCAGATTTTTATTCTGAAAGCGTGGCCCAGAGGAGAGTGATGGTATATGTCGACAGGGTAGGAAATTTTGCAAATAAATCGAATAAATAAAAACAGATAATACGCCAAGAGGCTTGAGGCTTCCCAAGAGACCTCTTTCTCCAAATACCAAATGAACAGTTTTTCGTTCAGATAATAATAATAATATAATAATAATAATTTATTATTTATTCCCCGCCCATCTGGCTGGATTTCCCCTGCCACTCTGAGCAGCTTCCAACAAAATATTAAAATACAATAGTCTGTTAAACATTAAAAGCTTCCCTAAACAGGGCTGCCTTCAGATGTCTTCTAAACGTCTGGGAGTTGTTGTTTTTTTTGTTTTTTTTAATAAATTTTTTTTATTGGTTTTACAAAATTTTTTAAGACAATACAAACATATAAAAAGACATACAAACACGTATAATTTCATAACCTTTTTTTCATAAACCGTGTTTCTCAGACTTCCCCATACCTCCCCTTTCTGCATCCCAATGTCCAAAAGTTTTTAGCAACTCTAAATATATCTATCAATCCTCTGTCCTCTCAATCTTTCCTTCAATCTAATCTTGTATCGCTGTAACCCTTTCTTACTCAAACCTCGACATTCTAACATTCATCAAGTTTATAATAGTCCTTAAGGTAGATTTTAAATTTCTTCCATTCTTCTTCCGCCGTCTTCTTTCCCTGATCGCGGATTCTGCCAGTCATCTCAGCTAATGTCATATAGTCCATCACTTTCATCTGCCATTCTTCCAGGGTGGGTAAATCTTGTGTCTTCCAATACTTTGTGATGAGTATTCTTACCTGGCAGGGGAGACACCTTGATCATGAAAAAGTCTGGGAGTTGTTTATCTCTTTGACATCTGGTGGGAGGGCGTTCCACAGGGCGGGTGCCACTACCAAGAAGGCCCTCTGCCTAGTTCCCTGTAACTTGGCTTCTCGCAGCAAGGGAACCACCAGAAGGCCCTCAGCACTGGACCTCAGTGTCCGGGCAGAACGATGGAGGTGGAGACGCTTGTTCAGGTCTACTGGACCGAGGCCGTTTAGGGCTTTAAAGGTCAGCACCAACACTTTGAATTGTGCTCGGAAACGTACTGGGAGCCAATGTAGGTCTTTCAAGACCGGTGTTATATGGTCTCGGCGGCCGCTCCCAGTCACCAGTCTGGCTGCTGCATTCTGGATTAGTTGTAGTTTCCGGGTCACCTTCAAAGGTAGTCCCACATAGAGCGCATTGCAGTAGTCTGAGCGAGAGATAACTATAGTATGCACCACTCTGGCGAGACAGTCCAAAACTCTCAATAACAAAAGATTTTATCGGCTGTTGTCGTTATGCCTTAGTGATAAGAATCGAAAGGAGAGGAAGTGGGGTCCAGTGGCGTTGCAGGGTGTTGGACTAGTTGAATTCTGCAATTCTATGAAAAGTTACTGCTCCTCATAGTTCCCTCGCGCCTCTTGGGTGGTCACATGTCGGCAACCATTTTGAAACGCATTCTGCGCCCCTAAGGTTTGCCAGGAAATGGTACCTCACAGGGAAATAAATGACCTCATTTTCACCGTCTCCTCTCTCGTCTCTGGGTGCTCGGCAATCGTCATGCAGGGGGACTCTCTTGACCCCACCCCAAAAAAGAATTACATTTGCATTTCAACAAGAGGTGTAATTTCCTAAACAATCCCCTAATTGAGCAATTACGAACAGCCGGATCAGAACCCTCGGCATCAAAGACGAAGCCTTGGAGGAGAGAATTGCAGAAGGACATCTGGAGATAATTGCGGCAGCTATAGGGAATTCAGAGAGGGGAAACGAAGAATTAAGTGAGGATCCGGGCAGCCTTTAGGACAGAATATCAAAGAGGGCTTTTTATAATCACAGGAAAGACTTTCCTCAAATCCTGCTGTGGGGCTGTTTTCCCAAACCTGCAGTAGTGTAGTGGTTAGAGTGCTGGACTGGGACCTAGGAGACCTGGGTTCGAATCTCCACTAGGCTGTGAAGCTCACTGGGCCCGTCATTGCCTTTCAGCCTGACCCACCTCACAGGGTTGTTGTGGGGGTTAAATGAGTGAGCCACCTGGAGCTCCCGTGGAGAAAAAGGTGGGACAAAAATGTAACAACCACATAAGCACACGGCTATCTATCGCATAGATGTGATAGCTGCTTAAACACTTGTCCCATGATGGTTTGGCCCAGAAGAAAAGCAGCCTGCTAACAGCCGCCACAATGTCTGGGAGCAGCCATTTTTATTTCCCACAATGCTCATGCTGGTGGCCATGCTTCGATGGATTGTGGGGAAATTTAAAGAGCAGTCCCGCTAGCGAAGGTCTGAGAGCAGCCATTTTGATTTCCCAAGATGCTAAAATGGGAAATTAAAACAGCAGCTCCAGGGGGGAGCTTCCAACATTTCTCCGATGAAAATAGGAATGTCCTATTCTATTATTACTTACTTACTTACTTACTTACTTACTTACTTACTTACTTACTTACTTAGTTACTTATACCAGGCATAGGCAAACTTGGCCCTCCAGATGTTTTGAGACTACAATTTCCATCATCGCTGACCACGGGTCATGTTAGCTAGAGATCATGGGATTTGTAGTCCTAAAACATCTGGAGAGCTGAGTTTGCCTATGCCTGACTTATACAGTACCCCGCTCATCTGACTGGGTTACCCCAGCCACTCTTGCATGACTTCCAACATATATAAAAATGCAATAAAACATTAAACATTTAAACAACTGCCTTCAGGTGGCTAAGGGGTCAGATAACTCCATACCCTCCAACATTTATCCAATGAAAATAAGGACGTCCGACCATACCCTTCAACTTTTCTCCAATGAAAACAGAGATGTCCTAAGGAAAAGTGGGACATTCTGGGATCAAATCAGAACCTGGAAGGCTTCTGTAAATCGGGAACTGTCCCTGGAAAATAAGGGACGCTTGTGTGAGAATGTTCAGGGTTGCAGGAGAGGATATATTGTTTATTAATATCCTTCCTAACTTGCGCTAGTGAGTTTCTTTATGTAGCAGAGTTACATTCCTCTTTGTGACATGCACAGCAGATAGCTGGTTGCAGGCTTGTGTAAGCCTCTCACTATTATACAATTCAGTCTGTCTTCAGATTGAATTGTATATTCCTGGTAAGTTCCCTTTAATCCCTCTTAAAAGAATAAAGACACAACAATCTTATTCAAAGTCAATAAAAGAAGTTTACTCACATCAGTTCACAGTTGGATTCCTGATGGCAGACTTAGCTACAAATATGTGCATGTGGATCTACCCCATATGGGGGAATAATCCCAGTGCTTCTGCTAGCTGAGAGCTAACAGAGCAGTCCTATCTAAAAGCTGGTCAAATGACGAAGGAAGTCAAAAAGAGGGAAGGTTGCTGCGTGACTCTTCCTTTTGTTACCTGGACAGGTAAGGTCACGCCCACCTCTAGTCACATGCAAGGAAGGATGCTCCAGCTCAGGAGGAACAGGAAGTTTCAACTGGCTGGACCAACATCCCCTTGCATGTCCACTCTAGGAAAACAATGAATGTTGTATTTGACTGCTCCCAGTGGATTGCATCCCACAACTTGGTGGGTCTGCACTTTTACCACTGCCTCCCCTCTACTTCTAAGTTGGCCTGGGGCACCCCTACAGTAGGAAAGTGCTCACCTTATGGAGCCCCCCCCCCAACCTGGAGCCAACTTCACCTGTAACCCAGGAACCAGCTCCCTTTGTTGGACAGGTATGATAATACAGCCCGATCCATCTTCCCACAACAGGTAACCATCTTCTTCTCAGATGTCGTGGGCTTCACCAGCATCGCCGCCTCCTGCACCCCCTTACAGGTGGTTGAGATGCTCAACAACCTCTACGTCTGCTTCGATACCCGGATCGAATCCTACGACGTGTACAAGGTCAGTGGCTTCCGGCTTTGTTAAAGCAGCGGGGTGGTCAGGGAAGACGTCTCAGGCAGGAAAAGAAGAGGGCAACCCAAAAACGACGGAGTGGCCAGAGCGCTTTCCCTCCATGGGCCTACCTGGCAGGGCCATTGTGAATAATAATAACCAACATAAGGTTTTCTGGAGATCAACTTGATGGATCATGCTGAAATGGCTAAAATGACCGGAAGAATCAGAAATCAAGAAGATCAAAATTTTAATAAGGAATGGTGGAAATTTATAATTTATCTTAAAAACCATTGTAAACAGCAAAAACATTTAGTAGGATTGGAATAACGCTTGCAGTTTAATGGTGAATTTTGGACATATTCCAAAAGGTTTGGATTATAGGAAAAGATGCAGGAGGAAATGATTAACAATAGTGTCAAGTTGTGGGTGAACATGTCAGACGACACAGCGATTCTTTAAACAGCTCTTCTTTATTCAGATGCCAGAACAGAACTAGGCTGAGGAGCTCAGTCAGCCTGCTTATATAGAGCTCCAGAACAATGCAACTATTGCCATTTTCTAAAACTATCCAATCACTGAACGTCACTTTTCGATTCTGCATTTGCATAACTATCTACAGTATCCCCCTGCTGGCCCAGGGTGAGAACATCAGTACATAACAAATAGGACCCACAAAGGAGAAGAGGGAAGTCCAGTAGGTTCTTTGGAATCTTGTATTTATGTTGTATATGTGATTGACAACCATATGTATGTATGTGTGTGTATATATATATAAAGATTTGCTGGAGATGCACCTCTTTTGACACTTGGGATGCCTATTTTTGAGATTGCAAGTCATTTCAAACTGCTCTTAATATTGTGTCTTAATTACCCTTAGGGTAAAAGTCAGGTAGAAATAAATTTATAGTAATAATAATAATTTGCAGGGTGACCAAGCCACTGAAATTATGTTTTATATTTTGGCTCAGATCTTGACTAAATGACCCTCAAGGTCTCTTCTGATTCCACAATTTTTGGATCCCTCTTCCCCACCAGGTGGAGACCATTGGGGACGCCTACATGGTCGTGAGCGGCTTGCCAGAGAGGAACGGCACAAAGCATGCCGATGAGATCGCCAAGATGGCTCTGGACTTGGTGGCCGCCGTCCGGCAAGTCGTGATACCCCACATGCCCAGCGGCAAGCTGCAGCTACGGGCTGGGATTCACACAGGTGAGACAGGTTGGCAGAGATGGAGAAGAGGCAATCATTTTGAAAGGCATTTAACTGATTTAAAACCCCCCGATAGTTTCATTTTTATTCTTTTTCTAAACTGATTTGTGAGTGTCGGGTTGTTGTTGTCGTTCTACAATCAAGCAGTGCACATTATTTAACTAAATCAGTGACTGCAATGATAAAGGGGGTGGAGCGACTCCCCCTATGGGGAAAGTTTGCATTGTTTGGGACTTTTCCGTTGAGAGAAAAAGCAAGTAAGAGGTGATGTGTAGAAGTTTAGCACGGCAGGGAACAATTTTTTCCTCCCTCTGGAATCCGAAGACATCCAATGAAGCTGAATGCTGGGAGATTCGGGACAGAAATCTTCTGAATTTCAGCCCATGCAGCACAAAGTTAAACTACGGAACTCCCTGCCACAGGAGGCAGGGATGGCCACCAACGTGGGTGGCTTTAAGAGAGGATTAGACAAATTCATGGAGGAGGAGAGTGCTATTGATGGCTAATTGCCACGATGGCTATGCTCTGTCTCCACAGAAGAGGAGGAGAAGGAGGAGGAGAAGGAGAAGGAGGAGGAGGAGGAGGAGGAGGAGGAGAAGAAGAAGAAGAAGAAGAAGAAGAAGAAGAAGAAGAAGAGGAGGAGGAGGAGGAGGAGGAGGAGGAGGAGAAGAAGAAGAAGAGGAGGAGGAGGAGGAGGAGGAGGAGGAGGAGGAGGAGAAGAAGAAGAAGAAGAGGAGGAGGAGGAGGAGGAGAAGAAGAAGAAGAGGAGGAGGAGGAGGAGGAGGAGGAGGAGGAGAAGAAGAAGAGGAGGAGGAGGAGGAGGAGGAGGAGGAGGAGGAGGGGAGGAGGAGGAGGAGGAGGAGGAGAAGAAGAGGAGGAGGAGGAGGAGGAGGAGGAGGAGGAGGAGGAGGAGGAGGAGAAGAAGAAGAAGAAGGAGAAGAAGAAGAAGAGAAGGAGGAGTTCTTTGGATTTGATATCCCTCTTTATCACTACCCAGAGGAGTCTCAAAGCGGCTAACAATCTCCTTTCCCTTCCTGCCCCACAACACTCTGTGAGGTGAGTGGGGCTGAGAGACTTCAGAGAAGTGTGACTGGCCCAAGGTCACCCAGCAGCTGCATGTGGAGGAGCAGGGAATTGAACCCGGTTCCCCAGATTACGAGACTACCGCTCTTAACCACTACACCACGCTGGCAAGGAGACAGCTCTTGTGCTCTGATTTCCCATATACAGTGGTACCTTGGTCCTCAAACGCCTTGGTACTCAAAGAACGTGGAACCCAAACACTGCAAACCCAGAAGTACCGGTAAGTGTTTCGGTTTGCGAACTTTTTCGGAAGCCGAATGTACTCCGTTTTGAGTGTTACGCTTCCAATTTGAGGGCCACACTTCCATTTTGAGGGTTACGCTGAGGTCTGTTTGCTTTTGCTTTTGCTATTTCTTTTTCATTTTGTCTTTGTGACTGTGTGGAACCCAGTTCAGCTACGGATGGATTGATCGGTTGTGTGACTGCAGTACATTGTTTCTGGCTTTCATTTTATGGATCCATGGTCTCGTTCGATAGTAAAATGCATGGCAAATAGGGGTTGTTTTTAAAAGTCTGGGACAGAGGAATCCATTTTGCGTTGCTTTCTATGGGGAAGCGCGCCTTGGTTTTGGAACGGACTTCCGGAACAGATTAAGTTTGAGAACCAAAGAACCACTGTCGTTGGCTGCTGTAAGAAAAGGATGCTGGAGTGGATCTGGCCTGATCCAGCGGCTTCTTCTTCTGTTATTGAACAAAAAAATCATCTCTGTCTGCCCTGACCTTTACCCTTCTCTCCCTCTCCCCGTTTCTCTCCCCTAGGTCCGTGTGTGGCTGGCGTCGTCGGACACAAAATGCCTCGGTATTGCCTCTTTGGTGACACAGTGAACACAGCCTCTCGTATGGAGTCCACCAGTTTGCGTGAGTGGCTGTGCCCCACGCCACATCCCTCTGCCCCACAAGATCCCAGAGAGCTTGCCATCACAGCCAGTTTGCAAGATTCTGTTTGGGTGTTTTTTGTGGGGTTTTTTGTTTTGTTTTTTAGATTAAAACTTTACAGTCACATATCAAACATACAACATAGAAACAAGATGGCAAAGAACCTCCTAGACTTCCCTTATCCCCTTTGTGGGCCATTTCCTCCTGAATCTTTTATAATGATCCAAGTCTTTTACCTCTCCATTGTATCCAAATTCACCATTAAACTACAAGTGATATTCCAATCCTACTAACGATTTTAACAGTTTACAATGGTTTTTAAGATAAATTATCGATTTCCCCCGTTCCTTTTTGAAATTTTAGCCTTCCTGATTTCTGATTCTTCCGGTCATTTTTGCCGTTTTGGAATAATCCATCTATTTAATCTGCCATTCTTCCCTGGTCGAGACTTTATCTTCTTTCCAACTGTGATACCAAATTGTTTTACAAGCCAAGTACAGTGGTACCTCGGGTTAAGAACTTAATTTGTTCTGGAGGTCTGTTCTTAACCTGAAACTGTTCTTAACCTTAAGCACCACTTTAGCTAATGGGGCTGCTGTGCCACCGCTGCACGATTTCTGTTCTCATCCTGAAGCAAAGTTCTTAACACGAGGTACTATTTCTGGGTTAGTGGAGTCTGTAACCTGAAGCGTCTGTAACCCGAGGTACCACTGTACTTGGCTTGTAGACCTTGCTACTCCTCCTACTCAGAGTAGACCCATTTATGTTAACATGCATGACTAACCAAGCCTTATTAATTTCACTGGGCCCATAGAGTAGAACGCTCAGACATTTAAAGCACACGACTTCTCTCTAAGGAATTCTAGGAACTGTAGTTTGTTAAGGATGCTGGGAGGTTATAAATTTCCCCCATTCCTTATTAAAAATTTGGTCTTCCTGATTTCTGATTCATCCAGTCATTTTAGCCATTTCGGAATAATCCATCAACTTGATCTGCCATTCTTCTCTGGTCAGGACTTTATCTTCTTTCCATCTCTGGGCCAATAACATCGCCGCAGCCGTGGCCACATACATAAATAGTCCAGCATATACCAAAACGTAATTAAACATTAAAAACTTCCCTATGCAGGGCTGCCTTCAGAGGTTGTATAGTTATTTCTTGACATCATATATATATGTGTGTGTGTGTGTGTATAATTTTTTATTAAATTTTCTTTTTTGCAATTTTGAATTTCATGTTAAATGGCTGTTTTAAGGGTTGTTTTTAAAAGTCTGGAACAGATGAATCCATTTTGCATTACTTTCTATGGGAAAGCGCACCTTGGTTTTGGAACGCTTTGGTTTTGGAACGGACTTCGGGAACGGATTAAGTTTGAGAACCAAGGTACCACTGTAGTAAATCAACAAACAAACAAACAAGGAGGATTGTGGGTTGTGGGGGTTTGACCTACAGTTTCCTCTTTTGACCAGCGGTAGCGCAAGAACAGCTCCGCGTTTAACTATGTGTCTTCTGATAACTCATTTCCCAGCTCAGAAGATTCACATCAGTTCAGCCACATACCTTGCGCTGCTGAAGGACGATGCCTATGACATTGAGCTGAGAGGGGAGATTGAAGTGAAGGTGACTGCTGTTATTATCTCCACTCATTTAGCACATCCTGGGGCATTTGCAGGAGAAAGGAGAAAGGAAGGCGAGTTCTCTGCCCCAAGGAGCTTACAGTGGGGTTGTGGCCAGCTATGTTTTAATCAGAGCAGATCCCTTGAGATTAATGGGTCTGCTCTGATTCAGGACTAACTATAAGCTGTACTAATTTGAAATTAGTGGACCTAAGTTAGTCTTGAGGACTAGTAAGTTTATTTTGTATTTTTAAAAAATGAAGTGAGATTTCTAGGGTGCCCCAGTTGGAGCCAGATATCACACTCTGGGTTGTTTCTGACTAAGTTCAACACAGAGCAAACCCGTTGAAATTAATGGAGTCACTCACATCCATTAACTTCAGTGGGTCTACTCAGAGTACGACCAGCACTGGCTACAATCCATTCTGGAGTTCTATATAAAGAAAAAGAGGATGAAAATAACTTTCTGTTATTATTTTTTAAAAAATTGATTACATTTACCAAATACACCAAATACCTAATAACTGACTATACATTTTGGAAAGTTGTTTTTCCATTCGCTGTGCGTTTGCACGCCTCTTGAGATATCCTGGCCAAATGTTGCACGAAACCAAGGAGCAGGTTTTCATCTATGTTTGGAAACAATTGGGTGCCATTTTGCATCAAGATGGCAGACGAACGCTTTTAAAACTGCACAGGTTTTGACCAAATTTAGGTTTTGGTTCCTCATATCAAGGGAGCTGGTTTTTGCCTGTGTCTGGATGCAACCATGTGCTATTTTGAATCAAGATGGCGGACCGAACCGTTTGAAGCTGCGCTGATTCTGAACCCCCGATTTCACGGCTGTGCCGATTTCTTTGGCTTCTGAGAATTCCCAAATACCCCCACCCAGACACACACATGATAGATAATTTATTACAGTCAAAGACCAGCTCATATGCGCGCACGCACACACATGGTTACATCACCTTGGCTAGGCCCAGGGTTTAAAAATCTCCTCTTTTCTCTCCCATCCTGGGCAGGGAAAAGGGAAAATGAAGACTTACTGGCTGCTTGGGAATAAGAATTACAGCATCCAGAACGATAGCCTCGTGTGCCACTGGAATCCAGCGTTATCGCAGAAGAAGAAGATGGAACTCAGCCTCGCCTCCATCCAGAAAGTATGGCGTTGATTGCTCTGAAATAGTGGGCTGACATCATTTCAGCCATTGATTTAGACCTGGCTTAATCCCCATAATAATGGCTGTGGCAACAGTAGACATGCTTGCCAGCTCGCCACAGTGGACCGGCAGAAGCTCTCCAGGATTTTGAGGGAGCCTCTGCCAGGTCTACCTGGAGATGTCGGGAATCGAACCCAGAACCACCTGCATGCAAAGCAATTGCTCCTCCACTGAGCTACAGCATTTGGGATTTTGTTCTAAGAGAAAAGGCATGCAAGAGGCGACATGATAGAAGTTTGCAAAATTAAGCATGGGGTGGGGAAAGTAGGTAGAGGAAGGTTTTCCCCCACCTTCTCTCTCATAACGCTAGAACTCACAGAGATCCAATGAAGTTGAGTGCAGGAAGATTCAAGGCCGAGAAAAGAAAGCCCTTCAGAGTTAGCCTGCGGAACTCACTGCCACAGGCAGCCACCAACTCGGATGGCTTTAAAAGAGGACTGGGCAAATTTATGTAGGAGGCAGCAAGCAATGATGTCTGTGTTCTGCCAGTCGCAGGCAGAAACGCTTCTGAATCTCAGTTGCTGGAAGCCACAGGGGGGGGGGAGGGTACTCTAGTGCTCAAATCCTGCTTGTAGGATTCCCCCATCAGGGCAAGAAGAAGATGTTGGTCTAGATGGGCCATTGCCCTGATCCATTTATAGAAGAAGAAGAAGAAGAGTTTGGATTTGATATCCCGCCTTTCACTCCCCTTCACGAGTCTCAAAGCGGCTAACATTCTCCTTTCCCTTCCTCCCCCACAACAAACACTCTGTGAGGTGAGTGGGGCTGAGAGACTTCAAAGAAGCGTGACTGGCCCAAGGTCACCCAGCAGCTGCATGTGGAGGAGCGGAGACGTGAACCCGGTTCCCCAGATTACGAGACTATCGCTCTTAACCACTACACCACACTGGCTCTCACCACACTGGCTCTCTTATAGGGCATTGTAAAAATGAAGGAGGTGGGGAAGGAACTGAATTCCTCTAGTACAGATTTCCCAATGTCACTGCTTACCTGCAGAGAGGGAGATAAGCTAAGCTATTTGTAAATAATAATAATAATAATAATAATAATAATAATAATAATAATAATAATAATAATAATTTATTATTTATACCCCACCCATCTGTCTGGGTTTCCCCAGCCACACTGGGTGGCTTCCAGCAAAATATTAAAATAGGTACAATAATTCATCAAATATTCAAAGCTTCCCTAAACAGGGCTGCCTTCAGATGTCTTCGCAAAGTCAGATACAGTGGTACCTCGGGTTAAGAACTTAATTCGTTCCGGAGGTCCGTTCTTAACCTGAAACTGTTCTTAACCTAAGGTACCACTTTAGCTAATGGGGCCTCCTGCTGCCGCTGTGCAATTTCTGTTCTCATCCTGAAGCAAAGTTCTTAACCCGAGGTACTATTTCTGGGTTAGCGGAGTCTGTAACCTGAAGCGTCTGTAACCCGAGGTACCACTGTAGTTGTTTATTTCCTTGACATCTGATGGGAGGGTGTTCCACAGGTCAGGTGCCACCACCGAGAAGGCCCTCTGCCTGTTTCCCTGTAACCTCGCTTCTTGCAGGGAGGGAACCACCAGAAAGCCCTCAGAGCTGGACCTCAGTGTCCGGACTGACGGATGGGGATGGAGACGCTCCTTCAGGGATACTGGACCGAGGCCATTTAGGGTTTTAAAAGTCAGCATCAACATTTTGAATTGTGCTCGGAAACGTACTGGGAGCCAATGTAGGTCTTTCAGGACTGGTGTTATGTGGTCTCGGCGGCCACTCCCAGTCACCAGTCTAGCTGTGTTGCTCTACCTTCCGCTTCTGAGCTGTTTTCCTCTCTCAACAGTCAAGCACAGGTACAGCCGAGATCCTGGCGGACGAGAGAAGCACGACAGCGCCCCATGATCAGAGGGGCTCCCTTGGACACCACGGGACGAAGCAGCTTGATGTGACCATCGGCGACAGAAGCCAAGGGCGCACCTGTTCTGCTTTCCAAGAGAGCCCGGGGGCAGGTCACCTCCACCTTTCTGGACCCCCAAATTCAAGAGAGGAGGAGAGAGGCCCAGATTTGCTGAACCACCCGCGTCACCGCCCAGACTGCGAGAGGATGCCGCTGCAAAAGACAGAGCTGCTGCCAGGGTTTGTGGATGCTGTGTGAAGGGGTGGGTGCCCTGGGAAAATCAGCTTTCCCATTGCACCCAATATGGAGGTTTTTAAAAAATATTTTAAAATTTATTTTTGGGGTTTGGGGAGTGGAAGGGTGCACTGGGAAAATAGACTATCCCATGGTGCCCGAGAAGGCCCTCTCCCCGGGATTTTGTGAAAGGGAGGGTGCACTGGGAAAACAGATTTTCCTATGGCACCCAAAATCTCGAGACGCTTTTCTCAAACTGCTATGCTTTAGTGTCCAGCATTCATTTTCGCTTCCGGTTAGCACTAGGCAGATTCCTAACTCACTGTCAATGTGGATATTTATGTATGGTATATGTAGTGGGTATGAGTTACTCGTGCGTAAACTGGTGCCTTTCTTGGTTAATTTGCCTTGTTAAACCTTTCTGACTGCACAGCCCCTTCTCATAGTGGCTGCCTCAGTCACTGGCAGAATCCGTCAGTGGGCGTTTCTTGAACCTCTTCCAACATAAAAGTTGTTTGACACCCAGTCTCCTCCTCCTCTCACTGCGTGGGAGTCTTCTGCGCAGGGAAGGCGTGGGTAGCGGAGGACCTGGGCTCTCCTCACTGATGTCCAGTGAAGAGTCCTGGAGCCCTCTCTCCACTTCCCCCGTCTGCCTCCCTTTATCCCTGGTGTTGCGCTGATTGGCTTCCCCCTCTACTGAGCTGTCTCTCCCCCTGCTGCTGGGTCCTTCGCCAGCATCACCTGGGAGCCTCCCCTTCGCCTCTCGCTCCGATGTCAGTTCCCTGACAGTATATAAGAACGTTAGAAGATCAGGTCCATTTAGTCCAGTGCCATGTAATGCAGGAATCTTTCACCCAACATGGGACTCGAACCCAGGACCCCAAGATAAAGTCTCGTGCTCTACTGACCAAGCTACCTCAGGCTGTGGTTAGACCCAAACAGTTAGGATCAAACGGTGCCATGCGTCTAATTAACCTGTGTCCCGAGTCAGCTGTCTCTGTCTAAAAAACAATAAATTTGTCAGTCTACGGGGTACCACAAGACTCTATGTTGTCTTTTTTTCCTGCAAGAGACTTAAAGCAGTTACAGTGAACAAAGGCTGAGCTTACATACAATGACCACTAGGTGGCAGCCAAGGCCTATCCACAAGGGATATTTTAGATATATTATGATATTAAAGTGTGCTCCTTTACACTGACCTTTGACACCTGATACCCCATCCTAGCCTTCTGATTCCAAATTGTGATAGATAGATAGATGATAGAGAGAGAGAAAGAGAGAGAGAGAGAGAGAGAGAGAGAGAGAGAGAGAGAGATGGTTTTTCAAATTACAGTTTTACACATATCCAACATATAACATAAAAACAAGATTCTAAGGAATCTTCTGGATTTTCCTCCTCCCCTTTGTGCGTCCTATTGTTAGTCATTTACTCCTGCATCTTTTATAATAATTCACATCTTTGACATCTCTATTATATCCAAAATTCACCATTAAACTACAAGTGTTATTCTAATCCTACTAACAATTTTAACTGTTTACAATGGTTTTTAAGATAAATTTCCTTATTGAAATTTTAGTCTTCCTGATTTCTGATTCTTCCGGTCATTTTTGCCGTTTCGCCATAATCCATCAACTTAATCTGCCATTCTTCTCTGGTCGAGACTTTTATCTTCTTTCCATCTCTGATTCAAAATTGTCTCCTTGGGTTGCAGCCCTTGCTACTCCTCCTACTCAGAGTAGACCCGTTGATGTTAACAGGCATGACTAACCAAGGCTTGTTCATTTCAGGGGGTCCATAGAGTAGAACGTAGGAGCTCAACACTGACTACACACCATGCATTTAAAGCACAGAACTTCTCCCAAAGGAATTATGGGAATTGTAGTTTGTTAAGCATGCTGGGAGGGGATAAACTACCTTTCCTAGGATGTGGGGTGGCGGCGGGGAAGTCATGGATTTTAAATGTATGGTATGAAGGCAGCCTCACTGGCTTTCATATACTGTAAGGTAAAGGTAAAGGGACCCCTGACCATTAAGTCCAGTCGTGACCGACTCTGAGGTTGCAGCGCTCATCTCGCTTTATTGGCCGAGGGAGCCGGTGTACAGCTTCTGGGTCATGTGACCAGCATGACCAAGCCGCTTCTGGCAAACCAGAGCAGCGCACGGAAACGCCGTTTACCTTCCCGCCGGAGCGGTACCTATTTACCTACTTGCATTTTGACATGCTTTGAACTGCTAGGTTGGCAGGAGCAGAAGTAAAGGTAAAGGTAAAGGGACCCCTGACCATTAGGTCCAGTCGTGACCGACTCTGGGGTTGCGGCGCTCATCTCGCTTTACTGGCTGAGGGAGGCGGCGTACAGCTTCCAGGTCATGTGGCTAGCATGACTGAGCCGCTTCTGGCAAACCAGAGCAGCGCACGGAAACGCTGTTTACCCTCCCGCCGGAGTGGTACCTATTTATCTACTTGCACTTTGACGTGCTTTCGAACTGCTAGGTTGGCAGGAGCAGGGACCGAGCAACGGGAGCTCACCCCGTCGTGGGGATTCGAACCGCCGACCTTCTGTTTGGCAAGTCCTAGGCTCTGTGGTTTAACCCACAGTGCCACCCGCGTCCCTTTCATATACTGTAGTATTTTTTAAATTGGCATAACCCATCCTAGGATAAGACGATAAGAAGAACCTTCTGGCCCTCCTAACCTTCTGGCCCTCCTGTTCTCACAGCAGCCACCCAGGTGCCTCAAAGGGAAACCCGCAAGCAGGATTCGAACACAAGAGCCCTCTCCCCTCCTTTGGTTTCCAGAAACTGGCATTCAGAAGCATTGCTGCCTCCATCTGTGATGGGCACGGCATAGTCATCCTGGTTAGTAGCCATCGAGAGTTTTATCCTCTATGCATTTGCCTGATCCTCTTTTAAAGCCACCCAGATCAGTGGCCATCACCGTCTCCTGTGGCAGGGAGTTCCACAGTTTAACTTTGTGCCGCATGAAGGAGCAGTTTCATTTCTCCTGAATCTTCCAACGTTCAGCTTTATCAGATGCCCAGACTTTTCTCTCTCTGCCTTATCCACGGCACGCTATAATAATAATAATAATAATAATAATAATAATAATAATAATAATAATAATAATAATAATAAATTTATTATTTGTACCCCGCCCATCTGGCTGGGTTTCCCCAGCCACTCTGGGCGGCTTCCACAGAGACCAAAAATACACTAAAATGTCACACATTAAAAACTTCCCTGAACAGGGCTGCCTTAAGATGTCTTCTGGATGTCAGGTAGTTGTTTATCGCTTTGACATCTGATGGGAGGGCGTTCTACAGGGCGGGCGCCACTACCGAGAAGGCCCTCTGCCTGGTTCCCTGTAGCTTTGCTTCTTGCAATGAGGGAACCGCCAGGAGGCCCTTGGCGCTGGACCTCAGCGTCCGGGCAGAACGATGGGGGTGGAGACGCTCCTTCAGGTATACTGAAACTTCTATCATGTCAATCTTGCCTTTTTTCTAAACCAAAAAGCCCCTCTAAACCGAAAAGCTGCCTCCGTTCCTCACAGGGGAGTTGTGAGTGGGGGTGGAGATGTGGAGTGTAATTTTGCCCCCTCAAATCTGAACCAAACTCGACCGAATGCCCAGTTTCATTTTGGAAGTTTGCTTTCCAATGTGTATATCTTTATTGTTCTAAAATAGACACAGTGGGACCTCGGGATGCGAACGGGATCCGTTCTGGAGCCCCGTTCACATCCTGAACAGAACGTAAGACGCGACGGCACGTCTGCGCATGTGTGGGTCGCTTTTTGCCGCTTCTGTGCATGCGCGTGACGTCATTTTGAGTGTCTGCAAATGCGTGAGCGGCAAAACCCGGAAGTAACACGCTCCGTTACTTCCGGGTTGCCACAAGAGCGGAACCCGAAAGTGCTCAACCTGAAGCACATTCAACCTGAGGTATGACTACATTTATGCCAGGAAAGCCAACAAACCAACAGACAAACATACAGTCAAATAAACAAACTGTCAATGGACAAACAGACAGTAGCAATATATGAAACAACACAATTCTTATAACTAACATCCTTTGTCCTCCCAATGATGTGAACAATTGTAAAACAAGAAATTAAAAACGACTTCCAATTAGTCTCGCTGTACTTTATCTGTTGATTATCTTATACTGCACAATTACATATTTCTTATATAGTTTCTGTTAACTTTCCTATGAACTTATATTTATAGAATGCAAGGTTCATCAGAAGTTTGCTTTCCATAGTTGTTTCCCTGCTTTGCCCGCAGCAGAGAGATTCTGGTCTGTCGGCTCCTTTCCCTCCTGCTCATTAGCTAAACTCCCAGGCATCCTTTTTTCTGCACAAACACCTCCCTTTATCAGGCCCAATAAAGGGCCGAAAGCAGCAAAGGCTGGGGGGTGGGAGGGTGGGAGTTGAGCACAGAAGGGGGACATGTCACCACTTCTTCTTGTCAGATGATGCCAAGGAAAACTTGCTCCACACCCATGTGGGTTTGGCAACGCCCAGCGTGGCATTCCCGTCAGATGGAGCGGAAGACTGGGAGGTTAAAAAGACAGTTGAAGAATGGAATGTGCCCTTCTGAGGCTCCTGCCCGAATGGAGAACCACACTAGTTGGACCTGTAAAAGGGTAAAAGAGTTTCGGGAAATAATCCATAATGAATTGAAAAAAATGTTTGAAAGTGTTTTTCAAAAAACAACAACACAAAACCAGAGTCCTTTTCGTTGGGGATAATTCTTTAAAAAAATATATATTATTGAGTTTTCCATATTTATCATAATCACATTCTGTTACATAATTCTATAACCTAAAACATTGTTCAAACTGAGCATTGACTTCCTTCCCTCCCTCTTTCTGACTTCCAGACATCTTTACTAAATTCTTAGCATTTCTATAGCCACTTTTTTACCTTCTATCTTCTTTTTATATTTCACCTCATTATATGTAAATCCGTTCCTTATATTCACATTACAAAACGTTTCAGCTCAAGCCTACAAACGTTTTCAGATGTTTACAATGCTCTTTCATGTAAAATATAAATTTGCTCCAGTCCTTTTGAAACAGTCTGTCGCGTTGATTCCAGATCTTCCCCGTCAACTTTGCCAACTCTACGTATTCAATCTTGATCTGCCATTCTTCCAATGTTGGAAGTTCCTGCTGCTTCCATTTCTGAGCCATAAGTATCCTTGCAGCCGTTGTGCATAAACAAATTTACATCTTTTTTTGGAATTTCCTCTCCAATTAAACCTAACAAAAATGCCTCTGGTATTTTATTGAAATTATATTTAAAAACCTTTTTAAATTTGTTGTATATTATATCCCAGAAGGCTCTCACCCTGGTAGAAGTCCACCACATGTGAAGGAAATTCCCCTCTTTCTCCTGACATTTCTAACAGTCTTTATCTTGATTTCTACACATTTTAGCAAGTTTTGGGGATAATTCAGACAGAAATTCCCAGGTGTCCAAAAAGGTTATTTATGTATTCCACTACTGCGACCCGTGTTTCGTTAGCCCAAAAATGGAAAACGAGCAAGGTCCCAACTAAAGAGGAATGGCAACTTAAGTTGACAGAATATGCACAGCTTGCAGATCTAAAATATAGGATAAGAGAACATTAAGAACATACGTTTAGAGAAGATTGGAAAATGTTTATTGAATATATGGGAGGAGATTGTGTACACTTGAAAACGCTGGCAGATAAATTCAACAATGTAAAAAAGTTTTGATGGATGTAATAATGGAATACTGAATGGATTAGTTTGTGTGAAATATGCATGGATTTATGTTATGCAAAATGAGCCACGCAAAGAGAAGAAGGGAAGTATTGATATTTTAAGGGGTCTTAAATGATTATTTAGGGACGCGGGTGGCGCTGTGGGTTAAACCACAGAGCCTAGGACTTGCCGATCAGAAGGTCGGCGGTTCGAATCCCTGTGATGGGGTGAGTTCCCATTGCTCAGTCCCTGCCCCTGCCAACCTAGCAGTTCGAAAGCACATCAAAGTGCAAGTAGATAAATAGGTACCGCTCCGGCGGGAAGATAAACGGCGTTTCCATGCGCTGCTCTGGTTCGCCAGAAGCGGCTTAGTCATGCTGGCCACATGACCCGGAAGGAAGCTGTACGCCGGCTCCCTCTGCCAATAAAGCGAGATGAGCGCCGCAACCCCAGAGTCGGCCACGACCGGACCTAATGGTCAGGGGTCCCTTTACCTTTTTAAATGATTATTTTAAATTGTAAAACAGAAAATTTAAACACACACACACATACACATAGATATAAAGAGAAACACGCTAACATCCTGCTCTCACAGGGACCCCTTGTTGTTGCTGGACTCCATCTCCCTTCACCCCTGACCCTGCTGGCTGGTGTCAATGCAAGTTGGAGTCCGGCAACACCAAGAGGACCAGAGGTTTTCCCTCTCTGAACGAGACCATCACTTGCCTTCACTGCCCTTATTTATCTCGATCATGACTCTGTCTTCTTCTAAAGCAGGGCGGTCCAATTTTTTATACCCAGCGAGCTGCAAGAGTACTTCGACACAGAACACTGTGTTGAGAAGTGAGCCCAAATTTTGACACACACCCCGCCCTTGCACTGCCTTCCCAAAGCCGCCCAATGGAGGCACTAGGCCAGGGGTAGGCAAATCAAGGCCCAGGGGCCGGATGCGGCCCAGTTGCCTTCTCAATCCGGCCGTGGATGGTCCGGGAATCAGCATGTTTTTACATGAGTAGTGAAATATACTCCGGGTCAAGAGTGGATTTCATGCTCTTTATTCAGCTCATAGTGGTGAGGAGGAATGGAAGTTCCCCCACAGTATCTGCTTTGTATACATTATTTACACAATGGGCCCCACGTGATTGGCTAATTCCGGGATTCTCCTGTAGGCCAATCAGGTTGCGGATTCACTTCCACCTGGAGCTGGATTGGGTGGCTCCTGTGGACCAATCAGACTGCTGCATTCTGAATCCTATTGTTCTAGGACCAATCAGACTGCTGCATTCTGAATCCTATTGTTCTAGGACCAATCAGACTGCTGCATTCTGAATCCTATTGTTCTAGGACCAATCAGACTGCTGCATTCTGAATCCTATTGTTCTAGGACCAATCAGACTGCTGCATTTTGGATCCTATTCAACTCAGTACATAACAAGTAGAATGTGTCCTTTTATTTAAATGCATCTCTGGGTTATTTGTGGGGCCTGCCTGGCATTTTTACATGAGTAGAATGTGTGCTTTTATTTAAAACACATCTCTGGGTTATTTGTGGGGCATAGGAATTCGTTCTCCCCCCAAAAAAAAACAATATCGTCTGGCCCCCCACAAGGTCTGAGGGACAGTGGACCGGCCCCCTGCTGAAAAAGTTTGCTGACCCCAGCACTAGGCTTTTAGGAAGGATCCTATGCTCACATTTCCTCCCCAAAGCCCAGTGTCTCACTTAAGGGCTGTGGTGGAGCGGGGGGGGGGGAGTGTCAAATGTTGCTCAGGGCCAAAAAAAAGCCTTCAAGGGCCACATGAAGCCCTCAGGCCACACATTGAACCACCCTGTTCTAAAGCAAGGGTAAGAAACACATGGTCCTCCAAAGGTTGCCAAACTATAACTCCCATCACCATCACCATTGACCATTGGCCCCGCAGGCTGCCGAGGCTTATGGGAGTTGGAGTCCAACTATGCCTAGAATATCACAGGCAGGCTATGAAGGACTTGCTCACAAATTTATTGACAGCTGCAAGAATTATGATAGCCAGGAAGTGGAAGGGGCAAGCAGAATATAAAATGGAAGGGTGGTATAAAGAGGTGTGGGATATAGCTATGAATGATAAATTGACATGTGTCATTAAGATAAGACGGGGAATATGCAGGAGAAATGATTTCAAGGAGATATGGAAGGTGCTTGTAGAATTTGTGCTGTTAAAACGGAAAGGGGTCAAACCATCTCAAGAGGCGTTGAAATTTTGGGAGGTTGGATAGTTGCAATGGAATGGTCTCAGGGGTGGGGGCCACATTTTTATTCTTATTTATGTATGATTATTACTTTGTAATAATTTATGTACGGTTAATTTATGTATCTTATTTATGTATGATTATTAAGTGTTGATGTTGACCTTTAAAGCTCTAAACGGCCTCGGCCCAGTATACCTGAAGGAGCGTCTCCACCTCCATCGTTCAGCCCAGACACTGAGGTCCAGCGCCGACGGCCTTCTGGCGGTTCCCTCACTGCGAGAAGCAAAGCTACAGGGAACCAGGCAGAGGGCCTTCTTGGTAGTGGCACCCGCCCTGTGGAACACCTTCCCACCAGATGTCAAAGAGATAAACAACTACCTGACATTCAAAAGACATCTTAAGGCAGCCCTGTTCAGGGAAGTTTTTAATGTGTGACATTTTAGTGTATTTTTGGTCTTTGTTGGAAGCCACCCAGAGTGACTGGGGAAACCCAGCCAGATGGGCAGAGTACAAATAAATTATTATTATTATTAGTCAAATAAAGAAGAAGAATATCACGGGTTTCCCATTGCTGCCATCACTTGCCATCACTTGCCATTACTGTCCCAGCCTACCTTCAATGTCAGAACAGGGACCATTGGCTGTGCCATCTGGGGCTGCTAGAAATTGGAATCTAACTTCTGGCGGGCACCGATTTCCCCCTCCCCAAACCAGACCGTCACTTGCCTTTACTGACCCTCACTACCTCCTTCACAACTTTTCCAATGCAGACGTTTGCTGGACCACAACTCTCAAGCACTGGCCACCTTGGCTGCTTTGAGTCTGGTGGTACCACGTTGGCCATCCCTCTTCCGCAGACGCCATTAAGCCCATCTTTGTAAAGGAGCCTCAAACAACATCTGACGTCTGTGGCCCAGCTGGGTCTTGGAGGTCCTATTTGCCTGCTTCTATTTGTGCTCCAAACTCCAGTGTGCTGGAGCAGCAGGCAACCCATTAGCTGATTCAGCCAAACTCCAGAAACTAAAGGCTGGGCTAATTACCCCAGTATTTGGGGAAAGGGGCTCGAAGCTGGGGGAAGCAAAGGCAGCGGGACGGTGGTGCTTTCTGGATCGAAAAGGTCTCCAGACAACACCGTGTCCCAAGGGGATATTTGTGCTGTGTTTTAATGAGGTGAGCAAAACGGAAGGGGGGGGGTCACGCTTTTCAAAACCAACTGCCCACAAAAGCTGGCTAATTAAAAGCACCTTTTGAGAGTTTCAGCAGAATGTGGAGTGGGTGGGGAAAGGAAGGAAGGAAGGAAGGAAGGAAGGAAGGAAGGAAGGAAGGGGCACAAATTCTAATCTTGGAGAAATTCAAGCCAGACCCACTGGGATCTTCTGGGTTCTGTTAGCTGGGGTGGGTAAACAGGGGTCCCCTCCAGTTGCTGCCAGACTCCATCTCCCATCAACCCCAGCCAGCACAGCCCAATGGTCAGGGATGGTGGGAGCTGTAGTCTAGCAACATCCGGCAGGTCACAGGTTTCCCCTATTCCTACCTTAAAAGTTGTGATGGAAGTTGGAGGGCCAGTAAAGGCAAGTGATGGCCAGAGAGGCAATGGAGGGAGCTGGTGGCAGTAAAGGCAAGTGATGGCTAGAGGGGTGATAGAGGTCACTAGGGGCAGTAAAGGCAAGTGATAGCCAGTGTTGCAATGGAGGGAGCTGGTGGCAGTAAAGGCAAGCGATGGCCAGAGTGGTGATGGAAGGAGCTGGTGGCAGTAAAGGCAAGCGATGACTAGAGTGGTGATGGAGATCACTAGGGGCAGTAAAGGCAAGTGATGGCCAGAGTGGTGATGGAGGGAGCTGGTGGCAGTAAAGGCAAGTGATGGGCCAGTTCTGGGATGGAGAGACTTTGGCCCTCCAGAGACTGTTGGACTCCAATTCCCATCAACTGCAGCTTACATGGCCAGTGGTGAGTGGGATGATGGGAGCTGGAGTCCATCGATATCCAGAGAGTCCCCCATCTGAGCATTAAAAGAATTGTGATGGAGGTGGCGAGGGGCAGTAAAGGCAAGTGATGGTCCAATTTAGTCACAGGCTGCAGCAAGGGCAGGAGAACCTCAAACCTGGGAGTTAGATGTGGCCCTCGGGCCTTTCTGTCTGGCCCTTGGAATTCTCCCCAGTACACACACCCTGGACTGCTTTCGCTGAGCTGGAATATAAATAAACCACAAGCGCACCAATAAGTCACCTCCGTTTTTAGCAACTTGCTCCCCGTGACCCCAGCAGCAGCAGCAGCGAGGATGGGGAGCAGGCCCAACTCTGGCTCCTATTGGTTGGGGAGATATGGGCAGATCACACGCTATTTCGAGAGGGTGTCAGTTTGTTTTCTGCAGAAGGGAGTCTAAAATTAGAGGCTGACTTTGGAGACAACCCCCCTACCCCAATGTTTTGGAAAGAGACCCTCGACTTGGGAATGTGTCCCTGGAAGGGATTGCATGGCCAGCGCCGGTGATGTCACCTACCCTATCTAGCCAATGAGGGCTGTTTGATGAGAAGAGGAGCAGTCGGGGGGGGGGAGGTGGAAGCCAGAAGTGCTGGATTCTGGTCAAGCCACTGTGTTGTGGCAGGCGGCGCACGAGGCGTTGGGTGTGAGGTTGATATGTCAGCAGCCTGACCTCTTAGTTCAGTCCGATAATGGAACAGCGCTGAGATAATGAAGGACGCCTTTCGACCAGGGCAGTTGGCCAGCAGGGAAGGGCTGTGGCTCAGCGGCAGAACACATGCTTGGCATGTAGAAGGTCTCCGCTTCAACCCCCAACAATACCTGCGGGCTGTGAAGTGGCAGCCTCCTGTTCACTTTATTCAGACCACAAGGACTGCAAACTTGACTTCTTCTTAGGGAATGTGATATGAATCACCGGGACGAGATTAGGAACATTAGGAAGAACTTCCTGACAGTAAGAGCTGTTCGACAGTGGAATTTGCTGCCAAGGAGTGTGGAGTGTGGTGGAGTCTCCTTCTTTGGAGGTCTTTAAGCAGAGGCTTAAAGACCTCCAAAAGCAGAGGCTTGACAACCATATGTCAGGAGTGCTCTGATGGTGTTTCCTGCTTGGCAGGGGGTTGGACTCGATGGCCCTTGTGGTCTCTTCCAACTCTATGATTCTATGATTCTATGATTCTATGAGATGTAGCTCAGTGCTGGAGCATCTGCTTGGCATGCAGAATGGTCCCTGGTTCGATTCCCAGGTAGGGCTGGGAGATAGCCTGCCTGAAACCAGGGAGAGATGCTGCCAGCAACGTAGGCAGTATTGAGCGAGGTGGACCAGTCGGTCTGACTTAGTAAAAGGCAGGTTTGAGCCCAACAAGATCCCTTAGGGACTGCAAGCTTGCTTTCTTTTTAGGGAATGACCACAGTATTTTAATACAGTGGTACCTCGGGTTAAGAACTTAATTCGTTCCGGAGGTCCGTTCTTAACCTGAAACTTACCGTACCTCTCTCGCCCTGACCTAGCCACTGTGATCCACGCGGCGGTCACCTCCAGACTGGATTATTGTAACTCGCTCTACGTGGGGCTGCCCTTGAGACTGACCCAGAAACTCCAGCGGGTGCAGAATGCCGCGGCGAGACTCCTTACGAGGTCTTCGCTGCGAGATCACATTCACCCAGTGCTATACCAGCTGGACTGGCTCCCGGTGGGGTACAGGATCAGGTTTAAGGTGCTGGTTTTAACCTTTAAAGCCCTATACGGCCTAGGACCTCGTACCTACGGGACCGCCTTTCCTGGTATGTCCCACAGAGAAACTTATGGTCTTCAAATAAAAACATCCTGAAGGTCCCAGGCCACTATGAGGTTAGTCTGGCCTCAACCAGAGCCAGGGCTTTTTCGGCTGTGGCTCCGATCTGGTGGAACGCTCTGTCACAAGAGACTAGGGCCCTGCGGGACTTGACATCTTTCCGCAGAGCCTGCAAGACAGAGCTGTTCCACCAGGCCTTTGGCCAGGGCACAGCCTGACTCCCTCCTTCGGCAATCTTCGTGGAGCTCTGGCCCAATGCTTGCCATTGGTTTGAGTTGAATTAATTTTATAATGAATGATTTTAGAGTGTTGTGTTGTACTGTTGTACTGTTTTATTGTTGTTAGCTGCCCTGAGCCCGGCTTCGGCTGGGGAGGGCGGGATATAAATAAAAATTTATTATTATTTATTATTAACCTGAAGCATCACTTTAGCTAATGGGGCATCCCACTGCCGCCGCGCCGCCAGAGCATGATTTCTGTTCTCAACCTGAAGCAAAGTTCTTAACCCGAGGTACTATTTATGGGTTAGCGGAGTCTGTAACCTGAAGCCTCTGTAACCCGAGGTACCACTGTACTTTGCTGGAAGCCGCCCAGAATAGCTGGGGGAACCCAGCCAGATAGACGGGATATAAATCTATTATTATTATTATTATTATTATTATTATTATTATTATTATTATTATTATTATATCGGTTCATGGTAGAGCACTGGACTTCAACGCAGAAGGTCCTGGGTTCAATTTTAAAAGAAGTTTTCCGAAAGCAGGGGGAAGGAGATCTGAAGCCCATTACAAAAGACCCGAGAGATCAGTGGCGTAGCATGGGTTGTCAGCACCCGGGGCAAGGCAAGTAATTTGCGCCCCCTAACCCTAACCCCCAGATGTTGCGCCCGGTGCGTCCGCCCCCCCCCCCGCACCCCCCACGCTACGCCACTGCGAGAGATGAGTTCTCTGTCCCACCCTCACCCCTAGCAAAGCCCTGCAACAGCAACAGAACAGGAGACAACAGTATTCCCAAGATACACACCAGTCACCAGATTGTTTTAGGGCCCAATTCAAGGTGCTTACATTTAGGGCAGGGACGCAGGTGGCACTGTGGGTTAAACCACAGAGCCTAGGACTTGCCGATCAGAAGGTCGGCGGTTCGAATCCCCGCGACGGGGTGAGCTCCCGTTGCTCGGTCCCTGCTCCTGCCAACCTAGCAGTTCGAAAGCAAAGTGCAAGTAAATAAATAGGTACCGCTCCGGCGGGAAGGTAAACGGCATTTCCGTGTGCTGCTCTGGTTCGCCAGAAGCGGCTTAGACATGCTGGCCACATCCCTCGGCTAATAAAGCGAGATGAGTGCCACAACCCCAGAGTCAGTCACGACTGGACCTAATGGTCAGGGGTCCCTTTAACTTTAAATTTAGGGCTTTAAAAAGCACCAATGACTTAGAATTTTAGAGTTGGAAGGGGGCCCCAAGGGTCATCTAGTCCAACCCCCTGCAATGCAGGCATCTTTCACCCAACGTGGGGCTCAAACCTGGGATTAAGAGTCTCATGCTCTACTGAGCTACCCCCATCGCAAATTGTGGTCACTTTCCCTGGGAGTCTATGGCGAAAGGTCAGGCGAGAAACCTTAGAAGTAAAATATCGGCACCCTTTTCGGAGGGAGGGAGGGAGGGAGGAGGTGGCCAAACCACGCTCCTTATCCAAACTCAGCTCTGCTCTCAGGATCGCTGATAGCACTTGTTTCAGAAGGGGTGGGGTGATGTCATGGGGCTTGCATTGCCCCCCACACGTCAACACGCCAGCAGAAAAAAAAAGCCGTTATCCCCAGGCAGATGCCATCGCGAAGAAAGCCCTTTTGAGCCAATAGGACGGCTTCTATGCCAGGAATTCGTGAAGGGCAATCAGAGAATTTGGGGGATGCCTTACGCTTTGGGGCTGAACCGACTTCTGTTCCCTTTACCTAAAGGAGAAAAGGGTAAGCTTCTGTGAGCGTGTTCATTATCATAATAAGAGCCCGCTGGATCAGGCCAGTGGCCCATCCAGCCCAGCAATTTTGTAGCTAATCAGATGCAAGTAGGAAACCCGCAAGTAGGATTTGAACTCAGGACCTCTTCCTCCCCTCCTGCGGTTTCCAGCAACAGCGGAGGCACAGCGGAGGCTTATAGCTGCTGATAGCCCTCTCCTCCTCCATGGAATTTGTCCAGTCTTCTTTTAAAGTCACCCAAATTGGTGGTGCTCATGAAGCAGTGAGTTCCATAGTTTAACTTTGCTCTGTGTAAACTTTCTTTTCTCCTGTCCCAAATCTTCCAGCTTTCAGCTTCACTAGATGCCTGCCAAATTCTGGTGTTTTTAGAGAGGGAGGGAAAACGTTTCTCTATCCACTGAGCATGATTTTGCCAACGTTGGGCAAAAGATTCCTGCCTTTCAGGGGGTTGGACTAGATGACCCTTGGGTCCCTTCCAACTCTACAGTTCTATGGTTCTACGATTCTGTACACCTCTGTCACGCTTCTCTCACTCAACTTTTTCTTACCTAAAAAGCTCCGAATGTTGCAACTTTTCCTCATAGGCAATTTGCTGAAGCCCTTGATCATTTTAGTTTAACTTGTCTACCAGTTTTCCAGTTTTCCTCTTTTTTTTTCTTTTTTGGATGGGGGGGGGGGAGCGATGACCAGGACTGCCTGCAGTATTCCAAGCATGGTTGCTCCATGTTGTTGTTTAGTCATTTAGTCATGTCCGACTCTTCATGACCCCATGGGCCAGAGCACGCCAGGCACTCCTGTCTTCCACTGCCTCCCACAGTTTGGTCAAACTCATGCTGGTAACTTCGAGAACACTGTCCAACCACCTCATCCTCTGTCATCCCCTTCTCCTTGTGCCCTCCATCTTTCCCAACATCAGGGCCTTTTCCAGGGATTTCCAGGGATTCTTCTCTTCTCATGAGGTGGCCAAAGTCTTGGAGCCTCGGCTTCAGGATCTATCCTTCCAGGGAGCACTCAGGGCTGATTTCCTTCAGAATGGAGAGGTTTGATCTTCTTGCAGTCCATGGGACTCTCAAGAGTCTCCTCCAGCACCATAATTCAAAAGCATCAATTCTTTGGTGATCAGCCTTCTTCATGGTCCAGCTGGATGAAATTCCACATAAGAGATTCAGATCCCTTCCTAATAATCCCTAGCATGGAATTTGAATTGACTTTTGTAATCATGCAGATTTCCTTCCTCCCTCTGACCCCCCCCCCCACTCTCACAGCTTCCATGAGGAAATATTGCAGTGTTTGGGACTTTTCAGTTCAGAATATAAATGCAAGTAAGAGGTGACGTGATTGAAGTTCATTTGCCACCTAACCCGGGTTGACCAGGCCTGATCCTGTTGCTAAGAAACATCTTTTATTTAAAGTGTTCCAATTGTCCTTATTTTAAAAGATAAAACTGGCCAGAGGAGCTAAAACGTTGGGTCATGTCGACCTCTCGATATGAGAGTGTTATGTTTAAACTGGGTAGTTTGCTGGCTCCAAACCATAGGACTGGTCAAAAGCTTCTGGAACATGGTATATGACGAGCTTAAAAAATGTTTAAGTATAACTTTATGAAAAATACAGAAGCTTTTCTACTAGGGATAATGGACGCAAGTATAGCAAGAGAAGATCAGAAAATATTCCTCTATACTACAGGACCGGCAAGGATCCTAACTGCTAAAAACTGGAAAAAAGAAACTGTGCCAACAAAAAAGGAATGGCAAGACAAACTGTTAGAGTATATTGAACTGGCTAGATTAACAGAGGCAACTAGAGATCACACTAGACAAGAGTTTCAAAAAGCATGGGGAAAATGCATGGGGAAAATGCAGAAAATACTTCACAAAACAGTGCCCTAAAATACATACCTGGACTTGTTTCTACAGTGGTACCTCACAAGACGAATGCCTTGCAAGACAAAAAACTCGCTAGACGAAAGGTTTTTCCGTTTTCGATTTGCCTCGCAAGACGAAATTTCCCTATGGGCTTGCTTCGCAAGACGAAAATGTCTCGCGGCTTTGTTTCCTTTGTCTAAAAACAAAGACATGTTTTGTTTATAAAGTTAATTTATTTTCCCTTCAATTTTTGAACTGCTCTTTACAGTATGTGTGACTTTATAGCCAGTGTGGTGTAGTGGTTAAGAGCGGTAGTCTCGTAATCTGGGGAACCGGGTTCGTGTCTCCACTCTTCCACATGCAGCTGCTGGGTGACCTTGGGCCAGTCACACTTCTCTGAAGTCTCTCAGCCCCACTCACCTCACAGAGTGTTTGTTGTGGGGGAGGAAGGGAAAGGAGAATGTTAGCCGCTTTGAGACTCCTGAAGGGGAGTGAAAGGCGGGATATCAAATCCAAACTCTTCTTCTTCTTCTTCTTCTTTAAAGAGCAGTTAATAAACTGTTGTTGTACCAAATTTGGCTTTGTTTGGACTTTTTTTGACCATAGGAACGCATTAATTGATTTTCAATGCATTCCTATGGGATTTCGTGATTCGCAAGACGAAAAATTCGCTAGACGACAAAAATTGCGGAACGAATTAATTTCGTCTTGCGGGGCACCACTGTATTAATGTCTGCAGGAGACTTTGTGGATATTTAAGTTATAATTAGAAAAATCTTAATAATTATTCATAAAGGAAACAGCTTATAAGAAGTAAATAAGGAGGCAAAGTACAGGATAAAGGAAGTCTTTTATTTGGTTGTTTGTATTGTTGTAAATTATGCTTGTTGATTGTTATGTTTGTGTCTGATGGGGGTGGATTTCTGTATTGGAGGAGGGGTTATGTTATGTTGTAAATAAAATTTCCAATAAAAAAATTATTAAAAACAAACCATAGGATTGGCATGGCTTCAAAATTCATAAGAACGAATGAGTTGCCATCTCACTGATGGTGTTGTAGGTTGGGAATTGTGGTCTAAAACCATGGCCACTGGTCCCATCACCTCCTGGCAAATAGAAGGGGAAGAAATGGAGGCAGTGAGAAATTTTACTTTCTTGGGCTCCATGATCACTGCAGATGGTGACAGCAGTCACGAAATTAAAAGACGCCTGCTCCTTGGGAGAAAGGCGATGGCAAACCTAGACAGCATCTCGGAAAGCAGAGACATCACCTTGCCAACAAAGGTCTGTATAGTTAAAGCTATGGTTTCCCCAATATAGTGATGTATGGAAGTGAGAGCTGAACCACAAAGAAGGCTGATCGCCGGAGAATTGATGCTTTTGAATTGTGGTGCTGGAGGAGGCTCTTGAGAGTCCCGTGGACTGCAAGAAGATTTAAAATACATTGGTACCTTGGGTTACAGGTGCTTCAGGTCACAGATGCTTCAGGTTACAGACTCTGCTAACCCAGAAATAGTGCCTCGGGTTAAGAACTTTACCTCAGGATGAGAACAGAAATCGCCCGGCTGCAGCGGGAGGCCCCATTAGCTAAAGTGGTGCTTCAGGTTATGAACAGTTTCAGGTTAAGAACGGACCTCCAGAACGATTAAGTTCTTAACCCGAGGTACCACTGTACTCATTTTTACATCCTGAAGATATCAATGACTTCCCTTCTTCTCTTTCATGGTTCATTTTGCATATCATAAATCCCTGCATATTTTACAAAAACTATGCCATTCAGTATTCCATTATTATGTCCATCAAAATATTTACACTGTTGAATTTGTCTTAATGCTGCCAGTATTTTCAGCTGTACACAATTATTTCCCATATATTCAATAAGCATTTTCCAATCTTCTCTGAACGTATGTTCTTCTTGTTCTCTTAACCAATGCCCACTCTCTCAGTGCCATGTGCAATTTTATTCGCCTCTGCTTCAGCTCACCTTTCCTCTAAATTAAAAAGCCCCACCAAGGCTGAAATCGCCCCATACGTTTTGCAGTCGACACCCAACTTCCCCCCTACAAATCTGCCAAGATGGGTGCCTCTCACAGCCAATGTTCAGGCGCTGAAGGCCTTTGGAGCATAAAGATGCGGGGCCCGAGGTGTGAACACAGAGCTGACAGCTTGAGTTATCTCCTGCCCTCGCCAAGACTCCAGACCCTCCAGCCTGCACAGCCCCTTATCAGGGCTTCCAAAGTGTGAGGTTTCGAAGCTTTGCCTCCTAATCGGCTGGCGTTGACAAGCAACAGTTAAAATATCCTGCCCACCCACTCTCCCAGGCCCCCTAGGAACGTGGTGTGGCACCCCACCCCATCTCCAAGCAGTGTGAGACCCCGGTGCCGGATTTACGTATAAGCTAAACAAGCTAGAGCTTAGGCATAGCTGTCAAGTGTCCCTTATTTGAAGGGACAGTCCCTTATTCCAGCGCCATGTCCCGCTGCTGTCCCTCATTGATGGATGTCCCTTAAATGTCCCTTAAATGATGTCCCTTAAATTTCAAAGGAAGCAGCCCCTTTCCCTCCCTCCCTGCCGGCCAGGGAGGAGGGAGACTCCAACTGTGTTGCTTGGCTGTGTTGCTCACCCAATAAGAAGTCTAAGAACGACGGGGGGGTGGAGCTTGTATGCCTTGTGTATGGCTAGTTAATGCAAGCTGAGGGGGTTTTTGAATGCTGGACGCCATTTTGTTGCACGTGCTGCTGCAAATTTTGCAGTGCAAAGCCAGGCCGGGGAGCCATCTTAAGTTGAGGCTGCATAGGCCTTGTGGTGCATGTGATTCAGATTCTATTCAGTTGAACCTCTGGTTACAAAGTTGGTTGGACAGTGTTCTCGAAGCTGCCAGCATGAGTTTGACCAGACTGCAGGAGGACAGGAAGACTGGAATCCCTGGAACAGGTGAGGCTGCAGGTCCCTTATTTTGGCTGCTGGTCCCTTATTTTCAAGGCTGCTGGTCCCTTATTTTCAAATTTGTAAGTTTACAGCTATGGCTTAGGGCCCCACTCACTTGGGCCCCCCAAAAAAAATTAAAAGGGAAAAAACCTGGAAGTACATTTCCAAAAATAAGATAAAAAAACCAAATAAAATAAAACCTACATACAGCAACAGCGTTTCGTGTTGCGTAGGCTCCTATGATGTAAGTAATGGGCCCCGCCTGCTAGCCTGCTCCCTAAAATATCACGGGTTTGCTCATTTCTATATATAGGGTGCCTACATTCTGCATCTCCTGCCAACCTAGCAGTTCGAAAGCAAGTCAAAGTGCAAGTAGATAAATAGGTACCGCTCTGGCGGGAAGGTAAACGGCATTTCCATGCGCTGCTCTTGTTCGCCAGAAGCGGCTTAGTCATGCTGGCCACATGACCCGGAAGCTGTACGCCGGCTCCCTCAGCCAGTAAATGAGATGAGCATCACAACCCCAGAGTCGGTCATGACTGGACCTAATTGTCGGGGTAATAGCCGGTCCCGATCCCCCGACGACACACCTCCCTGTCTTGCCCGAAGGCGAGCACTCCTCCTGCGAGTACGCAGGTCTCTCCTTCTCTCAGACCTGAGTCTCTGCAGCTCGGGAGATGTCGGTGGGTTACTGTACCCAGAGGCCACCTCAGCCTTCCCTGACCCAACTGGTAGTGGAGCAGCTGTAAGTGATGGCCCAGCTGAAGGCAACGAGGTAATCCCCACATCTGGTGCCAGGGCAGGCTCAGGCCCCTGACTCGGCCCAGCTAGTGCTTGTTGCAGGGGAACCTGTGCAGACTGGGACTCTTCAGGATCAAGCCCCAGACTTGGTTCAGATGATGCCTGAGGTATCATCCGGTGCAGACTGAGACTCCTCTGGTTCCGAGTCCAAGCCCGAGTCCCAGGCCATTACACTTGCATTCCCATGAGTTCTAGCACTACGAGAAAGGAAGAATAAACTTTTCTCTGGTTGCAATTGCTGACCAGCCCCTTGAGCTCCCTGCCTGTAACATTTACTGAGGACTCATTACAGGGCACGAACTCCATTCGCCAGCAGCGATCTCTGTACATGCCCCATTACACACCGGACTGTCTGGAGCTATAGATGGTTTGAGGTGGAATTCAAAAGAGCAACAGGACAGAAGGTGCCGGCTGACTCACTTGCAAGAACCCCGGGGGACCCTGCTTTGAACACGAAAGGACAATTTCCGCTGCTCGTCGGGCTAATGAAACCTTCGCGAGACATTTCTCCTCCAACAGGGTCAAAACAGAAGCCCGTCCACGAAGCACAGACAGTTAACCCCCCAGATAATAGATGCCAGAAACTCAAAAGCAGGCACAGCCACCGTTTAGAGAGGAAAGGGGCAATTCCTTGTAAACAGAGCAGATGTCAATAGGAAGCCATCTTGGAATGCCCTTGTTTGCTACACATTGACCAATGGAATGATTGAACAATCCTATTTATATCTTACCTTTCCTTCTGGGAGTGCAAGGTGACGACATGTGTTGTTCTCTTTGGCTGATGGAGAGGACAGGACCCGAACCACAGGGGCTCGTTTGACAAGGAATTGTGGGAATGTTCAAGGTGGCAGGAGAGGATTTATTGTTTATTAATATCCTTCCTAACTTGTACTAGCAAGTTCCTTTACTTAGCAGAGTTTACATTCCCCTTTTTATGCACATCAGATAACTGGTTGCAGGCTCGTGCAAGCTTCTCACTATCATACAACTCAATCTGTCTCAGACTGAATTGTACGTTCCTGGTAAATTCCCTTGAATCCCTCTTACAAAGAATAAAGACACAACAAACTTATTCAAAGTCAATAAAAAAAGTTTACTCACATCAGTTCACAGTTGGATTCCTGAAGGCAGACTTAGTTACAATGTGGATCTACCCCATATGGGGAAATAATCCCAGTGCTTCTGCTAGCTGAGAGCTAGCAGAGCAGTCCTAGCTAAAAGCTGGTCAAACGACGAAGGAAGTCAAAAAGAGGGAAGGGGTGCTGCGTGACTCGTCCTTTTATTACCTGGACAGGTAAGGTCACGCCTACCTTCTATCACATACAAAAGGAAGGATGCTCCAGCCCAGGAGGAACAGGAAGTTTTGACTGGCTGGACCAAACATTCCCTCGCATGTCCACTCTAGGAAAACAAGGAATGTTGTACTTGACTGCTTCTCATGGATCACATTCCACAGGAAAGAGATTCCAACTGAACTCCAGGAATAATTTTCTGGCGGTAAGAACTGTGCAACAGTGAAATGGACTCCCACAGAAGGTGGTGGGTTCCCTTTCCTCAGAGGTTTATAAGCAGAGGTTAGTTGGCCATCAGTCAGGGATGCTGTAGCTGAGATTCCTGTATTGCAGGGGGTTGGACTAGATTACTCTTGAGGTCCCTTTCCTGCTCTACGATCCTATGATTAGATAGCTCACTGGCTCTTCCACTGCCCTTACAAAACTAGTCCCAACTTTGTTATGACCCAGGTTCCCCATTGGATGCAAATACAGTGGTACCTCGGGTTACAGACACTTCAGGTTACAGACTCCACTAACCCAGAAATAGTACCTCGGGTTAAGAACTTTGCTTCAGGATGAGAACAGAAATCATACGGCGGCGGCAGGAGGCCCCATTAGCTAAAGTGGTGCCTCAGGTTAAGAACAGTTTCAGGTTAAGAACGGACCACCAGAACAAATTCAGTTCTTAACCCCAGATACCAATGTATTTCCGCTGACCGGGCCACACCTTTCCAAATCAATTTTATTGGCAATTCTGTCGCCCCCTAAAAACTACCAGGGTCGTCTCTGCCTAGATGGGAGTCGTGCTGGCAGAGCCTTGGAGCGGTTCTGCCACCGTAACAGCAACTCTCTCAAATCTTCCTGACCCAAACTCAATCCGCCACCCTGCTGGGCTTCATTAGCGTCAGCAAAATGGTGACAAATGGGCCTGACAGAACTAATCCGGAGCTCTCGGCCGTCCAAGCCCAGCACTCCAGAACAACCTCCGACCTGCTTTTAAGCTCCAAAGGGCCGCCATCCTCACCGCTTCGAGCCAAGGCAGACTCCAGCGCCAAGAAAGAGACGGAGGGAGGCACAGGCGCCGGAATGGCAGGTGGAGACGACTGGTCCGTGGAGCCTCCATGGACAGTGGCAGTCTAGCTGGAAAGAGCAGGAGAGGGAAGTTAGCAGTGAGCTTTAAGGTGGCTTTTTAACTTGGGGACTCGCCAAATTTTGCTGGAAACTGCAGTTGGGTGAGAGCGCTCTTGTGGTCAGATCCTGTTTGCTAGCTTCCCACAGGCAATTGTTTCAATGGGCCATTGGCCTGATCCAGTCAGCTCTTCTTATGTTCTTAAACCTGGAGAGAATGAAAAATATGGGGGGAAAGGTGGAACCTTTGACTCAAACGTTTTCGCAAACATTTTGCTTCCCCTGAGAATCACAGAACTGGAAGGCACTACAAGGGCTATCCAGTCCATCTGACAGGAATCCAGCTAATTCCATTTTTCTCTGCCTCTTCTTCTCCAAAAGCTTTCCTCAGGTGCAGGGTTTTCCCCCAGGCTTATGTATTTTTATTTTGTACTTTTCGAGTTTATACATTTCACTAATTTTACAATCATTTTAACATTTCAAAACTTGACTTCCTTCCCCCACCTTCTGCAGTTCCTTAAATTTGTTTTTAATATATTCTGCATATCCAAATTAACTCAACTTACGCATTTATTTATCTTCTTTAAATATATACCCTTATGAAATTGCAGGTTATTACAATAATCCTGCCAATGTTTTTATGTTTATAATTTATCTGTAAATATTCAATAAGACATTTCCACTCTTTTATTAAAAAAAAAAAAGTTTGTTATCTTGATTTCTTATTCTTCTGGTAAATATCACCATTTCTGCATACAGTGGTACCTCGGGTTAAGTACTTAATTCATTCCGGAGGTCCGTTCTTAACCTGAAACTGTTCTTAACCTGAAGCACCACTTTAGCTAATGGGGCCTCCTGCTGCTGCCGCGCCGCCGGACCACGATTTCTGTTCTGATCCTGAAGCAAAGTTCTTAACCCGAGGTAATATTTCTGAGTTAGCAGAGTATGTAACCTGAAGCGTATGTAACCTGAGGTACCACTGTATTCCATAAGTTTCTGTATCCATTCTTTCTTTGCTGGGACTTCTGCTTCTTTCCATTTTGGCGCAATCCTCTGGTGCATGGTTTAACTTGCTTTATTGTTGCAAGGTGGTAGTCCTTGCTAGCGTGTGTTTTCCTTTTCATTAAATCAGGGGTCGGGAGCCTCTGGTTGTCAGGCCCAGCCCAGCCCAGAAGTTGGGGATCCAATGTCGCTCTTGATGCCATTTCCTCCCCGCCAATCACACCCACCTGCCAACCAGCAGCTTGCCAAAGAAACAGTTTTCCAAATGAAGCAGAAGACAGAAAAACACACACCTTTGCTGACTGAAACTGAAGCATGTGCTGTGTGCCAGTGTCACGTAGTGGTTAGAGTGTTGGATAGGACAAGGGTGGCGCTATGGTCTAAACCACCAAGCCTCTTGGGCAGGGGGCAGCAAACCTTTTCAGCAGAGGGCTAGTCCATTGTCCCTCAGACTATAATTTGGAAAAAAAAATGAACGCATTCCTATGCCCCACAAATAACCCAGAGATGCATTTTAAATAAAAGCACACATTCTACTCATGTAAAAACACCAGGCAGGCCCCACAAATAACCCAGAGATGCATTGTAAATAAAAAGACACGTTCTATTCATGTAAAAGCACACTGATTCCTGGACTGTCTGTGGGCTGGATTTAGAAGGTGATTGGGCCGCATCCGGCCCCCGGGCCTTAATTTGCCTACCCATGCTCTTGGGCTTGCCGATCAGAAGGTCGGCGGTTTGAATCCCCTGACGGAGTGAGCTCCTGCTGCTCTGTCCCAGCTCTTGCCAACCTAGCAGTTCAAAAGCACACCAGTGCAAGTCGATAAATAGGTACTGCTGGGGCGGGAAGGTAAACAGTGTTTCTGTGTGCTCTGGTTTCCATCACGGTGTCCTGTTGTGCCAGAAGCAGTTTAGTCCTGCTGGCCACATGACCCGGAAAGCTGTCTGTGGACAAACGCCGGCTCCCTCAGCCTGAAAGCGAGATGAGCACCGCAACCCAATGTCACCTTTGACTGGACTTAACAATCCAGGGGTCCGTTACCATTACCTTTTACCTAGAGTGTTGGATTAGTCAGTGCTAAAAAGATGCGCTCTAGCGCCACCTGCTGTTGGGCTCCCTGGCTTCTGACCTACCAGGGCACCAGCCATCACCTTAACAACCGGCCTCACCTGCCTGCAACCATATGAGTCAGATCGTTCCTGTCTCACCTCCTTTCTCTACCCTGGTGCCTCGTCCGAGCACCCTGGGGCAATCGTTCCCCGCTTCCCTGCCTCGACTTCTGCAGAAGCCCCCTCCGTCTTCCTCCCACCTCCGTTAATTCCACAAGAACCCTCCAAGCCTCCCCATTTCCTGACACTGCTCTGGTCTTGCATGACCTGCTCCACTTCAAAGGCGAGGGTGACGTCACTCCAGGGTCTTCGTCAACGCAAAACTCTCCAATTCCTTATTATGGCACATTAACGTTTCTCGCTCAGGGGCTCCGGCCTTCACCCAGTGCCAAGGTTCAATGCTCAGCGTCACGCAGGCTGAGTCCCGGCTGGTAATTACCCGGCTAAAATCACCCGCCAGGGTCCTCCATCACTTGGACGCCTTCGTGTTTCATTACGCGATGGCGAGGCCTTGCCAGACGAGGGGGTCCAGGGATGGTGTGCCAGCTCTGATCAGAAAAAGGCCAAACTCCAGCACCTATCTTAACGCCAGACTGGAGCAGGAGAAAACGCCATCATGGCCAGGCCCAGACACAGGGGGGGGGCATATGGGCCACTTGGCCTGGGCCTCCGATTCCAAAAGGGGCCTCAGTCAGCATATTCACAGTCGCAGGGGATGCACTGGGGCGAACGTGGAGGCGCAAAGGCGAGGGTGGCGGTGGGCGGATTCCCTGGGCCATGGCTGGCAGCGCGAAAGAAAAGCTTCCCCGGTGTCTGGGGCGGGGAATAAGAAGACGGAGAAGTTTTAATTATAATTTAATTATAATTAATAGTCAAATTTGTCTATTTAAAAATAGATTTTAAAATACATCAAAAAAATGTAAAGCTAAAGAATGATTGGAATAAATTCTTAAGTTATATTGAAGGTAATTTGGGAATGACTAAAATCACAGTGGACGGAATTTAAAACCTGCGATGTATAGAGATAATATAATACAACTGCAGAAAGGTTATAAGTTTATCTAACCTAAACCGAGATGGAAGGAAGCCAAATGAGTAATGTCTGTAAGTTTGTTTTCTTTATGTTAATATGTGTTATTCTGGTTTTTCTTTTCTACTTTTTTCTTTTTTCTCTTTTTCTTTTCTTTTATTTCTACTTTTTAAATGTCTGTATGTAGTTTTCAAGAATTCAATAAAAAGATTTTAAAAAAATACATTATTGAACTATTAAAAATTGTATAATACATTTTAAAATGAATAATGTATTTAGTGTAACATGTATTTAAAATTATAATACATTATAAAAAAATTACGCTATATTAATATTTTTACAGATCAGTTCCGTAGAGCGTAGACATGAGTACCACAGGGAGGAAGTTCGAAAGTGGTGCATCAAAGAGAAAACGCGCTAAGCAACAAGACGAAGCTGTAAAACAATCAAAATCTATTGCTGCATCCGTAGTCCGAAGTCAACAACAAGTCAACCCTGTTAATCATCTTGCTGAATGAGGACCTTCCGTTATATACTTACTTATTTGTAAGACTTCAGTTATCCCCAGGGTAAAAAAAAGGGGGGGCACATTATCTACCTGGCCCGGGCCTCTGCCTGGCTCTGTAAGGCCCTGATGATGGCAAGAGCTGGTTGATTTCAAAATCCCCAGTGGATTTTCGCGACGATTCCCTCCATCTCCAAACACCCGGAGCACAAGAACTTCACGACGTCCAAGGAAGCTCAATGTTGGAAGATTCCGGACAGAGAAAAGAACGTCATTCTTCATGCAGCGCATAGTTCAAACTGTGGAACTCGCTGTGGCAGGAGGGCGGTGATGGCCACCAATTTTGCTGGCTGTTAAGTTGTGGGTTGACATAGCAGACGACACAGCGATTTCTCCAAAGCAGCTCTTTATTTTGTAAGCTGGAACAGAACTGAGCTGAGGCGCTCAGTCAGCCTGCTTATACAGAGCTCCAGAACAATGTAACTGTTGTCATTTTCTAAAACTATCCAATCACTGAACGTCACTTTTCGATCCTTCATTTGCATACGAAACTATCCAATCACTGAACGTCACTTTTCGATCCTTCATTTGCATAACTATCTACAGTATCCCCCTGCTGGCCCAGCATGAGAACTTCAGTACATAACACTGGCTTTAAAAGAAGATCAGACAAAATCATGGAGGAGGAGAAGCCTATTGGTGGCTAAAAGCCTCAAGGGATACTAGCTCCGCCTCCACTGCAGATTCTAAATACCAGTTGCTCAAAACTGCAGGAGGCGAGAGTGATCTTGCGCTCAAATCCTGTTTGTGGGTTTCCCAAAAGTAGCATCAGGTTGGCCACTGTGAGAACAGGACGATGTTCCAGATGGGCCCTTGGCCTGATCCAGCAGGCTCTTCTTTTTTCCTTTCAGTAATAATATTTTCAGCATCTTAAAAAGCAGAGACATCACCTTGCCGACAAAGGTCCTTATAGTTAAAGCCATGGTTTTCCCAGTAGTGATGTATGGAAGTGAGAGCTGGACCATAAAGAAGGCTGATCGCCAAAGAATGGATGCTTTTGAATTATGGTGCTGGAGGAGACTCTTGAGAGTCCCATGGACTGCAAGAAGATCAAACCTCTCCATTCTGAAGGAAATCAGCCCTGAGTGCTCACTGGAAGGACAGATCCTGAAGCTGAGGCTCCAATACTTTGGCCACCTCATGAGAAGAGAAGACTCCCTGGAAAAGACCCTGATGTTGGGAAAGATGGAGGGCACAAGGAGAAGGGGACCACAGAGGACGAGATGGTTGGACAGTGTTCTCGAAGCTACCAGCATGAGTTTGACCAAACTGCGGGAGGCAGTGGAAGACAGGAGTGCCTGGCATGCTCTGGTCCATGGGGTCACAAAGAGTCGGACACGACTAAACGACTAAACAACAACAACAACAATATTTTATTCATTTTCCATATTGAAAGTTACATTTGTTACCCAACAGTTATATCCCAATTCAACACAGCTAGTGACTTCCTGCTCCCTGCTAACGCTTATAACCCAGATTACATACAATTGTGTTTTAAGGTTCGGTCTTATCTTATTTCATCCTCTTTGACATGTTTCTTAATAGATTCTGCTGTTTTCTTACACTTCAAACCCTGTGGTGGACTTCGCAATCCAACAGGCTCTTCTTTGATTAAGATCTTAGCTGTGTCCCACCTCTCTTATTATTTCACTAAGTGCAAACTAGGTAGGTTTGCATCAAGAGGAAAAGCCGACTGAATTTCTCCCCATCCCATCATATGCTGACTCCAGCTACAAAAGCTGAGACTGCTAAAGAAGGCAGAGAGCATCTTGACTGGGAGTCCTGGCAGACCTGCTGCCTGCCTTGCAGACCTTTTCCCCCTGGCCTGCAAGACTGGGACCTGGACTGACTCCAGCTACAAAAGCTGATACTGTTGAACAGATTCTTGGGGTGTTTTGTTGACAGGGAGTTGTTGCTGTTGCTTGTTTGCATCTTTATTTTAGATCATGTTGTGATTTACATGGAAATTTTTCAATTTGGCTGTGTGTGTTTTTAACGTGATTGTGTTTTAATTTTCAAGCACAGTAGAAAGTTGGTGATTTGTTTAACACTTTATTTTACAGGCTGTGTAAGCTGCTGTAGAAGGCAGAACTTTACTGGTTTTGCAAAGAGTAATTAGTATATCTCAAATGCAGAACAGAACAGTCATGTTATTCCACTTGCTAACTATTCTGTGTTGTTTCAGGACCGTTATCTGAGAAAGAAAGTTGTTCCAGTCTCTGCCCGCACCAACCTCAATGTTTACGGTATTTATTTTTTAAGACTACTTTTGTTTCGTTGTGGTTATGGATATTTTTTTCATATTGTAAGCCTCCTTGAGCATAGTTTGAACTGTGGAAAGCCAGCATACAAGAAAAATTAAGTATGCATGTAAAAAAGGGTAAAGGTAAAGGACCCCTGGACGGCTAAGTCCAGTCAAAGGTGGCTATGGCGTTGCAGCACCCATCTCGCTTTCAGGCCGAGGGAGCCGGCGTTTTTCCACAGACAGCTTTCTGGGTCATGTGGCCAGCAGGATTAAACCACTTCTGGTGCAACGGGATACTGTGACGGAAACCAGAGCGCACGGAAACACCATTTACCTTCCCACCACAGCGGTACCTATTTATCTACTTGCACTGGTGTGCTTTCAAACTGCTAGGTTGGCAGAAGCTGGGACAGAGCAATGGGAGCTCACCCTGTCGTGGGGATTTGAACCGCCGACCTTCCACTCGGCAAGCCCAAGAGGCTCAGTGATTTCGACCACAGCGCCACCGGCATCCGTGCATGTATGTGCGCAGAACACAGGAACATAAGAATAGCCTGGGGGAAACCAGTGAGCAGAATTGAGGACAACTGCTCTCTCCCCTCTCGCTGCTTCCAGCAACTGGTATTCAGAAACAACTGTGGAGGCAAAGTATAGCCTTTGTGGCTAGTTCTACAGTTTGACTAGGCTCTGCATGAAGAAGAACAGGGATTTTCCAGGTTTCAGGATTTGCATGCAAAGCCGGTTCCTGGCAGGCTGGAAGCAATGTTGGAGCTCTAAATCAGGGATCTGTTTCCCCTCCCAGTAAGCAGTTGTGAAAAATTAATCTAAGGCTTCTGATGCTAATTTGAGGCTCAATTAAGCAGCGTGTTGTCTGTTTCCTGCTAGGCCCACCGGTGTCCTGGAGTGCGCCGAATGATGATCGGGGCCGTGTGGAATAATGTCACCGTTCTTCTGCAGGAGCTGAATAGGGAGGGGGGACCCAGACTTTGATACGGGGTGGCAGAAAGCCCCAAGGACCTTGGCTTTCCTTTAAGCACGCAAAGGCAAGCTGCTAGTCCTTCGGCTGCAAAGACACAGCTGGAAAACACAAATGGTAAAAATAATAATAAGACATGTAAGATAGCCACATACGGTCACAGCTAATAATTGCAAGGTTGCCAGGGACAGGATCGTCCAGCCTTCAAATGCTGACCTGGATAGGAATGTCTTTAAATTCCTCCTGGGAGTCAGCAATGAGAGAGGGCAGGTGCACTTCTGCCAGGGAGCGCAATCTACAAAGAGGGAGCCACCACCAAGAAGGCCCCGTCATAGGCCAGCGCCAAACAGGTATCACTCAGTGACCTTCTCACCGTTGATTAGGGCTCAAGATGGTTGTTAATGGGGGAGAAGAGCATGGAGATATTTGGGGCCCAAGCCCCTTAGGGATTTATAATGCCACCAATGGTACCTTGAAGGTTGAGGTTAGACTAAGAGAAGACTGGCTTGTCTGAGGATGGCTGGAAGCAAGCATGGGGAACCTCTGGCCTTCTGGGTGTTGCTGAACGACAGCTCCCATCACCCCCGGGGCCTCTGCCTGGAGCTCTACTTGGAGATGCTGTCAGAAATTGAACCCAGGACCTTCTGCATGCCAAGAAGATGCTCTGCCGCTGAGCTAAGGTCCGTCCCTTAAGATGCAGGAAGCAGTTTCCTCGTACCAAGTAAGAATGCCGTTCTCTCCAGCTCAGTCTTGACAGTTTCTGGCAAGGGACTTGCCCAGCCCTGCCTGAGGAGATTTCACAGGGATCCTTTCACTGGAGAGTGGACTGTAAGCTTCTTGCGGGCAGAGTCCTCCCATTTGAAGACGACGTTACACTGTAAAGAACCCAAACTGGCTGATAGGAACAATAAATAAAGCAGCAGTCGTTATTTCTCTTTGTGAACAGACAGGAATCGTTCAGCTGAGAATCCTGTTGACTTTCTTCCCTCCTTTCTTTAGAAGTTATAATAACTGGCTCTGAGCTTCCCTTATCGAAAGGTGTTTCAAATCTCCCTTCGGAACCCGGGAAGCCTGACACAGAGTTAGGCCCTTCCAGCTCAGCATTCTACACAAGGACAGGCAGAGCACCTGCTGCTCAGTGGAAGTATACCTGCTTTGCGTGCAGAATGTCCCAAATTCAGTCCCCAAATGGCATCTCCAGGTACAGCTGAATGCATCTCCTTCAAGTGTCCCGATATTCCAGGGACAGTCCCAGAATTACAGAAGCCGCCCCAGTTTCTGATTTGATCCTGGAATGTCCCGTTTTCCCTTCTCCCTCTCCCCCACATCTCGGAGAACAATTAAAAGTTGTGTGTGCAGGTGAAAAAATGGAGTCCTGTTTATCCTGAAAATAAAATCCCCGCACCGAATGAAAGAAACAGTGAAGCTGGCGTACGAAGCCCTTCCTATAATTCCGAAGGAAAAGGTCAGCAATCGACTTTGGATTCTTTCCTTGCAATGCTTTAGCAGCCAGCTATTTCTTAGGGAATGTGGGGGAATGTTTGTTCCTTTATTATTGTACATGGAGCCTTGCACTGCCTACTCAGAAGTAAGCCCCACTGTATTCAATGGAACTTACTCCCAGGTGACTGTGTAAAGACTGGACTGCAACCCTAGGCATTTTTACTCAGAAAGTTCAATAGGATTTACTTTCTGGTAGGTTCCTGAACCTTCTCACAGTTCCATTATTATTATTATTATTATTATTATTATTATTATTATTATTATTATTATATCCCACCTTTTCCCCTAACAGGGGAATTTTAGCAGTTTACAGCTAAAATTTTATTTCACTCCATTGATCTGTGGAAGGTGTTGCACACAATCCTTTCCCTTACAATTTTTTTTCTTTACAACAACCTTGTGAGGTAGGCTAGGCGGAGAGGATGCAATTGCTCACGGTAACCGAAGTAGATGTGTATATGAGGTTCATGTGTGTGGCGAGATCAAGCACAGGAGAAGCTTCCTGATCAGAGAAATCAGAGAAACGTTGGAGGGTAGGGGAATGTCCTTTGCCTGAAACCCTGGAGGGCCACTGCTGTGTAGACAACACTGAGCTAAGATGGACCAGTGTATGTCAGCATAAGTCAACTTCCTGTTTTCCTTTGGGTCTATTTCTCTGCAGGCTTTCTATACAATACTTGTTCTACCAGAGTATCCTAACAGCGGTAGCAATTTTGCTGCTGCCAGCCAGCAGAGAATTGAACAAAACTGACAGGTGGAGGTGTCCGGAGGCGAAAAAGCAGAGAAGATTTCCAGCTCAAGATCGCAAGCATCTGCCAAACGCAAAACTCCTCTTTTTGTTACTGGCTGATACCTGCCGAGGGGGGGAGAGAAAGAGAGTGCATTAGCAAAGATGCTTTGTGAACTCCCCTCCTCCCTGACAAGGGATGAGATGCACTCAAGCCAATCGTTGGGCATCTTCCAGGAGCTCAGCGGTGGACCTGGGGAGGGGTCAAGGGAGATATAAAAGCCGGGCAGAGAACCAGCTGGCTCACCTTGCCGCAGGGGAAAGGCTCAGGGGATCCAGCTAGGAGTGGAGGCAAGGCAAGGCAGCCACGCAGATGATGAACCCCAAAGTTATGTGCTCCCGCTGGGTCTTGCTGCTGCTGCTTTTTGCTCACCAACAAGGAAGAGCCAAGCCAGTGACCAATGTCCAGGTAAGTGGAGGGGGTGGTGGATGGGGTCAGAAGGATCCAGTTGCATTTCAAAGCGCTCCAAACCCGAGCCACACTTCCCAAAGCAATTCGTGAACCGAAAAGCAGCCTTTGAAACTCGCACCGCTCTGAATTTTGCAGTGCAAGTTCTCCAGCTGGGTAATGGGCATCAATAAATGCTCGTGCTAGGGTAAAGCACGCACATAGGGGTTTTTTTTTAGAGAGAGAGAATATAGACATGCACTACAAAAAGAGATATTGCAAAAAAAAAAGTGCACATTAGGCAAAATTGCAAAGATTTTATTTTATTGCAAATATTTCATTGCAAAGGAGATTATTGTTAGGGGCTGGTTTGGGAGCAGTGGTTAGAGTGTCGGACTTTGACCTGGGAGACCAGGGTTCGAATCCCCCCACTCAGCCACAAAGTTCACTGGATGTGATCTTGGGCTGGTTGCTGCATCTCAGCCTGCCCTACCTCACAGGGTTGCTGTGAGGATAAAATGGGGAGGAGGGAACCCACCATAGTTGTCAACGTTTCCCTTTTTTTAAGGGAAATTCCCTTGTTCTGAATAGGATTCCTCGCAAGGAAAGGGAAAAGTTGACAGCCGTGGGACCGACGAATGCCACCCCAGGCTCCTCAGAAGAATGGTGGGATAAAAACGCAGCAAATAAATAAAGATTATTAGTGCTAAGTTTTCAAGTGTAATTCGTTTTTAGTTTCGGTTGTTGTTTTTTTCATTGCAAACTAATGTTTAAAGCTGAACTTTAGATGGGAGGAATGAGAAATCGAAAGTGACAGGTCTGTCCCATCTCTAGGTAAGAGGAAGGAACAGCCCCCAGAAAAAAAAAACAAGTAGGGTTTTCAAATGGGATGAAGGGAAGGGGCTCTTTGGGGGGTATAAAGACTCACCTGGACCAAAATTGGAGGTGATGCAAAAAGGGAGGGGAGCCACCCACATAGTTAGAAGCAAGTCAAATTTTATAGGCATGAGCTTGCAGGGAAGGGGGGGAGCAGAGAGGGTAGAGGAGAGGGGGGTCTTGGTTTTGCTGGTGCTTATTTTGTTTCACCCCATGACGGGGTGAGCTCCCGTTGCTCCGTCCCAGCTCCTGCCAACCTAGCAGTTCGAAAGCATGCCAGTGCAAGTAGATAAATAGGTACCACTCCAGCGGGAAGGTAAATGGCATTTCCGTGCGCTGCTCTGGTTCGTCATGCTGACCACATGACCCGGAAACTGTACGCCGGCTCCCTCGGCCAGTAAAGTGAGATGAGCGTCAGAACCCCAGAGTCGGTCACGACTGGACCTTTACCTTTACCTGTTTTGTTTCTCTTCCTTCTCCCTGCACCCTCCTGTATTTTTCAGACCCTGTCTAAATGGTTAGAGGAGGACCTCGAACAGCCAGCAGGGTCTGAGGAAACAGAGCAGGACCAAGATGAGACCCTCCTAACCAGAGGAGCTTTGGAACAACAGGATGATTTGCTGCCATGGGCCAGGAGACCCCAGGAAGGGGTGCCCCTCTCAGAAAGCAATTTCCAGAGGCTCTTCAATGACCTCCTGGGCTCCTCCCGGAGGTATCGGGGAAGGAGCAAAAAGGGCCTTTCGAGAGGATGCTTCGGGGTCAAGCTGGACCGAATCGGGGCTCTGAGTGGGCTGGGGTGCTGAAAGGCAGCCCGGCAGGTAAGTGTCCACAACCAGAAGATTCTGGCCTGGTTGCGTCAAGACTGGATGGTTGCAATGCGTTCCACGTGGGGCTTCCTTTGCACGTGAACCGGAAGCCGCAGACCGTGCAGAATTCTGCAGCACAACTGCATGCAGTATCTGTGCTCAGGGATCTGCTACCAGGCCAAGTTCATGGTGTCACTATTAGTATATAAAGGCCTTAACAGCTTGACCAGTTTACCTATGAGAACACCTCACCCCCAAATATGCCCACTCGATTGCTTTCATCGGCGGAACTGGCAGTACCAAAGGTGCCACAGAATCCCTGTTCTGCATTTGGAAGAAGTCCATCCTTCAGCGTGGCAGCAGCACCTTTGGAACTCCCTGCCTATTGACAGGTGCCTTCACTTTTGCTGTATGCCAAAAACAGATAAGCCCAGCCAGATGTGTGAGTTTTGATGTGTTTCTAATCTTTTTTAGCTTTTCGAAAGTTGTTGATCTTTCTTACTGATAATCTTATTACCTTTTTTTGTAAACCTCTTTGAGGTTTTCGTTTCACAATCAAGCGGTTTATAGGTTTTATGAAATATATATATATAAATAAATTTCAGGCAGGAGTTTCATGGGGTTCATAGAGGCTGGGCAGCCATCTCTCAGGGGTGGTAGACCATCAGAGCCTCAGACACTCTCCCTGACACAGGGTTTGCCAACCTTACTTGTAGCCCGGCTCCAATACCGAGAAATGGTTCTGGGCACCAGAATGCAACCAACTCTTTGGGCTACAACAAAATGTCCCGCCCCCCAATCCGGGACTCAGGGATGGGGATTCTGTGAGCACCAAGGAAGGCTCCTAAAAGAACAGAGGATGCTATAAAAGACGCTAGTCCTCATGGTTCTGTGTGATTGAAATGGAAACGTAGGAAGCTGCCTTCTACTGAGCTTTGGTCCATCTAGCTCAGCATTGCCAACCCTGACTGGCAGTGGCACTCCCGGGTTTCAGGCAAGGGATGTCTCCAGCTTTACCTGGAGAAGCCGTTGAGGATCGAACCTGAGACCTTCTGCATGCAAAGCAGGTGTTCTGCCACTGAGCTTTGACGCTTAGCCCCTGGGACCTTGTGGGCAACCTCTGCCCTAATACACACCCAGCTCTTTAGGCAGCGCTTGCGATCTGCGTTTCTTACATTAGAAATAATATTCCTTGGGGGAGGGAATCGACCAATCCAATTAAATCGGGGCGCCTTCTCTTCCACTTGCAGGGAAAGGTTTTCAGCCAATTAACCTTGCCAAGGAAGGCAGCTAAGCATGACAGACACACTGAGCTTCCTCTCTTGCAAGGCTGTTCCAGAGAGAGGCTGTTTCAGAACATCATGTGTTTTCGTTTCCCTTTCTTCTCCCACGGCAGGCCCCATCGCTGGCAGGACCCATCGCCTCCCAGAGAGACAACCAACACCCTCATTCATCGCCAAGGCATCCCCACCTTCAAGCAAAAACCTTCACACCTCCTGCCTCTGCCCACCTCCCTAGTGTGATTCAATCTGTCCGGACTCATTCCCCCACGCACTCAAAGCTGCTTTCTTCCCCTGCATACAAGTCATGTTTAAACTGCTGCCTTCGTGACCAGAAGCGGTTAACTTTCTTCTTTAAGAGTTAGCCAAATTCAGGGAAGATGGGGGCGGCGCCCGTTAACTACGATAGCAAAACAGAGACTCCATGGACAGGAGCAGTATACCCTGAATACCAAACCCTAGAGGGGGAACAACAGCTGAAGGGAGGCTATATGAGAAGCATCCTGCTAGCAGGCCAATCTAGTTCAGCATCCTGTTTTCTCAGTGGCCAATCAGATGCATACGAAAGCAGGACATGGACACAGTTTGGGATTAGGGCTTGCCGATCAGAAGGTCGGCGGTTCGAATCCCCGCAACGAGGTGAGCTCCCGTTGCTCGGTCCCTGCTCCTGCCAACCTAGCAGTTCGAAAGCATGTCAAAGTGTAAGTAGATAAATAGGTACCACTCTGGTGGGAAGGTAAATGGCGTTTCCGTGCGCTGCTCTGGTTCACCAGAAGCGGCTTAGTCATGCTGGCCACATGACCCGGAAGCTGTACGCCGGCTCCCTCGGCCAGTAAAGCGAGATGAGCGCCGCAACCTCAGAGTCAGCCACGACTGGACCTAATGGTCAGGGGCATAGCTGTCAACGTTTCCCTTTTTTTAAGGGAAATTCCCTTACTCCAAATAGGATTCCTTGCAAGAAAAGGGAGAAGTTGACAGCTATGGTCAGGGGTCCCTTTACCTTTACCCTTCTCCTCCATGAATTTCATAGAATCTTAGAGTTGGAGGGGGGACCCTAAAGGAAATCTAGTCCAACCCCCTGCAATGCAGGAATTACAGTCCAAGAATCCCTGACAGATGGCCATCCAAGCTCGGCTTAAAAACCTCCAAGGAAGGAGAGTCCACCACCTCCGCTCCGCTGTCAAAACAGCTCTTACTGCCAGAAAGTTATTCCTGATGTTTGGTCAGAATCTCCTTTCTTGTAACTCGAAGACATGGGTTCGAGTCCTACCTCCAGAGCAGCAGAAAACAAGCTTGCTCCATCTTCCAATTTGCCTAATCCTCTTTGAAAGCCACCTAAGTGGTTTGACCATCATCTTTCCTTGAGTGTGGCCTTCCCTAAAAAAAGGAGTTTAGTAGTCCCACAGGTGGAAAACAGGAGGCCTGGCTAGTTGGTACTTTGGGCCGGCCCAGCATAGGCAGTTCTTCTCAGTGGTGGGCAGGTGTGAGTGAGTCAACCCAGAAAAAACTCGCAGAACATCTGAGGCTCAGCTTTCTCCCATTAAACATTAGTTCACCCATCCAGAGCCTTTGGGCGCTGAGGGAATCAGAGAAATCAGATCGCGGTCCTCACACCCACATCAGTGCTCTCTCATTCGTGGCAAAGGTGTGTATCTTAATAAATCCTGTCTAACTTTCATTCCGTGTCTCGTTCATGTGCAAAATTCTGCATGCGGACAGTTGTCGAAATAAACTGGTTTTCATAATTGGTCCGATTCATTTCCAAGATGCTGTGTGTGTGTGTGTGTGTGTGTGTGTGTGTGTGTGTGTGTAAAAAAGAATGCAATTTATTTCTTCCAATTCTCTTTTTTTAAAAAAATAATTTTTATTAAGTACAAATTAGAAAACATACATATTTACAAGAAAAGAAAATACAAAAGAAAAAGAAAATACATATAAAAGAAAGAAAGAAAATACATAATGCAAGGGGGGAATTAGGGAATACTTTGTATCTTTTCATATTGACAGTTATTTATACCTCTATAAAATGCTATTCACAATAAAGGAATGAAACGAAAGATAAGATATTAGAAAAAAGAACAAAGAAAAATAAAGAATTCTTCCAATTCTCATTTAGAATATGGCTCTCAGACTTGGAAAAGACTTTGAAAATAGACTGCAGAGTACCCCTGTTTGGGGGGAAATTAGGGAGAGGGTTGGATCCTGTGCTAGTCCTCCTCGTTTTGAGAAAACCAGGGTGTTGGAGTGGTTAAGATTGTCCGACTAAAGCCCGGGAGGCCCGAGTTCAAATCCCCACTCAGGCATGAAGCTTACAGGGACACCTTGGGCCAGACACTGCCTTTCAGCTTAACCTACCTCCCAGGGTTGTTGTGAGGATTAAATGGGGGGGGGGAGAAAGGTGGGATATCAACCAATCATACAAACAAACTTGGCTGGATACAACCCAGAAGGAGAGCCCTAAATCTGGATCAGGCCAGCACCCTCCTCTCACCGGATACTTCAATGGGAAGCCACACAAGCAGGTAAACTGGTGAATCCAATCGCTGGGCAATTAAACTTGACCTTAATCACACAGGGTCCAGAGTTATGAGAAGGCAGGAGAATGTCAATGTTTGCAAGGGGGCCTTTGGTTCTGCAAAAGGAAATATGACAGGGGCAGATCTCCTGCGTAGGTGTGGATGTTGTCTCCTGGTGCTCAAATCAACTGCGCGGGGGTGTTTGCACAGCGAAGGAACTGTCGTGTAGATGCCCTCAGCTCAGCTAAAATGAAAACTGCCGGTATGGGCTTTCAACAACACAGAGATGCACAAGAGGATTTTGACACTCACATTAATGCAGAATGCTTAATGATTTGGGCAGGCAAGGGAAAAGAGCAGAGTGTTCCTGCTGCCAAAGAAATGACGAGGAAGGGGAATATGGCCAGGGGCGAGTCCTGGAGCATTGGGTCTCTGTGTCAGCGCAAGCATAAAATGAAATATTTTTTCATGGGCAGCCAGGATTTCTCTCCAAGCTCACAAGAATCCCAAAGTTCTCTCAAGCCGGCCTTGAACTATTTGCAAGAGAAAGGGCAGGATGCAAATCAGGAGAAAGAGTGAACAGACAGAGAAAATTATGCCCATTTTACAGGTGGCAAGTAGAGGCTGAGGTCTAGCAGTTTGTCTAAGGGTTCTAGAATCCCCAGTGAGAGAAAGGGAAGGATACAAAAGAAGGGGTAGAAAGAATGAACAGACAGATGCAATTATGCTAGGGCAGCCGTATGTCTGGATTTCCCCAGACATTACTGGGATTTCAAAGGCAGGAATGACAAAGGAGGTGTGTGATTTCTGAAATGTGGCACTTTGTCCTGGATCTTAGGCAAGTCAATAGAAAAATCGCAGGGTTTGGGGGTGGTTTTTTTGGCGTTTTTGTAAAGCTCAACAACTTTTGGGGTGTCCTGGTTTTTACTTTTTGAAATACGGCAACCCTAAATTATGCCCATTTTACAGGTGGCATGTTGAGGCTGAGGACTAGCAACATGCCATAAGGTATTTAGAAATGGTTGTTAATATTCTTCTAAGGGGATGAAGAACTTGTACTCCTTCGGATCTTGCTGCACTCCAAGTCCCATCATCCCTGACCATCGGCTGGGAGAGGAACCCAACATCTTGTGGAGGAGAGCTGCAGGTTCCTTGACCTTGCCCACATCATAGATACTAGATCATTGAATTGTAGAGCTGGAAAATGATATACCGGTCATATTCTAAAATGTAAAACAATAACATTTAATAAAAATTAAAGAGGGGAATTCTAGGGGGGGGGCACAGCTTACATCACAAAGCCATCCTTTCGTGCACACGCGAGGTAATGTATTTTCTCTCGCATAAAAGGCCACAGCTAATTAAACGCGCCTGCCCATTCCCTTCCCGGGCAAACGCGTTTGTTCCGATTTGCATATAAATGATAACAGCCGCCCTTTGAAGTGAGCCCGTTGTGGGAGATGAAGGGTCTTCCATCACCAAGAGGAGAGAGAGGTTGTTTTCCCCACCCCCCCGGATGGGAGCAGGTGGAGGAAAGCAGAGCTGCGCGGGTCTATGAGCTGAGCTGTAAAGCCTCGCTTCCCAACCGGCACCAAGCAGATTTGCAAAAGGCGTTTTCACAGCACGGCCAGGCTTTTGCAAAATATGCAAAATTAAATGCGCACAGAGATAACCTTGCAGGAGAGGGTTCTGATCCCAGCAGATGTTGTTGCTGAGTCGTTTAGTCGTGTCCGACTCTTCGTGACCCCATGGACCAGAGCACGCCAGGCACTTCTGTCTTCCCCTGCCTCCTGCAGTTTGGTCAAACTCATGCTGGTAGCTTCGAAAACACTATCCAACAACCTCGTCCTCTGTTGTCCCCTTCTCCTTGTGCCCTCCATCTTTCCCAACATCAGGGTCTTTTCCAGGGAGTCTTCTCTTCTCATGAGGTGGCCAAAGTATTGGAGCCTCAGCTTCAGGATCTGTCCTTCCAGGGAGCACTCAGGGCTGATTTCCTTCAGAATGGAGAGGTTTGATCTTCTTGCAGTCCATGGGACTCTCAAGAGTCTCCTCCAGCACCAGAATTCAAAAGCATCAATTCTTCGGTGATCAGCCTTCTTTATGGTCCAGCTCTCACTTCCATACATCACTACTGGGAAAACCATAGCTTTAACTATACGGACCTTTGTTGGCAAGGTGATGTCTCTGCTTTTTAAGATGCTGTCTAGGTTTGCCATCGCCTTTCTCCCAAGAAGCAGGCGTCTTTTAATTTCGTGGCTGCTGTCACCATCTGCAGTGATCATGGAGCCCAAGAAAGTAAAATCTCTCACTGCCTCCATTTCTTCCCCTTCTATTTGCCAGGAGGTGATGGGACCAGTGGCCATGATCTTCTTTTTTTGATGTTGAGCTTCAAACCATATTTATATATAAGCTTAGCCATGCATACCATATGCTAGATTTTAGTCATCTCGTGGAGGGTGTTATCTCAATGCACCCTCCAATTTGGACAAATAATAATTCTGGTAGCAGTTATAGAGCTGTTACGTTAATCCCCTGCCCCAGTTCCTTTAAGATATCCAAGTTGTAAAATTGGATGATTTGTGGGCAAAGTACAGCCAGCTATTAACCCAAATTTCCCTATCGTCATGGAATTGCCTAATTTGGGGACTCACCCGTAGCGTAAGTCGTAGCCCTGCATTTGCCTCTAATAAAGAAGAAAAGACATTTCTGCAGGTTCGCGGCCGTGAACGGTTTGGCGGCTCAAGAAAGCGTCTATAATTGCTCTGTTAAAAGCAGGGTGGGGGCAGAATGTGTCATTTCCGAAAGGCTCAGCACCGCTGGCTGGAACCAGTTCCCTTATCAGAGCCAAGTGGCTCAGCTCGCTGGGGTCCAGGCCGGCTGGAAGCAGCAAGGAGCCATCCTCCGAAGGGGCTTATAAAGAAAGGCTCCCTGGGTCTGCAAAGAAGTGCTTCGCATCCCCAACCAAAGCTACAAGACCTCAGAGGCCCGAAGAGAAGCAGGGATGATGGATGCTGTGGCCTGGTGTCGCTGGTCCTCTGTGCTCTTGGTGTTCGCCCAAGCAGGCCTGGGTTCGAGTCATCCTGTGGCCTGGAGTCCTTCCAGCGAAGAACTGCAGTCCTTTCAGGTGAGGAAGGAGGAGGCAGGTCAGGGGTGGTGTGTGTGTGTGCTGGGAAGTCAGTTTGATTGTTGTTGTTGTTGTTTTAAAAAATATTCTTTTTTTTTACCAACAACCAAAACATGGTGAAAACAAACAGTGAAACCCCCCAGGCGGCTGATACATTGGGTATACATAATCAATAATAACATATTCAAATCAACCATATGTACAATTCTATATACCTTAACACTCCTCCCTCCACAAGTTTTGTTTAACTTTTAACATTTTAATTGCCCCAAATTGTTCAAACCTACCCAAATCATTCAATATCTTCTCAAACCAGTTCTCCTCCTTCTCACTGACCTTAAACCCTTTCATTTTATGTATCTTCACAGTTAGATATTCTAAGATTATAATATTTTTCTATTTTCCCCTCCATTGGTTCACCCCTAGCTCTTCTGCATTTTTCCAATGACTCACTATAACCTGCCTGGCTGCAATTACCATCAACCCATTTACATTCCTCTATTGTTTCTAACTCGGTGGGGTTTGAGCTAAGTGACTCTTATGGTCCCTTGCAACAGCACAATTCCAAGATTCCTACTCAGAGGAAACCCACTGGAATTAATGGGCCTATGTCAGTCTTCTCCATTACCTTCAATAGGTTTGTTCTGAGTAGGACTAGCATGGATGCAACCAAAGAGAATGATAATTTGAACTTGTTAGCTGCTTGTGAGCAGAAAAATGGTATTCACAGCTCAATCAATGTGCATTGCAGGAATCAAAAGCATTACGTCTGGTGGGGGTGGTAAATTTTGGAGAGAAGAGAGAAGGGAACTGGCATAACCAATTTTATTATTATTATTATTATTATTATTATTATTATTATTATTATTATTATTATTATTATTTACAGTGGTATCTTGGTTCTCAGACTTAATCCATTTGGACGTCGGTTCCAAAACCAAAGCGTTCCAAAACCAAGGCACATTTTCCCATAGAAAGTAATGCAAAACGGATTAATCCATTCCAGACTTTTAAAAACAACCCCTAAGACAGCAATTTAACATGAATTTTACTATCTAATGAGACCATTGATTCATAAAATGAAAGCAATAATCAATGTACTATACTATAAAATAAGACAGTATTGAAGATTTTATATATATATATATATATATATATATATATATATATATATATATATACCGTATTTTTCGCCCCATAAGACGCACCGGCCCATAAGACGCACCTAGATTTTTTGGGGGGAAATAAAGGGAAAAAAATTTATTCCCCCCCCCAGGTGCGCTGCGCTACACCAGGAGCTTGGGGCGTGCGGAGCTCAGCGCGCCCCAAGCTTCTGCGTGCCGGCAAGGTCTCCGCTAGCGTGGGAGAGCCGGGCGCCTCTCCCAGGGCTAGCGGACCCCTGTGCTAATCCAGAAGCTTGGGGCGAGCTGAGGGCAGCGCGCCCCAAGCTTCTGCGTGCCGGCAAGCAGTCCGCTAGCCCTGGGAGAGCCGCGGGGCTCTCCCAGGGCTAGCGGATCGCTGCGCTACACCAGGAGCTTGGGGCGTGCTGAGCTCAGCGCGCCCCAAGCTTCTGCGTGCGCCCAAGCAGTCCGCTAGCCTTGGGAGAGCCGCGGGGCTCCTGCCGGGTGCGCGAGGCTTGCAGACACTCGCCCGAAGCAGGGGGAGCCCTCCCGAGGGCTCCCCGTGCTTCGGGCGACAGGCTGCCGCCCCAAGCCTCGCGCACCCGGTGGGACCTCCTGCCGGGCGCGCGAGGCTTGCAGGCATTCGCCCCATAAGACGCACCCCGATTTCCCCTTCATTTTTGGAGGGGAAAAAGTGTGTCTTATGGGGCGAAAAATATGGTATATATATATATATATATATATATATATATATATATATATATATTTCTTACCTGCACTGATGATAGTCATTGTTTGGATGGGGGGCTTTTATCCATTTTTGCAGTCACAGAATCAATCAGTAGCTGAACTGGGTTCCACACAGTCACAGAAACAAATTAACTGAAAAAGCCTCAAAAACAAAAATGCAAAATAAATAGCAAAAATAAAAGCGCCAAACTTAATTCCCTCCGGAAGTCCGTTTGACTTCCAAAATGATCAAAAACCAAGGCACAGCTTCTGATTGGTGCAGGAAACAATTGCTGACAGTCGCATTGGACATTAGGCTTCTGAAAAATGTTCGAAAATCAGAACACTTACGGTACTTCCAGGTTTTCGGCGTTTGAGAACCAAGGCATTTGAGAACCAAGCTACCACTGTATATCCTAAAGGAGTCAAGAGGAAACTTCTGTTTGAAGGCTGGGGTGGGATGAGGACTCTCAAGCCAAGATTCCCAGCTTCAGATATTCTTCCGCAAATTCAAAATCTAGATCGTTCTGGTTCAAAATCTCTCTCTTCCCATCAGTTTCCCCAGCAGAAGACACTGTTCAGTTGAGGTTTTGGAGGGGGGAAATTCCGGTGTAAAAAGATGGCATTTAGCACACTAATATTTAACACCGTGCCCTGAAAATCCATTAAAAATAATTAAGATCTTCTTTACAAAAATACCTCACAGTCAAATTTTAAAAGGTGGCAATTCAAAGAAAAGTCAAACCCATGCGCTAAAACTGGACCAGATTGTAAATTTTCTGTGTGTGTGTGTAAGAAAGAAAGAAGCAACTGCTTTGATATACTATTGATTGCTATGGTGATCGCAGGAAGGACCATTTAGCTCAGTGCTTGGCATGCAGAAAGTCCCAGGTTCAAACCCCAATGAGATCTCCAGGTAGGACTGGGGGTGTCCCCTGCCTGAAACCGTGCTGCTGCCAGCCAGTGCTGGTAATACACAGCTATCTGGACTCAATTGTCTGACTCAGTAGGAGGAAGCTTTCTAGGTCCTTGCGTTCTGAACTGAGTTTGTTTCTTGATATTCTGTTTCCATCACCTCTGATTTTAGGACCTCCTGGAGCGCCTGAAGGAAAAATTTCCAGAAGGGGAATTGGAGGCTCCCATCTCGAGGTCTGACGAGGCAGAGGACGGCTCTGACATGATGGACCTTGTTGACGCAGAAACCCTCTCTTCCAGCCAGCTCAGACTTCAGACTTCCCTTCACCCTACAGAAGTGGAGGACCACTGGATGAAATTCCTGGCTTCCCCAAAGCGGAGGAGATATTTCTCAGGATGCTTCGGCACCAGGCTTGAGCGGATCGGGACCCAGACAGGCCTTGGGTGCAATGTCTACAGAGCCCGTAGGTCTCTTTCGAAGGAATCTCGTTGCTGGGTTGGGTGGGCATGTGGAATATATTTATTTAACAAAACTTGCTTGCAAGAAATATTAGAATCAGCAGCTGAAAAGAGTGCAGGCAACCTTCTGAGTCAAAACAAAACAATCTACTCTGTGCTCTGTCCAGGCAAGCAATAGGCAATTTTCAGAGTTTAAGGATGCCTTTCCAGGCAGGCAAAACTACTCAAGGAGGGTGCAAGGCAGGGTTGGTTAGGGAGTGTGGCCTGTGTAACCTCCCAAGGGCCAGACCAAGAATCCTGGAGGGCCACAAGGTTCCCCAATCCCTGAGCATTTCGTATGATCCAGCAGAGCTGTCCTTATATCACAATCCTTTGTCAGAACAAACCCCGATAGAGAGGAATGAGATTGGAAAGCAGCTAGTCCTCATGAGTAACACTGCTCCTTTTAAGCAGAAGGGGAACCCTTAACTCAAAAGATCTTTAACTCTTTGTTTTTAGGTTCTTGGAGGAAACCCAGAAGTTGAAATCAGAAGAGGACCTCTTTGTCGGCCGCCCCAAAAGTTTGGACAACAAAGGCTGTAAAGTGTATACAGACTGTTAAATCTGTTTGAGAACTCTCTGCGCACAGTCCCTCTCAAGAATCATACCCCTTCCTATACAATATAAAAACCTGTATATTCATATTGTATGGGCTCCCGTTACATTTGACGCTTTGTGGTGTGCCACTGAGACTGTCTTTCAGCCTACTGGGGGCTTTGGTGCTGCAAAATCTGAATAAACGTTTTATAGAAATGGAGTGTTTTCACTGTGGTGTAGCGATAGCGGAGAAATTTCACAATTTGCATTCACGAGCCTACATAATTTGCACACCCTGAACCCATACGCACGTGACCACAAGCTTTGAAATACACATGCCTCTGAGACTTGCAAAACATTTCCCGACCAAAAAAATAAAAAATAAATAAAGTATGAGGAAAAACTTGTGTTAAAGTCAGGGTCACCACACTTCTTTTGGGCTAAGGAGCACATTCAGAATTTTGAGGACGTGTCGCAGATGCCAGTCACAAAATGGCTGCCAAGGCAGTGGTGTGGCCTGACACAAAATGGCTGCCATGAGATGGAAAATGAAATGACCACAAAATGACGGGGGGGGGGTGTGTCATTTCTACTAGTGAGGAAAAGGCCCCTTCATCAGACACTGCTACATTTGTTCACAGAGAGAAGCTCTTCCCCCCTCTCCTCTGTTCAGAACAAAAAGGAGGGTGGGTGCCCGATCCTTTCTCCTTTTCAGAAATTTACTTTTTCTTAATTGGCAAAGCATTGTCAGCTGACATTAAACAATAAAAGCATTCCCTCTGCCCTAACACACTTATATGCATTCATTGATATAGGCAGCCTATACGTCTAAATAGAAGTCCACTTATTGGGGTTGGTGATTATGAGATATCAGTTCAGCCACAGAAAGGGAGATCTTCGCTTTCCTGTGGTTTACAGGAAACACTATATAACAGTATAATTAGATTGATGACATCAAAAGCATTCAATATATTCTTTATATATAAGAATTCATTGATAACATGGTCCAATCTTAGCCTGGGCAAAAAGACAAGCCTTTGCAAGATATCAGATGTCACAGATTAACAGCGCTTCGTGTCTGGAAGAGGGGAGGGTGTTCCATTAGAGGAACAACAACAGAAAACCCCAGTGTCTGGGATAATAGGGTGAGGTGAAATCGGAAAAAAATTCCCCTGGCGTTCTAAGTGAGACGTGGGGAACCTTTGGCCCTGCGGATATTGAAGATCTACAACTCACATCATTCATTGGTCATGTTTGCCGGGGTTGGTTGGGAATTGCAGTAACACATCACCCAGAGGAACAAAGGTTCTCGAACCCTGATCTAAATTGTTGCCTTCTCAGACAGGATACCCGGATCTATTTTACACACAGTTTGAGGACACGGGCAGCTACCAAAGTTCACTAGAGTCCACCTCCTTTCTGTTTTTAAACACTCACGAAGCTTCCCCACTGCCTGTGTTTTACTGTCTCCAGCTTTCCCTTGCCTTATCTAGCCCAAGCAGGCAGGCACAGCTAGCAGCCACCAGCCACCAAAAGCCATCACAGAACCAGCAGTGGCTGTGAATCATACAAAATCCTTGCCTTGTTTTGTTTTGTTTTAAATCAAATATCCTTTATTAGGCATAGCAAACCACACGTTATCAAACAGACACCGTATGCAAATTGTGCAAAATACGAGCTCAGCATAATAAGGTTTGTCCCAATCCGATCTTTAACTCCAGAGAAAATCAATTTGCATAAATAATATAAGACAACGCTACCACATCATCAATCAATTAAGAACCACTAAATCTCTTTATAATGGCCCAGTCTTTCTACATGGACAGCACTCAAAAATTCAGCCACTATTAAAGTAATTTGATCATTCCTGTCCTGAACCGTTGGTAGCACAGAAATCAGCCTATTGAGTTATAAGGCCTCTAATAATTGTCTTCTTTCATAAATGCCAAAATCACAAGAAAAGAAAATATGCTCCAAAATATCAGGTTCCTGTTTGCTACGTTTGCAGAGACGCTCTGATTCTGGGAGAGCTAAATATCTTCCTCTCACTATCACCGAGGGAAACATATTAAATCTGGCTAACATAAACAGCCTGCACAATTCATGATTCTTCAGATTTGTCATGTATCCCTTTTGAAAATCTCTGCCACCCCAACCAATTTTTAACGCCCTTGATTTCTGGCTGCAAGACTAGACTAGGTTCATGACATGCAGAGATCTGAGGATTCAGAACCGCAGCAGGAACAATTCTCCTGTTTCTTCCCCCCCCCCCCCCAAAAGGAGCGGAAAAGAAAAAAATAAATCCATGCTGGGATAAGAGAGACAGGTTCTGTTGACCCGGGAAAGGGCTCTGTGGTTCAACATCCCCACCTAGCTTAAGGAAGTAGCTGGAGGGAGGTTTGATTCAGCACCTTGGAGAGAAGCCAAGGGCCTGGATCACATCAGTTCTTTCTAGGGGGAAGCTTACAGTATTATTTTCTGGTTCCCAGCAAAGCGAGCTTGCAGGGAGGCTGTTGCACAAAAATGCAAACCGTTCCGCCAAGGTCAAACTACTTTCAAAGAAAAGGACATCCTGGGCGCAAATTGATGCATCGGAACAGTGCTTTTCACAAACTTTCCTGCCATGGGGAACTTTTTTTAAAAAAATGTACTCGGTGTTACTCCTGCTCAGCATTTGACCCCAGTCACATTCACACCATCTAATAATAATGATAATTTTTATTTTATACCCTACCCATCTGGTTAGGTTTCCCCAGCCCCTCTGGGCAGCTTACAACATAGGCCTTAGGGAAATGTTTTAACTAAGGATTTTGTTGATAAGATCTTTGAGAAAGGAATTAACGTGGTTTTGGTTAAAAGATATTAAAGGATTAACTAAAAATGAATCGATGAAAGAGAGAAGGTAAAGAAACAGCATTACAAAATTAGAAACAGGTTAAAATTTATTGGTAAGGATTTGTTGAATAAACAATTTGAATTGGAATACAAAAAAAGGGAGGTATGAGGAGGTCTGGGAAAATAAGTTAAGGGAAAATAAGTAATGGAAATTTTATGTGTTTTTAATTATTTTTATTTTTATTTTTGTTATTTTTTTCTTTTTTCTTTTTGATTTTTTATTGTATTACTATTGGAAACTTCAATAAATATGTTTTTAAAAAAATACAACATATAAAACAGAACAAAACATCAAACATTAAAAAACAAGACATCCTATACATGCAACAAACAAACCAACAAATCAATAAAAAACCAATAACAACAATAATAATCATAATCGGTTTACAGTTATACCCAAATTAAAGTAAACGCCGACTCCAGCTAAACATTTAACCAACACCAACCCGACAAAAACGAAAGAGAGGAACCGCAATTAGAACCGTTTAAAACATCCTATGCCCTTTTAAAATGTGGCTCTTTTCTGGGTGGTCTGGCAGCAGCAATCATACTTTGAAAGCACCAGGACATCACTTTAAACAGCCATGGCTTCCGTCCAAAGAATCTTGGGAACTGTAGTTTGCTAAGAGCACTGAGAGTTAGGAAACCCCCTTTGCAGAGGTACAAGTCTCAGAGTGGGCTTTTAACAATCAATCTGCCCTGCCAGGGAATTATGGGAATAGTAGCTCTGGGAAAGGTTGCCTGACAACTCTCGGCCCCCTTAATAAACTACAGTTCCCAGAGTTCTCTGTGGGCAGCTGCTGTTTAAAGTGGCATCATAGCACTTGAAACGGATGGGGTGGGTGGCCTTGCTTAACCTAGATCCATTCATTTCAGTGGATATACTCTGAGTAGGACTGAGCTGGAGTGAGTGCTATATATTTTATAAAAAGTATTTGAAGATGCAACAAAGCGAACTGGACTCCTTGGCTGGCTTTGAATAAAGATTCACAAACTTTTTATTGATGATAATCAGCTAAATGGTTTGAGGATCTATACAACTGTGTAACATGCAGAAAACAGCAGTCTCAGAGAAATCAAAGACTGGAACAGGAAAGCTGGGGGGGTTGTGTGGGAGGGTGGGGGGAGAGAGGAAAAATGGGGGGAATAGGGATGATATGTTTCTGGATAATATGTTTTGTTTTAATTTTGAATTTAAAGTGTGTGTGTGTGTGTGTGTGTGTGTGAGAGAGAGAGAGAGAGAGAGAGAGAGAGAGAGAGAGAGAGAGAAATTGGGAGGGGGAAGAAACATTGCCAGCCCATATTAAGAATAAAAATTAAAATCCATCCATCCTAACTTAAGCATATAGAGTTGCATTCATCCAAGCCAACAAGAGGCCTTATAAGAATTCAAGGGCACAGTCCAAGCAGATGGGGGAGGGACTCTCAAGGGTGACGGAGAGCAGAGTCAGTGTGGGGGTGGCTGGGAGGAGTTCTGAGGGCCAGATCAGTGATATCTGGAGGGCCACATAAGCCCTGCCTTATACCCTTCTTGCGTGGCTCTGGGATGGCTCCGACTTGCTTCCCCTTGGGATTTTCTCCCCATAGCAAAACGATAGTTCATCTCTCTGTTCTTTCCCTTGGAAGACAGGGTGGAGCAGTGGTTAGAGGGCTGGGCCAGGACCTGGGGGAGTGGGGTTCAAATCCCTGCCCTGGGGTGAATTCAGGCCAGCTACTACCGCCACCCAGGCTAACCTACCTTGCAGGGCTGTTGTTGTGAGGATAAAATGGGGAGGGGGAGAAGTGTGCATGCCCATTGGAGCCCTTGGGAAGAAACTGTGGGATTTAATGAATAAGAACAATGATAAAAAAGAACTTATGAGTCCGTACTCAGGACTGTGAATGCAATCTGAAATGAAAAGACTTTGGGGACGCCTGCTTTTTTTGCTACATTACAATGCATCAGTAAAAGTGAAAAAGAAGGGACTAAGGTTCAGTTTAGGTATCTGACCCGCAGGCTAGCTGCCCCATCTGAAAGGTCACGATGCACAGGTAAGCTTAATTTTATTGATTGACTTATTTCTTAAAATTTATATACTGCTTGATTGTTGATGGTTTTTTTAAACACAAAGTGGTTGACAAAAAAAAAAAAAGACTAAAGAACAGATTAAAAACTCACATCAACTTCCTAAATACCCGGGCAGGCTTGTCTAAATGAAAATGGGTTGCTGTTTTTTTCATTTAGCAGGTACAGCCAAGAGTGCAGCAAAGGCAACTACCTGACGTCAAGTGGCGGGTAGTTCCAAAGTGCCGCCGCACTCAAAGATGGAGTTCTTGCAAATGTCTGATTCTTCTTGATGCCGATATTAAGCCCCGAATGGAACAAAGCCACTTGGAAAGGAAGCAAAGCCAGGACTGAGCTGATACCTTCATTATTCCATATATAGGAATGGCCCTTGAGGGAAAGTCCAGGGCTGGGGTGTCATCAGATTCCCTCTCACCCAGCAAAAAAAAAAACCTGTCCTCTCAAGCTTCTTGCTTTTGCTATACAAGGCGATTTCCCCAAGGTGTATTTCTGGGGATATTGCGAGGGTCCTCTCTGCTCAGATCTGGGAAATGTTTTAATGTGTGGGGGGGGGGTTTAAAGAAATTCCAATGAGGGAGGGGGTTTGTAATCTCCGAGGCCAGTATCAGCCGAGAGGGCAGGCGGCATGAAATCACCGGCTTGTGACTCCTGCATGCTAGGAGATCAGCTGCCCTGTGACACCTAATATAGGGAATCTTCTCTGAAAGGAGCTGCATTCCGGCGAGGGGGCTGGAATGCGCCCCAGATAGTCCCACCGATAACCCAAGGAAGCAGAGCTCGGCTCAAGGGTATATAAGGCTGGCTGGGGAGAAGTAGACAGCACAGGACACAACAGATCAGGGACGAAGGGAAGCCTGATATTTCTCGAAAAGGACATCGTCTCCAGGGCGAGAAAGCCAAACGCACCTTCTCCAAGCATGGACACCCAGGGCTCGACCGCAGTCACCTTTGCCTTGCTGTTCCTCCTCTGCTTCCAGCACCCCATGGCCCACCCCATCGACAGCCTCAGCCCCGCCAAGGAGCTAGCCAGCATGGAGGTAAGAGGGGCAGGTTTGGGGAGACTCAGTCCTGTGTTGTTTAGTCGTTTAGTCGTGTCCGACTCTTCGTGACCCCATGGGCCAGAGCACGCCAGCCACTCCTGTCTTCCACTGCCTCCCGCAGTTGGGTCAAACTCATGCTGGCAGCTTCAAGAACACTATCCAACCATCTCGTCCTCTGTCGTCCCCTTCTCCTTGTGCCCTCCATCTTTCCCAACATCAGGGTCTTTTCCAGGGAGTCTTCTCTTCTCATGAGGTGGCCAAAGTATTGGAGCCTCAGCTTCAGGATCTGTCCTTCAAGTGAGCACTCAGGGCTGATTTCCTTCAGAATGGAGAGGTTTGATCTTCTTGCAGTCCATGGGACTCTCAAGAGTCTCCTCCAGCACCATAATTCAAAAGCATCAATTCTTCGGCAATCAGCCTTCTTTATGGTCCAGCTCTCACTTCCATACATCACTACTGGGAAAACCATTGCTTTAACTATACGAACCTTTGTTGGCAAGGTGATGTCTCTGCTTTTTAAGATGCTGTCTAGGTTTGTCTAAGGAACCCAGAGGGGCAGGTTTGGGGAGACTCAGTCCTAGGATTTTATTATTCCAGGGTGGGCTCTCCCCTCCTGGGGGAGAAATTCACGGAAGGCCAACCTTCCATGTTCAGAGACAGTCTACCTCAGAGTCAGAGGGCGCTGGGGGTAATTGACAGGGAAGTGATGCCAGCCGGTCACTCTTGGGAACGAAATACTGGGTTGTTGTGCACATGAGAATGCATTATTTTAGGGAGAACGGCTTTGCAAAAACAACAACCACTTGCATCTATTCGGGAAAATTCACATCAACTGATTTTTCACAAGGACTTAAAAAAAATGGAATAGATTTTTATTAAAACATAAAAAAAAATCAATTAAAACAGAAAAATTAAAACAGTCTCGTCCCAGAAAAACAGGTGTGAAATACCAAAGGAAAGGAGGAAAGATGTGTTAGAATATGTTAGAAATTACAAGTCTATTAAAAAAAACACCACACCATTAATATGCATTTAATAAAATTAAATAAAACTTCAAAAAATAAATAAATGGCAAATTGATATAGAGATGTGGAGGACTGGATCTAAGATTATTGTTGTGATTAGAACTTATGTTCTACCTTTTCCTCTAAGGAGCACATGGTCGCATACATTCATTCCCCTACAACAACCCTGTGAGGTAGGTTAGGCTGAGAGGCAGTGACTGGCCCAAGGTCAGCACAGTGAGTTTCATGGCCAGTGAGTGGAGGATTTGAACGCAGGTCCAATGCTCTAGCCACTGTACAGGTCGCTGCTGGGAACAAAATCCTGGGTTTTGTCTTTTGCCCTTCTTCTATTCTTAGCTATGTCTGGGCGGATCTGTCCTTCCTCGGTTACAGTTCATCGCTGCAGAATGTTAGGATGGCAGTGAGCGTAGGTGACTTGTAAAAGAGAGGCAGCGTCGCAGAGTGGTTACAGAGCTAGGATCTGGGAGACCAGGGTTAAAATCCCCACTTGTCCATGCACTTCACTGGGTGACCTTGGGATCCGTCCCTGCCTCCCAGCCGAACCTAAAATTCTAGGATATAAATGCAACAAATAAATGATAAAATTCATAAAGGATTCCCGGCTTGTGCCAGGGAGACAAGGCTTTTCCATGTTACGGAGTGTCTAACTGGGATTTATTTATCACCTGTTATTACATTCATATTCCACCTCAAGGTGGCCTATGTTTCTCTCCCCTCCATCTCCCGCATTTTACCCTCACAACCCTGACATGTAGGAAGGGTCGGGGAAGAAAGCTGATCCCCTTTGCATTTTAGTGAGAAAACGAACCCGATTCACAGTTCTCGACTGGATACACGAAACGAAACAGAAGAGACCTTTGAAACTCACACATCTCCCAATTTTGTCTCCGTCAACAAGTGCGTGCAAAAGTGCAGAGGCCAGCGAAAAGGAATGTGCTAAAATACATCACGTTGGGGCACTCTGCTTGTGCAAATGTGTATATGCTGGTCAAAATTGCTTATAGAAATTTGCACGTATGGATTTTCTGCTGCAGAGATGTGGAGTGACGAATTTTAAGACTGGGAAGACGACAAGCTGAAATGGACAGATTTATTTACCGTATTTTTCGCTCTATAAGACTCACTTTTTCCCCTCCAAAAATTAAGGGGAAATGTGTGTGCATCCTATAGAGCGAATGCAGGCTGCGCGGCTAGAACGAGACGGAGTGCTCCCCAGTGCTCCGTCACGCTGTTCTAGCTTGGGGATGGCTGCGCAAAGCCTCTGCAGGGCAGCGGGGTGCCTTCACCCCGCTGCCCTGCAGAGACTACAAAGGCTGTCCCCGAAGCCAGAACAGTGTGACAGAGCACTGGGGAGCACTCCGTCTTGTTGTTCTAGCTTGGGGATGGCTGCGCAAAGCTATCCCTGAAGCCTTTGGAGCACAGCGGGACCCCGCCAGCCCCAAAGAGCAGGTCGAAAGGAACCTGAAGCCTCCAGAGCCCAGTGGGAACTCCCGCTGCGCTCTGGAGGCTTTGTGTGAATGCACCTTGAACGCACCTTGTTTTAGAGGGGGGGAACAAGAAAAAAAATGTTTGCCTGTTCTCCCCCTCCTATGGTCTGGTGCGTCCTATAGAGCGAAAAATATGGTATTTGTTATGTTTCGGTCCCACCTTTTTCTCAGAGGAGCTCAAGGCGGCAAACTTGCTTCTCCCCCCTCCTCATTTAATCCCTGCAACGACCCTGTGAGGTAGGCTAGGCTGAGAGGCAGGGAGTGGGCCTAAGGTCAGCCAGTGAGCTTCCTGGCTGAGGGAGGATTTGAACCCTGGTCTCCCAGGCCCTAGCCGGATAGTCACTCTAACCACTCCAGCACCCTGGTTCTTGAATGATCAGGTGTCTTCCTTGTTAACTTCTTGAAGGCATCTGACTCACTGGCCTTGACGCTGGGGAGTCTTACGCAGTTTAGGAGACCTGGAGCTCAGCAGCAAAATGCATGTTTCATATCTTTAAAATCACAAGCCCGAAAGAAAGAATTGTATTTGCAGAACGACAACCCCAGTTTCCAGGAACAGGCAGAAGCCAGGAACAAGCTAGGGGGGTGAGCCTGGGACCTTCTGCATGCAAAGCACGTGCTCTACCACCAAAGTACGACCCTTCTCCCATTAAAAAGACAGCATGGCCTAATGGTTAGAGTCTCAGACTAGGACCTGAGAGACCAGGGTTCAAATTCCTGCTTGGCCATGAAGGTCATCTGAGGTGACCTTAGGCCAGTCCCTCTCTCTTAGCTTAGCCTACCTCACAGGGTTGTTGAGGGGATTAAATGAGAACAATGTATGCCACCTCAAGCTCCTTGGAGGAAGGAGGAGGTGGGATGGAAACCTAACAAATAACGAAATAATAAAGGTAAAGGGACCCCTGACCATTAGGTCCAGTCGTGGCCGACTCTGGGGTTGCGGCGCTCATCTCGCTTTACTGGCCGAGGGAGCCGGCGTACAGCTTCCGGGTCATGTGGCCAGCATGACTAAGCCGCTTCTGGCGAACCAGAGCAGCACGCGGAAACGCCGTTTACCTTCCTGCTGGAACGGTACCTATTTATCTACTTGCACTTTGAAATGCTTTCGAACTGCTAGGTTGGCAGGAGCAGGGACCGAGCAACAGGAGCTCACCCCGTCGCGGGGATTCAAACCGCCAACCTTCTGCTCGGCAAGTCCTAGGCTCTGTGGTTTAACCCACAGTGCCACCCGAGTCCCATAACGAAATAATAAAAGTAACTAAATAAGACTGTGGTGTTCAGGGTCTAAAATTACCTGTCTCAGCCGTTCCCAAAGTAGACAGTAGTGCCCGCTGGGGGGGGCAGTGGTGGGATTACCTAGGGGGACTAATAGGCAAGGCAGTGGCAGGGGGTTGCTTGCCATCTGTCTCAAGAAACAATGGCGTACAACCATGGGCATGAAGCCAGACCCCTGGAGAATCACAGCACCTATCAGACTTTGAAAAGCTGGATCAAATTCATCAGTTGTGTCAAATTCATCGAACTAAAATGTCTAAACCAAATTCTGAACAGGTGTTCCTGCTTTGAATTTTATTGGGTTATTATATATGCCAACTGTTATTCTGAATAATGCTTTTTATAGAGTAGGGCAGTGGGCACGAAGAATGGGTTTATGGAACCAAGGGAATGGGGGGAGGCTGGAAAAGTTTGGGAACCGCTGAGCTAGCTGAACCCCTGAGAAAGGAAGGAAGGAAGGAAGGGAGGAAGGAAGGAAGGAAGGAAGGAAGGAAGGAAGGAAGGAAGGAAGGAAGGAAGGAAGGAAGGAAGGTTCAGGCAGCAGAAAGGTTTGGAGGCAATGCAGAGGAACGAAAGAGGAACATTATATTCATTTTCCATTCAGGCCCTTCTGCAGAGATTGGAGGAGAAAGTCTCCCTGATGGAAGATCTGCAGAACAGCCCCAACCTAGAAGATCCTGAAAGCCAGAGGGAGGGACTGGCTGAGTTCCTGGATGACGGCAACAGCCAGCAAGTTGAGACCCCGGCCTATTCAGCCCCATTCCTCTCCGACCGCAGCGCCCTGCTTAAACGCATGCGGGGAATCCAGACAGCGAAGAGCTGTTTCGGGAGGAGACTGGACCGGATCGGGGAAGTGACTGCGATGGGATGCAGAGGTGAGCCCTCCCCACCCCACCCCCTTGTTATTACCTGACCTAGAATAACGCTTTCTGGGAGAAATACAGGAAATCACACATCCCTCCAAGCTTATGATAACAGATGCATGCTTCGTTTTGGTCCACGGGCTAAACCTGCAAATCCTTCCCATCGATGCCCAGAACAGGGACTTGTACAGAGTTGCGACAGGCAACTCCTTCTTTAGTGAGAGCTGCCTGTTGCAACTCTTCATGAGTCCCTGTTCTTAGCACCAAACGCTTCAAGGGTGAATATTTGGCATCTTGGAAGTCTGGTGTTTAGCTGGAATCCTCTTCCTAGCTGCTTCCTCCCACTGATCAATCTAGGAACAGTAATGGATCTCCCAAGTTCTGTTGCTTGGCTCACATACCTCTAATAAAAAAGGCAAGGAATAAATCTTACTGGGGTGTATAAAGCTGGTAAAATAACAGCTATATATTCGTGCATTGCAGGGGTTTGGACCGGATGACTCTCAGGACCCCTTCTAATCATATGATTCTAAATCCTTTTCTTTTTTAACCTTTTGCTTCTAGGGTCGAGGAGGAATTAAGATCCGCTTTCCTGCCATCAGCTCACCCACCCTGCCCTAGAAAAGCACCCGACCTTTTGATGACATGTGAATTTCTGAAGACGTGTGCTTTCCCCAAAAAGTCCTCTGGAATCATGCTTCCCGCTTATTTATTTCTTAATTTATTGATTTATTTATTTCTTTGACCTCTTGTATGTTTGTGTTTTCTTTTTTTTCTTTTTTCTAAAACAAACAAACTTTCTTACTTTCAGCACAGAGATGGTTGCTTGAAACAATAAAAATCAAACACATTTGCTCTTTTGCCCCCTGCTGTTGGATCTACTTGTTCCTCATCCTCTCGCGTGTTCTTTCCTTTCAAACATGTATTTGCATAGCCACACCCATTCCCAGAACCAGCTCCTAGTTGTGTAATTTCAGACCTCCTCCAGGACACAGAAGGCTGAAATGGAGGAAAATTCAGTGCTGGGCATGGAGAGCTGCAGGAGATGCTAGATTTTGTTTGCATTTAAAGGCAAACCTACCTAATTCACATTTTCTGCAACAATACATAAGGTAAAGGTAAGGTCAAGGACCCCTGGACAGTTAAGTCCAGTCAAAGGTGACTATGGGGTTGTGGCGCTCATCTCGCTTTCAAGCCGAGGGAGCTGGCGTTTGTCCACAGACGGATTTCCAGGTCATTTGGCCAGCAGGACTAAACCGCTTCTGGACACCGTAACGGAAGCCAGAGTGCATGGAAACACTGTTTACCTTCCCGCCGGAGCCGGTACCTATTTATCTACTTGCACTGGTGTGCTTTCAAACTGCTAGGTTGGCAGAAGCTGGGACAGAGCAACAGGCGCTCACCCTGTCATGGAGATCGAACAGCTGACCTTCTGATCAGCAAGCCCAAGAGGCTCAGTGGTTTAGACCAGGGGGCAGTAAACTTTTTCAGCAGGGGGCTGGTCCACTGTCCCTCAGACCTTTTGGGGAGCCGGACTATATTTTGGAAAAATAAAAAATGAACAAATTCCTATGCCCCACAAATAACCCAGAGATGCATTTTAAATAAAAGCACACAGTCTATTCATGTAAAAACACCAGGCAGGCCCCACAAATAACCCAGAGATGCATTGTAAATAAAAGGACACATTCTACTCATGTAAAAACACGCTGATTCCCAGACCATCCACGAGCTGGATTTAGAAGGCAATTGGGCCAGATCCGGCCCCCGGGCCTTAGTTTGCCTACCCATGGTTTAGACCACAGCCCCACCCGCATCCCTACTTGAAACAATACATAAACAATAGCTGCCCAGGGTGGCTGGGGAAACCTAGGGTGGGGTATAAATAAAGTATTGATGATGGTGATGATGATGATGATGATGATTACATGAAGCAAAACACAGGCCCCCTGCAATATTTGAAATGTGCCCTTTTCCCAATTTTGCAATGCAAGTCTCCAGCCAAGCAATGCGTACAGAATTAAATTATATCCAGGTAAACTGTGCATAAGGGGACGCGGGTGGTGCCGTGGGTAAAACCTCAGTGCCTAGGACTTGCCGATCGTATGGTCGGCGGTTTGAATACCCGCGGCGGGGTGCGCTCCCGTCGTTTGGTCCCAGCTCCTGCCCACCTAGCAGTTCGAAAGCACTCTTAAGTGCAAGTAGATAAATAGGTACCGCTTTATAGCGGGACGGTAAACGGCATTTCCGTGTGCTGCACTGGTGCTGGCTCGCCAGAGCAGCTTCGTCACGCTGGCCACGTGACCCGGAAGATAAGATAAGATAAGATAATATTTATTGCGGCCATAGGCCCATACAGGTAAAAACAATACATAAGTGACAGCTTGTGCCGTGGAAAAAAAAAAAAAACAGTCGCTAAAAACACCACTATAACAATAAAATACTGTAAGATGGAAAGGCATGCTACGCCTTAATTAGCTTGTAACGCTCCTTGGCGTCGCTTTTGGGAGAGGACAGCGACCAGGAACCTAGCCACTTTCAGGGTCGTGTGGGAATCCTTATCCTGCAAGATTTGGGCAAGGTGGAATTTTGGTGGGGTACCCTCTAGTTTCTGTATGATTGATCCCAACAAATTTGCCCGTGGCACATTGAACAAGGGGCAAGTGAACATAATGTGCTGAAGCGACTCCGGCGTCACCTTATCACATTCGCACGTGGCGGGGTCTTGGCCCTTTGAGAATCTATGTCTCAGGACATTGGAGGGGAAAACGTTGAACCTCGCTTTGGTGAAGGCCAGTCTATGGGCAACAGTCGAAAGGGAGGAGAGGTATGATGGAACGCAATAAGTTAAAGTGATACCAATGTTCTGGGGCGAACAGACACCTCCCCCCAGCATATAATTTTGCTGTAAGTCGATGTCATCCAGTCTTTGACGGATCAGTCTTTGAGCAGTGATTTGGTCTAGTTTTAGGGAATCTGAGGGAGAGATTCCATAGCTCAGGAGTTTGGCATGAATTTTACTAGTCCAAAGGCTGGAGAATTCATCTCGCCATAAGCATTGTGTCTTCGGATGGCACTGGCTCACAGCCTCTAGAGCGAGATGAGCACACAACCCCAGAATCTGACACGACTGGCCCGTACGGGCAGGGGTACCTTTACCTTTACCTTTAAACTGTGCATAAAAATGCATATGTTTTGGTGAAAGTAGCACATGAGAATGCATTATTTTAGAGAGAACTGCTTTACAAAAACAACTTGTATCTCTTAACGGAAATTCACATCAACTGATTTTCACAAGGATTATTAAAAAAAACACAAATAGATTTTTACTAAAACACAAAAATCAAGCTTAGAACAGACTCGTCTCCGAAAACAGGTGTGTGATACCAAAGGAGAGGAGGAAAGGGACCTGAGATGTGTTAGAATAAGTTAGAAACTACAAGTCTATTTAAAAAAATACACCACACCATTAATATGCATTTTAATAAAATTAAATGAAACTTCAAAAAATAAATAAATGGCAGATTGATTTAGAGATGTGGAGGACTGGATCTAAGATTATTGTTGTGATTAGAACTTATATTCTACCTTTTCCTCTAAGGAGCACATGGTCTCATACATTCATTCCCCCACAACAACCCTGTGAGGTAGGTTGGGCTGAGAGGCAGTGACTGGCCCAAGGTCAGCACAGTGAGTTTCATGGCCAGTGAGTGGAGGATTTGAACGCAGGCCCAATGCTCTAGCCACTGTACCAGACTGGATTGGTATAACGGAGTAACGGAGAACCTGGAATTCACAGAGTATCCCAATGTGCAGAATTTCTGAAGGCTGCTCTTTTTACACATAGAATCATACAACTGAAGAGGTGGAAGGGGTCCTGTGGGTCATCTGGTCCATGACGGATGGCCATTCAACCACTGCTTAAAAACCTCCAAGGAAGGAGAACCCATAACCTCCTGAGTGAGGTCCATGGACTCAGCAGACTGAAGGAGCAAAGAGATGGGGGAAAACCATATTTTAAACCAGAAAACATACGGAGAATGGAAAATATTTAAGGAATATATAAGACTGTATTGCAAAAATGATACCATCTTAGCAGAATTGGAACGATACTTGCGAATAATAGATAACTGAAATAAACTTTATAGTGGAATGTAAGAAAAAGGATATAAAACAAAACTACGTGATAATACCATGACAACAGAAAAAGTATAACGAGAAAGATTGGAAGTTTTTTGCAAAAATAAATAAATATATTTGATTGATATAATGTTGTATAAATCTTTGGTCTTTTTTTCTTTTTTTAATCATTTTCTTGACTGCTTCAATTTTTTCTTTCTTTTCTTTTCTTTTATTTCTTTCTTTCTGTATTTAACTTGGTAATATTTACCTTGGTTGTATGCTTGTATGTTTGTATTTTAAACCAATAAAGATTTATTCAAAAAAAGAAAAGAAAAAAAGAAAAACCCCATATTTCTTAATTCTACGACAGTGTCCGCCGTGTCTCAATTCTCCAAAGGAACACAGACCCTGGGTGAATGCCAGGAAACCCATGGGTCCTTGCCACAACTCAGCCGAGAGAGAAGCAGGCACCCAGCTTTTGTTACAATGCAATAAAAACAAGAGAAGTACAAAAAAGCATTATTATTTATTTATTTATTTATACATACATACATACATACATACATACATACATACCCCGCCCATCTGGCTGGGCTTCCCCAGCCACTCTGGGCAGCTTCCAACAAAATATTAAAATACAGTAATGAATCAAGCTTCCCTAAACAGGGCTGCCTTCAGATGTCTCCTAAAAGTTCGGTAGTTATTTTTCTCTTTGACATCTGGTGGGAGGGCATTCCACAGGGCGGGTGCCAATACCGAGAAGACCCTCTGCCTGGTTCCCTGTAACTTGGCTTCTCGCAGCGAGGGAACCGCCAGAAGGCCCTCGGTGCTGGACCTCAGTGTCTGGGCTGAACGATGTGGGTGAAGATGCTCCTTCAGATATATATGGTACATCCGAGAGACTTTGGGTCAGGTTAGTTGTCTTGCCAAATGCAAGGTGGTTCTTTTCAAATGAGATTCAGAAGTAACACAAAACACAAGCGAGTGAGAAGATTAACAGCAAGCAATATATATATACCCAGCAAGCTCCTCAGCCTGCCACTTGGAAGCCCTCAAGAACTGGTGGAATGAACGCCATAGGTAGCCTCAGTTTGCACGACCCTGCAGCCAATCATTCTGTGCACGAGCTTCTCAGAAACTATGCCCCAAACCATTTGATTTACAGCTAGCTAGCCTGTTAAAGGTAAAGGTAAAGCGACCCCTGACCGTTAGGTCCAGTTGTGGCCGACTCTGGGGTTGCGGCGCTCATCTCGTTTTACTGGCTGAGGGAGCAGGCGTTCAGCTTCCGGGTCATGTGGCCAGCATGACTAAGCCGCTTCTGGCAAACCAGAGCAGCGCAGGGAAATGCCGATAACCTTCCCGCCGGAGCGGTACCTATTTATCTACTTGCACTTTGACGTGCTTTCGAACTGCTAGGTTGGCAGGAGCAGGGACCGAGCAACGGGAACTCACCCCGTCGTGGGGATTCGAACCGCTGACCTTCTGATCAGCAAGTCCTAAGCTCTGTGGTTTAACCCACAGCACCACTCGCGTCCCCTAGCTAGCCTGTTAGCCTGTGTTATAAAAACTGTTCCTTTATCCCTTGTGGGGTATCTAAGAGCCCCTATAGAGTCCTTAAGTGGGTTCCCTATTGATAGGAGAAAATAACAGAGGCCAACCAGAGAATATTGAGAAGCAAAGCAGCTAGTAAGCCTGATCTTTATTCAACTGTTGCAACAGGGTCCCCACTCACCACACGCAGGAGGGAGAAGGAACCCCAAACATTGGTGTGCAAGCTCTTATATAGACTTTTGAAATTGCCCACCCTGTAGCTCCCACAGGCAACTGTCCAGCCACTGTAAGAAGATGATGCTGGACGAGGTGGGCCATTGGCTGGATCTAGTAGATTAAATCTCAAAGCATCACAATCCCAGGGGTATTAGGCTCAGCGCATTTTGAAATACACTTCCAACATAAAACCATTTTAACCAAGGAAAAGGGTTAAAAACATAGAATCATAAAATTGTAGAGTTGGAAGGAAACCAAAGGATCATCTACTCATCTACTCCTGGAATGCAAGAACATGGGCTTTTTGGTTGCGGTGATGTGTGCAATTTGCAGTGGTGGGCAGGCTGTAAAGCAATTTGCATTGGTGACCCCCCCCCAAAAAAAGCTTTCCCCCCCAAAAAAAAACGCTCAACAACTTTGGGCAAAAAATAGGGGTCGTATTATACATGGAGGCATCTTATACATGGGAAAATATGGTATTTGATTCCGTTTTATACATTTTTGCCAGTTTACTCCATGTTAGATACCATTGATATATCATTTTCAGGGGGAGAGGGCTCTTGGGTTCGAATCCTGCTTGCAAGTCTCCCCCAGAATGATGGACTAGATCATGAGTAGGAAAACTAAGGCCCAGGGGTCGGATCCAGCCCAATCACCTTCTCAATTCGGCCCACGGACGGTTCGGGAATCAGCGTGCTTTTACATGAGTAGAATGTGTCCTTTTATTTAAAAGGCATCTCTGGGTTATTTGTGGGGCATAGGAATTTGTTCATTATTTTTTAAAAAATTATAGTCCGGGCCCCCACAAGGTCTGAGGGACAGTGGACCAACCCCCTGCTGAAAACGTTTGCTGACCCCTGGATTAGATGGTCCACTGGCCTGGTCCTTCAGGGCTCCTGTTATCTTCTTATGTGTTTACCAGCCAGCTAGTTCTTTGTCCCATTTCCTTCCACTGCTGGAATCTCCCAGTCGGCTTGCGGAAGCCGCTTCCCCGGGAGAGATAAACTAAGAGAGGAAGCTTTGGAGCTTCTTTCACACCTTGGAAGTGTGAAGCCTCTCCAGTTGAGTCAACAGGAATGTGGTGTCACAAGGGAGAACTGGCCAGTTGCTCTTCATGAGAGCTGAGAAGTTCTTCCCGTCAGGCCAACACAGATCACTTTAAAAGGGAATCTTCTCCTGCCTCCACGTATCTCAGATCCCTTATCAAGTGCGGGTGACGGAATGTGGTGGGGTTCATTCTTTGGCCATTAACATTTCCTGGTCCTGCAGGGATATAAGGATGGGGAGAGCGTCAGGGTTTGCACCGAGAAAGGAAGAAGAGAGGGAGATCAGTGGCCATCGTAGAGTTGGAAGGGGCTTCAAGAGTCATCTAGTCCAACCCCAACACCATGGGATTAGCAATTCCTTTCCTCCTTGTCCTGTTCTTCATTGGCGGTCAACTCGAAGGCAGAGCTTCCCACGGTTCAGAGCTAGCGGACCTCAAGGTAAGAGGAAGAAGACTGTTGTTGCTGAGTCGTTTAGTCGTGTCCAACTCTTCGTGACCCCATGGACCAGAGCACGCCAGGCACTTCTGTCTTCGACTGCCTCCTGGTCAAACTTATGCTGGTAGCTTCGAGAACACTGTCCAACCATCTCGTCCTCTGTCGTCCCCTTCTCCTTGTGCCCTCTATCTTTCCCAACATCAGGGTCTTTTCCAGGGAGTCATCTCTTCTCATGAGGTGGCCAAAGTGTTGGAGCCTCAGCTTCAGGATCTGTCCTTCCAGTGAGCACTCAGGGCTGATTTCCTTAAGAATGGAGAGGTTTGAAGAAGACTAGCAGGGCTCTAATTTTGGGTTGGTTCGGACAACAGAGCTGAAGGATTGTGTCCTATGCTAGTGCTACTCAGAGTAGACCCCCTCAAAGTTAATGGGCAGGGCTGACTTCTCCTGCACACTCCATGGATCTCAGGAGCCGGCTCCACAGTAACTGAGAGCAGGGCTTTTGGTGTGGCTGCCCCTGTTCTATTATGGAATAGCATCCCGTTTAGTATACGACAGGCACTCACAATTTTCTGCACTTCCCAGAAACAGCTGAAGCCATCTTTGTTCCTGTGGGCTTCCACAGCTGAATGATTTGGTATCCGTTTAGTGTTGTTTTTAAATTTATCTGCCCTTACTTTCCGTGCTGTTTCTAAACTGCTTTTATTGCATTCGGAACATCACCTTGAGACCTGTGTGTGTGGAATATCATTATAATTATTTTGAATCTTAATAACAGCTACTTCTTCTTTGGCGATCCCTCGTAGCCGAGTAAGATTGTCTTCCATAAACACGGTTTTAACAATGAGTCTGTAAGTGACTGTGGAGGCCAATTCTGGATCCACACTTCCTTCCACAGTGAAGACATAGGTTTCTGGGTGGGAGTTGATCACGGTGAGGGTTTGCCAAGCGTGCCTTCCTCTTAGCACGTTTCTCCCTTGTGTCCTGAGTTTGAGTGTCTTCAAAGCCCATGACATCTTTGGTCAAGGCTGTTCTCCCATTGGCGCGTTTGCAGGCCAGTGTTCCCCAATTGTCAGTGTTTATCCTACATTATTTTAGATTTGCCTTGAGAGGGTCTTTAAACCTCTTTTGCTGGCCACAAGCATTACGCTTTCCGTTTTTAAGTTCGGAATAGAGCAGTTGCTTTGGAAGACGACAATCAGGCATCCGCACAACATAACCAGTCCAACGTCTTAAGACCATTAATTTCAGAGGGTCTATTCACGGTAAAACTTCGTTGGCTGCAACCCAGCGCAGTCCAGCAGTTCAGAGTGCCAAGCTAGGACTTGGGAGACCAGAGTTCACCCAGCCACATGAAGTTCACTGGGCGACCTTGGACCACATCACCAGCTCTCAGCCTGGCCTACTATCAGGGCTGTTGTGAGGACAATACAGGGAGCAGGAAAACCGTACGTGCCTCCTTGAGCTCTTTGGAGGACAGATGGGATATAAAGCAACCAATACCTCAATGAACTAGATTATTCTACCCTTGAATCATTGCAGAATGATTCATTCTCTGGCATCTCCAGGTAAGAATGGGAATGTCACCCCTCTGAAGCAATGGAGAGCTACTGCCAGTCAGTGTAGACAGGATTGAGCTAGATGAACCAAGGGTCTGATTTGGTAGAAGGTAGCTTCCTAGGTTGCAGGGATGCGGGTGGCGCTGTAGGTTAAACCACAGAGCCTCTTGGGCTTGCCAATCAGAAGGTCAGCGGTTCAAATCCCCACAACGGGGTGAGCTCCCATTGCTCGGTCTCTGCTCCTGCCAACCTAGCAGTTCGAAAGCACGTCAAAGTGCAAGTAGATAAATAGGTACCGCTCCGGCGGGAAGGTAAACGGCGTTTCCATGTGCTGCTCTGGTTCGCCAGAAGCGGCTTAGTCATGCTGGCCACATGACCCGGAAGCTGTACGCCGGCTCCCTCGGCCAATAAAGCGAGATGAGCGCCGCAACCCCAGAGTCGGCCATGACTGGACCTAATGGTCCGGGGCCCCTTTACCTTTTTTAGCTTCCTAGGTTCCTGTGTGTTAAGGTAAGAGCCATACCTGCTTTGTGTGTGGAAGGCTCCAGGTTCGATTCCCCACCAGTTAGAAATTATCAAGGGGATACTTTAACTTCAAAGAGCACAGAAAATAATTTAATAACTCCAGTGCATTGAAAAGTTCAATTATTTAGTGCATTGGACTTAATAAATTCGGACTGAAATTCCCAGGTGTCAAAAAAGCTTATTTATGTAGGCTACTACTGCGGCTCGTGTTTTGTGAGCCCCAAAAAGGAAAACGAGCGAGGTCCCAACTAAAGAAGAATGGCAACTTAAACTGATATGCGCAGCTTGCAGATTTTACATGTAGAATAACAGGACAAGAAGAACATATGTTTAAAGAAAACGCTTATTGAATATATGGGAAATAATTGTGTACAGCTGAAAATGCTGGCAGCATTAAGCATTATTTTGTGAACCACCCTGAGACCCCCGGGTATAGGGCGGTAAATAAATAAATAAACGAATAAATAAATAAATAAGAATTCAACAGTGTAATTAAGTTTTGATGGATGCAGTAATGGAATACTGAATGGTATAGATTTTTGTAAAATATGCAGGGATTTGTGATATGTAAAATGAACCATGGAAAGAGAAGAAGGGAAGTCATTGATCTCTTAAGGATGTAAAATGAGTATCTTAAATTGTAAAACAGAAAATTTAATAAAAATTATAAAAAAGCAAAGTTCAATTATTCAGTTACTGTAAAGTAAATGTATTTCTTTCCGTTTTGTGGGCCAAATCGTTTTTATTGGTTTTTTCAAATTTTACCAGATCAGCCGCAAATTAAGACAGATCTAACACAAGAACATAGGAAAGATTTTTAAATTGCCTAAAGTGGAGTCAGACCCTTGGGTTCACCCTCTCAGTATTGTCTGCCCTGGCTGGCAGCGGCTCTCCAGGGATTCAGGCAGAAAATCTTTCCCAGCCCTACCGGAAGATGCCATCGGGGAGTTGAGCCTGGAACCTTCTGCATGCAAAGCAGGTACTCTGTGTCTGCTCTACAGGAGTCTAACTTCTGCTTGTTTGTTTTTGCAATCGTTCAGTCGGTAGAGTGTGAGACACTTCATCTTAGGGTTGTGGGTTCGAGTCCCACATGGGGCAAAAAGATTCCGGCATTGCAGTGGGGCTGAGCTAGACGACCCTCATAGTAAAGGTAAAGGGACCCCTGACTATTAGGTCCAGTCGTGGCCGACTCTGGGGTTGTGGCGCTCATCTCGCTTTACTGGCCGAGGGAGTAAAGCTCCCGGGTCATGTGGCCAGCATGACTAAGCCACTTCTGGCCAACCAGAGCAGCGCACGGAAATGCCGTTTACCTTCCCGCTGGAGCGGTACCTATTTATCTACTTGCACTTTGACGTGCTTTCGAACTGCCAGGTTGGCAGGAGCAGGGACTGAGCAACGGGAGCTCACCCCGTGGCGGGGATTTGAACCGCCAACCTTCTGATCGGCCAGCCCTAGGCTCTGTGGTTTAACCCACAGCGCCACCCGCGTCCCACAGATGACCCTCATGATCCCTTCCAATTCTATGGTTCTTGTTCTCTTCCCCTCCCCACTCCTGTTTCCCAGGCCCTTCTGGAGCTCCTGGAAGACAGACTTGAATCTGGAGGAAAGGAGTTGGAGCTCGGTCAAGGATTGAACGAACCGAACGACGAAACAGCCAGAGATGTTTCCCAGGCTTCTGCCACCTGGGACAACGAATACGCAAGGCCTCAGGGCGAAGGTGCCTTTGGTGCCAGCAGCTGGGAGCAGCCAGAGGCAAGAGAGCCGGCGGCTGCAAGGAACAAACTGAGAGCCCTTTTCAACTCTCCCCGGAGCCTGCAAAGGTCCTCAAGCTGCTTCGGCCAGAGGCTGGACAGGATAGGGACCTCGACCGGACTTGGCTGTAACAGGAACCGGGTAAGGAAACACAGGAAGGTGCCTGACATCGAGTCAGCCCATTGGTCGATCTAGCGCAATGTTGTCTACACAGGCTGGCAGCAGCATTCTGAGATTTCAGGCAGAGTGTCTTTCTGGCTGGAGAGGCCATTGGGGACTGAACTTGTGACATTCTGCATGCAGTGCAGGTGATCTAGCGCTGAGCTAAAGCCCGTTGTGTATTGGGGGAGCACTTTGCAATAGCTATTCACTTGTTTATTAGTTATCCAACATGATTTACACAGTAAGGGAACACAGGAAAGTGCCTGATATTGAGTCAGCCCATAATATTGAATACGGCTAATGGGTTAAATTATGGAACATAGGTATGAAATTTACAGCATGCTCCACCTCAAGAGAAATTTAGGGAAAATGATGTACCTGTGGTATATCACCCCGGTTAAATTGGCCAAAATGTATAAATTGAGCAATAAAGCCTGTTGGAAATGTAAAGTAAAAGATGGGGATCTCTACCACATGTGGTGGGAGTGTGAAAAGATGAAAAAAAAAAAGGATTTAATATACAATGAACTGAAGAAACTTTTTAAGTATACATTCCCGAAAAAAACGGAAGCTTTTCTATTAGGGATCATAGGGGAGGAAGTTAAGAAGGAGGACCATAAATTATTCCAATATGCTCCTGCAGCAGCTAGAATACTGGTAGCACAAAAATGGAAATTACAGGAGACCCCAACAATAATGGAATGGCAGGCTAAATTTTTTGAGTATACAGAATTAGCTGAAATGACCTACAGAATTCGAGGCCAAAAAGGGACAAAGTTTGAAGAAGAGTGGGGTAAATTTGTGGCATATATAAGATCTAACTGTAGAAGTTTAAAGACTACAGCAGGGTTGATATAAATCCTGTGATGTGTATGGAAGGTGAATAAGAATCTACAAGAGAAGATATATTTTAAGAAAACCGAAGCGGGAAGGAAGGAAGTCTGGGCGTGAATATATGCAGTGTAAATAAGATGACATAAAATGATGACTGTAAAAGATTGTTTTATTTTGTTTTATTTTTGTTTGTGAAAAATTTAATAAAAAGCAATTTTTTAAAAAAACTGCTTCGGCCAGAAGCTGGACAGGACAGGGACCTCGACCGGACTTGGTTGTAACAGGAACCGGGTAAGGGATTAGGAATACAGGAAGGTACCTGACATCGAGTCGGCCCATTGGTCAATCTAGTGCAATGTTGCCTACACAGGCTGGCAGCAGCATTCTGAGATTTCAGGCAGAGTGTCTTTCTGGCTGGAGATGCCATTGGGGACAGATATTGTATTTTAATATTTTGCTGGAAGCTGCCCAGAGTGGCTGGGTAGTAGTAATAATAATAATAATAATAAATAAATAATAATAATAATAATAATAATAATAATAATAATAATAATAATAATAATACTGTGGTACCTCAGGTTAAGTACTTAATTCGTTCCAGGGGTCTGTTCTTAACCTGAAACTGTTCTTAACCTGAAGCACCACTTTAGCTAATGGGGCCTCCCACTGCCGCTGCGCCGCCAGAGCACGATTTCTGTTCTCATCCTGAAGCAAAGTTCTTAACCCGAGGTAATATTTCTGGGTTAGCGGAGTCTGTAACCTGAAGCGTATGTAACCCGAGGTATAATAATAATAATAATAATAATAATAATAATAATAATAATAATAATAATAATAATAATAAGTGGTAGAGTCAATAATGGTATAGACAATAATGGGGAAAAGCCAGACAGCTTTAAAATAGCAAAAAGGAGTCGGATCCTGGAGTGCTTTGCAAGATAACTGTCAAAAGGCAGTTTTGAGGGAGGGTAGAAAAGATTATCCCAGTCTATCATTTCATGATGCTTTCCTGCCCATCAATTTATTTCTTTTCCTGTCTTAACTTATAAACTCTCCCAACTCCAGGGCTTATCCCCACCCCTGCCACACCCCATGGTAACAGACAACTCGGCTTCAACACGGTGCTGTCGCTCCTAGTTGGCTTTGTAATAAAAGTTGCTCTTTTATTCTCTCTCCCTTCTCGCAGAACTGAAGCTGATGCAAACCACCGTCTCCATCTTCTGTCTTCGACGACAACCAACTCCCCAGCCTTCCCCTGCTCCGATGGCACCTGATTAAGGCACTCCCGACTACTCCTATCAAAGAATGCACAACTTCCTTGGCATGCGGACAATTCACCGGCATTTTCTCACTTTCACCATGACTTAGTTCCCAGAGATCATCATGAGGATGGAAGGCGATGAGGTTCTACTTGTAAGCCCACTGCAAGCTCTCAGGACTGGGAGGGAGGGAAATTGGACGTTCCCCCTGCTTTGTAACACGAATTGGCTTCATTTCCTCAAACGCATGCGATCAAAAGCGGCAACTTGGACGCCCTTGCTCTGTTCAGGGATATAAAAGGGATTCAGCACCATGGAAAGGGACCACACTTTTTGCCTGGTCTCTCAAGCCCCGGAACTGCCTTGTTCCCACACAGGATTTCCCACAACTTGGCAGTGGCTCGCCGGAAGATGTTGGGATGCCAGTTCCCACTAGCCAGGATGGTTAATGGTCAGGGCTAATGCTCACTGTGGCCCAACAACATCTGAGATCCCAAGGTTGAGAAAAGCTTGTAGGTGTGGAAACATCTGAGCCTTCCTTCTCCTTGTGTCACATGCCAAACTGCTTCCCCCCAGCAGAGAATATAGGAGCTGTGCCAATGGTCCATTTTGCTCAGTATTGCCTGCACGGACTTGCAGCAGCTCTCTAGGGTTTCAGGCAGGGAGCCTATGCCCGTTATTTTCTCAAGAGCCTCTTGCAACAGCTGCCATGGCTGATTTTTCATAAAGGACGCCCCCTGCCCAATATTCCAGGCACATTTCCTGCCTGTTTGCTGTTTTAACCGCTGCATTAAATGGTGCATTTGCAGTGACAAAATCCACGCAACCCTTGTATTATTACTTGCCTGTATATACTTGTGTTCTCTGGCGACTGCAGGTAAAAAGACCTCAGGGTTGGGAGTGATAGGAGACTCCTCTTCCTGAGATTTCACCTGGTCCTTGGAATTCTCCTCCCCAAGCCACACCCCTCTCCAAATAGGCCACACCCCATTCTATTCAGGCCACGCCCCTTACAGACCCTGCTTTGTGTTTCTGCTGGGCTGCAATGTGTCCTTAAATGGTGATCATGCCTCTTGCTTGCCTGAATGGAGGATGAAGAGTATAGAAAGCAGCCTGCTGTACACATGGTAAAATTTACATTTGTTGCTCCGTCTACTTTCACCCCAAGCCCACCTGTCCCTGGCATGTGGCCCTCAGCAGGCTGCCAAGAAAGAAATCTGGTCCTCAACTTGAAAAGGGGACCTCATCCCTGTTTTATAATTAGAGACCCAATATTAGAGGCAGTGTACCACTGAATATCAAGTGCTGGGAACCAATGGCTTGAAAAAGAGTTGCCTTTGTTCTTGGCCTGCAAACTTCCCAGAGGCAGCTGGCTGCCCACTGACTTCTTTTAGGGCAAAGAGAGGGGATGCTATGTGAGATCAACACATTAGGTACACTGGAAGTCAGATAATTGGTCTATCCAGTTCGGAAAACCTTTCCCAGACCTGCCTGAAGATGCCTGGGATTATAGCTGGGACCTTCTATAATAAAACAATAATAATAATAACTTAATAATAGTTTATTATGTATACCCCACCCATCTGGCTGGGTTTCCCCAGCCACTCTGGGCGGCTCCCAACAGAACAATAAAACATTAAACATTAAAAACATCCCTAAACTGGGCTGCCTTTAGATGTCTTCTAAAAGTCAGATAGTTGTTTATCTCCTTGACATCTGGTGGGAGGGCGTTCCACAGGGTGGGCGCCACTACTGAGAAGGCCCTCTGCTTGGTTCCCTGTAACCTTACATCTCGCAGGGAGGGAACCACCAGAAGGCCCTTGGAGCTGGACTTCGGTGTCCGGGCTGAGCAATGGGGGTGGAGACGCTCCTTCAGGTATACTGGGCCAAGGTCGATTAAGGGCTTTAAAGGTCAGTACCAACACTTTGAATTGTGCCCGGAAACGTACTGGGAGCCAATGTAGGTCTTTCAGGACCGGTGTTATGTGGTCTTGGCAGCCACTCCCAGTCACCAGTCTAGCTGCTGCATTCTGGATTCACTGTAGTTTCTGGGTCACCTTCAAAGGTAGCCCCACGTAGAGCGCGTTGCAGTAGTCCAAGCGGGAGATAACTAGAGCATGCACCATTATGTTCAAAGCAGGTGCTCTACAACTGAGCTATGGTCCTTCTGCTAACATGTAACACAAGATTCTAGTCCTCATGGCTCCAGGTAACAGGCTGATTTAAACAGAACCATGGGAAGTTGTGTCATACCATGAGTCAATCTGGCTCAATATTCTCTACGCTGACTGGCAGAGGCTCTCAAGGTTTTCCATCTGCCAGGGATGAAACCCAGGACCTTCTGTATGCAAAGCAGGTGCTCTAAGCAACGAGCTACTGCTCTCTTCTATGTCCAGGTGGCCGAAGGAAGCCAAGCAACTAGAAAGGTGATGCAGAACAGAAGGAAATAGTCATCACAAAAGATCCTTGAAGACAGATGCACGGGAGGAAGGGAGGAATTTAATTTATTTTCTTTCTCCCCCCCCCCCACAAAGAGGATGGCCATGGTTAAACACTACAGGTGGTCAAATACAAATAATAATAATTATTATTATTATCTCACTCATTTTTTAAAAAAATAAAAAATAAAAATTATATACACAACAGAATTAATTCCCATCATTTGGTCACAAACAGTCCCCTCAGGGGAAAAAATAAACACAAATTAGATTGGAGGAAGAAAACATTGAGAGGGTTTACCAGGGGAATGCACTGCGACATGGAGGAACGAGATAGGGGTTATGCCTTGATATGGCAATTTAACACTGTTTAAGAGGTCAGAGCGGGCAGTGAAAAGGAGAACGCATGAATATTTGCCCCAGATTTCTCTGCCCTGGGCTCAAGCTTAACACTGATCTGAGGGTTTAAGGGCCTTGTGTCTGTTTGGGAGTCTAGGCTTGACCGGGGGGGGGGGTGGAGAGAGAAGGGGTGGGTACCAGGTTTTGGCCAAGCCATCAGCAGACCTCAAGCAGTCTGGGGGGACCATTTCGGAAATGAGGGTTTGAGTGGCACATTTGAGACAGGGAGGCTAGCAAGTCTGCATCACTGACTTTCAATCAGCCAGACGGAAACAATCCTCTTGCAACGTGGGACAAAAGTGTTGCTTTCTGGGCAAACCAGGTGTGAAGAACCTCTGGCCTTCCAGGCGGTTGCTGAACAGCAACTCCCCATCACCCCTGGCCATTTGCTTGGGCTTATAGTTTGTCAACATCTGGGGAGGGGGCAAAGCTTCCCCACATCTGTGATAAACCCTTTTCTCCCCTGTAGTTTAACTTCACAAAATGAAAAGCACTGAGTAAAAATTCTGCCTGCTTCCTCCTCCTTTAAAAATGAAAGAGTTGAAGGGGATGAGATGCTCCCAGAATTATTCGGGAGGGAAGCAGAAAAGCAAAACCTTTCCTGTTGCTTTGTCCAGGATAGGAGGCATTTGGCGGTGGTGGGAAGTGGTCAGTGCCAAATGTGTGTGGATGTTGGGCTACGCGCATTTTTAAAATGTGCATTTAACTAAAGGCAAGACATGCCCACACCTCAGTGAACTGCAGAGGCCACAGAGTTCGGCGGTGGCAGGCATTAATCGGCATAGATTCCATCCGTTCAAGACTCTCCCAGGTAACATAGGAACACAAAGCCATTGTTGCATGGGTTACACACACACACACACACACACACACACACACACACCCTTTTTTAAAGCATGGTTGAATAGACTCAGAAGGCACGACCTGAAAGTAAAGAGACAAAGAATGGGCGTCTATCGGAGGGAAGTGAATAGAGTGGAACCAAGCCCAGCTTAGGAACTTAAGCTATGGTTCTTTGGACAACAGCGTGGGAGCAAAAACTCACATGCCCTTCCCCTACCACGCACGCCAGCAAATGCACACCATCATGATATACCCCTTTCCCCCCCAGACGCAAACGCACACACACCCTACAACCCCCCACCCACAAAATTCCCCCTGCACAAAAATCTCAGCGATCTCAAGCCCACGAGAAGCCCAGCAAAGAGAACAAGGGCATCACCTAGCAAGAAACCGAGACGCGCTGAAGCTCTGTATCTTAGCTCCGCTAACAAGCCCCTTGTTGGCATGTGCGGGAACAGTGGAACATCATGATAGAGAAGAGGAAAGATCCCTTAGAGAGAGAGAGAGAGACAGAGAGAGCACAGCTGCCCTGTCAGGATAGCTGACACTCCTCAGGATAGGAGTCCTAAAGCCACTGGGGCAAGTTTAGGTTTCGAAATGAAGCAGTACTTGATCTGGGCATCGCCAGGATGCCAAAAACAAATAAATCGGCTCGAAACACAGAAATGTATTGTCAAGCTCCTTCGAGCCAACAGCTCTGGGGAGCTGGGGAAGACAGTCCTTAATTGGTTCGACATCTTACGAGATCGCAGTGAAGGAAAAAAACCCGACACGTTCTGGGCAAGCTTTGCAGAGAAGTGGCAAAGCAGCTCACTTAACTGGCTGTTAAGTCAAGATGTCAACGATGCCGCGGCTGTTAGGTGCCAGGCTGCTGGACTTCGGGGGGGGGGGAGAGGAGTCTGCCCCTCCCCTTTCACAAGGGGGCAGCACAAAAAATCACACATGCCCCCCAACAAACCACAGACTTGTCATTTGGTGGCAATGAAATCTTCAACTCTCCCACTTTTTAACACGGCTTGCAGATCAATAAGTATCAGAGGGGTTCAAACTTGTGGCAACCTTTTTTTTTTTTTTTTTGTAAGAGCTTAGCAATTTAAGAGTAGTAGTTGCCGTCAAGGACAAAGGCTTAGGAAGAAAGTTGATTATGCCCCAGCTAAGAGAGAGAGAGAGATAATAATTTTAAAAAGTGGTTTGCAGAGCTGAGCTGATACCTGCTGCAACCAGAAAATGCCAGGGCCAAATTAAGGTTTAAAGATGTGGACTGCCCTCCTTCCTTCTTCCTCAAGGGGTCAAAGGAATAAAGCAGTGGGTTTGAGAAGCAGAAAACAGCTGGTCTTTCAATGGATTTAGAGGGACAGAGAGGAGGACCTGGTTCTGATTTTTCTGTCCCTTAAAAAAAAAAAAAAAACCCACACGCACCACCACACAATCACAAAGAGCTATGAAGAGACAGACTTTACACATTGTAAACACACATTACACATTTACATACACACACACACACACCCTTAATTCCTGGTTCAAGGAGATGAAATCAGAACTCGAAACCAGGCAATTTTGTGTCCCACCCCCCAGCTATACCCCGGGAGCCCAAACACATAATATAATTTCGGAAGACAGGAAACTGAGATGCCTGAATTAGCACAGAATGGTTTAAAAGAGGGAGGGGGCCACAAACACAGGGGTTGGCATCCAGCTGAGAGTAGACCCACTGAAATTCACAGGCCCGAACTTATTAATTTCAGCAGGACTATTGTAAGTAAAACTAACATTGGAGACAGCCCACGTTTTGGTTTTAAAGACACCGACAAGGCTGTGATGGGGTGAGACGCTCGACGCGATTCTTTCCCTGCCTGCCTTGTGGCACAGAACAGGTTTTAACAGGTGGGGTTACATGGAAGGAGGATTTTGTTTGATTTTTGTGTGCAGGCAGAGCTGTAGGGGTCCTTTTCTTGGAATGCGTTTTCTCTCCGGCTGTTCGGCCTGGGAAGAAAAAACCTGCAAAATCCACACTCCACAACTGTGCTTTATCAGGACCATCAGCATCAGGGCTGTCACCTTTCCAAACCGGAGAGATTTAGCAGAAGCAAGAACGGGGGGGGGGGGGGACCTACGGAGGCAGGAGTCCGCTGGAATAACTGCGAAGGGGGCAGCCGAGATGGGGCTTGCGAGAAGCCCGAGACCGGCCTGGGCTGGCTTGAGGCGACTCTGCAATTACATGAACTCTCTCAAGTGCTCCTGAAACTGCTGCAGACAGTCCCCCACCCACCCACCCTTTGCAAAAAAACAACAACACACAACCTATTTCGGTGTCACAATTGCAACTTTTCAAGACTTGCTAGTTAAAGGGAGGTCTTTCTATGAAAACTGAATTCTCAGGGAAACCCCTGGAAATCTACTGTTCGGAGGACTGAATTCCCCAGCAGTCCTTACAATCCCTTGCAGGAGGAAGGGAAAGATTGGACATCTGCTGTGGGGTGTGTGGGTGTCAAAAAACCCAACCAGATGTGTCACAGGTAGATTTGAGGGGACATGGCAGGGCCACGCTGCAAATTGGCGCCTCTGTAGAGACAGAGCTGTTGTCCCAATGTACACGACCCTCTCAGGTTTGCTTAGGGAATTGCTGCTGAATGCCTAGCGCATGCAGGAGAAAACCTTTAAACACTCCAGAAATATATTTAAGTTTGGTTTTCTATACAGTGGCAGCAGCCTGGTATGGAGCAACCAGCTGGTGGCAGTTTAAGGGGCTGAGACAGGTAGGAATTATGGGCACCGATCACCGGTGGGTTTGATTAGGGGAAACTTTCACCAATGAGTTTGATTTTCCCTGCAAAATATCTGCAGCAGGGTGTCAGCCAGCCACCCGCAAGGCAAGTGGCTTCTCAGTGATGCTGAACCGACACCGGCCATCAAGCCTACTGTGTACTGGAAACCCTTCAGGCAAACTGGTTCAGCTCAACTCCCAATGTCTCTCTCCCTCGAGAGCAGGGTTTTGCCCTCCAGAGGCCACTGGACTCCCAACTCCCATCAGCCCTGGGGCCAGAGATGATGGGAGTTGTAGTCCCAAGATCTGGAAGGCCACCGGTTCCAACCCTCTGCTCTAAAGCTTCCATACTACAATGCCAACCTAAGATGGCCCGGGAAAAGATAATGTGAGGTCCCAATTTCCAATTCAGGGTGCTGTCTTATTCTTTTTTTAAAAATTAAGCTTTTAGAGAGCTGGGAGACCTGAATCTGTTCTGTATGCCCATACCTGTTCCATCTTGGGTCTTCAAGGCAGGGTTGGTGAATCTGTGACTCCCTTCAGGGGCTGGACTACAAGTCCCAGCAGCCAGCAGTGGTCAGAGGTGATGGGAGTCGTGGTCCAGCAATGCCTGGAGGGTTGTAAGTGCAAACAAACCCACAGCACTCCAGCTGCCAAACCCTTGCAAAACTGACCCATGTGGCTTTCCTCACAGAGGCAAACGCTGCCTTTCACTAACACACACAAACACACCCCAACATACACTTACTTTTAGTGGCACGATTGTTCGTTCCCTTCCATATGCACCTATAACCTCCCCCTCCCCCCCAAAAAAAAAGATAATTAAGGATCAAGGGTTTGATTCACTCAAGTGGAGACTTTTCCCCACCCCCAAACATCAAGGATCCCAGCCTCTAGCCGAGAAAAAAACAACTCAAAAGTGCAGTTAAGTGGAATGAAAATGAAAATTCTACACAGGGAATTCCAGAGTCTCCGGTAAAAAAAAAAGAGAGAAAAAGTGTCTCTTCTTCTTAGCCTTACTGAAACTACGAATGCGAAATAGGAGGAAATTGCTGGCCCAAGCTTGAGATATAGCGGCTAAGTGCTGCGTTGGTCTTCTGAGTCTTTCGAGATGGTGAACACCTGGTTTTAGGATAAGGCAAGGAGAGGAGAAAAGGACAGGTGTTCCTTCCATCTGGAATATGGCATAGATATGAATCATGCCAGTGGGGCGATGAAATGTCGGGACGATGCCGATCGGAAGCCAATCGGGGCAGCAGGTGAGCGAGCCCCTAAGATTAGCCGGCGAGCGTTCAGACCACAACTCCCAGAGTCTTCCGGCCCCCCGAGAGGTCACTGGGGGGCCTCCCCCCAGTGAGAAAGAAGCCGGTCCGCTTTTGTTGCCTTTAAAGTGCACGAAAGTGAGCCAGGGGCCACGCGGGATCCGAAGCGGCGGCTTGGGAGGCGGGAGCAGAGGAGTCAGACGGTCCGGTAGTGCTGTCGTAGCCTGGCCTGCAGGAATTCGTGGGTCAGGTTGTGGCGCGTGATGATGCCAACGATCTGCGAAGAGGCGGCGGGAGAAAAAGAGGGCAGGGTAAACCAGTGTTACGGAGGAGGCTGGATCAGAGCAAAGGCCCATCTCGTCCATCTTTTAGTGTGGCAGCATCTACACAATGGAACTCCCTGCCTATTGATACCAGGCATGCGCCTTCGCTCTTTTCAGCCCTTGCTAAAAACGTTTTTGTTTAGACAAGCCTTCCGGTAACTTTGTTTTATTCTCTTTGTAAACTGGTTTAGGTTTTCGTTCTTTATTTATTTTTTTGTACAATCAAGCAATGCATATATTTTATTAAATAAACAGTCTAGAAGCCCATGACCTGAAAACTGCAATGTGCTCTCTGTAGAGCCGCCCTCGAGCCTGGCCTGAACTCTCCAGACATGGAAGTTCTGAACACGGAAGTTCTAATTTGCCAGTGCAAGAGCATTTTGCCTAGAAAGATAGAGACAGTCGTACCTTGGAAGTCGAACGGAATCCGTTCCGGTAGTCCGTTCAACTTCCAAAACGTTCAAAAACCAAAGCGCAGCTTCTGATTGGCTGCAGAAAGCTCCTGCAGCCAATCGGAAGCCCCATCAGACATTCAGCTTCCAAAAACAGTTCGCAAACCGGAACAGTCACTTCCGGGTTCGTGACATTCAAGAGCCAAATCGTTCGGGAACTAAGCTGTTTGACTTTCAAGGTACAACTGTAAATGCATCTGGCCCTCCCTCCATGAATCTCTTGGACTACTGAAATACCGTATTTTTTGCTCTATAAGACGCACCAGACCACAAGACACGCCTAGTTTTTGGAGGAGGAAAACAAGAAAAAAAATATTCTGAATCCCAGAAGCCAGAACAACAAGCGGGATCACTGCGCAGCGAAAGCAGCGATCCCTCTTGCTGTTCTGGCTTCTGTGATAGCTGCGCAGCCTGCATTCGCTCCATAAGACGCACACACATTTCCCCTTACTTTTTAGGAGGGAAAAAGTGAGTCATATAGAGCATAAAATACGGTATGTTGGCTGAGGCTGGTAGGAACTGAAGCCCAAAAGACCCAGAAGACAGGCAGACTTATGCCTCCAAACACCTGCTAGCTCATTGCACGATAACCTAGTGTATTGTGGTATAAAAAAGCATTATTCAGAATAGTGGTTTGCATGACCCACTAAGGAAGATAAAGGTAAAGGTAAAGGGACCCCTGACCGTTAAGTCCAGTCATGGTCGACTGGGGTTGCGGTGCTCATCTCACTCTATTGGCCGAGGGAGCTGGCGTACAGCTTCCGGGTCATGTGGCCAGCATGACTAAGCGGCTTCTGGCGAAACCAGAGCAGCGCAGAGAAATGCCGTTTACCTTCCTGCTGGAGGGGTACCTACTTATCAACTTGCACTTTGACATGCTTTTGAACTGCTAGGTTGGCAGGAGCAGGGACCGAGCAACGGGAGCTCACCCCGTCGCGGGGATTCGAACCGCCGACCTTCTGATCAGCAAGCCCAAGAGGCTCTGTGGTTTAACCCACAGCGCCACCCGTGTCCCTACTAAGGAAGATAGCAACACAGTAAAACAGTTAATTGCACATTTACTCAAAATCCAATAAAATATATTTTGTTTAATTTATTCAACAACACTGATAAGCTTGATCTAAAGGTACCAGCGTTTCAGAGTCAGATAGCCACTTATACCTCCAGCAACCCCCTGGGTAATCCCACCAACCCCCATGGGGCAGTACTGCCCACGTGGGGGACCCACTCCTTGGGAGAGCCGCCCAGATTTTTGCCTCCATACATCTGCTAGCAGTTTATGCCAGGATCATCTAGCCCAGGGTTTTGCAAACTTTGGGTCTCAAGCTGTTCTTGGACTACAACTCCCATCATACCTGGCTGGCAGGACGAAGTGTCAGGGATGATGGGAAGTGTAGTGCAAAAGCTGCCAGAGACCCAAGTTTGGGAAACACCAATAGCCTGGCATACTACAAACTGGCCCTCCTATGCTCTGCACTGTATGTTGGGATTGTTTGTTCTGGAGCACAGCAACATCTAGTGGTGGTTATTAGGCAGACACATTTGCCTTAAAGCTCTGGATCAGGCATCCCCAAACTTGGCCCTCCAGCTGCTTTGGGACTACAATTCCCATCATCCCTGACCACTGGTCCTGTTAGCTAGGGATGATGGGAGTTGTAGTCCCAAAACAGCTGGAGGGCTGAGTTTGGGGATGCCTGCTCTGGATTCTCCAGCAAGGCGGCCTCTGGATTTTAAACTCTTGGCACAAACCTAACTAGGTGGGAGAGGAAGTGGTGGGAGAAAAGTTACACCCAGACCCAGCTGCAAAATTCTTCCCAAAGACAGTATGTACAGGTTAAACTCACCTCCCCAACAGCATTCACCACGGGCAAATGCCTGAGCCCCATCGTCCGGAAGAGGTTGAAGACTTGCGAGACGTGAGTATTCGGCGAAACCGTGAAAGGGGAGGGATTCATGTAAGGCGTGATGTCCTGCCAGAGGAGTTAAGCAGACATGGGGGAAGATCATCAAAAGCAACCCAGCAATAATGCAGAAATACCGTATTTTTCGCACCATAGGACGCACTTTTTCCCTCCTAAAAAGCAAGGGAAAATGTGTGTGCGTCCTATGGAGCGAATGCAGGGGGGAGGCAGGCGGGAAAAGCCCCCAAGAGCCGCACACAAGCTCCGTGCGCTCTTGCGGGCTTTTCCACAGGAGGGAGAAGGGACTGACTGGCCGCATCAGTCCCTTCTCCCACCTCCCAGGAAAGCCAGGAGAAGCCGCGCAGCCCCTTTAAAGAGCTCACGGCTTTTGCAGGCTTTTGCGAGAGGTGAGGGAATTCCCCCACCTCCCAGAAAAGCCAGGAAAGCCCTGCGCAGCGTCTCCCGGCAAGGAGAGGCTGTACGGGCTAAAGGGAAAGGCAAAACAGCGAGCGGGATCCATCCCGCTCGCTGCCTTGCCTTCTTCCATAGCTGTGCGCAACCCCTCCGCAGGGAGACGCTGCGCGGGGCTAAAGGGCAAGGCAAAACAGCGAGCGGGATCCATCCCGCTCGCTGCCTTGCCTTCTTCCATAGCTGTGCGCAACCCCTCCGCAGGGAGACGCTGCGCGGGGCTAAAGGGGAAGGCAAAACAGCGAGCGGGATCCATCCCGCTCGCTGCCTTGCCTTCTTCCATAGCTGTGCGCAACCCCTCCGCAGGGAGACGCTGCGCGGGGCTAAAGGGGAAGGCAAAACAGCGAGCGGGATCCATCCCGCTCGCTGCCTTGCCTTCTTCCATAGCTGTGCGCAACCCCTCCGCAGGGAGACGCTGCGCGGGGCTAAAGGGGAAGGCAAAACAGCGAGCGGGATCCATCCCGCTCGCTGCCTTGCCTTCTTCCATAGCTGTGCGCAACCCCTCCGCAGGGAGACGCTGCGCGGGGCTAAAGGGGAAGGCAAAACAGCGAGCGGGATCCATCCCGCTCGCTGCCTTGCCTTCTTCCATAGCTGTGCGCAACCCCTCCGCAGGGAGACGCTGCGCGGGGCTAAAGGGGAAGGCAAAACAGCGAGCGGGATCCATCCCGCTCGCTGCCTTGCCTTCTTCCATAGCTGTGCGCAACCCCTCCGCAGGGAGACGCTGCGCGGGGCTAAAGGGGAAGGCAAAACAGCGAGCGGGATCCATCCCGCTCGCTGCCTTGCCTTCTTCCATAGCTGTGCGCAACCCCTCCGCAGGGAGACGCTGCGCGGGGCTAAAGGGGAAGGCAAAACAGCGAGCGGGATCCATCCCGCTCGCTGCCTTGCCTTCTTCCATAGCTGTGCGCAACCCCTCCGCAGGGAGACGCTGCGCGGGGCTAAAGGGGAAGGCAAAACAGCGAGCGGGATCCATCCCGCTCGCTGCCTTGCCTTCTTCCATAGCTGTGCGCAACCCCTCCGCAGGGAGACGCTGCGCGGGGCTAAAGGGGAAGGCAAAACAGCGAGCGGGATCCATCCCGCTCGCTGCCTTGCCTTCTTCCATAGCTGTGCGCAACCCCTCCGCAGGGAGACGCTGCGCGGGGCTAAAGGGGAAGGCAAAACAGTGAGCGGGATCCATCCCGCTCGCTGCCTTGCCTTCTTCCATAGCTGTGCGCAACCCCTCCGCAAGGAGACGCTGCACGAGGCTATGGCTTCTTTAGCCCTGCGCAGCGTCTCCCGGCAAGGAGAGGCTGCATGGGGCTAAAGGGGAAGCCAAAACTTGGCTTGCTCCATAGCTGCGCACAACCCCTCCGGCAGGGAGAGGTTGTGCGCACCCTGTACGCTGCTCTTTGGGGCTGGGGGGGGGGAAGATTTTTTTTCTTGATTTCCCCCCCTAAAAACTGGGTGCGCCCTATGGTCCGGTGCGCCCTATGGTGCGAAAAATACGGTAAGCACTTTTGTAATAAGCTAAGGAGAGCCAGCTGGATCAGACCAATAGCCCATCTATTATTATTTTTGCCTGTTTATGTATTTTTTTCAATTTTGTACTTTTCAAGTTTATACATTTCACTGATTTTAGAATCATTCTGACATTTCAAAACTTGACTTCCTTCCCCCTCTTTCTGCGGTTCCTCTGCATATCCAAATTAACTTAATTTGCTCATTTATTCTTCTTCTCTAAATATATACTCTTATGAAACTGCAGGTTATTACAATAATCCTGCCAACGTTCTTATCTGTTTATAATTTATCTGCAACTATTCAATAAACTATTTCCATTCTTTTATTTAAAAAACTGTTATCTTGATTTCTTATTTTTTCCAGTAAGTTTTGCCATTTCTGCATATGCCATAAGTTTTTGTATCCATTCTTCCTTTGCTGGGACTTCTGTTTCTTTCCACTTTGGGGCAAGTAACGTTCTTGCCGCTGTAGTAGCACACATGAATAAGTTTCTATACATTTTAGGTAGTTCTGTCCCTAGAATTCCCAAAAGAAAAGCTTCTGGGTGTTTTTTTTTACAAAGGTTATTTTAAACACCCTTTTCATTTCGTTACGTATCATTTCCCAGTAAGCTTTAACCTTACCACAAGAGCACTACATATGATAAAAAGAACCTTCTTTCTCTTTACATTTCCAACACTTCTTTGATTTAGATTTATATACTCTTGCCAGTTTGCTCCATGTTAGATACCATCGATATATCATTTTCGGGGGGAGAGAGCTCTTGGGTTTGAGTCCTGCTTGTGAGTCTCCCCCAGGATGATGGATTAGATGGTCCACTGGCCTGGTCCTTCAGGGCTCCTGTTATGTTCTTATGTGTTTACCAGCCAGCTAGTTCTTTGTCCCATTTCCTTCCACTGCTGGAATCTCTCAGTCCGCTTGTGGAAGCCGCTTCCCCAGAGAGATAAATAAAACGGGGAACATTTATTTGATTTAGATTTATACATTTTTGCCAATTTGCTTGGTGTTTGGTACCATCTAACGCAATAGCCCATCTAGTTCTGTGGCCCAATGGAAAACTCGCAAGCAAGATCCCTCTCTGCTCCTCTGGTTTCCAGCCACAGGTATTCAGATGCATTGCTGCCTTTGACTGTGGAGGAAGAGCACGGCCATTGTGGCTGGTAGCTATTGACAGCCTGACACTCCACAAATTTGTGCAAGCACACCCTATAATAATAAAATAATAATAATAATAATAACAACAACAACAACAACAACAACAACAACAACAACAACAACAACAACAACAACAACAACAATAATAATAATAATAATAATACTTTATTATTTATACCCCGCCCATCTGGCTGGGCTTCCCCAGCCACTCTGGGCGGCTTCCAAAAAAATATTAAAATACTGTAATACATCAAACATTAAAAGCCTCCATAAACAGGGCTGCCTTCAGATGTCTTCTAAAAGTATGGTAGTTGTTGTTCTCTTTGACATCTGGTGGGAGGGCTTATCACAGGGCGGGTGCCACCACCGAGAAGGCCCTCTGCCTGTTCCCTGTAACCTCACTTCTCGCAGGGAGGGAACCGCCAAAAGGCCCTTGGAGCTGGACCTCAGTGTCCAGGCAGAATGATGGGGGTGGAGACGCTCCTTCAGGTATTCTGGGCCAAGGCCGTTTAGGGCTTTAAAGGTCAGCACCGACACTTTGAATTGTGCCCGGAAACGTACTGGGAGCCAATGTAGGTCTTTCAGGACCAGTGTTATATGGTCTCAGCGGCCGCTCCCAGTCACCAGTCTAGCTGCCGCATTCTGGATTAGTTGTAGTTTCTGGGTCCCCTTCAAAGGTAGCCCCACATAGAGCGCATTTCAGTAGTCCAAGCGGGAGATAACCAGAGCATGCACCACTCTGGCGAGGCAGTCTGCAGGCAGGTAGGGTAGATCTGACCTGCGCCTCCATGGACAGCTGTGAGTCCAAAATGACTCCCAGGCTGCGCACCTGGTCCTTCAGGGACACAGTTACCCCATTCAGGACCAGGGAGTCCTCCACACCAGCCCACCCCCTGTCCCCCAAAAACAGTACTTCTGTCTTGTCAGGATTCAACCTCAATCTGTTGGCCGCCATCCATCCCTTACCACAATCATCCTGGGGTTCAGAAGCGTGAGGTCCAGATCATGGATGTCGGGATAGCGAGGGTAATCTTCCGCCATCTCGCCGTACGAAAGGCGAGGCTGGCTGGTGCTCTGGAAGGCAAATCTCAGTCAGGCCTCAGTCAGGCGGACACAGATCAAATCCTACGGCGTATCAAAAGTGGAGGAGAACAGGAAATCCTGGACTGTGAATTTCTATTGCAAGGGAAGCTGGGGGGATACTGGGGCAGGACCAGTAGGGAATTTCTGATCTTTGAATGAGAAGAGTCATCCCCACTTATTTGTAAAAATATGTACGTACCACTGTTGATTAAATAAATAACTAAATCAGAACAATGTACCAATTACAGTACAATAAAACTACAGTCATACCTTGGGTTAAATATACTTTGGGATGAATATTTTTGGGTTGCGCTCCACGGCGACCCGGAAGTAACGGAGTGCGTTACTTCCGGGTTCCGCCGCTAACACATGCGCAGACGCTCAAAATGATGTCACGCGCATGTGCGGAAGCAGCAAATTGGTTGTGTTCGCTTCGGGATGCGAACTGGGCTCCGGAACGGATCCCGTTCGCATCCAGAGGTACCACTGTACATAAAAAAGTTAAAATCAGATTATGCAGTGCGGAGGCACACCCGTCATTCATAAGCTACTCCCAATGAGCTGAAAAAAAGAACAGCTCTTTTAAGATTAAATTTGGGTTCTATTTGTCTTCTACGGATGTTTCAAACATATCAAGGCAGGACAGGAGAGGAATTTTCTTGGGAAACTCAATAAAAAATGTTAATCGTTTAAATAAAAAAAGGACAACTATCCACTGGGGAGGGGGGGGCCAGGAACATGGGGATATTTTCCCTTCAGGTGCAGGTGAGAAGGGAACACCTCCGTCAGGGACGCTGTCGATGCAAGGTCTCTTCCACACTACACAATAATGTCGCCCCAAGCCCTTCGCAGGCCCAAGTAATCCAATAAGCGGAACTGACTCACCGACTGATTCTCTGCGTAACAGACTCCTCGCACCAGCAAGGTGACCAGCTGCGAGCGCAGGATGAGGCCGTGGAAGGTCAGGGGCCGGAATCGCTCCTCCATGGTCCACTCTTCGCTGGGCGACTGGTCCGGGTAAAGGTTAGGATATGGGGTGTACCTGGAATGGGGGGGGGGAGAGTCGATCAGGTAACATACAGGTAATTATTGAGCAAGCCATTCTGGAGATGGATTGCAGGGGTGCCTGCAGGAAAAAGGGGCCGTCTCAGGCCAGCCAACCAGTCAGCTCCTGAAACATTTGCACGCTTTCACTAGCTCCCTAAGTGTCTGGCGTTGAGATGAAAAACTCACCGGCCTGGCACCAGCTAGATGCTTTAGACTACAGTAGTACCTTGGTTCTCAAACTTAATCTGTTCCAGAAGTCCATTCCAACACCAAAGCGTTCCAAAACCAAGAAAGTAATGCAAAATGGATTCATCTGTTCCAGACTTTTAAAAACAACCCCTTAAACAGCTATTTAACATCAATTTTACTATCGAACGAGACCATTGATCCATAAAATGAAAGCAAGAAACAATGTACTGCAGTCACACAATCAATCAGTAGCTGTACTGGGTTCCACAGTGTCAAAAAAACAAAACAAAAAGAGCCGCAAAAACGCAAAATAAATAGCAAAAACAGACAGACCTCAGCGTAACTCTCAAATCGGAAGCCCAACACTCAAAACGGAGCATGTTCGGCTTCCGAAAAGAGTTCGCAAACCGGAACACTTACTTCCAGGTTTGCAGTGTTTGGGTTCCAAGTTGTTTGAGTACCAAGGCGTTAGAGAACTGACTGTACATCTTCCATCAGAGGCGGGGGACGTAACGTCCAAGCCTTGCATGTGGGGCTCTCCCCAAGGCCAAGCCCTCTCTCTCCCAGAGGCGACACCCCTCACCCGCCCCCCTTGATGCTTTTGTCTGGCCTGAGTGAGTCCTGGAACTCTGTATGCCTCTTGTTTGCCCAGATGGGGGACAGAGAAGGGTATGCAAGTGTGTGCGTAAATGCTAGTTTGCTGCGTGCAGGAGAAATTGCTCCACCCAATTCTACCTCCAGCCCTGCCCACCACTGGCATGCCACAGCCCCAGAGGGCTGCTTGGGTTGGAATACTGCACTCAAGGCACCTTTTATCATATGTGGCGGAAATGTAAGGTAGTAAAAGATTTTAGGAAATGATATATAACGAGTTGAAAAAAAAGTTTAACATTTTCTTTTAAAAACCTGAAGCTTTCCTTTTAGGAATTCTAGGTGCCGAAATCCCAAAGGAGCAGAAAGGACTATTTATGTATGCGACCACGGGATACATTGCAGGGATGTTATTGGCCCAGAGATGCAAAGAAGATAAAGTCCATACCAGAGAAGAATGGCAGATCAAGTGGATTATGCCTAAATGGCTAAAATGACCAGACGAGTCAGAAATCAGGAAGACCAAAATTCTAATAAGGAATGGGGAGAATTTATAACTTATCTTAAAAACCATCGTGAACAGTTAAAGTCGTTAGTAGGATTGGAATATCAGTTGTAGTTTAAGAGTGAGTTTTGGACACAATGGAGAGATAAAAGACTTGGATTGCCATAAAAGATGCAGGTAAAAGGTAAAGGGACCCCTGATCATTAGGTCCAGTCGTGGCTGACTCTGGGGTATTGGGGCACATCTTGCTTTATTGGCCGAGGGAGCAGGTGTACAGCTTCTGGGTCATGTGGCCAGCATGACTAAGCTGCTTCCGGTGAACCAGAGCAAAGCACAGCAATGCCGTTTACCTTCCCACCAGAGCAGTACCTATTTATCTACTTGCACTTTGATGTGCTCTTGAACTGCTAGGTGGGCAGGAGGTGGGACCGAGCAACGGGAGCTCACCCCATTGCAGGGATTCGAACCGCCGACCTTCTGATCAGCAAGTCCTAGGCTCTGTGGCTTAACCCACAGTGCCACCAGGAGGAAATGATTAATAAAAGGACCCACAAAGGGAAGTCCAGGAGATTGCTTGGAATCTTGTTTTTATGTTGTATATCTCTTGACTGCAAAACTTTGATTTGGAAAACCAAATAATTTTTTTAAGGAATGTTGCACTCAGCCTGAAAAAGATGCCCCCCCCATCCCGTCCCGTTCTGTGTTTGCTCACCTGCGCTCCAGCATCTGCTGCAACATGTCCTCTGTCTCCGGAGGCTCCTCTGTCGCGATGTGGTCGTCGCAGACGTTGCGAAGCTCGCTGGATGGGTAGGACTTCATGGACTGGCTGCGTTTACGCTGCTCGCCGGCCCGCGTGAGGATGCTGGATTTCTGGCAAAAATAAATCACCACTGTTTCATCAGGTCCATCGTTACTGACTTCCAAGAGGAATTTGAAAAACATTGCTCTTCCCCCAGGCACTGGGTGGCCGAGGAATTAATACCACGAGATAGAATCATGTGAATTGTAGAGTTGTAAGGGAACGCCTCTAGTCCAACCTGCCTCATACCAATGGGCAGAGAGTTCCAAAGATCTAGGGGCTGCCATACTCAAGGAAAGCACTCCATTTGTTCCCCACAAGGGACTCCGCGCCAGAACCCACCTTGAACTTGATGTTGTTGCTGATCAGCTGGTCCCACTTCATGAACTCCCTCTCGTACGCCCGGTTTTCGGTCACCACCGGGAAGGCGTGGTGAACCGTCGTGCGCAAGATGCTCACGAGGGACTGGATCCGGGTGTGGGGGTAAACGTACATCAGGTTGGGCTCCATGATATCGCTGGCTCTCAGCCTGGGAAACATCAGAAAGAAGCAGGCTTGAGAGTTGCACACACACACATGCACAGAGAGCAAGCAATTTTAACTTAAAGATTGTTGAGATTGGGGACTGACTTGTCCATTTCTGCCTTGGTTTCCCACTCGAGAAGCGGCACCCCTCTCAAGTTGACGTAGATGTCGTAGATACCCTTGTTGAAGAGGTCTCCAGTCCATTTGGCTACCTGGAAAGAGGAGGATGAGGAGGAGCTGGTACAACAAGCTCCTACACACAGGAGAAAAACCTCCAGATTAGATCACTGCAATGCGTTCTACATGGGGCAGACCTTGGAGACGACTCGGAAACCTCCATTGGTTTCCACAATGGCCAGACTGTTGGCTGGGCTCCCTTTAGATCTCATATAAGGTAAAGGTAAAGGACCCCTAGGGACACGGGTGGCGCTGTGGGTAAAACCTCAGTGCCTAGAACTTGCTGATCGTATGGTCGGCGGTTCGAATCCCCGCGGCGGGGTGAGCTCCTGCCGTTCGGTCCCAGCTCTTGCCCACCTAGCAGTTCGAAAGCACTCTTAAGTGCAAGTAGATAAATAGGTACCGCTTTATAGCGGGAAGGTAACGGCGTTTCCGTGTGCTGCGCTGGTGCTGGCTCGCCAGCTGCAGCTTTGTCACGCTGGCCACGTGACCCGGAAGTGTCTTCGGACGGCGCCGGCTCACGGCCTCTTGAGCGAGATGAGCACACAACCCTAGAGTCAGACACGACTGGCCCGTACGGGCAGGGGTACCTTTACCTTTAAAGGACCCCTGGATGGTTAAGTCCAGTCAAAGGCGACTATGGGATTGCTTTCAGGCCAAGGGAGCCGGCATTTGTCCACAGCTTTCCGGGTCACGTGGCCAGCAGGACTAAACCGCTTCTGGCACAACAGGAAACTGTGATGGAAGCCAGAGATCAAAGAAACGCCATTTACCTTCCCACCGGTGGTACCTATTTATCTACTTGCACTTTGACGTGCTTTCGAACTGCTAGGTTGGCAGGAGCTGGGACAGAGCAACAGGAGCTCACCCCGTCACGGGGATCGAACCGCCGACCTTCTGATCAGCAAGCCCAAGAGGCTCAGTGGTTTAGAGCACAGCGCTACCCGCATTGCTTCTAGATCTCATAGAAGAAATTTTAAAGCAGCTACAGTGGTTTGCCAGTTCATTTCTGAATTAGGGAGTTCTGCTTTGCGAAGTCCTCAGGGTAGCTGAGGAGGCTTTCTGTCCAGCAATCCTCATTTTGTCAATTTGTGGTCTGATGCAAACCACACCTACAAAGGGGCTTGGCACAACTGCCGAGGTAGCTCCACGGGGTGGTGGTGGAGGATTATAGAACTGGAAGGGATCCCAAGGGTCACTGAATCCAACCCCCTCCAATGCGGGTATCCCAACACACAGTCCCCCATCCAATTTGAAACCGTACCGAACCCTGCTTAGCTTTGCAATTGCGCTGGCCGTTGGGAGATTCGGTGCCGCTGCTAACAGGCTCACCATAAGCGTGATCATGATGGGGAGTCCGTAAGTGATCTCGTTCGTGGACTCGATCAGGATGACAGTGAGGCTGATTGTCATGCGCACCACCCCTCCCAAGAAGGCAGCTGCCCCGATCAGGGCAAAGGTCCCCGAGTAGATGTGGTCCAGGCCGATGTAACTAGGGGAGAGGAGACAAGTCGGAGGTGTCAGGATGCAGCGGAGACAAGCAGGGAGGGTCTGGGGACAGAGGGAGGGGGGTCCTGCCCCATAGCGCCATGCGCGAAGCAGAGGAGGCACCTTTTGAGGAGGTTGGCCACCAGGCGTCCGAAGGCAGCCCCGCAAAGCAGCGATGGGACAAAGAGGCCGCTGGGCACAGAAATCCCGTAAGTCCAGCAGGAAAGGAGGAAATAGAGGAGGAAGAACAGGGAGAGGGTGACTGGGCTGAAGGTACCTGCAAAGACAACAGGGAAAGAGGCTTGGGTGGCAGCCCACAGGAGCCCTGCCCACTGACACGAGAGGCCATGCCCCATTCAGGAAGAGCTCTTCCCCCTGCCCCAAAAGAAGCACCCTGCCCACAGAAGCCGTCTTACAGCACTCCGGTTATTCTGAGTGGCTGGGGAAAAGAGGCGGTTTAAGTGGCAGCCAGCAGGAGCCCCGCCCACTGAAGTAAAAGGCCACGCCCCTTTCAGCAAGAGCTTTGCCACCCCAAGAAGACTCCCACCCACAGAAGCACCCTGCTTTAGGATGCTAAAGCACTCAGGTTATTTTGATACTGGGCGTTTATCGCTCTATAGGAAGGCTGGAGAAGATTCAGTGCCTCATGGTGTCGTGAGTCCAGCTCCTGTCGTACCCTTCCCATTAGAGCCCAGCAACATCCGGGGGACCCTCAGGTGTTCCCCAGACCCTTATATATATAAGGAAGAGCATTTGGTTTTGTTTTCTAAATCCCTGGAGTCAGGTGGGGGGGGTCTATGTAAGGCTCCATGAGAAATTGCCCTGGAAACATCCTCTGCTCTGGGCAAAAAACAGACACCCAAATCTTGCCCTGAAACTGCAATGTTGTAATGGCAACTGTGCCAACCTATCTCCATATCAGCCTTCTCAAAGACCCCATCTCAACTGTGAGCTTCTAAAAAGCAGTTTTTGCTCATGAGAAGAAAAGGTTCTTAAGTTCTTCTCAATCCCTCTCTCCTGTGCACCAGCACAGTTACATTCCCTTCCCTTGCAAAAAAATTGCAGAAAGGGTATCATTCACACCACCTGCCATTCCCGGCATTATCTTCAGCCTTGATCAGCTACTACCCAAGGACATGGTAATGTCTTTGTGTTTATGTGAATATGTGTGTGGACTGAGAGCACCCGGAAGTGGACACAGGTGGAACTGCCGTAGCGACAAAATCCTCACTTTCAGAAGAGCTGTTCTAGGGCGGTCCATGGCAGTTCTGCTTTACTAGCTTACAGACTCACTGGACATTACCGTAGATTCCGGCGTATAAGACGACTTTTTAACCCCGGAAAAGAGGTTTAAAAGTTGGAGGTCATCTTATAACACTTATACACTCCGAAGCAGCAGCAGCAGCGGGCAGCGGGCTCAGCTCTGCACTGGGCGGCTTTCTCCTGACGTGGAGCTGCCCAGCGTATTAGGCGACTGGGCTTATAAGACAAATCCCCAAATTGCAGCTGCCAATTTGGGGGGGTCGTCTAATACGCCCAGTCGCCTAATACGCCGGAATCTACGGTATATGTAAGTTATTAGCAACTCCAATAGTAAATCCACAGTAGCAATGGTAGCTCTTCTTGACACAGTAAGTCTGTATGCTAGTAAATTAGTAGTACAGTGGTACCTGGGGTTACAAACACCTTGGGTTACAAACTCCGCTAACCCGGACGTAGTACCTCGGGTTAAGAACTTTACCTCAGGATGAGAACAGAAATAGCATGCTGGCAGTGCGGTGGCAGTGGGAGGCCCCATTAGCTAAAGTGGTACCTCAGGTTAAGAACAGTTTCAGGTTAAGAACGGACCTCCGGAACGAATTAAGTTCGTAACCAGAGGTACCACTGTAAGGCTAATCGTCTAGCTGAGAAACAGCAGATCTGCTTTATGCATAACACCCAGTAAGTTATTAACATAAGCTACTAGTCTAGTAAATAGCAAGTAACAGCAGCAGCTGTCCAATAGGAAGTTTAATAGATAAAACAAGAGCTAAAAAACTAAACTAATGGGAGATGTTGCAGTGTAGAGTCAGCCATGACAACCCCACTACTTCTCAGCTAGCCAGCATCCTGTTGGTCCTTCCTGTGCTATTCTGGGGTATTCTGCTTGAGAATTACCATATTTTTTGCTCTATAAGATGCACCAGACCACAAGACGCACCTAGTTTTTGGAGGAGGTAAACAAGGGGAAAAAATATTCAGAATCCAAAGCCAGAACAGCAAGAGCGATCCCTCTTGCTGTTCTGGCTTCTGGGATAGCTGCGCAGCCTGCGTTCGCTCCGTAAGACGCACACACATTTCCCCGTACTTTTTAGGAGGGAAAAAGTGAGTCTTATAGAGTGCACTGGTTTTCCTCCCCACCCCCACCCCTTTTTGGCTACAATGACACTCACAGCCTGAGCACCCAAAAATATCCAGGGTGTGGTTTTCAAGAAGCCAGCAGCAGCCTTTTTCGCTGCACTGCCAGCATGCCCTCTGCGCTCCTCACAGCGACCACTCACCCTCCTGGTGGAAAAGCTGCAAGATGGCGGACTCCTGAGGGTTAAAGAAAAGGGTTGCCATGTCGTTGTAAGTGTCGTTTGGGCAGAAGAATGTCTTAATGCTGGAATTCACTTCGTCAGATGAAGAATCCTAACCCGTAACAAGACAGCAACAGTTAAAAATAAAATAAAAAAGGATGAATTAATATGTTTAATGCGGAATTGGAAAGAAAGAAAGATGTTAAGCGATTAAGTTAATTTTATAAGAATATTGGTTTTGGAAAACCGTTAAAATGATATACACTGAAATTCAACGAGGGGGATATGAGGAAGTCACTTAACAATGTTACTAAGTTTGGTTTTAATACAGTTGAGATTTATGTTTATTTGTTTGTTTAAAAAATTTTTTTGGAAAATCAATAAAAAAATTGGGGGAAAAATAAAAATAAAAATAAAATAAAATAAAAAAGGAACGGCACTCACACACTGAGCGTCGGTAGTAGAGGGACCGAGGGATGTGCACTTCAAACTAAGGGCAGAGGAATGTGTTCACTGTCATCATTTTTACCCCTCTCTTCAAGGAAAGGGCCTACGGCTCTCGCTCTTACCTGCAGGCCAAGAGAGCTGTTGCCCCCGTGGTTGGTGGAAGACAGCGGCCGGCATTCCCCTAGAACCATGGAAGCGACAAACACCACAAGGGTGGTCGTTAGACACACCAGCAGGCTCTCCAAGACTCTGCAAGCGAGAAGAGGCAAGAGAAGCGTGCAAGGGAATTCGGTGGCTCAGAACCGCTCGCTGCTGCTGCCCAACCTTCCACACTGCTGCCGCCCACCACCGGTCCCTCCACAGGGAAGCCACAGAAATCCCTGCCACAGGCTGTCCCAAGATAGTCCAGGGGTGGGGAAATGGGAGATGTAGTCCCAAACATCTGGAGGAGACCAGATGTGGCTCCCCAGGCCTTCCTATCTGGCCCTTGGGCGACCCTCCCCAGGCTACGCCTCCCGACCACTGACCCTGCATCACATCTTTCCCAAAAGACAAAGGAGCTTGTGGTGGACTTCAGGAGACAGAAGAGCAACATCCAGCCACTTTTGATTGATGGGGTCTGTGTGGAAAGGGTAACAACGTTCAGATTTCTGGGCATTGAATTACAAGAGGATCTGTCCTGGAGTGTCAACACAAGGGGGGCTTGTGAAGAAGGCGCAGCAGAGACTGTACTTTTTGAGAATACTAAGGAAAAACCATCTTCCGCAGAAACTGCTGCTTGCCTTCTATCACTGTGCCATTGAGAGCGTGCTCACTTATGGCTTATGTGTGTGGTACGGAAGCTGTACTACCCAGGACAGGTTGGGGTTGTGCAGGGTTGTTAAGGCAGCAGAGAGCATTGTTGGCTGCCCACTCTCCACCTTAGAGCAGATTTATGCCACAAGGTGCCATAGGAAGGCACTGGACATAGTAAAAGATCCATCGCATCCTGGTCACTGTCTCTTCAAGCTCTTGCCGTCGGGACGGAGATACAGGATGATGAAGACAAGAACGAGCCGTCTTAAGAACAGCTTCTTCTCCAGAGCGATCTCGGCCCTGAATGGGAAGCCCGGACTTTGAAAGTCATCTAATCTCCCTTGGTGTATTATACTGTATTGTTTAATTAGTGTTTTTATGGAGCAGTCAAGTAATTTCGTTGTCCCCGAAGGGGGCAATGACAATAAAGATATTCTTATTCTTATTCTTAAAAACTCTTGTCTTGCTGGTAAGTGCCCTTGGCCTGTAATAATGCGCTCGTTTTCCTGGATGGAGAGCATCCAATATGTGTCAAGGCTCCCACCCCTGACCCCCTTCTTGCAAACACACACACACAGCAGCAGCAGCAGCAGCAGTGGAACAAGAAGACGACAACGACAGGCAGGGTAAAGGGGGCAGGTACCTGACCAGCTTGGGCTTGGGGTGGACGTTCCGCATGCGGTACTTTGCAAGCCTCTTGTTGATGCAGTTGAAGGTAGCCCCCAAGAGGCCTCCCAGGATCCCCATCAGGATGAAGATGCCCAAGTCCACGGCCGTCCACAGGTGGCATTTTTTGTCAGATTCCGGGCACTAGAGGGAGTGGAGTCGAAAGGAAGGGAAACAGGTGAGTCGACGGGGAGAAAATGAGGCAGGTGTAGCGGTTTCATTTTATGCTTCAAGGAGGGGAAAAATCAAGAAGCAGGCACATGGTGAAAAAAGAGGACGCAACCTCTTTTTGGGGCGAAAGGGGTGGGTTTTCCACTCCGCTTGCTTGTTAACCGTGTCATGTTATGTTAAAGCCTCACTCTGGGTTGCTAGTAAGTTATGCTCGTTTCTTTCCTGCAGAGGCTAGAGACAGCCTGTGCTTTATGTACTGACATGCTGTTAATTTTCATGGCCACTTTTAATAACTGCACTGTTTCTAAATAAGAACCTAACTTTAAAGCCCTAAATGGTCTTGTACAGTGGTACCTCAGGTTACATACACTTCAGGTTACATACGCTTCAGGTTACAGACTCCGCTAACCCAGAAATAGTGCTTCAGGTTAAGAACTTTGCTTCAGGATGAGAACAGAAATCGTGCTCCGGCGGCACAGCAGCAGCAGGAGGCCCCATTAGCTAAAGTGGTGCTTCAGGTTAAGAACAGTTTCAGGTTAAGAACGGACCTCCGGAACGAATTAAGTACGTAACCCAAGGTACCACTGTATACCTGAAGAAGCGTCTTCACCCCATCGTTCAGCCTGGACACTGAGGTCCAGATCCGAGGGCCTTCTGGCGGTTCCCTCCCTGGGAGATGTGAGGTTACAGGGAACCAGGCAGAGGGCCTTCTCGGTAGTGGCGCCCGTCCTGTGGAACACCCTCCCATCAGATGTCAAGGAAATACACAACTACCTGGCTTTTTGAAGATATCTGAAGGCAGCCCTGTTTAAGGAACCTTTTAATGTTTGATGTCTTACTGTGTTTTTAATATTCTGTTGGGAGCCGCCCAGAGTGGCTGGGGAAACCCAGCCAGATGGGTGCGTTGAATGGTCTCTTTAAATTTGAAGGTTCATTATTGTTCCACAAGATGTGTATTTCTTTAAAGGCCAGAGCAGATAACGTGACCTAGTTTCACAGCTGTGAAGCAGTATAGCAGGTGCTGCTAAGTTATGTTTATTAATCTGTTGGTTACGGTCTATAAGGAGCAGCATGTAGCTCTCTCAGTACCCTGGTGGATGGGTCATGCTTATTGATATATTGTAATTTAGTGTAAAAGGAGTTTTTGTTTTTGTTATTAAAACCTAGCAAAAGTTACTTTTGCGTTTCTTGAAATGTGTGATCTCCCCAGCAAGCCTTCTGCAGCGCAGCTAATCTGCAAATAGCCAACAGGGTGGGGTATAAATAATAAAATTGTTGTTTTTGTTGTTGTTGTTAAGGACCTTCTGGAGCCAGCCAGTGGCCCATCTAGTCTAGCATCCTACTCTCACACTGGCCAATCAGATGTCCACACACAGGACCCGAGAGCAAGCGCACTCTCCCCTCCTGTGGTTTCCAGCAACTGGTCTTCAGGACCATGACTGCCTCCAATCATGGTGGCAGAGCACAGAAATCATGGCTAGTACCTATTGATAGCCTTCTCGGTGACCATCACTGCCTCCTGCAGGAGTGAGTTCCATAGTTTAACTATGTGCTGTGTGAAGGACTTTTGTTTATCTGTCACAGATCTTCCACTGGATACCCACAAGGTCTAATGTTACAAGGGAGAAAAACCTTCCTTGCTCTGATTTCTCCATGACGCGCATCATTTTATGTCAAGCGATACCTACCTTGAACTCCCCAAAATTCAGCAATCCCGGGAGCTGGAAGGATCCCCAACTTCCAAACTGGATCCCGGAGCGGAAGAAGTTCAGAGTGAAGGTGGCAGACATAGAACAAAAGAGCTGGGGAAGGAGAGAGAAGGTAGCATTTGAAAGGGGTGGTGTCTATACCCGAGGGTCTCAGGGCGGATCACAGAAAAGATCACAGCATGTCTAATCAGAATAAAAGCAACAATCTAATAACACGTCCCCCCTCCAAAAAAGTCACCTGTCAGGGGACGGCCATTGGAACAGGGGAGGGAGGCAGGGGGGCCGCAGGGATACAGAGAGCCTCCAAAACTCCTGAGGAGCAGTTCCTCCTCCAGCAGTGGGAAAAGCCACACCTCCAGTGGAGAAGAAAAGGAAGGGGCCAGCCAAGCAAGGAAAAGGCTCAAGGATGCTGCTGAGAGCCCCAGTGCCTCACCTAGCCAGGAGAGACGCACGCCCCTTCCATCGCCCAGCATGCACAGAGGGGTGAAACGCAAAGGGGGGAAGTGGAGGCTTGGGGTACCGAAGTTCTTGTGCTGGGGGAGAAGCCGGAAGGGGCCACTCCCGGATTCTGCAAGTGACTAAGACGGACATGAACTTTGTGGTTCTGTGCTGTAAATAGTTTGCACAATAAAACCTGTAAGACAGGTCGGAGTCCTGCCTGGTTACTCACGAGCAACCACCACCCGCACCTGACAGTCACCACATTTTTAAAGGGCATAGGATGTCAAGCAAGTCAACCAAAGGCCTGGTTAAAAAGGAATGTTTTTGCCTGGCGCCTAAAGGTGTATAATGAAGGCACCAGGTGAACTTCCCTGGGGAGGGCATTCCACAGATGGGGAGCCACTGCAGAGAAGGCCCCGTTCTTGTGTTGCCACCCTCTGGACCTCTCGAGGAGGAGGCACATGAATACAGGTCTCAGAAGATGATCTCGGGGTCTGGGTAGGTTCATATGGAAAGAGGCGGTCCTTGAAGTATTGTGGTCCTGAGCCATTTAAGGCTTTATAGATCAAAACCAGAACTTTGAATTAGAATCATAGAATCATAGAATCATAGAGTTGGAAGAAACCACAAGGGCCATTGAGTCCAACCCCCTGCCAAGCAGGAAACACCATCAGAGCACTCCTGACATATGGTTGTCAAGCCTCTGCTTAAAGACCTCCAAAGAAGGAGACTCCACCACACTCCTTGGCAGCAAATTCCACTGTCGAACAGCTCGAATTGGGCCAGGAAACTAATTGGTAGCCAGTGCAGTCGGACCAGGATCGGTGCAATATGCTCAAACCATCTTGCTCTGGTGAGCAACCTGACCGCTGAATTCTGCACCAGCTGAAGTTTCTGAACTGTCTTCAGAGCCAGCCCTACCTAAAAGATTTGGTACAGTCTTCCTCCCAGAGACTCATTTTCAGTACAAACTCGTTTTTCAACCAGTAACTTGTGAGATATCATCCCTTTAGGGCCTCACCACTTTCCACGTCAGGCCCTGGTTCCAGAAGGACGAGCCCTCTTCGAGGCTGAAGAGCGTGCCACCAATTGGGGCCCCAAAGGCTGCGGCCACACCAGCAGCAGCTCCAGCAGACACAAAATCCCTCTTGTCCCTAAGAGAGAAAAATTGAGGGAGAAATCGGGAGATTGTTTTCCTTTTAAAGAATGTTTTGATCGGTTTCCAATTGAGCTTCAGATGCCGCGAGAACGTACGCCAAAAGTAGAATATAAACAGTCATTAGCGAGATGCATTATCCCACAACTGTTTATGTGTTAGTGGAGAATGCTCAGTCATGCATGGACTTTTAGTCAAAAATGTAATAGAAAGGTAAGCACTTGTATAAAGTCGCCAGAGTCTCGCATTCCATTTAAAGCTTTCACACGCTTAGTGAGCTTTTCTTAGGAGATGTTTCTTAACAAAAGAGGCTGGGGCAGGGACAGGGAACCTTTTTGTTCAGGGGTGGGGATCCATCACCTCACATCATAGTGAAATCAGGCAACGGTGTGCTTTGAAGCCCCAATTGTTGGGACTTCAAAGTGCAGCGTGGGGCTCTGGAAATCTGGAAGTTCAAAGAACAGAGCAAGGCTGTTTGCAAAAGGGCTTTCAAGCAGCCCCGTGCTGTGCTTTGGGCTGCAGGTGCCTGTTTGCAGCTGGGGAACAGGCATGCACAGCCAAGCTGTACAGGATTTAACCCCCATTTGTCAGCTGATGAATGTGCATTAGACCCAACTTCTTTGACTGTGAGCGCCAGTTCCCATGAGCATGTAAGAATAGCTCTCTCCTTTAAATGTGAATCAGGTTTTCTCCAGAAACTAGCCAGCGATTCGCCATCAGTCCACCCACTTACCTCCTTGCCCAAGCGTGGCATAAACCACAGATATGAAGATGCACCTCTTAAGATAGAACATTTGAAATCACCACCACCACCACAACATCCCCACCCTGATTTGGTAATGTACCTATCGCTGCGGAAATAGGGAAAGTTGAACTGGATCTTCCTCAAAGAGATGCTCTGGAACTGGGCAGAGAAAGAGAGAAATAACAATTCAGAAGCTGAAGAATACAGATACAAACACACACAATTACTGTAGACCGTGCTCTGCATATAAACCGTGATACCCTTTGAGGACACACACACAAATCACAGTAAATGAACTAGCTCAGGTCCTTAGAGGCAAGCACAAATTAATGAGACAGAATTCTAAGAACAGAGTTCCACTTCTTGGAATCTTGAAAAGGGTTACGTCTCTAAGCTCTCATGAGACTTGAAAGCCTGCAGGGAATCCCTGTTGCAAGCTCAGAAATGGGCACGGACTGACCACCTGTATGGGCAATCTATGCGGAAGATATTTGTAATTTCGATGAGTTTAGTGATCTGACATGGTCATCTCTTCCTGCCCGTTTCATTCCTGCATCTGTTTACTTCCTCTCTCTATCTCGTTAAAGTTCTTTGATGGCTGATAGCAGTGTTTAATGTATAATCTGGTGGAAGGAAGAAGTGATAATGTAGGGTACCTTCTGACCTTCTCTGATGTTAGACATTGCTTGGAGGAACATGCAGTATTGGAAGAGGGGGCTACCTAATTAATAATCTGCAGTAGCTAGTTGGGCAAGGCATGTAGGCTAACAAGTTAGGATCTACAGTGGTAGGATCTACAAGACGAATGCCTCGCAAGACGAAAAACCCGCTAGACGAAAGGGTTTTCCGTTTTTCGATGTGCTTCGCAAGACGAATTTCCCTATGGGCTTGCTTCGCAAGACGAAAACGTCTTGCAAGTCTTGCGATTTTTTTCGCTCCCCCCCCTTTTTCTAAGCCGCTAATAGCCTTTTAGCCGCTAAGCCTTTAATAGCTGCTAAACTGCTAATCCGCTAAGCCGCTAATAGGGTTGCTTCGCAAGACGAAAAAACCGCTAGACGAAGAGACTCGCGGAACAGATTAATTTCGTCTTGTGAGGCACCACTGTATAAATCGGATGGTTTGGGGACATAGTTCTTTGTAAAGCTCGTGTACGAACTCCTAGCCAGAGGGTTACCTGGGAGTCACTTCACCACTTCTTGAGGGCTTCCCAGTGGCAGATCAAAGTGCTTGCTTGGTAATGTACATAATGATTGCTGTTCAGAATAAAACCTTTAATCTTCTCACTCACTTGTGTTTGTATTGCTCCTGAATCTCATTAAAGGAGCCGCCTTGCATTTGGCAAGACACCACCTCTGCTGGCACTCACCTGAGGCAGACCGGCTCCTACCACAGCACCGCTGTGGATCATGGGACCCTCCTTCCCTACAAAGAGACCTGGGAAAAAGAGACAGGTAGGTGAGTTCTCTAGACAAGCCAAGATCTGGGAGCTGGAAGGATAAGAGACAGAATAAAAAGTGTTGTGCGGGTGGGAGCAGAATCCCACAGGGGACAGGTCCCCTCTTACCTCCGGCGACGCTGAAGAGCACCCCGAGAGCTTTGCACACCAGAGTCCGGAGGCGAACAATCCCAGGAACCTTCACTCCATTCAAGTAACATTTGATCTCTGGAATCCCAGAACCGGCAGCCACAGGCTGAAAGGAGAAGGACCACAGCTCAGGAGCAGGGCACTTGCTTTGCACGTAGAAGGTCCCAGGCTCAAACCTTGGAAGCAACCTCCAGGGAAGGCTGGGGGTAACCACCCTTGCCAAAATCCCTAGAGCGCCAGTCAGAGTAGAGAACAAAGCGCTAGGTAGACCAGTGGTCTGACTCAGTATGATGAGCTTCCTAGGTTTCTATTTAAATCAGCCCTCTGCTCAGAATCATGAGGACTAGGATCTTAGTTTTTCTTTAGGGGAAGGACCAAAGCTCAGCCGCACATCACCTGCTTTGCACACAGAAGGGCCCAGATTTAATTCAAGGCTTTTAAAGGTAGGGCTGGGACAGAGAGCCCAATCTGAAACCCTGGAGAATCGCTGCCAGTCAGGGAACCAAGGCTGAACCGGATTTGACCACAGGGACCTCAAAATAAGACGGCTGCCTATATCCCTATGTACCTATATTTGTGTTCTTTTTCAAGTGTTCTTGATTTTGGTTTGTTTGTCTTTTTAATGATGGTGGTTTTAGGTATTGTTTGTTTTTAATTGGTTTGCGGATTTTACCCAGGTTTCATTTTACCATTTTGTTGGCAAGCTCTTTGATCAAATGGCGTATTAATCTTCCAAATGAATAAGGCGGCGTAATGCTTGAGACCCAGGCAAAATATGAATCAAAGGAGGTTCATATTTCTGACCCACAAATGTACTTACAATGGCACAAGTGGTGTTCTTGAATCGTTTAAGAGCACAATTCAAAGTGTTGGTGCTGACCTTTAAAGTCCTAAACGGCCTCGGCCCTGCATACCTGAAGGAGCGTCTCCACCCCTGTCATTCAGCCCGGACACTGAGGTCCAGCCTTCTGGCGGTTCCCTCCCTGCAAGAAGTAAAGCTACAGGAACCAGGCAGAGGGCCTTCTCGGTAGTGGTGCCCTCACCATCAGATAGCAAAGAGATAAAGAACTACACAACTTTTAGAAGACATCTGAAGGTAGTCCTGTTTAGGGAAGTTTTTAATGTTTGATGTTTTATTATGTTTTTTATGTTTTGGAAACCACCCAGAGTGGCTAGAGCAAACTAACCAGATAGGCGGAATACAAATAAAATAATAGTAATAGTAATTCTGAAGACTGGGCTCGGCCCAAGAGATGCCTCAACAGCTTTCCAGAGAAATGTGCTGGTAAAAAAGGTTGCTCAAATCCCTTAGTTTTAGTCCATGCTTGTAATTCAGGTGTAGGTAACCTATGACCCTCCAGATGTTGCTGAACTACAACTCCCATCAGCCTCAGCAAATGTATCCAATGGCCAGGGATGATGGGAGTTGTCATTCAGCAATAGAGGGCCTATAGAAAATTCTGCACACTGGAGAACTTTCAAGCCCGGCTGGCTCCTCCATATTACCTGGATCAAGACGAGGAGGCTGGCCAGGAAGATGAAGGTCATGTTAAAGCCAAGGAGCTCCAGTAGGGACACCGCAAGGCAGCCTTTCTCGCTGCACTCCTCCACCGCTGCAGGCCGAGAGTCAAGGAAATGGACGCAGCCAGCCTGGGAAGACCTCTCTGCTTTATCTAGCTGACCTATGCAACAAGAGTTCCTATTTATCGGCAAGGAACAACTGCTTCAACCTACGCTGCTTCAGGGACAGAGCCACAGAAATGGGCACGGCCAGCCTGGCCATGTTACAGGGGCAAGGAACTTGTAAATCAGTCCGAGGGCCACACTCCCTTCTGGGCAAGCTCCTAGGGGCCATGTGCAGGGCGGGGCCAGAGGCAGAAGTCAGCTGAGCAACCAATGTGCATTTTACCTTTTTATGGTAGGCTAGTTTCTACACGGGACGCAGGTGGCGCTGTGGGTTAAATGGCAAAAACCACCATCCACTTCACTTGATCCTTAAATCATTCTTTGGGGGAGTTGCTGCCAGTGGTGCTCTACAGCTCACAGCCACCAAGAATCATGTATTCAGTACTAGAGACATTTTAATTCCATCATGCATTTTGATTTTGAGTTTGGTTTTACAGTCTTAACTCGTTTTCATTTACCTGCACTGCTTTAAGAAATAAAATAAAATATTCTGTTAACACCGACCACCTCATTGGCTTACCCCAGTTTGGCAAACATGCAAGAAGCATCTCTAGGTGATCATTACTCCTTCCCACCCTGAATCTAAGTGATGTGGGCAGGTCAAATAAATCAAGCGTCTCAATCGAAGCCAGCGAGGCTTCGCAGACCAACTCTCAAAAATATTTCCTTGCCACTGCCTCAGTTAGAGAGGCCACTGAAATGACAAAACCAAGGTGGATACAATTCTGCACGATGTGGAACTTGAGTTTGGAGAAGAGTCGTACAAAGAAGTCCACAAAGAGACCAACCTGCGAGAGGAGAAGAGGAGGAGGGAGGTTAAGGAAAAGAAGACCAGTGCCATTACATTGCAGCAGAAAAGGGAAGGTTCTTCATCCTACCGGGGGCCGCATGGAAGTGTGGAATAGTGTGGCCTAGTGCCAGCCTAGGACCTTGGAGACCTCAGCCATGAAGCTTGCTAAGTAATCTTAGGCCTGTCACTGTCTCTCTGCCTAACCTACCTCAAAGGGTTGTTCTGAGAATAAAACAAGGAAAGAGGGGTGGAACCGCGTACATCACAATGAGATCCTTGGAGGAAATGAAAGATATAAATGCAATAATAGATTTCTAAAAATAAACAAACATGAGTGGTGAGCAGGTCCAGAGGCAAAAAAATGGGCAAATCAATACGTGTATAGTAGGATATGTTCAAGCCACACAAAAACCAGACGATTCTACTTCCCCCAAAGCATCCTGGGAGGTGTAGTTTGTTAAGGGTGCTGAGAATTATTCAGAGACCCCCTATTCCCCCTCACGGAGCTACAATTCCCAGAGCGATTTAACATATAAGTCTTCTTCCCCATGCCACGACATCATTATTAATAAAACAAATGCAAAGCAATAATGCCCTTTGAAAATGTGTGTGATGGAGAAGAATCAGTCCCTCTCCCCATGGAACTCTGGGAATTGTAGTTCTGCAAGGGGGAAAGGGGTCCCTTAGCACCCTTAACAAATTTCGGTTCCCAGGATCCTTTAGGCAAAGCTGCGGCTGTTTAAAGTGGCATCCTAGTGCTTTAAATGTATAGTGTAGACAGGGTCTACTCTGTGGAGGACAAGCACGGGATATAATGGGTCTACTCTGAGTAGGACTAGCACTGCATCTGCCCTTCACTGGAGGAAGCAAGCTAGCGAGGACCCTCACCATCCCAGTGCAGACTCCAATGGCAAAAACCACCATCCACTTCACAGCTTCATACCGCCAGCCTTTCTGTGAGAGAGGGGAAAAAAGACAGTGTTGGGAATCGTGTGTCGTCACCACTTCTCTGGGCTGAGCTACATACACACACACACACACACACACACACACACACACCTCTTTCAAAGGATTGGGATAAAAGCAGGGTGGATAAAAATCCATTATTTTTTTCATTTAAATCGGATTTTCAAAATAAAATGCTTTTGGAGGGAAAATCTTTCTAAAGATAGTTTTCTATTTAAGTTACATTATAGTCCAAAGGCTATTCATCAGGAAATAAGGATTTGTTATAAGTTTTTCATGTGTGCTAAAACTCAATCTAAGTTTTCTTTTTTAAAAAAATGTTTAACCACATCAGTTAACAAACATGGATAAGTATACTATAATGTTATTGTTTTAGTTAAATGGCTTAAATTGCTATTAAGGAAATAACTATTTTTCTCCTTCCAATAAAGTACAGCAGAACAGTTGTCCAAATATAAACAGTTAACTTATTAAACCTCACAATAATTTCATAATTATCTATGTATTTCTAATAGTATAACCAAATCAGTTATTTTTGATGTAACTGTAAAAACTACTCTGGAAATTTATTATTCCAAAAATGAAACCTCTACCTGGTTGTAAATATGATGATTATACCAGCAAGAATGAGTCTTTCTGTAAAAAAAATTGATTTCAATCAAGTCTTACTGACTAGTGATTTAAATCAGTTTGATTTAAATCAAATCTACCCAGAGCAAAAGTCAGATCCAGTAGAATTAATCTGAGCATTGAAAAGTCCACAGAACTGAAAGAGGAAGTGGGAAAGAGTGTCATCCTTCCAAATTCCTTCTGCAACTCTATTGCACTCTTCAAGGAAGGAAAAGGTAATAGCCCTCACCTCCTCATGACCAAGAAGGAAATGAATGGAGGATCTCTGTGGCTTTATGTGTAACTAAGGGGACACCTCAACTACAGCAACAAGTACCATGCTGGCAAGCCCTAAACTAGCTGATCAAGACTAAAACAGCAGAAACTGATTATTCCCATGACTGTAACTTCCCTACACCATCTTACCTTGCTGTCAAGGCTTTCCAGAACTTCCAGGTAGGGTTCGTTGATGCTACGATCATAGTCCAAACTCTGCAGGTGGGTGGGAAAGCAAAGCAAACACATTTGAACACAACCCATAATACAGGAGGAAGAGAGCAAAAACCCCTACATTCACACTCACATTTCCGAAAAGAAATTTCTTACTCCAGACAGAAGTTGCCGGGAGGGAGAAACTGTGACCCTCCAGAGATCATTAGACTCTGTTGACATGGCCAATAGCCCCCATCCTGCGTTAAAGATAGTTAGGGGGAGTAAAGTCAAGCAATGGTCTAAGTTCAGAGAAGGGTTTAGAAATTAGCCAGGCCCCCTCTTTCCTTTTGTGATGGAACTCCTATTTGGGGACTCCCCTGGCTTTTTTCTGGCCCACGTAGGACCAGTCTGAATAGTTGGCCTTGGTGAAGATTTGACGTTTTCATCCCCAAAACGTTTTTGATTTGAGTTTCTATTGAAATGAGGCTGTGTTTTAATGTTGTATTTTAATCTTGTTTTTAAGTGGTATCTTAATCAATTGTTTTTTATCTGGTGTTAGCCGCCCTGAGCCCAGTCTTGGCTGGGGAGGGTGGGGCATAAATAATTTTTATTATTATTATATTACTGGCACGGGGTACAACTGCAATTACGTGGAGATTTCCAGGCACCAGTTTGGCAACCACAGTCTAAGAAGCTCTGCCTTAAAAGGTAAAGGGACCCCTGACCATTAGGTCCAGTCGTGGCCGACTCTGGGATTGCTGCGCTCATCTCGCTTTACTGGCCAAGGGAGCCGGCGTACAGCTTCCGGGTCATGTGGCCAGCATGACTAAGCTGCTTCTGGTGAACCTGAGCAGTGCATGGAAACGCTGTTTACCCTCCCGCCGGAGCGGTACCTATTTATCTACTTGCACTTTGACATGCTTTCAAACTGCTAGGTTGGCAGAAGCAGCGACTGAGCAACGGGAGCTCACCCCATCGCGGGGATTCGAACCACCGACCTTCTGATCAGCAAGTCCTAGGCTCTGTGGTTTAACCCACAGCGCCACCTGCGTCCCTAGCCTTAGTTCATGGTTAATCTCATTTCCATTTCTTCTGTGTGCATTTCTCCTTCTTGCATCCTGGGACAAGTGAATTGTCACAAGAGCAAGCTACAGTCAAGCAATGGAGTTGAGGCCATAGAACCATAGAATTGTAGCGTTGGAAGGGACCCTGAGGGTCATCCAGTCCAACCCCCTGGCAAACAGACATCCTGTTGTGGCAACTGTAACCTAGATTTAAGGTGCTGTTTGGTACCTGGCTTATATATCCAACATTTGTGGATGCACACATACCCTTCACAGGAGCCTATGCGTCTTAATCCCCACTCATCTGTTTCTTTTAATTCTTTTAATTGCCCATTGACAACACCGTCACTGCTCACCTCATAGTCCTTACGTGGGAGAATCTCGTCATCTTCTTCCTCAGTTTCTCCAAGGATAGTCTGGGAAACAAATCAAAAGTTTCAGAAGTGAATGAATGAAATTTATCACGGTCCCAGACCAGATTCACATACCGTACTGAGCGAACATCAAACACAACAGAATCAAGTTTGAATTAATAATCGAATATGACAATAAACAATACTAATATGACAAGTCATTAGAAATGTGATTTAGGTCTTAGTCCCTAAATTATTATCTATAGTTTGCATCTGAGGCCTTAGTCTTTGTAACAGCACAGCTTGTTCCCTGAGTTTTATGGCAGCCGCGCAAAATTTGGCCACCCTTAGCGTGATCTCTGGATCCTTATCCTCGATCAGCGATTTTAAGCATTGAGGTTCAGACCCACTTGGATTTTTTTGTATAACAGGGGTGATAAAGACCGAACACATATCCTCATAAAAACATCGTAGCAAGACATGAGAGACGGTTTCCACCTCTATCAGCTCCGCATATGGTTTACCCACATATCTGCCCTGTAATAAGGCAGGTGGCAGCATGTTGAATATAGCGATGGTGAACGACCATCTCTATTTAGATATTTGTAATTTTGTCAGATATACTGCTGGGGTAAAACCTCTCCCATTGTCTTTGATTGCTGGGTGCTTATTCCTCTCACTCACATGACTCTGAAATTCCATGTCCCAGATTCATTGGCAAATGGTTGCTCTGGCTTTCTCATATCCTGTGGCTATCAGTGCCTATGGCGAAAACCCCAGCTTTTTATATAATGTAGCTTTCTATTTTGATTGATAGGGATCCAGTAGGGTTAAGGGTACTAAGTCTCAGAAGTAAATGGAAGTCAAGTTGATCCACAACAATTCTTTTTCAAAGCATTGTTGTTTGATACTGGGGTAATCCAGTGGTCCCCAACTTTTGGGAACCTGGAAGGTACGCTGGAAAAATTTGTTGTGGGCACCCATTTCACAGAAGGAAAACTGAGTAATAGTCAGAGCTTGCTGCCCCAAACAGGCAAACCACCTGCAGTCTCGAACTCCCCCAAATGGATAAAAAAAAAACACCAGGAAACACTTTCCACAACCCCTGTGGTGTAATGGTTAAGAGTGTCAAGAACTAGGTCCTAGGAGACCAGGGTTCAAATTCCCAGTCAGGCATGACGCTTACTGTGAGACCTTGGGCCAGTCACTGCCTTTCAGCCTAACCATAAGAACCATAAATAAACCATACCCTGCAAAACGCCTCAGTTTAAGAACAAAATAAAATAGGGAGATCAATATGCAACAAGGAGACAATAAAATGCAACCTCTTAGCCACACACACACATATAAAATTATTAATTAATTAGTTGCTTTTTGCCATGGCAATTCAAAGCGACTTACAATATTTTAAGCAAACATATAAATTAAAACCAGCATTTTTGTTTGTTTTTTAAAAAGGAGCTAATATATGGAACAGCCAGTATAGTTTGACAAACAGGTGGTATCCAGAAACTTTGGACTACAACTCCCATCAGTCCTGGACAGCATTTGTAGCCATGAACATCTGGAAGGCACATGGGTGGTACCCTAAACTAGCTTATACGGTCTGTGCTGGTGTAGAAAGACCTAAATTGCTTGGGACTCAAGTACTTAGAGGAGCAGATCTCTCACAGTATCAACTGTGTGTCCAAGACACATTGCATTGCCAACAGACATCACCATTAACTCACACAGCTTACAAACCAAACCACACATTTCAGGCTGCCCAGAAAATTCTTAGACTCAGCACTGACAATGAATTGGCAACCCCGGATCTAAGACAATCAGCCTTTAATTTCCTGTATTTTGGGTTAACTTTAAAAAAGAAAAGAAAAAAGAATGAACTGTGATAGTAAGGCCCCATCTGCTCTACACATTTAAAGCACTATTATGCTTCTTTAAAACAACGACTCCCTGAAGAATCCTGGGAATGTAGTTTGTTATGGGTGCTGAGAATAGTGAGGAAAGAGACCACTCTCCTCAAACAGCTACAATTTCCAGAGTGGTTTAACAGTCATTCCCATCTTCCCAGGGAACTCTGAAAATTGTAGCTCTGGGGGGTAAATAGAGGGTCTCCTAAGAACTGTAAGAGATTCAATAGACTACAGCAAAAATGTTTGTCAGGAACCTGCATTCTGACACCCCAGAAGGTGACATCTGTACATTTACCAAAGGTGCTCAGTGGATTCTCAACTGGTAAATATCAGAATTCTCCAATATCACCCTCCAATATCACTGAATGTATTTCCATTACTGCATACCCCCATTTAAAAGTTTGCATCTTTCAAGAAAGCACTAGTTCTTTATCAGGGTGTAAACAGTCGCAGAAATGTTTAAGTACATGCTGTTCCATACATTTGAAAACAAAAAAGGGCTTTCAAGTTATTACATTAGATGCTGCAGACACCTCACTCCAGTACCCAAGATGGGCTGCTTCCAACAACAGCCTATTGAGAGTAAACCCATTGAAACTAATAGGCTTCTAGGAAAACATGCCCAACGATTTGAATGGTTCTGCTTTGACTAGAACTAACGTGGAATATATTCCTGTCTATACATGTGAGATAAACAAGTATTATTGCAATGACCCATTGGAAAGGAACTCTGTACATGCACAAAAGCATCCCCCTTAAGAGATGTATGCTCCAAGACAGAATATTTATATAGACATGACAAGCAGGTGCCGTCTCTGAGCATGTAGGGTGCAGTTTTCCAATGAGTCACTGCAATGCCCCCTCCCAGTGCCAATACATATAGAGAAAACCCTCAGATATATTGGGGGGGGCTTCAGAGTGACCCATTGGAGAAGCACTCTGCACATGCACAGAAGCACCCCCTCCCTCAGACATGCATGTCTCAAGGGACAAGATTTTACAGCTGCAGCAACGCAGGTGGGCTGCCTCTGAGCATGCACAGAGCGGTTTTTCCCTTTCCAGTGAATCGCTGCAAACACACCCACGTGCATATCTGCAGGAGCTGAGGGTTTTACATAGAAGAGGGAAGTCCACTCTGCCCATGCTCAGAGGCTTTGCTACGGCCACCTCCCAAGACCAAGCACACTGCAAACAATGGAGACAGGCAAGGGTGTTGGCTGCAGCCAGGCTCTCACGGCCCCCCCGGCGCCCCTCCCTCACCAGCTCCTCCGGGGTGCGGCTCTCCCTCTCCCCGCAGCAGCAGCAACAGCAGCAAGCGCCGGCCCCGCAGCCGGCCGCCATCTTCCTCGTAGCCCCAGGCAGACGCCAGCCGGAGAACCCCGCGCATGCGCCCTGCCGCTCGAGGAGCAAGGAGGGGCGCGGTCGAAAAACGGAAGTGCTAGTAGCGAAGCCCACAGAGATACGAAACTCAGAAAAAGTAAGAGAGGTCCAACTTTTTTTTTTCTCTGCATGGGAGATTTCCGGGTACGCGGCAGCCCTGTTCAGGGGAGTTTTTAATATTTAATGCTGTACTGTTTTTAACATTTGATTGGGAGCCGCCCAGAGTGGCTGGGGAAACTCAGCCAGATGGGCGGGGTATAAATAATAAATTATTATTATTATTATTATTATTATTATTATTATTATTATTATTAGCCCCGACCACCTGCAGCAGGGAAAGCGCGGCTCTGCTTAAGCGAGTCCCTGAGGACTAGGATCTTGCTTGCATTCATTCCTAAGGGATGGGCTGCAACTCAGCGGCGAAGCATTCGTTCCCATCTGCTTTGCGCAGTGGTTTAGACTGAGGCCGCAAGCTGCCCTCGACTTTTAAAGCACCCCGCCTCCCAATTTTCATGGGAATCCTAAGGTCTCCATTGCAGTTTAATGGTGAATTTTGGACACAATGGAGCGGTAAAAGACTTGGATTTTCATACAAAGAGGCGGGGTGAAATGATTAACAATAGAACCCACAAAGGGAAGGAGGGAAGTCCCAAAAGGTTCCTTGGAATCTTGCTTTTATGTTGTATGTTGGATATGTGACTGTGAAATTTTAATCTGAAAAACCAAATAAATAAAATTTTTACAAAGGAATTCTAAGGTCTCAGATATAGAATAAATGTTGATAATTGCACAAGGTAAACACACATACATAAGTATATAAACCACATGTCTAAAATAGTACAGGAGAGCAACCCAAAAGAGACTCAATATTTCCTCTGCCTCCTTACACTTGAGAACAGATAGGGAGATAGCAATTCCGGGAAGTTCCTGAAGGGATTCCTCTCCTATATATATAAACCTCCTTTGTATTAATTGTCATCGTTTGTCCAGATGTTCTGCATTGAGGGATGTCTGACGGGCATCCTGATTGTCATATCAAATGCAAATGTTTTCTTCTTCTTCTTCTTCAAATCCAAATGCAAATGTTTTGTGTAAAATGTTTCTGGAACTATGTAAAACTTGCTCAGTCCTCAGGAATATCACCCCTTGGCCTGCCTGAGCCACATCAACCCCACCTTATATGTGATTTCTGACTGTTTGTAGAGGAGGGGTGCCAAAATGCAAACCCTTAAAAGAGATGTTTCTTCTTGGTTCTGGATCTCTCTTGCCTTCTTGCCAGGAGGGGAGAGAACTCTGTTGCAACAGAAAAAATAAAGATCAGCCTTGCTTTCACTGCATCCTGCCTCCATCCATTCATCTCCGACTGATCGTGGACTTAGGGGACTCAGCGGCATTGCAACGGGGGGGGGGGCGTGGGAGCCATATGGCGCTGGAGCGTCACCGCTGCAAACCGCTATACAGCACATGTGCGGCATCGCTACATACGCACATGCGCCCTACGTAGCGACGCCTGCCCCGGGTGTCACAACGCCTTCCTTCACCCCTGAGGACTCAGTCTCTTGGGGAGTTGAGCAGCAAAAACCAACCACCCCTATTTTTTCTATATCACAATTAATCCTGGCAGCTGTAAGGTTTTCCCCTCCTGAACCACCTTTGCTTTTGACACCTAGCGCCTAACACTTTACAGTACAGTAATTACATTAAAAAATAAGAATAATCTGTGGTTGTACGTCTGCTTCGCCACAAGGGGGCAGGCTCCAATAAGAGAGAAAGGAAATTTGCAAAAGAGGTAAGAGATGAACTGTAGCCTGTGGGAGTTTTTAGAGAAACAGCAAGATCAGCTTTTGCAGGGATTTTATAAGCTGAAAAAGGGCAGATCCTGCCCACCTGTCCAAGGTGGTTTGCAGAGTGTCAGGAAACAAAGATCTAGCCCTCTGAGCCATAAAATTCCCATTCCCCATTTTTGTAGGGTAGAGTAGCTTTTGTTTTTTGAGTTTTTGGGGGGATTTTATGGATTTGTTAGATGCTTTGAGACATCTTTTTGTAAAAAGTGATGAATAAATGGAATAAATAATAGTGAGGTGCGGGGAGAAGCTGCCTATGGGAGGCCTGAAAATACATATTGAAAATTGCTGTGACCCCCCCCCCAAAAAAAAAAACCCTGTAGCAACTTAAATTAGCTACAGGCAAAGCTAAAAAGATTTGATGTTTATTTGTTAGCATAACAATTTTATCTTGCATTCAAATCAGGGACATGTGCAAGAACATTAACCCAAACCTTCCCACAGATTAAGAAATGTTTAATTACCAAGTATAACATTATGATAACGTATACAAGAAAATCTCCAAATTGCCAGTGGATCTTGCATAAATCCTTACACACATGTCTAAAAGCATCACCTTCTCTTAGTCATTTTGTGTGGTTGTTTCTTTTTGTATAGAAAAAAACACACTGGAGGAGGTGCACCTAATATTTTCAAGCCACTTCCAACCGTGGGAAAATTTTTATAGGAGCTGGAGTAGGGCAGGGGGCAGGGGAGATATGTGAGATTACCTGTTGCGGATCCAAATGACTGATATCCTTGTATTCTCTTAGGCATCCCTAATTATTTTCGGTTCTATTAAGAGCCTCCAAAGTCTCTACTGGGTGAAAACTGCCCCGGAAAACCTGATGGACAAGAATTGTGTGTGACAGAAGTTAAGAGAGTTAACCTTCACTCAGGTGACACTAGTGACTGTATGACATACAGAATGAACAAGACTCAATTCCTATGGAAATTGTTGTGTTATTGGTTATTACATTTATATCCCATCTTTCACTGGAGCAGAGCTTTCCAAACTGTGTCTCATCGCTCCTTCCAGGGTTGGAAAGGGGTTAGTTTAACCTCCAGTTTGGTAGGAAAACTGATTTACCGTGTCGCGAAATGTTAACGGAGAAATCTGAGGGCTCCCTTGGACAAAAAACAAGGACACCAGCCAGGAATACCAGAGCAAAACAGCAGCCAGTAGGCTTGGTCTTTATTGAAGACTGTCGCGACAGGACTCCCACCTGCCACAAGGTAGAACAAGATGGAAGCCCCGAACAAAAGAGCCCCCCAAACTTTTATTAGCTGCTAATCCCCATGTTACACCCCCCCAAACTACATCACTAATACATCATGAAAGGGGAGGTCTGGTGGCAGTAATCTGAGCATCCTGGATCCTGCCCCATGCTTCTCCTTGCCCTCCACCAAACACCCATCAAGTGTAACAAAATAGATATTTACATTTCCCTGTTTCCCAGCCAAGTTAATCACACCCTTTTGTCTTCATCTGGGTTTGTTATTTCTGGAATGGCTACCTGTCTGGCATCGGGATGCCAGGGATTATCACTCAGGCAGAGGGGTTGCTGAGTAGCTGAGCTCACAGGTCTATATGAATTTCTGAAGTTTTCCCAGTGAGCCAGTACATAGACACATCTATCAGTGAATTGCTACATTTGGTATCGTGCAGCAGAGGCCCTTTGAATAGATAGGAAGAAACGGTGATGAAGTGTTTTGTGGGGACAAATCACAAAAGTCACAAAAGCGATTGTGCTGATTTTGGTAGTGGGCTGCACGCGCATGATATCTGCTGGAGGGGCAACCCCCCCCAACCTATACATAAATTCCTGCAACTGAAATGATGCTTGTCTCAGAAGTGTGTCGCCAACACGAAAAGTTTGGAGAGCTCTGCAACAACTCTGTAAGGTAGGTTAGACTAGTGGCGGAGTGTTTCTTGACGCCGCCCGAGGCAGGCATGTCACGGGGTGGGGAGCGCTGCCAGAGCGACCCCCGCCCATTGGAGCTAAAGGGGGCCATGCTGCACCCGCTTTGCGAGACACACAAAAGCAATGCAAGGCTGGCAGGGTGCATGCCTGTTGCGTTGTTCTCAAGTCACCCTCCAACTAGAGGAGTGGTTCCCAACCTTTTTTGGCCATGCCCCACCTAAAGGTAAAGTTAAAGGGACCCCTGACCATTAGGTCCGGTCGTGACCGACTCTGGGGTTGCGGCGCTCATCTCGCTTTATTGGCCGAGGGAGCCGGCATACAGCTTCCGGGTCGTGTGGCCAGCATGACTAAGCCGCTTCTGGCGAACCAGAGCAGCGCACGGAAACGCCGTTTACCTTCCCGCCGGAGCGGTACCTATTTATCTACTTGCACTTAGACGTGCTTTCGAACTGCTAGGTTGGCAGGAGCAGGGACTGAGCAACGGGAGCTCACCCCATCGTGGGAATTCGAACCACTGAGCTTCTGATCAGCAAGCCCTAGGCTCTGTGGTTTAACCCACAGCCCCACCTAAGCATCTCTAGAATCCTGATCCCCACTCCCACCCCGCTTGACATATAATTCTTCTTATTCAAAAAGTGAACTCCTATTCACACAACAGCTCTCAACGTCCTGCCCTAAGTCCTACTCAGAGAAAATCCACTGAAATTATTGGACCTATGCTAGTCAACCTCAATGGGTCTACTCTGAGCAGGCAGAGGTTTGGTTGCAAACCTTTGTCGTTGTCCCAAAACAGGGACAATTTGCAGGACAGGATGACTGCAAGTTCAAATGCTCGATACCGCCCACCGAAGAGGTTGCCTCCAGTTAAAGAGAGATCAGAGGCTCCAATTCCTATGTCCATATTCTAAGAAATGGTCGGTGTGCAGCTTCTAAGGCAGAGCTTGAATGCAAGAAGCTGGATAAAACCAGAGAAATATCAATTTCTTCCCCATTTGCACAAAATATGAAAGAAAACTAGGTGGCTTCCTTGAATACCTCTTCCTCTCTCTCAAAATCCAACCAAAACACAGAGGTATGGCGGTGGAGACTAGCCAAATTTTTGCCCCTGGTAAAACCTCCAGAGGGGTGCCATTGAGGCTCCCAGCCTCTGTGTGTGTGTATGTGGGGTGTGTGCCAAACTGGGTCTTTGACTCGGGTGAAATAAAGCCTAGTTTTGCACCTGCAGAACCAAGCCAGAGATTCCCACTTCTAAAAATAAAGCACAGCTGTTCGTAACACCAGCCCTTGAAAGCCAGCCAAACAAGATATTGCAGCATTCTTGGAAATCCCTAGAAATTGCTGTTAGGGGTTTTGATACTGCCTCACCCTTTCCACAGTGACCTGGTTTCCTCCCCCTCGGCCCCTCCACCCGCCTGCCAGATAACCACCACTGCTCATGCAATTGTCACAGTAACCCTGTAGGGGAGGTCACTGTGATTTCAGCCTCCCTCCCTTTTATTAAAAGGATGGAGGCTTTCAACTGGCAGAAGGGGCCCCAGGGAAATCTATACATGTTCAGAGTGGAATAAATGCCTTTCAGCACCAGGGTGGCAATCTCTAGGTCCTGTGCCCACTAGTGCATTAAATTCATGCATGTGTATGTGTCACAGAGAGAGAGAGAGAGAGAGAGAGAGAGAGAGAGTCCAGAGGGTGAGATGTCTTACAAATACATCTACCAATGCTACTAGGACACCTTTTTAACTGGTAAGTTAATAGCAAGAGCTCCCTGATGGAACCCACTGAAGATCCATCTCTCCCAGTAGCCCACAAACAAGGTTTGAAAAGACAGCATCCCTCTCTTGCCTATTTATCTCCAACAGCAGAGAGGTAGACTGCTTCTGAACATGAAGGTTCCATTTACACCACCCTAGCTACTTGATTAGGCTGTCCTCCATGGATTTGTTTGACCCCTTTTAAATACTGCCTAAGCTAGTTTGTCCATGGTTTTCCCAGTAGTGATGTATGGAAGTGAGAGCTGGACCATAAAGAAGGCTGATCGCCAAAGAATTGATGCTTTTGAATTCTGGTGCTGGAGGAGACTCTTGAGAGTCCCATGGACTGCAAGAAGATCAAACTTCTCCATTCTGAAGGAAATCAGCCCTGAGTGCTCACTGGAAGGACAGATCCTGAAGCTGAGGCTCCAATACTTTGGCCACCTCTTGAGAAGAGAAGACTCCCTGGAAAAGATCCTGATGTTGGGAAAGATGGAGGGCACAAGGAGAAGGGGACGACAGAGGATGAGATGGTGGGACAGTGTTCTCGAAACTATGAACGTGAGTTTGACCAAACTGCGGGAGGCAGTGGAAGACAGGCGTGCCTGGCGTGCTCTGGTCCATGGGGTCACAAAGAGTCGGACACGACTAAACAACAAGAAAGCTACCGGTAGTTTGTGTGGTCACACAAACCCACCCACTCTGTATCACCTCTCATGCAAAATCTTTCTTGTTGTGGTCATTTAGAAGGCGATTCCTACTCACCAAAGGTCCAAAGCCAACCAGGAAAGTGGTTGTTTGGAAACTGCAACCACAGACTTTCCTAGAGGATAGACGATCCCATTGATGAAATCCAGAACCCCTTTGGAGCACAAGATAGGAGCATCCACGTGTTACTTTCAATGAGTGCATAATCTGTGTACCTGTGTATAGAAATAGTTAAGCTGTTCACTCATGCAGTTATTTAAATGTAAAGACTTAATATGAATGTATAGTCTGTGTACCCGACAGTAAGGGGGTACACAGCCGAGAGTGCAAATCAAGGGCACACAGTTTCACACAAACCCTTGTACGTGTGCAGAGACACTTCATACCAGTGCAACATGTGAACAAGCCCAATCTCATGATATGAATTAATAACATGCAAGTCAATTTTACCTGTGAGATTGCCTTAGACCACATATGCCTACACAACTGCTCCAATCTGAGCAACTGGCAGCATTAAAGGTCCTGCATAAAGAATACTCATTCTACTCATTCTGCATTTGCATTTGCAATAAATCAGTATTTTAGTGTGGCAGCACATACACTTTGTATCTCCCTGCCTATTGATCTTCACTGTTCCCAGCACCTGCTGAACCTATCCAGACCTGTAGAATGTTGACATGTGTTTTAATCTGTTTTTTTAGCTTATGGTTGATATCTTTTGAAGATTTTATATGGCTGTTTTTCACTGTGTTTTACTGATAATTTCATTGTTTCATTCTTTTTGTAAACTGCTTGAGTTTTTGTTTGTTTGTTTGTTTTTACGATCAAGCAGCATATTTAAAAAAAATTATGGTTTATTTAATGCGGTCTCAGCATGGGGAAATAATCAGAAAATAGACAGAAAGTTCCAAGTGGTTTGTTTTGCTTCCTTGCAGACACAATAACAGAATATGAATGTTGCAACGATTGGCGTCTGAGTTCAACAAGTCTTGTTAATAAGTAACCACCATGTATTCAACAGGCTTGTGATGACCTAGGGTTCAGGCAGATAAACGGGCTTATGTTTCACCGCAGGCAGAAGCAACTATTTTAGCGCCACTTTTAGACAAAGGGAGCTATTTTAAATCCACTATTTTTAGATCTCCCTGGCAGTGTCCGTCAGACACGCTCAAGACACTGGACACCACCGTCTAAAAGAGCTTTCGTCTCTGTGATCACCACAAGACAGAGCGCAATATTATGCTAGAACTTTTCTTATTTTTATGCAATGAACTCATGTGCATAAAATTTTTTGAAAAGTAATTCTCATGGTGGCTAAGCAAAGAAAAAAATTATTTAAAGTACAATGCAGAGTAAATGGGCCTAACACATTTTGTTGGTTGAGGTGGACCCATCTCTTCCTTGTAGCAGGAACCCCCCCACCCCAATCATTCTGTTTGTACAAACTTCACACACACTCACACTCACACATTACATACGCCACATTTCTGTTATAAATTCATAGAAAAATCAACCATACATCGGATTTGCACTGTTCCATTTTTATTTTACTCCATATGACAAGGACTATCAGAGGGGGGTGGCTTGGTTCTGGTCAGCCATAATCCCTTCACCATCCCAGCACATCCACAGGAGCCCTGCCCAGTTGCTATGTCAACCCTGATGATCCCAGACAGAAGACCATCAGGATCACAAAGAACTTGCATATGGGAGTGGATTCAGCACGGACTGAAACAAAGGACAATGATCAGATCTTCCCTCTGGGGGCAGGAAACTGCCAACTCCACTTTGTCTCCTGGAAGTGACTCATGGGCAGGGGGAAAGGAAGAACCAGCCAGGTGACAGGACACTCAGGTTACCACCACAACTCCTCCCTCAGCCCCTCCTTTCTGTAATGTATGCATGATGTCAACCCCTTCTGTAATGTATGCATGATGTCAACCCCTCCTTTCTGTAATGTATGCATGATGTTTCTGGGGGTGGGCTTGAGCTAGAGGAGGGGAATTTCAAAAAGTTTTTATAAGGTCTTGCACACCATCTTTCTGGGTCTTTCCTCTCTCCTGCAAGTGAGGGGAACACCCTGTTGCAACAGTTCAATAAAGGCCAAGCCTACAGGCTGCTGTTTTGCTCCAAGTTATCCTGGTTGGTGTCTTTGTTTTTGTCCAAGGGAGCCCTCGGATTTTTCCAGTAACATCCTGAAGCAAAAAGTGTTTATTCTCGTGGCTGTAATTTTTGAACCTATATATATAGGTTCCGTCTTAAAGAACAGCTTCTTCCCCAGAGCGATCTCGGCCCTGAATGGGAAGCCTGGACTTTGAAAGTCATCTAATCTTCCTTGCTGTTTTATACTGTATTGTTTTAATTAGTGTTTTTATAGTTGATTTGATTTTGTGTGGAGTGCCCTACCTGGGTGGATGGAGCAGCCAAGTAATTTCGTTGTCCCCGAGAGGGGGCAATGACAATAAAGATATTATTATTATTATTATTATTATTATTATTATTATTATTATTATTATATATATTTATTGCTGTAACTTACTCTGGGAGCTTATGGTGAAGGGCAGGGAATAAACGGAAAATAATAAAAATAAGAATACCATAGCCTAGGCTGACCAAGCTATTTGGCAAGTCAAGACAGAAAATCCAGGAAAATTCTCTTCTGGAATGTAGGAAAGATACAACCCTTCTGTATCTATTAATTTGTGGCCCTTTTCTGATGCTCAATAAACAGCCACCTGAGGCGCCCTTTGGCCAGATTATAGTGAGCTTGCCGCTTTATTTAAAAGCATGACTCTTAAAAGCAACTATTTAAAAGCATATATACCGTTTTAAAGTTTTGCTCACTTAAGAGATATTTGAAATATGAAGCACTAATGTTTTAAAAGTCTGTAAGTGGTATGCAACTTAAAAACAAGAAGCAGTATCATCATTAAAGAAGACTGTTGGTGTTCGAGTCTGCAAGGAAGTCAAAAACTTTGCAGAAATAAAAAGTGTGTGTGTGTGTGTGTGTGTGTGTGTGTGTATGTATAAGTATATATGTATATATGTGTGTGTGTGTGTGTATGGGATTGTAAAAAGACAAGCAGGCACTAGGCAAAAAAACTTTCTTTTTTTCTCCTGTCAGGCCTTTGGCTTTTAATTTTTCTGTGGCCTCTTTCAGTGAGTAGGATGTTAGTCCTGCCTTTTAAAAATATGAACGTTAGATTTTTTCTGGTTTTGTTGCTTTTTATCTACGTGTGGCTTGGAGTTACTGTACTTTTGTATAATAATAATAATAATAATAATAATAATAATAATAATAATAACAACAACAACAACAACAACAACAACAACAACAACAACAACAACAATAAATTTAATAAAATAATAATGATGACAGGAGAGAAATTAGACCCTGCTGACCAAGTTAAAAGGAATTGTTCCTGCATTGATTATTATTGTTTGTTTATGTGATTGTGATGAAATTGGGCAGCTGAGAGAAAAGCGAGGCGTTTGGGGCGGTATCCAAGCAACGCTATAACGGCTTCCATCTTTGTTGTGGCGTGAAGCCGGGCGGGGCGGGGCAGCCCTTTATTGGCCGCCATCTTGGAATCGGGCACAAAGTAGCATTTAAAGGAGGGCGTGGCTTCATAAATTTTCAATGAGGAGGGAGGAGCGAGGGACCGAAATCGTGCCTGTGTGCGTGCACGTGTGGGCGCGAGAGCAACTTTTTCCTCCTCGCCCCCCCCCCCGCCTCGGATCGAGACCCAGACAACCCTCCGCTCCCCCACCCCACAGGGGGAGACGCCGGAGAAAAGGTGAGTGAGGGAAAGCGAGCGAGCGAGCGCGGGGGTTGCGCGCGCGCGTGTGTGGAAGGGTCCAACTTTCAGGAAGAACGGGGGGGGCGGCTCTCGACCCGGAGTCCCCTTTTCTCATAGCGGTTTTTAATTAATGGAAGAGACCATTTTGGGAAGTAAAAAGGGGGGGGGGAGCGAGGAGCCTAAACCCTCGTTTCCTCTCCCCCCACTCTTATAATATTTAATATATTTAAAAATATTAAAATAGCAACACATAAGCACCACAAAATATGATATAATAATTATAATGTAATAATTACATTATTTTATTATATTGTACAGTGGTACCTCGGGTTACATACGCTTCAGGTTACAGACTCCGCTAACCCAGAAATAGTACCGCAGGTTAAGAACTTTGCTTCAGGATGAGAACAGAAATCATGCTCCGACGGGGCGGCAGCAGCGGGTGGCCCCATTAGCTAAAGTGGTGCTTCAGGTTAAGAACAGTTTCAGGTTAAGAACAGTCCTCCGGAATGAATTAAGTATCCCTGTACTAATTATAATATTGCAAAGTAAGGAGGGAATACAGACTTTTCTTCCTCTTGTAAATCCGTCGAAACTTTTTCTGCAAGCCAAAAATAAGCAGACCTCATGGCCAAACTTGGCCCGCCTGCTGTTTAGGGACTACAACTCCCATCATCCCAAACTAACAGGACCAGTGGTCAGGGATGATGGGAATTGTAGTCCCAAAACAGCTGGATGGCCAAGTTTGGCCATGCCTTTATGGGAGAAGGCTTTGCCCCCCCCCCCTCAGGAAATATCTCCGCATAGCTTTTTATAAACCCAGGTACAACTAAACTAAATGGTGAGCCTTTATAAAAGGATGCTGTGATGACTGAGAACCAGCGTGGGCTTATCAAAACAAGTCATGCCAGACAAATCTCATTTCTTCTCCTTTTTTTAAAAAAAGAGTTACAAGCTTGGTGGATTAGGGGGATGCTGTGTGCGTAGTGTATCTTGATTTTAGCAAGGCTTTTGACAGAGTCCACCCACCCACCCTCGATATTATTGTAGAGAAGTTGGTAAATTGTGGACTGGATGAGGTTGCTGTTAGGTGGTTTTGTAGCTGGTTGGCAGACCAAACCCAAAGAGTAGTCATGAATGGCTCCTTTTCATCCTGGAAAAAAAGTAACAAAGTGGGATGCCACAGGATTCTGTCCTGGGCCCGTTTTCATTCAACGTATTCATAAACCAGTTGAATGAAGGAATTGAGGGGATTCTCCTCCAGTTTGGAGATTGCACCAAACTGGGAGGGGTAGCTAATGCCGCAGAAGACACAATCAGGATTCGGTATTAACAGATTGGAGAACTGGGCCAAAACCAACAAAGCGAATTTCAATAGGGACAACTGTAAGGTTTTGCACTTAGGCAGGAAGAACTGGCTGCCCTAAGATAAGGGACACCTGGCTTTCCACAATTTAAGGAAGGATACTGATAAACTGGAACATGTGTAGAGGACGACGACCAAGATGATTAAAGGTCTGGAAACCAAGACTTTTGAGAAACAGTTGAGGGAGTTGGGTATATTTGCCTGCAAAAAAGAAAAAGAAAAGAAAGGTGACTGAGAGGGAGATATGATAGGTAAAGGTAAATGGACCCCTGAACATGAGGTCCAGTTGTGACCGACTCTGGGGTTGCGGCACTCATCTCGCTTTATTGGCTGAAGGAGCCGGCGTACAGCTTCTGGGTCATATGGCCAGCATGACTAAGCCGCTTCTGGAGAACCAGAGCAGCGCACAGAAACGCCGTTTACCTTCCCGCCAGAGTGGTACCTATTTATCTACTTGCACTTTGATGTGCTTTCGAACTACTAGGTTGGCAGGAGCAGGGACCGAGCAACGGGAGCTCACCTCGTCGCGGGGATTTGAACCGCCAACCTTCTGATCGGCAAGTCCTAGGCTCTGTGGTTTAACCCACAGCGATAGCCACCTTCAAAAGGGCTTTTTCATAGCTGTCATAGGGAAGAAGGAGCTTGTTTTCTCCTGCTCTGGAGGGTAGGACTCGAACCAGTGGCTTCAAGTGATAAGGAGATTCTGACTAAACATCAGGAAGAACTTTCTGGCTGTAAGAGCTGTTCGACATTGGAACTGTCTCTCTCAGGGGGTCATAGACTCTACTTTGTTGGAGGTTTTTAAGCAGAGGTTGGATGGCCATCAGACATGGATGCTTTAGTTGAGATTCCTGCATTGCAGGGGGTTGGACTGGATACCCCTCAGGGTGCCTATGATTTACTGAAAAAGCTTTTTAAAACCCCCCACAAATTATTAGGAAATGTTACATGGCTGTTTATACAGTATTTCTGTTTCTCCTCAGGAAATGCCTCCATATTCCCCTCTTACCGTAATTCTCCTCTGCCATATTTCTTCATTCCCCCCTTTATAGTTTGCCAACTTTAAAGAAATATTTTGCCCCATCAGCCCTATCCTACAAGTTTTAAGTATCTTCCCTCATAATCGTTGCCCCTTTGGTTTATTAATTTATACATATACTTTGATCCAACATATGCAGTTCAGTTTCACTTTTCCTTGTGGGCTGTGCAGGAGCAACTCTCATATGTATAAATGCAGGGCTGTATCCTTTATTAGACCTACTCAGAGTAAGCCCACTGAAACTGACGGACATTACTGACTTCTGTGTGTAAATTTCAAGGGTTCTGTTCTGAGTAAAACTTGGTTGGTTACAACCTGTTATCTTGAAAATGCTTATGACTTTTAAATGGAGAGAGAGTCTCCAACAACCCTTGTTCTGCCTCATTATTTTCTTCATAATTTTTTATATATTCCCATATATGGCTGGGCTGAGAGGTGGAAGGGGCAGACTGGCAGCATCTTTGGGGGTGAGGGCAGGGAGCTGAACATAAATATGACTCTTGGATCCTCCTAGTTTGAGGGTAGGGGGCCATATTCTGTCAGAATGATGCAAAGCACCATTATGAAAACTCTGCAGGGAAGGAGGTGATTTTACACTCCAGTTTTTCAGTCTGGCAAATGACTCCTGCTGTGATGCATGAAAGAGAAACTATCTTATTTATTCAAGAGATGTATGCTTCCTTTGTTTGCATTGCCCATAGTGGCTTGCAACAATTAAATGCAATATCCCATTGTTATTATTATTCATTTCTTATATTTTGCACCTCATGTTGAGCCCAGAGTGCCTAACAACTTACTGCTATTATTGAGAGCATCTGTACCCCGCTATTCAACCAAAAAGGCTCCCATGGTGCCTTGCATACAGTCAGTTAAAATAAGACAGTTCCTGTTCTCAGGCTTACAGTCTTAAAAAAACAACAACACAACATGCAAGGGAAAAGGGACAAGGAGGGGAGAGGAAAAAATAAAACTCAGGCCCTAAGCTCTTAAAAATATGGAATGGAAACAGAACAACTAACTTCATATAAAAACACAATTAACAACTCTTAAAACTGCAGCATTAAGGCATTAGACACTGACACCAGTACCGATAAAGACAGGATATAATTATAAAAGTTAACCAGGTGACAATAAACAGATGGACGCAGGCTTTTTACATTAATTTTAATGCAATTAAAGGGAGAGCTGCCACCCTCTCCAAAACTCTTCTTTTTATTTGAGAGTGGGATGAGACCTTTTCAGCAATGGTGCATAAGAAGATATGCTGCAGAATCTATGGCTCTCCAGATTGCCAGATGTTTTTTTTTTTTTTACTGCAGCTGCCATCATGCTTGACCATTAACCATGCTGGCTTGGGTTGATGGGCAACTTGAGTCTATAAAGGTAAAGGGACCCCTGACCATTAGGTCCAGTAGTGACCGACTCTGGGGTTGTGGCGCTCATCTCGCTATATTGGCCAAGGGAGCCGGCGTACAGCTTCCGGGTCATGTGGCCAGCATGACTAAGCCGCTTCTGGCGAACCAGAGCAGCGCACGGAAATGCCGTTTACCTTCCCGCTGGAGCGGTACCTATTTATCTACTTGCACTTTGATGTGCTTTTGAACTGCCAGGTTGGCAGGAGCAGGGACCGAGCAACGGGAGCTCACCCTGTCATGGGGATTCGAACTGCCGACCTTCTGATCGGCAAGCCCTAGGCTCTGTGGTTTAACCCACAGCGCCACCAATTTGAGTCTAGAGAACCGTAAATGCTCTCAGTGCTTCCTACAGTGGAAAAGCTCCCCCAGCATTTCAGTGTGAAAGAGGAGCCCCTTCATTCTCTAATCGGAGGAGCACATCATCTTATGGTAGCTGAAATGGGATGGACATCTCATAACCTGATTTTGATCCTGTGGGGTGCAGGGAGAAAGTGTGTGTATCCTGACCACCAGGCAATGGATGTAGACTTTACCCTTCATGAAATTACAGTGGGAAATTCCCCTGAAATAAATACTGGAGCTATATGAGAATTATCATTATAGTCCTTGGTGTTTCTTATTTTGAGGAAACCTGGCACGAAATCAGCACCTAAGAAAGACCACACAGTACTTTTATTTATATATATTTATAGTCCCATCATCCTGGCTGTAGTTGCAAACATCAAAACAGCTTGCGGGTGTAAAGAGATTTTAAGATACAATGTATAATTCCCCCTCCCCTAATTTTAAAATATTTAAAGCACGAAGCAGAAGAATAGGTTAACAAATGCAACTTTGATAACCATCGCCACATACCTGACTTGTTTCTGAAGAAGCTTGTTCTGCAACTCAGCCAACAAATCTGAAAGTTACTTGGCCATTGGTCTTGCAAGCTGGGGCTTGATGAAGTCGCTGGACTCTAACTGGAGGATTGCATGTTAGCCATCCCCAAACTTCAACACCAGTAAAAACATTAGTAAATGCAGAGACTTGGTCCACCATGCATTTAAAACAATATGATAGTAGTTTAAACAGGCATGACTTCCCCCAAAGAATGCTGGGAGCTGTAGTTTAAGGGTGTGGAGAGTTGTTATGACCTAGCACTGAGATGGCTCAAACTCTTAAAGCACCATTAAGAAACCTTAAGAAGAGAGTGTTTTTAAGGCCCATTTAAAAAACTCGTCGTACCTTGCATCCCGACCGCCTTGCGAGTCGAACGTTTTGGCTCCCAAATGCCACAAACCCGGAAGTGAATGTTCCGGTTTGCAAACGTTATTTGAAACCTGAACGTCCTCCATGGCTTCTGATTGGCTGCAGGAGCTTCCTGCAGCCAATCAAAAGCCGCGCCTTGGTTTCCAAACATTTTGGGAGTTGAATGGACTTCCGGAACGGATTCCATCTGACTTCTGAGGTACCACTGTAGTAACTTTGGTGTTCAATTTGCAGCTTTGCTTGGGACGGAAGTGTGGCAAGTCTGCATACCCTCCAAGTCTGAGTTGTTGGGAACAAGGGCAGCGGCAATTGGCTCCTCTTTCCACCTCCTTCTCTCATTTTTATTATACATTTTTATTGGGGTTTTTTAAACATATCATTTCCAACAATCATTTAAGATAACTTCTTATCTTATACAATATTTTAGACTTCTGTCAACAACTTCTGAAGATTTTCCGTTCTTTATCACTTGTTCTGCATTTCTTAATTTCTCTATTACTTTTAATTATCCTTAACTAATAATTCTCATCATAGTCTTTCTTGCAATATTTCAAATAGTCCTCCTTACAGAACGTCTTGCAGTCCTACTAGCGTAATCTGACTATTACAATTGCTTTTCAAATAGTTCAAATATTTACTCCAGTCTTCTAAGAATCTCTGATCCCGCAGATTTCGAATCCTTCCTGTTAATTTATCTAATTCTGCATAGTCCACTTTCCACATCCTTCTTGCCAGCTTTCCAGTAGCATTTTTTTTTGGAAGCTGGCAAGAAGCCCTGCTAAATGGACGTTTGGTCTATCCATCTCAGCAATTCTAATGAATTAAAGCTAACCCCTCACCCTGTTCACTGCTTCTGTTACAATTGCGGTCCATGCATTTAGAAGAAGTTTCGGTCACGATGCCACCACCTGAAATTAGATTCGGGAATGAGAAACAGGATCTGGGTGTCTCCTCAGCAGAGCTGCTGCTCACATAACCCTTTCAGAGCTGGTTTCTGCTCCAGTTGTAATTGCTCTTGGCTTTTCTTGGCACCAGTACTATTTTTTTTCTCCAGAGTGGCTGCCAGCTGGAGAGAGTCCCAGTCACGGAGCCAGGATCAGGCTCCCTCCTTAGCAAACTTTGATCCGTATCAAAAAAACCAACAGCCCTAACTTTGATCCATACCCACAGTGATAACTCCAGCAGGAATGCAGTCAGGCTGCTAGGGGTTAGTTGAGGTGACGGAGCAAGTGAGTTTCTCTGTCTCTGTCTCTCTCACGTCCACACAGCAGAGGTGAAGCTCGGGTGATAAAGATGACTAAAGCAGTGAATGTGTGTCTGTGACAAAGATGTTTGTGCAGTTTGGACTCGGAACCTGCTTGCTATCCTTCCCGCTGCTAAGCAAATCAGTCTCTTAAGCTTAAGCCAAGAAATAGTATTCTCTATGAAATTGAATATCAATATACGTATCAAGGCTTTGAGATTAGGCCACTGAAGAAGCCCGGAAAACTACCTTGGGAGTGTGCTACCTGCAAGCCCCAGTAAAAGGGCCTCATCGGGGGCGAACAGCGGCCTCTTGATTACTGGGACTGCCAGGGTGAAACAGGTGCAAAATGCCGGCACCCTGTCTACAACTTCGTTAACATCCATCTACAACTTCACTAGCATCTCTCAATATTGTGAACAACACCAGACTTATCTTTTGTTGGTATCACTTTGAGAAGCCAAGTTACAGGGAACCAGGCAGAGGGCCTTCTCAGTAGTGGCAGCCGCCCTGTGGAATGCCCTCCCACCAGATGTCAAATAGAAGAACAACTACCAGACTGTTAGAAGATATCTGAAGGCAGCCCTGTTTAGGGAAGCTTTTAATGTTTAACAGACCACTGTATTTTTATACTTTGTTGGAAGCCGCTCAGGGTGACTGGGGAGACCCAGCCAGATGGGCGGGTATGTATGTATGTATGTATGTATGTATGTATAAATAAATAAATAAATAAATAAATAAATAAAATATTTATTATTATTATTTATTATATCTTCATGAACTTACCTAAAAAGATAAAGAAAACAAAAGACTGAGTTAAGCATTTGAAAAATCTGTTGAAATCAGACATTGTAAGTTCATCTGGATCCAAACTACAAGAAAGAAGATTCCACCTAAACATTAGGAAGAACTTCCTGAGAGTAAGAGCTGTTCGACAGTGGAATTTGCTGCCAAGGAGTGTGGTGGAGTCTCCTACTTTGGAGGTCTTTAAGCAGAGGCTTGACAACCATATGTCAGGAGTGCTCTGATGGTGTTTCCTGCTTGGCAGGGGGTTGGACTCGATGGCCCTTGTGGTCTCTTCCAACTCTATGATTCTATGATCTTAGACTTGGCAGTTCGCAAGTTTCTGTGACTTTGCGCAAGGTTTTGTATTTTTCTCAAAAGATTGATAAAGAACGTGTAATTATTTTGGTAATGATTGTGTGTATATTAGTCGCCAATGCGTCGCAGGAGTCGTACTACATCCTTCCTGCTCCAGGTTAGCCACTGTGAGAAGAGGATGCTTCCTTATAACAGCTAACAGATTGAGGTTGAATCCTGACAAGACAGAAGTACTGTTTTTGGGGGACAGGAGGCGGGCAGGTGTGGAGGATTCCCTGGTCTTGAATGGGGTAACTGTGCCCCTGAAGGACCAGGTGCGCAGCCTGGGAGTCATTTTGGACTCACAGCTGTCCATGGAGGCACAGGTCAATTCTGTGTCCAGGGCAGCTGTTTACCAGCTCCATCTGGTACGCAGGATGAGACCCTATCTGCCTGCTGACTGTCCTGCCAGAGTGGTGCATGCTCTGGTTATCTCCCGCTTGGACTACTGCAATGCGCTCTATGTGGGGCTACCTTTGAAGGTGACCCGGAAACTACAACTAATCCAGAATGCGGCAGCTAGACTGGTGACTGGGGGCGGCCGCTGAGACCATATAACACCGGTCTTGAAAGACCTACATTGGCTCCCAGTACGTTTCCGAGCACAATTCAAAGTGCTGGTGTTGACCTTTACAGCCCTAAACGGCCTCGGTCCTGTATACCTGAAGGAGCATCTCCACCCCCATCGTTCAGCCCGGACACTGAGGTCCAGCGCCGAGGGCCTTCTGGCGGTTCCCTCATTGCGAGAAGCAAAGCTACAGGGAACCAGACAGAGGGCCTTCTCGGTAGTGGCGCCCGCCCTGTGGAACGCCCTCCCATCAGATGTCAAAGCGATAAACAACTACCTGACATTCAGAAGACATCTTAAGGCAGCCCTGTTCAGGGAAGTTTTTAACGTGTGATATTTTACTGTATTTTTGGTTTTTATGGAAGCCGCCCAGAGTGGCTGGGGAGGCCCAGCCAGATGGGCGGGGTATAAATAATAAATTATTATTATTATTATTATTATTATTATTATTATTATTATTATTATTATTATTATTATAAGGCAATCGTTCTCCTGATCCTACAGGCTCCCCTTAGGACTCCAGCCCTGGCACTGACTACATCTCTGGGTAGGACAAGTGAAAATCCAGTATAAAATGTGCCGTGGGTCACCTCAGCTGCTTTTACTGTTGGGTATTGATTTGGTAGGGGACGCTGTTGGTGCTGTGGGTTAAACCACAGAGCCTAGGACTTGCCGATCAGAAGGTTGGCAGTTCGAATCCCCGTGACGGGGTGAGCTCCCGTTGCTCAGTCCCTGCTCCTGCCAACCTAGCAGTTCGAAAGCACGTCAAAGTGCAAGTAGATAAATAGGTACCACTCCAGCAGGAAGGTAAACGGCGTTTCCGTGCGCTGCTCTGGTTCGCCAGAAGCGGCTTAGTCATGCTGGCCACATGACCCGGAAGCTGTATGCCGGCTCCCTCGGCCAATAAAGTGAGATGAGCGCCGCAACCCCAGAGTTGGCCACGACTGGACCTAATGGTCAGGGGTCCCTTTACCTTTATTGATTTGCAAATGTTCCTGGCCTTCCAAGATCCACCTGCTTCTAAAATGACTGCCAGCATTCTGACTTGGAGGTTGCTGGGGGCAGCAGCTGGCTGTGTTCCTAAGATATGGGGCTGTGTGGAGGGAGCGAGTGGAAAAAAGAAGCCCTAGCAACCAGCAACACGGAAATTTTCATCCTGTGCTAAATCCTCTGCAGTACCAACTTGTTAGAATTTGCAAACATCCCCCCCCCCCCAGCTCACCTTAGATGGCTTTTGTTGCTTGGAAGAAGGCATGAGGGTTGAGGAGGTATTTGTCAGAAAGAACTAGTTAGCTCAGCCAGCCAGGGCATTGCTCGAAAGACCTTGAATCTTTGCTGCTCTTGTTTTTTTCGAGATTGGAGAAGGCTAATCTGCTGCCTTGGGCTACAACTCCCATCAGCCACAGCCGGGCCAGAGGCACCCTGTGTACACTCCTTTGGAAGGCTTATGCCCAGGCCCAGACAGAGGGGGTGGGTGGCCATAGGGGCCATTTGGCCCGGGCCTCCGATTCCAATGGCGACCTCAGTCAGCATATTCACAATCGCAGGGGATGCACTGGGGCAGAGGCGCAAAGGCGGTGGGGGCGGTGGGCAGAGGAGCGCGGAGCGGGCGCCGGGTGGGATGAGCTTCAATATATTAAATTAAGTCTTTCTTTCAATCAACAATGGCTCAAGAAATCCTAAATGGTTTAGCAATAATAAACATAAACCACGATAAGGCGAAGTTGCTTGATTTTTCCTTCGTAATTCAAGAATTCGCAGAAAAGAAAGCCAGGAAAGCATTTTTAAATGTAAATACTTAAAATAATCCTTTTTAAAAAGCACTACTGTATATCTATCTTTTCCATTTTGTCTTTATATGCAGATAGGTTCAAGCCTTGAAATAAAATTATTTGTCAGCATATCTTTTGTGAAAATTATTTATATACCGGTACTTATTTATAAGACTTCAGTTATCCCCAGGGTAAAAAAAAGGGGGGGCACATTATCTACTTGTCCCAGGCCTCCGCCTGGCTCTGCAAGGCCCTGCTTATTCCATAACAAATAAGCCAGCCCAGGGATGTGTTAGCCCAAGGGGGCTGTTATTCCCATCAGGGCAGCCTTCTGAGGGCCACGTGCCCGTAGTGGGTGGGGCCAGAGGTAATAGTGGGTGGGGGAGCCAATATAAATTTTATCTTTGCTGCTAGCAACAATCACTTTGCTCTGCCTCCACAGCTGGATGCAGTAAGTCATCTTCATCCCAGTTGCTGGAAACTTAAGGAGGGGAGAGGGCTCTCGAACTCAAGTCCTGCTTATTGGGGCTTCTGGGTGGCCACTGTGAGAATGCTGGACTAGACGGGCCATTGGCCTGATCCAGCAGGCTTTTCTTGTTTGTTCAGTAGGCCGGTTTTTGCATGTTCACCCCCCCCCCTTTCATCCAGACAAGCCAAGCAAAATGCATTACAGTGATACCTCGAGTTACAAACGCCTCAGGTTACAACCTCCACCAACCTGGAAGAGTTGCCTCGAGTTGAGAACTTTGCCCCAAGGATGAGAACGGAAATCGTGTTCCGGTGGCGCAGCCAGTGGCGTAGCGTGGGTTGTCAGCACCCGGGGCAAGGCAAGTAATTTGCGCCCCCAAACCCGTGGATTTGCGCCCCCTAACCCTAACCCCCAGGTGTTGCGCCCGGTGCGGCCAGCCCCCCTGCACCCCCCACGCTACGCCACTGGGCGCAGCGGCGGCAAGAGGTCCCATTAGCGAAAGCATGCCTCTAGTTAAGAACAGTTTCAGGTTAAGAACGGACCTCTGGAACATATTAAATTCATAACTAGAGGTACAACTGTATTGGGGTTCAAAGACAACATTCCAGCCAGGTCAAGGAAAAATTGGTGTGTGGAGAAGCAAGGCCAGTGATGGGTGTGGTCTGCAGAGAGTTTGAGGGCCAGGCAGAGAGATGCAGGGGCCACATTTGTTCTCTGGGAGCCTGAGGTTCTGCACCCCAAGTTAGCCTTTTGGGTGCCGCAAAGTTCCTTGCCGGTTTTGTGGCTGTGTGATTCCTTCCTTCCTTCCCTCCCTCCCTCCCCTTCCTTTTTTATTAAAAATGCCGTAAAATGGCTACATACAAATTCAATAAAACCAAGAATACAGCACAAAGTGATACATAGTTTAGCAATTTCAGTTCCAGAGCCACAATGTGTTGACTAAAACCTGAGAAAATAAAACAGTTTTCTGACCACCTGCCTATATTATACGAAGCAGGTGCCAGGCAAATGTCATTTTACATGGTCTTAAGTCAGTCCGTATAGGTTCTCCACGGACGGGTTTGTCAGGAGGAGAACTTTCCTTTCCTCTTCTCTTAAGTATGAAAAGAAGGGAGACACTGTGCGGTTCCTACGCATAACAAAAGTACCTTTTTGGTGACGTTGTCTTTACTGTAAAAAGGAGGAGAGGCCCTAATTTTGATTCCTTTTGAGGGGGTCAGCAGGGAATATATGGCTCTGCTCTCGGAACTGAAAACGTTTTGCAAAAGAGAGCACCGTGCACAGCAGCCCTTGTTCAAACAACGGAGCATTCAGACTAGGCAATCAAAGGGAGCGTTTATGCTTGACAAACAGAAGGCTTTCTGTAGAGGGCTGGATCTCCACTGCCCATTGGAGCAGCGGGCAGAGAACCCTGCCCCTCCGATTGGAGGGAATGCCAGGGCCGGCCTCTCATTGGCAAGCCAGGTCTGGCATCCGGCAGGTCTGGGCTGGGCTCTGGTTGGAGCAGGAGGGAGCCTTTGAATGCACACCTTAGTTGGCTTTGTATGTGCAGTTACTGAGAGCCCAAGCGGTGTCTCTGTTTGCATAGCTATAGAGCGGAGGCTTAGAGTCTGCTGCTGTTGTTGGCGGGAGTCCATTTTGGAGAGTGGCTGTGCACTTGATCCAAGCGAGGTCAGCGAGCCTGAGAATCTCACTGTGTGTGCACGTGGACAGCTGCAGGAAATAACCTGGAGCGCAGCAAAAAGCCTGTCCAGCTGGAGAAACACTCCAAGCTGCAGTGGACAATTGCATGGAAGGATCACTCCACCAGGCAAGTGTTGCGATGGGCCTTGCAGGTTTGGGCTTCTCCCTGCCTTGCTGCTTGCCCAGCCCTGATCTCCGCCTTGGAAATATCCTTTATTGTAAACGACCTCCTGCTCCAACTCCCTTTGCTGAGAAAGTCTCGCCTGGAAAAGGCAAGCGGTTTCTTAACCCTTGTTCCCTTGCAAAACCCCTGAATGTTTAGATTTGTGTGCGATTTGTGACGGCTATGGAAAGGGAAGAGTCTTAGTTCGGTGGTGGAGGAAATCTTGCTTTGTGTCCCAGGTTCAAATCCCCAGTGTTCAAATCCCCAACCATCTCCTGGTAGGGCTAGAAATGTAGGGCTGGAAATGTTCCGTGCCTGAAGCCCTGGAGAGCTGCTGCCAGCCAGTGTTGACAGTCCTGGGACTGATGGGCTGAGTCAGCCTAGGGCACCTTGCTATGGGGGTCCTGGTCTCAGGGACTCCTTGGCTGATGTGTGTGGCGAAAACGAGGCAAAGTGGCTCTGCAATGTATGTTTTTATTAGAAGTAAGGTTGTCAGCAACTATACCTGACTCAGAGTAGACCCACTGAACTTGGCCATGTCCGTTAATGTCAACGGATCTGCGCAGCTCATAACGTTTGTCTAGCTAACAGCTGAACAACTTTCCCTGAGGAAAGGATCGCGTATGGAATTACTCATTTAATAACAATTACACCTTATCAACCTTGCATCTTATCTGCTGTAAATATGTGCCCTATTTTTCTTTCTTTCCTGGATGTGTGCGAGATAGTTAATTGCAATTAAACCTGTTAATTAGGTATGTGTTTGTGTAGCTCTTGGATGTGGATTCTCCTCTCAGCTGAGCAGCTACTAGGTATTTTCATGCCACTCGTCAGTCAAAAAAGGCTTACAAATGTCGCTGAGAACACAATCCCCTCCCTCGCAATCTAAGGTCACATCCAAACCAGACATGATTTAAATCCCATTTCCCTCCTCCAAAGGATCATGGGAACTGCACTTTGTTTAAGGGTGCTGAGAACTGTGAGGGGTGAACTACAGTTTCCAGGATCCTTTGAAGGAAGCAACATGCGTTTAAATATATGGGTGTGGGTGTGGCCTATGAGACATGACACAAAAGGAAAGGGGAGTGGGAGGGAAGAGGTGGTGAAAGCAGGTCCAGGCTCTAATTCTTAGTTATAGTCAGTGCTTTTTCGAGGGGGGGTATTAAGGGTACCTTTTCCCCTAGCTTAGAAGAAAAGCACTGGTAACTTGCCGCAGCCAGAATGTCAATGGTTGCAGTGAATAAAAAATCAGAGGGAGAGGAGCATAAAATTGCTGGTCTTTTTAGCCATATTAATAGAGCAACCCTCCTGTTCCAACTCTCTTCCTTTGCCTGATGGAATGGCTGCTGAGCTGACTGCTCTTGTAGTCCCTGACCATTGGCTGTGCTGGCTGGAGCTGATGGGAGTTGTTGATAAAAATGGGTAAAAAGGTAAAGTCCAGTTAAGTCCAGTCAAAGGTGACTATGGGGTTGCGGCACTCATCTTGCTTTTCAGGCCGAGGGTGCCGGCATTTGCATGGCGAGTTCCCGCCTCCCACCAGTAGAAATAAAGACACATGACACCATTATTTTAGGTAAATGGGCTAAAATTGGCCACAACTTTATTGGTTACAGGTAAAGGTATTGGCTTAGGCATTGGTCCTATCCGGCTTCAGCCTGTTTGCTTGAAGACCGGGAAGGGTTAACACCAGCAGAGGGGTGTTCGGACGTGGCTTCCGACGAGGCCACGCCCCCCAGAATCCTTTACCGGACTACCCTTCAATATTTGGGGGAGTTGATGGCGCTCCTCCCCCCCCCAACTCATCTGCATAACAATACCCCTACCAATGCCTAACCGCCAAAACCGAAGGAGTTGTGACGATTTGCTATGAGGTAGGCGGAAAAGTAAATGGCCTGTGCCAATTTGCCAAGTGGAAAAAAATCCTACCAGGCCCCTTGACGGCGACCGAGGTCCATAGCAAGGTCAGAAGGGGAACCTTAAAGGGTGGGTGGGTGGGAAAACCTCAACAGCTGAGCGGAACCAAAGAGGGAGATCCCGGGGCTGCGCTTGCCTTAAATGAGCCGATTGGCTGGCTCAGGGGATGACACGGCCCGAGGATTCCCCTGATCACGCGGGGGCTCGCATGTGTTGGGGGCGTGAAGCCCGCAACACCACCACCTCCCGAGGTCAGAAGTGGCTTTGTCCACAGACAGCTTTCCAGATCATGTGGCCAGCATGACTAAACTGCTTCTGGTGCAACGGGACACTGTGACTGAAACCCGAGCAAACAGAAATGCTGTTTACCTTCCTGCCACAGTGGTACCTAGTTATCTACTTGCACTGGTGTGCTTTCGAATTGCTAGGTTGGCAGGAGCAGTGACCGAGCAACAGGAGCTCACCCTGCCACGGGGATTCGAATCACCAACCTTCGAATCGGCAAGCCGAAGTTGTTGATAAGCAGCTTCCAGTGGGGGCACCTCAGGCTAGCATATGTGGCCTCCTGCTTGCTTAACCTTTCTCCCCACTTCCTGTTTCCCCCAGGTCTCTCGCCATGGTGAACGAGTCCTTCGGCGCCGGCAACGGGGTGGCCGTCCTCGGCAACGGGGCAGCCATCGTGAGGTCTGACGGCAGCAGTGGCAGCGACAGCTCTAAGGACAGCTCGCGATGCTCCACCCCTGTCCTCGACACCGAGCGGCACGACCGCCTGTGGGAGAAGATGCGGAGGCGGCAGGAGTCCGGGGACAAGTGGTTCTCCCTGGAGTTCTTTCCTCCGAGGACGTCCAACGGGGCTGTCAACCTGATTTCCAGGTGAGGGGGGTGCTCCCGGGCAGGCTGTTGAAATCCGAGCGTTGTGTAGAAGCCACCAGTGGGAGAGGGATGGCAGGAGCACGGGGTTAAACTATGGAACTCGCTAGAAACACCATAACCAGACACTGGAGAGACCTGTCAGGAGTAAGCATGGACCAGTGGTACCAAATAGTATGGGAAACAGCCCTACTAGAAAAATTAACCAGTAAACTGACACGGGGACAAACAGAAGAAGACTCCTTCACCCCGGTATGGCTCCCCTTTATCACATACACAGCCCAACAAGACAAAGACAATAATCCACCAACAGCATACAGTATGGCTAACCTGATCCAAAACACCCACCCACCCCACTCACACATGAAAACAAAGATCACCACAGCCATTCACAAACAAACAACCACAACCTAGGCCAACCCCAACCTCTCTCACCACCAAAGGAACACAAGTGAACAGCACAAGCAACGCTCACACCAAACCCTACACACATTAAGCAAAATAGAAACATCGCCACCCCACCCCCACCCATCTTCCCCCTCCCCCCTCCCCCTCTAATATCTCAACAAATGAAACTGATTTGTAAAAATGTTACATGGAAAAAATACGAGAGACATTACACATACTTCTATAAAACAAGAAAATCTTTAATAATAATAATAATAATAATAAAAGCTTAGGGTTTTTTTTAAAAAAAACAAAAACCCAACAACTATGGAACTCACTGCCACAAGAATGTATGGTCGCCTTGTGAGAGCTTAAGAATCAGACATGTTGGCCCATCTAGTGCACCATCCTCATCTCAATGGGAAGCCCAGAAGCAGGACCTGAGCTCAGCAGCAACTCAGCTCACCACATGTGGTCTCCAGCAGCTGATAGGGTGGCACTGTGGTCTAAACCAGTGTTTCCCAACCTTGGGTCTCCAGCTGCTGTTGGACTACAATTCCCATCATCCCTGACCATTGGTCTTGCTAGCAAGGGATGATGGGAGTTGTAGTCCAAAAACAGCTGGAGACCCAAGGTTGGGAAACACTGGCCTAAACCACTGAGCCTCTTGGGTTTGCCGATTGGAAGGTCGGCGGTTCAAATCCCCGTGACGGAGCGAGCTCCCATTGCTCTGTCCCAGCTCCTGCCAACCTAGCAGTTCGAAAGCATACCAGTATGAGTAGATATTTTTTCTTTTTCTTTTTTGAAAGAGTTGCAAGCTTGGTGGATTGTGGGGATGCTGTGTGCTGTAGTGTATCTTGATTTTAGTAAGGCTTTTGACAAAGCAAATCACCGTGACGAGGTGAGCTCCTATTGTTCTGTCTCAGCTCCTGCCAAACTAGCAGTTCGAAAACACGCCAGTGCAAGTAGATACCGTATTTTTCACTCCGTATTTTTCATTCCATAAGACACACTTTTTTCCTCCTTAAAAGTAAGGGGAAATGTCTGTGCGTCTTATGGAGCGAATGTGTGGTCCCTGGAGCCGAATTGCCCAGGGGCAAAAAGCAGATCATGGTTCTTCTTTTTTAAAAGAGGGAAGTAGGTGTTGAAACAAAGCCACAAATCTGCAAGCAATGGGGGAGGGAGATAAGGGAGGCTAGCGATAAAGGAGGCTGCCTGGGAAGTAAAAGCCCATGTATCCTCAGGATTTTTGCATTGGGTCACCCCAAATTCACCATCAGATCACATAGCATGTCCATGGCTACAGCCTGCACCAAAAAAACCACACGCATCCACTGTTTCGTGGGGCCGCAATGGCGCAAAAATGCGGTTACAAAGCACGGATCCACATGGATTCGCAGGATTTTTGCAGTGGGCTACCCCAAACTCACCGTCACTGTCTGTGGCCACAGCGTGAACCACAAAAATCATACATCCACTGTTTCGTTCAGAATATTTTTTTTCTTGTTTTCCTCCTCTAAAAACTAGGTGCACCTTATTGTCAGGTGCGTCTTATGGGGTGAAAAATATGGTAAATAGGTACTGCTACTAGCTACCACTAATACCTAGTAGAAAAGCCTCTGGCTTTCCCCCAACCTTTAAACATTTTTTTCGACTCATTGTAAATCATTCCCCGGAATGCTTTTGTGATCTTTCACGTCCACCACAAACTTTTTTATTTGTTTCTGTTGGGTGGCCATCTGCAGGCTTGACCGCATGGGGGTGGGCGGCCCTCTCTTCATCGACGTGACCTGGCACCCGGCTGGCGACCCAGGGTCCGACAAGGAAACCTCCTCCATGATGATGGCAAGCACAGCGCTCAACTACTGTGGCCTGGACACCGTCCTCCACATGACCTGCTGCAACCAGACCAAGGAGATGATCACGGCGCACTTGCAGAAGGCCAAGCGGCTAGGTCTCAAGAACATCATGGCCCTGCGTGGAGGTGAGTTGCCTCTGGGCCCGCTTGTAGTAAATCGAGGAAAGATGGTAGCTAGATAATCAAGCTAGATAATCCCTCGGGTCTGAGAGTGATGGGGTTGTGGGGCCTCTCCATTGGCTCTCTTCAACCTCTTTTCTGCTGGTCATTCCACAAGTGAGGAGGAGTGCCCGCATTTTCTGTTTTTCCTCTTCCCTCCTCATCCATCTTCCTTTTGTGTCGAGTCTGTTTTAGACATAACAAAGAACAAGTGCTCGCTTTGACTTTCCGCCCTCCTCCATCCCCATCTTTCTTTCATCTTTGGTTCAGATTGTAATAATTATTTTAACGGAGAACGAGTTTGTTCCCCTCCTCCCAGTTCCTTTTTGTGTTGTGTCTCTCTTTAGTTTGTAAATCTGGGAGCAGCCTTATTGTTGGATCTGCTTATTCGGCTCTGGGAGCCTAATTTGCTTTATTTGTTTTGGCCGAAGGAAGAGGTAGTGATAACAGGACTAAAACCAGGCCCATCAGGAGCAGACATGGATTTCCATCTGGGATGGAATTTTTCAATGCACTGAGCCTCTGCTGTCTGTCGGAGGGACCAGAAAAGCAGTAGGCAGAAGTTCCTGCTTTGTTGATCCATATCAGGGGTAGGCAAACTAAGGCCCCGGGGCTGGATGCAGCCCAATCACCTTCTCAATCCGGCCCATGGATGGTCTGGGAATCAGTGTGTTTTTACATTAGTAGAATGTGTCCTTTTATTTACAATGCATCTCTGGGTTATTTGTGGGGTGTGTCTGGTGTTTTTACATGAGTAGAACGTGTGCTTTTATTTAAAATGCATCTCTGGGTTATTGGTGGGGCATAGGAATTCATTCATATTTTTTTTCAAAATATTGTCCAGCCCCCCACATGGTCTGAGGGACGGTGGACCAGCCCCCTTCTGAAAAAGTTTGCTGACCCCCTGATCCATATGGAAGGAGGAGGCCTAATTTTTAATACACATCCATGTTTACTGGATGTCTTGTCCAGGGCTTGTTTAACCATTAAGGAAAATAAGTACAGCGGTACCTTGGGTTGAGTACCGTACTTACCGTATTTTTTGCACCATAACACTCACTTTTTTCCTCCTAGAAAGTAAGGGGAAATGTCTGTGCGTGTTATGGAGCGAATGCCTACGGATGGCAGGGGGATCTGCTGCAGTCGCGAGCAGAGGATCCATAGTTCCCCTTCCTTCCCTCCTCCGTGGTTACAAAGCATGGATCCACATGGATCCTCAGGATTTTTGCATTGGGCTACTCCAAACTCACTGACAGATCACATGTCTGTGGCCACAGCATGAACCACAAAAATCATATATCCACTATTTCGTTTAGAATATTTTTTTTCTTGTTTTCCTCCTCTAAAAACTACGTGCGTGTTATGGTCTGGAGCGTGTTACAGAGCGAAAAATACGGCAATTCGTTCCGGAGGTCCATTCTTAACCTGAAACTGTTCTTAACCTGAAGCACCACTTTAGCTAATGGGGCCTCCCACTGCCGCCGCACCGCCAGAGCACGATTTCTGTTCTTATCCTGAAGCAAAGTTCTTAACCCGAGGTGTTATTTCTGGGTTAGCAGAGTCTGTAACCTGAAGCATATGTAACCTGAAGCGTCTGTAACCCAAGGTACCACTGTACGTGCTTAGAGCATCAAGGGACAGGGGGCATCACAGAAAATTTCCGTTGTCAGATTTACCATGGACCATAAGGTGCAGCTGAAGCAGCTTCCACAAAAAAAGACTCTCTCTCCACATACACACAAAATGAGCTGAGCGTTCATTTTCTCAGTTGAAGTATGTTAAAAATCCCAGCTGAGCAACTATGTAATGAGGCCGGCTGGACGCCTTATCTCTGCTAAGTACAGAAGCAGGTGCGTTACGTAAGATTAATTTTGAGGATCTGATCAAAGACTTTGCAAAAGCAGGAGAAAATTCTTTTCATATATATATAAATAAAGTAGAAGTATACAAAAATGAACATAATTTTCCATCTTACGTTACGTTTCCTTTCATTTCGAAAAATAAATTTTTGTTTTATGGTTTATGGTTTGTATTTTGGATTGGATATACCGTATTGGCCTGAATATAAGCCTCACTTTTCTTTTCTTTTCTTTTCTTTTTTTGCAAATTCCAACCGTGAAAAGTTAAAGTGTGGTTTAACTTTGCAACCTTACAAAAATTGGCTTTTACAATATTGCTGCTGAAATAGACATATGGTAAAACGGAACAGGTGTGAGTGCCTGCGGAATTTTAAGGGAGCAGCTTATATTTGGGTATTGTCTCCTCCCCTCCTTGATTTTTAAAGGTGCAGCTTATATTTGGGTGCAGCTTATATCCGGGCCAATACGGTGTGTGTGTGTGTGTGTGTGTGTGTGTGTGTGTGTGTTTGTAAGTATGTATATATATATGGGGGGGACACCCCCAAACCTTATAAGTGCTTAGGGCTTCTAAAGGGTTTAATCCGGCTATGGATCTTGTCCAGGAGAGAGCGAGAGAGAGAGAGAGAGAGAGAGAGAAAGGTAGCATGAATGAAGTAAAAGAGATTATTGTGGGCTTTAGGAAATGTAAATTGAATATTCAGCCACTTATTATTGAGGGGAAGTGCATGGAACAGGTCTCGGTGTTTCAGTTTTTGGGAATGGAGTTGAGAGATGACCTAACCTGGGGAGAAAACAGCAAAGACCTGAGGAAGAGAGCACAGCAGAGGTTATATTTTCTGAGAATCCTCCAGAAAAGCAATCTCTCAAAGGACCTGTTGATGGCATTTTACCAGTGCACTGTGGAGAGTGTATTAACATGGTCTATGTGTGTGGTTTGGGAGCTGCACGGCCAGGGAAAAAACAGTGCTGTCCGGGGTTGTAATGACTGCGGAGAGAATAATTGGCTGCACTCTTCCCACCTTGGATCAAATCTATGCTTCCAGGTGCCATAAGAAAGCTGCAGAGATAGCGCAGGATAGTACACACCCCGGAAATGATCTCTTTCAGCTTCTGCCTTCTGGAAGAAGGTTCAGGGTTATAAAGACCAGGACTAGCCGCCTGAGAAACAGTTTCTACGCAAATGCAATTCTGGTTCTAAACGCAGCATAAGGAGTCTCTATAGTATATTGTACTTTAAATTGGGGTTTCAGAGTTTTTAGGGGTTTTTCAATGTCTTGTAGATTTTTCAATTTCATTGTTCTGTATGGGACAATGACAATAAAGATAACGTATCGTATTGTAAAAGCTGGTACTGTGGGGAGTGTGTGTATTTACAAAAGTGTTGACCTGGCACTTCCTGTCTCTCCCCACAGACCCCATTGGGGAAGAGTGGCAAGAGGAGGTTGAGGGTTTCAACTACGCTGTTGACTTGGTGAAGCACATCCGCTCTGAGTTTGAGGATTACTTTGACATCTGTGTGGCAGGTAAGAGAGAGAGAGACTGGCAGTGTCTGTGCACACATAGTAATAATAGTAATAATAATTTTTATTTATACCCCGCCCTCCCCAGCCAAGGCCGGGCTCAGGGCGGTGAACAAGCAATAATAAAAACAAGTTGAATGAATACAACTTAAAAACAAGATTAAAATACAACAATTAAAATATTGAAATATTAAAATGCAGCCTCATCACAGGAGGAGAAAGGAAAAAGAAAAAGAGGGAGAGGGAATCAAATTGGCTCCAAGCCAAAGGCCAGGCGGAACAACTCTGTCTTACAGGCCCTGCGGAAAGAAATCAGATCCTGCAGGGCCCTGGTCTCATGAGGCAGAGCGTTCCACCAAGCCGGAGCCAGTGTTGAAAAGGCCCTGGCTCTGGTTGAAGCCAATCTAACTTCCTTAGGGCCCGGGACCTCTAGGGTGTTGCTATTTATGGACCTTGAAGCTCTCCATGGGGCATGCCGGGAGAGGCGGTCCCGTAGGTACGAGGGTCCTAGGCCGTGAAGGGCTTTAAAGGTCAAAATCAGCACCTTCAATCTGACCCTGTACTCCACTGGGAGCCAGTGCAGCTGGAAAAGCACTGGGTGAATATGCTCCCATGGCAGAGACCCCGTGAGGAGTCTCGCTGCAGCATTCTGCACCCGCTGGAGTTTCTGGGACAGCTTCAAGGGCAGCCCCACATAGAGCAAATTACAGTAGTCAAGCCTGGAGGTGACCGTCACATGGAACATGCCAGTTCTGAAAGGATTACTAAAGGAATGTGAGAATCTGAGCTAGATAGAGTACGTTTCCGAGCACAATTCAAAGTGTTGGTGCTGACCTTTAAAGCCCTAAACTGCCTTGGTCCAGTATACCTGAAGGAGCGTCTCCACCTCCATCGTTCTACCCGGACACTGAGGTCCAGCACCGAGGGCCTTCTGGCGGTTCCCTCACTGCGAGAAGCCAAGTTACAGGGAACCAGACAGAGGGCCTTCTCGGTAGTGGCGCCCTCCCTGTGGAACGCCCTCCCACCAGATGTCAAAGAGAAGAACAACTACCAGACTTTTAGAAGACATCTGAAGGCAGCCCTGTTTCGGGAAGCTTTTAATGTTTGATGTATTATAGTATTTTAATATTCTTTTGGAAGCCGCCCAGAGTGGCTGGGGAAGCCCAGCCAGATGGGCGGGGTATAAATAATAAATTATTATTATTATTATTATTATTATTATTATTATTATTATTATTATTATTCGCTCTGTGAACCGACTTTAACTCTGGTCTGGGTACATAAGAAAAGCCTGCTGGATAAGGCCAGTGGCCCAACTAGTCCTGTTCTCGGATCCCTGTGGGAAAACGGCAAAGCAGAATTCGAACACAAGAGCAACAGTATTTGCCTTTCATTCACGAGCCACACTTTTGCACAGTTGGGTATCATCCGAATAATTTGTAACCTTTGGTAAAAACAAAACAACCAACCTCCACCCCTGAATTCCCTTGTCTTTCTTGTTGGCCCTGAAGGTTACCCCAAGGGACACCCAGAAGCAGAGAGCTACGAGGAAGACTTGAGGCACCTGAAGGAGAAAGTGTCCGCAGGAGCCGACTTCGTCATAACGCAGCTGTTCTTTAGGTCGGAGACCTTCCTCAAGTTCTTGAAGGACTGCCAGGCTATTGGTATCACCTGCCCTGTCGTGCCCGGGATATTCCCCATACAGGTGAGTTGTGTTTGGGTCATGCTTATGGGATTCTCCCATCAGGGCATCTAGTTGGCCCTTGATTCTCGAACTTAATCTGTTCCAAGAGTCCGTTCGACTCCCGAAACCATTCAAAAACCAAGGCACGGCTTCCGATTGGCTGCAGTATCTTCTGCACTCAAGCAGAAGCCGCGTCGGACATTCGGTTTCCGAAAAATGTTCGAAAACCGGAACACTTTACCGTATTTTTTGCTCTATAAGACTCACTTTTTCCCTCCTAAAAAGTAAGGGGAAATGTGTGTGCGTCTTACGGAGCGAATGCAGGCTGCGCAGCTATCCCAGAAGCCAAAACAGCAAGAGGGATTGCTGCTTTCGCTGCGCAGTGATCCCTCTTGCTGTTCTGGATCCTGAGATTCAGAATATTTTTTTTATTGTTTTCCTCCTCCAAAAACTAGATGCGTTTTGTGGTCTGGTGTGTCTTATAGAGCGGAAAATACGGTACTTCCGGGTTTTCGGCATTTGGGAACCAAAATGTATGAGTACCAAGGCACGACTCTCTCTCTCTCTCTCTCTCTCTCTCTCTCTCTCTCTCTCTCTCTTGTGTGTGTGTGTGTGTGTACAGTGGTACCTCAGGTTAAGTACTTAATTTGTTCTGGAGGTCCATTCTTAACCTGAAACTGTTCTTAACCCTGAAGCACCACTTTAGCTAATGGGGCCTTCAGCTGCCACCGCGCCGCCGGAGCACGATTTCTGTTCTCATCCTGAAGCAAAGTTCTTAACTCGAGGTACTATTTCTGGTTAGTGGAGTATGTAACCTGAAGCGTATGTAACCTGAAGCGTACGTAACCCGAGGTACCACTCTGTGTGTGTGTGTGTGTGTGTGTATTGCTGTTTTTTGTGTTTTTAACTTTTTGCTTTTTTCCCCACTGCCTTGAGACTTGAAACAATTGTATAGAGGGTGATTAATAAATTGATGATCTGAGTAGGGCTGGGCGATATACAGTGGTACCTCGTGTTACAGACGCTTCGGGTTACAAACTCCGCAAACCAGGAAGTGGTTGTTCCAGGTCAAGAATTTTGCCCCAGGATAAGAACGGAAATCGTGCGCCAGCGGCAGCAGGAGGCCCCATTAGTGAAATCACGCCTCAGGTTAAGAACTGTTTCTGGTTAAGAACGGACCTCTGGAATGCATTAAGTTCTTAACCCGAGGTATCACTGTATCAACATATCATCCGAAGCCAGTAAGAAGTCTATATTGTGATATCGATTTCATAGCTTTTGACCTGGCAATATATCGCGAATCATGATGCATGTTAGCGCTAGCCAATACGTTGTCCAAAATGGGTTTCCAAGTCCGTATCATGAGACCAGTTTCATCATTTTTGACCTGGCAATATATTGTGAATCATGGGGTGTGGGGGTGTGCTATGCAAAAAAATGGCAATGCAAGAAAAACCGTGAAGCTGGCCAATGCCTCTAAATAGTTCCATCCTTATTTCAGACATTGTGATATATCAGTATATTGCCATGTTCAGATGGGGATATATTGCGATGTTGAAAACCACATGTCAGAAGCAGAAGTCCCAGCAAAGGAAGAATGGATAAAAAACCTGATGGAATATGCAGAAATGGCGAAACTTACTGGAAGAATAGGAAATCAACATTTTTTAAATAAAAGAATGGAAATGGTTTATTGAATATTTACAGATAAATTATAAACAGACTGGCAGGGTTATTGTAATAACCTGCAATTTTATAGGAGTATATATTTAAAGAAGATGAATAAATGAGCAAATTTAGTTGATTTGGATATGCAGAAGATGTTAAAAATAAATTTAAGGAGCCACAGTGTGCTGGTCCCGAGGGTTAACCGTGCGGCGAGGTCCAAGTCCAGTCCGAGGTCGAGGGTGTGGTATGGAGGCTGTCCGTCAAAGCTGAAGCAGGGTCCAAGGCAGGGAGTCGGGTGAGGTCAGGAACTCTGGCAGAAGAGCAGGACAGGGTGCAGGCAGGAACAGGCTACCAACAATGTTGCTCCCGCAACCAGGGACTTGGCTGGCTGGCTTTTATCTGCTCTGAGGCATAGGGTGGCCCCGGTCCACAGGTGACTCGCCTCTCCTGGCCTGGAGGCGAGCACTCCTCCTGCGAGAACTTAGTTCCCTCCGCCTCTCTGCCCTGAGCGTCTGCAGCTCAGGAGAGGCTGGAGGGTTACCGGACCCAGAGACAATGTCAGCTTCCCCTGACGGGGCTGAGAGTGGAGCACCTGCAGGCAATGGGTCCTCCATCATCTCAGGAGCCAGAGCAGACTTAGCTGATTCCTGTACCTGAGGATCCAGCATAGGTGAGGACCCCAGCCCCGGCTTAGCTGGTTCCGGAGGCAGGGACTCCTGTGCAGGCTGGGATCCCTCAGGTTCGGCCTCCGAGTCCGAATCCCAGGCCATCACACACAGAAAGAGGGGGGGGGGAGGAAATCAAGTTCTGAAATGTCAAAATGATTGTAAAATCAGTGAAATGTATAAATTTGAAAAGAATGAATGAATGAATACCAGACATTGTCCAGCCCCAACTCTGAACAGGGCTAGCATTCGATCCAACCCATAACCTCTCTCTCTCCCCCCGCCTTCTCTGCTGTAGGGCTATCATTCCTTGCGCCAGCTTGTGAAGCTTTCGAAGCTGGAGGTGCCGCAGGAGATCAAGGACGTCATAGAGCCCATCAAGGACAATGACGCTGCAATCCGGAACTACGGCATTGAGCTGGCTGTCACCATGTGCCGGGAGCTGCTGGACAGCGGTCTGGTTCACGGCCTGCATTTCTACACCCTGAACCGGGAAGTGGCCACCGTGGAGGTCCTCAAGCACCTGGGTCTCTGGAAGGAGGACCCTAGGTGAGCAGCTCCATTTTTTCCTCCTATTCCTAAAAGAGCCAATCTGTGTAAAGCAGGTTACAAAAGCTAACCACCGTATTTTCTGCTCCATAAGACGCACCTGACCATAAGACGCACCTAGTTTTTAGAGGGGGAATGCAAGAAAAACAATATTCTTTAAAGGGAGCGCTGAGCAGAGTCTGTATGCACCCCAGGCTCTGCTCAGTGCTCCCTTTCACGAGCCGCGTGGAGCGTGTGTGCGGCGCTTGCAGGCTTTTCGACGAGGAGGAAGAAGGGCAGCCCGTCACTGATGGGTTGCCCTTCTCCCTCCTCAGGGAAACGCCCCCAACATGCTCCACGCAGCTCTTTAAAGGGAGCGCAGCTCTTGCAGACTTTTCTGGGAGATGGGGGAAGGGACAGAGCGTGACTAAGCCAGAAGCTAGAACAGCGAGAGGGAGCGCTGCGCAGCGATGTCTCTCACTGTTCTGGCTTCTGGGATAGCTGCGCAGCCTGCATTCGCTCCATAAGACGCACATACATTTCCCCTTACTTTTTAGGACGGAAAAAGTGCGTCTTATAGAGCAAAAAATACGGTAGCTTGCAACATCTTTTTTAAAAAAAAGGAAAACCAACTTATTTATTTGTGTTGCTGTAAACAATGCAAGTGCAGGAATGGAAACAAACAAGATTCCGGTCAATAATTGCACAGTTTTGCAAAGATGCATCAAGGTTAAACAAACAATTGCTGTCACAATCCGAAATCGAGTATGTGCAAATGGGAAATAAAAAAGTGAAGGAGAGGGAGGGAGAAAAGGGGGGCGAGGAAAGAAGCCAGCAAAGTAATAAGGAAAGGTATCTGGTGGAATCAGAGAATTGTACAGTTCGAAGGGACCCTGAGCATCATCTAGTCCAGGGGTCAGCAAACTTTTTCAGCCGTGGACCGGTCCACTGTCCCTCAGACCATGTGGGTGGCCGGACTATATTTTTTTTTGGGGGGGGGGGATGAACGAATTCCTATGTCCCACAAATAACCCAGAGGTGCATTTTAAATAAAAGGACACATTCTACTCATGTAAAAACACCAGGCAGGCCCCACAAATAACCCAGAGATGCATTTTAAATAAAAGCACATATTCTACTCATGTAAAAACATTCTGATTCCCGGACCATCCGCGGGCCGGATTTAGAAGGCGATTGGGCCACATCCGGGCCCCGGGCCTTAGTTTGCCTACCCATGGTCTAGCCCAAACTTACAACTTACAACCTTGGCATTATCAGCACCACAATCTAGCCAACTGAGCTATTTAGTGGGTGGACCCTTTTCATTTATATATTTATGATCTTTAAGGACAATATTCATATGCTCTCAACAGAATTTCAAAAGGATTACAGTGGTACCTCGGGATGCGAACCGAATCCATTCCGGAGCCCCGTTCGCATCCTGAACAGAACGTAAGATGTGTCTGCGCGTGCGCGGGTCACATTTTGCCGCTTCCGCGCATGCGTGCGACGTCATTTTGATCGTCTGCGCATGCGCGAGTGGCGAAACCCGGAAGTAACGCGCTCTGTTACTTCTGGGTTGCCGTGGAGCACAACCCGAAAATACTTATCCTGAAGCGTATTTATCCCAAGGTATGATGGCAGTCATGAAATTAAAAGACGCCTGCTTCTTGGAAGAAAAGCAATGACAAACCTAGACAGCATCTTAAAAAGCAGAGACATCACCTTGCCAACAAAGGTCCGTATAGTGAAAGCTATGGTTTTCCCAGTAGTGATGTATGGAAGTGAGAGCTGGACCATAAAGAAGGCTGATCGCCGAAGAATTGATGCTTTTGAATTATGGTGTTGGAGGAGACTCTTGAGAGTCCCATGGACTGCAAGAAGATCAAACCTCTCCATTCTGAAGGAAATCAGCCCTGAGTGCTCACTGGAAGGACAGATCGTGAAGCTGAGGCTCCAATATTTTGGCCACCTCATGAGAAGAGAAGACTCCCTGGAAAAGACCCTGATGTTGGGAAAGATGGAGGGCACAAGGAGAAGGGGACGACAGAGGACGAAATGCTTGGACAGTGTTCTCAAAGCTACCAGCATGAGTTTGACCAAACTGCGGGAGGCAGTGGAAGACAGGAGTGCCTGGCATGCTTTGGTCCATGAGGTCACGAAGAGTCAGATACGACTAAACAACAACAACAAATAACTGTATATCTAATCCCCCTCTGTCTGACCTTCCAGAATTCTTTAAACATTGCCCATCCTTGCTAGAATCTGTTTATCTTCTTTTCCCTCGTTGAACCCAAAGGAATCCATCTTGCCACATTCTTTACGAGCTTGTGGGAATTGTTTCCATGCTGGCTGCGGGGTAAGGGAAACTTCCTCCTCTGCAGCCTTCATGGATGTGAAGGCTAGAAATATCTTTCTAAAAAATTGTCCTTCTAGCCAGCAGACTGGCAAAAGAGGAGCAGAGGGCGATTCTCTACCACCAGGTGCTTGGTGGCCCAAGCAAGGGTAGGCTGGACAGGCAACAGCACCTTGGAGAGCAGCCTAAGGTTTGGGTTAAGGACCACGGACAGCTCTCCTGCAAGTGGGGCCAGCCATACAAGTTGTCTCAGCGAGAGATTGCTTTGACTAGCAAACTCCACTGGCCTCCTCCAGTCAGCCTGTGCTAGGAATGTGTAATTCTCTGGAGTGTTCAGTCACTCCCAGCACAAAGACAGAACAGGCAATCTCCATGGATGGGAGGTTAATTCTTCTGTCTCTGTGCCTGCCACTGTTCTCCCCTGAGCTTAGCTTCTCCCAGTTATGAGGCATGCTCAAAACAGTCATACATCTCCAGAGACGGAGAACTTTAAGGTGTTAAGATCAGAAGGCGGAAAACATGTAAACAACAAGAAGAGGCAGGAACGAAGATTTGGAGATATGCTTCGGAGGTCCAGACTATGGGGAGCCCGGAAAAATTAATTCAGAGGTCCAGACTATGGGGAGTCCGGAAAAATTAATAATTACAATTTGGACTACAATTTGGCCATTTTTTATTTTAGTTTATTGTTTTTAATCAGATTATGATGCGGATATGTTGATTGGCTGTTTTTATTGGAAAATTAAGAAAAATGATTTTAAAAAAACAAGTCATACATCAGGGTGCAATTAATTCTTCCTTACTTACATGCTGTAAAAGTAAATCTCATTTATTCACTTGTGTATATATTCCAATTTTTGCACACAGTTCCCCCCCCATTTAATCCCTACAACAATCTTGCGAGGCAGGCGAGGCTGAGAGACAGTGACCAGCCCAAGGTCCCCGTATGAACTTCAGGGTTCCAGTGGGGATTTGAAATTTGGCCTACCACATCCCAGTCCAACCACTACAACCACACTGACTCACTTGCTGGGTATAAAAATGAGCCACCCCTTCAGTTTTTAATTAGGGGGGGGGGACAAAACACGTGTAAGCTACCGGGAAGTGTTTAAAAAGATGCAGCACGCAAGTATAGGTGCAAATAAATGTTTTAATTTTCTCTCCTTCCTTCTCCCTCCCCTGCAAGGCGTTCCCTGCCCTGGGCAGTCAGTGCTCACCCCAAACGGCGAGTTGAAGATGTCCGACCCATTTTCTGGGCCTCCAGGCCGAAGAGTTACATCTACCGAACTCAGGAATGGGATGAGTTTCCTAATGGCCGCTGGTGAGTGTGGCAGGGGGGTGGCAGGTGGATGTATCCCTCTGGAAAGAACTGGTTGAACTGGGAAGCAATGGGAGGCGTATCTGAATTAAAACAGAAGATGCCAGAAAGATGCAATGGTTATAGACCCGCTGAGGTTGTTATATATAATTTTTATTAAATGTTACATTTCAAAATATTCTTTTAAACAACCTTAAATCAGTGACATCCCTTCTTCTCTTTCCGTGGTTCATTTTGCATATCATACATCCCTGCATATTTTGCATGAATTGAACCATTCGGTAATCCATTGTTACATCCATCCAAACTTATTTACACTTCTGAATTTATCTTAATGCTGTCAGCGTTTTTAAATGAACACAATTTTCACCCATATATTCAGTAAACATTTTCCAGTCTTCTCTAAACGTATGTTCTTCTTGTTCTCTTATTCTATATGTTAAATCTGCAAGTTGCGCATATTTCATCAGTTTAAGTTGCCATTCTTCTTCAGTTGGGACCTCGTTTGTTTTCCATTTTGGGGCTAACAAGACATGGGCTGCAGTAGTAGCCTACATAAATAGTCTTTTTTGACACCTGGGAATTTCCCTCTACTGATAGGTTAATGGAATGACTTATCTCTTGGGCCTGTTAATTTCAGCGGGGCTACCCTAAGTAAAACCTAGTTGACTGAAACCCATAGGATTGTCTCCTCCCAAGTCCAGAAAAGACCCTATACTTTCTGGGCAGATTTCCTTGTTTCGTTCCCTTGTTCGATTCATTATTTCATGAAATGGATACACCACTTAACTATTAAAAAAAGCAAACGAGCCTCAAAGCGGCTTATGAAAAAGACAAAACGATAAAATTTATCAGTAAGAAAAATGTAACAGCAATAATGTAAGACTTTCAAGAGCTCAAGTTCACAACTGACTAAAAACAGATGGAAATCGGCATCAGTTTTCTAAACCTCTGGGTGGGCTTCACGAATGATTCTAGCACAGAGTGCAGTGAAGGCACCTGCTTGATGTCAGTAGGCAGGAAGTTCCAGGGTTTGGGTATTGCCACACGAAAAGGTGGACTTCTTATAAATTTAGAACAGGGATTCTGTGGTCCCTGCAACAGTTCTGCTGATGGAAGCAGTCAAGTGGGCGAATGTGGGGGGAGGCCATCTTGCCCGTAAGGGGGCTTGCTCCTGCCCTGCCCTAACACGCCTTCTCTCCCGCAACCCTCAGGGGTAACTCATCCTCCCCCGCCTTTGGGGAGCTGAAGGATTATTACCTCTTCTACCTGAAGAGCAAATCTCCCAGGGACGAGCTGCTGAAGATGTGGGGAGAGGAGCTGACCAGCGAGGAAAGCGTCTTCGAGGTGTTCAGGTGTTACATCGCCGGAGAGCCCAACAAGGAGGGGCACAAGGTGAGAAATTCAGGGAGGACCCTGGCCCACGAACCTCCACATAGGGGGTGAACAAGTGTGGGCATCTGGTCTCTGGAGTCCTGACACAAGTCTCACGTACCCTCCAATATTTCTCCAGTGAAAATGGGGGTGTCCTATTCCGTTGTTGTTGCTGTTGTTGTTATACCCCACCCATCTGGGCATCTTCCAACATAAATAAAAACACAATAAAACATATATACACACACACACACACACACAGTGGTACCTCGGGTTAAGAACTTAATTTGTTCTGGAGGTCCGTTCTTAACCTGAAACTGTTCTTAACCTGAAGCACCACCTTAGCTAATGGGGCCTCCCGCTGCCACCGCACTGCCGCTGCGCGATTTCTGTTCTCATCCTGAAGCAGAGTTCTTAACCCAAGGTATTATTTCTGGGTTAGCGGAGTCTGTAACCTGAAGCGTCTGTAAACTGAGGTACCACTGTGTGTTTGTGTGTGTGTGTGTAAATATAAACACACACACACACACACACACACACACACACACACACATATATATATTCTGATTTACAATTTAGAATATTCAAACCACCTTAAAATATCAATGGCTTTTCTTCTTCTCTTTCTGTGGTTCATTTTGCATAACATAAATCCCTGCATATTTTACATAAACTAAACCATTCAGTATTCCATTATTACATCCGTCAAAACTTATTTACACTGGTGAATTTATCTTAATGCTGTCAACGTTTTCAAGTGTACACAATCCCACCCCACCCCCCATATATTCAATAAACATTTTCCAATCTTCTTTAAATGTGTTTTTCTTGTTCTCTTATTCTGTATGTTAGGTCCACAAGCTGCGCATATTCCATCAGTTTTAAACTGATAAAATATTTTTAAAACTTCCCTCTACAGGGCTGCCTTCAGATGTCTTCCAAAGGTTGCGTAGTTACTTATCTCCTTGGCTTGGGGGAGAGGGTTGCATAACTCCATACCCTCCAACATTTCTCTGAAAATTTTGTTGTTTAGTCGTGTCCAACTCTTCATGACCCCATGGACCAGAGCACGCCAGGCACTCCTGGCTTCCACTGCCTCCCGCAGTTTGGTCCAACTCATGCTGGTAACTTCGAGAACACTGTCCAACCATCTCGTCCTCTGCCATCCCCTTCTTGTGCCCTCCATCTTTCCCAACATCAGGGTCTTTCCCAGGGAGTTTTCTCTTCTCATGAGGTGGCCAAAGTATTGGAGCCTCAGCTTCACGATCTGTCCTTCCAGTGAGCACTCAGGGCTGATTTCCTTCAGAATGGAGAGGTTTGATCTTCTTGCAGTCCATGGGACTCTCAAGAGTCTCCTCCAACACCATAACTCAAAAGCATCAATTCTTCGGTGATCAGCCTTCTTCTGATGAAAATAGGGACTCTCTAAAAGGGGGACATTCTGGAATCAAATCAGAAACCAGGGCGGCTTCTGTAGATCCAAAACTGCCCCTGGAAAATAGGGACACTTGGATGGTCTTGTTTCAGGCGTTGCTTTCTGCTCCTCAGCTGTGAATTGTAGGAACAGAACCAGCTGCTTTGTTCAAAGTCTGAACTTTGGTTCCATCTACCTCAGTATTGCCTACACTGACTGGCAGCAATGGCTCTCCTATTCCCAGCCCTACCCAGCCAGGGATTGACCCAGGGCCCTTCTGCATGCTGAGCAGGCCCTTCTCTACTGCTGAGCTACAGCCCCACATTAAAAGGTGCTTGAAGGGACTTGGAAAATCAGGTGTCAGGGAGATGAGTAACTGTACAACCTTTAGAAGACACCTGAAGGCAGCCCCATATAGAGAAGCTTTTTAATGTTTTTTTTGCCCTCCTTCGTGTGCCTCCGCCTCGGGAGGTCCAGAGGGTGGCAACACGAGAACGGGGCCTTCTCTGCAGTGGCTCCCTGTCTGTGGAATGCTCTCCCCAGGGAAGTTCGCCTGGCGCCTTCATTACACACCTTTAGGTGCCAGGCAAAAAAGTTCCTTTTAAACCAGGCCTTTGGTTGATTTGATTTGTATCCTATGCCCTTTTAAAAGGTGTGGGGGTTTTTGTTTTTGTTTTTTGGAGGGGGGGGACTATTGGGTGGTTGTTTTTATTTTTTATTTTGTGGTTTTATATCTTGATATTTTTCTGTGAATCACCCTGAGACCCCTGAGTATAGGGCGGTATATAAATTCAATAAATAATAATAATGCTTTTAATATATGTTGGAAGCTGCTCAGAGTGGCTGGGGCAACACAGACAGAAGAAGAAGAAGAAGAAGAGTTTGGATTTGATATCCCGCCTTTCACTCCCCTTCAGGAGTCTCAAAGCGGCTAACATTCTTCTTTCCCTTCCTCCCCCACAACAAACACTCTGTGGGGTGAGTGGGGCTGAGAGACTTCACAGAAGTGTGACTGGCCCAAGGTCACCCAGCAGCTGCATGTGGAGGAGCGGAGACACGAACCCGGTTCCCCAGATTACGTGACTGCCGCTCTTAACCACTACACCACACTGGGCAGAGTACAGTGGTACCTCGGGTTACAAACGCTTCAGGTTACAGACGCTTCAGGTTACAGACTCCGCTAACCCAGAAATAGTACCTCAGGTTAAGAACTTTGCTTCAGGATGAGAACAGAAATCGCACGGAGGCAGCGGGAGTCCCCATTAGCTAAAGTGGGGTACCTCAGGTTAAGAACAGTTTCAGGTTAAGAACGGACCTCCAGAACGAATTAAGTATTTAACCTGAGGTATCACTGTACAAATAAATTATTGTTGTGGTTAACACATGTGTGCGTCTGCTTGAGGTATAACGGGGGAAGGAATTTTAAATTTTTTTTATATATATATATAAATTTTTATTGGTTTTACAAAAATTTTTAAAACAATACAAACATATAAAAAGACATACAAACACGTATAGTTTCATGACCTTTTTTTCATAAACCTTGTTTCTCGGACTCCCCCATACCTCCCCTTTCTGCATCCCAATGTCCAAAATTTTCCAGCAACTTCTAAGTAGTTCTGTCAAGCATGTGTCTTCTTAATCTTTCCCTCAGTCTAATCTTATATCGCTGTAACCCTTTCATTCTCCAAACCTCGACATTCTAACATTCATCAAGTTTATAATAGTCCTTAAGATAGATTTTAAATTTCTTCCATTCTTCTTCCGCCGTCTCCTTCCCCTGGTCGCGGATTCTGCCAGTCATCTCAGCCAATGTCATATAGTCCATCACTTTCATCTGCCATTCTTCCAGAGTAGGTAGATCTTGTGTCTTCCAATACTTTGCAATAAGTATTCTTGCTGCTGTCGTGGCATACATTAAAAAGATTCTATCTTTCTTTGACACCGATTGACCGACAATGCCCAAGAGAAAGGCCTCTGGTTTCTTAGGGAAAGTACATTTAAGTACCTTTTTCATTTCGTTATATATCATTTCCCAGAAAGCCTTAATCTTCGGGCACGTCCACCAAAGGTGGTAGAAAGTACCTTCAGTTTCTTTACACTTCCAACACTTATTATCAGGCAAATGATAAATTTTTGCTAGCTTGACTGGGGTCATGTACCACCTATAGATCATTTTCATGATATTTTCCTTTAAGGCATTACATGCCGTAAATTTTATACCGGTGTTCCACAACCATTCCCAGTCAGCAAACATAATGTTATGACCAATGTCCTGTGCCCACTTAATCATAGCCGATTTAACTGTTTCATCTTGTGTATTCCATTTCAGCAGCAAATTATACATTCTTGACAAATTCTTGGTATTGGGTTCTAACAATTCAGTTTCTAATTTTGATTTCTCCACCTGGAAGCCAATTTTTCTATCTTGTTTGTAAACCTCCATTATTTGATAATAATGGAGCCAATCTCGTACTTTAGGTTTCAATTTCTCATGACTTTGTAATTTCAGTTTATCTCCATCTTGTTCCAAGATTTCCCAATACTTTGGCCATTCGGCCTCCATATTGAGTTTCTTCAATGCCTTAGCCTCCAAGGGTGACAACCATCTAGGGGTTTTGTTTTCCAACAAGTCTTTATATCTTATCCAAACATTAAATAGCGCTTTTCTGACAATGTGATTTTTAAAGGCCCTATGCACTTTGATTTTATCATACCATAGATAAGCATGCCAACCAAATGCATTATTGAAACCTTCTAAATCCAAGATATCTGTGTTCTCGAGGAGCATCCACTCTTTCAGCCAGCAAAACGCTGCTGCTTCATAGTACAGTTTTAAGTCCGGCAGGGCAAATCCCCCTCTTTCTTTTGCATCTGTAAGTACTTTAAATTTTATTCTGGGCTTTTTGCCCTGCCAAACAAATTTCGCAATGTCACCTCTTGAAACAGTCCATCTTGTCAAGAATCTGCAAAGTTTGAAACAAAAATAACATTCTAGGCAATACATTCATCTTGATAACTGCAATTCGGCCTAACATTGACAATTTCAAATTTGACCATATTTCTAGATCTTTTTTAATTTCTGACCAACATTTTTCATAGTTGTCTTTATACAAGTTCAAATTTTTAGATGTCAAGTGAACCCCTAGGTATTTCACCTTCTTAACCACTGTCAAACCTGTTTCTTCTTGAAATTTCTCCTTCTCCATAACTGTTAAATTTTTTTCTAAAACTTTAGTCTTTTGTTTGTTCAGTTTGAATCCGGCTACCTGGCCAAATTGTTGAATTATCTCCAACACCCTTTTCGTACTAGTGTCTGGCTCTTGTAAAGTCAATACTAAGTCATCTGCAAAGGCCCTTAACTTGTAATGTTTAGCTCCGACCTGTACACCTTTAACCTGCTGGTCATTTCTAATCATATTTAGCAACACCTCCAGAACAGAAATGAAAAGCAATGGGGAAATTGGGCACCCCTGTCGTGTTCCTTTTTCTAAAGTTCCTCTGTTATCACATTATTTACAATCAGCTTAGCTTTTTGTTCGGAATATATCGCACCCATACCATTCTCAAATCCTTGGCCTACCCCCATCCCATGAAGATTCTTTTTCATAAAACTCCAAGAAATATTGTCAAAGGCTTTCTCCGCGAGGAATTTTAAAATTTAAGGGGATTTGGAAACATGGGAGAAAGCTGTGCATTTGTGTGCACACACAACCTGCCCTTTCCAAAATATTGATAGTTTTTTTCTCTCTCCGCCCCCCCCCCCATAGGTGACCTGCCTGCCTTGGAACGATGATCCTCTGGCGCCAGAGACCAACCTTATGAAAGAAGAGCTTGCCAAGGTGAACAGGAGAGGGATTCTGACCATCAATTCCCAGCCGAATATCAACGGCAAGTCCTCCACCGACCCGATTGTGGGCTGGGGTCCCGACGGAGGCTACGTCTTCCAAAAGGTAACATGGCTGGGGACATTATGCTCTTCTCTCCTTCCCTTCCATCTCTCAGTCCAAGCAGTTCCGTCCTCTTTCGTGGATTGTGAGTGTTAACTTCAAGCTTGCCTTTTTCTGTGAAAGGAAGAACCACACTGCCTTTCGTGGCAAAGCTTTAGGCACTTCCGGGGGTCAGGCTGGATGACCCCTGGGGGCCCTTCCACTCCACAGTTCTGCGATTCCAAGTCTTGTGCTATGGCAAATTAGGAAGGTAGATTTGTTTGACATGTTTATAGGCTGCTGCTCAGGGTCCGGTTTCAGGAGATGGTATACATTGCTCAGTAGGGATAGGAACACAGGAAGTTAGTTGTCTTTTAACATGAAGTCATATACAGTGGTAGCTTGGTTCTCAAATGCCGAAAACCTGGGAGTAAGTGTTCAGGCGGCTAGTCCTAGTCTTTATAACCCTGTACCTTCTTCCAGAAGGCAGAAGCTGAAAGAGATCATTTCCGGGTAGCGCACTATCCTGCGCTATCTCTGCAGCTTTCTTATGGCACCTGGAAGCATAGATTTGATCCAAGGTGGGAAGAGTGCACCCAGTTATTCTCTCCGCAGTCTTTACCACCCTCGACAGCATTGTTTTCCCCCTGACTGTGCAGCTTCCTAACCACACACACAGACCATAATACACTCTCCACAGTACAATGGTAAAATGCCATCAACAGGTCCTTTCAACCCTTCTCTTTAGACACAGGAACATAGGAAACTCTGTTCTGCTTAGTGAAGCCATTGCTCTGTTCAGCTCAGTCTCATCATACGGACTGGTAGCAGCTCTCTGACGTTTCAGACCAGACTCTCTCCCAGGCAGACCTGGAAATGCTGAGGGTTCAACCTGGTCCCCGAGGCCTTCTGCATGCCAGGCAAGTGTTCTGCCACTGGGCTGTGGCTCGTCCCCTTGTCCTTTAGCTTGAAAAGTTGATCTGTAGCTGCAACTTGGCCCAAGCAATTCTCAAGCGGCAGGGCGTAGCCAAGGCCGGCTAAATCAAAGAAGTCTGGCCGCTCGGTGCCGGCAGGTGTCAGAAGCAGTAGAGGGAAAGAAAGATTCCCTGCCTCAAAAATACTGAAGTGTGGGGACAGGGCGGTGTGTGTGTGTGTGACAAGCCCCTTACAATGAGCGAGTAAATAGTGGGGGGAGCTGTGATCCTCAGCGCCAGCTGGCTACAAAGCAAGCGGTGGGGTGATTAAGCAATGCTAGCAGGGGGATAGCAGATCTGCCGTTTGCGAGACAAAAGGCTGCAGGGCTGCGGATTTCAAAAGCTCTCATTATGAGCCCATGGGGCGCTGTGTCACCGGCCCCCATTAAACGGGGACCCCCGCTGCGAAATTGCTCCCCTCCCAGTGAGCCACCAGAGCACTTGTATTATTTGTCTTGCTTTCGAAAGCAGTCTCTTGATCTTCGCCACACACCCCTTCCCCCCCCCCTTTTAAAACTCTGACCACAATGAGAAACCCAGTCTGTCTAGTTTACCTTTCCGTTGAAACAAAAAAAGCATTACTAATAATATCCAGGTTTTGGATCAACTAGTTCATTTTTTATTTTTTATTGATACCGTCTCCCTTCTCTCTTAATCCAAATAAGATTAAGGTCAAGTGAGACTTTTGCTCAGTGCCCCAAAGCTAATCCCAATGTGAACTGGGGGGCGGGGAGGGGGGTCTTTTTCTTCAGAGAGGCAACCGGCGTTGCTGTTTCTAAGCTGCTCTGCTCCACATGGGAGCAGAAACACTGAAGTAGAGCAAAATCGATTTAACACAATCACAGACCAATAAAGGGACAGCCAAGCAATAGTAAAATTTAAGGTCTTATATATATATAAGAAATGTTCATAAATGTACCAACCAAGCACATACATAGATCAGCACAGGAAGACCGTCCTGAAACCATTTTGACTCCCAAACTGACCAAATGTTTTCTCTGCAAGGAGGGAGGGGGTGAGGGAACCTTCCCATTGTCTTAGGAATTGAGAAATTACCATCTCAAAGGAATGGCCAGACTACCAGGAAACGCAATCAGATGGGGCATTATCAGATAACCTGGCAGACAGGAAAAACAACAGCATTCAAATTTCTGTTGTAGACCACCTTTTCTGTGATGTAGACATGATGTTTGTGGGGGGTGGGGTCTTGGGTTACACCCCTTCTGTGATGTATGTATGATGTATGGACGGGTGGTCTTGAGTGACAGGGCAGGGAATTTAAAATGTCTATATAAGGCCTTGCACGCCATTCTTCTGGGTTCCCTATTAGGGACTTTGTCTTCTTTCCATCTCTGGGCCAGTAACAACCGGGTGGCTGTCATCGCATACATAAAAAGTATTTTCTGCTCCCTTGGAATATTGGCACCTACAGTTCTTAATAGAAAAACCTCTGCTCCCCCCCCCCAAGTTAATTTAAACATTTAAATTGTGCCATTGCTGGGATTCTTTGGTGTCAACATCTCCTCTCTCGACTCCTTCCAGGCTTACCTGGAGTTCTTCACCTCTAGCGAGAACGTCAGAGCCCTCCAAACAGTGTTGAAGAACTACGGCCAGCGAGTGAATTACCACATTGTCAATGTCAAGGTGCGTCCTTCCTCAGTGCCAGATTACCAAACAGACAGACTGGGCACTGGCCTAGGGTCCCCTCAACAACGGATCAAAATAATATTGATTTGATCTTGAAAGAAAATTGGGAGATAATTTGTGAGGGGCCCTGCGAGATTCTGACTGCCTAGGAGACTCCACAGGGTTTAATCCGCCACTGGTCCTTCCTCTGGTAGGCTGGCAGTGAAAATGTTTCCGTGGAAACTTGGGATGCTTGGACTGAGAGCGTATGTGGGGAGCAAACCCTCTGCTTGTGATCTCTGAAGAATATTTTGAGAATTGTTCAGCCTCTGCTAGGACAATTGGCACTGGGTTCATGGCTCCTCCTTGTGGCCCAGTTTCAATGCCTCCTGTTTAGCCAGAGAATCTGATCAGCTGAGCATATCGTTCCCTGGAGGAGTTTTCTGGGTTTACTTCGCCCAGCTGGATGCAGGGAGGAATAATAATAATAATTATTATTATTATTTATTATTTATACCCCGCCCATCTGGCTGGGTTTTCCCAGCCACTCTGGGCAGCTTCCAACAGAACACTAAAATACAATAACCTATTAAACATTAAAAGCTTCCCTAAACAGGGCTGCCTTCAGATGTCTTCTAAAAGTTTGGTAGTTATTTTTCTCTTTGACATCTGGCGGGAGGGCGTTCCACAGGGCGGGTGCCGCTACCGAAAAGGCCCTCTGCCTGGTTCCCTGTAGCTTTGCTTCTCGCAATGAGGGAACCGCCAGAAGGCCCACTGGCACTGGACCTCAGTGTCCAGGCAGAACAATGGAGGTGGAGATGCTCCTTCAGGTATACTGGACCGAGGCCTGTTCAGTTGGGCCTGAGATCTGTGAAAAAGAAAAAGAAAAAAGGTAAAGGACCCGTGGACGGTTAAGTCCAGTCAAAGGCGACTATGGGGTTGCAGAGCTCATCTTGCTTTCAGGCTGAGGTAGCCAGTATTTGTCCGCAGACAGCTTTCCGGGTCATGTGGCCAGCAGGACTAGACCGCTTCTGGCACAACAGGGCACTGTGACGGAAACCAGAGCGCACGGAAACGCCATTTACCTTCCTGCCGCAGCAGTACCTATTTATCTACTTGCACTGGCGTGCTTTCGAACTGCTAAGTTGGCAGGAGCTGGGACAGAGCAACGGGAGCTCACTCCATCGCAGGGATTCGAACCACTGACCTTCTGATCGGCAAGCCCAAGAGGCTCAATGGTTTAGACCACAGCGCCACCCGTGTCTTGAGATCTGTACAGGCCTGGCAGCAAGTTAACAGGTGTATACAAAACCGTGATGCAGGTGCTTCCCTCTCTTCCTTCTAAACACCTTCCTGTTTCCCATCGGTAGGGTGAGAACATCACCAACGCACATGAAATGCAACCCAATGCTGTAACGTGGGGCATCTTCCCCGGCAGAGAGATCATTCAGCCGACGGTTGTAGATCCGGTTAGCTTCATGTACTGGAAGGTAAGAGGGTTATTGTTTCCTGCCCTGCCCCGAACATCCAGGAAACTCTTAGCCTGTTGGTACAGATCTGGGGCTTTGGTAAATTTCCGTGGAAAATGTATGTGGACAGAAGTACAAGGTGCCAATTACTATCCCCTAGAACTTGTGGTACCGGGGTACCTCTGCTCCTCTAATAACAAGTTGGGGGTACAACCCCCACTTTTGCCTGCACAGGTTCAGTGAACTCATAGGTCTGTATCAAGTCATAAGAACATAAGAACCAGCAGGATCAGAGCAGTGGCCCATCGATGATGGTGGTGGTGGTGGATAGGCAAACTAAGGCCTGGGGGCCGGATCCGGCCCAATTGCCTTCTAAATCCGGCCCATGGATGGTCCAGGAATCAGTGTGTTTTTACATGAGTAGAATGTGTCCTTTTCTTTAAAATGCATCTAGGTTATTTGTGGGGCATAGGAATTCGTTCATTCCCCCCCCAAAATATATAGTCCAGCCCCCCAAAAAGTTTCAGGGACAGTAGACCGGCCCCCTGCTGAAAAAGTTTGCTGACCCCTGATAATGATGATTGATTGATTGAGTTTATATACCGCCCTATACCCGGAGGTCTCAGGGCGGTTCACAAATATAATCAGAATAAAAACAGCAACCCAATAATACCCTACTCAGAAAAGAGCCACATTTTAAAAGGGTATAGGATAAGGTTACCAGACGTCCTTGTTTTCCTGTGGACAGTCCCCAGATTTACAAATCAGTCCCCTGACAAAATCGTATCATTCCTATTGAAATTGAAAAGTGTCCCCAGATTCATTGAAAAAAATCTGGTAACCTTAGTATAGGATATTAAACAGATCAGCCAAAGGCCTGGTTAAAAAGGAACATTTTTGCTTGGCGCTTAAAGGTATCAAATTGAAGGCACCAGGCGAATTTCCCTGGGGAGAGCATTCCACAGACGGGGAGCCACTGCAGAGAAGGCCCCGTTCTCGTGTTGCCACCCTCTGGACCTCTCGAGGAGGAGGCGCACAAAGGAGGGCCTAAGAGGATGATCTCAGGGTCCGGGTGGGTTCATATGGTCACATCTAGTCACACTGGCTAAGCAGGTGCCTCTAAGGGAAGCCTGCAGGTCCTTTTCTGAATGCTAAGGGCCATAGCTCAGGGGTAGAGCATATGCTTTGGCCTCAGGTTCATTTCTCAGCACCTCCAGGTAGAGCTGGGAAATGTCCCTGTTTATGCAACACTGGAGAGCTGCTGCCAGTTAGTAGAGGCAGTTCTGAGCGTGACAGACCAAATAGTCTGGCTCTGTCTAAGGCAGCTTCTTCTGCCTGTAGCTCAGCGCAAGGGTATCTGCTTTGCACGCAGAATGCCCCGAGTTCAGTCTCTGGCATCTCCGGGTAGAACTGGGGGAGAACCCAGCCTGGAACCCTGGAGAGCCACTGCTGGCCATAGCAGGCAACACTGAGCGAGTTGCGCCGATAAGTCTGAGTCTCCATAATGCAGCCTCCTCCATACGCTCATCCTCTGAGACCCTCCTTTGTGCGCCTCCTCCTCGAGAGGTCCGGAGGGTGGCAACACAAGAACAGGGCCTTCTCTGCAGTGGCTCCCCGTCTGTGGAATGCCCTCCCCAGGGAAGTTCGCTTGGTGTTTTCATTATACACCTTTAGGCGCCAAGCAGAAACGTTCCTTTTTAGTGCAGGCCTTTGGTTGATCTGATTTGCATTCTAGGCCCTTAAAAATTTTTTTTTAATGTATTTTGTGGTTTAATATCTTGATTTTATTCTGTGAACCGCCCTGAGACCCCCTCGTATAGGGCAGTATATAAATTCAATCAATAATAATAATAATAATAATAATAATAATAATAATAATAATAATAATTAATTTGTTTCCCATAGTTCCTCCTGCACTCCCACCCCCACCCCGAGTTGTTTTTAAGTGTGACCCGCTTCTCTCTCTCTCTGCCCCCCTCGGACAGGATGAGGCCTTTGCCCTGTGGATCGAGCAGTGGGCCAAGCTGTACGAAGAGGAGTCCCCCTCTCGCATGATCCTCCAGTACATGCACGACAACTATTACCTGGTCAACTTGGTGGACAACGACTTCCCCCTGGACAGCTGCCTCTGGCAGGTCTTGGAAGACATGCACACACTCTTGAACTGTCCGGCAGAACCGTGAATGGGAGAAAAGGCACGCCACCTCCCAGATTTGGCTGGCAGCACGGTCAAAAACCTTAGGGATGCGAGGTTGGAACCACAGTGGCCCAGACACTCCTCTAGGGGGCGCCGTTGGCTGAATTTCCCCCCATTGCCTTCAAAGCGGGAGGCCGGTTAAGACAGGCACATCTCCCTTCTGATCCAAAAGACTCTGAGGATGTTTTCGAGCCCTTCTTGGGTTATTACAATCCCTTTTCCCCTTATACTAATGGCAGCTAGAAATCCTTATCCCCTCCACCCCAAATCTCTGTCTGGCCCACCCCCCCTTGTTTCTGGGTTGCACTCTAAAAAAGAAAGCTTTCAGCTGCTGCTTCAGTGCACACCCTCTGATAGATGGGACTGATGGCTTCACAAGCCTCTAGTTCAGAACTGGAGTTGCAGAAAATCAGGATGAGCAGAACCTCCTGCGACGCAACTGCCCTCCTCTGGGGAGCCGCAACGTGTGGGCGGCTATTTATTTTGTTTTTATTTTATTATAAAGGCGCAGGATCGTGGTCTTCTTCCTGCGTCTTCTCGTTTTCTCTTGCAGGGGAGGGGGAAGTATTTAAAATGCTTGTAAAGGGAAGTAGAGAAGTGAAATCGAAATGAAATAAAATGTAGTTGATGCCTATGTGACTTGCCTTTTAAAAAAGAACGAGAGGAAGAGCTTGGGACTTACTAGGGACTCACGTTGTAGCAGTGTGGCTGGGCACAGCATGGTGAATGCAGGGAGTTATGGTAACGTGGTCCCCCCCAAAAAAATCACCCATGGCTGGTGTCCATTGGGACTTGTGGGGCAGAAACACATGGGCGCCGGGCGCCATTTTGAATCAAGATGGCGGAACAAAACATGACGCCGGCATGACACTACCCATTTGGGGGCATAGTTTCTTGTGATATTGTTGCCAAACTTTACATTAGGGGTTCCTGGAGGGAGTGGGGGCACACTTTTTTAAGCTGTTGGAAAGCTGGGCACCATTTTGCAACAAGATGGTGGACAGAAGAATCACTTTTGCACGGCTTAGGCCACAGGTTCAGCGGCATCTTGAGATAATACAAGAGTTCCTGAGGATTGACGTCAATGTTTGGGTGCCTTTTTGAACCAACATGCCAAACGGAAACATAACTTCAGCACACCTTTGCCTGATTTTTGTGTGGCTGGTCCAAACTCAACAAATGACACTATCCGTTTATAAAAACATCTCTTTTCATTTTTTAAAAAAATTCCAAGCACTTTATGCTAGTCTGTAATAATCCGTTTTGAGGCTTAGGGTATATAAACTTCATGAAATATAAATAAAATAAGAAGGGCTATGAACTTTTTCTTTCTCTCTTTTAATGTTTTATTTTCAGTTTTTAAACATTATTATACATTCACATAATTTTCAATTTCTACACTTCTGGGATCGCCCCCTCCCCCATCTAATTACATTTTTCTAATCCATTTTATCTCCTTTTTTACCTTAAAAAAAAAAAGGTAAAGGACCCTTGACAGTTAAGTCCAGTCGCAGACGACTCTGGTGTTGCGGTGCTCATCTTGTTTTACTGGCCAAGGGAGCCGACGTTTGTCTGCAGAGTTTTTCTGGGTCATGTGGCCAGCATGACTAAGCCGCTTCTGGCGAAACCAGAGCAGCACACAGAAATGCCGTTTACCTTCCCGACCTATTTATCTACTTGCACTTTTTGGTGTGCTTTCGAACCGCTAGGTTGGCAGGAGCAGGGACCGAGCAACGGGAGCTCACCCCGTCGCGGGGATTCAAACCACCGACCTTCTAATCGGCAAGCCCAAGAGGCTCAGTGCTTTAGATCACAGCATCACCTGCCTTAGCTTGGCTATAAACCTTTCCTTTCAACCTGAACGTAAGCTGAAAGTTTCGGTGCCCTCAAAATACGTGATGTCTGTTACATTGCATTCTTGAGTATTAAGCCAAATTTTGCACAATCCTTTGTCTTCCAGGTGCAATCTCCCTCAGTCCCCTATTTTAAGGTCCTTTTGGGATTTGTAGGCGCTTATCCACCTTTCTGGTCCGGATAACAGAGCAAGCATGAATTTATCTGGTACTTTTTCTTTCTCCTTCTGCTCAGTATCTCCCCCTCTCAACCCTAGAGTCCAGGAGCAAACGGCTGATGGCACAAGTTAATCCCAACCCGATCGATTACAGGCGGGAGCTAATGAGACGAGAAGCATGTCCCTGAAGACGTAGAAGGAAGCTTCACTTTTTGGGGGTGGCAAAGGCTCAGCTGTTCCCAGCAGGCTCCTTCATCATCAGCCTAATCAGCGGGAAAAGGAACCCAGGGGTGTGAGGAAGAGGAGGCGGAAAGGTCGCCTGCCTATCCAAGCATTTAATGAAGAGGTGATGGATGTCACAAAGAGAAGGGAGTTGGGGGTGAGGATTTCCAGCTGAGAGGCAGGCCCTGCAAAAAATACACACATACACCCATCATCTCCCTTTGTGCCTTGCTGCAGGCAAGTATTCTACTAAATACAGAAAAGCAGCAAGCAGGCCTTAAGTGGGAGGTTGGTGCAGGTGTGAGAGAGATAAAGTCTCGTTTCGTTCTTTTCCAAGGCTGTGTGGGGACACAGGTGGCGCTGTGGTCTGAACCACTGAGCCTAGGGCTTGCCGATCAGAAGGTCGGTGGTTCGAATCCCCGCGACGGGGTGAGCTCCCGTTGCTCGGTCCCTGCTCCTGCCCACCTACCAGTTTGAAAGCATGTCAAAGTGCAAGTGGATAAATAGGTACCGCTCCGGCGGGAAGGTAAACGGCGTTTCCGTGCGCTGCTCTGGTTCGCCAGAAGCGGCTTAGTCATGCTGGCTACATGACTCCCTCGGCCAGTAAAGTGAGATGAGCACCGCAACCCCAGAGTCTGCCACTATTGGACCTAATGGTAAGGGGTCCCTTTACCTTTAAACAATGCAGGTGCAGGAATGGAAATAAACAAGATTCCGGTCAATAATTGCACAGTTTTGCAAAAATGCATGGCGGAGCTTTAACGAACAATTGCTGTCACAATCCAAAATAGAGTATGTGCAAACGGGAAATAAAAAAGTGAATCCCTGTGACGGTGTGAGCTCCCATTGCTTTGTCCCAGCTCCTGCCAACCTAGCAGTTCGAAAGCACACCAGTGCAAGTAGATAAATAGGTACCACTGCGACGAGAAGGTAAGCAGCATTTCCATGCGCTCTGGTTTCTGTCACGGTGTCCGCCAGAAGTGGTTTAGTCCTGCTGTCCACATGACCTGGGAAGCTATCTGTGGACAAGCGCCGGCTCCCTTGGCCTGAAAGCGAGAGGAGTGCTACAACCCCATAGTCGCCTTTGACTGGACTTAACCGTCCAGGGGTCCTTTACCTTTTATACCTACCAAGGCTGCATAAGAACCTAAGAGCAGCCCTGATGGATCAGGTCATTGGGGCATGAAATAATTGAAATACTTTGTCACTTGTACAACTTGTATACAGTGAGATTACATGAGCACCCCCCACTCAGCTCTCTAAGTCTTAATTCCCCACAAACCCTAAAGTCAGTTGCCTTGTTGTTATCTTTTCATTCAGCAGCCCAACAGCCCACGGATAGAAGCTGTTCTTTACCCTGTTGGTGCATCTAATCCTGCTTCTATATCTTCTGCCTGAGGGCAGGAGATCACGAAAGTGCCGGCCAGGGTGTGAATGCCTCTCCTGAGGCAACGTTCTTCTGCCGTTTCATCCAGCGGATTCACGGGACAGCCCATAATATCTTGTGCTGTGTTCACCACCCTCTGTAGGCACCTCCTATCAGTTGATGTCAAACCAGCGTACTACACCGTGTTGCAGTATGAAAGGACAATCAAATGTTGATTGGCATCGTTCTTTCGCAATACTCTGAGGAGATGGAGTCTCTGTTGGGACTTCTTAACCACCTGGGTTGTATTGATTTTCCAAGAAAGGTCTTCACTGAGATAGAAACTCCTAGGAATTTAAAGGAAGAGACTCTCTCCATTCAGCCCTCCCCGATGTACAGCGGGGCTAGTTCTCCTCTCTTCCTCCGAAAGTCCAACACCATCTCTTTTGTCTTGCTTTAAGCCCACAAATAAGACCAGGGCACAGTTCCCAGCGACGGGCATTGAGAAGCACAACTGCCTTTGACTGTGGAGGCAAAGCATTGCCAGAATGGTGGTTAAGTCAATAGCTTTCTCCTCCATGTATCTGTCTGGTCCTCTCTTAAAGCCATCCAAGTTGGTGGCCGTCACTGCCTCCTGTGGCAGTGAGTTCCATAGTTCAACGGTTCCACAGCTGTGTGAAAAAGCATTTCTTTCTCTCTGCCCTGACTCTTCCCACATTCAGCTTCGCTGGATGACCATGATGTTGTGAGAGGAGGAGAAAAACTTCTCTCTTTCCACCTCCTCTGAACTGTGCATCGTTTTATAAGCTTCTATCAATGTGGCCTCTCTTCCTCACTTTTCCTCTGAACAAAAAAGTCCCAAAAGCTACCCCAAAGGAATCCCAAAAACAGAAGTTTATCCCTCACGCAACTATAATTCCTAGCACCCTTAAACTACTGTTCCCAGAATTTTTTGGGTGAAGCCCATGCTTTAAATGTAGGCTGCCATCACAGCCATGGGTTAAGTATTTAGGTGTATGGGCAACAGCAAACAATATAAATTTGTTTAAAGATAATTATTTGAAAACCTGGGAAGATGATGTTGTTGTTTAGTCGTGTCTGACTCTTCGTGACCCCATGGACCAGAGCACGCCAGGCACTCCTGTCTTCCACTGCCTCCTGCAGCTTGGTCAAACTCATGTTCATAGCTTCAAGAACACTGTCCAACCATCTCGTCCTCTGTCGTCCCCTTCTCCTTGTGCCCTCAATCTTTCCCAACATCAGGGTCTTTTCGGGAAGATATTAAATTTGCAAATTTGGAGCAGAATGGATCTTTCACTACTAGGTAGAGTGTCGACTATAAAGATAACTGTATTGCCAAGAATATTATTCTGTTTCAATTGATTCCGGTGATTGGCTAGACAGATGGTTTCAACACATGGCTAAAAGGTATTTCTAAATATATTTGGCAAGGGAAAAAACCAAGAATAAAATATAAAAGAATGATAGATGCAAAAGAAAGAGGTTTTTCCCTGCCAGATATGAGACTATACAGTGGTACCCCGCAAGACGAACGCCTCGCGAGACGAAAAACTCGCAAAACGAAAGGTTTTTTCGTTTTCGAGTTGCCTCGCAAGACGAATTTCCCTATGGGCTTGCTTCGCAAAACGAAGCTTGCCCCGCAAGCTCCGGGAACAGCGGGTCTTCCCCGCTGTCCCCGGACCTCTTTTGAAGCAAGGGGCGGCGTGGAGAAGCGATCTTCTCCCCACAGCCCCAGGTCCGGGGACAGCGGGAAGCGCTTCCCGCTGTCCCCGGACCTCTTTTGAAGCAAGGGGCGGCGTGGAGAAGCGATCTCCCCGCAGCCCCTTGCTTCAAAAGAGGTCCGGGGACAGCGGGGAAGAAGCAATCTTCTCCCTGCAGCCCCAGGTCCGGGGACAGCGGGAAGAAGAGAGAAGTCTCTGCTGTCCCGGGGAGATTTTAAAATGCTGGGGGTCGGCAGCGAACGCTTCGCTCCCGCCCGCCAGCATTTTAAAATCGCCCCGGGACAGCAGGGGCTTTTAAAATGCTGGCGGTCGGCAGCAAAGCCCTCCTGTCCCCGGAGCTTACGGGGCGGGAGGTGGGAAGAAGGGCTTTTCTTCCCACCGCCAGCCTTCAGAACAGCCTTCTGAAGGCTGGCAGTGGGAAGAAAAGCCCTTGTTCCCCCCCCCAGCCTTCAGAAGAGGTCGGGGGACAGACTGTCCCCGGACCTGGTCTGAAGGCGGTTTCCCTAGGAACGCATTAATTGATTTTCAGTGCATTCCCATGGGAAACCGTGCTTCGCAAGACGAAAAACTCGCAAGAAGAAAAAACTTGCGGAACGAATTAATTTTGTCTTGTGAGGCACGACTGCACTATGAGGCATCCTGTCATTGTTGGTTGAAGGAATGGATGACATTAGAGAATTCACATTCTAGACTTAGAAGGTCATGACAATATTTTTGATTGGCATGATTATTTATGGTATGAAAAGGTGAAAGTTCATAAAGGATTTACAAAGGCCTGACAAAGTAGGGATGCACCAGGTGGCTCTGGGCATCATGTCCTCGGTTTGCTACCTATAAAATGGGCACAGGAGTGCAGGGGACACAAACAGCACTGAATTCCAGCCATCGAGAGAGGGGAATGTGCTTTAATGTATAGCAGCCTATGACTCAGTTGCCCAGCTGTGATTTGAAGGCAAGCCGATTGGCACTGTTCCTTTGCAAGGAAGGAAGAAAAAAAAAGACATTGAGGCTGCTAGTGTTTATTGAGCAATAGAAAATTGACGAGTGCTCGTTCCACCAGAGAGAGAAGAGATTTGTGATGGGAAGCTCATGCTTCCTATAAAGGTTCTGGGCTTTTCCAAGTGGTAATCTTTTAGGCTGGAGAATTTTCAGTTGCCAAGGCTTTTGCAGGCAAAATGGGGGTGGAAAGCTGCCGTTTCCTTTTGCCTGCAGACTCACTCGCTGCCCCGGAAATCTTAAAAAACATGTTTAGGCCTGTCACCTCTGCCCTCTGAACGGGAGGCTGTCAGCTGCCGCCACCTTCCAAAAGCCTAAGGGGGGGAAAGGATGGAAAGGGTCAGAGATAGCAGGTACTCTCACTGCGGAGTTTGGGGGAAGCAGCTGACTGTGACCCCAAGGCAGTGGCATAGTGTGGGGGTGCAGGGGGGCCAGCCGCACCGGGCGCAACATCTGGGGGGGGGCACGCTCACACTCTCAGGTCTCTGCCCCTACCTGGCTCTCTCTCTCTCTCTCACTGCAGTGCTGGCTGTGCGAATCCGATCCGAGCCGCCAGGTCGTCGCACACTGTGGAGGGGGTGGGTGCCAGGCGTGCGGAGAGAGAGCGAGGGACTATCTGGGGGAGGGACAGTGCAGCGGCCACCCAGCGCAGCACTGAGCGCGGAAGAGAACCACACCAGACCAGACCAGGCAGCAGCAAGAAGAAGCTGGCAGCGGTGGCAGGTTAGGGGTTAGGGGGCGCAAATTACTTGCCTTGCCCTGGGTGCTGACAACCCACGCTACGCCACTGCCCCAAGGGGCCAACATTCCAAGCCCTATTGTCAAATATGCTCCCCTGAGACACAGATGATCCTTTTCTTTCCTCTTGGCCAGCTAGATGGGACAAAATAGCCTGACCTCGTTGAATAAGTTTTTCTTAACATTTCTGTTAACACTTCCCTGCTTTGGTATCTAGAAATTGAAACACTAAAACTGCCCCAGCTTGGATAATGGGGTCTTTCTCTGCATCCGATTTACTTATTTCATAACATTTATATTCTGCCTGATTGTTTAGCTGTGATTAATAGCAATATTTATACCCCGCCCATGTTGGCTGGGTCCCTTCCAACTCTAGGATGCTAGGATTTTAAGATTCAAAGCGGTTTACAAAAAGAATACAACAAGGGAATTTTCAAACAATTCTTTGCAACGGTCAAAAAATAAACGATAAGCTAAACCAGGGTTTCCCAAACTTTGGTTTTCAACTATTTTTGGACTACAACTCCCATAGTCCCTAGCTAGCAGGACCAGTGGCCATGGATGATGGGAATGGTAGTCCAACAACAGCTGAAAACACAAATTTGGGAAACACAGAGCTAAACGGATTAAAACACACATCGACATTCTGCATATTTGGGTAGGCCTGCCTAAGCAAAAATGTCAATAGGCAGGGAGTTCCATAGTATATGTATACAAGGCTGAAAAAGAACTGTGCTTCTGCCCAAGTCACCGAATGGCAAGAGTCTGGGCCCAGAACAGTGACTCACTACAGAGCTGCAACAGCCAACCTCCAGGGGGAATTGCTTTGGGAGCTAACTCAAGACTCCTTGGCAGAGGCAGGAAGAGCATCCGCCAAAACCACAGCGGGGCGCAATGTTGGAGGAGCGTCGTGAAGCATGCAGAGGCACAGCGGGCAACCTCTTCTGAGGGAAGTTGTGCTTTAGGTGCCTGGGAGGGAAGCTTTTGCTTGCTGGACTCCTGTCCCGCAGCACACCACCGGTGGTTTTTGGGTGAAACCCTAGCACTCCCCCAGCGCCCAGTTTGGGAAATCGCTCGCCCTTACCTGCTCAAGAAGCCGCCTCTCTTCGCCCGCCAGGAAACGCTCAGCCACCCAGCTCTGCAGGCAGCGCCGCCTCCAGACTGCCCAGCTCCACTGCACCAGCCTCTGCCTCACCTGTGGGGAGAATTCAGAAGGGGCTTGGACTCCACAACAATGGGGCCTTGGAGTCCAAGGCATCTTGCAGCCTGCCTCCCCAAGATGGATCCCAATCTTTCTTCTTCCCAGCTCCTCTTGCTCAAAAAATCTTTTCTCCTGCAACCTCAAACACACAGCCCATCTTGGCAGCATCTGTCAAAAGGATTCCTCTGGGATGGCCCCGTCAACTCCTTTTGTTGTATTAACATGATTCACCCTTTGTTAGGCCAGCCAGGGTTTTTTGCCTAAGCTAGCCTAGGGATGCGGGTGGCGCTGTGGGTTAAACCACAGAGCCCAGGACTTGCTGATCAGAAGGTCAGCGGTTTGAATCCCCGCAACGGGGTGAGCTCCCGTTGCTCAGTCCCTGCTCCTGCCAACCTAGCAGTTCGAAAGCACGTCAAAGTGCAAGTAGATAAATAGGTACCACTCCGGCGGGAAGGTCAACGGCATTTCTGTGCGCTGCTCTGGTTCGCCAGAAGCGGCTTAGTCATGCTGGCCACATGACCCGGAAGCTGTACGCCGGCTCCCTCGGCCAATAAAACGAGATGAGCACTGCAAACCCAGAGTCGGCCACAACTGGACCTAATGGTCAGGGGTCCCTTTACCTTTACCTAGCCTAGGGATTCCCTGTCCGGCACAGCTCTACAGTTTGTACTTTCATCATCCATATCCCAATTAAATCAAAACCCTACCATTTATCAATTTCTAGAGTTTGGGTTCCATGATCACTGCAGATGGTGACAGCAACCACGAAATTAAAAGACGCCTGCTTCTTGGGAGAAAAGCAATGATAAACCTAGACAGCATCTTAAAAAGTAGAGACATCACCTTGCCAACAAAGGTCCGTATAGTAAAAGCTATGGTTTTCCCAGTAGTGATGTATGGAAGTGAGAGCTGGACTATAAAGAAGGCTGATCGCCGAAGAATTGATGCTTTGAATTCTGGTGCTGGAGGAGACTCTTGAGAGTCCCATGGACTGCAAGAAGATCAATCGTATCCATTCTGAAGGAAATCAGCCCTGAGTGCTCCCTGGAAGGACAGATCCTGAAGTTGAGGCTCCAGTACTTTGGCCACCTCATGAGAAGAGAAGATTCCCTGGAAAAGACCCTGATGTTGGGAAAGATGGAGGGCACAAGGAGAAGGGGAAGACAGAGGACGAGTTGGTTGGATAGTGTTCTCAAAGCTACCAGCATGAGTTTGGCCAAACTGCGGGAAGCAGTGGAAGACAGGAGTGCCTGGCGTGCTCTGGTCCATGGGGTCACGAAGAGTCGGAAACGACTAAACAACAACAACAACAACAACAGAGTTTGGTGGTGGTGGCGGGAATACTCCCCAAATCTATAACAATACTTAAGGCTTGGGGACTGCATGCCAGATGTGAGAAGATGGACTCGCCTTCTAGTCCATCCCTCCCCAAAGCCACCCCCTTTGCACCCTCCTCAGGTGTTGTTGCCTGACTGCAAATGTGTTCTCAAACTCGGATCGTGCCCCTCAGTTGCCTGGATGGAGCTTAGAGGGGTGTGTAAGGCAGAAAACAGCCTACTGTTCAGCGGTAAAAGTATATATTCATTGCTCTGGCACCCAGCCCCATGGAAGGGAATCTAGCCCCAGGGCTGGGAAAGGTTAATCTGTAAACAGTGTTCAAAACTCAAATATCCTTTATTGGGTATAGCAAACCACACGTTATCAAACAGACACCGTATACAAATTGTGCAAAATGCGAGCTCAGCATAACAAGGTTTGTCCCAATCAGATCTTTAACTCCAGAGAAAATCAATTTGCATAAATAATATAAGACAACACTACCACATCACCGATCAATTAAGAAGCACTAAATCTCTTTATAATGACCCAGTCTTTCTACATGGACAGCACTCAAAAATTCAGCCACTATTAAAGTAATTTGATCATTCCTGTCCAAAAGCAGGTCCTAAACTGTTGGTAGCACAGAAATCAGCCTATTGAGTTGTAAGGCCTCTAATAATTGTCTTCTGTCATAAATCCCAAAATCACAAGAAAAGGAAATATGCTCCAAAGTATCAGGTTCCTGATGACAGCAGCCACGAAATTAAGAGACGCCTGCTTCTTAGGAGGAAAGCAATGACAAACCTAGACAGAATCTTAAAAAGCAGAGACATTACCTTGCCAACAAAGGTCCGTATAGTAAAAGCTATGGTTTTCCCAGTAGTGATGTATGGAAGTGAGAGCTGGACCATCAAGAAGGCTGATCGCCAAAGAATTGATGCTTTTGAATTATGGTGCTGGAGGAGACTCTTGAGAGTCCCATGAACTGCAAGAAGATCAAACCTCTCCATTCTGAAGGAAATCAGCCCTGAGTGCTCACTGGAAGGACAGATCCTGAAGCTGAGGCTCCAATACTTTGGCCACCTCATGAGAAGAGAAGACTCCCTGGAAAAGACCCTGATGTTGGGAAAGATGGAGGGCACAAGGAGAAGGAGACAACAGAGGACGAGATGGTTGGATAGTGTCTTCGAAGCTACAAACATGAGTCTGACCAAACTGCGGGAGGCAGTGGAAGACAGAAGTGCCTGGCATGCTCTGGTCCATGGGGTCACGAAGAGTCGGACACAACTAAACGACTCAGCAACAACAACATCAGGTTCCTGTTTACTACATTTGCAGAGATGCTCTGATTCTGGGAGAGCTAAATATCTTCCTCTCACTATCATTGAGGGAAACATATTAAATCTGGCTGTAAACAGTGATCGAGATTTGCCAGTGGCATTTTGCAATCGAGTGAAGGTGCCTGAGCGCCAGGATAGTGCCTGATGTCGCCTCCATCTGGAAGTGTATGCCTAGGGATCCCCAAGTCTTGCCTGTTTTCACACACCAGCAACACATCCTGTAGAATTCTATCTGCGATATTTTATCCGAACAAATTTCAGGAACCAAAAAAAAAGCACTGAATAACATAACTTTCGAGCTGCCTGCTCAAAAAAGGCTACTGGGCCTTCCGTTTCGGCGACTAACCCTGGTTTAAGGAGCCTAGCTTATATATCTGAGTTTCTAACTCTGTTGCAGACTCCCAGCACATAAGCTGCAATGACTGCTCAGCGGACAGCAGGTGTTGTATAACCTTCCCACGAAAAGAATAATCTTCCCATCTGAACGCAACCCTGGGCCTAAAAAAATAATAGTGCTAATTACTTTTCCACCCTAAGAAAGAGGCTGCAGGTGCTTATAAACACCTCACCTACATCGTCCCAGCAAGTATTGACAACAACAAAGGCAAACCAGTATTACCTGCGCCCATTCTACAGATGGAAACCTGGAGAAAGGCAGTGGGGGGAATGATTTGCTGTGCGGTGGGGGGGGGGGAGGCAGAGATTTGGACTGGGAGACAGCAGCCCAGCTCATTATCCTGACTGCTGCACCACCCATGATTTATCAAGCTTTTTATATCCCTTATGGACTAGAAACTTAAAAACAGTGGGTTTTTTAAAAAAACAACACCACACCACTGAAGTTCCTTTTACTGCAGATCGCTTCCCAGGAAAAGAGTGGAGGTTGAACAAAAGCGACAGGGTTATTCACTTCATCCCGCCTTGAGTTTCTCATACACACTCACCAAAGCTTGCACTGCCAGCTCTGTTTGGCAGCTATCCTTCCAAACCACCCATGCCCTTGCCAGGCACCGCTTCTCCCTTCTGTGTTGGAACCGGCGCAGGAGGACGTGGTGTCTCCACCGTGCCAAATACTTCCTCCTGCAGCAGAGAGGGAAACCGCTTATTCTCAACATTTATAACTGCGTATTATTATTCCATAACCTATATTTTCTATCAATCCGTATTATCCATGGTTACATTACAAGTGAGATTAAAATCCTGCTAATGTTTCCATCTGCTTGCAGGCGGTCTCCTAAATAACTTATACATTTTTCCCATTCTTTTTTAAAAGTTTTTATCCTCTTGGCTCCTGAGTTTTCCAGTCAGTTTTGCCATCTCGGCATAGTCCATCAGCTTAGCTTGCCGTTCCTCTCTGGAAGGGACTTTGTCTTCTTTCCATCTCTAGGCTAGTATCATCTGAGCGGCTGTTGTCACGTACATAAAAAGTATTTTCTCATCTTTTAGGATGTAGGGACCTATAATTCCTAATAAAAAGGCTTCTGTTTTTTTAACAAAGGTAATAATTTTAAAAGTTTTTTCCCCCATTTCATTATATATCATCTCCCAGAAAGCTTTTATTACCTTACACGTCCCCCACATATGATAAAAGGTACCTTCTTTTCCTTTACATTTCCAGCAGATCTTTGTACCTGTTCTAAACATTTCTGCTAACTTACTAGGAGTCAAACACCACCGGTACATCATTTTCATATAATTTTCTTTCAGCGTACAACAACATGCCGTGAATTTCAGGGTGCCAGAATTCATATATCAACACAGCCTTGCAGATTTGCCGTATTTTTTGCACCATAACACTCACTTTTTTCCTCCTAGAAAGTAAGGGGAAATGTCTGTGCGTGTTATGGAGCGAATGCCTACGGATGGCGGGGGGATCTGCTGCAGTCGTGAGCAGAGGATCCATGGTTCCCCTTCCTTCCCTCCTCCGTGGCTTGCTTTGAAACAGCAAAGCGGGAGAAGAGCTGCTGAGTGGGGAGGAGAGAGGGACAGAGAGCCTGCTTGCTTTAAAGGAGCAAAGCGGGAGAGGAGAGGAGCCGCTTATACGGGTCACCCCAAATTCACCAGCAGATCACATAGCATGTCCATGGCTACAGCTTGCACCAAAAAAATCATGCACCCACTGTTGCCTGGGGCCGCAGTGGTGCAAAAACGTGGTTACAAAGCATGGATCCACATGGATCCTCAGGATTTTTGCATTGGGCCACCCCAAACTCACCGTCAGATCACATGTATGTGGCCACAGCATGAACCACAAAAATCATACACCCACTGTTTCGTTTAGAATATTTTTTTTCTTGTTTTCCTCCTCTAAAAACTACATGCGTGTTATGGTTGGGTGCGTGTTATAGAGTGAAAAATACGGTAAATGTCCTTTTCCTCCAGCCTCTCACCAGCGGGAGGCTAGCAGCCTGCGTTTCCATGATCCTAGTCCTCATGGTTCTGAATCAAGGGCAGGTCCATCTGGCCCAGTATTGTGTACACCAGTTGGCAGCAGCTCTTAAGAATTTCAGATTGGGAGATGCCAGGAATCAAACCTGTGACCTTCGGTATGCAAGGCAGGCGATTTCCCACTTTGCTAGAGTTCTTTCTCCACTGAGGCCAGCACAGAAACGAAAGCTATTACCCTCGTAGAAGGCATGTTTCCCCACTAGACTTCTACCAAGTAGCGACAGAGGAGTGGCAAGACGTTCTGTTCCCCACCAGCATTTCTGTGGAGGAACAGACGCCCTTTCTAGTGCTCTATGTGGGGCTACCTTTGAAGGTGACCCAGAAACTACAACTAATCCAGAATGCGGCAGCTAGACTGGTGACTGGGAGCAGCCGCCGAGACCACATAACACTGGTTCTGAGAGATCTACATTGGCTCCCATTATGTTTCCGAGCACAATTCAAAGTGTTGGTGTTGACCTTGAAAGCCCTAAACGGCCTCGGTCCAGTATACCTGAAGGAGCGTCTCCACCCCCATCATCCAGCCTGGACACTGAGGTCCAGCTCTGAGGGCCTTCTGGCAGTTCCCTCACTACGAGAAGCAGAGGTTACAGGGAACCAGGCAGAGGGCCTTCTTGGTGGTGGCGCCCACCCTGTGGAACGCCCTCCTGTCAGATGTTAAGGAAATACCGTATTTTTCGCCCTATAGGACGCACCGGCCCATAGGACGCACCTATTTTTTGAGGGGGGAAATCAAAGGAAAAAATTTGATTTCCCCCCAGGTTTGCGCAGCCATCCCCAAGCTAGAAGAGGGAGACGGAGTGCTCCGTCTCCCTCTTCTGCCTTCAGGGACAGCTTGGCCCGCTTGCTTCTCCCACCCCCAGCCTCCAGATCAGGTTGGGGAATAGCGGGATGGCGGAGCGCCGCCATCCCGCTATTCCCCGACCTGATCTGGAGGTTGTGGGGCTGGCGGGGGGGAGAAGCAGGCTTGCTTCTCCCACCCCCAGTCTCCAGATCAGGTCGGGGAATAGCGGGATGGCGGCGCTTCGCCATCCCCCTATCCCCCAAGCTTGTGGGGCTGGCAGGGGGGGGGAGAAGCAGGCTTGCTTCTCCCCCCGCCAGCCTCCAGATCAGGTCGGGGAATAGCGGGGTGGCGGCTCTGCGCCTCCCCGCTGTCCCCAGCTTTTGGGTGCAGGCTGCTGCCCGCAAGCCTTGCGAGCCCGCGGGACATCCCGCCGGGCTTGCAAGACTTGGGATAGCTTCCTGAAGCCTGGAGAGCTAGAGGGGTTGGTGCGCACGGACCCCTCTCGCTCTCCAGGCTTCAGCGAAAGCCTGCATTCGCCCCATAGGACGCACCCAGATTTCCCCTTCATTTTTGGAGGGGAAAAAGTGCATCTTATAGGGCGAAAAATACGGTAAACATCTACCTGACTTTTAGAAGACATCTGAAGGCAGCCCTGTTTAGGGAAGTTTTTAATGTTTGATGTTTTATTGTATTTTTAATATTTTGTTGGAAGCTGCCCAGAGTGGCTGGGGAAACCCAGCCAGATGGGCAGGGTATAAATAATAATTTTTATTATTTTTATTTTTCTTCTTCTTCTTCAGATCAGATGGAAACCAAAGGAGCTGGTGAGGGAGGAGTGGCAAGATTCTTTCCACCTCCCCTGCCTGCTTACTCACCTGCACAGAAATTCCTGATCACCTCTGGCGACCAGGCAAGATTTCAAATGCGAGGCTACGTTGACCCAGCTGAGGGGTGCGCTCTCTCTCTCTCTCTCTCTCTCTCTACTGCCTCTTTGCACACTACAGACTTGACAGCTCACAGCCTTACCCAAGCCACCTCCTGCCCACCACGGATGGGGTTGTTTCGGGCCTCGTCTCCTGGTTCCACCCACATATGCTGACTTGTCCTACTGCCTCCGGATGCATGGGGGTCCGCTGTGGCCCCAGGGTTTTGCTTTGGCATCTGTAGAGCGTCAGCCAGATGCGGAAAGAGCTGGAGGTCAGCCTGGAACGGAGGGCTAAGCCTGGCTGAGGAGCCTCGTCGCTCGTCCGCCTGCACCCTTAAAAGAGGAGAAACCCGGTTAATGCACAATGGATGAGCTGGGTTCAGCCGGTGAAAGGGTGGTGGAAACAGGGGGCAAGGAGAGAGGATGCCCCGCCCACTTTCTGCCCTGCCCCTGCTAACCGCTGACATAAATTCAAAGTGCTGGTTTTGAGCTATAAAGCCTTAAACGGCTCAGGACCGTAATACCTCAAGGACTGCCTCTTTCCATATGAACCTACCTGAACCCTGAGATCATCCTCTTAGGCCCTCCTTTGTGCGCCTCCTCCTTGAGAGATCCAGAGGGTGGCAACACGAGAACGGGGCCTTCTCTGCAGTGGCTCCCCATATGTGGAAGTTCGCCTGGCGAACTGTTTCCTGTTCTGGCTCCTTAATAAAACTACTAACTGAAAGCTAGCTGGTGTAGCCCTGTCTCTCTCCCTCTGATCCGCGCCAAACTGTGCTACATAGCAATACTCCCAGGGGGGTCACATTTCCTTTTGCACTTTTTTTTTTTTGCAAATAAGTTTTTATTATTTTTCTAAAATTCCCCCAATAATAGCCATCTTATAGCAATATCAATTATTATATTGCAAATAAGTTATAATTATTATTCCAAATTTCCCCAAATAATAGCCAGTTTATAACAATATCAATTATTAATTTGCAAATAAGTTTTTATTATTTTTCCAATATTCCCCCAATAGTCAAATTCTAACAACGTCAATTGTCATCATGATGATTATACAAATAACTTTTATTTCCCCCAAATACCCCCAATAACAGCCAAATTATGACAAGATCTATTATTGTTAATAATATGCAAACAAGTCCCCCCCCAAAAAAATTCCCCCAATAATAGCCAAATTATAACAATATCATTAATTGGGGGGGGGGGTCCCATTTCCTGCTCACGGTTGCTTGGACAAGCGGCAAAAGCAGGCAGAGCAGGAAATCCCAATTTTTAATTTTCCACGGCATGCTAGTTTCCACAGACTCAAACGCTCTCCTCTAGCCCTGTCCTCCATCTGGGCAGGTAGGAGGCAGGCCCCAAATTTAAAGTCCCATTTCTGGCCGAGCAAAAAAACCTCAAGGAAGGGCGCAAAGGGGGGTAGGCTGGAAAAGTCTGAGAGAAGCCCAAAGGGCATTGCCCCAGCGACAAAAAAACTTTCTGTGCACCTGCAAATTCCCCAAGAAAACAACAGACATGGGGAGTTCCTTACTGCTTGGCCAAAGAAGGGGCGCTTTCAGGAATTTCCGGGCTCCGATGAAGCCGCTCTGCCGCCGGACGCACTGGCGGAAGGTGGCCGCTCTCGTCCAGTAGTTGCTGTCCTGGAAAGAAGGAAGGGATAAAGTCAAATTTGATCTCCTTACAAGAAAACAGGGTTAGGATCAGGGTGGATTTGATTCACCATATTTTTCGCCCTATAAGACGCACCAGACCACAAGACGCACCTAGTTTTTGGAGGAGGAAAACAAGAAAAAAAATATTCTGTGTGGGAAAATGATTGCTTGTATATGAGAGCATGAGCAAAGTTCTTATTGTTGCAGGGTGATCTCATAGCTAGAAGCATCCTTGGAGCATGAACAGCTCGTGCTGTCCTATATGATTGGCTAACGTAGCATGGCCTGATCGCTCGCACGGTCTAGTACGAAGGTCTTTATCTACTGGCTAGAACAAATTGCTTGGCTTGTATTTTGTATCTTTCCTTGGCTTGTATCTTTCTGATTTCACACAATAAAAGCTGTGCTGCATTAGCCCTAGGAGCAGCCATATTAGCCCTAGGAGCAGCCATATTTCGGAACCCCTCTTGGTGTGAGACTGATTTTTCCCTGGATGCCGAGCTGCAACTCGACATTTGGTGCCCCGTGTGAGGCAACTCGACATTTGGTGCCCCGTGTGACTGCCTTCGGACTTCACGTTGTTTTTCATTATTCAGCACTCACCAACACGTCGTTCATCCACGCAGTGGATCCCTGGTGAGTGCTCCCGTGTGACTGCCTGTTTTTCATTATTCAGCACTCACCAACACGTCGTTCATCCACGTAGTGGATCCCTGGTGAGTGCTCCCGTGTGATTTCTTTCGGACTTCATGCTGTTTTACAACGTTCAGCTCTCACCTCGCCCCGCAAGGGCTGCAGACGCGTCGTTCATCCACGTAGTGGATCCCTGGTGAGAGCTCCCGTGTGAATGTGATTCTGGACTACGTTACGGACTTATCAGCACTTATCTCCGCCCGGACAGGGCAAAAAGGCGCCTCCCTCATCCTCCTAAGGATCCCTCGGTAAGTGCTCCCTGCCTTTTTTGCAACTCTTGCAATCATGGGAAAATCTCTCTCTGCACCACAGAAAAAATTTTATAAAGACCTTAAATTCCTTTTGGCCAGTAACAACCTTGCTGTTCGGAAAGCTGACCTTAAGTCCCTTATAAAAGCCCTGGACACTCACTGTCCGTGGTTCCCCCAGGACGGAACTTGGGGGTTTGATGATTGGAAAAAAATTGGACACTTCTTTCAAAATCATCCACAAATTGATGTCAAGGTTTTGCATGCCTGGTGTAACGTCTACAAAGCTATGTCGTGTTTAACTCCTTCAAACATTCTTCTGGCTGCTGCGACAGCTTCTTCGCCCGCCCTCCCGGTACCTGTTTTGCCTGCCTCAAACCTACCTCCTAAACCGCCGGACATTTTCCCTCCGGCTCCTCCAGTCGTCCCTCCCCTGCATTCTCCGCATTCTTCACTTCCTGCACCTCCCGTTACTACTCCTCTCCAAGAATCTTCGCATTCAGCACCCCCCACTCTTCCAACTCCTGCGCCCAAGGCCTCTGGCACCGCTGTTACTACTCCTCTCCAAGAATCTCTCCGTGCCGCTGCCCCATTGTTGGGTTTTGACTGTGCAACTCCTAATCTCTTCCCTGTGATTGCTCCTGCCGCGCCAGGGGGAGGCCCAGCCCGGCACGAACAGTTTGATTTGAGATTCATAAAGGAACTGCATTCCTCTGTCAAGGACAATGGTTTACAATCTCCTTACACCCTGGGCTTGTTTGGCACTATTTTTCAACAAAATTTGATACCAGAGGATGTTAAGCTGTTGGCCCGCACTGTAATGCAGCCTCATCAAATGATTTTGTTTATACAAGCTTGGCACTGGGCCTGCCACCGTCGTGTTGATGGGATTCGGAATAATCTTAATAATGTTGCATTGGCTAATCATCAGGCTGCTTTGGCTGCTGCCGCTGCTGGTGCCGCCCCACCCCCAGCCCCCGTCATGTTAACCCAAGCTGATGTCCTCGATGGGTTAACGGGAGGAGGCAATTTTCTTACTATTGCCCAACAGCTAACTCTCCATCCTCAGTATTGGGCAGCCACCACTGCTGCCGCTCAAGAGGCTCTGGCCTCTGTCCCTGATGACAAGAATGAGCGCGATGGCCTATTGGGAAGCATCAGACAGGACCCTACAGAGCCCTATGGACAATTTGTTGATCGCTTGTACAATACCTTCAAGCGGCAAGTTCAGGACCTGGCAGCACAAGAACTGACTGTACGCCAGCTTGCATTTGCTAATGGAAATGAGGACCATAAGCAAGCGCTGCGCCTTCTAATGGCAACATCAAATATAGCCATTGCTGATATGCTTAAAGCCTGCCAGTCAGTGGGCACTGCTAGCCACGGTCTGCTAGCCACGGCCTTGTCCTCCGCCGTGTCCAAAAATCCTGCAAAGGCTACAACCTGTTGGATTGACAGTGGCTAAAGAAAAAATCCAGCGGACTTTACCCATTACGTACCTGGGACACAAGCTGACAGCATCTGCAGCCATTCCAGTTACGCCTCAACTACAGTTTCCTGGTTATCTTAGATTGGTGGATTTACAACAAATTCTTGGACAGCTGCCCACCTCTACTTTGTCTCCACTATTTTCTGCCCTTAAAGGACATAAGGATCCAGCAGACAAGATCACAGTCATTCCTTTTGATGCAGTCAACCCTAGAGGCCTGCATCCCCTGGCAATTTGGCAAATGGATGTCACCCACACGCCTTCTTCGGCTCCATTTTCTAAGGTACATCTCACTGTGGACACTGCCTCTGTGTCACCACGTTTCATTGGGCTTGGACTTTTGACTCAGCAGTACAAGGAGCAATACATCAGACTTATTTACAGCAAATGGGCTCCTGTATCTGCAGAAATGGTTGTGTGACTTCTTCTGGATTGTGGATTTTACATGCCAATAATCGAACCACGAAATATCACACAGGTTGCTCGGAAACAACCATTGGACTAATTTACCATTCTCATCCTTATTGGCATCACTTGGATTTTACCCCCCATATTTTTTTTTCTCCTCCCTCAGGAGTCCTGCCTTATGATGTGTTCCCCTGAGCATGTACAGAGGGCTGTCTTGGAACTATTGTGGACTCTTGGCAAGGGAGGGGGTGAGGGGATTTTAGTGTGTTCCAGTTGTTTCATTTTTGTGCTTTGGCATGGTTCCCGGACAGAGAGCGGGTTGCAATGTGGTTCTTTAACAGGGCCTGAGAAGACAATGGGCTCTGTTCTCGACCTTGTTGCAATCTTTTTAGTTACAGCAAGTGGAATATGCTTAGCTAGTGCCTTTTTGCTGCTGAGAAAAATGATTTTAAAAAGCTTCTCAAAGCTTTGAACCTTTTTTTTTTGGTGATGCTATTCTAGCATTCCAGTAAACGCTTCATATAAGATTAGCAATAATATGAAGGACAATCGTATAAGTTTATCGCCTGTGTTTTGTTGCTTGCAGAAATAGCTCCTTATTGTTTTCGTTTTAATCATAATAGCAAAAAAATTTTAGGTCATTATCCATATTGTAATTGGACCTATGAGTATGTTAATGGATCTTCTTATTTTTTTTAATATTACCACTGTGAGTGATAAGCCTACAAAGAAATAACCTTTGCCTTTTCTGGAACCTACACTCTAGGAATACTGATACCCCTGATAGATAAAATGTATAAGCTCCCAGAGGTTTGTTTGCGTAACAGAAGGGAAGTATAATCACCTATTTCTCATTATACAGGAACAGCCATTTCTAGATCCTTTTTCCCTCTTTAGATGTAGGGATGAATTACCGTGATTTGCATAGATTGGCAAATTGCACTGAAGCCTTGTTTAATTCTACTATCTTGGCTTTAAAAATGATTAACACAGAAATGTCAGAAATAAGAGAAGTTGTTTTATACACTTTTTATGCTTTAAATGTAATCTTTGCCTCTAAAGGTAGAATTTATGCCTTAATTCATTCTCATTATTGTATGTATATAACTGATCAATCGACCAATATCTCTGCTACTATTGATTATATGGAACAAATGATAACCATAATCCTTTGAATCCGCCTGAAGGTTTTGATCCATGGGATTGGTTATTTTCTTGGTTACCTAATGGATTATGGTTAAGAAAAATATTATTGATTGTAATTGCATGTATTGCTGGCTTCATTATGGTGTGTTGTTGCATTCAATGCATACCCTCTTTGATTTCCCAATGCACTGCATGGTGGTACCGACCACGGCCCACCACAGGGGTTACAAGAGGAATTTATGTTGCAAAGTGTAGACGCTTAGGCAATGAAGTGTACGATTTGGACTAATGGTCCCTCTTTTTTCCTCTAACAATATAAACAAGAAAAGAGGACATGTGGGAAAATGATTGCTTGTATATGAGAGCATGAGCAAAGTTCTTATTGTTGCAGGGTGATCTCATAGCTAGAAGCATCCTTGGAGCATGAACAGCTCGTGCTGTCCTATATGATTGGCTAACGTAGCATGGCCTGATCGCTCGCACGGTCTAGTACGAAGGTCTTTATCTACTGGCTAGAACAAATTGCTTGGCTTGTATTTTGTATCTTTCCTTGGCTTGTATCTTTCTGATTTCACACAATAAAAGCTGTGCTGCATTAGCCCTAGGAGCAGCCATATTAGCCCTAGGAGCAGCCATATTTCGGAACCCCTCTTGGTGTGAGACTGATTTTTCCCTGGATGCCGAGCTGCAACTCGACAATTCTGAATCTCAGAAGCCAGAACAGCAAGAGAGATCGCTGCACGGTGAAAGCAGCACTCCTTCTTGCTGTTCTGGCTTCTGGGATAGCGCAGCCTGCATTCGCCCCATAAGACGCACACACATTTCCCCTTACTTTTTAGGAGGGAAAAGTGAGTCTTATAGAGCAAAAAATATGGTAAATCATATCAATTTAAATCATGATTTAAATCACTAGTCAGTAAGACTTGATTTAAATCACTAGTCAGTAAGACTTGATTTAAATCATTTTTTTTACAGAAAGACTCGTTCTTGCTGGTATAATCTTAATATTTACAACCAGATGAAGGTTTCATTTTTGGAAGAATAAATTTTCAGAGTAGCTTTTAAAGTTATATCAAAAATTACTGATTTGGTTACACTATTAGAAATACATAGACAGATAATTATGAAATTCTTGTAAGGTTTAATAAGTTACGGTAATATTTGGACAACTTTTCTGCTGTACTGTGTTGGAAGGAGAAAAACAACCATTTCCTTAATAACAATTTAAACAATTTATATAACTAAAAAAATAACATTATAGCATATGGATATGTTTGTTAACTGAAGTGGTTAAACGGTTTCTTTAAATAAAAAACCTCCAACTGAGTTGTAGCACACATGAAAAACTTTAATGTAACTTAAATAGAAAACTATCTTTAGAAAGATTTTTCCTCCAAAAGTATTTTATTTTAAAAATCAGATTTAAATTTTAAAAACTCTGATTTTTTTTATTAATTTTTTATTAATTGTTGATTTTTATCCACCCTGGTTAGGATCCACCCAGGGGTCAAGAGGTCATGACAGGATTTGCACAGGGAGCCAAATCGGCAGAGGCTCTCTGGGATTTTGGGCACGGGGTCTTCCCCATCCCTGTCACAAGATGCTGCAGGAGATGGAACCCAGAACTTTCTGCATGCCAAGCAGGGTCCCTGCCCCTGAGCTTCCTAGTGGATAAACTCTCTATCGGAAGAATCATTGCCAGTGGCGTAGCGTGGGTTGTCAGCACCCGGGGCAAGGCAAGTAATTTGCGCCCCCTAACCCGTGGATTTGCGCACCCTAACCCTAACCCCCAGATGTTGCGCCCGGTGTGGCCGGCCCCCCCTGCACCCCCCACGCTACGCCACTGATCATTGCCTCCAGCTGTGACTCTGCTCTCCTTCCACAGCTGGAAACTTATAGCGGGGAGAGGGCTTTTGTGCTCAGATCCCGCTTGACTACTGCAACGAGCTCTACGTGGGGCTACCTTTGAAAGTGACCCGAAAACTACAACTACAGTGGTACCTCGGGTTACATATGCTTCAGGTTACAGACTCTGCTAACCCAGAAATAGTACCTCGGGTTAAGAACTTTGCTTCAGGATGAGGACAGAAATCGTGCTCCGGCGGCAGCAGGAGGCCCCATTAGCTAAAGTAGTGCTTCAGGTTAAGAACAGTTTCAGGTTAAGAACGGGCCTCCAGAACGAATTACGTACTTAACTTGAGGTACAACTGTAATCCAGAATGCGGTGGCTAGACTGGTGACTGGGAGCGGCCGCCAAAAGCATATAATACCGGTCTTGAAAGACCTACATTGTGGTGGTCACGTGGGATTGCTATGAGGAATTATGGAAAATGAAGCAATGCTTTCATCTCTCACTTGGACTACTGCAATGCGCTCTACGTGGGGCTACCTTTGAAGGTGACCCAGAAACTACAACTAATCCAGAATGCAGCAGCTAGACTGATGACTGGGAGCGGCCGCCGAGACCATATAACACCGGTCTTGAAAGACCTACACTGGCTCCCAGTACGTTTCCGAGCACAATTCAAAGTGTTGGTGCTGACCTTGAAAGCCCTAAACAGCCTCAGTCCAGTATACCTGAAGGAGCGTCTCCACCTCCATCGTTCAGCCCAGATACTGAGGTCCAGCGCTGAGGGCCTTCTGGCAGTTCCCTCCCTGTGAGAAGCGAGGTTACAGGGAACCAGGCAGAGGGCCTTCTTGGTAGTTGTGCCTGCCCTGTGGAACACCCTCCCATCAGATGTGTAGTGTACACAATTAGCTGACTTTTAGAAGACATCTGAAGGCAGCCCTATTTAGGGAAGTTTTTAATGTCTGATGTTTTATTGCGTTTTTAGTATTCTGTTGGGAGCCTCCCAGAGTGGCTTGGGAAACCCAGTCAGATGGGTGGGGTATAAATAATATATTACAGTGGTACCTCAGGTTAAGAACTTAATTCGTTCCAGAGGTCCGTTCTTAACCTGAAACCATTCTTAACCTGAAGCACCACTTTAGCTAATGGGGCCTCCCGCTGCTGCCGCGCGATTTCTGTTCTCATCATGAAGCAAAGTTCTTAACCTGAAGCACTATTTCTGGGTTAGCGGAGTCTGTAACCTAAGGCGTCTGTAACCTGAAGCGCATGTAACCTGAAGCGTATGTAACCCGAGGTACCACTGTATTATTATTATTATTATTATTATTATTATTATTATTATTATTATTATTATTACTACCATAAGGGGCATCTGGTCATCCACTGCGGGAACAGGATGTTGAGCAAGATGGGCCTCATCCTGCAGGCTCCTCTTACGTTCTTGTTCAAGCTCTGGAACCCCAGATACCATCCGCCTGTGGAACCCCCCCACTCCACCCCCAGCTCACCTGGCTGACGGAGGTAAAACGCAGAGCCCGGGATCCCCTGATCACTTTCCTCCATCGCCACATCGCCCCGTACCCCACCAGTCTCCGCCGTGGGCGTCCGTCTATCCGTCGCCGGTCAGCTCTCAGGAACTCCGCCTTCCACCTCCCGAAGCAGGACGCCAGAAGACGCTGCCCCCTGGCACTCTCCAAGCACACTAGAGTCGTGCGCCAGGTAGAAAAATGGGCGGCTGCTGCAGACCAGGAAGTGAAGGCCCTGGTGAATTTCATATAGAGAAAGGGATGAAAAAGCCTATCCATTTCCATTCTCCGTCTTCCCAATCTTAACTATCCACATCTGTAATTTAAACAGGCCATCAACAACCGAGTGTAAATTTCTCCTTACAAGTGCATTTTTTGCAATTTTGCCCATTTTTTAATACAAAGCAACGTTCCCTAATGTTGTTGGAAGTTTAGATGCAACTCAGGGGTTTGCATGGGGCTTAAGCAGATAGAGTAAGAGACCTCCAGATTCTCAGACTATCCCTTTACCTTCAACCTCTATGCTGACTACTCTCTATTCCTTTGAAGTTTTGACTGATACATTTTACGTCGCTCCCTGTTTAAATTTCTTCCTCCCCTCTCACCCTTCCTCCGGACTTCAATGTAATTCTGGGTGGTTTCTTGGTTTCTCCAACTAGACAGCTAGGACTACAGAACTTTCCCCTGTAAACAATGTACAGTGGTATCTCGGAAGTCGAACAGAATCCGTTCCGGAAGTCCGTTCAACTTCCAAAACATTCAGAAACCAAGGCGCAGCTTCTAATTGGCTGCAGGAAGCTCCTGCAGCCAATCAGAAGCCCCGTCAGACATTTGGCTTCCAAAGAACGTTCACAAACCGGAACACTCACTTTTGGGTTTGTGGCATTTGGGAGCCAAAATGTTTGACTCGCAAGGCGTTCGGGATCCAAGGTACGACTGTACTTCCCTAAGCAAACACAAATTTCTGTATTTTATACCGAGTCTCAACCTGAATGCCTTCCAATAAACGGAATCCCTGCTTGCTCAAAGCAAGGATTCAGCTCACTAAAGGTGATTTCTGCGGTTGAATGCAAAATCTATACATTAACAAATATAATACATCTTTGGATGCCTTTTTTAAAAAACAACAACTAATAAATGCATTTTAATGCCTTTCTCTAGCCCGACATTTGCATTTCTTTTACTTGCCTGGAGAACTGCATTGCAAAATTCAGAGAAAGGCAAATGTCAAAGGAAGGCTGGATTTTGATCCCCGTATCGTTTGAAAAATTGTGAATTAGGTAGATTCGCCTTCAAAGGCGAACAGTATCAGATTTCGCCCCCATCCTTCATTGCCCAAGACCAGGGGTCAGTAAGGTTTACCTCGCCTGGGCTGGTCCACTCCAGCGGAGATTCCTCCCTGGGCTAGATCGTGCACGCACATGTGATTTTCGGTGTCTGCACAGACGTGATTTCCGGTGCGGCGGAAGTGAGTCCCTGCGTCGCGCTGCTTTAGTGCAGCGCGCGGGGACTTGCCGAGCGGGCGTACAGTTAAACGACCCCCGTGGGCCGCTTGTGGCCCGTGGGCCTTAGGTTGCTGACCCCCGCCCAAGACTCTTACCTGGAGAGGAGAGCCCGCTTGCGGTGTTGTTCTGCCTTCAGGTTCTGCACCGCCCTGGCCGACCAAAACGCAAAGCATTTTGCCAGCAGCTGCCTTCGATTCTGAGTGTGGCCATAACCCAGAGGGAACGGAGCTTGCATGAGAAGATCTGCGGCAGCGAGATCTTGCGAGGCACTGGGGAAATGGCTGGGAGTTGGGGAACCGTGAGGAGGAAGGTGCCCCGAGACTTCAATCGTCAACGACGAGGAGATGCTGGCCTGGCTACTGTCCTCCGAGCTGCCTTCCTATTCCCAGTCATGAAATGACAGACGTATTAATTTTGTGCTTCTAAATGCTGCTTTATTTAAGATTATATACAGAGAGAGTGAGTCTCTACTGCTAGTCCTACCCGGAAGAGACCCACTGAATAATAATAATAATAATAATAATAATAATAATAATAATGATAATAATAATAATTTATTATTTATAGCCCCCCCATCTGGCTGAGTTTCCCTAGCCACTCTGGGCAGCTTCCAACAAAATACTGAAATACAATCATGCAGCAAACATTAAAAGCTTCCTTAAACAGGGCTGCCTTCAGATGTCTTTTAAAGATAGGATAGCTGCTTATTTCCTTCACATATGAAGGGAGGGCGTTCCACAGGGCGGGCTCTTTTTTTGGAGGGTGTGTGTGTGTATTATTGTTAGAATTCCTGCTCCATGATTGCAGTAATGGGATTGTTGCCTATCACATGACGGTATATGTTTTGACTCCACAGAGTGGGAAGCAACAGAGACAGGATGGCTGTGCTACTGTGTTCCGTGAAGTGGGACTATTGTCCTTTCTCTTTGCTCTCTGATGCTAGAGAGAGGGAGCCATGTTGCAGTGCTCCGTGTGTGTTTATATGTAAATAAAGTAGATTAGCCAAAATGCTGAGTTGCTGAGGTCTGTTACGCAACTGTGAAGACTCTGCGGATCCCTAAGTGTGCCGATGTCTGCTGGCATCAGTTGCTGTGATGTTCGGGCAGAAGAAAGCTTTTGAAGCTCCTGAATGATCGACCAGGAGGGAGAGAACATGCCAGTCGGGCATGTGTCCCTGCCGGGGTCCTACTCGAGTGTAGGCAAAGCTCCTGACAGTTATTGGGTTATTGTTATTGTTTTTATTTCGCCCTGAGACCTCCGGGGTTAGTGCGGTATATAAATTCAATCAATCAAGCAAGCAAGCAAGCAATCAAGCAATCAAGCAATCAATCAATCGTGTGTGGGTAGATGTGTGTATATCTATCTATCTGTTGCCCCTGCTTGTTCCGCTCCCACCTATGCACCAAAGCATTGGCCCCGGGGTCAGAGGGAAGCCTGTCAGCGAGTTGTCCTCACCTTGTCCAGCGAACCGCTGGAGAGAGGCGGGGCAGGCACGTTGCTATGGAAACCAGAGGACAGGGAAGACTCCTCGGAATCCGGCAATGCAAGGAGAAGGACCTCAGTGAGGTCCCCGGGGCCGAGTCCAAGAGGATGCGGGCAGAGGGTCTTCAGGCGCCAGAGCCCAAGAGCTTCTCTCAGCTGCTGCCTTTCCGAGACTCGGCGGAAAGCGCTGTAAGGGAAAGACCTTTGTGAGCTTTCGGAGAAAAGTACAGTGGTACCTCGGGTTAAGTACTTAATTCGTTCCGGAGGTCCTTTTTTAACCTGAAACTGTTCTTAACCTGAAGCACCACTTTAGCTAATGGGGCCTCCTGCTGCCGCTGCGCCACCGGAGCACAATATGTCCCCAAAATAACTGGTATGGGAAAGAGGAAGATCCTGCCAGGGCCTTTTGCCTACTCCAGAAAGAAAAAGTAAACAAAAAATTTCTGCAACCAGAATTCTGCAACTTCCCATACGGCTAGGCATGGGAGGGGGAAACCAGTCCCTCGCAAACCGGATTCAGCCGCCTCTCTCTGGCTTCCAAAATTTCGCCCTCTATCAATGAGGACTAGAAGCTTGCCTTTTCAAAACAACGAAACGTGAAAGCTGTGGTTTGGATACAAAAAGACCTCTCTGTGCCTGTTACCCCCGACTGCTTTGCTCTTAGGTCAGGGTCTGAGCACTTACGTCGCCCGCTGGGATTCCCGCCACCTCAGTTCCCAAGTCCGGAACGCCTGCTGCAACGTCAATGCGTGGTAGAAGTCGTCCAGGGCATCGGAGCCACTCTTTTGGGACCACCTTGCGGGGGCTGCAGGAACCTTTTCAGCTGCATCCATGTTCTCTGCTTATTTAAGTGCGGGAGGGAGAGGGAGAGGGGGGGGGAAAGCATTTAGAAGGAATTTCAAGCATAGCTGTCAACCGTCCCTTATTTGGCGGGAAAGTCCCTTATCCCAGCACCGTGTCACGCTGCTGTCCCTTATTGATGATGTCCCTTAAATTTCCCGGGTTTCAAGGGAAGCAGCTCCTCTCCCTCCCTCCCTGCCAGCCAGGGAAGAGGGAAGCTCCAACAGTGTTGCTTGGCTGCCCGCCCCCCCGGCCTCCTCTCACCAGCCTCGGCCCCCAGGAGCCCCTCCCCGCCGGGACTGAGGAGCCTTGAGATGAGAGCGAGGGCAACCATAGAGAAAGCAGTTCAGAGAGAGGAGGAGGAGGTGGAGGTGTGGGCAGGTGTTCCAAGGGCTAACCATAGAGGGGGAAAGCGGAGGAAGGACCGCAAGCGCTTCTCCCATAGATTTGTTGTGGTAGACTAACATAGATGGTCTGATCTGTGGGTTTACTTCAGGCGCTATTCCCCCCTCTCTTCCTCCTGCCCCACCTGATGGAACTGAGAGCTGCAGATGGAGCACGAGAGAAAAGATACAGAACTGCAGCAGCATCTTCGTAGCTTGGACTTCGTTTTGCGCGAAAAGTGGTTGCTGCTTGTATTTAATTGCAGTGTTTCATCAGTTGGAAATGAAAGGCTAAAAACTGGCACTGCTCTCCAAAATTATCTGGTCCCTTTTAACTTCGTATTTCAGCTGGCTGACTAAAATCCCTTATTTTGGCTGCCGATCCCTTATTTTCAAGGCTGCTGGTCCCTTATTTTCAAATCTGTAAGTTGACAGCTATGATTTCAAGTACAGGAGATGCTCGGGTTGCAAACATGATCCGTGCAGGAGGCATGTTCGCGACCCACAGTGCAGCGTCTGCGCACACGCGGGTCGTGATTCGGCGCTTCTGCGCATGCACAAAGTGTGATTTAGTGCTTTGCACATGCACCGAAACGCGGAAGTAACCCGTTCCGGTATTTCCGGGTTTGGTGTGGTGCGTAACCTGAAAACGCAAAACCTGAAGCATCTGTAACCCGAGGTATGACTGTACACAAATGATGAGGTTTTTCTAAACTTCCAGAAAGCTGCCCTGGGAGTAGCTCAGTGGTAGAGAACCTGCTTTGCGTGCAGAAGGTGGCAGGTTCAATCCCAGCGTCTCCAAGGAAACCTGGAAACCCTGCGGAGCTGCTGCCAGCCAGTGTGGGCAACGCTCAGCTAGATCATAGCTGTCAACCGTCCCTTATTTGGTGGGAATGTCCCTTATCCCAGCGCTGTGTCCCACAGCTGTCCCTTATTGATGATATCCCTTAAATTTCCCGAGTTTCAAAGGAAGCAGCTCCTCTCCCTCCCTCCCTCCCTGCCGGCCAGGGAGGAGGGAGGCTCCAACTATGTTGCTTGGCTGCGTTGCTCACCCAATAAGGAGTCTAAGAACGACTGGAGGGTGGAGCTTGCATGCCTTGTGCCAATCAAATCGGCCGTGTTGCCTGGGGACTCGCCTTTGCTCAGCGCTTCCCAGCGGAGAGGTGACGGTGGTTTTCCTTGCTGCATCCCCTTTGCTGGGTTGCTGCGCTGTGGGAACCACCGCTTGAGGCTTCGTTTGGCTGCTGGCTGGGCTTTCTGCCTTTGGCTTGGAGGGGCTCAGAAGGTGAACATACCTGTGCTCTGAAAATCCCTTATTTTGGCTGCTGATCCCTTATTTTCGAGGCCTTATTTTCAAATCTGTAAGTTGACAGCTATGAGCTAGATGGAACAAGGACCTTTCCTTGTAGATTTCCTAATGAAAGCCAGCCCTTTATTCAAAACCATGAGGACTAGAATCTCAGTTCCTTTTTTCAGGGGGAAGGCTGCAGCTCAGAAAGAGGAACCTCTCTCTGAAACCCCAAAGAGATGCTGCCAGTCAGTGCAGGCAATCCCGAGCAAGTTGGACCCGATGGCTTAACTTTGCTACAGTTCTCACCGTGGGCTCTCTTCCGCTTCAAGTCCCACAGCTCCAGCAGTGTCTTCCTGGCCTTTTCCCGAACTTGCAACATCAGGGCCCATTGATGGAAATGCACCCTCAGGGATTCGAGTCGCAGGCGTTCCCTGCTGTGTCTGCACAGCGCCTCCCGGTCTGCCACGGACTTCCAGGCCTGGAAACAGCTTGAGGGGGGTGGGGAAAGGAACAGAACGGCTTAGGAAGAGCCTGGCAGCAGGACCCTGTTTAGGGAAGCTTTTAATGTTTGATGTACAGTGGTACCTCGGGTTAAGTACTTAATTCGTTCTGGAGGTCCATCCTTAACCTGAAGCACCACTTTAGTTAATGGGGCCTCCTGCTGCTGCCGCGCCGCTGAAGCACGATTTCTGTTCTCATCCTGAAGCAAATTTCTTAACCCAAGGTATTATTTCAGGGTTAGCGGAGTCTGTCACCTGAAGCGTATGTAACCTGATGCGTATGTAACCCGAGGTACCACTGTATTACAGTATTTTAATATTTTGTTGGAAGCTGCTCAGAGTGGCTGGGGAGGCCCAGCCAGATGGGCGGTAAATAAATAAATAAATAAATAAATAAATAAATAAATAAATAAATATTGTTGTTGTGAAAACTGCAGGACAGCAAATACTGGCCTTCCTTGCAAGGCTCTTGTGAAGAATGCAGAACTGCATCATGCAAGGCTAACTTTTTTTTTTTAAATTTTAATCTGTAGCAATAATACAAAACAGAGACACTGACCTACCTCACAAGGTTGCTGTGAAAGCTGCAGAGCAGCAAACGCTGGCCTCCCTTGCAAGGCTCTTGTGAAGGCTGCAGAGCACCCTCTGGCAAACTAATCATGCAAAGACGTAGAGCAGCATTGCGTGGTGCTAATGCCTTGTTTCAGAAACTTGGGTCTCCAGGTTGTTTCGGGACTACAATTCCTGCTAGCTAGGGATGATGGGAGTTGTAGTCCAAAAGCAGCCAGAGACCTATTGAAAAGAACATGGTACCAGCAATTTAGTTGATACCTGAGACTAAGTAATGTTTAAGAAAAAGATGAAATTTGAAGTAATATTATGTTTGAATTATATTGATAAGTATTGGACAAAAGTTATTTGAAGTTTGAGACATAATACTTGAGAAGCACAAATTAAGAGCTGAAACAAGGTAATAAATTGCTGTTTATAACTTTAAAATTGAGAACGCAGGGAAGGGAGATGTGAGGAAGTCCAGTTAGTTATGTAAAAATGTGTTAGGAATTGTTATGTTGTTTTTTATTATAGATTTATGTTTTTGTTTTTGTATGGGTTTTTTGTTGTTTTTGTTTGGTGAAGGGATGGTATATGTTTGGTGACTTTTTTCTGTTGGAAATTTGCAATAAATTTTTTTTTAAAAAAACAACAAAAGCAGCCAAAGACCTGAGGTTGGGAAACACGGTGCTAATGCAAACCTACCCTGGAAAGTTGTCGCAAAGAGGTAAAGAACGTAAGGTGCGACCAAGAAGCCCACATATAAAAATTATCATCACTGTGCTCTGCTCACCGGCTTAGCAGCCCTCTCTGCAACTGAGCCACCAGCGGCAGGATCCGCCGGGCTGCCTTGTAGCGGAAACGCCAGGCCTCAAATGCGCTCACCAGCCTCTTTTTCTCTAGGAGGGCGAGAGCTTCCTGGGCGCGAATCTCCTCTTTCTCCAGACGCTCCTTCTGAAGGCGCCACAATCTGAAAGCTGCTGCGTTGCAGGGGAAAAGAAGGGGGGAGACAACGGGGGTGAGGAGAGCGCCAGGCAGGTAGATTTTCGTTTCCAAGCACAATTCAAAGTGTTAGTGCTGACCTTGAAAGCCCTAAACAGCCTCGGTCCAGTATACCTGAAGGAGAGTCGCCACCCCCATCGTTGAGCCCGGACACTGAGGTCCAGTGCCGAGGGCCTTCTGACAGTTCCCTCGCTGCGAGAAGCCAAGTTACAGGGAACCAGGCAGAGGGCCTTCTCGGTGATGGTGCCTGCCCTGTGGAACGCCCTCCCGTCAGATGTCAAGGAAATAAACAACCACCTGACTTTTAGAAGACATCTGAAGGCAGCCCTGTTTAGGGAAGCTTTTAATGTTTAACCGGCCACTGTATTTTAATATTTTGTTGGAAGCCGCCCAGAGTGGCTGGGGAAACCCAGTCAAATGGGTGGGGTATAAATAATTATAATTATAATTATTGTTCTAAGCTTGGGGCAAATACTTTGCGTGCTGTAAGAACGCCTAAGAAGACCTCTTACGGCCCCATGAGTGGGGAGCGCTTTTTCAGCCCGGGGGCCGTATTCCTTTCTGAGGGCCATTGGTCGGTGGAGCCCGAGGCACAATGGAGGTAGCGATTCTTGAATTGCAGCAGGTTGGACTGGATGACCTTTGGGGGGTCCCTTCCAAATCCACAAATCTATAAAATTTTATTTGAGGGATCAGAGTACAAGGGCATATCCCCATCGCACACACACACACACTCAAGGAGGGTGTGAGACAGGGCCAGTAAAAGGTGTGGTTATGGCAGTGGCGTAGCGTGGGGGGTGCCAGGGGTGCCAGCCGCACCGGGCGCAACATTTGGGGGGGCGCGTTTGGCCGGCTCTCCTTGAGGAAGCAGGAACCCCACTGTCCAGGCGGAGAGACCTCCTCCCGCCGCCAGCCTTCGGAAGGCTGCTCCGAAGCCTGGCGGTGGGGCGGAGAGCAGTGGCGTAGCGTGGGGGGTGCAGGGGGTGCACGCCGCCTGCCATGCCGCCCTGGCTGCTTCAACCGCGTCCGACAGCCGGCTCGAGGCTCCTTCCGGCCGGGTCTCCCGACGGGGCGCTGCGGGCGGAGGCTCCGGCACCAAGCGCCACGCCGCCCAGGCTCGGGTCGCTGTCTGGACGCGCGCAGCCCGCCAAACGCACCATCGGCGGCGCTCTAGTGCCTGCGCGCCCAGACCGCCCACCCGCCCCGACGGCCCCCCCCACCCGCGCCGGAGGCCGGCCGACGCACTGGCCCCAGAGCCGCCCCCTCCCCGCGCCAGAAAGAAGCCCCCTCCCCGCGCCAGAAAGAAGCCGCGTCGGGACTAGCCGGGCCGGGGAGGGAGACTGAGAAGGCTGCGCCGCGACGCCCAAAGATGCGCGTCTTGACGCAAAGGGGCCCGCGGCACCCAGACGCGGACGGGACCCTCTCCCCCTGACCCGCCACTGAACTGCAATTTCCAGCTCCCTTGGCAAATCCCAGTCCCCAATCCCCAAGATGCTTTATTTGAGGCAGGGGTCCTTTAACTGCAAAAACAACACCACGGAGGGCAGTAGTCACCACGACGTTTGCCCCAGAGTAGAGCCGTCAGTATTAATGACCATGGTTAGGGGTTAGGGGGTGCAAATTACTTGCCTTGCCCCGGGTTTGGGGGCGCAAATTACTTGCCTTGCCCCGGGTGCTGATAACCCACGCTACGCCGCTGGGTTATGGGGAATTTTAGGGATGGGGGGGACGGGGACTGGAGGGTCACTTTTGGCCTCCAAACCTGAGATTCACCCACCCCGATCTATGCAAACAAGTAGCCCAGGGGGAGAACTTCTGAAATAACAATGGAATATTAGCTCTGCCCAACGGCTGGGAATAGACAGACGTAACATTTTAGAAGGACAGGAAGGAACACCATAGACAGAATAATTGTCACACACAGAAGGAATAAGGATATAGTTTGAATGGTTCACCTATGGCTTTATAAATCATTTAATGTGTCAAGGCGAATGGATGCAGTTGTCGTATAAGGGATTATTTTGACTGGAATGTAACTGAGATGAACAAGGTTTTGGAACGCGGAAACAAAGCAAATCACCAAACCATCCATTCTAGCACGCGGGAGGCCACCCAAATTATATAATTTGGCATCTGAATGACTGAGATTAGTAATCGCATTATAGTTTGGCACTGTTATAACGAGGCTACCATTGGATTATTCTAAGTGAAAACTAATAAAAATTATTGCATTTTAAAAAAAGTAGTCCGGGGCATCTCAAAACTTGCAGAAGTACAAAATATCTGAGGTTGAGGTGTGTGGGGGGGGGGAATTAAGGGAGGGAGAAGCCCCCCCCCAAGCAGCCCATGGAGGAAGGAGCATGCTCAGTGGTCCGCTGTCATCGTCGGTGGGGGGGGAACGGAACGGAACACCTTGGGAAAGGGTGTGGCTGGCGGAGCAGGCATCCTGCACAGAGGGCACCCCCACTGCAAGCTTCCTAACCGAAGTGAAGGACATGAGGCAGGAGTTGATAATACAGGTGAGCTGTGCATAAGCAAGCTGCCAGCTAGCTCTGCCGAGGCTCTTTTTATTAGCACAATACGCAAAACCAGTCAGATACATTTTGGACTGTGCCCTTTACACGTCTTCCAATCACCCAATTGTGGTGTGGTACAAAGTTATTTTGGCACCTGTTTCCACCGCGTCACTTTCCCTTTGCACAATGTTTAATCAAAAGAGTCAGGGCACAGCAGACTACTAAGAGAGCAAAAGGTTAGACAGCTGTGGCTTGTCTGCGGGTGGAAGTGTGCTCTCTTCCTTCTCTCTCTAAGGAAGGGGGAGAGAGGGAGAGAAGAAAGAGAGAGAGAGAGAAGGAAGGGGGAGAGAGAGAGAGAGAGAAGGAAGAGAGAGAGAGAAAGAGAGAGAGAAGGAAGGAAGGAAGGAAGGTAGAGTGATATGGAAGAGAGAGAGAGAAAGAGAGATGAGAGAAAGAGAGAGAAAGAGAGAAGGAAGGGGGAGAGAGAGAGAGAGAGAAAGAGAGAGAGAGAAGGAAGGAAGGAAGGAAGGAAGGAAGGAAGGAAGGAAGGAAGGAAGGAAGGGAGGGAGGGATAGAGTGATATGGAAGAGAGAGAGAGAAAGAGAGATGAGAGAAAGAGAGAGAAAGAGAGAAGGAAGGGGGGAGAGAGAGAAAGAAGAGAGAGAAGGAAGGAAGGAAGGAAGGAAGGGATAGAGTGATATGGAAGGGAGAGAGAGAGAGAGAAAGATGAGAGAGAGAAGAAAGGGAGAGAAAGAGAGAGATAAGGGGGAGAGAGAGAGAGAGAGAAGGAAGGGAGAGAGAGAGAGAGAGAGAGAGAGAGAGAGAGAGAGAAGGGAGAGGGAGAGAGAGAGAGAGAGAGAGAGAGAGAGAGGCTTGTCTGCTGGTGGAAATGTGCTCTACACCTGACAGTCACTCCTTCCCAACTTATCTCGAGCCACTATATAAGCAGCTGCTCAGGGGCAACAGCCTTACCAGCCAAGCGCCTCACATCCCGCAGAGCCACAGCCTTTCTGAAGCTCTCGCCCCCTCCCTGCTGGCGACGAAGCTGCGTCCAGAGATTTCCCTCCGCCCTGAAAAAAAGGAGAGGTGGAAAGAAGGTAAAAGTCCCTACCAGAGAAAAATGGCAGATCAAATTGATGGATTATGCCGAAATGGCCAGAATGACCAGAAGAATCAGAAATCAGGAAGACCTAAAATTTTAATAGGGAATGGGGAAAATTTATAACTTATCTTAAAAACCATTGTAAACAGTTAAAACCGTTAGTAGGATTGGGATATCACTTGTAGTTTAAGGGTGGATTTTGGACACAATGGAGAGGTAAAAGATTTTGGATGATCATAAAAGTTGCAGTAGGAAATGATTAACAATAGGACCCACAAAGGGGAGGAGGAAAGTCCAGGAGATTCTATGGAATCTTGTTTTTATGTTGTATGTTGGATAAAAGGTAAAGGGACCCCTGACCATTAGGTCCAGTCGTGGCCGACTCTGGGGTTGCGGCGCTCATCTCACTTTATTGGCCGAGGGAGCCGGTGTACAGCTTCCGGGTCATGTGGCCAGCATGACTAAGCTGCTTCTGGCGAACCAGAGCAACGCACGGAAACACCATTTACCTTCCCGCCAGAGTGGTACCTATTTATCTACTTGCACTTTGACATGCTTTCGAACTGCTAGGTTGGCAGGAGCAGGGACCGAGCAATGGGAGCTCACCCCGTTGCAGAGATTTGAACCGCCGACCTTCTGATCGGCAAGACCTAGGCTCTGTGGTTTAACCCACAGCGTCACCCACGTCCCTCTGTATGTTGGATATGTGACTGTAAAACTTTAATCTGAAAAACCAAATAAATAAATTCAAAAAAGAAAAAAGGCACGGTGGTTCTGTTTATCCTCCCAAAGTGCGTGTCTGTGTGCAGCGGCCAGTTTCAGACTGAGGAGGCCGGGATGCAGATTCCTGCTCACCTACAGAGATTAGATTGGCGCCATCTCTCAGAGCCAGCCTACCTTGCAGGCGTGTTGCAATCTATTTAATGCTACAATCCCGAGCAAACTATCCGAATCGGGATTCCTGTCTTTCTCCTCTTTTACGTACCTGCTATACCGGGCAGCGTCTTCCAGGTGTTCCGCAAGTAGGTGGCATAGGTTGGGGGACATCCTTACGCCCCCTGCTTCTGGGGTTGTCGGAGGGCCTCTGCTGGGGCTCGCTGCCTCCAGTTGCCGGGAAGGTTGTGCCTCCCGCTGCTTCGCCAAAGCATCCTGCCACTAACAAAGAACCAGGCTTGGAATAATTAATAAACAACAACAACAACAACAACAACAACAACAACAACAACAACAACAACTTATTATTTATACCCCACCCATCTGGCTAAGTTTCCCCAGCCACTCTGGGCGGCTCCCAACAGAATATTAAAACCACATTAAAACATCAGTCATTAAAAACTTCCCTAAACAGGGCTGCCTTCAGATGTCCTCTGAAAGTCAGATAGTTGTTTATTTCCTTGACATCTGACGGGAGGGCGTTCCACAGGGCAGGCGCCACCACCGAGAAGGCCCTCTGCCTGGTTCCCTGTAACCTCACTTCTCAAAGGGAGGGAACTGCCAGAAGACCCTCATAGCTAGACCTCAGTGTCCAGGCAGAATGATGGGGGTGGAGGCGCTCCTTCAGGTATACAGGACTGAGGCCGTTTAGGGCTTTAAAGATCAGCACCAACACTTTGAATTGTGCTCGGAAACGTACTGGGAGCCAATGTAGGTCTTTCAGGACCAGTGTTATATGGTCTCGGTGACCGCTCCCAGTCACCAGTCTAGATGCCGCATTCTGGATTACAGTAGTTACATTTTCCGGGTCCCCTTCAAAAAGCGCACTGCAGTAGTCCAAGCGTCCAGAGCATGCACCACTCTGGTGAGACAGTCTGCGGGCAGATAGGGTCTCATCCTGCGTACCAGATGGGAGCTGGTAGACAGCCGCCCTGGACACAGAATTAACCTGCGCCTCCATAGACAGCTGTGAGTCCAAAATGACTCCCAGGCTGCGCACCTGGTCCTTCAGGGGCACAGTTACCCCATTCAGGACCAGGAAGTCCTCCACACCAGCCCACCCCCTGTCCCCCAAGAATAGTACTTCTGTCTTGTCAGGATTCAACCTCAATCTGTTAGCCGCCATCCACCCTCCAACTGCCTCCAGACATACAATCATAGAATTACAGAGTTGAAAGGGACCCCCAGGGGTCATCTAGTCCCCTGCAATGCAGGAATCGCAGCTTCAATTTCACGCTTCATAATTTTTTCACATAGTTCTAGCCTTCAATAAAAAAATATACCTGAAAAAAATAACCCTACATCACCCAGGAAGGACTGAGGTGTGGTTCGTTCTAAAACAGGAGCAGGAAAGCAAATGAGTAAATGTCAACTACGGGATTGGTTCTTCTGGATACAACCCACAAGGGACCTGCAACTAATTAGGAACACCCAATTGGTATCCTCTCTTGAAACACAGATTTTGGACCATAAAGAAGGCTGATCGCCGAAGAATTGATGCTTTGAATTATGGTGCTGGAGGAGACTCTTGAGAGTCCCATGGACTGCAAGAAGATCAAACCTATCCATTCTGAAGGAAATCAGCCCTGAGTGCTCACTGGAAGGACAGATCGTGAAGCTGAGGCTCCAATACTTTGGCCACCTCATGAGAAGAGAAGACTCCCTGGAAAAGACCCTGATGTTGGGAAAGATGGAGGGCACAAGGAGAAGGGGACAACAGAGGACGAGGTGGTTGGACAGTGTTTTCGAAGCTACAAGCATGAGTTTGACCAAACTGCGGGAGGCAGTGGAAGACAGGAGTGCCTGGCGTGCTCTGGTCCATGGGGTCACGAAGAGTCGGACACGACTAAAAAACAATTGCCTTAATACAAGTTTGACATGGCCTTTGGCTAGAAAAAAATACTGGCGAACTTGGAAACTTGAGGAACTTACCATCTGCAGATTGGCATATTCATGCATCTAACTCATGATCGGCTGCTCTGACTGACAGCAGCTCTCCAAATTTAATGATTTATCAAAAAACCAGAGAGGGTGTGTGTTCTACCAGTGAGGCGTAGCTGGACCCAGAGGCTGGGCCCATCTTGCTTGCACCCTGCTCTCTTAACGCACCCCCAAGCCCTCTTACCTTGTGGAAACTGGCAGCCAGCGCCACCAGAATGTGGTTCCTCTGGGCAATGCCTGCTTGAAACTTCCTTAACTGCACGGCCCACCGCAGGGCAGCAAGACCCTTGCGCAACAGCTGGTGCTCATACAGAGCCCGGGCAGCGGCCGTCTTCCCAAAGACGTGGTTGCGCCAGGCCACAAAACATTTCTCCAGCTGGGGGTCCACCCTCTGGGGCAAAGGCCTGGGAGAGAGGGGATGGAAGGAAACAAGAGCTAGCGTTTCGTTTAACCAATTAACCCCCACAAATTTAAGTTGATTAAGTGATCAGCTCGAGTTGATTAATCTAATCGGATCTCTTTAAGGGAATAGGCGATACTTCTAAAGAGAAAGCAGGTTTTGGAGACAATGTGCACATCGCTTGGGATGGACAGGCGTTCACCCCACCTACAGCTTTTTAAAATACATGCTGCTATTAAAAAATATTTATTTACTACAGCGGTACCTTGGTTCTCAAACGCCTTGGTTCCCAAATGACGAAAACCTGGAAGTAAGTGTTCCAGTTTTGGAACATTTTTCAGAAGCCAAACATCCAATATGGCTGTCTGCTATTGTTTCTGGGGCGCCTGCACCAATCAGAAGCTGTGCCTTGGTTTTCAAACATTTCAGAAGTCAAACAGACTTCTGGAACGAATTACGTTTGGCGCTTTTGATTTTGCTATTTGTTTTGTGTTTTTGAGGCTTTTTCGGTTCACTTGTTTTTGTGACTGTGTGGAACCCAGTTCAGCTACTAATTGATCGATTGGTTTAATGATTGAGTGACTACAGAAATGGATAAAAGCCCCCCATCCAAACAATGACTATCATCAGTGCTGGTAAGAAGAAAATTAATTTTAATTTTTAATCATCTACAAAACTGTCTTATTTATTTTATACTACAGTACATTGATTATTAGGGACACGGGTGGTGCTGTGGGTTAAACCACAGAGCTGAGGACTTGCCAATCAGAAGGTCGGCGGTTCAAATCCCTGCAATGGAGTGAGCTCCCATTGCTCGGTCCCTGCTCCTGCCAACCTAGCAGTTTGAAAGCACGTCAAAGTGCAAGTAGATAAATAGGTACCACTCCGGCGGGAAGGTAAACGGCGTTTCCGTGCGCTGCTCTGGTTTGCCAGAAGCGGCTTAGTCATGCTGGCCACATGACCCAGAAGCTGTACGCCGGCTCCCTCGGCCAATAAAGTGAGATGAGCGCCACAACCCCAGAGTCGGTCACGACTGGCCCAAATGGTCAGGGGTCCCTTTACCTTTACATTGATTATTGCTTTATGGCTCAATGGTCTCATTAGATAGTAAAATTCATGTTAAAAAGGGGTTGTTTTTAAAAGTCTGGAACGGAAGAATCCATTTTACATTACTTTCTATGGAAAAGCGCGACTTGGTTATGGAACGGGCTTCCAGAATGGATTAAGTTTGAGAACCAAGGTACCACTGTATTTGATTTAAATGGAGGAGGGGTATCTTTAAAAAAATGTAAACACATTTGGTAACATTTACAACACCAAAAGCGTTTAAAGACGGGAAAAAGCATTACCTGTTTCTCTTCTTCTCCATCAATTCCAGGTCCTGTAAGAAAAGAAAGAAAAATCAAGACAATATGTTGGAAGAAGCTCATCCTGCCTCTTATGGAATCTCTGGGCACCACGCAAGGCTTGGGACATTCCACACCCACAAGATTCTAAATTCTGCGCCATGGTAACCTGAATTGGACTGAAAAAGCCTGAGGAAAGCAGAAATCTACCACCTGAATCCACAGCGCAGATCGAAATAAAATAACATACACACCCTGGCATACATCAGCTTATCTCACACAATTTAGTTTTGTTTCCAACTAACTTGTGGAACTCACCGCCACAAGCTGGGAGTGAAGGCCACGAGCCACAAAACTCAATGTACATCCAACATGCCGCTCCGTTAGCTGATAAGCAGAATGGCTGTATCAATTTGGACTTCAGGTGGTTGGCAGGAGCGGGAGAAGGGGGGATCTCTACGTTTAGGGCATTGCTCCTGAATCCAATAATAATAATAATAATAATAATAATAATAATAATAATAATAATAATTTATTATTTATACCCCGCCCATCTGGCTGGATTTCCCCAGCCACTCTGGGCGGCTTCCAACAAAACACTAAAATACAATAACCTATTAATCCAAACTTTAATTTTTTAAAAACTAAGATTTTATTAAGACTTTTCATAATACTTGACAATAAAAAATGAAGTAATCTAGACAAAAAGAAAAAAAAACAGAAAAAGAAAGAAAAAGAAGAATACAAAGTCTTCTCTCACAGGTAAATCTTAACTCTTACCCCACCCAGAAAGAGGTGGATTCTCCCAGTTCTCACGTGGGAGCTTCTCCTTACCCCAGAGGACATAACAAAGACAAAAGAAGTCAAACAGGAAAAGAAAAACAGAGGGAAACAAAGCAAGGAATGAAACGAAAAAATCCAAGCTTTAGTTTCAGGCATGGGCAAACCTCCAGAGGTTTTGGAACTACAATTCTCATCATCCCTAGCTAACAGGACCAGCGGTCAGGGATGATGGGAATTGTAGTCTCAAAAACATTGGGAGGGCCGGAGTTTGCCTATGCCTGCTTTAGTTAGTAACAGACAGACTGAGCTCACCTTTTGCTTATCATCCATCCTGTTGTTGCTTTCCTCGTCGTACAACGCTGTGGTCCTTTTCTCGGTCTCTTCCGTTGAAAGCCCTCCTCCCTGACTATTTTCCGCATCAGGCCAACAGTCGTCGGGCACGGAATTTGAGGAGCCGTTGCCACTTCTCCCAACAACGGCCGCACCTATACTATTGGCAGCCTGCCAATGTTCTCCAAAGTGGCTGAGCTTCCAATGGGGCAGATCTGCAGCGTGCTCCCCTGCGGAGAGTGTGGGGCCCCCGCCGTCCTCTCCTAGTTCGCCCCCAGCTTCATGGACGTCAGAATCCTGGGCGCCGTTCCTAAACCGGCATGCAGGAGAATGCACTGCCAGGCTGACGCACACAGGAGACCCCAGGTTTGCCGGAGAATCGGCGCACAACGTCTTCAGGGAGACCTCCAAGCTGTCGAAGGAAAGGAGACTCAAGGCATGGTCTGAGAGACTCAACTCCGAGCGACGCAACGCTCCGGAGGCGAGCTCTTCCGGATCAGCCGCCTTTCGGTGGCAGCAGGTTTCGGAACAACCCGTTCTTTCTGGAGTCCGCCATCCGCCGCCCAAGCAACCTCCGAGATAGCGAATGGAGGTTTTGGAACAGAGGTCTTCTCCCCGAAGGGCCAGCGAGGTCAGATCAATGGCGCCACGGAAACCTGACTGGTCCAAGGCCTCCGTTGGGCACGTCTGCAGTCCAGCGTTGTCGCACCTGTAGACAACGGAGGTGGGTTTGCCCACGGTGGAAGTGCCGCCCCAGTCCCTGGGAAAAGGGGCTCGCCATTTGACGCTGGCCTGCCTGGCGTAGCTCTCTCCCACCGAAAGATGCTCCACAGCACTCAGCACGGTCGAGGCAGAGACCTGAGGATTGCGGAGCGGGTGGCAAGGGAAAAGAGGACGTTTGGATTCCCAGGGGGAGGAGCCCAATGCCCCCATTGAGGTGGCGGCTTCTCGCTTGAGCTGCCTGATGGAGCGGTGCAGGTCAGCAGACGTCCGGGAAGACTTCAAGAGGGTCTGGAGCGCTGCAGAAGACCCAGCGCTCTCCACCAAAGTTGAAGAGTTCAAATGGTCCAAGGTAAGGCCTGGCCCACGATGGAAAGAGTCGTCGCTCCTGCCAGGGCTCGTAGGAGGACACCGGCAGGAAACGGAGCCAGGAGGCGATGTCACGGGCAATTCGGCCGGAGAGAAGCACGCTCCGCAGTCCCTGAGATGCCCGCAGATTCTTCTCGACGCACAAACGTGGCTTGGTTTTGACCCATACTGGTCCTCGCTTCCCATCCTGTTCTTTGGGAGGGTGCCGCAGTCATGAGAGACATTCTGGCTTCTACTCGAGAGGTGGCTGGGAGGGTTGCCCTTTAAACCGAGCTGCTCTGAGCATGAGCAGAGAGAGGGGCAGGAAATCGGTGCATCGCTGGTAAATTTGGAGTCTCCAGATGCACCCCTCTGCAGTTTCGATGCAAGGTTGCTTTGCCGTTTGGGTAAAGAGCCTCCGGTGGCGTCCTGGAAAGGCCAATAAGGGCAAGAGAGGTTGGTCTGAACCGCACGGTGTTGCTGCAGGTCATTGCTTCCCTTTCCCGTGAACGCAGCCCGTTTCCCCCCCTGGACACTCGCTCCTCCGCAGTCTGGCCTGCGGACAACGGAGTCGGCTGCTACATTCCTTTCCGTGGACAGGTACAGATTGATGTTGATGTTTCTCTGGACGTTTGTTTGCTCTGCAGAGGAAGAAAGCTGTTTGTGTTAGGGCTCAGCATGCATGTCGCATACCTTTCCATTCCTTCCAGTGCCTGACGTTTAACCATGACCCCACATCAGATCCTTCAACTTTGCAAGTTGGGATGTGCGTGAACATTCCGTGACTTCACAAAAGCAAACAAGGATTACCGACGTGCTGCAATGTCTAAAAACAGGGAATCTGAGCCGAAGGAGGAAGAACGTGTGGAAAACTGACATACATTTACTGAATGCCACATCCGTACTGCACATTTAAATCGCATGGCTTCTTTCAAGGAATCCTGGGCACTGTCATTTCTCCCTCACAGAACCACACTTCCCAGCACCTTTAACAAACTACAGTTCCCAAGATTCCTGCGGGCAGCCATGTGCTTTAAATGTGTGGTGCAGGTGCATTGTGGGAAAGCAAAGCACACTGTTACAGTCGTACCTTGGAAGCTGAACGTAATCCATTCCGGAAGTCAGTTCGACTTCCAAAATGTTTGGAAACCAAAGCACGGCTTCTGGTTGGCTGCAGGAAGCTGCTGCAGCCAATCGGAAGCCGCGAAAGCCCCGTCGGATGTTTGGCTTCTGAAAATCGTTCGAAAACCAGAACGCTTGTTCAGGAGCCAAGGTGTTCGAGATCCAAGGTACAACTGTATTCTGATAATAATAATAATAATAATAATAATAATAATAATAATAATAATAATAATAATAATAATAATAATAATAATACACTTACAATGAACACTGTAAATTGACGCAACAATCGAGGAACATTTAAGTTTCTAAAAACGGCGAGAAAGTGAAACATTACAGAGGTTTGTAAAATTACGCTGTGTTTGCAGAAAGCGAATAAGGTTTCCCCCTTCTCTCATAGTACTGGAACCTAACGGGGCTAATTTAATGAAGCTGAAACCTGCAAGATTCAGGGCAGACATTAGGAAGGACTTATTCACGCCGTCAACCCCTGGGCTTCAAATGCACGCCGTGATTCTCTAGGTGTTGCACGGGGCTGACTCTGTCCTAGAACAGTCCGTCCCTGGATTTCAGATTAGCGAGCAATACACAGCCAATCCCCAGAGAGGCTGTGACAAACCCACTCCTTCTCACAGGCTCAGCCACAAATAAGAGTCTTTGGCTATGGTTCGCCCCTCCCTTTAACAGAAAACTCAGGTGCTCGGTGCCAACCGAAATGGAGCAAAACGAGGCTAAGTATAGACCTGAGCAGGAAACTCCCCAAATATAGGTCGATAGAAAGATGGGGAAGATATATACAGTGGTACCTCGGGTTACATATGCTTCAAGTTACAGACTGCGCTAACCCAGAAATAGTACCTCGGGTTAAGAACTTTGCTTCAGGATGAGAATAGAAATCGTGCTCCGGCGGTGCGGCGGCAGCAGCGGGAGGCCCCATTAGCTAAAGTGGTACCTCAGGTTAAGAACAATTTCAGGTTAAGAACGGACCTCCGGAACGAATTAAGTACTTAACCCGAGGCACCACTCTACGCGGGTGGCACTGTGGGTTAAACCACAGAGCCTAGGGCTTGCCGATCTGAAGGTTGGCGGTTTGAATCCCCGTGACGTGGTGAGCTCCCGTTGCTCGGTCCCTGCTCCTGCCCACCTAGCAGTTCAAAAGCACGTCAAAGTACAAGTAGATAAATAGGTACCGCTCCGGCAGGAAGGTAAACGGCGTTTCCGTGCGCTGCTCTGGTTCGCCAGAAGCGGCTTAGTCATGCTGGCCATATGACCCGGAAGCTGTATGCCGGCTCCCTTGGCCAATAAAGCGAGATGAGCACTGCAACCCCAGAGTCGGCCACGGCTGGACCTAATGGTCAGGGGTCCCTTTACCTTTACCACTGTATATTCATTGAGAACAAGGCAACCTCAGTAGCTGTAGGATTCTGAGCGCTGGCTAGGGCACCAAGATACTCTGCCACATTTTGCTGCAGTTGCCACTCGTCCCTCTGCTAAATTGAGCAGAGGGTGCCCACCTCCCCAGCCAAACACTATTTGCCTGTGCCTGAGCTAAGCTGCCGTATGCCTCTCTCAGCGCATCGTAAGCGTGCGGCTTTAAGACGCACCTCCTGCAGCCAAACTGCCTCTCTTCCCGCAGCGGCCTTACTCACTCCGATCGGCACCGTGGGACATGCTCCCGGCTCCGTCCGGATCTGTGGGGTAGGGTGTGGGGCAGAAGCAGATGCCCCTTTGTGTTTGCTTCTCTGACCTTGAAGGGTTGGGGCAGCGGAACAACGAGAACACCCCACCGTGCTGACGGCACGCTTAATGCTCGAAAGCCGAAATGTGCTAGCCAGCTGAGTCGCTCTAAGCAGCTTAGACCCCACGATTTAAGATCCCAGTTAGTCATTGTGGAACCAGATGTCCAGCATGCAGGGCGGTGGAAAAGAGGAGCAAGGAGGCTTTGATCCACTTCTAATTAGAGCTCCGTCCTCAAGACGAGCCGGGCAAATTAGCTCCAGAACAACCCAGTCTGTCTGGCCGGCGGCGGCAGAAGAACCGCATGCTGATGTCTTGCCTGTAGAAAAATATCTTCTGTGAATTATTTCCAGCAATTCTCAAATGCCCGCAGTACAGTGGTACCTCGGGTTAAGTACTTAATTCATTCCGGAGGCCCGTTCTTAACCTGAAACTGTTCTTAACCTGAAGCACCACTTTAGCTAATGGGGCCTCCTGCTGCTGCCGCTCCGCTGGAGCGCGATTTCTGTTCTCATCCTGAAGCAAAGTTCTTAACCCGAGGTGCTGTTTCTGGGTTAGCGGAGTCTGTAACCTGAAGCGTATGTAACCCAAGGTACCACTGTAATCATTGCTCAAGAGCAAAGACATACAACTTCAGGGATCCACACCCTGCCTCTTTAGCCAAACATGGCTCTCACCAGAGTGACTTACGAAAATCAACGCTAAGCGGGTCCCTGCCCTCAAGTTTTACAGTCTAAAAGGACATAACGTACAAGGAAAAAGGGAGGAGGAGGGAAGAGGGGAAGCGAGCTCAGGGGACACCCTTACACAAATATTTTTCTGATTCTAAGGCAACGCACTCCTCAGGACACACCATAATCGTGCATCTTACCCCATGTCAAGACGTAGAAAGACAAATAACATATTTAATTTCTAATTCTCATTACTTCCTCAATATATTTTTTTTAAAAACCTCCATCCAAGTATCAACAGCTGCTTGCTGGGAACATTGCTAATGTGCCAGAACATCTGGGGCTGTTTCGTTTAGGAAAAAAGTGAACAAGGGTTTATGAAATTATTCACAATGTGTAAAAGCAGACAGAGAGATGTTTCCCCTCTTCTGTCTCTTATAAACACTAGAATTCAAGCTCATCCAATGAAACCATGGGGTCCTAGAATGGTGAGGTTGGAAGAGATCCAAATTCTGCAGGAGATTTAGGATAGATAAAAGGAAGTACCAATGTTAAACGAAATAATAAACTTCTGGAACTCAGTGCCACAAGACCTAGTGATGACTGCTTGTATCAATGGCTTAGGAACACAGGAAGTTGCCTTCCACTATCTACAAAAGATGATCTACAGATGGTACTTCACCCTGACTAAATTGGTCAAAGTGCATAAAAGGGATCTAAGATGAGTTGGAAATGCGAAGAAACAGAGGGGACATTTATACATTCATATGGCCCTGACCATGATCCAGCAGGATCTTCTGTTCTTAGTCAAGGTTTAGGCAAATCCCACTGCTGGAAACAGGACGTAGGACTGGACTGGCCCTTGGTGTGGTCCAGTAGCACCTTCCTTGCGCTTTGATGGACTTAAAAGGGAGGAAAGTTCTCATTCCCCACACCTTCTTAGAATAGCGCTGCTGTAGAAATCAGAGACTCGATTTATCCCAGCACGGCAGTCTAGCGTAGAAATTTCCTTCCTGCAAGGCCTTTCACAACCAGTCACTTTCTCGGTCCAGAATGTCACCCAGACACTTCATCTTCAAGGTTAGAGACACTTTCATGATTAATCGCTCTGTCTTCTAAGACCTTTGCCATCACTGGCTTGGTCAAGTGCTAATTAACCCAAGTCTACAGTTCTGGAAGATGCTTCTGACCTTGATAATGACTCTCCCTCACAGCCAGCTGTGTCGTGGCAGCGAGTGAATGTCTTGTGCGTCCTCTGGGTGCCAAGGGCAGTGAGCAGAAGGTCACCCAGGGTCTCTGACTGTAGGAACATGAACAGCGATAATAACTTTGGACTGAGCGCTGGTGGTTTGTGGGTAGCAGTGGATCTTTTGGTTTCTTCCTTCAGATTTTGTAGCGGCAAAACCCAACAGAAGACTCTTACTTGAGGAGCTGCAAGCCTACACTTGGTACACCATGCAGATAATGGATGACAACATGCCCAAACCGAGTGCAATTGATTTCTTATATGTCACGTGATTTTGCTTATAGCTTTGCCAGTTCCAGAACATAAAGGGGTGAAATCATTTTGTAAGATAAAATTAGCACAAAAGAGGACTCTGCTCTCTTGTGGTTTCCAACAAGTGCTATTCAGAAGCATTGCTGTCCCTAACTGTGAAACCATTGTGGCTAGTAGCCATTCAGATCCATCTCTATGAATTTGCCTAATCCTCTTTTAAAGCCAACTAAGTTGGTGGCTATCGCTGCTTCCGGTGGCAGAGAGTTCCATCGCTTAACTATGTGCATGGCAGGAGTCTGTGCATGTCAACATGGACTTCACTACGAACTGGGAAACGAATGCTATTGAGGCAATAGTGATCAGATGTTCAAAGGCACGGAAACACCTGGAGTTTAAGAATCTTTGAGTCACTTCAGGCATTAATGGAGTTATTGGAAATACTCCGAAAAGCGTGTTTCATCTCTGCATCAGAAGACAGATTCCTGTTGGGCAGGTGAAAGTCTCCCTGCTCCCCCCCCCTTGCAAAATGCTATTATCAGCATGAATGCAACTGATGGGATGGCCTGGCTGCCAGTTGGTGGGAAATTATCACAACTGTGGGAGAAGAAGAGTACGGTAACTGCCTTGGATCAATGCATCAAGTTTCCTTTGCATACCTGCAGGCTAGTCTGTCTGTGGGCAGCAGGTTACAAGGCACTGGGGTGGTGGGGACATATAAGGACACAAGAAGAGCTTGCTGGATCAGGCCAATGGCTCATCGAGTTCAGCATCCTGGTCTCGTGGTGGCCAGCCTGATGCCCGTGGGAACCAGGGAGCAGAACATGGGCGCAAGAGCAATCTCCATTTCTGGGGTTTCAGTCTGTGGAATCCAACAAACCATGCCAGATTCTCCCTCAGTCACACTGAGCAATGGGATCCTTTCACTGCCAAGGGACAAGATGCAGGCAAAACCTTACCTGGGCAAGGACCACCCATGTTGAACATGGGCAAATTTGCTTGTGAATCGGCCCCCGGTGAGCTCACAGTTGATCAGAGGTTTAATAATAATAATAAAATAATAATAAAATTTTATTTATATCCCGCCCTCCCCAGCCGAAGCTGGGCCCGGGATCTCCAAGATGGTTTTGTTTGAAGACCGTAAGTTCCTGTGTGGGACATACCAGGAGAGGCGGTCCCGTAGGTACGAGGGTCCTAGGCCGTATAGGGCTTTGAAGGTTAAAACCAGCACCTTAAACCTGATCCTGTACCCCACCGGGAGCCAGTGCAGCTGGTATAGCACCGGGTGAATGTGATCTCGCAGTGAGGACCCCGTAAGGAGTCTTGCCGCGGCATTCTGCACCCGCTGGAGTTTCTGGGTCAGTCTCAAGGGCAGCCCCACATAGCGCGAGTTACAATAATCCAGTCTGGAGGTGACCGTCGTGTGGATCACAGTGGCTAGGTCAGGGCGAGAGAGGTAAGGAGCCAACTGCTTAGCTTGGCGGAGATGAAGAAATGCCGCCTTTGTTATAGCTGCAATCTGCGCCTCCATGGAAAGGGAAGTGTCTAAGATTACACCCAAACTCTTAACGGACGGTGCTGGCACTAATTGCACCCCCGCAAGAGATGGGAGTTGCCCCCCCCAATCCCATACTGTCCTGACCCAGCCACAGGACCTCTGTCTTCAAAGGATTTAACTTCAACTTGCTCCCACGTAACCATCCAGCCACAGCTTCCAAACATCTGGTCAGTGTGTCTGGGGCCGAGTCAGGATGGCCATCCATCAACAGATAGAGTTGGGTGTCATCAGCATCAGTTGGGTGAAGACAGAGGCAAAGCAAGTGTTGAGCAGTTCTGCCTTTTCTCTGCCACCCAGTAGTATTTCTCTGTGCTCCCCACCACTTGCTTGCTTGTCATTCTTGTTCTTCTTGTTCCTGATGTTCCAATAAATCCTTTTTTTAGCTGAATCTTGGTCTCAGGTCATGCCTGAACCCACCTACACTTCACCGGCCGAGTTAAGGAGGGCTTGCTTTGTGAAACACCCCTCCAGCCCCTACCTCTGCCGTACGGTTCTGTGTAATAACATGAATTAAGTCCTGGGAATTAGCTCCCTTTGTGTGCGCTTTGAGGTGCCTCAATGGAGCCCGCATTAAAATGATAGGCATATCGTGACTTTGGCTTAATGGCTCTGGCCATTCAAATGACACAAGCAAGCCGCAGCCAGAAAGCTCTTTTCACCTCCCCGTCTTTCTTCTCCTCTGCCTAGTATTTCCCCATTTTTTCCTAAACATGATAATTTGACAAGTCCTTCACATGGCTGGGAGCCCGAGCACAATAACCTTAGCTGCATCCAGGAGAATGTGATAAGCGAGAGCCGGTCTGTGGGGGCGGATAATGCCATTAAAATAGCTCCCGTTTAATGTTAACAACTTTGACGTACTTGTCCAATAAGGCAGGAGTAGCTGCAGGCCTCTATTTTTTTGAAGAAAAGGAGGCTCTCTGCAAAAGCATTAAAATTAAATTACCCTCTTTTAACAAAGTGCCGGTTGAAGTTTATTACCCTGATTCACTTCACCTGCGTGCGAAACGCAACCCAGGCTGTAATGTATGCTGGCAGGGGAGGGGACTTCACTATTGCACCCTTCTGACTCCCACAGCACGGGGGCTCGGTGGAAAGGGCAGCTTCCAAATCACTGATGGATTTGGGGAAGACCAACCCTTTCTCTCTGAACGGGAGAGAAACAACAGTGACCTTCTTGTGGGCGTCTGCTACAGACCTCCAAGCCAGACTGAGGACTTGGATGGTGCTTCCCATAGCATATTACCAAACTGTAATAGGTATGAGTTACTCGTGCGTAAACTGGTGCCTTTCTCGGTTAATTTGCCTTGTTAAACCTTTCTGACTGCACAGCCCCATCTCATGGTGGCTGCCTCAGTCACTGGCAGAATCCGTCAGTGGGCGTTTCTTGAACCTCTTCCAACATAAAAGTTGTTTGACACCCAGTCTCCTCCTCCTCTCACTGCGCGGGAGTCTTCTGCGCAGGGAAGGCGTGGGTAGCGGAGGACCTGGGCTCTCCTCACTGATGTCCAGTGAAGAGTCCTGGAGCCCTCTCTCCACTTTCCCCGTCTGCCCCCCTTTATCCCTGGTGTTGCGCTGATTGGATTCCCCCTCTACTGAGCTGTTTCTCCCCCTGCTGCTGGGTCCTTCGCCAGCATCATCTGGGAGCCTCCCCTTTGCCTCTCGCTCCGATGTCAGTTCCCTGACACAAACATTCAAAAAGGAGAGATATAGCAGTCATGGGTCCTTCATGGATCACAGCCTTGCCATGGCAAAGGGGCTTGAATAACTCAGAGAAGCTATGAGCTATGCCGTGCAGGGTCACCCAGGATGGACAGGTCATAGTGGAGAGTTTTGACCAAACGTGATCCACCTGGAGCAGGAACCGGCAAGCCACTCCAGTATCCCTGCCAAGAAAACGCCATGGACAAAGAAGATCAAAACTATCCATTCTAAGAAGATCAAACCTATCCCTTCTGAAGGAAATCAGCCCTGAGTGCTCACTGGAAGGACAGATCCTGAAGCTGAGGCTCCAAGACTTTGGCCACCTCATGAGAAGAGAAGACTCCCTGGAAAAGACCCTGATGTTGGGAAAGATGGAGGGCACAAGGAGAAGGGGACGACAGAGGATGAGATGGTTGGACAGTGTTCTCGAAGCTACCAGCATGAGTTTGACCAAACTGCGGGAGGCAGTGGAAGACAGGAGGGCCTGGCGTGCTCTGGTCCAGGGGGTCACAAAGAGTCGGACACCACTAAACGACTAAACGACAACAAGCAGTCATGGGAGACTTCAAGTACCCCGATATCTGTTGGAAGTCAAACTCTGCCAAGAATGTAAGGTCCAACAAATTCCTCCATTACATCACTGGCAGGGCTGTCTTAAACATATCTGGCACCGTGGTGCAAAGCTTCCTCCGGCAGTGGCGGCGCAAGTCCCCCCCCCCCCGTTTCCCAGAGTTGTTGACCCTTTTTTAGGGAAGACGGCGCTGCCGGCGGGGCTGGAGGAGGTGGGCAGTGGATGCAGGGCAGCTCCTCCTGCAGGGAAGAAGCAGGGACTGGACGCGGCACCTCTCGGCTCAGCTGGCCGCTTCGTGCCACGGTGGCCACAGCAGACGGAGCCTCCAGGCATGGTGCTGCTTCGGTGTGGCATGGCTGAGGCGGGCGAGGGCGGTGAGCTGATGCCGGGATGTGCCGCATCCAGCCTCCACCTCTTCCCTGGCACCCTCCAGAACTTGGCAGCCCGGGGCCCCGCGCCACTAGCCTCTATGGGTAAGATGCCCCTGCTCGCTGGCCCTGTCTCAGCAGGGACGAGCAGCCAGCCAGCCAGCTACCAGCAAATGTCATTGGAGGGTTTTAGAATCCTCTCTGTCTTTTGTTATGCACATGAAGCTCCCGGACTCCAGGGCCTGAAGGCTTGGAGTGCATTGCATGCCTACAGCTTGGCTTCAGCCTACGGGACATTTTTTGCCAGGCAATTTAAGCTCCCAGTTCATTATTACATTCTTATGGGTTTTTAGCTTGTGCTCCACAAAAGGCTTTGATTTTTTAAAATGTAGCGCTACTTCCGTTTGACAAAATGATATCGACGTCAGAAGAGTCCTGCTGGATCCGGCCAAAGAGGGCCCATTTAGTCCAGCATACTGTTCTCCCTGTGACCAACCAGATTCCTAGGGAAAACTCACGAGCAGGATTCAAGCACACTGGATTAGATCTTCTTTATAGAGCTTTCCACAGCAGTAATTGTTACTACTCTGGGGAGATTTTGCTGCTCCTTTACCAGGAACTGTTCCTGGTGATTTTTGCATGGAGCAAGCTTTTTCTGTGTTGGATATTAAACAGTTACACAGCGTTACACAAAGACCTTTTCAGGTTATGACACCAGTGGTCAGTGGTTGACAATTTGCTCCTGGGCCAGGTTCAAAGTCTTAATATACAAAGCCCTTAACAACTTGGGAGCAGTCGACCTGAGAGATCGCCTCACCCCATACGCGCCCATTCGACTGCTTCAATCTGCGGAACTAACATGGTTATTGATGTCACGCAATACCCGTTTTGGATTGGGAAGGAATCAATCTTCTACCTTCAGAACTCCCTCCCTTTTGACAACAGGCAAGCCTACCCAAATATTTAGAAGGCTAGTGTGTTTTTTATTTATTGCTAGTTTTAATTTTTTTTACTTATTTTTATTAAGGATCTTATTGTTTTATTTGTTTTGTCAATCACTTTGAGGTTTTCCACAATCAAGCAACATATAGAATTTATGAAATACGGTCATACCTCGAGTTGAAGTAGCTTCAGGTTGAGCATTTTCGGGTTGCGCTCTGCAACAACCCGGAAGTAACAGAATGCATTACTTCCGGGTTTCGCCGCTCGCACATGCAGATGCTCAAAATCATGTCACTTGCATGCGCGGAAGCAGCGAATCGCAACCCGTGCACGCGCAGATGCAGGTTGCGTTCGCTTCAGGATGAGAACAGGGTTCCGGAACGGATCCCGTTCGCATCCAGAGGTACCACTGTATACAGATATATGCGATGCTCTCTCTAGAGAAGTACAAGTCCCACAGTTCCTTGCGACCTGCAGGCATTCCTGTGCACAGGCAGGAGGCAGTGCAAAAGCAAGAACAGCCAGGGCCATTGAGGTCCCAGGGAGAGTAGGAGAAAACCGGTGCTGCTGATAGGATTTATGGGCCCTAGAATACTTGGGGACAACAGAGATTCAGGCCTGTCATTGGCCACTCAGAAAAAGAGGGGACAATTGTCTCACCTCCTTGCTAAATGAGACAGGAAGAAGGAACTCTGGTGCCACCTAGTGACTAAACTGTATAATGGCACTATCCACATCGGGCTCCTGTTCTCCAGAATGTAACAATATGAGATTCTGGCGACAGCAGACAGGGCCTGAAGGACATTTGTCACTTGTGAATAATTGCTGTACATGCATGCTGTGCTGTGCTATGCTGTCCTGTCAGGTCTGGCTATAAATACAAATCAATCAACCAGAAACATAAGTTGCTTAAACGAAGGGAAGTAAAGGATAACAATCAATTCTCCATTCCCACAAAACGAACATAAGGACCAGGGGCTGTGAGGGAAGGCCTGTTCTACAAGTTTGTAATTCACCCAGATAAATGGAGGGCCGCTGGAATGAGTCATCACCTGGAAGGGCCGTAGCTCAGGCACTGAGCATCTGCTTTGCAGACAAAAGGTCACAGGTTTGATCCCTGATGGCATATCCAGGTAGGGATGGTAATCTCACTTGCCTGAAACCCTCGAGATCGGCTGTGTAGGCAGTCCTAAACTAGGTGGACCAATGGCCTGACTCAGATTTAAGGCAGTTCCTGTGTTATCCTGTGTGTGCTGGAAATTGTCTATCTCGGAGTAGTCTAATCCACAGCTTGCGGGTTATAGGCCTCGGCAACATTCAAGAAAAAAAATCTTAAAACTTTAAAGCTTTATTTTTTGTGTCATGTGTTTCTAATGAATGTGTATAGATCTGTTTGTGTATTAAATCTGCTTAATAATTGAATATATGAAATCTATTGTGTATTTAATTATAGTTGGAGAACAGCCTTTACCAAACGTGTCATGGGCTTTGAAGACACTCGAACTCAGGACACAAGAGGCAGGCACGCTAGGCAAATCCACACCGTGATCAACTCTCACCCGGAAACCAATGTCCCCACTGTGGAAGGACGTGTGGATCCAGAATTGGCCTCCACAGTCATTTATGGACTCATTGCTAAAACCGTGTTTATGGAAGACAATTTTACTCAGCTATGAGGGATGGCCAAAGAAGACTCTACAAGGATGCTGTAGGGCAGAGCTGGAGAGCCCATCTTCTAAAGGGAGTTGCACTCCAGCTCCTATTAGCCCCAGCTGGCATGGCTGCAGGTTCCTGCTCCCTGCTGCATTCTCTCTCTCTCTTTTTTTTAAATAAAATATTTATTAAAGGTTTTAAACAATACAACCAACTTACAATCAATGAAAAAGAAAAAACCAAAAAAAGACAAGAAAACCATACAAAGCGTACAAAGAAGCAAAAACAAAGAAAAAACAAAGCATAAAATAGACATGCAAAAAAGTTCAGTTTCTCAGATGCTATTTCCATAACCCTCTTTCTTGACTCCCTCACATCTCCCTTTTTTGTGTTCCCATTTAGAAAATCTTATTCAGCAATATTTCACCTTCTTTCAAATCTTATTTTATATTATATATTTCAACTATTATGCCTCCAATTTTCCCCCTTTTTTATCAGTTATTTGAGCTTGACATAATATTGTTCAAGTTTTAACTTTGTTCTTATAACCCAATTTTACTTATTCTTTTCAAATATGTCACTAGTGCCACCTTATCTTTCTATCCTGCATCATTCTAACATTCATACAGTTTACAATACTTTTACAAATAATCCTTAAATTTCTTCCAGTCCTCTTCCACAATCTCTTCTCCCAGGTCTCGGATTCTGCCAGTCATTTCTGCCAATTCCATGTAGTCTATCAGTTGCGTCTGCCATTCTTCCAGAGTGGGCAAATCTTCTGTCTTCCAATACTTTGCGATAAGTATTCTTGCTGCTGTTGTCGCATACATAAAGAAAGTTCTATCCTTCTTTAGCACCATTTGGCCGACAATGACCAAAAGGAAAGCCTCTGGTTTCTTAAGGAAGGTATATTTAAATACCTTTTTTAGTTCATTATATATCATTTCCCAGAAGACCTTAACCTTTGGGCACGCCCACCAAAGGTGAAAGAATGTTCCTTCAGTCTCTTTACATTTCCAACACTTATTGTCTGGCAAATGGTATATTTTTGCAAGCTTGACTGGGGTTATGTACCACCTGTATATCATTTTCATAATATTTTCTTTCAAGGCATTACATGCCGTGAACCTCACACCGGTGGTCCATAACCGTTCCCAGTCAGCAAACATAATATTGTGACCAATGTCTTGCGCCCATTTTATCATAGCTGATTTAACCGTTTCATCCTGAGTGTTTTATTTTAACAGCAAGTTGTACATTCTTGAAAGTACCTTAGTTTTTGGTTCTAACAATTCTGTTTCTAGTTTCGATTTTTTCCACCTGGAAGCCTGTTTTTTTTATCCCTATTAAAAACCTCCCTAATCCGACCATAGTGTAACCAATCTCGCACTGAAGGGGTACAGTTAGGGTTACCCCAGAAAGCCCTAAAAACTGTTTGTGAATTCCCCCCCCCCCAGCCAGGCCTCGGCGTACGCATTTCAAAAACTGCATTTTCCTCTAAGACAAAAAGCATGAGCTAAGAAGTCCTCTCTGTAACAAAAATGCTGTAACAAACCCATAGCTGAGAACAGAAAAGCTTTTCGCTTCCCAGATCCAAGATAACCTTGTCCTGGTACATTGATTTGCAACATACTTCCGGGAACAGAGAACGAAAAGCAACATTTCTATGTAAGAATCTGTGAAGGGGGAGAGGAAAAAAGGGGTTTGAAAAAAGGATAAAACCTGCTTGTAAAATGTTTTCGGTGCGGCCTGTCTTTTGTGAACTGAATCACACAGGTGCCTCTGCCCCCCCCCCCATGGCAGAATAAAACGCTCTTTCTCTGGATTAACCCCTTGGTGTCGTTTGGCTCCTTTTGTCTCTGCTCGGGTGCAACAATTATTCCGACCCATGGATTAATAAGGCTACATTTCTGGTGCATTGGCCGGGAAAAGCACGTTCCCCGAGATCGAGGGACAAAGAGGTCCAGGGCGTCACTGCAAGGCGAGCAGCTCGGGATACCGGGTCAACAGTTCCAATGCGCATCCTGCCAACTTCGTGGGAGGGACTGGCCACCCGTTCCTGAGTGGACACGCGACAAAGTGACGGAGAGAAAGAGCAACGGCCGTGCAGAAAGAAGGTACCTCGAGGAAAAAGGTAAGCTCCACAGGGTATAGGTTTTGAGAACAGCGTGGGACAGGGCAACAAAACATGTAGAGACACTTAAATCGAAGGCTTTGTCCAAGCCCACTGTGGTGGCCCCTCTCCGGCAAGTGTATGATCCTTTGGAACAGCCAAATGATCGGGGTGTTCGACCCCCAAGGACCTTTACCATTCAGCATGTCCCTTTTACAAGCTCCGATATTTGCAATTGGAAAAATCAAAATCCTTCTTTTGAGGAAAATCCTGCAAAAATAATTAGACTTTTTGAAGGTGTGTTCAAAACCTATATGCCTACTTATGATCATGTAAGTCAGCTTTTGGACACAATTCTGACCACTGAGGAGGTCCGCAAGGTAAATGCCTGTGCCAGGGAACAGCTCAAGGCAGAAAATAATACTGACGCTGCAATTGAGGTCTCTTACCCCAGAAGGACCCCCCCTTGGGATTACAATACTACAGAGGGAAGGGCGGCCTTAGAGACTTATCACAGAAATGTTTTAGAAGGTATGAGACGGGCAGCGAAAAGGCCTACAAATATGGCGAAATTATCTGAGATTTTTCAGCTGCCCAATGAGCCTCTAGGAGTATTTTTGGAGATTAAAAGAGGCATTCCGCAAGTACACCCCCATAGACCCTGATGATGATGCCCAAGAGGTGATTGTAAAAACCACCTTTGTGATGCAAGCAGCTCCTGACATAAGACGTAAAATTCAAAAAAAAATGAGAATTTCATAGGGAATCGACTTGAATGGATGTTAACCCTTGCACAGACCACTTATAATCAGAGGGGTGAAGAAACAGAAAAGCAGAGAGAAAAATACCAGACCAAAAAATTAATGGGACTAAGAGCTGGCCAGCAGCCAGAAACAAGAAGCCCATGCGAGGGGCAGCAGAAGACGCCTAGGGAAGAAACCACTGCGCCATCTGCAGGCAAGAGGGTCACTGGAAAATGGAATGCCCACAGGCCCCACGCCCTTTTGTCTCTGCTCGGGTGCAACAATTATTCCGACCCATGGATTAATAAGGCTACATTTCTGGTGCATTGGCCGGGAAATAAGCACGTTCCCCGAGATCGAGGGACAAAGAGGTCCAGGGCGTCACTGCAAGGCGAGCAGCTCAGGATCCCGGGTCAACAGTTCAGCCTTTTTCTTAAAAAGGCTCGTCCCAGGAAGGAATAATAACTGATGTCATAGAAGCTTCTGAAGTTCTGAAGCTTCTAGAACAACATGGTAGTTATTAGCAACGGAAAGGAAGGAACACATTGGAGGAAGGCAGCCACACTCAGAATGAAGCACTAAGTCGCAGGGCTTTTAAATATAAGAGCCATGAATCCATCTGAAGAACAGGGAGATAATGATGGAATCAAGGAGGAAATCAAGGAGGAAATTGTTGAAATGAATGAAGAAGAAGAGGAGGAGTTGAGAAATGAGATTGCTGACTTAGATAAACTACAAGAGGAAATAATAGACTCTATCGCAATGAACGAACTGAAACAGAGAGAAGTTAATTTAAGGTTGAGGCAAGTACCGGAAATACAAAATGAAAATATAAAAGATAGATTAATAAAGGAAATTGCGCAGTGGATGGAGCTATCGGAAGAAGAATTGGCAAAGACAATACAAAATGCATATAGAATGAAAATCAAACCAAGTAAGCTAAAGAAATTCCCGGGTGACTGTTTAATTACTTTCAAGGATAGAGAGATGAGAAATTTGATTTTGCAAAGGAATAGAGAGAAGAGACTATACATTGACGGGAATTATATAATCATATTAAAAGATATTCCAATAAGGCTGCTGAAACGAAGAGAAGCTTATAAACCACTGGTGCAACTACTTAAGAAAAATAAGATCAATTTCAGATGGGAATTTCCGGAAGGCATCTCATTCTTTTACAAAGGAGTAAAAAGAAGACTGTTAAGCCCTGAGGAAATAGGAAAATTCACAAGAAGATATAAGGAATTACAACAAGGAGAGGAAGAGGTCAAAGGAGCAGGAGGAGGACTAAGATTGAGGGAGGAACTTGAATCAGGAGAAGAAGAAGAACAGACTGGGAGAGAATCGGAAGAAGAGGGAGAAGAAGAAGAACAGACTGGGAGAGAATCGGAAGAAGAGGGAGAAGAAGAAGAACAGACTGGGAGAGAATCGGAAGAAGAGGGAGAAGAAGAAGAACAGACTGGGAGAGAATCGGAAGAAGAGGGAGAAGAAGAAGAAGGAGAAGAGACAGAAAGACTACAAGACTAAATTTCAATAAATATAGTTAACCTTATCGAATTTCTGTCCGATTGGTGTGATAAACCAGCAAGTTTAATTTTTGTAGACGCGGAGAAAGCTTTCGATAATGTAGTCTGGGATTTTATGTTGAAAAATTTGGAGGTTATGGAGGTGGGCCAGGAATTCTTGAATGGTATAAGGGCAATTTACACAGAACAGAAAGCAAGATTGATAATCAACAATGTTATTTCTGAAGATATTAAAATAGCCAAAGGAACAAGACAGGGGTGCCCGCTTTCGCCACTGCTATTTATAGTGATCCTGGAAACCTTATTAAATGCAATAAGACAAAACAAACAAATTAAAGGGGTTACACTAGGTGCCAATGAGTATAAAGTTAAAGCTTACGCAGACGATGTGGTTCTGACTGTGGAAGAGCCAATAGAAAGCACAAAGGAGATTTTGGACGAGATGGGAAAATTTGGAAATATAGCAGGATTTAAATTGAATAAGAGAAAGACTAAAATGATTGTCAAAAATTTGGATCAAGATAAGATTGAATTACTACAGCAACGAACAGGGATTGAGGTAGTTAGAAAGGTTAAGTACTTGGGAATTTGGCTTTCTGGAAAGAACATTGACTTGTACCAAAACAACTACACCCCAGTTTGGAATGGAATAAAAAAAGATTTGGAGGTCTGGGCCAGAATGAAACTATCATTCTGGGGAAGAATATCAATGGTCAAAATGATGGTGCTCCCTAAGTTGTTATTTTTGTTTCAAACTATACCCATAATAAAAGGTACAAAAGACTTTAAAGATTGGCAAAAGGTGATCTCAAGATATGTCTGGGAAGGGAAGAAGCCCAGAATTAAATTTAAGTTATTGACAGACTTAAAAGAAAGAGGTGGCTTCTCCCTACCAGACATGAGACTGTATTATGAGGCAGCATGTCTGTGCTGGTTAAAAGAATGGGTAAAGTTGGAACATAAAGAACTTCTAGATTTGGAAGGGTTTAATAACAAATTTGGGTGGCACGCGTACCTATGGTGCGACAAAAAGAGGGTCCACAAGGGGTTTGGTAACCATGTTTTCAGAGGTTCATTAATAGAGGTTTGGGATAGATATAAAAATATACTAGAACCAAAAACTCCTCATTGGCTATCCCCGTTGGAGATAATGGGGGTAAAGAAAATCAACATGAGAGGAAAGTGGGGAAAGTATGAAGAAATGGTGACCAATGAAGGAGGGAAGTGGAAAGTAAAATCATATGACCAGGTCAAAGTCTTTACATACGACTGGCTGCACTACTTTCAGATCAATGAAATGTTTAAAAAAGAGGTGAAGGAAAGGGGTTATGAATCTAGATACCAAAAAGATATAATAAACAATGAACATAAAAATTTGTCAAAAATGTATAAAATACTGTTGGAGTGGAACACGAAGGATGAAGAAGTGAAATCAGTGATGGTTCAGTGGGCAAGGGATTTTGGATATAATATTCAATTGGAGGACTGGGAAAGGTTGTGGAAGGTGAACATAAAATTTACGGCATGTACGCTACTGAAAGAAAATATGATGAAAATGCTTTACAGGTGGTATATGACACCAGTAAAGTTGGCAAAGATGTACAAGGTAGACAATAAATGCTGGAAATGTAGACAGAAAGAAGGGACATTTTACCATCAGTGGTGGGAATGCAAAAAAGTTAAAAGCTTTTGGGAGGAGATTTACAATGAAATGAAAAAGATGTTAAGATACACCTTTGTTAAAAGACCAGAAGCCTTCTTATTAGGTATTGTAGGAAAGGATATTGGAAGAAAGGACTGCAAACTTTTCCAGTACGCGGTAACGGCTGCCAGAATTGTGTTGGCTCAGAAATGGAAGCAGGAGGAAACCCCAACGGTAGAAGAGTGGAGAGAAAAATTGATGGAATATGCAGAATTGGATAAATTAACAGGGAAAATCAGATATACTAAAGATCAAAAGTTTATTCAAGACTGGGGAAAATTTGTGGGTTATCTGGAAAATAACTGTGCTGTAAATACAACGCTAGTGGGATTTAAAGAGGCACTGTAAAGAATTAATAAGTATTGTCTATTAGAAATAATGAAGGGAGGGAGGAATAAATGGCAATATGTAAGAATGGAATGCGTATGAAAGGTATAACTACGAATGATTGTCAGTAACGTTGAAGGAAGTCTAAAATGGATAAGATTTGTTGTGATATGGATAAAATGTATAACCGGTTGGAAACCAATAAAATTTTAAAATGCAAAAAGAAAGAAAGAAAAGAAATTAATGAAGAAGATGCACATGAAATCAATGAGGAAAAGAAACAAAGTGATGAAATCAAAGATAGTGAGGAGGAGAAACATAATGATGAAATCGAAGAGTTGACACCACACCAGGAGAGTGGAGATAATGGCCTAGCAATGGACCAAGATGTCCCAAAGACAGCAAGTTCTGATAAAGGTGAGGTAGAGCGACCTGAAAGCAAAATCAGCATTATTCAGCATAAGGAACTGATAGAGGAAAACCAGCAGCCTGACTTGCCTCCTGGCAGCACAAGTGCTAGCATGTCATCTCTCAAAAAGGAACTTGGTCATGACTCCCGTTGTGGCAGCCAGCATAGCCAGCACCTCCCGGGCCATGAATCCCGCCGAGGCAGTCAGAGTCAACCTTTAATAGGCCAGGAATCCAGGCATAGCCAGCAGCAACCAGGACATGAATCCCGCAGAGGCAGTCAGAGTCAACCTTTAATAGGCCAGGAATCCCGGCATAGCCAACAGCTCCCAGGACATGAATCCCACCGCGGAAGTCAACAGCTCACAGGCCAGGAATCCCGGCATAGCCAACAGCTCCCAGGACATGAATCCCACCGCGGAAGTCAACAGCTCACAGGCCAGGAATCCCGGCATAGCCAACAGCTTCCAGGACATGAATCCCGCCAAGGCACTCAACCAGTTGTAGGCCAGGAATCCCGACACAGTCAGCAGATCCCAGGACATGAATCCCGCCGAGGCAGTCATCAATCCATTAACCACCAGGTCCTACAAAGCCATAGCCCTTCCACAACACAACCTCTAAATGAAGTTGAAGCCAAGGAGGACATGACATGGATTAGCCAAAGGACTGGAAAAGTTATGAAATGCGAAAGCCAGCAGACCAGTAGAATTTGGGAGCACAAGCCACTCTCTGAAATTCTGCAACCTCTTGGTTACCCGAAAAGTGTAGAGAAAGCAGCAGGAAAACCAGCTGCAGTAGCTCGTGTCAGCAGCCAAGAGTCAAAGCAGCAGCAACCGACAGAGGATGGGTCTTGGATCAGCAAAAAAACAGGGAAGTTATTGAAATGCATAGGTCAGCAGACAAGTAAAATCTGGGAGCGAAAGCCTCTGGCAGAAGTTCTTCGTCTTTCTCGCCAACCAGATGCCGATAGTGATGCTGGAGAAAAAGTGAAAACTGCCGAAGAAGTGATTGCTGCTCCCAAAGATTCAGAAGCTAAACCAGTAGCTAAACCAGTAGAAGTGGCAGAGGTTCAGGAATCCCAGCAAGGTGACCAAGAGGTGGAAGGAAAGGAATCACAGGTGGAAGGAAAGAGAAAAGCTTCTAATAAAATGTCCGTAGACAAAACACTGCAGACTGATAGCAAAATAAGTGTTTTTAGACATAAAGAACTGGTGCATAAAAATGAACAGACAGACTTTCCTCCTGACACTTTACCCAGCAGTAGAACCTCTCTCAAAAACCAGCATGAATCCTGGCATAGTAATCAACAAGCAGAAGGACAGGGATCCAGACGTGGTAGTCAACAGGTAGAAGGCAAGAAGTCACAGCAGGAGAGTCAACAACCAGAAGGGCAGGAATTGATGGATGAAAGCCAGCAACTGGAATTGTAGAGACCTGAGTGGCACAGCCACCTGTATCCCCAAGAGATATCCCCAGGAGTCACCATGTCCTGTTTTCTGAACAGAAGGCACAGTGGCTAGCAAGGGGAAGCGAAGTTCCTGGGAGCATGGTGGGCCTCTTTCATCAGAAAAGCAAAGCCTTAGGCTGAAAGAAGCGGAATAAAAAACGAAAATGGGAAACGTGTACCTTCCTTTGTCTTTCAACGTATGCAAAACTGTTGTCCTTCTGGTTAATTTTTCAACATACCCAGGAAGCTCTTAAGAGGCAGGGGGTTTTAGCTGAGGAAGAAATGCAACACAACCACATCATGGGCACATTTAACTCATGCAGTTTTGACCTTATGTGGTTGAATGGCGGCTGGTTGAAATCTTGCAAGTTTTCCTGGTCGGTCAGGGAGGAGGGAGGCTCCAACTGTGTTGCTTGGCTGCGTTGCTCACCCAATAAGGAGTCTAAGAACGACTGGGCGGTGGAGCTTGCATGCCTTGTGCCGATCAAATCGTTGCCTGGGGACTCGCCCTTGCTCAGCGCTTCCCAGCGGAGAGGTGACGGTGGTTTTCCTTGCTGCATCCCCTTTGCCGGGTTGCTGCGCTGTGGGAACCACTGCTTGAGGCTTCGTTTGGCTGCTGGCTGGGCTTTCTGCCTTTGGCTTGGAGGGGCTCAGAAGTTGAACATACCTGTGCTCTGCTGGTCCCTTATTTTCAAATCTGTAAGTTGACAGCTATGCCTAGGACCCTCATAGCTACGGGACCGCCTCTCCTGGTATGCCCCGCGGAGGACCTTAATGTCCACAAATAACAACACTTTAGAGGTCCCAAGTCACAAGATTAGTCTCAACTAGGGCCAAGGCCTTTTCAATACTGGCTCCGACTTGGTGGAATGTTCTGTTGCAAGAGACCAGGGCCCTGCGGGACTTGACATCTTTCCACAGGGCCTGCAAGACAGAGCTGTTCCGCCTGGTCTTTGGTTTGGAGACAGTCTCATCCTTATGTTTCCCTTCCCTTATGGTCTTGATCTGTGGACTACTTTTAAAATGAGGCTGCATTTTAAATTGCATTTTAACCTGTATTTTAAATTGGTTCTCCCCCCCCCCCATTGTGTTTTTACTGTGATTTTATTGGTGTTAGTCACCCTGAGCCCGGCTCTGGTCGGGGAGGGTGGGGTATAAATAAAAATTATTATTATTATTATTACAATAGGCCCTCCAAGTTTTCCTGTTTTGCAAGAACAGTCCCAGATTTACAGAAGCCATCCCGGTTTCTGATTTGATCCCGAAATGTCCCGTTTTTCCTTAGGATATCTCTATTTTCATCGGGGCAACCCAGTTATGTGGGCAGGGTATAAACAATAAATTTACTACTACTACTACTGCTATAGAACAGGATGTCCCTATTTTCATCAGAGAAATGTTGGAGGGTGTGTTAGAATATTGCATCCGAAATAAGCTTTGGCCCACCGTATGCCATACATCTCCATAGGCCAAGGGATTCTCTCTTTTGAGAACCACCAAAAACACCCACAATGGAAATGGTTGGCTTTGTGCAGCAATCCATGTTTGATGACCACAGGTGACAATGACAAATCTGGAACTGAGGCCGGGCACTCCACCCTTTGGGTCCCTTCCAGCCCTATTAGTCTATTACAGTGGTGCCTCGCAAGACGAAAAGAATCCGTTCCGCGATTCTCTTCGTCTAGCGGTTTTTTCGTCTTGCGAAGCAAGCCCATTGACAGCCTAGTGGATTAGCGCTACAGCGGTCTAGCGGCTTTCCGTGATCAGCTGTTAAGCGGGTTTTCAGCGGAACAGCTGATAGGCGGCTTAGGAAAAGGGGGGGAGCGAAAAAAACCCGCGGGGACGCGCAAGATTTTTTCGTCTTGCGAAGCAACCCCATAGGGAAATTCGTTTTGCGAAGCACCTCCAAAACGGAAAACCCTTTCGTCTAGTGGGTTTTCCGTCTTGCGAGGCGTTCGTCTTGCGGGGCACCACTGTATTCTGTGAATAGATACAGTATGCACAAGAAAAGAAATAGCTTAGTTTTGGCACTTTTAGTTCGGCTTTGTTGTTGTTGTTAAGCCGTTTAGTCATGTCCGACTCTTCATGACCCCCTGGACCAGAGCACGCCAGGCACTCCTGTCTTCCACTGCCTCCCGCAGTTTGGCCAAACTCAAGCTGGTAGCTTCGAGAACACTGTCCAACCATCTCGCCCTCTGTTGTCCCCTTCTCCTTGTGCCCTCCATCTTTCCCAACATCAGGGTCTTCTCCAGGGAGTTTTCTCTTCTCATGAGGTGGCCAAAGTATTTGGAGCCTCAGCTTCAGGATCTGTCCTTCCAGTGAGCACTCAGGGCTGATTTCCTTCAGAATGGAGAGGTTTGATCTTCTTGCAGTCCATGGGACTCTCAAGAGTCTCCTCCAGCACCAGAATTCAAAAGCATCAATTCTTTGGCAGTCAGCCTTCTTTATGGTCCAACTCTCACTTCCATTCAGCTTTAGAACGTGTCTACTGGGGACCAAATAATGGGCGAAATTTTCGGATGGGGGAACAGATTAACAGTAAATTGTTTGGAAATCTTAGGATGGTATTCAGTTACCTCATCCTGTCGGCGCAAGGATTTCTGCTTATGTAATGGGACTTTAGCCCCTCTGCTCCCATACCCCACCTTCCCCAAATCTGCTCCAAGGGGATTATTATTATTATTATTATTATTATTACTTGGAAGGCACAGAGGAGAAGGCATTTCTGCGCAACCAGAAATCCTTCCACTGACAGAATGTCCACTCAACGCTACGTTGGATCCTGCCCTTGGCATCAGACGACCTTCTTTTGCTGACTTTGAACAGGAGAAAGATGATAAATTCTTAATGGATATTATGAGGAGCAAAGCTAATCTGCCAAAAAAGCTTAGCAACTTTTCAGCCTGGGTTTTCCCTGTTTGAAATAATGGAATGAAATAATTCATTCTGGAGGTCCGTTCTTAACCTGAAACTGTTCTTAACCTGAAGCACCACTTTAGCTAATGGGGCCTCCTGCTGCTGCCGCTCCGCCGGAGCGCGATTTCTGTTCTCATCCTGAAGCAAAGTTCTTAACCCGAGGTACTATTTCTGGGTTAGCGGAGTCTGTAACCTGCAGCGTCTGTAACCCAAGGTACCACTGTAATCATTGCTCAAGAGCAAAGACATACAACTTCAGGGATCCACACCCTGCCTCTTTAGCCAAACATGGCTCTCACCAGAGCGACTTACGAAAATCAACGCTAAGTGGGTCCCTGCCCTCAGGTTTTACAGTCTAAAAGGACATAACGTACAAGGAAAAAGAGAGGAGGAGGGAAGAGGGGAAGCGAGCTCAGGGGACACCCTTACACAAATATTTTTCTGATTCTAAGACAACGCACTCCTCAGGACACACCATAATCGTGCATCTTACCCCATGTCAAGACGTAGAAAGACAAATAACATATTTAATTTCTAATTGACATTACTTCCTCAATATATTTTTTAAAAAACCTCCATCCAAGTATCAACAGCTGCTTGCCTACTATACTATGCCAATCCTGAAACTACTCACCCACTTGTCTTCCACAGGCCCCTCCTTCCTTAAACTTGATAAACGATGTGACTAGAAACCTTTCCAACCAATTCCTAAGAATTTAATCTCCCCTTTCGCAAATGCGAGCACATCTATTTCCTACCTGAGTTGCCAATGACTTTGCTCCCAATACAATTTCATTTATTTACTTATTCAAACAATCTTTGTCTGAAGATCCCAGCATAAAAACGCAAGATATATATTTACATATGCAAATACACATACACACACATATATAAAACAGGAACAAAAACAAAACAATGGGCCCCCTCCCCTGCATCTCTTACTCTATCTCTTTCCTTTTTTATGATTTTTATTAAATTTTCTGTTATACAATTTAAAGTACTCATTTTTACATCCTTAAAATATCAATGACCTTCCTTCTTTTTCCATGGTTCATTTTACATATCACAAATCCCTGCATATTTTACAAAAACTATACCAATCGGTTTTCCATTATTGCACCCATCCAAACTTATTTACACTGTTGAATTTATCTTAATGCTGCCAGCGTATTCAGCTGTACACAATTATTTCCCATATATTCAATAAACATTCTCCAATGTTCTCTAAATTTATGTTCTTCTTGTTCTCTTTTTCTATATGTTAAGTCTATGAGTTGTGCATATTCTGTCAACTTAAGTTGCCATTCTTCTTTAGTTGGGACCTCGCTCATTTTCTATTTTGGGGCTAACAAAACAAGGGCATACATAAATAACCTTTTTTGACACCTGGGAATTTCAGTCTGAACTATCCGCAACAGAAAAGACTTTGGGTTTTTTGGGAAAGTACTTTAAAACATTCCCCCCCCCCCCAATTCATTATGGATCATTTCCCACTATCTCTTTCCTAACCCTTTCGGAAAACATAATAAAAAAAATTAATAGGGTCACTTGAGCTTGATTGACACACCAGCTACAGTCCAGGGGGGCAGTGGTTGGCTGGTACCCTTTGGCACCAGTGGAGGCCAACAGCAGGGGGCGCCAGAGCCAATGGCAAGTGGAGACAACTTATTCCAGATCTGCCTCAACCTCCTGCCTGCTGGGCTCTACAAGGGGCAACCCTGAGACTAAGCAAGGAGGGAGCCGACAGTCAAGGCCACCCCGCCCTAGTGGACTCCAGGGAAGCCTCAGCTTACCAGACGCCACATAGCCGCTCAGAAAAGGAGGGATGTTTTCTTTCTTCTTGCCTCTCAGCATCCTGTCCAGGTGCTCCACACCTGCATCGTCCCTTTAAACCCAAGACCAATCCTGCAACAGGAAACCCCGGGTGACGCCACAGCACCAACTGCCTGGAAGATCAAAGCAACAGGAGGTAAACAAAGCGATCTTCTTCGCTGCTATTCGTGCATCGCAGTGGGGTTGGACTAGATGACCGCACTGGGTCCCTTCCAACTCCATGCTGCTATGATTCTAAGGCAAGTGACAGCTCTGAAAGTCAGTATGGGCTACTGAGCGGCCATACATTTAAAGCACACCCTCCCCCCCCCCCAAAGAATATTGGGAGCTGTAGTGCTTACTGTTAAGTTGTGGGTGAACATACCAGACGACACAGCAATTCTTCAAACAGCTCTTGTTTTTTCACAGGCCAGAAATAGTACCTTGGGTCAGTGGCGTAGGGTGGAGGGTGCAGGGGGGGCCGGCCGCACCATCTGGGGGTTAGGGGGCGCAAATTACTTGCCTTGCCCCGGGTGCTGACAACCCACGCTACGCCACTGCCTTGGGTTAAGAACTTTGCTTCAGGATGAGAACAGGAATCGTGCTCTGGTGGCACAGCGGCAGCAGGAGGCCCCATTAGCTAAAGTGGTGCTTCAGGTTAAGAACAGTTTCAGGTTAAGAACGGACCTCCAGAACGAATTAAGTACTTAACCGGAGGTACCACTGTACTCCTAATCACGTTCCTTTTTAACCAAGCCTTTGGCTGATCTGATTTGCATTATATGCCCTTTTTAAGTGGGGGGGTTTTTTTTGGGGGGGTGCTATTGGCTTTTTGTTTTTATTATGTATTTTGTGGTTTTATATCTTGATTTTATTCTGTGAACTGCCCTGAGACTCCCCAGGTATAGGGTGATATATAAATTCAATTAATAATAATAATCAGCACCAATCTGTTTGAGGCTTGGTGGCCCCAATCTTGAATTGGATAACCTCCCTGCTCCCAGATCCGCATTTGTCTTAAGGGGGTTTATTATTCCTGATTCACCCCCTTCCGATTTGCATGATGCGAGTGGCTTTCTGGTGGCCCTAGGCCATTGCATTCAGGCCTGCTTTGCACTCCTTCTACCTAAGAACGGAAGAAGAGCCCAGCCGGAGCAAATCGGGAAAGCCTCTCCTCCTAACCTAGTATCCTGTTCCCGACGGCGGACAGCCTTGACACCGCTCGGGTGGGGAAATCTCACCTGTGTCCCTGCCAAAGAAATAACCGAGCCAAGCGACTGTCGCTCAGTGAGGAGGGAGGACAGGAGAGAAGCCCCCGAGACGAGGCGGAGGAAGAGACTCCCTTTCCGTTGCAAACCAAGCTCCCGGGCCTTCCTTTAAACCGACGGAAATGCAACGGGGGGAAGCCAAGTGGGCTCGGACAGCCCACAGCTGCCGCGCCGGCTTCGCAGCCTCTCCGATGGGGCCGCGGCAGGGATCTCGAGAGGGGCGCGCAAGGGCCGGAAAGGCGCCGCTTTGCTGCACATTTCGCGGGGCTGACTTGCCCCATATTTATTCACTTACTACTTCAAGATATCCCCTAATGCAAACACGCTCGTTTGTTGGTATGCCTCTGTGTCTCCCATCGCTTGGGAAATTAGAGCAAATTATATAGCCAAGATAGCCACCAACTGTAAAGGAGATGAATTTATTTGACCCTATCTAAATAAGCTATATTCTATCTTTATCACCAAACTCCGAATGTAATTGCACATTGTATTAACATTTTTTTTAAAATATATTAGTGGCCATGTGGTGATTTTAGCCTATACATTTTATTGTTTAATGTCTTAACCTGTATATTAAGGTACTTCTATAGCTCTGTTTATAGCAGGTAATGTCTTGATAATATAAATGTTTTAAGCTTTCTGTATTAATCCAGCATATTTTATTTTAATTGTTGAATGATCCTGTGTACACTGCAGCAGCCTTTGGCTATGTGCAATAAAACTGACTATTCACTTACTGAATTTATAAAGCTGCCCCATACATCAGGAATTTTTTTTTGGGGGGGGGGGAGAACTGAGTTATCTGTGAAGCGATTGGTCAGTTAGGTAAGTGTTTTTATTGACTTACTTGATTTATTTTTTTGGGAGGGCAGCTGCACACACCCACACCCCGGCTGTGCCCATGGCCCCATAACACGAATACTCTAGGGAAGCCAGAGTGGTGTAGTGGTTAGAGTGTCGGATGTGGACCTGGGTTCAAATCCCCCCACTCAGTCATGAAGCTCACCTGGGTGACCTTGAGCCAGCCACCTAACCTACTTTGCAGGGTCGTTGTAGGGATTAGCTGAAAACTGGGGTGAACCACATGGGAAAAGCAGTGGGATATAATTGCAGCAAATGAGCTCTTCGGCTTACCTGCCAGCCGGATGGAGGTGTCATTTGGCAACCTGGCACCCACATAGTCGCAACTGGAACTGTGCCAGTCGCAAAAAAGGCACCTGGCAAATTTCTAACACTGGAAAGAGCAGAGGGAGATATCCCGCCCCCTCCCTGCGATCTCATAATGCTTAAGCTCCGGGGTATCCAATGAAACTGAATGTGATTCAGCAAAGACGAAAGGAAGTCATTCATTGATTTATTGGCTACTAAAATGAGGCTGCATTTTAACCTGTATTTTAAATTGCCTCCCCATCTCTTTCCCCCCTTTTAGGTTTTTACAGTGATTTTATTGGTGTTAGCCACCCTGAGCCCGGCTCTGGCCAGGGAGGGTGGGGTATGAATAAATTATTATTATTATTATTATTATTATTATTATTATTATTATTATTGCAGTGCACAAACTATGGAACTCACTCCTGTCAACTTGGATGGCTTTAGAAGAGGGTTGGACAAATTCATGCAGGACAACTAGGTATTATGGTTTATTATTACGGGGAGAGTGCTTTGGAGCTTGAGTTCTGCTTGTGGGTTTTTCCTTGGGGCATCTGGTTTGCAACCATGGGATGCTGGACTAGATGGCCCTTGGAGCAGCTCAGTTGGTTAAAGCATGGTGCTGAGAATGCCAAGGTTGCAGGTTCAATCCCCGTATGGGACAACGGCGTATTCTTGCGTTGCAGGGGGTTGGACTAGATGACCCACAGGGCCCTCTATGATTCTTCCATGACTTCTGTTTCCCCCCCATCCCTCCCCATTTAGCAACCACCCAGCTCCGTTCACCTGTTACAGCTCAAACCAACAAGTGAGCCTAGCAGAAAGAAGCCAGCGCCATTATCAAACTCAAGACTGGAATGTTTTATTAAAAAGGTTCTTTAATTTTCTTCAGGAAAACAACCATACATACAAAGATCATGGGAAGAAAGGAAGGCTGTGTGTTTTCTCTAAGGCACAAAAGTGTTTTTGAGAGAGAAAAACGATCAGCACACCTACAGCAGTCATCAGAAGGTGCGTTCCTGCAGCAAATCATCGGCAGAAAAATGGCACAGTTGCAGCAACGGGCGAGGGCATGGATTGCTCTTTGGAAATAATATTAGCTGGCTCCTGTAAGCAGACAGATCCTCCAGCTAACAGCTCTCTTACTGAGTCTTTTAGTGAGGGGAGGACTATTTTATTGGGGGGGGGGCTACTCTTCCCAGGGTAGCCTTGAGAGGCTCAATCGATCAGCATCAATGTGGCTGGAAAAAAATACAGAGAACTTTGCTATTGCAGAAGGAAATTGCAGAGAGTTGTACATATGACATTTCTGGGATCGGGGGGGCGGACTTTAAAACATCGTTGTCCAAGGTGCGCTCTGGATTTGCAGGAGAAACTATGACAAAACCCTCAAGTCGTTCAGGACGAACGAGAAGCCACAGGTTGCTTTGTTTGCAAAGTTTTTTTCCTCCCCTCCTAGACTGGTTTTTAGAAACCACGCTTCCTCTGGTGGGGAGGAAGAAGTGGGGTTGGGGCTAAGTGGTGAAGACGGTTTTGTTCCCCAGTGCAGCAAGGAAAGGGCCCAGTGTTCTTTGGACAGTTCAGGGGACGCCTCAATAAGGAGGAGGTGGGGAGGCCTTGGTAGCCACGTCTGGGTAGGGGCGCGGCGGCTCCGGGTGGTCGATGGGCTGGTACGAGCTGCGGTCCTGCCCGACGTTGAGGACACCTGTGCAGAAGGAAAGGGGAAAGCGACAGCTTTTAGTCTTCGGATGCAGCACCCAGGGTTCAAGGTGTTCCCAGCAAGAATCTAAGTGCTGGGATGAGCTGCAGCTGGAGAGCTAGCTGTAAGTTTCCAAGCTGTGAATTAGACTATCACTTGCCTTTACAGCCCCCTATACCTTGCATCAATGAGACGCGGGTGGCGCTGTGGGTTAAACCACAGAGCCTAGGACTTGCCGATCAGAAGGTCGGCGGTTTGAACCCCCGCGACGGGGTGAGCTCCCGTTGCTCGGTCCCTGCTCCTGCCAACCTAGCAGTTCGAAAGCACATCAAAGTGCAAGTAGATAAATACCGGGAAGGTAAATGGTGTTTCCGTGCACTGCTCTGGTTCGCCAGAAGCCTCTTAGTCATGCTGGCCACATGACCCGGAAGCTGTACGCCGGCTCCCTCGGCCAATAAAGCGAGATGAGTGCTGCAACCCCAGAGTCGGTCACGACTGGACCTAATGGTCAGGGGTCCCTTTACCTTTTATACCTTGCATCACAGCTCTAGCCATTGGCCACGTTGGCTGGAGGGCTACTGTTTCTCAATCTCTGAACTAGACCATCACTTATCTTCACTACCCCTAGGGACCACTGAGCATGGCAGCTGCGGCTGATGGGAAGTGGAATCTCATCTCAAATGTTGCAGGTTCCCCATCAATGAACCAGACCATCACTTGCCTTTACTGCCCCTGCTTCCTTCTCAGTTCTGCCTTTTTTTTTAATGCATGGCCAGGCAGCCTGGTTGATGGACAACAAATCCCATCCTTGTCCCTATTGGCCATGCTGGCTGATGGGAGTTGGCAATCCAACCATGTTTGGAGAGTCACAAGTTCCCTTAGCCATTGCACTTTGTTGTCCATTGCCAGTGATCAATTTCCAAAATGAGGGATAGGTGCTTTGTGTCCAGGAAACCTTGCCTCTCAGGTGGCACTTTTGGTTGCTGTGAGCGACTAGGTGGAGAAGCACTCTGCACATGCTCTACGGTACCTTCTTTATGCAAACACTCTAGACTCCATTGGCCCAGTCTTAGATGACTTTAAAAATACTTGGGTCTACCTATGGTAAGATAAAAGGTCAAAGCCCCCTTGACTGTTAAGTCCAGTTAAAGGCGACTATGGGGTGCGGCGCTCATCTCGCCTTCAGGCTGAGGGAGCCGGCATTTGTCCGCAGACAGCTTTCCAGGTCATGTGGCCAGCATGACTAAACCGCTTCTGGCGCAACAGGACACCGTGACGGATGCCACAGCACACAGAAACGCCGTTTGCCTTCCTGCCACAGCGGTACCTATTTATCTACTTGCACTGGTGTGCTTTCAAACTGGTAGGTTGGCAGGAGCTGGGACAGAGCAACGGGAGCTCACCCTGTCGCGGGGATTCGAACCGCCAACCTTCTGATCAGCAAGCCCAAGAAACTCAGTGGTTTAGACCACAGTGCCACCCGCGTCCCTAGGGTCTATCTATGATGGAGCTGTTGACCACCAAAGCTAAACTGAGCCTCCTAAACAAGAGACAGTCTACCTCTAAAGGCCAGCTTTTAGAACAGGGGCAGGCCCCTGTGACCTTCTGAATGTTGCTGAACTTCCAGCACCCATCAGCCAGAATGGTGCTGGAATCCAGCAAAATCTGGAGGGTTACGGGTTCATCATCCATTAAAAGAGAGCAGAATTGTGACGGAGGTGGCCTGGGCCAATAACGGCACATGGCAGTAATAGAATTACAACAGAGGCAGCTAGGGGGAAGTAAAGGCAAGTGATGGTCTTTGTGCCTGAGGAAGAATCTGTAGCCCTCCAGCCTCCATTAACCCCCAGGCAGAAATGATGGGAGTTGTAGTTCATGTGTAGTTCAGCAACCATGAGGGACAAGTGTTCACCACACCTGAAATGGGGGGGGGGGGGAGAGACACCATTACAGACAAATGCCCCACTCGTGTGATTTCTAGTCATTGATAGCAACAGGACACTGGATTAGGTAGGCCTTTAATAAGATTTCTGTTTTTGTTAGGTTTCAATTCAAGTGTTGCTTTGTTTAAATGTGTAAAATATCACAATGTTTCCTAGGACTTAAATCATTCCAAAGAAAAATAAGTTATTCTGGTCAATGAAAGTTGAGCCTCCATGTTCAGAGGCAATCTATCCCTGGATATCAGGTGCTGTTGACAAACAAAATGGCATTGAATGCAGCTCCCCCCCCAAAAAAGTACCGCATCTGGTCACTGTTGGGGAAAGGATTCAGCCCTCGATAGTGACTTAGTCCAAAGCCATCAGAGCTTCACATTAAAGTAAAATCTCTCAGAAGCACACTTTGGACATTCATTATTATTATTTTTTACTAAAGAGTTGCTTGGCAAGAGATGGAGGAGTCTGAACTCAGCAATTCAGTGGGAGTAAGGCCCACTGAACACAGTGGAACTGTGCCTTTGGAGAGATGAATTCACCAGCCCATGAGCAACAAAAATCCATTCCAAACTGTTGACTTATGGAATCTCTCCTTCCGATATACTAAACTTAAATCTAATTACAGCAAAAAAAAGTCATCAAACAAAGATTGGAGGAGGTTGACTTGCAACAAAATCTTACTACAGGTGGTGGTACATGTTCCCCGATAAACCAGGGCATTACATTTATGTCCCAGATACCTCGATATCTGTCTACCTTATCGGTTGTGTTGCATAGATTCGCTTTTGTTAGAGCCAGATTTAATGTGTTCCCCTCAAATGTGCTGAACAATAGATTTTCTAACGGTAAAACCTCTGTTTTATGCGCATGTGACAACAAATCAATAGAATCCCTTCATCATATCTTGTTTAATTGTCCTTTATATATTGTTCCCCGATCAAGGATTCCGAGTTCAATCATTTTGGAAACTGTTGCTAAACCACCTGAATTACATCTAGCCTATCTACTCCAGGACACTGACTCTTATAGAACATTACAGGTTGCAAGATTCCTGAATTCTGTTCTTTCATATAAAAGACTTCATGGAATGCTGCATGACTATTAAAATCTAGTAAACTCTATCCACCATCTTTATATTCAAGGCCACAATATGGTGCACCTAGAGACTGTATGTAATGTGAAGGAGATTATGCGTTGAAATATTTTAGTTGATATTTTAGAATGTAAAATGCTATTTTATTTACTGATTGGTTTTACCTGGTGGGCTTATAGCCGAATAAAGTATTCTCTAGCTCAGTGTTTCCCAACCGGTGTTCCGCGGCACACTAGTGTGCCGCGAGACGTCGGCTGGTGTGCCGTGGGAGGGAGGCGGGCGAGTCGGGCGGTGAGAGGCGGCGGCGGCGAGGATCCGCGTCGAGCCGGGGGCGGCTCCGCGGTGGTGGTGCCGAGCGGCGGGGCAGCGCGTGCAAAAGGGAGGAGCGCGAGACAGCGGAGGAGGAGGAGGCCGGCATGTCCGGGCAGCAGCAACAACAACAGCAGCAGCAACTCCCGCCGCCGCCCCCTCCTCCGCCCGCTATCGCCGCCACCACCACAACAGCCGCCACCGCCTCAGCTGCCGCCGTCCCTCAGTCCCTCGCTCTGCTGCCTCCTCCCCCCCCCCACCCCCAAAGCTTGGAGGTTCCCCGGCAAGGGGGAGGGAAAAAAATTAAAAACTTTCACTTTCGTGCGTCCCTCCCGGCGTGACGCTGCGCGCTGACGTCACGGGGCTGTAATGGTGGTGTGCCGCGAGATTTTTTTTCATTAAACAGGTGTGCCGTTGCCCAAAAAAGGTTGGGAAACACTGCTCTAGCTATCTACAGTGGAACTGGTTTGTGAGTAGACAAATTGCCAGCCCATGCATTTTGTTCAGAAGCAAGCACCACTGAGTTCAGCTTACATTCAGGTAAATGTACATAGGACCACCAAGCCTTCCTCAGGAGATATATATAGAAAGCACGCTGTCCAAATACAAGAACTCATTTTTACATGAGATGGGTTGTAGCCAACACTAGTTGAATTCAGAGTAGACCCACTGAAATTAATGAATACAACTTAGGCCCATTAATATGAATGTGTGTCCTCTTAGCAGAACTAAGTAGAGATCTGCACCATATATTCAAAGCACATAACTTTCACACAAAGAATCCCGGGAACTGTAGTTTAAGGGTGCTGGGAACTATAGTTCTGTGAGGGGGGAAAAAGTTCCCAGGATTCTCCGGGGAAATTTGTGTGCTTATTTAATTGCATTTATATCCCACATTTACCTGAGGAACTCAAGGTGCCACACATGGTTCACCTCCCCACCCTCATTTAAACATGAAACTCATTTTTTAAAAAACGTTTTTATTAAAAAAAAATTCATAATACAATAACCACTGTACTACAATGGCTCTCACAAGTGTGCAATGGATGTGTTTAAAATTTGTGGTGTACCTATGACTTTAGTTTGATATTATATATGTGTGTATGATTCTTTCAGGCGGTCGTGGTTAAGACTCCTCCTAATATACCCACTGACCTCATTCTCTGCAGTTTGCAAAACAGACCCAGAAGCAGAAAGGTCCAAATATGGCTCAGAAAGGACACTGCTATCAACAAAATGATGGTTGAAAATGATGAATTGGCACTAATAAGATGCCATCAGCACTCCTTGCTTCTTTGAAGAGACAATGTGCTCTGGTCTATAGGACCGACACCTTTATTTGAGTCCCAAAAGGTCCCCCCATCAAAAAAACACCCAAAAAACACAGAGAAATTTCATCATAAAAGGTGAACCAGTCTTTACAGATCCCCAAAATGTTCTTACAAATCAGGAGCAGGAAACCAAAGAGCTAAAGGTACCCCATATCTGTTTTAAATAAATTCTTCTTTTTTGCAGAATACAGATATGGAGGGCACCTTTCTGAAAAGGAGGGTGTCACGGATTTGCACCAGGGGACAAGGACATAAATAAAAAGGCTGCACAGAGCAAGTTGACAGGATTTTATTCCCTTCTCCGCTGAATACTGTGATCATTGAAGCTTAATTCTCTCATTGCAGCTGGGGGATACCTGAATCCAACCAGTGCAAGTTAAAACAGCCATTGTTGCAAGAACCTCGGCCCTAAGCTGATTCCGGAGAGATATATGGCTTCCCTCTTGGAATCGTAGCTTGCTAAAGGGAATCAAAGAAGTCTAAAAAAAAAAATTAAGAACCTCAAAAGCCACAACAGTTTCTACACTAGGAGTAGCTGGCAGGTGATGTCTGGACTCCCAAATCCCATCAGCCCCAGCCAGCATGGCTAGCGGTCAAGGGATGATGGGAGTTGTAGTCCAACATCTAGAAAACACCACATGGGCTACCCCTGTGCTTACACTTCTGTTGCCAAGGCTACACACCCTCATATCAAAGGGCCTATTTTACAGAGCAATTCTTCATATCAACAGACCTCTAGTGCCTTAAGGGCGGCCATTTTGCTCTCCAAGATATTCTTCATGTCAAAAGGCCTCTACTGCCTTATGGGCTGCCATTTTGCTCTCCAATATATTCTTCATGTCAAAAGGCCTCTACTGCCTTAAGGTCGGCCATCTTGCTCTCAGAGACCTTTTCTCCTCACATTTGTTGACCTTCATTAAAAAGTGTTTTTAAAAAGCTTCCAGGAGGAAGATGGAGGCTAACGCTTGTCTCCAAATGAGCAGGAATGCATACAAAGGCAAGAAAACTTGATAAACAAAAGAGAAAGGCATTTCAGTAATGGCAAATGAGGGATAAAGCAGTGGAGTCAATACCATCCTGGGCAGAATATCGCTCCGACGAAGCCTCCCAGTCTGCAAGGGAAAAGAAATCAAACAGAGGGAGAAAAGGATGCACGACTTAAGAAGGAAGATGAACGGGAAGCTGACAAGAGAGAAAAAAGAAGGGGGCGGTAGTTTGGCTAAGATCGGCAGGGCCAAAGAACATGGTGGGCCGCATGGGAGAGAACATGAAGGCCAGGACCGTCCACAGAGGACCAAAACCCAGGCCGCCGATTGAGCGATGGCCGCCTACCTAGGTTGAAGGCATACTCTCCTCCACGTTCCCGGTACATCTGGTAGGCGAAGAAGCAAGACAAGGGCTTGAGGAGGAGGCTGAAGATGGCCATGCCGGCGCTGAAGCGGGTGGTGTCAGGCAGCGAAGACGACTGAGGGTAATACAGGCTGAAGTGGATTATGTCCGTCAGGATCGTCAGCAGAAGTCCAGTGAGGAACTGGAAGGAGAGAAAGGGGTACAAGACACTGCTCACCCTTCCCTTCATTCAACTATAGCCTATAAAGCCAAGGACGGTGATCATCTGTGGCCTCTCCGGTTGCGATGGAGGCAGATGGGGGCAGTGAAGGCAAGCGTTTCTGAACTACCACTCCCATCAGTCCCAGCCAGCATGGCCGACCGTCAGGGATGATGGAAAGCATGAGTTCAACCATGGACAGAGGACCACAGGTTGCCCAACTCTCCATGAACAAAGATGGAGGTCACCGGGGGCAGTGAAGGCAAGCAATGGTTGCCTTTCTGAACTACCACTCCCATGAGTCCCAGCCAGCATGGTCAACAGTCCAGGATGATGGGAAGTGGAGTTCAACCACAGACAGAGGGTTCACAGGTTGTCCAGCTCTCCATGAACAAAAGGCATTGTTGTGAGGGAGATCACCGGGGGCAGTAAAGGCAAGTAAGGGTCTATTTCAGGGACGGAAGACCAACCAATATAGCCTATAAACCAGGGAACCTGCAGTTCTCCAGATGTCGTTCCACTCTCGTCAGCCTCAGCTGACGTGGTTCAACAGCCAGGGATGATGACGGTTTGTGGTTCAACAACAACTAGAGGACAACCGGTTTCCCATCTCCGGTGTACAGTGGTACCTCTGGTTACATACTTAATTCATTCCGGAGGTCTGTTCTTAAACTGAAACTGTTCTTAACCTGAAGCACCACTTTAGTTAATGGGGCCTCCCGCTGCTGCTGCCGCGCCGCCGCACGATTTCTGTTCTCATCCTGAAGCAAAGTTCTTAACCCAAGGTACTATTTCTGGGTTAGCGGAGTCTGTAACCTGAAGCGTATGTAACCTGAAGTGTATGTAACCCGAGGTACCACTGTATACCAATAGCGGGCTCATTCGTTTGAGTGCCAAAAAAAAAACAATCACGCATGCACAAGAAGGCCATCAGCAGACATGGAGATGTTCAACGGTTTGCAGAAGCACAACCCGCGTATCAAAATCCCCTTGTGCAACATTTCCAAGCACTGCCAGGACACCTGGGAACAGGCAGCACCTCCAGAGCCTTTTTGCTGTAAAGGGGGGGGGGGGAGATGTGAAACTGGAAGGAGTGGAATGGAGTCTCCTGAAACGAGGGTACAGCTGGCTGGCTGGCTGGCTGGCAGGCAGCCTGAATAAAAAGATGCCAGGCAGCAAGGCTTTGTTACAAGTCCTAATTGTACCATGGTGACCAGCCCACCTCTCATAGGCATGTTAAAACTAGGGACAACCACCTTGAAATAAAAAAAAATAATCCACCAAAATCCTTTTTCATCAGGCAAATGTATTCGTAAAACGGTGATTTGGGTGAGTTTTTTAAACAACAGCAACAACAACTTACCATGAGGATTGCATCAATAGAATCCCTTTGGGCCACTGCCCAGACGCCCAGGGCGAGAATGGTGAAGTTGCCCCACGGGTAGGAAATTGGCAGCCAATATGCCATGCAGCCCCTGTCCAGGGCAGAAGAGGATGATGAGCAAAAGAAAGAAAATAAAAGAATGTGAGAAGAGCCTGCTGGATCCGGCCAATGGCCCGTCTAGTCCAGCATCCTGTTTACACAATGGCCAACCGGATGTCTCAACAGGAAACCCAGAATCAGGATTTGAACAAAAGAGCAGCTCCTGCCTCCTGCCCTTTCCAGCAACTGGTATTCAGAAGTATTGCTGCCTCCAACTGTGGAGGCAGAGCAAAGCCACCCTGGCTAGTAGCCAGTGACAGCAGGATTAAATCATTCCAAAAGCACTTAAAAACAACAACAGTATTCTTCAGCCAGCAAATGCAACTGGGTTACAAGGAACATTTTCATATTCTTCCTGAAAGTTAATAGGGACGGAGACAGGCACCCCTCACTAGGGAGGGTGTGCCACAAATGAATTAATCAACCGGTTATCGTAATTAAACGCGGTATTACTAACTTACCATGTCGTCAACAGCCAGTGTACCAGGATGATAGCCTGCGAGTGGAAAGGAGAAAATAATGTAGCCTGATTATTAATCTCCCAAAATATCTAGATAGCGTTGTGCCATAGGAATTTATCGCAACAGTTTACAGCAGTATAAAATAAAACCATAAAAAGTTAAAAAACAAGTTAAGAGCAAAAGAGTTAAAAGCTAATATCAGTAGAACATTGTGGGGGAAGTACTCTTAATTGCCTACATCAGCCTGGAATAAGCGCACCTGGCTGAATCTCTAGTGGCAGAGAGTTCCACAGGACTGGGCCGATAGCACTAAAGGCTCAGTTACTCATTGTTGTCAAATGAGCCTCACCAACTTGAATAACAGCGACACTCCTGCAGACGATCTTAGTGAGGGTTCAGGCGATCCTTGCGTTATCGTGGACCTAAGTTGTTCAGAGCTTTGCAAATTACTGGAAGAATCTTGAACCTGGCTTGGTAGTAGATGGGCAGCCAGTGCTTTTACAAAGGCGTCCCAAATTCTTGATGAGAAGCTCCTGTCAGCTATCTGGACGCAGCATTCTGAACCAGACCCAAGGGCAGCCCCACACAGAGCGCATTGCAGTAATCTAGCCCCAAAGTCACCAGTGCAGAGACTACAGTGGTCAGGCTATGTTCGCCAACCGAGTTTGCACCGCAACTAGGGCGATGGAATAAAAACTTGCCTGCAGTATCTTTGCTTATCTTTTATTTTTAAACAATAATCAAACAGCTGTAACTCACCAGCCAGCACCATACAAAGCATTTGGTCAACTTAAATACAGTTTTCAAAATAATCAATTACCCTATCACATTACTGCACTCGGTGCAGCAGGTAAACTACCCCTGCTAATTAGTTAAATTGTTAAAATACCTCAGGTGTGCTGTATTGTCAAGAGCTCACAGGTGTGCTGCCATGCAGGTTATACAAGACCATCGCTCACAACAAAATCTCAACCATGCTGAAAGGAGAGCCACAGACAATCTCAGGAACAACCCAGACATTATAATTCAGGAGGCAGACAAGGGTGGAGCTGTTGTCATCATGAACAAAACTGATTACATCCAGGAGGCTCACAGGCAACTCTCCAGTACTGCCTTTTACAAAAAACTGGACTCAGACCCCACAAAGGAATACAAAAAAGAACTGAGCAAGATTGTTAAAGAGATACCCCCCTCCACATCCAAGAACAGATCCATTCAAACACACCAACAGAACCTGGACCAGCTACCTTCTATCTTCTTCCCAAAATACAGAAAGCAGAAAATCCAGGATGCCCCATCATCTCAGGTATTGGCACTATCACAGTAGGTGTTTCTGGGTATAATTACAAACACACACCTCTGAGTAGCACCAGTGACCACCTCAATATTAAGAAAACCCAACAGGCTGTCCCATCTAGGAAGAGCTGTAGTTGGTGAACCAGATGAAGCTGGTAAAAGGCAACTTAGCCACACACTTGGGCCTTTAGTGACACTGATGTATTCAGGAGTACCCTCAGGCTATGCCCCTGCTCCTTCAGAGGGAATACAACCCCATCCAGAACAGGTAACTTGCCAATTTCCTGAACATGAGAAGCCCTCCCACCCCAAAGGAGCCTCTGCCTTCCCAGGGTTCAAAGGCAGATAAGGGATCACAATGGGAATTTCAGCAGTGGCTGGGAAGTGGGGGTGAAGAGAGAAAAAAGAGCTACCAGAAGGTATTAAAGGGAAGGATTTGAGGAAATGAAGGTAGCATTTCGGTTGGGTTTCATCTGTTTCCCCCCCCCCAAGATATTTATTAAAGTTTTTTAAAATATAACAATATAAAAAATAAAAAGAAACAAAATACAAATACAACATAAAAAGTTAAAAAACAAATAATTCTCCATAACATATCTTCCTTACGCTTATTTCCCCAGACCTCCTCATACCTCCCTTCTTTGTATTCCACTTCAATTTGTTAGTTCAGCAAATCCTTACCATTAAACTTTTACCCATTTATAAACCTTTTTCCCCCCGTATCTCCTAAAGCATTACAGCTGGAAACCCCTTAGTTTCTATCCAACATCCTTCTAACATTCATTAATTTTACAATATTTCTGTAAATAGTCTTTAAATTTCTTCCAGTCTTCTTTCACCAACTCTTCTCCCTGGTCTCGGATTCTGCCAGTCATTTCTGCCAATTCCATGTAGTCAATCATCAGTTAGGTTTCATCTGAGGCAACACCTGCAGAGCCACAGATGCCCCGCCAAAGCTTTAAGGAACTACAGTAGTACCTTGGAAGTCGAACGGAATCCATTCCGGAAGTCCGTTCGACTTCCAAAACTTTCGGAAACCAAAGCGCGGCTTCTGATTGGCTGCAGGGAGGTCCTGCAGCCAATCGAAAGCTGCAGAAGCCCAGCCGGACATTGAGCTTCCAAAATGCATTCGCAAACCGGAACAGTCACTTCCAGGTTTGCAGTGTCCAGGAGCCAAAACATTTGAGAAATAAGCTGTTTGAAAACCAGCCACTCTGAGAGCCACAGCTGAAGAGCAGCTACCATACACTTTAATAAACTAATTGTATTTTATTTGGGGCTCTATGCAAGTTCTAAACAAGACCTGTTTTCTCAGTGATTTTGCAATGTTTGAAAGCAGCGCCGAATGCACTCATAACCCATTTCCTTCTTCCTGGTATGAGGCAGCATTAAATAAAATTGCTAAGAAATAATTGAGAAACCGGAAGCAGAAAACGTACAAGGGTGTTTGTGTTTTAGGAGCAATGTGTCCTTTCTGACCTGCGATGACAAGAGAATGTAGATTTGTTGTTATTGACACAATTGGGCAAACATCCCAGTCCAGAAATTTGTGCCAAGCATCCGTTTTCCACAGCTTCCTTCCTATAGGATTCAGCCTAGGGTTTAAGACAATCCTGGGGGACAGCCCCTGTGGTGCAAAAGCAACACAAAAGTACCCCCAAGCTGATTAAACCAGCTTGAATGGCTTTCTAAAATTTGTTTTATGGGGGACAGATGGAGAGACCCAGGGTTGGTGTAGTGGTTAAGAGTTCTGGACTAGGACCTGGGAGACTGGGGTTCAAATCCCCCACTTGGCCATAGGACGTTCACTGAGTGATCCTGGGCGGCTTGCTGCCTGTCATAGCATAACCAACCTCACAGGGTTGTTGTGAGCTTAATAATAATAATAATAATAATTAATAATTTATTTATACCCCGCCCATCTGGCTGGGCTTCCCCAGCCACTCTGGGCGGCTTCCAAAAGAATATTAAAATACTATAATACATCAAACATTAAAAGCTTCCCGAAACAGGGCTGCCTTCAGATGTCTTCTAAAAGCCTGGTAGTTGTTGTTCTCTTTGACATCTGGTGGGAGGGTGTTCCACAGGGAAGGCGCCACTACCGAGAAGGCCCTCTGTCTGGTTCCCTGTAACTTGGCTTCTCACAGTGAGGGAACTGCCAGAAGGCCCTCGGTGCTGGACCTCAGTGTCCGGGTAGAACGATGGGGGTGGAGACGCTCCTTTATAAAATAAGGAGGGGAGCAGGTGGAGAAAACCACACATGCCTTTCCTGAGCTCCTTGAAGGAACAGTGGGATAGAAATTCATTAAATTTGTTTCTTTCATTGAACAAAATTTATATACGGCACTTGATGGCGCAGCAAAACCTCTAAGCAGGTTACAAAGACATATTAAAACCATCAATAAAGAAACAGGTAAAGACAATGAAAAGCAGCTACAAATAATTGAAAAGGATTGAAACATGTCAGCATCCATGTGTCTGGATGCAATAACATTTAACATGTTTTAACGGACACATAAATAAAATGTAATAATAGATAAACAAATCTTTTACCAGTTATGAGCCCAACAAAACCTCCATTGACAGGTGCAGTATACCTCTGAATGCCAGATGTTATGGGCATAGGCCACCCCCCATTTGTGAGCTCTTCAGAGGCATTTGGTTAGCTGCAGTCACAAAACAGGATGCTTGATTTTTGGTGCCGTCCAGCAAAATAATCCTTAATATTCTTAGAAGTGCCTCTGAGCATGTGAGAAGGACCCTTCCCTCCCTATTAAGCCTCTACCACCACATGCTTAAGATATTCGGTTGTCTCCCACGTTAGTCTTACTTAGGTTGATTAACTTCAATGGGTCTACTTTTGAGTAGAGCTTAGTTATATCCACCTAAATTGGATACAGCCCAATGTCTTGGCATATTAAAATAATATACATGCAAATAATAAAATCCTTGAAAGTTTCTGGTCCAGTGTAAGATTCGGCGAGAGCCAATCTTGATTGAAAAGTGGAGTAAAACATCATCTGTCAAAGTATGGAAAAACAACAACAGAGCACATATATAAGATATATACAAAGGCAAGTGAAATGCCACTGGAGATTTGTCAATTTCCTGAACCAGTAACATGTCGCAATGCCATTATCACTACGGTAATTCTCTTTAAGAAGCCCTAAGCAAACAGGGAAAATATAATTTTGTATATTAATCATTGAAGCCAACAGCGTTTAATATATTCAACGTCTAAGCTGACAGCTTTTTAAAAAATGTCCAATTACATTAAGCAGCAACGCTTCTGGGGACGGGGGTGTTTAGCCAATATGCAACAATCATTAAAAAAGACTTGGCTAATTAAAAATCTGCCCCCCCCCCCCGCAGCCATCCACTCAATATGCAACATTCATTAAAAAGAACCTCAGCTAATTAAAAAAATTTGCTCCTCCCCAAGCTCTGTAAATGCCCTCGAGACCACCACATGATTAACACAGAGACCCTCTGCAAACACAGCTGGACTTTTGACAAAATTAATTGCCCCCTTATGGCTTACAGAATGAAAAACTGGAAGGGAGTGGTGGTCTCTGCCTGCAGGAACCTGGTAAACATTTTATAACCTTTGATGCATAATTGCTTGCCGGTCTGGGGGGTGTTTTTTGGTGCGAGGGGAGGGAAAGAAACTCTCACAACAGCCAAGGATGATGGTTCGCAAGGAGTCAGGAATAGCTGGGAGTTTTAGAATTCCTCAAGGCCTTCTTGATTTTTTTCCCCTCCCCAAAACTCACAGAGTAGGATTTTGACAGCCTATTTGCAAATTGATCCATAAGCACAAAGTGCCCCACACAACCTCTCCCTCAAGGCTGCGGGGGGGGGGGGGGGGCACTGATGAGATGCCAAAAAATGGAGATCAACTTTCAAGGACTCTGTTTTATTCATTATTGGCCGCAGACCAAAGAAAACAGACCCATAAAAATCTCCAGAGCTAAGACTCTTATGATCTCCCAGGAGCTGCCTTGTCTCTCTCTGACATCACAGCAGCTAAGCCAATAGCAGCTAGCTAGGGACCATCCTCACTTTTGATTTTCAGGTGTCTCTTGAAAAACTTTTTTTAATGACAGCAGCCCTGTGAATTTTTCTTTTAAAAAAATAGTGAGTAGCAAGTCATTTTAATGGTTGTTTTGTGCTTCTCGTAATGCTTTAAAAACACACTGATACTGCTGCAAGCTGTTCTAATATTTTGTTAGGGGGTGGTACAGAAATATTTTTGTAAATAAATAAACACCTACTTGCCACTTCTCACCCTAGTGAGACCAGCAAATGAAGCTGACCAGTAGAACTTCAGGACCTTGATGCAGTACCATGAATCTAAAAGAACAGGTATTTCACACTGCACCCAAGGAACAATAAAATAAAATAAAAACCAGCGTTTGAGGAAAGTTACTACTTTCATGAGTTATGCACCAGCAGGTATGTTTTGCATTCTTTAGGGGAGCTCTTAAAAAGGCAGGTTTGCAAAACAATCTGGATTACACTTTTAGTTTCATTTTTAAGAAAACCCCAGAATGACAAGACCAGTGACTGGTCATGATTGGGCAAATCTGTGGAGCACGACGACATCAGAGAGGACACACAGAGAGAAGTGGATGAATGACGTTTTCTTCCCAGCTCAGGAAATAGTGAAGTAATCACTGGCCATCATGTAAAAGGAATCCAACCTGAAACATCTGTTCTCTTTTTGGTTCTCTGTTTGCTCAGTCGCTGCCATTTCCTTGTTCTCTTTTGCCTAGGTGATTGTTGTGAAATTCAAGAAAGGACACCACCACTAACTCTCAAAAATGTGCCAAGTGGTCAGGACAAGGATAGCCTAACTTCTGTTGTCTATGCTCTGGTAACCTCTAAATTAGATTACTGTAACATGTTATATGTGAGGCAGCCTCTGAAGATGGTTTGGAAGTATCAGCTGGTGCAGATTTCGGCAGCCAAGTTGCTCACCGGGCAAGATGGTTTGAGCACATAATGCCAGTCGGGGCCTGACTGCACTGGCTGCCAATAAGTTTCTGGGTCCAGTTCAAAGTGTTTTGACTTATAAAGCCTTAAACAGCTCAGGACCACAATACCTCAAGGGCCGCCTCTCCCCATATAAACTGACCTGGACCCTGTGATCATCATCTGAGGCCCTTCTTCCTCTGCGAGAGGTCCTGAGGGTGGCAACACGAGAACGGGGCCTTTTCTGCAGTGGCCCCCATTTGTGGAAGGCTCACCTGGTGCCTTCATTACATCTCTTTAGGTGCCAGGCGAAAATGTTTATCTGGCCTTTTCTATGTGTCTGTGGGAGGGGAGTTATTGATTTTGATTTTGTTTATTATGTATTCTGTGTTTCCATTTTGTATTTTTATATTGGGAACTGTCCTGGGATCTTTGGATGAACGGCAGTATACAAATGTAATAAAGACGAACGAAAGAAGAACAACTATTTAATAAGTGCCCAAGTTTGATTTCCTCCTCTTCCCTCCCTATCCCTGTTTCCTCTTATGCCGTTTGTTTGTTTCTTTATTTCTATATGTAGCCTGCCTTGTCTTAACTGATTGTATGCAAGCCACGCTGGAAGCATTTCTGGCTGGAAATGCTGTAAATAAACAAATGTGAGGATAGTGACATGTTAAAGAAAAACTTGGTTCCCTCTCATAATACTAGAACTTGGGACCATCCGCTGAAGCTGAATGTTGGAAGACTCAGGGCAGATAACAGAAAGGCCTTATCTGCACGGCACAGAATTAATCTACGGAACTCACTCCCACAGGAGGCAGTGACAGCTTTAAAAGGACTGCTTTAAAAGAGGATTAGACAAATTCATGGTAAAGGTAAAAAAGGTAAAGGACCCCTGGATGATTACATCCAATCAAAGGCAACCATGGGGTTGCGGCGCTCATCTCGCTTTCAGGCTGAGGGAGCCGGCGTTTGTCCACAGACAGCTTTCCGGGTCATGTGGCCAGAGGACTAAACCACTTCTGGCGCAACAGGACACCGTGATGGAAGCCAGAGCGCACAGAAATGCCGTTAACCTTCTTGCCACAGTGGTACCTATTTATCTACTTGCACCGGTGTGCTTTCAAACTGCTAGGTTGGCAGAAGCTGAGACAGAGCACCCCGCCGTGGGGATTCGAACCACTGACCTTCAATAGGCAAGCCCAGGAGACAGCTATTGATGGCTACTGGTCCTGATGTTTACTCTCTGCCTCCTAGGGCTGCCACCTTTGGTCAGGCAAAATACAGGATGGATCAGAGGGTGGGGATTGGGGGGCAAAAACACACTCATAATACCAAATGTTCCACTTTCCTGCCTCCCTCACCACCCTGGCCCCGCTTTCCCCCTTGACTCACGAGGATGGGCAGGGGCCAGAGGTAGACGGCCGGTTCCCACGGCTGACTTGCACTGCAGCTCCAGCCTCTCGCCCATGCTGGCATCGGAAGAGACTCAAGCGCAGAGGGAGGAGGAGAGGTCAGTTCAGGTCAGGGCGGTGGAGAGGGCCAAACAGTGGCGGACTTTTGTTTTTGTTTTTTTTATATATAATATTTTATTAGGTTTTGACAATAAAAGAGTTCAAAAAAAAGGGGGAAAACGAAGAAGATACAAAGTTATAAAAAACAGAAATACAAACATTAAGCACAAAAAAGAAAGGGAAAAAACACATTAAAAAAAGACAAAAATTCCCTCCTTCTTAATTTCTCCTCTTTAGTTAACTTATTTTCCTGACTTCCTCACGTCTCCCATTTTTGTATCCCTTTTAAAAGTTAATTCAGCAAATTCATGTCCTATTAGTCTATCTATTATTAATCCAATCTTACATTTTACCTTGTTGCTAGAACCCCTGCAATTCATTTCAATGTCCTCAACATTCAAAAATTTTACAATATTTCTGCAAATAAGTTTTAAATTTCCTCCATTCTTCTTCCACCAACTCTTCTCCCTGGTCTCGGATTCTGCCAGTCATTTCCGCCATCTCCATGTAGTGTGGCGGACTTTTGTCCCAAAACAGGGCGACCCCGTCTTTCCAGGGACAGGTGGCAACCTTAGCCTCCAACGTCGGTACTGTAAATCTTCTGAAATTTCTGAATACCAATTGCTGGAGAACAGGATGCTGGACTAGGTGGGTAACTGGTCTCTCAGTCTTCTGTTATCAGTAAGTCCTTGCTTAGGGGTCAGCAAGGTTTGTCTTGACTGGGCCGGATTGGACCCACGGAGATCCCTCCGTGGGCCAGATCAAGAGAGAGAGAGAGCACGCCCACGATTTTCAGCGTCTGCACACATGCGATTTTCGGCACCGCGAAAACAAGTCCCCATGCCACGCTGCGGCAGTTTAGCGCAGCGCCAGACTGGGCAACTTGGTTCGGGGGTGGCTCCTGGGCTGGTCAAATGACCTCTGTGGGCTGCTTCCGGTTCATGGGCCTCAGGTTGCTAACCCGTCCTTGCTTATTTAACATTGGACACACACACACACACAGAGAGAGAGAGAGAGAGAGAGAGAGAGAGAGAGAGAGAGAGAGAGTTCCCCAAAGAAAATATACAGTAACCCATTTTATCTAGCCTTGAGACAGAAAAAAACCAGCTGCTTGGGAGTTTGCTGGCAGCCCTAGAAGAATGTAGGGGGCAGGCATGGATTTACATAAAAGATAAGTTAAGAATTCCCGTGTTGGACCGAGCCAAAAAGCCCTGTAGACCAGCTTCCAGTTGTCAGCCCAAAATCATAAACGGGGCACGGAGATAAAAGCTCCTGTTTTGCTTTTTTCCTGAAGCAACTGCTAATTCAGAGGTATACTGTCCCTGAAGAAGGAGGCTCCATCAGTTCAGCTTTGTTTCCTGGAGACAGGGGCACAACGCTAGCAAGCACCTCTGAAAATACTTGTCCACTTTGCTCATTGTCAGTCCCGACAACTCATCAAGGGAAAATTCAGTGGTACCTCGGGTTAAGTACTTAATTCATTCCAGAGGTCTGTTCTTAACCTGAAACTGTTCTTAACCTAAAGCACTACTTTAGCTAATGGGGCCTCCTGCTGCTGCCACGCCACCGGACCACGATTTCTGTTCTCATCCTGAACCAAAGTTCTTAACCTGAAGCACTATTTCTTCAGTCTGTAACCTGAAGCGTATGTAACCCAAGGTACCACTGTAATCTGAAGTTTAAGGCTGCAGTTGTACATAGCACTCACTTATCTGGGAGCAAGCCCCACCGAATTTACTTCTGAGTACATATTACAGGGCCACTGCACCTTTAATGGCAGGAGGAAACAACTATTAAGGGTGCACAAGCTCCATCCTCGACAACCTAGTTTCAATCCCATGATTCATGCAAAAAGGGTCGCCTCTTCAGAAGCAGACTTTGGAAGTTTCAGGCACAGCTTTCTTGCTTCTCTCAAAATCTCCTAAAAACAATGCTGCAGGGATTTTAGGATTCGCCATGTAAGAAAATCAAACCAACCCTACTCTCTTGGGGATCCCCCCCATAAAAGGGGGAGATATATAAGCAAACTCTGCTTAGACATGTGGGGGGGGGTTGGGGAGAGAGGGAAAGAAAACCTGTTTTTAGTAGCACTTACGTTTTAATAATTAACCAAACCGATCATAGCACAGAACCTTTGATTTGCAAGGCTGCCAAAATACAAAGCAGTTTTAAATTCCGTCTCACAATGCCCTCCCCAAGTTAAGGGCCATGCTCTCGCTCTCTAAATTTCAACAGGCACTATCCATTTAGAAACTTTATCTGCACATTTGTCAGTAGACACGGAGAAACAAAGCCCACTCTCCCTGCAGCTAGAAAGCTAACACATCAAGGAAGAGGACCCGTGCTCAGAAATCATCCTGATGAGCTAGGTTTCTACGGAAGAGGGGGGGCATTAATAAAGGACATCTACCATTATGTGCATTTTGCTAACCAGATAAATCAGCTCAGCAGGCAGGCACGCTGAGAGGCCTAGGGACGCATCTGATATTGGTGCTGTGTAATAAGATCACCTTCAGCATGACCCTGCAAGGTAGGCCACCGTCACCTCCATTTGACAGAAAGAAAAAACCAGGCTCGGAAGCTACTCAAAGCCAAATATCAAGTCTGCAGCAAATTAAGACAGCATTCAAACTCATGCCTGACAACTTCAGCTTCTTATATCACACCAAACTACGGTTTGGAAATTTAAATGATGGTACAGCACACATGTCAGCAACACAGACCTGGCATGTGGCCCTCGGGGGGGGGGTCCGAGCAGCCCCCCGGGGGCCCAAGTGGTACTTTCTGTGTGCCCTTGCATATGAGAGCGCGCTACAATCACCAGCCACAGCCTCTACCCCTGGCATGCGGCCCTCAACTGCCCATCCATCATTGCAAGTGGCCCTCGAGGAAGGTTGCCCGCCCCCAATATAGCATAATGTACAAACTGCTCAACCCAAGCCTACAATTAGCTGTTACACCAGAACAACCACCTGTGGTCTGAAGTTGGTTTTGCAAACCCTAGTTCATGCTAACTGTGGTTTGCTGCAACCCAATCGTGTACAGGGGGGGTAGTTTTTGCAGCGGCTGCTCTGCCTCGTAAGGCCACTGCACCTTAGAACTGGCAGAGCCAAGCAGACAGAAGAGGAGAGCTAACTGGTGCCTGTAAACAATTGTTTGTTTATAATATAATAATAATAATAATTTATTATTTATACCCTGCCCATCCGGCTGGGTTTCCCCAACCACTCTGGGTGGCTTCCAACAAAATACTAAAAATACAATAAAACATCAGACATTAAAAACTTCCTTAAACAGGGCTGCCTTCAGATGTCTTCTAAAAGTCAGATAGTTGTTCATTTCCTTGACATCTGATGGGGGACGTTCCACAGGGCGGGCACCACCACCAAGAAGGCCCTCTGCCTGGTTCCCTTTAACTTGGCCTCTCACAACGAGGGAACCACCAGAAGGCCCTCGGAGTTGGACCTCAGTGTCTGGGTAGGACGATGGGGGTGGAGACGCTCCTTCAGGGATACTGGACCGAGGCCGTTTAGGGCTTTCAAGGTCAGCACCAACACTTTGAATTGTGCTTGGAAACGTACTGGGAGCCAGTGTAGTTCTTTCAAGACCGGTGTTATGTGGTCTCGGCAGCCGCTCCCAGTCACCAGTCTTGCTGCTGCATTCTGGATTAATTGCAGTTTCCTGGTCACCTTCAAAGGTAGCCCCCCGTAGAGTGCACTGCAGTATTCCAAGCGGGAGATAACCAGAGCATGCACCACTCTGGAGAGACACTCTTGTTTGTATCTCTGGAAGTGCAAACCACAACAGGGTGGGGTTTATAGTTCCAGTCTACCGTTAGATAGATACCATTTTAGATACCAGATATCATTTGAGATACCAGGCAAAAGGACAGAAGCAGGATAATTTTTGATATTGTTGCAAAAACATATTGAATGTGAATGAAAATATGAATGCGAATGGAATTGGAGGATGTGCTGCTTTTACTAGAAAGATTTTTACTTCGTTATTTCGAGGATGTACTCAGTATCTACAAAAACCCAGGGAAATAAAGCAAAAACAAGGCAGCGTTAGAACCTTGCAGGCCTTTTCCCACCTGCCCTGCGAGACCGGGCCCCTGACTGACTCCAGCTGCAAAAACTGAGGCTGCTGAACAGACTCTTCGGCTGGGGTATTGCTTGGGGGCAGTTTGTTGCTGTTATTTGTATTAATTTTTTGTCTCTTTGTTTTAGATCTTATTATGATTTATGTGGAAATTGTTCAATTCCGTTGTGTATTTTTTACGTTTATTGTTTATGACTACTTCTGTTATGGGACACGGGTGGCGCTGTGGGTTAAACCACAGAGCCTAGGACTTGCCGATCAGAAGGTCGGTGGTTCGAATCCCCGCGACGGGGTGAGCTCCCATTGCTCAGTCCCTGCTCCTGCGAACCTAGTAGTTCGAAAGCACATCAAAGTGCAAGTAGATAAAGGAAAACGGCGTTTCCGTGCGCTGCTCTGGTTCGCCAGAAGCAGCTTAGTCATGCTGGTCACATGACCCGGAAACTGTACTCCAGCTCCCTTGGCTAATAAAGCGAGATGAGCGCCGCAACCCCAGAATCAGCCATGACTGGAGCTAATGGTCAGGGGTCCCTTTACCTTTACTTCTGTTATGTCTTTAATGATGTATTTTTTCATGCTGTAAGCCGCCTTCAGCATGGTTTGAACTATGGAAAGGCGACATACAAATAAAATGATGTATGTATATATGTTAGCCCAAACTAAGAACAGAACCTTAAACGTGATCAGATCATCATGTGACGACCTCCAAACTTAACCACAAGCATTGCAGGTTTTGGTTTCCCCTAGAGATGACAATCTAGGCCAGAGACAGCAATAAAAACTGCCACTAACAGGAATTTTGTGGGTCATGGCCTAGTGTGGATTTCGACATATTGGAGGACAGTGTTTTGCATCACATGGGGTGTCGGGGTGGGGAGCAGTTCCTTGGGGGAGGCTGAAATATCTGAACGGTTGTCACATGGACAGTGGAGGAAGCTCATTTTCTGCTGCTCCAGAGGCTAGGACGTGAACCGATGGATTCAAATGGCAGGCAAGGCAATCCCAACTAAATATCTGGAAGAACTTTCTGGTGGTGAGAGCTGTTTGAAAGTGGAAGGGACTCCCTTGGAAGGTGGTAGTGGACTCTCCTTCCTTGGAGGTTTTGAAGCAGAGGTTGGATGGCCTTCTGTCAGGGATTCTTCAGCTAAGATTCCTACATTGCAGGGGGTTGGACTAGATGACCCTTGGGGTTCCCTTCGCACTCTACCACTCTTTGATGCTATAAAGCTGTCCGAGTACATCAGCCCGGGTGTAGGGGCAGAGAAAAATTCAAAGGGGAACAAGAGTCATGGAGCTGCCCAGAGCAGCTGAGGCAACCCAGTCAGATGGGCGGGGTACAAATAGATGATGATTATTATTATTATTATGGACTTCGTGTTTAGAGAGCCAGTGCACAAACATTGCACATGGATGCACATTCAGGACCCAAAACCCGGATGCAATGGAAAAGCAGGGAACGATCCCTGCTCTCAATCCAAGTCACACCCTCCCCCTCCCAAAAATGCACCAGCTATTCCTCGCTTACTTATCTTTCACAAGCAATAGAATACAGTGGTACAGTTAAGTACTTAATTCGTTCCGGAGGTCCGTTCTTAACCTGAAACTGTTCTTAACCTGAAGCACCACTTTAGCTAATGGAGCCTCCTGCTGCCGCCACGCCTCTGGAGCACGATTTCTGTTCTCATCCTGAAGCAAAGTTCTTAACCTGAAGCACTATTTCTGGGTTACCAGAGTCTGTAAACTGAAGCGTATGTAACCCGAGGTACCACTGTAGAAGAAGAGGTTCAATGCGTGTTTTACAAACCATTGCCCGTAACAAAGAATATGCGTCCTAAACATCAACTCCTCTAGGAAATTTCCCAGGCTGCCAAATATACAAGTTGCCCCGGATGCTTCTCCTTACTAGCATTGCCAACTTACTAAAACCGTGTTCTCGGGCTCACACGCCCGGTCTGCAGGGCAGCGTGGTGCAGGAGTTAGAATGTCAGTCTCGGTCCAGGGTTCGAATGACAAGTTGGCCATGAAGTTCACTGGGTGACGTTGGGCCAGTCACTTACTCTCAACCTAGGCCTACCTCGCAGGCTTGTTGTGGGGATGAACTGATGAAACCATGCCAACCACCTTGCGCTCCATGGCTCAAAAGGTGGGATAGAAATGCAAGCAAGCAGTGCACCCCCCAGCCTCGTACCTGGACACCAGCCCATCTCTGACACACCCACTGCCTCCCCCCCCAGCCCCCCAGTCCTTTCTCTTGCGCCCCCGGACACACCTGCCTCCTACTCAGTTGCCAACTGCACCCAGGTACCAGGCCTTGCGCCCTCCCTTGCGCACGAGCCCCTCTGCCAAGGGAAAGCCCCTTGCGCCATCGCGCCTCGCACCTCCTCCTACCCCGCTCGCTTTCCTCTCCTGCGCCTACCTTCAGGTTCACCGCGGGCACTTCCATGACGCCCCGCCAGCCGCCCCAGCGCAGCGTTCGCGCCGCGCCGCTTCTGGCTCCCAAATTCCACTTGGCATCACTTCCTCGCCTTCCGTTTTTCCCTTCCCGGCCGGGCTCCGCCCCGTCCAGCTCTGCCGAGGACCCGTGACTCCCTCCAGGCGGAGAGGGAGGGAGGGAGAGGCTCCTCCTTCGGCAACAGGGCAGCGCCAAAGCCCGGCCAGCTCCAGGAACCGGAGCCGCTCCGGAGTGGCGCCCCTTTTGGCCACCGCCGCTCTCTGGCTCAGAGCAAAGCCACCTCGTGGTATGCGACAGTGCCGGATTTAGTACAGTGGTACCTTGCCAACAAGGCTGTATATTGTCTCCCTGCTTATTTAACTTAGATGCAGAATTCATCATGCGAAAGGCTGGGCTAGATTAATCCCAAAGCGGAATTAAGATCCCCGGAAGAAATATCAACAAGCTCAGATATGCAGATGACACAACCTTGATGGCAGAAAGTGAGGTGGAATTAAGGGACGAACCTTTTAATGAGGGTGAAAGAGGAGAGCGCAAAATATGGTCTGAAGCTCAACATCAAAAAAACGAAGATCATGGCCACTGGGCCCATCACCTCCTGGCAAATAGAAGGGGAAGAAATGGAGGCAGTGAAAGATTTCACTTTCTTGGGCTCCATGATCACTGCAGATGGTGGCAGCAGTCATGAAATTAAAAGACGCCTGCTTCTTGGGAGAAAAGCAATGACAAACCTAGACAGCATCTTAAAAAGCAGAGACATCACCTTGCCAACAAAGGTCCGGATAGTTAAAGCTATGGTTTTCCCAGTAGTGATGTATGGAAGTGAGAGCTGGACCATAAAGAAGGTTGATCGCTGAAGAATTGATGCTTTTGAATTATGGTGCTGGAGGAGACTCTTGAGAGTCCCATAGACTGCAAGAATATCAAACCTCTCCATTCTTAAGGAAATCAGCCCTGAGTGCTCACTGGAAGGACAGATCCTGAAGCTGAGGCTCCAATACTTTGGCCACATCATGAGAAGAGAAAACTCCCTGGAAAAGACTCTGATGTTGGGAAAGATGGAGGGCACAAGGAGAAGGGGAGGACAGAGGACGAGATGGTTGGACAGTGTTCTCGAAGCTACCAGCATGAGTTTGACCAAACTGCGGGAGGCAGTGGAAGACAGGAGTGCCTGGCGTGCTCTGGTCCAGGGGGTCATGAAGTGTCGGACACGACTAAACGACTAAACAACAACAACAACCCCGGGTTAAGAACATAATTCGTTCTGGAGGTCTGTTCTTAACCTGAAACTGTTCTTAACCTGAAGCACCACTTTAGCTAATGGGGCCTCCTGCTGCAGCAGCACGATTTCTGTTCTCATCCTGAAGCAAAGTTCTTAACCCAAGGTACTACAGTGGTACCTCGGGTTACAGACGCTTCAGGTTACAGACAGTTCAGGTTACAGCGGCAGCAGGAGGCCCCAATAACTAAAGTGGTGCTTCAGGTTAAGAACAGTTTCAGGTTAAGAACAGATCTCCAGAAGGAATTAAGTTCTTAACCCGAGTTACCACTGTATTTCAGGATTAGCAAAGTCTGTAACCTGAAGCGTCTGTAACCCGAGGTACCACTGTATAAGCTAAACAAGCTATAGCTTAGGGCCCCACTCTTTTGGGCCCCTGCCCAAAAAAGCACAAAGGAAAAAAACTGGATGTACATTTCCAAAATATAAGGTAAAAAACAAATAAAATAAAACCTATATACAGCAACAGTGTTTTGTTTTGTATTGTGTAGGCTCCTATGATGTACGTAATGGGCCCCGCTTGCTAGCCTGCTCCCTAAAATATCACTGCTTTCCTCATTTCTATATATAGGGTGCCTACATTCTGCATGGCAACATGCAGCATGCCTATATTATTATTTACTAGTACAGTTCCCTGTTACCCCCACGTGCTGCTATAATACTATATATAAATATTATAATTATATTAATATTTTTACTTTCTTATAAAGGGCCCCATTACCTTCAGTAGCTTAGGGCCTCATCAAACCCAAATCTGGCCCTGGATGCGAAGGGGCCTCTCTGAGCATGTACAGAGAGCATTTCCCTCTTCCTCCAAGTTAGGATTTCAGGGCCGGCACCCTGAGAAACACACACAAAAACCCCAGTTTATAAAACCAAACTCTCAAATCTGAATTATTTCCTGCCTTTGTGAGGGCGGAGTGATGTCTCCACGGAATTCATTGATGTGGTCGCCTTCTGCCGCCCAAAAGAATGCAACAATTATTGGTGCCTCTAGCTGTGAGGTGTCTCTGACCATGGGCAGAGCGCCATCCCACCTACGCCTTGAACAAAAGGCTTTTTTGACCTTTTAGAAGACTTTTAAGGTCTGTGTTCCACTGAGCATATGCAGAGTAACCCCCCTCCCCCAGGGACTAAAACCCAAAGGGGTTTAAGGTAAAGGTAAAGGGACCCCTGATCAATAGGTCCAGTTGTGGCCAACTCTGGGGTTGCGAGCTCATCTCGCTTTATTGGCCGAGGGAGCCGGCGTACAGGTCATGTGGCCAGCATGACTAAGCCGCTTCTGGTGAACCAGAGCAGCGCACAGAAACACCATTTGCCTTCCCCTATTTATCTACTTGCACTTTGACGTGCTTTCGAACTGCTAGGTTGGCAGGAGCAGGGACCGAGCAACGGGAGCTCACCCCGTCGCAGGGATTCGAACCGCCAACCTTCTGATCGGCAAGTCCTAGGCTCTGGTTTAACCCCCAGCGCCACCCGCGCCCCTCCAAAGGGGTTTATGGGGGGAAATAGAGCGTGTACAGAGAACCTCGGCTGTGGCTCATCCTAAACCCCACTTTCCGAGGCTAGCAAAATTCCCCCCCCCCCCCAATGCCAACCGAAGCAATGTAGCGATTTTAATCTGTTTGTGCCCTGGGTATCATTTCTTTGCGGCCTTGCAGTTTTCGCACCCAGTTTTCTTCTGCAGGAGTGATAAAGCAGGACAGTGAGAATCCCTGCAGGAAAGATAAGGGTCAGAGTGTTACAAAAAGGGGTTTGCACCAGGAGTCCTTTGCGGAAGGAGAGGTCGCCGGTCCGTGGCAGAGCGTCTCCTTTGCCCGCCCAGGCTCCCAGCTTCATTCCCCAGTATCTCCAGCAAGGATTGGCCGTGTCCCCTGCCTGAAACCCTGGAGAGCTGCTGCCAGTCAGTGCAGGCTCTACTAAGCTCTTTCCTGTTACAAAGCAGCTTCCTAGGAGCGGTAGAGTGTCTGTTTTTCATGAAGATGGTCCTGAGTTCAGACTCCAGGAATGGCTGGGAGAGACTCTTGCCTGAAATCCCAGAGTGCCCTTGCCTGCCTGCCTGCCAGTCATCATCACCATCATTTATTACTTCTACCCCACCCATCCGGCTGGGTTTCCCCAGCCACTCTGGGCTGCTCCTAACAGAATATTAAAAATACAATAAAACATCAGACACTAAAAACTTCCCTAAACAGGGCTGCCTTCAGATGTCTTCAACCACCTGTGGTCTGAAGTTGGTTTTGCAAACGATAGTTCATGCTAACTGTGATTTGCTGCAACCCAATTGTGTGCAGGGGAAGTTATTTTTGCAGCCACTGCACCTTAGAACTGGCAGAGCCAAACGGACAGAAGACAAGAGTTACAACTAGTGCCTGTAAACGATGGTTTGTTTATAATATAATAAAAATTTATTATTTATACCCTGCCCATCTGGATGGGTTTCCCCAACCACTCTGGGTGACTTCCAACAAAATATTAAAAATATAATAAAACATCAGACATTAAAAACTTCCTTAAACAGGGCTGCCTCCAGATGTCTTCTAAAAGTCAGGTAGTTGTTTCTTTCCTTGACATCTGACGGGAGGGCGTTCCACAGGGCGGGTGCCACTACCGAGAAGGCCCTCTGCCTGGTTCCCTATAACCTCACTTCTTGCAGCGAGGGAACCACCAGAAGGCCCTCGGTGCTGGACCTCAGTGTCCGGGCTGAACGATGGGGGTGGAGACGCTCCTTCAGGTATACTGGGCTGAGGCCATTTAGGGCTTTCAAGGTCAGCACCAACACTTTGAATTGTGCTCGGAAATGTTCTGGGAGCCAATGTAGGTCTTTCAGGACTGGTGTTAAATGGTCTTGGCAGCCGCTCCCAGTCATCAGTCTAGCTGCTGCATTCTGGATTAATTGTAGTTTCCGGGTCACCTTCAAATGTAGCCCCACGTAGAGCTCATTGAAGTAGTCCAAGTGGGAGATAACTAGAGCAGTCTGTGTATGCAATACTAAACCAGCTAAAGCAATGGCCTGATTCTGCATAAGACATTGTCTTATGTTCCTATTTAAATCAACCCATGCTTTCAAAGCCACGAGGACTAGAATCTTGCTTTATTTATTGGGAAAGGGGCTAAGTTCATTTGGGGTGGGGAAACCCTCTGAAACCCCAGAGACTGCCAGACAGTGCAGACAGGTCTGACTGAGCTAGATGGACTGATGGTTTAACACAAAAACAAAACCCTGGCCATCTGTTGGCTCAGCATGCAATGATCTTGGATGCTGTTATGAACTGAGTTGAATAGGATCCAAAAGGCAGCAGTCTGATTGGTCCTAGAACAATAGGATTCAGAATGCAGCAGTTTCTATCCAAGAGCTGTGGCCTTTTTGAATGCTGTAACTCGATAGTGAGATCTGGGAGTTTTTGGGGGTGGGTGTGGGTGTGGTTGGAAGGTGGTTTGTTTGATTGTTGTTGTTGTTTTGCTTTTGTTGTTTTTAAGGGATGGCATCCAATTTCGTTGCACTTGTGCAATGTTGCACTAGTGTAATGACAATAAAGAATCTATCTATCTATCTATCTATCTGATTGGTCCTAGAACAATAGGATTCAGAATGCAGCAGTCTGATTGGTCCTAGAACAATAGGATTCAGAATGCAGCAGTCTGATTGGTCCTAGAACAATAGGATTCAGAATGTAGCAGTATGATTGGTCCGCAGGAGCCACCCAATCCAGCTCCAGATGGAAGTGAATCCACAACCTGATTGGCCTACAGGAGAATCCCGGAACTAGCCAATCACGTGCAGCCCATTGTGTAAATAATGTATACAAAGCAGATACTGTGGGGGAACTTCCATTCCTCCTCACCACTATGAGCTGAATAAAGAGCATGAAATCCACTCTCGACTCCGAGTATATTTCAGGTGCTCTGCTGGCACAGGGAGGGAGAAAGGACTGGTCACAGAAAGTTGAAGGGCAGCGCAGGTTCCGAAAGCAAAGTGCGAGGTCAGTTTGGCTGGGTGGGTGAGGGTGGCAGGAGGGCACTTGTGAAACAGCCCAGATCTTAGGGGGGGGGGTGAGTTTGCTTGCAGCCAGCTCATCTGATTGTTTAAAGAAAAAGGAGCCCGGATGCGGTTGTGTGAAGGATAGCTATCTCTTTATTTACATCTCATCAAAACAGGAACATGCAAGCACATCACGGCATTGACTAAAGGGATAACAGGAGGCGATCCACTCCCTGCAACCTGAAACATTCTTATGCTCTTCACGTGGCAAATATCCCCCCCTTCCCCCACCAAAGGACCCCCCCCCCAAACTCCTCCTAAAATAATGATAAATAACTGAGATTGGAGGGTGCTAACCAAATGAATTAGACGCTGAAAGCCGGCAGGGAATGATTCATTGATTTAAAAAAAAGAGACAATGTCCTGGATGAGAAGGAGGGAGGAAGTTAAGAACCAGGTGCTCATAAGCCATGCCATGGCTGCTGGGATTCAAGTTTCTAGACCTGATGGAGGTAAGCTTGGCAATGAACAGGAACCTCTGGGTGAAGAGATGGGGCAGGACTTTGCAGACCTTCTCCCAAATGACAGGAAGCAGAAGCAAATTGATGTGTGCAGACGAATGGATAATAAGCAAAAGTACTAGGAATTGGCTTGATCAAACGCACGAGGTGTGAAATTCAGATTCTCGTGGTGCATCGTTTGAGTGATGTCTACGTCCTTCTGAATTTGGGGTCCTTCACACAGATTGGTGCAGTTATAACAGTGCCTGGCTTGGACATGTATATGAGGTGTCTCTTTGTTCTGGTACATACACCCCAGTCAGTACACCCAACTGTATACAAGCCAAAGTCTCAAAGCAGCAGACCTGCAGCAGACAGCTCAGGCTGCAGGATTTACCGTATTTTTCGCTCTATAACACGCACCCGACCATAACACGCATGTAGTTTTTAGAGGAGGAAAACAAGAAAAAAATATTCTAAACGAAACAGTGGATGTATGATTTTTGTGGTTCATGCTGTGGCCACAGACATGTGATCTGACGGTGAGTTTGGGGTGGCCCAATGCAAAAATCCTGAGGATCCATGTGGATCCATGCTTTGTAACCACGTTTTTGCACCACTGCGGCCCCAGGCAACAGTGGGTGCATGATTTTTTTGGTGCAAGCTGTAGCCATGGACATGCTATGTGATCTGCTGGTGAATTTGGGGTGACCCGTGTAAGCGGCTCCTCTCCTCTCCCGCTTTGCTCCTTTAAAGCAAGCAGGCTCTCTGTCCCTCTCTCCTCCCCACTCAGTGGCTCTTCTCCCGCTCTGCTGTTTCAAAGCAAGCCACGGAGGAGGGAAGGAAGGGGAACCATGGATCCTCTGCTCACGACTGCAGCAGATGCCCCCGCCATCCGTAGGCATTCGCTCCATAACACGCACAGACATTTCCCCTTACTTTCTAGGAGGAAAAAAGTGAGTGTTATGGTGCAAAAAATACGGTACTCCTTGCTCCAGACTTCCCAGTTGACACGAGAGGGGTGCAACCCTTGCTGATTCCTTGCTCTAGCTTCCAACAAAAGTTTATCGTTCTGCCCCATGGCTCACTGAGTGTGTATCTGTGTGTGCTTATAGTATTCAATCGCTCCCGATACAGACACTCCCAGAGGAGTCTGCCTCCAATAAAGAGGGGTCTCTCCGCCAGGAACAGCGACTCAGAAAGAGCAGCAACAGGCATACTCCAGCAAGCTCCTCTTGGGAGTGTTTAATTCTTAATTCTAGCAGACCAAATCTGCTAAATCCTTTGGGGAGATGTAGAATTGTGCCTCCAGATTTCATAGCAGCGTAGAATCGATGAGTTGGAAGGGCTGTGTGCCCCAGCCCTCTGCAACTGAATTTTGAAAATCTGCCCCTGTTACGCACTTGTCTCAATCCCAGCTTAGCCTACAGCGTCTAAGTCAATTGGTCTGTGTCCCTCCCGGGTGGCACTAGTTATAAATTAATTCCTCCTGCTTCCAGGCCCAGAGAAAGCACCCTGGTACCCTTCTAGACATTAATAAAGGATCCTTGATCTCCATCAGCGGACTCCGGTTCCACGCAGCGGCCTTTTCGCCGGGTCACCCTGCGGTTGCGGTGAAATTTGGCGTAGCAGCGCAGGCCTAAATTGGGAGAGAGGGGGAGGCCTTGAGTGAGGAGAACGGCAAATTTGTGATGAGGAAAATTCAACGTTCCCTCACCCCAAGGAGAAATCAACTTTCTCCCGAGGAAAACAAAAACAGATCTATACCCCTGCTATTGAATATTTAAAAGGTCTAACTGGATATCTAATTTCCAGTCAATAAATCAAAAGCATCATTCCCTCCCCTCCACACATTTTTTATCCTCACAACCACCCTGCAAGGCAGACCAGTCTGAAAGTGAGGCTGACACCTCTAAGCAGATGCCTCTGTGGTTGTGCTGGCCCTGCCTTGTTCTCGGTGTCTGATGGCAACTCCTCACTCATCTGAGCACCCCATAGGAGAGGCTTGCTCCCCAGTGCTCCCCCCCTCCTTTCTCCCCTTTTATTGTTATGATTATTTTATTTTGACAAAGTAATAATCATAAATAAATAAGAATAAAAATGTGCGCCCCCACCACTGAGACCATTCCATTGTAACTAGCCAACCTCCCAAAATTTCAACACCTCTTGCGATGGTTTGACCCCTTTCTGTTTTAACAGTACACATTCGACAAACACCTTCCACATCTCCTCAAAATCATTTCTCCTGCACACTCATAGGCGCCGACTCCATGGGGCCTGAGGGGGCTTGAGCCCCCTCAAAAATTTTTTGGGGGGGCTCAGCCCCCCCAATAATCTCGGGCGCCCTTCCAGCAGAGCGCCGCCGCCGTCCCCCGACTCCTCCCCACCTGCTCCCTCGCCAGCCAGCCAGCCAGCCAGCCGCGCGCCCTAGTCGGAGAGCCCCGGCCGTCCCCCGCGAGATTAGGGAATCCCCGGGGGCGGGGGCTCCTGCCTCGCTGCTTCGCAGCACCACCGCCACTGCCAAGGCACTGCCGGGGGGAATTTCCTTCCTCCTGGCGGTTTCAGCCCCCGCGAGAACGACCGGGTACCAATCGGCTGGCTGGGGGTGTGTGGCTTGCCCTATTTAGGGCCGGAGCGGAGGGGGCTCGCCCTCTCTTCTCCGGCTAGCCCCACGTTTCCCGCATATCAGCTGTTCCGGAGCTGATTAATAGGCGCAGCACGCTCTCCCCTATTCGCTCACGAGGAGGCGGCGCCACTTTATTTGCATATTCACGAGCTTATTTATTATTCGTGAGCTTTCCCGGGCCCCCCCCAATATTTTTTATAAGTCCGCGTCCCTGTGCACACTCCCTGTCTTACCTTAATGGCACATGTTAATTTATCATTCATAGCTATATCCCACACCTCTTTATACAGTGGAACCTCGGGTTGTGGACGTAATCCGTGATGGAGGCACGTCCGCAACCCCGGTGCGATTTGGTGCTTTTGTGCATGTGTGAATGGCAAAACCCAGAAGTAACCCGTTCCAGTACTTCCGGGTTTCCCACGGTCTGCAACCTGAAAACACATAACCTGAAGCGTCCGTAACATGAGGTATGACTGTACCACCCTTCCATTTTATATTCTACTTGCCCCTTCCGCTTCCTAGCTATCATAATGCGTGCAGCTGTCAATAAATTTGTGAGCAAGTCCTTCATAGCCTGCAAACCTTCCATGCCATCGTAAATTGATAATAATGCTATCTCTAGACCAGGCAAAGGCAAACTCGGCCCTCTAGATGTTTTGGGACTACAATTCCCATCATCCCTGACCACTGGTCCTGTTAGCTAGGGATGATGGGAGTCGTAGTCCTAAAAAGATCTGGAGGGCCGAGTTTGCCTATGCCTGCTCTAGAACCCAGTGATTTCTGTTATCTCCTTAAACACCCTATGCCAGAAAAATTGTACATATTTACACCCCCACCACACATACACATAATTCCCGGTTTCCTGGCGCTCCCCAGTGCTGTGTCACTGGGGAGGGGGACAGCTTCAACCCTCTCCCACCAGGCAAGCGTCAGCCCTCACCTTCTGTGCACATACAGTCATCGTAGCATTTGTTGTTAAGGCCGCGGTTGTGGGGTTTGCAAAGGTGCTCCCGTAGATCACAGCAACATCCTGCCAATTCAAGGAGGGAAGAAGTTAAGAAGCATCCAAACGCTCTTCTCTAGCGGACCACAGTGTTATGGGTTTTGGGGGGGGAAGGGGGTCAGTCTGGATGGCCTCTGAGGATCCCTGCCAAAGGGATCTCTGGCCTCAACCAGAGCCAGGCCTTTTTCGGCTGTGGTTGGAACGCTCTGTCACAAGAGACCAGGGCCCTGCGGGACTTGACATCTTTCCGCAGGGCCTGCAAGACAGAGCTGTTCCACCAGGCCTTTGGCCAAGGCGCAGCCTGACTCCCTCCTTCGGTAATCCTCACAGAACTCTAGCCCAATGGTTGCCATTTGATTTTGAATTGATTTTAGAATATCAATTTTAGAATGCTGTGTTACTTTTATTGCTGTTAGCTGCTCTGAGCTCGGCTTCGGCTGGGGAGGCTGGGATATAAATACAATTATTATTATTATTATTATTATTATTATTATTATTATTATTATTACTATTATTATTATTATCAAAGTTGTGATCCTGCGTATGGGAGACTACAATCTACAGAAGAATTGGTCCAGGTCCGGTCAAGATAATGAATAGCTTTAGCAGCTCAGCTAATTACCCACCACTTGCATCTCAAAAGAGTGGGCTCCGTTGCCATGGAGACAAATAGGTGGGCCCTTTCCTACCTCACCTGGATGGAAGCCACTGTATCCTAAGATGGAGAACAACAGGCCAAGGGGGACTGTGATTTGCGTGAGAGTTTTTTTGGTCGGTGCTGGAAGCTGAAGACACAGAAATGTCTTGCTCCATGCCGTACTTGGGGTGCTCCCCTGGAAACCTAACGGGGAAGCAAGATTCTTTTGGGCTTGTAAATGCCATTAGCTCTTCCATCCCAAGCCCAGGTTGCAGGTGTAAATAAAGCCATATATCTAAAGACACCACAGTCTCCGTCAACAAGGAACCCCCTCAATGCCTGAAGTTTGGGATCATCCACAACGATATAGTCACAGACTCCTGGGTACTATAGTTTGTTAAGAGTGCTGGGAACCTCTATGAGGGGTAAACTACAGTTCCCAGGGTGCTTTGGGGGGAGTCATGTGCTTCAAATGAGCCATGGTGTGGATGTCTTTGCTCTTCTGGATTGGTTGAGGGGGGGCAGGAGGCAGGGCCTGCTCTGCTCAAGACACCACACACAATTCTGCTTGCCTCCACCGGCGCTAGTCCTCATGAAAGCTGCTGCTCACCTGGGAGGCAGTCGAGGTGATGGTCGCAGGACTCTCCCTCGGCGGGGGTGGTTTCGTTGCCCCCGTTCTTACCACGCTGTTTGTCTAGCGGGGGAGAAAGCGAGAAAGGATGAGAAGGGGGGGTAAAGGTAAAGGTAAAGGGACCCCTGACCATTGGGTCCAGTCATGACCGACTCTGGGGTTGCGGTGCTCATCTCGCTTTACTGGCCGAGGGAGCCGGTGTACAGCTTCCAGGTCATGTGGCCAGCATGACTAAGCCGCTTCTGGCCAACCAGAGCAGCGCATGGAAACGCCGTTTACCTTCCCGCTGGAGCAGTACCTATTTATCTACTTGCACTTTGATGTGCTTTCGAACTGCTAGGTGGGCAGGAGCAGGGACCGAGCAATGGGAGCTCACCCCGTTGCGGGGATTCGAACTGCCAACCTTCTGATCAGCAAGTCCTAGGCTCTGTGGTTTAACCCACAGTGCCACCCGCGTCCCAAGGGGGGGGGTAGTGGAGTATAAAGACCTGCATTTTACATGGGTAGGATTCCCATTCATTGCCCCACCCACTTTTGCCTCTTGCCACACCCACTTTTTATTCTGGCCACACCCACTGCCGGGAAATGAGCCCAGGAAGGTTGTTCACAAACATATGAGACCCTCAGGCCTGGTTGCAGTTCTGCAAGAAATTAATCTTTTAGCATTGATAGTATCCTTTGGAACTCCCTGCCTAGTGATGTTAGGCAGGTGCCTCCACTGTACTTCTGGCCAGCTGGTGTTTGTTTTAATCCAGTTTTTAGCTTATTGTCGAGTTTAATTATCTTCAGGAAGGTTTCCCATAGTTGTTTTAAGTACAGTGGTACCTTGGTTCTCAAACGCCTTGGTACTCAAACGCCTTGGTTCCCAAACGCCGAAAACCTGGAAGAAAGTGTTCCAGTTTTTGAACGTTTTTCAGAAGCCGAATGTCCGATGCGGTTGTCAGCTATTGTTTCTGGGGCGCCTGCACCAATCACAAGCCATGCCTTGGTTTTCGAACATTTTGGAAGTCAAACGGACTTCCAGAACGGATTAAGTTTGAGAACCAAGGTACCATTGTATTTGGCACTTTTGTTTTTGCTATTTATTTTGCTTTTTTTTTTTTAAAAAAAAAGGCTTTTTCGGTTCATTTGTTTTTGTGACTGTGTGGAACCCAGTTCAGCTACTGATTGACTGACTGACTGCGGAAATGGATAAAAGCCCCCCATCCAAACAATGACTATCATCAGTGCAGGTAAGAAAAAAAAACTAATTTTAATTTTTATCACCTACAATACTGTCTTATTTATTTTATAGTACATTGATTATTGCTTTCATTTTATGGATCAATGGTCTCATTAGATAGTAAAATTCATGTTAAAACTGCTGTTTTAGGTGTTGTTTTTAAAAGTCTGGAAAAGATTAATTCGTTTTGCCTTACTTTCTATGGGAAAGCACGCCTTCGTTTTGGAACGGACTTCCAGAACAGATTAAGTTTGAAAACCAAGGTACCACCATACGGGTGTTTATTGTTTTATTCTTTCCGTAAACCGCTTCGAGGGTGTTTTTGGTGGTTTTTTTAAAAAGCAATCAAGCGGCATAATTTTTTTGTGAAATAAATAACCTGGAGTCCCCCAGGTATCGGGAGCTTCTGAGCTACACCCCCACCCACCCCGCAAAAAGGAGATGATAAAACAGGACACACCTTTCTTCCGGATTGAAGGCCACATATCCGGCCGGAGATCTTCGTAGTCAGTCCAGTCAAAGAGCGTCATGTCCAGGGTGGGCATAACGTCGCCTTCCTGCCTGACTCGCACCCGAGGCCGGGCGGACGTTGCGTGGAGGGCAGGGGGCTCCTCGGTGGATGTCTTTACCGTGGGGCCCAGGAAGGAGGTGGGAGGCAAGCCGGCCGAAGACCCTTCCCCGCCGTGAAGGGTCTGAAGCTGCTCCTCAAAGCTTTCAGGTTTCTTGTACAGGGCGCTTGGACCCGGGTCGGAAGCTTTTCCTACAGGAGGTGGAGAGTGCGAAATCAGAGCGAAAAGAACTAATGGACGCAGAAAAGTTTATTTTCCCTCTCTCATAGTGCAAGAACCCGATGGCATCCCGTTATTCTTTTTATTACTTGATAAATTTCTATTCCACCCTCCATCCGAGCATCACGGGGCAGTTTACAATATAAAAGCACAAAAATACATAACGTTGTAATGAGAGAAAATAATAACGCACTTGAGTTGAAGTTGAATGTTGGAAGGTTCAGGACAGGAGGGGGGGAATACTTTTCCAGTTAAACTGTGGAACTCCCTCCTGCCAGGAAGCAGCAATGGCCATCCGCTTGGATGGCGTTAAAATAATAATAATAACAATAATAATAATAATAATTTATTTGTATCTCGCCCTCCCCGGCCAAAGCCGGGCTCAGAACAGCTAACATCATACAGTGGTGCCTCGCAAGACAAAAAGAATCCGTTCCGTGATTCTCTTCGTCTAGCGGTTTTTTCGTCTTGCGAAGCAAGCCCATTGACGGATTAGCGCTATTAGCGGCTTTTAGCGGCTTATCAGCTTATCGGATCAGCTGATAAGCGGCTTAGCGGCTTAGAAAAAGGGGGGGGGAAACCCCGCAGGAACTCGCAAGACATTTTCGTCTTGCAAAGCAAGCCCATAGGAGATTCGTTTTGCGAAGCACCTCCAAAACGGAAAACTCTTTCGTCTAGCGAGTTTTCCGTCTTGCGAGGCATTCGTCTTGCGGGGCACCACTGTATTAGCAGAGTCTGTAACCTGAAGCATATGTAACCTGAAGCGTATGTAACCCGAGGTACCATTGTACAGCATTAAATATTAAAAACTTCCCTAAACAGGCAGCCCTCCACCCCCCCTCAAAGGATACCTCTGTGCTGCCTCAACCTGTCTCTCCGGCTGTGTCGCCTGTGGTCACGGTTCTGCTTCTTCACCCGTTCGGACCCAGGGGCATGGTTTTCCTGCTCAGGATACGGAAACTCAAAGCCCAGGAAAACGTCCTTTTGCCGGAGGCCCGCCGGCCGGTCCGTCCGCCCCGGGTCGTCGACCGATGCCGGCCGGCTCAGCACCCGCAGGCCGGGCCCCTCCCTGCCCCCTCTGGGCGCCGGCATGCCATAATGGGCCCGGTCGTGTTTGCCCAGGCCGCCGTGCCCGCGGTGGTGCGCCGTGGTCCGTATCATCGGGTGCGGCCAGGCCTCCTGGCTCGGGAAGCTGTTGCCAACCTCAGGGAGGCTGGGAGGTGCGGCGGGCCCAGGGTCGAGGGAGTCCGTGGGGCAGATGGTCAGGAGGCAGAAGGCAAAGATGGTGGAGGCAGAGGAGGCGGCGGTGCAGGCCATGCTTCTAGGTGCCTCACCTGTAACGGAAGAAGCAGGGTGTCAATTTGTGGTTCCCCAATTGCATTGATTTCCCACCGGTACACCTGTTCAACATCAACTTCATTGGACTGGTCATGTTGTGCAGATGCCTGATGATCGTCTTCCAAAGCAACTACTCTATTCTGAATTTCAAATGGAAAGCATAATGCCAGTAGAAGAAACAGACGCAGGTATAGCAAGAGAAGATCAGAAAATATTCCTCTATGCTACAGGAGCGGCAAGGATCCTAATTGCTAAAAACTGGAAAAAAGAGACTGTGCCAACAAAAAAGGAATGGCAAGACAAACTGTTAGAGTATATTGAACTGGCTAGATTAACAGAGGCAATTAGAGAGCACATGGGGAAAATGCAGAGAATACTTCACAAAACAGTGCCCTAAAATTCATACCTGGACTTGTTTCGATTAATGTCTGCAGGAGACTTTGTGGATATTTAAGTTATAATTAGAAAAATCTTAATAAAAGGAAACAGCTTATAAGAAGTAAATAAGGATGCCAGAAACAAGATAAAGGAAGTCTTTTATTTGGTTGTTTGTATTGTTGTAAATTATGCTAGTTGTTTGTTAGGTTTGTGTCTGATGGGGGTGGATTTCTGTGTTGGGGGTGGGGGGGTTTGTGTTATGTTGTAAATAAAATTTCCAATAAAAAATTATTTTTTTATAAAAAGGAAAGCATAATGCCAGAGGTCAACAAAAGAGTGGTCAACAAAACAAGGCAGTTCTTAAAAAATGTAGTATAAACACCGACAACTACGAAACACTGGCCTGCGAGTGCTCCAGTTGGAGAACAGCCTTTACCAAAGATGTCATGGGCTTTGAAGACACTCAAACTCAGAGAAACGTGCTAGGAGGAAGGCACGCTTGGCAAACCCTCACCGTGATCAACTCCCGCCCGGAAACCTATGTCCCCACTGTGGAAGGATGTGTGGATCCAGAATTGGCCTCCACAGTCACTTACGGACTCACTGTTAAAACCGTGTTTATGGAAGACAATCTGACTTGGCTACGAGGGATAGCCAAAGAAGAATACACCCGTCAGTTCAGGACACACAAGCCTTCTTCTCCCCTTCCCTGATTTTATTCTCACAACAACCCTGTGAGGTCTGCTAGGCTGAGGGACAGTGGTCAGCCCAAGCTGTGTTCACGCAAGACACTTTTGTAAAGTTCTGTTTTTGAAATCAAGTGGTGTGTACTGCAATGCACTCTCGGTGGGGCCTACCTGTGAAGCGGATTGGGGAACTACAACTAATCCAGAATGCAGCAGCTAGATTGGCACTGGGAGCAGCCGCCGGGACCTTATAACACCAATCCTAAAAGACCTACGGTGGCTCCCAGTACATTTCCGAGCACAATCCAAAGTGTTGGTGCTGACCTTGAAAGCCCTAAACAGCCTTGGCCAAGTATACCGGAAGGAGCTTCTCCACCCCCATCGTTCTGCCCGGACACTGAGGTCCAGCTCCGAGGCCTTTCTGGCGGTTCCCTCCCTGTGAGAAGTGAGGTTACAGGGAATCAGGCAGAGGGCCTTCTCAGTAGTGGCACCCGCCCTGTGGAACGCCCTCCCATCAGATGTCAAGGAAATAAACAACAATCTGACTTTTAGAAGACATCTAAAGGCATCCCTGTTTAGAGAAGTTTTTAATGTTTGATGTTTGACTTTTTTGTGTGTGTTGGAAGCTGCCGTGTGTGTGTGTGTGTGTGTGTGTGTGTGTACACACATGAGTCCCCGCAGAGAATCTTGGGATCTGTAGTTGCAAAGGGAGCTGTAGCTCTGGGAGGGGTAAATTACTAGCCATGGTGAGTCTACTCTGCCTCCTCAGTCGGAGGCAGTGAATGTTTCTGAATACCAGTTGTTGGAAACCACAGGAGAAGAGAGAGCGCTGTAGTGGCTGGGGAAACCCAGCCAGATGGGCAGGGTATAATTAATAAATTACTGTTGTTGCTATTATTATTATTATTATTATACTCAGGTCTTGTTTGTGGCTTTCCCATTAGGCCACACTGAGAACAGGATGCTGGACTACATGGTCCAGTGGCCTGATCCTGCAGCCTCTTCTTAGCTTCTGAAAGGACATTCCTTTCCCCACCTGGGAATTGTAGTTTGTTCAGGGTTCTGTGCATTCAAGCTCTGTTTTGGGAAAACTACAGTTCCCATCATAAAAAGCAGAGACATCACCTTGCCAACAAAGGTCCGTATAGTTAAAGCTATGGTTTCCCCAGTAGTGATGTATGGAAGGGAGGACTGGACCATAAAGAAGGCTGATCGCCAAAGAATGGATGCTTTTGAATTCTGGTGCTGGAGGAGACTCTTGAGAGTCCCATGGACTGCAAGAAGATCCAACCTCTCCATTCTGAAGGAAATCAGACCTGAGTGCTCACTGGAAGGACAGATCCTGAAGCTGAGGCTCCAATACTATGGCCACCTCATGAGAAGAGAAGACTCCCTGGAAAAGACCCTGATGTTGGGGAAGATGGAGGGCACAAGGAGAAGGGGACGACAGAGGACGAGATGGTTGGACAGTGTTCTCGAAGCTACCAGCATGAGTTTGACTAAACTGCGGGAGGCCGTGGAAGACAGGAATGCCTGGCGTGCTCTGGTCCATGGGGTCACGAAGAGTTGGACACGACTAAACAACTAAACAACAACAACAGTTCCCATAATTATTTTCCTGGTGGGAAAAAATTGGACACACACACAAGCACAAACACACAGACTTTAAATGCTAAGTCTGCTTTCCTGCACCCAAGAATCAGGTGCAAAGGCAGCCCCAGAATGCTTTCATGTGCAAATGAAGGCCATTAATCAACCCAGCGTCTCCCTGTCATAGAAGAGTGACCCTGTGTGCGCAGGGGTGCCTCCCAATAATGCATTGCCGCACGCTAGCTGTTGCGCCCTGCCACATCAGGGCTGTCCTGCCAGATCTGGTTGGCACTCCCGGCCTGCCTGTGCTGCACAGCTGGCTTGCCTTCAGTGGAAAAAAGTCAGGAAGTTGAAGATGCTGAAGCAGATGGTGAGCAGGTGGCCACCCGACTTGTCACTCACGCATCCGACCTTGGAGCGAAAAATAAAACTCCAGAGGGGAAATCCCTGGCCTTCCCAAAATCGAATGCCTAGTGATAATCAACCTGCGCCTGGACTGTGACCGCCTTCACACTGATGGAATGAGCCTCCAAATGACGACAAATGCCTTGCATTTAGAAATCTAGTATAAATGCATTGCACTTAAAAATCTAATGTAAATGCCTCACATTTAGAAATCTAATATTTCAGGGAGAAGGGTTCAAACTTAGCAGAATCCCTCCGCTGCTATTTACAGTGGTACCTTGGGTTGCATGCGCTTCAGGTTACAGACTCCGCTAACCCAGAAATATTACCTCGGGTTAAGAACTTTGCTTCAGGATGAGAACAGAAATTGTGCTCCGGCAGCGCGGCAGCAGCAGGAGGCCCCATTAGCTAAAGTGGTGCTTCAGGTTAAGAACAGTTTTGGGTTAAGAATGGACCTCCAGAACGAATTAAGTACGTAACCAGAGGTACCACTGTATTTACTTACGGTGTTGATATACTGTTTCATCATTGGCATTTGCAAGCAGTGTGCATCAGACAAACCATACAGAGTAACACAAGAAGATCACCATGAAACAAACGTTACCTTCAAACACCTACTGGAATACAAAAGCCTTTGTTGTATGCCTGATGTGCAGATAGGAAGTTGCCTGCCTAATCTCATGGGGGTGGGAGTTCCGCAGGCTTTGGGCATAAAACAATGAATGCCCAGCCTCTGGTCATTACGAGCCATGCAACCAAGCCATATGGCAGTGTTTCCCAACCTTTTTTGGGCAAAGGCACACTTGTTTGATGAAAAAAATCTCGAGGCACACCACCATTACAGCCCCGTGACGTCAGCGCGCAGCGTCACGCCGGGAGGGACGCACGAAAGTGTAAGTTTCAATTTTTTTCCCTCCCCCTTGCCGGGGAACCTCCAAGCTTTGGGGGTGGGGGGGGAGGAGGCAGCAAAGCGAGGCAGGAAGGAGAGCGCGGCTTGGCTGGGTGAGCTTTGGCAGGGGCAGGGAATGAGAGCCGCGAGGCGGGCGCTGCGGACGGAGGCGCTGCCCGCCGAGCTCGCAGGCAGCCAGGCAGGCAGACGGCGAGAGCCCCGCGCTGGGTGGCCTCTCCTCGCCGTCGCCGCCCCGCCTCTCGCCGCCCGACTCGCCCGCCTCCCTCCAGGCAACATCTCGCGGCACACTAGTGTGCCGCGGAACAGTGGTTGGGAAACACTGCCATATGGGACCGCCTGTAGACTTCCCCCAGGATTTCAGTGATAGGGTAGGGATATAAGTTGTTAAAGGTAAAGGGACCCCTGACCATTAGGTCCAGTCGTGGCTGACTCTGGGGTATTGGTGCTCATCTCGCTCTATGGGCCGAGGGAGCCGGCGTAACAGCTTCCGAGTCATGTGGCCAGCATGACTAAGCCGCTTCTGGCCAACCAGAGCAGCGCACGGAAACGCAGTTTACCTTCCCGCTGGAGCGGTACCTATTTATCTACTTGCACTTTGATGTGCTTTCAAACTGCTAGGCTGGCAGGAGCAGGGACTGAGCAACGGGAGCTCACCCCGTCGCGGGGATTCGAACAGCCAACCTTCTGATCTGCAAGTCCTAGGCTCTGTGGTTTAACCCACAGCACCACCCGCATCCCTATAAGTTGTTAAGGGCCTCATAAATTAATGCGAGCATTAGCTTTGGAGCCCTGGAGTTATATGCTCTCAATAGCTTACCCTATCTACAGTCTAGCTGCAGAATTTTGCACAAGCTGGGGCTTCCAGTCTAAGTCCAAGGGCAGCCCCACACAGAACACATTGCAGTAGTCAAGCCTATGTACCTACCTGAACCTTAAGGAGGCCTTTCTCTGTGTTGTTCTCCATCACTCTGAAGTCCAGAGCGAGTTTTGGGTGGCGGCGTCCCTAGCTATGGAATGCCCCACCTAGCAGAGCCCACAGAGACACGAGCGCTGCCAGTTTTAATACTTTTCTGTCCTCCCAGACCTATTTTTTAAAATGTTAGCCTCTGTTGTACTTCTGGTGGTTTTTCATTCCTGTATTTGATGGTGATTTTTCTCCCGCCTGGTTGCCTAGAGAGGCGTTCTAGTGCACCATAGGCGACCAGCCAAGTTGCAATTTCCCTCGGCTCGAGTTTTTCTATGAAAATTGACAGATCACAGCGGAAGCAACGCCTTGCCCTGAAAGGAAATGGGGGGGGGGGCGTTGTCAGCCAACACATTAACGGCAGCCAAGTAAATGTTCCAGGATTTCTCCTCCACCAGAAACGACGTGTAAAAAAAAGAAAGAAAGAATCGAAAATGACGGAAACCAGATTGGCATCTGTTACTTCACCAAGGCCAAAGAAACAGAGGAACATTATCAACAGCAAGAAATAAGTTGTATCAGCACACACACCCCGCACGTTCTTCCACAAAGCCCCTTTTCTACAAAGATATATCCGAAGGAAGAATTAGATTCTGTGATGGGCGATCACAGTGGCTGGCTCCATGCCATTGTCTTCCCTGATCATCTCACATGCCTGCAGCAGAAAACTTTGGTGGAATAGCAGCAGGGGCTGGTGCAGGTACAGATTTGGCCCTCCAGGCCGAACTACTTGGCCCTTCTCACTCCAGGCCACCCCACTTGCCAGTCCGGTTTTGAAACCTCCTAGAGCAGAGGTTTTCAACCTTTTTGGGCCCACAGCTCCCTTAGCCAACTACATTATTTCTGCGGCACCCTTGTGGTGCTTCAGAAGCCTAGTTATGTCACACCTTGCCTGTTTTTAATTCTGAAAGTTAAATTGTTGTAAGCTGGCCCAGGACCTTTTGGTGAAGCACAGGTAAAAAGGTAAAGGACCCCTGGATGATTAAGTCCAGTCAAAGGCGACTATGGGGTAGCGGCACTCATCTCACTTTCAGGCCAAGGGAGCTGGTGTTTGTCCACAAACAGCTTTCTGGGTCATGTGGCCAACAGGACTAAACCGCTTCTGGCGCAACAGAACACCATGACAGAAACCAGAGTGCACAGAAATGCCATTTTCCACTGAGCCTCTTGGGCTTGTGGATCAGATGATCGGTGGTTCGAATCTCCGCAATGGGGTGAGCTCCCGTTGCTCTGTCCCAGCTCCTCCCAACCTAGCAGTTCAAAAGCACACCAGTGCAAGTAGATAAATAGGTACTGCTGCAGCGGAAAGGTAAATGGCAGATTAAAATGTATTATTAATATTAATAATTTTATTATTTATACCCTGCCCATCTTGTTGGGTTGCCCCAGCCACTCTGGGCAGTTTTCAACACATATTAAAAATATAATAAAACACCAAACATTGAAAGCTTCCCTATACAGGGCCTTGATGAATCTCTCCTTGATGAATCTGATCAGAGGACTTTCCTCAGGGAAGGTGCCACTGCTGAGAAGGCCCTGTGCCTGGTTCCCTATAACCTCACTTCTCACAGCGAGGGAACTGCCAGAAGGCCCTTGGAGCTGGATCTCAGTGTCTGGGCCGAACGAGGGGGGTGGAGATGCTCCTTTAGTACTAACACTAATTATAATTAATTCCATTCATAATATAATCTCTAAATTCACCTGCTCTTTTCCCAAGCCAGATCTGAAAACAAGAAAATGTTTTAGAATTCATCTATAATCGGGGAAATTATGCCTAATTTGAGATTTTGACAAGCGCTAGAACTTCCAGGCATTTTTAATATGATTTGGCTCCTTTTCTTACATATACAATGGAACCATCTTTATGAAGTGTCCCATGCCTGTGGCAAATCTGGAGCTATACTTGATAATCCAATAACACCGATAGTCTTTCCTTGGACTTTTGTTACTTTAGCCCACGTGAAACTGCTTAATCATAGAATTATTGAATCACAGAATTGTAAAGTTGGAAGGGGACCCTAAGAATCACCCTACGGCTGCCCCATACGGGGATGGAACCTGCAACCTTGGAGTTCTCAGCACCACACTCTGACCAACTGAGCTATCCAGCCTCTATTTTATACTTTGGGTTTTTCGTCTTTTCAGCTGTTCTCTCGGTTCTATATACATTCCATAATGAAAAATTAAAAAAAAAAACTTTGAGCACCACCCACAAATAAAACATAATAATGAATAGTGCAACCTCTGGGTCCACTCGCCCTTTCCCCAAGCCGGATCATCAAAGAACCAAGCATGGTTAAAAACTGGGCCAGTTGCACCAGCCAAGACTTATTATCCTCCCCACCCCTTAAAAATATCCCACTATGGCGTATATATATTTGCACAAAGCCGCTTGGCAATCCATCAAGCGAGTTGGCATTTTCGCCGGGCCGGAGGAACAGGTGCGGCGTCGTGCTGACTGCGCTTTCTCCACGGCGCCCGGGCGAGGGAAGCTTGCGCGCGTCCTTGGGGAAGCGCATTTGAAAGGGGAGAGAGAGAAAGAGACAGAGCTTGTGCTGAAAAGACGGAGGGAGCCCTCCCCATTTTTATATTTTCCAAAGGGATGAGAGGAAGGAGTCCACCTCCCTCCCTCCCTCCCTCCCAGTCCCCCGGGTCCCCCCATTGCGCGTCCGAGGCGAGCCCCAATGCGCCACCAGCGGCCGCGCCGTCCGTGCCAAAAACTCCAGGCGCGTCAATGGGACTTGGCAGGGGCGCGCCGGATGATGGACGAGCGTCTCGGGAAGCGCCCGTCGGGCCCCGCGCGCACCAGCAGCCGGGCGGCAAGAAGGTTCTCGCAGGAAGGCGGCGAGAGCAGGCGAGACAGGGTCCCATTGTGCCGGGCTCAATGCGGCGAGCCTGCCCCGCTGCGCCGGCCTCCATCTGCTCGCTGCGCGCCCGGGCCTGGGAGAGACGGGACATGTTTGGAGAGTTCCCGGGACCCCGCCGAGCGCGCGAGGCCTCGGCGCCCCCAGTCCGCTGGCTTTGCAAACTTCCCAAGAGCAGAGAAGAAAAGCGCCCCCTAAGAATCCATTGGAAGCCCCTCTTCTTCTTTTCTGGGGACTGGTCTATTATATCCCACCCCCGACCGTTTCCTGCGCATTCAGCCCGCTCTGAAAGCCGAGGTCGCCCCCTTTGCTTCAACCAGCCTCTCTGTCTTTTAAATTCCTTGCCAACTCCGGCAATTCGTTCTTCACAAACGGCCCACCAAGGACTCCGGACAAGCGTGTATCCTTTCCAACTTGGCGGGGGGGGGGCGTCCCCCCTTCCCCAACTTCCCTTTCAAGAACAGAAGAAAAACGCGACTGGATCAGGCCCACCGCCCATCTAGTCCGGCGTCCTGTTCTCACAGTGGCCAACCTATTTATAATAATAATTTATTATTTATACCCCGCCCTTCTGGCTGGGTTTCCCCAGCCACTCTGGGAGGATATTTCTCCCAATCTGGTCATGAATGTACGGCTGATTCTCCTTTTGTCTTATGTTTTTTATTTCATTTTATTTCATTCCAACTCTTCGCATACCACTTAACACTGCCGTTCCCTTTTTGCTTGTATACGGTATTTTTTTCTCTTTTGCCTGTATAATTTTTTATTAATTTTTTCAATCATTTTCACAATAATCTTCATACCCAATGGTTCCCTAAATTAGCTTTCCACCCCCACTTCTGCAGAGTTTTTCCTGAAACCTTTTCTACTGCATTATATCTCGATCTATTACACAATGTTTCCCCCAGATAAAGGAAAACAATAGAAATACTTAACTGACCGATCACATCGGTTCTGCCCCCCCAACAAAAACCCTGGCTACGCCCATATTTATTTTTATATTTTACTTTTTATTTCATGTGATTGATATAACTTCCAAGCGGTTTTCAAATAATACAAAAATTAACTAGTAAAAATACCAGTTTAACAGTAAAAAAATTAATTAAAACCAACAGTAAAAAAGAAAAGAAAAACACATTGGCAGCTATGTGTCTGGATAAAGGTAAAGGGACCCCTGACCATTAGGTCCAGTCATGACCGACTCTGGGGTTGCAGCGCTCATCTTGCTTTATTGGCCGAGGGAGCCGGTGTACAGCTTCCGGGTCATGTGGCCAGCAGGACTAAGCCGCTTCTGGTGAACCAGAGCAGTGCACGGAAACACCGTTTACCTTCCCGCCGGAGCAGTACCTATTTGTCTACTTGCACTTTGACGTGCTTTTGAACTGCTAGGTTGGCAGGAGCAGGGACCAAGCAATGGGAGCTCACCCCATCACAGGGATTCGAACCGCCGACCTTCCGATCGGCAAGCCCTAGGCTGTGTGGTTTAACCCACAGCGCCATAGGTCTTCCTAAAGGAAAATGTTTTAAGCATACAGCAAAAGGATCTGCCTGGTGTCAACAGGCAGGGAGTTCTACAGTTGCCACACTGAAATATCTATTTCTTATAATAGCCGAATGAGTATTACGTGGTACCTGTAAGAGTTCCAGTACTGCAAATCAAAGTGGTCGAGTGGGCAACAGATATAGGGCAATGCATGAAAGTAAACCAGCCCCAATATGTTAAGGGCTTTGTCTACTAATAGGAAGACATTGAACTTGGCTGAGTGCACATTTCTGAGCTGAAAGAGCCTCACTCCTGTCAGCAACTGGGCTGGAGTGTCCTGCACCAACTGCAGTTTCCCAGCATTGGAATTTAATATCAACCTACTGGAGAGACGAAGGGACGTGGTTGGCGCTGTGAGTTAAACCACAGAGCCTAGGACTTGCCGATCAGAAGGTGGGCGGTTCGAATCCCCACCACGGGGTGAGCTCCTGTTCCTCGGTCCCAGCTCCTGCCAACCTAGCAGTTCGAAAGCATGTCAAAGTGCGAGTAGATAAATAGGTACCGCTCCAGCGGGAAGGTAAACGGCGTTTCCGTGCGCTGCTCTGGTTCGCCATAAACAGCTTAGTCCTGCTGGCCACATGACCTGGAAGCTGTACGCCGGCTCCCTCGGCCAATAAAGCGAGATGAGCGCCGCAACCCCAGAGTCGGCCATGACTGGACCTAGTGGTCAGGGGTCCCTTTACCTTTTACTGGAGAGACAAATCGACTTTGATACGATGACTTCTTCTGGAGAACAAAATTGTGGGTAGATTCAGCTCGAAATGCAATGAAATTGACAAGCTGAACTCAGGTGGATCATGCAAGTCAATTCAAATGAGATAATGTGCAAATGAGAAGAGAAGACTCCCTGGAAAAGACCCTGATGTTGGGAAAGATGGAGGGCACAAGGAGAAGGGGACGACAGAGGATGAGATGGTTGGACCGTGTTCTCGAAACTACCAGCATGAGTCTGACCAAACTGCGGGAGGCAGTGGAAGACAGGAGTGCCTGGCGTGCTCTGGTCCATGGGGTCACGAAGAGTCGGAGACGACTAAATGACTAAACAACAAATGTTCAAATGCGGGAAACCAAGAGGCTGTGTTGCCTGCAATCACTCCTGTTTTCCTATTTTAATAGATCTGTATTATCCACATGTATTTGATGTGCCAATGTCAGGGTGCGGTCATTCATCGTTTGCTCTTCTGCAACATTTGGGGCTGCATTACACACCACACATTTAAAGAACACCCAAACACCCAAGAGTGAATCCTGGGAGATGTAGATTATCCCTTACAGAACTACATATGCAGCACACTAAATATACTAGAGTTCCCAGGTGGGAGAAGGAATATGCTTTGAGAACATAAGACGAGCTTGTTGGATCAGGCTAGTGGCCCATTGAATCCAGCATTCTCTTCTCACAGAGGCCAACCAGGAGCCTTTAGAAAACTTTCCCAGGCACAACACAACAATTGGCGTCCCACAATGCATTATGGGAAGGCACACCCCAGCCGCGACTATAAGCAGGGCTGCTCTTCTACGGCAGGAAGATGCTGAGTTGATTAATGGCCTTCATCTGCACATTAACGGCCTCGGTCCAGTATACCTGAAGGAGCGTCTCCACCTCCATCGTTCTACCCGGACACTGAGGTCCAGCGCCGAGGGCCTTCTGGTGGTTCCCTCACTGCAAGAAGCCAAGTTACAGGGAACCAGGCAGAGGGCCTTCTCGGTAGTGGCGCCCTCCCTGTGGAACGCCCTCCCACCAGATGTCAAAGAGAACAACAACTACCAGGCTTTTAGAAGACATCTGAAGGCAGCCCTGTTTAGGGAAGCTTTTAATGTTTGATGTATCACATTCTTTTAATATTCTTTTGGAAGCCGCCCAGAGTGGCTGGGGAAACCCAGCCAGATGGGCGGGGTATAAATAATAAATTATTATTATTATTATTATTATTATTATTATTATTATTATTATTATTATTATTATTATTATTATTATAGCATTCTGGGGCTGCCTTTGCACATTATTCTTGGGTGCAGAAAAGCAGACTCAGCATTCCGCTCCCAGAAAAAGAATTAGGGGAATAATAACAATAACAATAAGAGCAACAATAACTCTAGGTGGCTCCCAGCAGAATATTAAAAACATGATAAAACATCAAACATTAAAAACTTCTCTAAACAGGGCTGCTTTCAGATGTCTTCTAAAAATCAGATAGTGGATTATTTCCTTGACATCTGGTGGGAGGGCGTTCCACAGGGCGGGTGCCTCTACCAAGAAGGCCCTCTGCCTGGTTCCCTGTAACTTGGCTTCTCACAGCAAGGGAACCACCAGAAGGCCATCAGCACTGGACCTCAGTGTCCGGGCAGAACGATGGAGGTGGAGACGCTCCTTCAGGTATACAGGACTGAGGCCGTTTAGGGCTTTAAAGGTCAGCACCAACACTTTGAATTGTGCACGGAAACATACTTTACCCCCCCCCCCCTCCACAGAGCTACAATGCACAGAACCTTGAACAATCTATGGTTCCCAGGTGGGGGAAGGAATGTGATTTTAGAAGCTAAGTAGAGGCTGCTGGATCAGGCCAATGGCCCATCTAGTCCAGCATCCTGTTCTCAGTGTGGCCCGATGGGAAAGCCACAAGCAAGAGCCAAGCACAAGAGTTGTCTCCGTTCCTGTGGGTTCCAGCAACTGGTATTCAGAAGCATTACTGCCTCCGACCATGGTAAGGTAAAGATAAAGGACCCCTGGATGGTTAAGTCCAGTCAAAGGCGACTATGGGGTTGTGGCGCTCATCTCGCTTTCAGGACGAGGGGGCCGGCGTTTGTCCACAGACAGCTTTCTGGGTCATGTGGCCAGCAGGACCAAGCCGTTTCTGGTGCAACAGGACACTGTGACAGAAGCCAGCGTGCACGGAAATGCTGTTTACCTTCCCGTCACAGCTGTACCTATTTATCTACTTGCACTGGTGTGCTTTCAAACTGCTTGATTGGCAGGAGCTGGGACAGAGCAACGGGAGCTCACCCCGTCGCGGGGATTCGAACCGCCGACCTTCTGATGGGCAAGCCCAAGAGGCTCAGTGGTTTATACCATAGCGCCACCCATGGAGACCCAGCATAGCCATTGTTGCTAGTAGACATATTGTCCTACAATAATTTGTCCAGTCCTCTTTTGTAGCCATCCACATTGGTGGCCATCACGGCCTCTTGGGGGAGCAAGTTGCAATGGGTGAACAAGTCCCTCCGCATATGGGAGATGATCAGCCTGGCACCTGAATCTTATCTCAACCCTGGCAATGGAACGAAACCCTTCACCACACCCAAAGGCAAACAGGCTAGCTTAGGGGCCACAGGCCAGGTTGTATTACACAACACACAGAGCGCTCTGTCCTCCTACAAAGGGGAACAGTTGGCTGGGGGGCCCTTAGGAGTAGGGCTGGGCGATAATCCAGTTTTCAACATTGTGATATATCACCCAGTTAAACATCACAATATACCAAAATACAGTGGTACCTTGGTTATTGCCTGTTGTCTTTGTCCAGCTGGACCATAAAGAAGGCTGATCGCCGAAGAATTGATGTTTTGAATTATGGTGCTGGAGGAGACTCTTGAGAGTCCCATGGACTGCAAGAAGATCAAACCTCTCCATTCTGAAGGAAATCAGCCCTGAGTGCTCACTGGAAGGACAGATCCTGAAGCTGAGACTCCAATACTTTGGCCACCTCATGAGAAGAGAAGACTCCCTGGAAAAGACCCTGATGTTGGGAAAGATGGAGGGCACAAGGAGAAGGGGACGACAGAGGACGAGATGGTTGGACAGTGTTCTCGAAGCTACCAGCATGAGTTTGACCAAACTGCGGGAGGCAGTGGAAGACAGGAGTGCCTGGCGTGCTCTGGTCCATGGGGTCACGAAGAGTCGGACACGACTAAACAACGACAACCTTGGTTATTGAACTTAATCTGTTCCAGAAGTCCGTTCGACTTCCAAAACCATTTGAAAACCAAGGTGCGGCTTCTGATTGACTGCAGGAGCTTCCTGCACTCAAGCGGAATCCGTGTTGGATGTTTGGCTTCCGAAAAACGTTCAAAAACTGGAACACTTACTTCCGGGTTTTCGGTGTTTGGAAGCCGATTTGTTCAACAACTAAGCCGTTCAAGAACCAAAGTACCACTGTATGTCTAAAATAAGGATGGAGCTCTGAAGAGGCATATGCTGGCTTCATGGTTTTCCCCGCATGTGATTTTTTGCCATTGTCTGCTCTTATGATTTGTAGCAGGCAAGGGAAAGCTGAGCCTGCAGAGTTAACAAGGGCTGCAGGAATCAAGAGAGGCTTTGGTCCCCCCCAAGTCATGCTTCAAAATACATTGCCAGGCCAAAAATTATGAAACTGATATCATGATATGGACTTCAAACCTGATTCACATCTGATGTCAGGACTCCATGACAATGGAGTTGGGGAACAATGATGGGGAACGGCACAGAGAGTCAAATGTGGGTGGGGCGGCAGGGCAGGGCAAGGCGGCAACCCTGGTTCACTTTGAGCAGCAAAATGGGACACACCAGCCCAGATCTGGAGCTTCCCCATCCCTCTCTAGGACAAGAATGGGAAGGCTGCATCCCTCCAGGACTTACTGTACTGCAACTCCCATCAGCCCTGCCCGCTGGTCGTGCTGGCTGCGTCTGATGGGAGTTGGAGTCCACCGAGTCCTGGAGGGCACCCAGGTTGGGGAAACCTGAGTTGAAGAATGGAAAGTTGGTTTGGTATGGCTGGCTGGGCTCTGAAATGTTTGATGCTCACCATCCCTAGACCACACAGTACACTTCCAGTACAGTGGACTAATGCCAGTGTCCTGGAAGAAGCCAAGATCATCAGTGACGAAGCAATGGTTCTTCAACATCAACTTCGTTGGACTGGTCATGTTGTGCTGATGCCTGATTATCATCTTCCAAAGCTACTACTCTACTCTGAACTTCAAAATGAAAAGCGTAATACTGGTGGTCAACAAAAGAGGTTTAAGACTCTCTCAAGGCAAATCTTAAGAAGTGTAGTATAAACACTGACAACTGGGAAACACTGGCCTGCGAGCGCTCCAGTTGGAGAACAACCTTTATCAAAGATGTCATGGGCTTTGAAGACGCTCGAACTCAGGACGGAAGTGAGAAACATGCTAAGAGGAAGGCACGCTTGGCAAACTCTCACTGTGATCAACTCCCGCCCGGAAACCTATGTCCAGGGACGCGGACTTATAAAAAATATTGGGGGGGCCCGGGAAAGCTCATGAATAATAAATAAGCTCATGAATATGCAAATAAAGTGGCGCCGCCTCCTCGTGAGCGAATAGGGGAGAGCGTGCTGCGCCTATTAATCAGCTCCGGAGCGGAAATTGGGTGGAGCTTTTGCTCGGGAGGGAGGGCAGGAGGCATGCAGCCCGACCCTGTGCATTTTGGGCTGGGGGAGGGGCGGCGATGGCGCTCTGCTGGAGGGGCGCCGGAGATTATTGGGGGGGCGGAGCCCCCCAAACGAATTTTTGAGGGGGCTCGGGCCCCCTCAAGCCCCATGGAGTCGGCGCCTATGCCTATGTCCCCACTGTGGAAGGACGTGTGGATCCAGAATTGGCGCCCGCAGTCACTTACAGACTCACTGTTAAAAATGTGTTTATGGAAGACAATCTTACTCGGCTACGAGGGATCACCAAAGAAGAAGAAGACAACCACACAGCAGACTACAGTTAAGCCCCTAGGCCAGGGGTAGGGAACCGTTGGTCCTTTGACTGTTGCTGAACTATAGGCAGGGCTGTCCTAATATCCTAATGTCCTAAGACATTTTGGCACCTGAGGCTAACCACAGAATACTGCCCACCCCTGCCAGGGAAGAAGTGGTGAGTGAAGATGTACATCAGGACCAAGGAGATAATTAAAATCTACATCAGGGCCAATTGGGAACTAGGGTTGGAGGAGACCAGTAGCGCCCCCTATTTGCCAAGAGGCTGCATTGCGGGGGCAGATCTCATCTCCAAGGATTGTGTCTCAGTTGTCAGCTGAGGAATGCCCCCAGAGGCCAAATTTTCTGCCTCTGTGGATCCTGCCACCCAAGGCAGTCGCCTCTCCTTGTCTCATGAGTGACTCTCATAATCCCTGGGCATTGGCCATGCTAGCTGAGGCTGATGGGAGTTGTAGTTCAGCCACATCTGGAGAACCCAAGATTCCCCACACCTGATCCGAACCATGAATTAATAAACCATGGTTAAGCATTCTGTGTGAACCAAGTCCTTAGCAGAAATCCGTTAAGCCTTAACCATTAAGAATTCCAGAATCTCTGCCGTCTTTCTTTGCAAATTTAATCCGCACCAGTGGAGCACCATGATTCTTTTCTTTCCCTCTTTTTAGTATATCATGCAAGACTGGTGTATGCCCAACACAAGATCTCCTCTGGTGGATTTTGCTATCGGTTTCTGACTCCCACTCCTTTTAACAGCTACAGGAAAATGACTTTTCCCACCTCAATTAGGCTGCTGAGATGAAGACAGCCCACCAGGAGGGGGGCTGCATCTGAAAGGATTACAAGTTCAGTCCTGAAAATAAACCGCCAGGCTCTGAGTGTGCTCAGAAGCACTCTGATTTGTTTATTTTTTAAATTAAGAGTATGTCTTTTGCACCCCTCTCCGGTTGTTAGGTTTTGGGGGTCCCAATATAAACTAGAGTAGATCTGACAAGCCTGAAATTGTACCCTTCCTGACCTAAGGAATCCCCATTGACATTTCTTCTTGCATTTCAAATGTCCCTTGTGGCAAAACATTGGGAACATTAATTTTGAATGGTGCATCTTAGTATTTTTATATTTTTAAATCCTAATAAGATTCATGCCTAGGTCCAAAGTGTGGGATTCCCTGATGCCTTTCATTTTATAATTTGGACAATTTTGTACCACTTAATGACAGCTGTCTCTATGTGCAGGACACTCAGTGAAACAAACAAACAAAATGAGTTAAAACTCTCGTATCAACATTCAATTAAAAAGCCGTATTAGAAGGAGAATCTTGCATTTTTAAGTACTCACCCCTAATATTTTATTTTGTGAAGAAAAGTCAACATTTAAAGAAGTGTATTGCTCTGGTTTCAAGGACAATATTTATAATTGGTTTCAACTGGATGTGTGTGTGCATGTAATCTTCTGGATTTTGAAATGTATGGGAGTTAATGAGCAAATTTTTACTCCTTATAGCCCCCTTTTCCTCCAGCCCCCACCCAAAAAGAATCCAACAAGCCCCCAAAAAAGTCTCATCACAAAGATGCAATCATATTTCTAATCAAACCATCTCAACTGGAGATTCTGTGATGAAAGGACTCTTAAACGGAAGAGGCAAGACTCTCGATACGTATAACAGCCACTTCATGTCCGTATCATTAAAAAAAGGGGGGGCATCTTCCAAAGATGGGGTCGCTAATACTTCCCTCCTCTGAAACTGACCTATTGCCACTTTTACAAGTTCCCGTCTGCAGCATGAAACATTTCATAAACACACACATTTTACTGTCTTTCAAACTGCAGCCGCGCTCAATCTAGGAAACCTTTTTGGCACAAACTCCCAGAGATCCAGAATTATCCCTTGGAGACAAATTGGCTCAGGTGAGCAGAAAACAGGGGTGGGGGTGGGGGGAGAGAAAAAGAGAGAGAAACAGACCCCCTCCCCATGCAAAAGCTCTGAAATGTGTCTTTGTCTCAGTTCTCCAAGGAAATGGGGTGTCCCTGTTCAAGGGGGGGTGGAGCTATTCCAAAAGAAAGGGACTGGATATTTGCTATTTCATTTTATTTGACTTGAAAAGTGTCCAGGGTTGGGGATTTGTGGGTGAAGGCGTCTGGCCACGATCCAGGGAGGAAGGGAGGCAACTTCCACCTCGTGCCTTAATTGCTTTATGAAATTATGGGTTGGTAACGGATCCAAGATAAGCAGCCTGTAACCCTGAATTTAAGACTACTATTGGTAACGAGGGTCTTAATCCCCACCAACTCCCTAGGCTCCCCATCTAAAGCAAACCTCAGCAAGTTACTTCATATGTCAAGATTTGTTCGCCGTCTGTCGTTTTTAAAAATACACACGCGTCCCAGGGAGTTGCACAATAACAAGAAGTGTGTGTTAAAACCTCGTTCACATCCCACACAACATATACGTATGTGCAGTTTGAAGCCAACACAGAAAAAAGTCGAATTTAAATTAAATGAAAACTGGAGCGACTCAAGAGCAAACTGATATGTACAAGGATCTAGGCTGCTAGAACTATAACGTGCAAAAGGGAAGCTGGAGACTTGTTCTGCCTCCGGGGGCTGTTAGTTCCTACTCAGAGTAGACCCACTGAACTCCATCCAAGATGACGAACTTGAGTCCATTCATGCTCCAAGTGCAACTTGGTGGGCTTACGATTTGTTGGACCTAAGGCAGCGATGCCCATTAATTTCTGTCTACTCTGAGTAGGGCTAGCATCTGCACCATTCACATGCCCTAGATACACATCCTACCGTGGATTGGGAGCGGGGAGGGAAAAAATTGATACGGATAAATAGGTTATATATAGGAGATACACACACACACACACACACACACACACACACACACACACACACACACATATAACCTCACTTCCGTGGTACCTTCTGGATTTCTCATTCTCAAAAAGCCCCAAATCTCCTATCATCTATCTATCTATCATCTATCTATCTATCTATCTATCAAAGCGACTTACGAAAACATTTATTTCATAAAATTTATATGCCGCTTGCTCGCTTTAAAAATCCCCGACGACTCCTCACATGTCTAAAATGACCACCTTATGGGGAGATAATCCGAACATTATTTAAAATTCTATGCCAGAACCCTCACCTTTTTAAGAATAAAGAACCCAAGGACAGCTTAGGAAAGGCATCCACCCACCAAATATTCCCCCTGTTCAAAAATTTAAAAAATCTTTTGCTCGGAGCGAAGTCTGGGGAGATAAAGAGTTCCCAGCACGCGCCAGGCTGCCGCGCAGATGCCGCGGTAGATGCGCGCGTGCGGAGCTTACCTGCTTGCTGCTAAGCCAGCGCTGGGAGGCAGCTCGGCTGGTCCAAGGCGGCGCTGCTTTCTCCTGAATCCCGAAGTGCTGAACGGGAGGGAGAGGGGAAAATAGAGGGGAGGGGAGAGAGGGGTTGGGTTTAGGAGTATATTCCCCCCCCTTCTAAAAAAAAGTGAGGTGCCGGGGATTTTCAAGAGCAGGGGGAAAACTGGGAGGACTTTTTCTAAAGCTCCCAGACTTAGAAAGAAACAGTGTTTGAAAAGGAGCATGCTTTGATGCAGAGAGGGGTGTGGTTTTGTGTGTGTGTGTGTACGATTAGGAGGGGGGAGTGACGGATTTCTATGAATTGCAAAGAGGGGAAGGCGCGTTCCCGTCGCCAGGCGCGCCCCCCCCCAGCAGTGCCGGGGAGCTGCTGCTCGGTCTAGAGACAAACGCACACTCACACAAAGGAGACAAAGGGAACTGGTACCCAATAGCCTAGATGTTTTAAAAAGGCGACAGTCCAGCAATTATATGTAATATTCTCTCTCCCAGGGAGATGACGGGAGTGGGGGAGAATTGGCTTGCTGTGGGGTGGGAGAGAGGGGGGTGGGTCTAGCCTGGCGCTCCTTTCCCTCTGGGTGGTGGTAGGGGGTCGTTTTCTCTCCCCCTCTTCACCTCCATCATCTTCATCCCGCCTTCCTCCTAGAGGATTGTGGGAAACTCCCAAAGGGTAAATTGATGCCTTTGAGGCAGGGAGAGGCGTAATGACAGCGAGACCCAGAGGGTCCTGCTGAGCTGGTTAAAACGATTCTCTCTCCACTTTCCACGCACACTCCCCTACCTCTACCCAGGAGAATAGAGGGGAGGGGTCTCCACCTGGGTCTCCCGCCTCTAGATCGACTTTATTCATTGTGAAAACTGATGACACCCTTGCTACCAGTTATGTGCATCGGGGTTTTTTTTCCTTCGCTGTTCCGCGGTTTTTCAGCTTTGCTAAATCAATTCTAAACCCGCTTAGCATTAAAAAAATAAAATAAAAACTAAGCGAGGTGCAATAGGCAACAAAAAGCAAATATAAATGGTGCTCGCTTTTCCCTGTTCAGCTTTATGACCCCCCCACTTTTGTTATAACTAACAATACCCCCCCGCAAAAACATAACACTTCTAAACTGCTCCACATTAAAAAATATATAGATTAATCAATATACTGTGTACGATATTCAGCCAGGAGAAACCCCAATACCTGCTATGACTACGCTGATACCAGCTGTGCGTTTTAAATTCGCAGTTTTGTGCAACTGAAATCTGCGGGTGACGAGCAGCTGTTAAAAGCAGAGGTGCGGGTGAAGAGAAGAAAAGTTGGCAACCTTTCTCCGTTCAAAACCATTGCGTGCCAAATTACTCATCTGCCTAGGTTTGCACCATGAGCAGCAGAGGGTCGTAGCCATGGGCTGCCCCCCTAAATAAATAAAAATTATTAAAAATACGTAGCAAACTGAGGATCTGCACCCCCAAAAAAGGCCTGCCCGCCTAACAAAAGGCCTGCCGATATTCTCGGAGCCCACCATCAGAAATGGACATGACTTACTTAGGCCCGTTAAACTCAAAAGGTCTACTCTGAGTAGGAACTGGAGACCACCCAGGGTGTGGTATCTGGATGCAAACTGGGGCACCCTAAGAATCTCATTTCTAGTCGAACCGAAAGTTGCTACTAGTCCTCAGGGCTAATTTAGGTCCATTGATTTCAATGCGCCTACTCTGAGTAGGACTTAAGTTGGATGCCACCTGTTAGATAGTGGGTAGACATAGCAGACGACGCAGCGTTTTCTACAAAGCAGCTCTTTATTTGTAAGCTGGAACAGAACTGAACTGAAGGGTTCAGTCAGCCTGCTTATATAGAGCTCCAGTACAACGTAACTATAACAATTTTCTAAAACTATCCAATCACTGAACGTCACTTTCGATCCCTTACTTGCATAACTATCTACAGTATCCCCCTGCTGGCCCAGGGTGAGAACTTCAGTACATAACACCACCCATCCAGAATCGTCTCTCTCCCCTTCCTCATCCCAAATATCCAGGGGGTGTGCAAGCGAGTGAGTGAGACAGTAAGATTCATCTGCGAAATTCTTCGGCTCAGGTTTTTTTCTAAAGGCATAGGAGCAGGGCAGGGGGGAGAAGTTGGCAACCTTTAAGCCATGAGCAATTGAGAGGCGGACGAGGAGAGTTAATAAAATAAAATAAAATAGCCCCACTGTTGGAGAGGCGCGCTTAAGTCTCCGCTGGACAGACGGCGCGCCAACGCCATGGAGATGGGCGGCGCGCACGGGTGCCAAAGCGCCCCGGCGCTAAGACCTGCGAGGCGAAGAGAGGAGCGCGGCTAGGACGTCAGGCGGCCGCGTCGTTGGGTCGGCAGCTCCTCCTCCGGCTGCTCCGCCGTCATCAGCCTTCCCGGCGGGGCGGAGGCGCCGTTGTTCCCCGCCGCCGCGAGCTCGGGGTCGGGCGAGAGGGATCCGCGCTGCGCCCTGGAGAGAGGTACGGTGGAACCGGTGGAGAGGCGTTTCGGGGTGCGCTCGTGGCGCACGGAGTGCGCGCGGCTTCGCGGCCCGATCCGGAAGCTCTTTACTCTGGAGTAAACCCAAAGGGTCTCCAGTGAGAGGCTGGCTCCCGAGCAGATGTCTGCCTTGCGTTTTGCAGGGGCTGAAGGTGTTTTTTTTTTGGGGGGGGCAACCTTTAATGGTGCGTTTCGATCAGGCATGTTTACGCAGAGAGAAGCCCCACTGGACTTACTCCCGTGTACGCCCACCGGATTCAAGGAGTCTTTGTTCCAGGTATAATAAGATGCATAGGAACCAACTCCTAAGGGCCAAGGTCCTTTTGGGCCCCCCTAAAATATTTGAGGGGGCTGGCTGGGACCCCCCCCCTCCAAAGTTGATGGGCATGGTCATTCAAATTGTGTATGCCCGCCACGTCTGGGCGGGGCTTACTTGAGCCCCCCCCACCATATTTTATTCAAATTGGCCCCTCTGAAAGGCAATCCTATCTATGGAGTAGCAAAGCATGGGCTGGCGTGGGCGGGGGGGGGGGCGGCGGCAAGGCAAAGCAGCTTGAGGGCACCGGTCTCAGTTGGTTACTTCTGAGCAATCTGCATAAGTTGATGATGATGATCAGAATTTATATACCGCCCTATACCCAGGGGTTGCAGGGTGGTTCACAAAATAAAATCAAGATATAAAATCACAAAATACATAATAAAAATAAAAACAACAACCCAATACCCCCCCCCATTTACATTGCACTGTAAATCCCACTAGCATGCCTAGTGTTGCAGTCTCTAAATTGGGTTCCTTTCAGGTTAACCTTAGGGGGTGGATCCAATTTAAGTTATGCTCAGAGTAGACCCATTGAAATGAATGGACGTCAGTTATACCTATCTACTGTGACTAGGACTAGCTTTGCATGCGACCCCACCTGCTTTTAAAAAGAAAGTTACTAGTCCTCATGGCTAATTTAAGACTGGGTCTACACTGAGTAATACTTGGTTGAATACAATCCAGAATCTCCTCCCTTCCCCTCCTCATATCTCCATGCTATCAGTCTTTCAGGTACCGAGACTCCCTTTGTAACCATCTTTAAAAAGTTGCTGCCGTGATGACCACTTTAACCCGACAGGATCTCAACTTCGGACAAGGTACTGGCATGGTTTTTCTCCAAATTTTTCAGAACAGAAACCTACTTTGACTCCCAGCTCTATTAAAAATCAAGGGGAGGGGAACCCGTGTATCAGGGCTGCGCAACAGACCTGCATCCATCTCCCAGTGACCAACCTTCACCAGTATTTTCGGTAGTGCCTTCCAATTGCACCAAAACAAACACCACCCACTTCATTTTTTATTTAATAATTTTATTTAATAATTATATTTTGTCCATCTGAGGACAGTATAAAACCACAAAAGTACATAATATAATAACAAACAACACAATAACCCTCCACCTGTTACATCCATACCCTTCCCTTCCAGTTGTAGCTGATGTCCTTTCTGAGTTCCTGGAAGTAGCCATTCACCTCATCCTTTATGTCCGAGAAGTCTACCCCACCGGGATCTTTCAGAAAAGGAAAAAATACAATGTACCTGTCCAGGTGAGTGATGTGACTGTCTTTCGGGTGGACCACGCAAACATACCTTTTAAGGTTGGCCAGTTACTCATCATATCATTTTACCGTTATCCGATTCCCAATTGTTATTAAACCGCTTTGCTGCTAAATGCTTTGCTGAAATAATTTTTAAAAAAAATTTAAAAAAATACTTTTCAGGTTTATACATTTCATTAATTTTACAATCATTTTAACATTTCAAAACTTGACTTCCTTCCCCCTCTTTCTGTGGTTCCTTAAAGTTATTTTCTAATAACTTCTGCATATCCAAATTCATTTAATTTGCTCATTTATTTATTTACTTTAAATATATACTCTTATGGAACTGCAGGTTATTACAGAAATCCTGGCAATGTTTTTATCTGTGTGCAATTTGTAGATATTCAAGAAACCATTTTCATTCTTTTATAAAAAGTTTGTTATCTTGATTTCTTATTCTTCCGGTAAGTTTCGCCATTTCTGCATACAGTCAAACCTTGGTTCCTGAATGGCTTAGTTGCCAAACAAATCGGCTCCCGAACGCTGCAAACATGTGTTCCAGTTTGTGGTCGTTTTTCAGAAGCCGGACGTCCCACGCAGCTTCTACTTGATGCAGGAAGCTCCTGCAGCCAATCGGAAGCTGCACCTTGGTGTTCGAACAGTTTCGGGAGTGGAATGGACTCCCGGAACAGATTAAGTTCAAGAACCAAGGTTTTTGTATCCATTCTTCCTAATGCTTTGCTGAAATCAAGTTAAATTATGTCACTCGCATTCCCCCAATCTGCTAATTTGTAACATTTCTTTTAAAAATCAGTCTGGCAGGATTTCCCCCCCTTGACAAAGCCATGCATATTTATATGCAACTTGAGATATTTGTTTGAACAGATGTCCTGCCACCCGGAGCTGAATCAGTACATCCAAGACACACTCCATTGCATCAAACCTTTGCTGGAGAAGGTAAGTTTTTGATGGTCAGCACAAGATCAGGGAATTACTGGAACTCGGTGGTTCATTTTATCCAGCCCCAAGACGTTTTGGTGATGGTAGGTATAATAATATTGGACCAATGTAACTGGGTGTGGGTGTACGCAGACTTTGGTGTTGCACAGAGCTCTTCCGCAAACAGACTCGGAAGTAAGAAAAAAACAAGTTCTTGTCCTCTGCTGCTTTTCAGAATGACGTGGAAAAAGTGGTGGTGGTCATTCTGGACAAGGAGCATCATCCTGTGGAGAGATTTGTCTTTGAAATCACGCAGCCACCCCTGCTGTCTATCAGGTGAGGCCTTTCTGCCCCCAAAAGGCTATACCAAACTTTGCAGAGGCAGTGTGGTGTAGTGGGTAGAGCTTTGTGGCTTGGTGGTGATTTGAACCTGGATCTCCCCGGCGCTGATCCAATGCTCTAACCACTGCAGCATGTTGTCTCTCATCACATGCCTGTATTGAACTAACCACACACTCTTCCAACATCCTGGTTGTGGACAAAGCACCTAAAGGAAAACCTGAATGGAGCAGTCTTATTAATCTGCCTTTCAGAACACGGCTAACTCCAACTCCCATCCCCACTGGCCATGTTGGAAGAGGCTGAGGGGGCTTTTGAACCAAACAATGTTCTCCCCACTCCTGCCTTTACTGCCCCTGGCTGCCCCCATCACATCTCTGCTTCCTCTTAATGTAGAGATGGAGCAGCTGTGGCCCTCTAGATATTGCAAAACTCCAACTCCCATCATCCCCCACCTTTGGCCATGTTGGCGGAAGCTGTTGAGAGCTTCAGTCCAGCAACGTCCTTGACTTAAGAATTTCCACTGTAGAGCTATTTTCAGACTGGAGGCTTCCCCACTGCGGGGGGCAGCACATTTGGAAACGTAAAGAGCTGTTACGCACATTTCACCTTCTCTCCCAATAGGCAAAACATCTACATCTCCAAAAACCAAAACACAGATAAACAACAAAACAACAAAAACAGGCAGTGCTGCTCTGGAAAAAAAAACCCAAAAAAACTTGTCTTAAAAAGAATCTTCCCCCAAAGACCCCCTCCCCCAAGGGGGGGGGGCTGAATGGCTGGTGCCAAGGTTGTGTGTTTCTGACAGTTTTGAGATGCCCACAAGAGTTATTTTGAGGACCCCACCTTTTTCAGATGTCGTATTTTTTGCTCCATAAGACACACCTGACCATAAGACGCACCTAGTTTTTAGAGGAGGAAAACAAGGAAAAAAATATTCTAATCGAAACAGTGGATGTATGATTTTTGTGGTTCATGCTGTGGCCACAGACATGATATGTGATTTGACAGTGAGTTTGGGGTAGCCCAATGCAAAAATCCTGAGAATCCATGTGGATCCGTGCTTTGTAACCATGTTTTTGCGCCATTGCGCCCCCACGAAATAGTGGATGTGTGGTTTTTTTTGTGCAGGCTGTAGCCATGGATATGCTATGCGATCTGATGGTGAATTTGGGGTGACCCAATGCAAAAATCCTGAGGATCTACGTGCTTTTACCTTCCCCCTCCCAGGCAGCCTCCTTTATCGCTAGCCTCCCTTATCTCCCTCCTGATCACTTGCCGATCAGCTGCTCAGCGCCTTCGTTTCAACACCCCCTTTCTTCTTGTTTGCCTTAGCGTCTTTTCCTTAGCTGGCGCAGTTTTTTGTTCCTCCTTTTCTTCCAATTTCTCTCCTCATTGTTTGTTTTAGTATTCCTGTCTCCTCTCCTTGCAAGTTCGCTGTCTTTACCTCCCCCTCCCAGGCAGCCTCCTTTATCGCTAGCGTCCCTTATCTCCCTCCCGATCGCTTGCCAATCATCTGCTCATCAGCTTCGTTTCAACACCCCCTTCCCTCTTTCTTTTAAAAAAAGAAAAAAAGCATGATCTTCTTTTTGCCCCTAGGCAGGGACCATGCATTCGCTCCATAAGACGCACAGACACTTCCCCTTACTTTTTAGGAGGAAAAAAGTACGTCTTATGGAGTGAAAAATACGGTAGCTTTTTAAAATCTATATAACTACATTTCCACCATGTGATTGAGTTCTGCCCTGCCACCTCTTCCTTCCCCAGCTCCGACTCCCTCCTGAACCACGTGGAACAGCTTCTGCGCGCCTTCATTTTGAAAATTAGTGTCTGCGATGCAGTTCTGAACAACAACCCTCCAGGTAGGCCAGCCAACCATGCTTGTGTTTCCAAGTTAGCTTGTTTAGATGTTTTGAGCCTGTTTTCCTCCTCCTCAAATGCAAGACACAAACCATAGGCATGATTTAAATTCCATAAAACCAGCTGGTGTTGTTTTCTTTCTTGTTACTTACCTGCCCTGCAAGCTGTCTCAACCGTTGGCTGGAGCTGCTGTGATGTCACAGCCAAACGATCTTGAGTTGGTGAAATATTCTGCTAGGTGAATATTTATTAGAACTAAGCAGTCTGATAACAGATGAAAATTTAAAGTTACAGTATATTAAGTTAAAGGATCATGAGAAAACAAAGAGGGAAAGAAATTGCTGACTTAAATAATTGAACTGGAATACAAAAAAGGGAGGTATGAGGAGGTCAGGGAAACAAGGATATGAATGTAAGCTTTAGAAAGATTGATTCATTTTCCTTTTCTTCTTTTTAAGTGTTTTTTATTCCTTTTTTGTTTTTTGTATTTTCCTTGTATTTTTGTTTTTTGTTTTTGTGTAATTCATTTTTTCTCTGAAATTTTAATAAATATCATTTTTTTAAAAAATAGAACTAAGCAGTCTGAACATTCTGGCTTGTGCTACCCCAAATTAAACTTTCCTTTTAAAGCAGAGAGATCAAGACAAGAAAATGCCCATTATCTCCCAGCAATCTTGTTCCAACCCAGAAATTACCCTCAGGTTTTGCTCTTTTAAAGCCGTCAAACAAATCTCTTTTGCATCACACAAATAAGCAGATGTTCTTCTTCTGCAGAACCTATTTAATTCCTTAAGGACTAGAATGTTATAGCTTCTTTCCTCCAGTGTGTGCTGAGATAGTCATTATTCCTGAACCCAATTCTAATTTCCATTTTTTATTTTTTAAAAAACCCAACCTGATCAGATCTATCGCCTTTCTGTACTATGATCCCCACTTTAATTGGGGCTAGATGTTCTCCCTCTTCAACAAATATGCCAGTCGCTCAAATTGCTTAGAACCTACGATTCTCTGACGGCTGGGAGAGGGAGAGAGAATACTTTGGAGATTGTCTAGCAATCGTGTACAATGCTCCCTCGCTAATTATGATTTAGTGTAGCAGGACAGCAGCTACGGCTCCTGCAGTTTCTTTCTCCCCTCTCTTCCCAGCTTTTCAAGCTCCCACTACAGAACTGGGGGAAAAGCAGCCATTTAATATGGACCGACGGCTAACACTGAGCTGTCTTGAGTTTCCACCCACAGTTCACAGGGTATTGGCACAGCTTTCAGCATTGCTCTGTTGGCGTCCCAGGACTGTGGGCCTGCTGTAGCCTTGGAGGATGGAGCAAGTTTGTGTTCTCCTGCTCTGGAGGGTAGGACTCGAACCCATGGCTTCTAGTTCCCAGAAAGGAGATTCTCGCTAAACACCAGAAAGAACTTTCTGGCTGTCAGAGCTGTTTTGACAGTGGAACGGACTCCCATGAGAGGTGGAAACCTCCTTCCTTGGAGGTTTTTAAGCAGAGGTTGGCTGGCCACCTGTCATTGATGCTTTATTTTTTTTTTTAATAATTTTTTTGTATTGGTTTTACAAAATTTTTTAAGACAATACAAACATATAAAAAGACATACAAACACGTATAATTTCATAACCTTTTTTTCATAAACCGTGTTTCTCCGACTTCCCCATACCTCCCCTTTCTGCATCCCAATGTCCAAAAGTTTTTAGCAACTCTAAATATATCTGTCAATCCTCTGTCCTCTCAATCTTTCCTTCAATCTAATCTTGTATCGCTGTAACCCTTTCTTACTCAAAACCTTGACATTCTAACATTCAACAAGTTTATAGTAGTCCTTAAGGTAAATTTTAAATTTCTTCCAATCTTCTTCCGCCGTCTCCTTTCCCTGGTCGCGAATTCTGCCAGTCATCTCGGCTAATGTCATATAGTCCATCACTTTCATCTGCCATTCTTCCAGGGTGGGTAGATCTTGTGTCTTCCAATACTTTGCGATGAGTATTCTTGCTGCTGTTGTGGCATACATAAAGAAAGTTCTGTCCTTCTTTGACACCAATTGGCCGACAATGCCCAAGAGAAAGGCCTCTGGTTTTTTAGGGAAAGTACATTTAAGTATCTTTTTCATTTCATTGTATATCATTTCCCAGAAAGCCTTAATCTTCGGGCATGTCCACCAAAGGTGATAGAAAGTGCCTTCAGTTTCTTTACATTTCCAACACTTATTATCAGGCAAATGATAGATTTTTGCTAGCTTGACTGGGGTCATGTACCACCTGTATATCATTTTCATAATGTTTTCCTTTAAGGCATTACATGCCGTGAATTTGATACCGGTGTTCCACAACCATTCCCAGTCAGCAAACATAATGTTATGACCAATGTCCTGTGCCCACTTAATCATAGCCGATTTGACTGTTTCATCTTGTGTATTCCATTTCAGCAGCAAATTATACATTCTTGACAAGTTTTTAGTATTGGGTTCTAACAGTTCAGTCTCTAATTTTGATTTTTCCACCTGAAAGCCAATTTTCCTGTCCTGTTTAAAGGTCTCCATTATTTGGTAATATTGAAGCCAATCTTGTACTTTAGATTTCATTTTCTCATGACTTTGTAATTTCAGTTTATCTCCCTCCTGTTCCAAGATTTCCCAATACTTCGGCCATCCGACCTCCATATTGAGTTTCTTCAATGCCTTAGCCTCCACGGGTGACACCCATCTAGGGGTTTTGTTTTCCCCTGTCATTGATGCTTTAGCTGAGATTCCTGCATTGCAGGGGGTTGGACTAGATGACCCTTGGGGTACCTTCCAATTCTACGATTCCCCAGACTTCTAAAGAGAAACCCCTGTCTCTCCTGCCCTTCTTTCTGGCTTCTAAAAATTCCACCCCACCTTCCTTCCTTCCTTCCTTCCTTCCTTCCTTCCTTCCTCTCTCTCTCTCTCTCTCTCTCTCTCTCTCTCTCTTTCTTTCTCCCCCCTTTCTCTCCCTCCCTCCCTCTTTCTTTCCCTCCCTCCCTCCCTCCCTCCCTCCCTTTCTTTCTCTCTCTCTCTCTCTCTCTCTCTCTCTCTCTCTCTTTCTCCCCCTTTCTCTCCCTCCCTCTTTCTTTCCCTCCCTTCCTCCCTTTCTTTCTTTCTTTCTTTCTTTCTTTCTTTCTTTCTTTCTTTCTATCTATCTTTCTATCTCTCTCCCCCCCCGCCTCTTTCCTTCCTTCCTTCCTTCCTTCCTTCCTTCCTTCCTTCCTTCCTTCCTTCTTTCTCTCCATCTCCCCGTCTCTTTATCTCTCTCTCTCTCTCCCTCTTTCTTTCTTTCTTTCTTTCTTTCTTTCTTCCTTTCTTTCTTTCTCTCTCTCTCTCTCCCTCTCTCTCCCCTTTCTCTCCCTCCCTCCCTTCCTCCCTTTCTTTCTTTCTTTCTTTCTTTCCCTCCCTCCCTCCCTCCATCCCTCCCTCCCTCCCTCCCTCCCTCCCTCTCTCTCTTTCTCTTTCTCTTTCTCTCTCTCTCTCTCTCTCTCTCTCTCTCTCTCTCTCTCTCTCTCTCTCTCCCTCTCTCTCTCCCTGCCTCTTTCTTTCCTTCCTTCCTTCCTTCCTTCCTTCCTTCCTTCCTTCCTTCCTTCCTCCTTCCTTCCTTCCTTCCTCCTTCCTTCCTTCCTTCATTCCTTCCTTCTTTCTTTCTTTCTTTCTTTCTCTCCATCTCCCCCTCTCTTTATCTCTCTCTCTCTCTCTCTCTCTCTCTCTCTCTCTCTCTCTCTCTCTCTCCCTCTTTCTTTCTTTCTCTCTTTCTCTCTCTCTCCCCATCTCTCTCCCTCGCTTTCTCTCTCTCTCTCCTCCTCCCTCTCTCCCTCTCTCCCTCTCTCCCTCCCTCCCTCCCTCCTGGATTCAAAAGCGACATTCCCATCTCTCCTCCTTTTCTAAAGATTCCATCCCACCCACCCCGTCCTCCCTTTCTTTCAGGCTGTACTTTTACCGTCTTGGTGCACACCCGAGAAGCTGCCACTCGCAACATGGAGAAGATCCAAGTGATCAGGGTAGGAGGCGATAGAATACGCGAGTTCTGCAACAGGGAGGGTGCCGTGAATCACGGGAGCCTCTCTCTTCTGCCAGGAAGCTTCTTGGAACTCCTGAATGCCTCAGATGTATTTGGCGAGTCTTCCCATCATTTAAATCTGTGATGGGGAATACTGGACAGCTTTCTATTTTGTCCCCCCCCCCCCATTTTTACAATAAATCTTTATTGTGCTGTTTGTTAAAGTTACAAAACAAAAGAATAAATTAATTGTTTCATCCAAATATATGAAAAGAAAAAGAAAAAATGCAAAAGAAAAGAAAAAACTGAGTGGTTTCTTATTAATTATGTCATTTTGGGCAGCTTTCTGGATGTTGTTTGACTCCAGCTCCCATCACCACCGGCCAGCATGGCCAGTGGTCAGGGATGTTGGGAGTTGGGAGCCCCTTCCTCATTATCTGATTTTTAGAAGACATCTGAAGGCAGCCCTGTTTAGGGAAGTTTCTAATGTCTGTTTGATCGCTTTTTAATTATTATTCTCATTAATTCTGTTGGGAGCCGCCCAGAGGGGCTGGGGCAGGGGTCTGCAACCTTTAAGACAAAAAGAGCCACTTGGACCCGTTTCCGAAGAAAAAAACACCTGGGAGCCGCAAAACCATTGCAACATTTAAAGCATGCACGCCGCTGCCCTCCGATCTGACAGCGGGCGGGAAGGTGACGTCGGGACGGTGCGTAACTAACGTACGCACTGCCCCCATGCGATGTCACAGCCAGTACAGCGCCCGCCACAGTGGGAAGTGTCGGGGCGCACAATGCGCCTCCTCCCCTCACTAGTATCCGTCCCGGAGCCGTGGCAAAGGTATAAAAGAGCCACATGCGGCTCCAGAGCCGCGGGTTGCAGACCCCTGGGCTGGGGAAACCCAGCCAGATGAGTGGGGTATAAATAATAAATTTATTATTATTATTATTATTATTGTTATTGTTATTGTTATTGTTATTGTTATTATTCACTAGTTATTGGCTAAATTGTTTCGGTCCCAGCTCCTTACCCTACTTTTAAGGCCCCACCAGCACCCTTTAACACCACTTTAGAAAGCTGTAGCTCTTCCCAAAGAATCCTGGGACTTGTAGTTTGCAGGTCTCTTATGTTTCTGTCCTGATGAGGCCTTTTTTTGTTAACCGTTTTGAGGTTTTTCTCTACATTCTTGTGGTATAGAAATTTAGTGAAGCGAAATAAAAATATGAAATAAACAAATAAAGCAAATTATTTGCATCTTTAACCCCAGGATTTCCCCTGGATTCTCGCCGATGAGCAAGATGTCCATATGCGTGACCCTCGACTAATCCCACTGAAGACGATGACGTCGGACCTTTTAAAGGCGAGTTCAGCAGGAGGGTGCTGTTTCTTAAAATGAAATTTGTTTGAAGAGCAATTCCTTTTCCCCCTCTGGGACTGTCAGGCTCCTAGATCTGCCAACAAGGCTCACCATCTCAGGTGTGTGTGTGTGTGTGTGTGTGTGTGTGCAACAAGCTTCTGAGACCATCTACACTCAGCAAACAGCTGCCCCATCTTTTATAGCACATGGTTTCTTGGGATTGGCTCTCTGGCCTCAGCTAATATCTGTTGCGTATGTTATGTACTGAAGTTCTCACCCTGGGCCAGCAGGGGGATACTGTAGATAGTTCAGGTCCACATATGCAAATAAGGGATCAAAAGTGATGTTCAGTGATTGGATAGTTACAGAAAGTTGTTACAGTTACGTTGTACTGGAGCTCTATATAAGCAGGCTGACTGAACCCTTCAGTTCAGTTCTGTTCTGGCCTGTGAATAAGCAAGAGTTGTTTGAAGAATCGCTGTGTCATCTGATATGTTCACCCACAACTTAACACTGGCGACGAGGATGGGATCAATGGACATCAGAGCACAGCCAGACGCGGCCACCCTCTGAGATGAGCTGATACACTGAGCGAAATCACTGAACGTCACTTTCAATCCCTTATTTGCATATGTGTACCTGAACTATCTACAGTATCCCCTTGCTGGCCCAGGGTGAGAACTTCTTAACAGCGTATTTAGCAGATTAATTGCACTGCAGAAAGCGTGCTGGGGAGACCACACGTTCAGGAAACAACGAAGAAACGCAAAAATATCTTTTGCTTGGCTTTAATTACAAAAACAAAAACTCCTCTTACATTAAATCTGTAAGTATGACCTATTCACCAGGGTACTGAGAGAGGTACACGCTGCTCTTTATGTACTATGCCCAATTGCTGACACAGCTTAATTAACACAACTTAACTGCACCTCCTATTCTGCTTCACAGCTGTAAAACTAGGTCATGATATTTACTCTGGCCTTTAAAGAGATACACATCTTGTGAAGCAATAATGAACCTTAATATTTAAATAAACCATGCAACAATCTCAAGACCAGATAGGTAATGTTTGCAGCTGTTTCTAATAGAGTGGTACCTCGGGTTGCATACGCTTCAGGATACAGACTCCGCTAACCCAGAAATAGTACCTTGGGTTAATAACTTTGCTTCAGGATGAGAACAGAAATCGTGCTCCGGTGGCGTGGCAGCAGCGGGAGGCCCCATTAGCTAAAGTGGTGCTTCAGGTTAATAACAGTTTCAGGTTAAGAACGGACCTCTGGAACGAATTAAGTACTTAACCCGAGGTACCACTGTATATTGGCTCGAACTTCCTGCAGTTCCCCCTTTTGGCCAGTAGGGGCAGGGTAAGGGACTACAGGACTCCGCATTCTTACCTGCAGTATGTGAGTGGAGCTTTGGCATTTGTGGCCACACCCATCTGCAAGGCGATTGGATGGCAGAATGGGCGAGGCTTAGCTGAACCAAAGTCTCATATAATACCTGCTGCTTAGTTGTCAACCAGCAGTGGGCGGGGCCTGAGCCAGAGGTGGGCGGGGCAAAAGGTTCTAATTGTAGTATTTTATATTACTAGACTGGTTTCTGCATATACTCTCTCCCCATCCTCTGTCCAGGCAAGCAAGAGGCATGTGGTTTACTCCCCACAAATTTTCCAACTTTTAAACGTTTCTTAAACTCAATTAAGATTCTCCCCTTTTTTCTCCTGCATGATGTTTGCTCTAAGGCTGTGTCAGTGTGGACTTCATCCCTTTTTAGTTGCTGAGTAGACCTTAGTTTAGTCAATATTAAATAAAATATATAAAAATTAAAATATTAAAAATTTAATGAAAGTGCTTGAGAGAGAATGAGTTTTATTATTACACCCCTATCTCATCTTCTCAAAGGAGTTCAAGGTGGCGTTTATGGCTCCTCCCACCCTGTTTTACCCTCACAACAACCCTGTGAGGGTGGCCTAGAGGCAGGGACTGGCCCAAGGAGACATTTGGCTGAGTGGACAGTCGAACCCTGGTCTCTTCCAGGCCCTCATCCACGACCCTAACCACTACGCAACACTGCCTTCTGTTTAAAAGCTTTTCTCGTCTGCCTCCATTTACAGATGCAGCTCTACGTGGAAGAGAGAGCCCAAAAAGGCACCTGACTCCCAGCACTTCCTCACCGTACCTTTGGACCTTAAATACTCTCCAGGCGCAAGGCATCTCTGAGCTGTCGCTCGCTCTGCTGCTGTTAACACTGGTGCTAAAAACAGGCGGTCCTTGGTGACTTGGCACACTCTGCCAACCATTCTTCCACAAAATGTGTGCGAGCAAGTTTTTGGTTTTTTTAAAAGCGTTCTTTCTCTTATGTAAGGAGAGAATAGATCCTGGAGGAGCAAACTTTTACCTCCTCTGGCAGGTTTTGTGTGCCTGGGTGCGCACTCAGACCTGAGTGAGGCCTGCCTTTCCAATTTATTGTGCAGAAGGGGGGCTATGTTTGGAGCTTCGAGAGGGGGCTCGCGGTGACTCTGTGTTGTCGTTTGTTTGGGAGCCCGTATGTGTGATTTCTGAAGGTGTCCTGAGTGGACCTCTTGTGACTGTCCACTGTGAGATATATATTTTTTTCTGTTGATCAATAAATAGGAAGCACTTACGTTGTTTGCCAGCTTCTTGTGGGACTCCTGCAAGGAGACTTGAAGTGGGGTACCCCAAAATGACAACAGCTTGACCCCGGGGCTGGGGGGAAACTTTGACCATCTTTTGACCATGTTGCTGGACTCATCCTCTCCTGCGGCTGGGGGCTCTGGGGTCTTGGAAGTCCTTCTCCTATAAAAGCATCCTCCTGCCTCCGCTATCACAAAAACAGTAAAACAAGAGATCTTTTTGAGATGTCTTCGGTACCTTTAGCTACCCTATTTTCCCGAAAATAAGACATCCCCCCAAAATAAGACCTACTTCCAGTTTTGTCTCTCTGTAATATAAGGCACCCCCCTGAGAATAAAGGGATGCGGGTGGCACTGTGGGTTGAACCACAGAGCCTAGGACTTGCCGATCAGAAGGTCAGCGGTTCGAATCCCCGCGACGGGGTGAGCTCCCGTTGCTCGGTCCCTGCTCCTGCCAACCTAGCAGTTCAAAAGCACGTCAAAGTGCAAGTAGATAAATAGGTACCACTCTGGCGGGAAGGTAAACGGCGTTTCTGTGCGCTGCTCTGGTTTGCCAGAAGCGGCTTAGTCATGCTGGCCACATGACCCAGAAGCTGTAGGCCGGCTCCCTTGGCCAATACAGCAAGATGAGTGCCGCAACCCCAGAGTCGTCCGCGACTGGACCTAACGGTCAGGGGTCCCTTTACCTTTACCCGAAAATAAGACCTCCCCGATAATAAGGCCTCCCCCAAACATAGGGCCTCCCCGGAATATAAGGCCCCCGAAGCTACTGTAAGGTGTCTGACTCCTCTGGACCGTAGCAGCGGGCACCGCCACGCAGCTTACGGATTGGCCCCAGCGCAGCCGGAGCTGTTCAGGCAGTGCAAGATCTCTTTAAATCAGAGAGCCCATGCCACTGCCTGGACAAGCTGCCGCCTGCTGCTCGCTGTGCCCTGACGGAGTCTGGCTGACTCACAATTAGACAATAAATGTGTACTGTATTCTTCTTCATGGAAAAATAAGACATCCCCTGAAAATAAGGCCTAGTGCATCTTTGGGAGCAAAAATTAATATAAGACACTGTCTTATTTTCGGGGAAACAGGTATCAGGAAGAGAACAAGAAGTAGCTCGTTGGCCACCAAAGGGCAGCAAGATGCATCCAAGAACATTTGTTGCGTATAGATAAGCCAACAATCACCTACCCACAATGCCTTTCTTTTAATACCACACCCATTTGCAGGAACAGGCAAGCGAGTTCCTTCGATTCAGATGCTGCTGTCAGGAAGGCAAAGGGACTTCCGGAAAAGGGATGTCTTTGGCGTGGTTGTGTTCGATGCTGCTTTCCCGCATTGCAGGGGGTGGAACAAGATGACCCGGGGGGGGGGTATTTCCAACTCAGTTCTATGATTCTTTGGAAGATAACCACCTAGCCGCTGCTTAAATACTGCCAGCAAAGTCTGCCACTTCCCCTATTTCCTCCCTCCCTTTCCCATGTCAGAGATGTCATGATTTGCCACTATTATTACACTGGGCAACAATTTTTTACTTTTTGAATGTTGTCTAGATTTCTACAACTGATTTAGGGTATTTTTGCATTGCTGAATCAGGAAATGGCATCCGTTTCTCTCCATCAGGTCAGGTTTTCTGTAAACTGAATGGTGGGCATTGATAAAGGTAAGTACACGTAAATTGCATGTTGCTTCACCATTTTTCAAACTTTAGGGCTTGAACTTCTGTTTCTTGGAACTCCTGGAATGCTCAGCAGCACAGAGGTCTCTCTTCAGAGTCCAACAGTAGTCAGCCATCATGACTACGTCCCAGCGACCCTGATACCTGGTCTCCATCTCTTTCATGTCCTGATGGAATCTCTCCCCCTGCTCGTCACTCATTGAACCCAGGTTCTCATTAAACCAGTCCATATGTGAAAATAGGTAGTGCATCTTGACGCTCATGTTGCAGCCCAGGTTTCTGAAAGCAGTCAGCATGTTGTTGACAAGTTCTGCGTAGTTTCTGGCCTTATTGTTGCCAAGAAAGTTCTTCACTACCAGAACAAATGCCTTCCACGCTTCCAGCTCCACTTCGTTCATTGAGTTTCCGAACTCTGGATCTCTGATGAGCTGACGGATCTGAGGATCTTCAAAGATGCCAGCTTTCAACTTCTCCATGGTCAATCCTGGAAAAGCCTGGCACAAGTAAATGAAGCAGTCACCATCCTTGTCCAGAGCCTTGGTGAACTGCTTTATTAAGCCGAGCTTGATGTGCAGCGGTGGGAAGCGTATTCTGTCTCTGCCCACCAGAGGGTCGTTGATGACCTTCCTTTCTTTGCAAGGCACCAATTCCTCCCCCACAGGCCAGTCCTTCTTTGTGTAATGCTGAGCACGGTCCCTACTATCCCACATGCACAGAAAACATGGGTACTTGGTGAAGCCAGACTGTTGTCCCAACAAAAAGTTCACCATCTTCAGGTCAACACAAATAAACCACTTATGATGATCATAACCAATTTTCTCCAGCACATACTTCACCACTTCATAGTTCTCCTTCAGTGTACTCGAGTGAGCCAGGGGTATGGAGGCAAACTGGTTGCCGTTGTGTAGCAGAACACATTTCAGTGATTGCTTGCTGCTGTCAATGAACACTCTCCAATCTTTGGGTTCGTACTGTGGCACTCCAAGCTTGAGCAGAAGCTGCGCAATATCTGCACAGTACACCAAGTCCTCCTCTTCCGAGAAAATACGGAGGTACTCTTGATGCCTGTTGCGCAAGAAGCTGATGTGAGCACTGTCAGAGAGGAGGTTTTTTTCCTTCAATCTGGATGCCAACAGTTCGGCAGAGTCCTTTGACAAGCTGAGGTCGTGAACTAGATCATTCAACTCCTTTTGGGAAAATGGATGTGGAGCATCATCTTCAAGAACCACTTCTTCTTCATGTCCTTCAACACCGGAGGCATCTTCGTTACTAATGTCAAGAAGTTCTCCGAAGACAGGCACTGGAATTTCATCACAATGAGCTACAGGACGACGTGCTGATTGAAGATCAGGATACTTCGTGGGGCGGCTGCCCCATTAACTTAGTTTTGATCCCCCAACTTTATGCTTTGCTGGACCAATTTATGGAAGATTTCGAGGTTTTATGACTTCAAACTGATCCCTTTTCGACATAATCACCCAGAACTATCGGACCTGAATACTTCTTGTCATTAAAATAATCATTTCCAATCAAAACAATTATTTGACAAGGCATTTACCCCCACCAACTTCTTCTAAAATGCTCCACACAAGCGTACATGTGAACAAAAACGTAAAAAAAGACATGTGGCCATAGCTCAAAAACTTGACCTGATTGAGCAAAACCAATGTGATTTTTGGATTCAGCGCATCAGATTCATCCTAAATCAGCTGAAAAAACGCAGACAACAAATTTGTTGTTGACCAGTGTTATTTGTTGAATTTATATACCTATCTACAACCATCATCTCTTGCCACCCTCTCCTTACTTCCCTCCAGCTTCATTTGCCCCCTGTTCCTACCACACCTTTCTTAGGCTGCTCGTTTACCCCCACTGTTCATTTTGCCTTGGGTCACTCTTATCTGCAGCGGTGGCTTCCAACAAAGATTAAAAATACATTAAAATGTCACACTTTAAAAATTTCCCTAAACAGCTGCCTTCAGATGTCTTCTAAATGTCAGGTATTTGTTTATTTCTTTGACATCTGATGGGAGGGCGTTCCACAGGGTGAGCGCCACTACCGAGAAGGCCCTCTGCCTGGTTCCCTGTAGCTTTGCTTCTCGCAGGGAGGGAACAGCCAGAAGGTCCTCGGTGCTGGACCTCAGTGTCCGGGCTGGACGGTGAGGGTGGAGACACTCCTTCAGGTATACTGGGCCGAGGCTGTTTAGGGCTTTAAAGGTCAGCACCAATACTTTGAATTGTGCTCGGACACGTACTGGGAGCCAATGTAGGTCTTTCAGAACTGGTGTTATATGGTCTCGGCGGCCGCTCCCAGTCACCAGTTTAGCTGCCGCATTCTGGATTAGTTGTAGTTTCTGGGTCCCCTTCAAAGGTAGCCCCACATAGAGCGCATTTCAGTAGTCCACGCAGGAGATAACTAGAGCATGCACCACTCTGGCAAGACAGTCTGCGGGCAGGTAGGGTCTCAGCCTGCGTACCAGATGGAGCTGGTGGGCAGCTGCCTTGGACACAGAATTGACCTGCACCTCCATGGACAGCTGTGAGTCCAAAATGACTCCCAGGCTGCACACCTGGTCCTTCAGGGGCACAGTTACCCCATTCAGGACCAGGGAGTCCTCCATACCAGCCCACCCCCTGTCCCCCAAGAACAGTACTTCTGTCTTGTCAGGATTCAACCTCAATCCATTAGCCGCCATCCATCCTCCAACTGCCTCCAGGCACAAACACAGGACCTTCACCGCCTTCACTGGTTCCGATTTAAAAGAGAGGTAGAGCTGGGTATCATCCGCATATTGATGAACACCCAGCCCAAACCCCCTGATGATCTCTCCCAGCAGCTTCATGTAGATGTTAAAAAGCATGGGGGAGAGGACGGAACCCTGAGGCACCCCACAAGTGAGAGCCCAGGGGTCTGAACACTCATCCTCCAACACTACTTTGTGGACACGGCCCAGGAGGAACTGTGAAACCACTGTATAACAGTACTCCCAGCTCCTCTAGACGGTCCAGAAGGATGTTATGATCGATTGCATCAAAAGCCGCTGAGAGATCCAGCAGATCTAGAAAACAGCTTTCACCTTTGTCCCTAGCCCGCCAGAGATCATCAAACAGCGCGACCAAGGCAGTTTCAGTCCCATGATGAGGCCTGAATCCCGGATGGAAGGGATCCAAATGGTCCGCATCCTCCAGGCGTGCCTGGAGTTGTTCAGCAACCACCCGCTCAGTCACTATGTCCAAGAATGGACATTTGAGACTGGGCAATAATTGCCCATATTGGCCGGGTCTGTGGATGTTTTTTAAAGAGGCGGTTTAATGACCACCTCTTTCAGAGGGTCTGGGAAGGCTTCCTCAGAGAGGGAAGCATTCACCATCCCGCAGAGCCCATTGCCCAGTCTTTTCCGGCTTGCTTTTATTAGCCAGGAAGGGCAAGGATCAAGGAGACAGGTGGTTAGTTTCACGAGTTCAAGCAGTCTGTCCACATCCCCGGGGGTAACGGATTGAAATTGATTCCATGCAACTCGACCGGGCTCTCCCGCCCCGGCCCTGATCCCACAGTGGTGTTTTACATCTCCATTATGTCCAAAATTCACCATTAAACTACAAGCCAGTATTTCCAATGCAGATTTTATTGCCATTCTATTATATTTCCTCTGTGCTTGCGTCCTCCTGGTCTTGTGACTCCGGCCCTAAATTGCAAGGCAAAACCATGGGAGATGGGCGCGTGTGTGGAGTCTGCCAGCCTCGAGTCCCTGATTAGATGATGAAATAAATAAATTAAGGTCTTATGTAGATAATAATGGTTCATAAATGTATCAAGCAAACACATACATAGATATATAGGCCACATGTCTGAAGCTGCACAGGAGAGCAGCCATGGAGCCATTTTGACTCCCAGGCTGTCCAGGTGTTTTCTCTGCAAGGTCAAAGGTCTCCCCATTGTCTCCTTCACAAATCCTGTCTTAAGGGTATGTCTGTGTATGAAGAGGGTGAGCCTGTGACTTGGCTCAGGAACTAAGTACTTATCATTACAAAAGATTGGCCAGGCTCCCCATGGTACCAATCCAGGAAACATTAACAGGTAACTTGTCAGACAGGAGGTAAACAACCCACTCAGATTTCTGCTGTAGACCACCCTTTCTGTGATGTAGGAATGATGTTTCTGGGGGTGGTCTTGGACTCCAAGGGGGGCAATTTAAAATGTATAAGGGCGGACACACCTTGGTTCTGGGTCCTCCTCCTTTCCTGCCTGTGAAAGTGTTGTAAATAAAAATATGCCCTTTCCCCTTATGGGGTATCCAAGAGCCCATATAGAGTCCTTACATAGGCTCCCTATTGGTAGGAGAAAATAACAGAGGCCAACCAGAGAATATTGAGAAGCAAAGCAGCTAGTAAGCTTGATCTTTATTGATCTGTTGCAACAGGGTGCTCCCCTCTCACGCAGGAGAGGAAGAGGACCCCCAAAATTGCTGTGCAAGGGCTTATAAAGACTTTTGAAATTCCCATCCTCTAGATCAAGACCACCCCCAGCAACATTATGCATACATCACAGAGGGGAGTAACCTAAGACCACCCCTCAGATACATCCCACCTACATCACAGAAATTTAAATGTTGTTTTTCTCCTGTCACAGTTTATCTCCTGTCAGGCAAGTTACTTGATTAGATTGCCTGGGGAGCCTGGCCATTCTTTTGTAGTGGTAAAATACTTATTTCCTGGGCCAGGTCACAGGCTCATACCTTATTCAAACAGACATATCCTTGAGACAGGATTTGTGAGGAAAGAGACAATGGGGAGGCTTTTCCAGTTTAACCTTGCAGAGAAAGGATTTGGTCAGTTTAGGAATCAAAATGGTTCCAGGTTGGTCTTCCTGTGTTGATCTATGTATGTGCAGTTATGAACATTACCATATATCTAAGACCATAAAATTCCTATCACACAAGGAGCACCCTGTTGCAACAGTTCAATAAAGATCAGGCTTACTAGCTGCTTTGCTTCTCAATATTCTCTGGTTGGCTTCTTGTTATTTTCTCCCACCAATAGGGAACCTACAAAGGACTCTATAAGGGCTCTTGTGTCCCCCATAAGGGAATAAGGGCAGATTTTTCGTTTATTACATGACATCCTCATCTCCATAGATGATTCCATCGTCCTTATAACAAGATGTTGGGTACCCCTTGAGCATCGTTGGTCATTTGTCACAGATGCCAACTCTCCTGAGCCAAGGAAAGGCTTGGGATGAGGTGTGTATGGTCCATGCTTGCCGGTAACCCTTATCCATTTGCAATGGTTTTGTTTTACTGGACGGAGTCTCCGGCCACGCTGCTCTTGCCTTTGCAAAGTTGGGTTCGAGATGCGCATTGGCTAGATATTTTTTTTAAAGTAATTTTTATTACGTTTTGCAATTTTCTATTCAACACAATCATCATTATCACAAAAAGAATATATAAATCCCAATCTCACCCCACCCCACCCCCCTCCTGTGACTACCCTCAACCACCTTTCCTGGTTCTTTAAGTATTTGCTTCTCCTGCCTGTTTTATTCTACCTTAGTTTTGTAATCATTTAGCTAAATATTGTTGTATTCTTATCAATTTTTTTACCATGTTTTCAAATTAGCTCTTACACTTTGTTGTTTTCCCGATTGTTGCATCTTGACTTTTATATTGTTTTCTTAATTGTAAGTGTTTACTCAAACCCTGCTAGTGAGTCCACTTCTTTACAATATTTTTGTAAATATACGTTGACTCGCTAGGGGCGCGTCATCTTATGCAAATATGACCCGGCGGGGATTCCCCTACCGGCCCCTCCCGACGAGAGGAACTGATGGCGGTGGGTGGGTTGTTTCTCGGAATTGAGATCCTGGACTAGGATCGCTTTCGGTTTCTCCCTGCTGCCTGGCGGTGGAGCGGGGCGGAGACAAGACTTGCTCTCGGAGGCGCCGCGCGGCTCCTGCGCTTGTTCCAGACCAGGTAAGACTCGGAGGGGATGGGGGGGGAGCGCACAGTGGCGTAGCGTGGGTTGTCAGCACCCGGGGCAAGGCAAGTAATTTGCGCCCCCTAACCAGTGGATTTTAGCACTCGAGTGCGAGCACGCCCTCGGATTTTTCCAGTAACACTTGACTTTATAGAATCATAGAATCGTAGAGGGACCCGATGGTCATCTAGTCCAACCCCCTGTGGTGATGATGATGATGATACATTTTATTTATACCCCGCCCTCCCCAGCCAAAATTACAATAGAAACATAATGGGGGGAGGGACCAATTTAAAATACAGGTTAAAATGCAATTTGAAAAGCAGCCTCATTTTAAAAGTAGCCCACAAATCAAAACTGTAAGGGGAGGGAAGACATAAGGGTCCCACTGAGTCCAAACTAAAGGCCAGGTGGAACAGCTCTGTCTTGCAGGCCCTGAGGAAAGATGCAGGACCACGCAGCTGTCCCGTGCGGGGATCGAACCTGCAACCTTGACATCCCTATTTCCATAGGGTTCGGGTTTCCGAGTGGCTAGGGAAACCAAGCTGGATGGGGAGGGGAAGCCACAAACATGAGTCTGACCAAACTGCGGGAAGCAGTGGAAGACAGGAGTGCCTGGCGTGCTCTGGTCCAGGGGGTCACGAAGAGTCAGACACGACTAAATGACTAAACAACAACAACAACAACAACAATAATGTATGAAGTTACATTGAAAGACCTACATTGGCTCCCTGTACGTTTCTGAGCACAATTCAAAGTGTTGGTGTTGACCTTTAAAGCCCTAAACGGCCTTGGTCCAGTATACCTGAAGGAGCGTCTCTACCCCCATCATTCTGCCCGGACACTGAGGTCCAGCGCCGAGGGCCTTCTGGCGGTTCCCTCCCTGCAAGAAGTGAGGTTACAGGGAAGCAGGCAGAGGGCCTTCTCAGTAGTGGCACCTGCCCTGTGGAACGCCCTCCCACCAGATGTCAAAGAGAAGAACAACTACCAGACTTTTAGAAGACATCCGAAGGCAGCCCTGTTTAGGGAAGCTTTTAATGTTTGACGTATTAATATTTTTTTGGAAGCTGCCCAGAGTGGCTGGGGAAGCCCAGCCAGATGGGCAGGGTATAAATAATTTATTTTTATTTTTATTAGACACCCCCCAAGCCAAGGAGATAAGTAACTCTACAACTTCAGAAGTCATCTGAAGGGAAGTTTTTTTAAATGTTTCATGTTTTATTATATTTTTATCCAAGGTGACTGGGGCAGCCCAGTCAGATGGGAAGGGTATAAATAATAAAATTATTACTATTATTATTATTATGGAATAGGGCGTCTCAATTTTCTTTGATGAAATGTTGCAAGGTATTCCAATTAATGCTTTTTATAGGATATTGGACACGGTGCGAGTTTATGGCTGCCAAGTATTGGCCTGAAAGGAAGCGCAGCCGGCGTCAGGGAACTGCTGGAGGATGGAGCTTGCAAGTGTTAGAATGCAAAACGCGGACAGGTTCAGGCACGCAAGAAGGTGGGGGAAAGGGGAGCCCGGATGGCTCAGTTTAAGACACGGCGCTGATAAGGCCAAGGTTGCAGGTTCGATCCCTTGTAGGGGGGCAGCGGGGTATTACTGCATTGCAGCGGGTGGGACGAGATGACCCTCGGCTCCCTTTCAGCTCGACAGATTCTATGAAAGCGCATGGAGCGCGGAAGTTGCATTGCAAGTAGTAGGGGGGGGGGCGCAAGGGTTGCAGAGAGGGAGGGAGGGAGGGAGGGGGGGGAACTGGCCCTCCGCTGGACAACTGACCCGGCCGGGCTCTGTTTCCCAGGGAAGCAGGAAGTTGCAATCCAAAGTTGCAGAAGCGCCCTGCTCCTTCTTCCGCGGAGGGAAACGCTCCTGCGGAGGCGAGAGACAGCGAGGAGGCGACGAGGTGAGGCTTTTGTGAGGTAGGAAAGACGGGGGAGGGAACCCAAGGAGGATTTGCATGAGAGGGAATGAAGGGGAAACGCGCCTCCCACGTGGAGCACTTTTCCCCGGGAAATGCACGGGGTGGGGTCGTGGCTGATCCGTGCTGTGCGCTCGCGTCGTGCGGCCCAAAATGCTGTAGGATCGCCAATGCAAGACCCCCTTTTAAAACCTCCCCCTCCCCAGCTCTGGAAAAAAAGGGGGAAGGGGATGGCGTCGGGGTGCGGAGGCTGCCCGTGCCCGGCCAGGCGTCGGTGGCGGCGTCAGCGCTGCTGCAGCGGCTGCTCCTCCTGCGAGCAGTGAGTGGAGCGCAGCGGCAGCGGGGGGCGCGCGCGCTAGGGCGCAAGGCTGGCGGTGGCGGCGTGGCGGCGGGGAGCCCGGCGGAGGAAGGAACTTGTCCCTTCCCTCTGGACTCGCGCCCCCCGCAGATGTTGCGCCCGGTGCGGCTGGCACCCCTGGCACCCCCCACTCTACGCCACTGGGAGCACATCCAAGAGGGTGGATCTTTCTTTTTACAGATAACATTTGTATTTAGGCATAATCAATTTTATACATCATGGGATTCCCTGAATCCCCGGGCTTTCCCCCCCCCCCCCATGGCTTCCAATATATATAATGTGTATCTTCTTCTTTTTTCCTTACTGCATCTAATTATATTTATCCAAATTGGTTTATATCCCCCTTTAACCCTACAAAATTACATTACAAGTCCTGCTAACGTCTTCAAGTGCTTACAGTGTTCTTTAAGATATTCTATAAACTTTTTTTCCATTCCTTAAATTTCTTATCACCTTGGTGTCTGATCTTCCCAGTCAATTTTGCCATTTCGGCTTAGTCCACCATCTTGATTATCAATTCTTCTTTGGTGGGAGTTTTCTCTTAATTCCACCCCTGGGCAAAAAGTGTCCTCGCAGCTGTCGCATACATAAAGAGTCTTATCAGGTCCTTTGGTATTTCTTCAAAGGGTGGGTCTTTACAATGGGGCAGGATCTGGGAAGGGCAGCCGACAGGAGTCCATTTGCACTTGGGCTCTCAGATAGAACTCTGCACATGCTCAAAGCGTCCCTCTTCACAAAGAGGCAGGTTCTGTGGAACGACACCCCTGTAAGGTAGACTAGTATGAGTGAAGATCGAACACACACACCACCCTTCAAAAAAAAAAGTATTGACTTTGACAGGGGTGCCAACTTGAATAAAATGTGGGGGGAGGGGCAGGTAAGCCCTGCCTTGCATTATCAATCACATGATGCAATGCCTTAAGGACCGCCTCTTTCCATATGGACCTTCCTGGACCCTGAGATCATCTTCTGAGGCCTCCTCCTCACGATGTCCAGAGGGTGGCAACATGAGAACGGGGCCTTCTCTGCAGTGGCTCCCCGTCTGTGGAATGCTCTCCCCAGTGAAGTTTGCCTGGCGCCTTCATTATACACCTTTAGGCGCCAGGCAAAAAGTTCCTTTTTAACCAGGCCTTTGGTTGCCCTGATCAACATCCCATACCCTTTAAAATGTGGCTCTTTTTAAGGAGGTATTGTTGGGCTCTTGCTTTTATTTTTAATTTATATACTGTGATCTTCTTATACGAACTGCCCTGAGACCTCCGGGAATAAGGCAGTGTGAAACTCGAAAAATTAAAATATCATGGAAAATTTCATTTAATTCAGTAATTCAACTTAAGAGGTGAAATGCTAAACCAGATGGATCAATAGGGGTCTGACTAGGTATAAAGCAGCTGAACTGAAGCACTTAACGCTGCAACATTTTGTTGCAGTACCCCGCTTTTCTTTGCCTATGGCCCACTTGCAGATCTAGTACAGTGGTACCTCGGGTTAAGTACTTAATTCGTTCTGGAGGTCCGTACTTAACCTGAAGCACAACTTTAGCTAATGGGGCCTCCTGCTGCCGCCGTGCCACCAGAGCACGATTTCTGTTCTCATCCTGAAGCAAAGTACTTAACCTGAAGCATTATTTCTGGGTTAGCGGAGTCTGTAAGCTGAAGCATATGTAACCTGAGGTACCACTGTATGTTTGCTCCTTCCCCTTGCTCCCCTCTTTCATGGTTCATCTCTGCAGGCAGCTGAGACCTCATTGAAGGGAAGATGGCAGCGAACATGGAAAATTTGCCCGAAAACCTTCTGTTGGATATCTTGTCTCTGGTTCCAGCAAGCGACCTCATTTGCAATTGCCGGCTGGTCTGCTCTCAGTGGCGGGACTTGGTAGACCTGCCGGTCCTGTGGAAGCGCAAGTTCCGGAAAAGGGACCATGACTCTTCTCCAAAGCCATTGGCTTTCTACATTTTCTCCCACCTAAAGAAGAACTTAATCAAGAATCCTGATGGCCAAGGTATGTCCCCATTTATCTGGTAGAATAAAACGCTCCTGGAGAGAAATATGAATAATAAAGCCTTTAGGAACATAGGAAGCTGCTGTACACTGAGTCCCAATATTGGTTCATCTAGCACAGTAATGTCTACGCTAGGGCTGGGCAATATATCATCCAAGACCGGTTTGAAGTTCACCTGATATTTTTTTCATAATATTTGAGCTGGTTTTCAACATCGGGATAACTCACTAGCTAAACACTGCAATGTTATCAGCAGCTAAACCTGACAATATCATCAGCTAAACATTGCAACCTATCACAATGTCCGAAATGAGGATGGAACTATACAGAGGCGAACAGGACAATGTCCTGGCAACTGCTACTATGTAGGGGTCTAAAACAGATAAATGACAATATTATCATCACACACTCAGTTTCATCTGCAGGCAAGCCAAAATGCAGCCCAACAGGACTACATCCCAGCGTGGTGTAGTGGTTAAGAATGGTGGACTTGTAATCTGGTGAACCGGGTTCGATTCCCTGCTCCTCCACATGCAGCTGCTGGGTGACCTTGGGCTAGTCACACTTCTTTGAAGTCTCTCAGCCCCACTCACCTCACAGAGTGTTTGTTGTGGGGGAGGAAGGGAAAGGAGATTGTTAGCTGCTTTGAGACTCCTTTGGGTGGTGATAAAGCGGGATATCAAATCCAAACTCCTCTTCTTCTTTTTTGTCTTTGGGCTTAGCTATCAAATGGTGGTATTCAGGACAATCCAAAGTGCGGTGGTGAGTCATAGTAAATACAAATAATCTGGGACTGCCAGCAGGCCTCTTAGGAGACAGAAGAAGCAGCAGTGGCAAAAACACCTTGCCATGACTGCGGTATCTATCTGTCTGTCTGTCTGTCTATCTATCTATCTACACACACATACACACACACACACACATACACTCTGTACCATTTGTATATAAATAATTGCATATTCTAAATAGCCAAGCACCGTGTCTTTTCCAGGTGTAAGAACCGAGAGGTTACTGAACTACAGCTCCCATCCACCCCAGCAATCGAGAAATGACCCAGGATGATGGAAATGGTAGTTTAGCAACATCTGGGGGGGGGCAAAGTTTCCCTACATCTGCTCCTCAGAGTAGATCTTTTGGAATTAATGGACCCAAAGTAATGTCAGTTAACTTCAGGGTGTCTACTACTTAATCATGCCAACCAAGGGTGATAATTTAACTACGGTCATTTCTGGACTGCCTGTTTTTTGCCCCTTCATCCTGATTATTTGCCCCACATTTAAGGATACTGGCTATTTATCGAGAAAATTCATTTGTGGGGAGGTTTTATGGCATTGCATCAATAAGTCTGATTTTGTTGTGATGCGGGTTGCTTGCACACCATCGCCAAACCAGCCTAAATCGGAGACCCTGAACTTGCCATTATGCGATTGAGTCCCTCTTGGAAACAGGGACAGTCTGAAAGTGGCCTAAGTCATTCTTGTTTTCTTTCTAACCCACGGGCTGCTTCACTCAAAGCCTCTCCCTTCATTTTCTGTCTCCCCGTCACACACGCTGCGCCAGATGGCCTGGACTCCTGGGAAATCCAGACACCTGCCGAGGGCCACTGGGAAACTCAGGAACTGTCCATAGAAGACTCAAAATATGTCAGTGCGACGCTCAGACATTTTTTTGAGAATGATGAAGATGCTCCTTTTCAGCTCTACAAATGCATTGCTGCACGTAACGGGTGAGGAACCTATCATTGTCCAAATTCAAATCCACTTAAAGATGAGGAAAGGGAGTTTTCATTTGCCCTGGTGCGAGTTCTTGTGTTTCACACTGTATTCTGCATAAGTAGACCCCCCCCCCCAATAAATACAACCCATAAAAATGCAATGGTCATAAAAAGGTGGAGCAATTTGCATCACCAAATCCTATTAAATGAGCTGTTCTTTTTTGTTGTTGTGGGGAGTGGTGAGAGACAGGCCCCAATGGCTTTCCCTACAATGGGTTGCTAGCAGACCATCATTCCTTGCCTCTGCATAAGAGGGGGCAAACTTTCTTTCCAGGGAGCTGGAGGTGGCCCACAATAGCCAGTTGCTGAGCCTTTTAGAACACGTGGTCCAAAAGCTGTGGATAAAAGGTAAAGGTCAAGGTGACTATGGGGCTGCAACGCTCATCTGGCTTTCAGGCCGAGGGAGCCGGCCTTTGTCCACAGACAGCTTTCCAGGTCATGTGGTCAGCAGGACTAGACTGCTTCTGGCACAATGGGACACCGTGACGGAAGCCAGAGTGCACGGAAATGCCATTTACCTTCCCGCCGCTGCTGTACCTATTTATCTACTTGCACTGGCGTGCTTTTGAACTGCTAGGTTGGCAGGAGCTGGGACAGAGCAATGGGAGATCACCCTGTCATGGGGATTCGAACCGCCAGCCTTCTGATGGGCATGCCCAAGAGGCTCAGTGGTTTAGACCATAGACCCACCTGCATCCCCCAATGCTGTAGGATAGTGATGGTGATGTGGGGTAGTGATGGTGTTCCTTAATGTCTCAGGCCCTGCAGCAAGTCTCAGCTCATCACCTTGAAGGACGAGGACTACTTGGACTGATGGATGAAGCCAGACCCACGATTGAGGTGAAGGACTGGTGAGTGCCAAGTGTCCTGTCCCAGCTGGGGCTCAGGGAGGGTGGACAACCCAAACCAAGTTCTCAGCGTGTGTGAGATCCCAAGAATAGATGTGGTCAGTGAATTGGAGGCAGAGAGGGGAAGGTCTGCTTGGACCTAGGCTTCAGCCCCAGGGGCAGTTGTCTAGAGGAAGGAAGGCTGCCATTGGCCATCACTTCCATGGCGTCACAGAGAGGGCAGTGGTTCTCAAGGGTTTCAGTCAGGGCGCATTCCCAGGCTTAGCTGGATTGAACAAGAGACCTTCTGTATGCAAAGCAGATGCTCCAACCACTGAGCTACTGCCAATTAGGGATTGCAGTTTGTCTCCACTTATTTAGAGTGGCACCCAGTCCAAATTAGTTACCACATGTGTTCATCAGGAAGGCACTGGAACCCATCTTTTAGTTTTATTTTGAATGTTAATGAGACACTTCCTAATATTGAGTCTCTTCACTTCCCTGACCAAAGATACCCAGAAATATAAAAATGCCGGTACCAAGATCCAGTCCTTTTTTCCTGGAGGGACGCAGGGTTGCACATATCCCTAAGGTAAACTATTGGATACCAAACCAAGAAACACCAGGACTGGTTTGATGAGAATGACAGTGAGATTGAACGCATGATTGACAAGAAAAGGAAGGCCATTCAGATCTGGCAAAGAGATAGAAACTGTGCCACTAAGAATAAACCTATGCCAACGCTAAGACTGAGGTTCAAAGAAGAACCAGAGAACTAAAGAACACCTGGTGGATAAAAAAAGCTCAAGAGATCCAGCACTTAGCTGACACTCATGATGCACAGAGTTTCTTTAAAGCCACAAAGAACATCTATGGGCCTATGCCCCCTATGCTCAGCAGACAGTACCACACTTCTAAAAGATAAAGAAGCCATTGCACTGCGCTGGAAAGAACGTTACCAACATCTCCTTAACCGCAACTCCCCTGTAGCGGCTGAGGTCCTCTCACAAATTCCACAAAAACAAGTTAGAGATGAGCTTGTAGTATCTCCAAATCTGGGAGAGTTGTGTACAGCTATTAACCAAACGAAAAACAACAAAGCCAGTGGACCTGATGGGATACCTGCCAAAATCTTCAAAGTGGGTGGAATTGAACTCACACAACAACTTCACAAGCTCATCAGAAAAAATCTTCAGTATGCTGATGACAACATAGTGTGCGCACGTTCAGAGCATGACCTCAAAACCATGCTAAATATCTTTGCAGAAGCTTACGAAAAGCTTGGCCTATCACTCAACATCCAAAATCCAAAGTGCTGCACCAACAAGTACAAAAGAACCCCTCTGCAGCGCCACAAATCTAACTCAGTGGTGTAATGTTGGAAAATGTCGATCACTTCTCCTACCTAGGCAGTTATCTTTCCACAAGGGCCAACTTTAATGCCGAAATCCAGCATTGCCTGAGCTCTGCAAGTGCGGATTTCTCCCGATTGCAGTGCAGAGTGTTTAAGGACCAAGGACATTTGCAGGGAAACCAAAATGCTTGTTTACAAAGCTATTGTACTACCAAGCTATTGTGAAACATGGACCACTTAGAAACGCCATCTCCAACTCCTCGAAAGATTCCACAATGGTGTCTCTGAAAAATTGTACACATCACTTGGGAAAACAGGTGAACTAATATCAGTGTACTGGAAGAAGCAAATATCACCATTGTTGAAGCAATGATTCTTAAACATCAGCTTTGTTGGACTGGTCATGTTGTGCGGATGCCTGATTATCGTCTTCCAAAGCAACTACTCTTTTCCGAACTTAAAAATGGAAAGTGTAATGCTGGTGGTCAACAAAAGAGGTTTACAGACTGTCTCAAGGCAAATATAAAAAAATGTAGTATAAACACTGACAACCGGGAAACACTGGCCTACGAGTGCTCCAGTTGGAGAACAGCCTTTACCAAAGGTGTCATGGGCTTTGAAGACGCTCAAACTCAGGACACAAGGGAGAAACATGCTAAGAGGAAGGCATGCTTGGCAAACCCTCACCGTGATCAACTCCTGCCCGGAAACCTCTGTCCCCACTGTGGAAGGACGTGTGGATCCAGAATTGGCCTCCACAGTCATTTATGGACTCATCGTTAAAACCGTGTTAATGGAAGACAATCTTACTTGGCTACGAGTGATCGCCAAAGAAGAAGAAGAAGATAGAAGAAGATACCCCTAAACATGTGAATCTAACGGGAGAAGAAACTAAAAAAATGTAGCTTCTTCTCTAGCACAGTGAATAGTCAGCTGTGTAATATGAAGTACAGTGGTACCTCGGGTTAAGTACTTAATTCGTTCTGGAGGTCCATACTTAACCCGAAACTGTTCTTAACCTGAAGCACCACTTTACCTAATGGGGCCTCCTGCTGCTGCCGCCATGCCGCCGGAGCACGATTTCTGTTCTCATCCTGAAGCAAAGTTCTTAACCCAAGGTACTATTTCTGGGTTAGCGGAGTCTGTAACCTGAACATAGCTGTCAGCTTGCAGATTTGAAAATAAGGGACCAGCAGCCAAAATAAGGGACCTGCAGCCTCACCTGTTCCAGGGATTCCAGTCTTCCTGTCCTCCTGCAGTCTGGTCCAACTCTTGCTGGTAGCTTCGAGAACACTGTCCAACCAACTTTGTAACCAGAGGTTCAGCTGAATAGAATCTGAATCACATGCACCACAAGGCCTATGCAGCCTCAACTTAAGATGGCTCCCCGGCCTGGCTTTGCACTGCAAGGTTTGCAGCAGCACGTGCAACAAAATGGCGTCCAGCATTCAAAAAACCTCTCAGCTTGCATTAACTAGCCACACACAAGGCATACAAGCTCCACCCACCACTCGTTCTTAGACTTCTTATTGGGTGAGCAACACAGCCAAGCAACACAGTTGGAGCCTCCCTCCTCCCTGGCCGGGAGGGAGGGAGGGAGAGGAGCTGCTTCCTTTGAAATTTAAGGGACATAATTTAATAATAATAATAATAATAATAATAATAATAATAATAATAATAATAATAATAATTTATTTATTATTTATACCCCGCCCATCTGGCTGAGTTTCCCCAGCCACTCTGGGCGGCTCCCAATCAGTGTTAAAAACAGTACAGCGTTACATATTAAAAACTTCCCTGAACAGGGCTGCCTTAAGATGTCTTCTGAATGTCAGGTAATTATTTATCTTTTTGACATCTGATGGGAGGGCGTTCCACAGGGCGGGTGCCACTACCGAGAAGGCCCTCTGTCTGGTTCCCTGTAGCCTCACTTCTCGCAATGAGGGAACCGCCAGAAGGCCCTCGGCGCTGGATCTCAGTGTCTGGGCTGAACGATGGGGGTGGAGACGCTCCTTCAGGTATACAGGACCGAGGTCGTTTAGGGCTTTAAAGGTCAGCACCAACACTTTGAATCGTGCTCGGAAACGTACTGGGAGCCACTGCAGATCTCTCAGAACCGGTGTTATGTGGTCCCGGCGGCCACTCCCACATAAGGGACATTTAAGGGACATCCATCAATAAGGGACAGCAGCGGGACAGGGCGCTGGAATAAGGGACTGTCCCTTCAAATAAGGGACACTTGATAGCTATGAACCTGAAGCGTATGTAACTTGAAGCGTATGTAACCCGAGGTATCATGTAATACATGTTCTTTGTACTTTTGTCCATTTACTGTATTCATTTCCCCTGATTTGAACTATAACATGGTGATTTTATTGAGTCAAAATGAGAGTACCCCTAAACATTTTTTAGGAAAAAAGCACTGCCAAGATCTCTCTCAATCACCATGTTGTAGTGGAAGAAAAGTAGTGGTTGACGTGCCCAGCTGGACCTCAATTTGTCCTAGGCTAATATAATTTCTCTCTCTTCCTTCTCCCCCCCACCAAAAACAGCTTTTCAGGTGGATATGGTTCATGCTATACACTCACCGTGAAGCTGTTGTCTGCAGACTCTGAAGTCCTTAAAGAACATCAATACAAAGAACCTTGTGTGTCAACGTGGCTTCCGGTGAGCTGAGCCTGAGTAGAAAATGCAATCTTTGTTAAACTAGTGGAGGGTTGTCTATGGGGGTGAAAGGGGTCCCACCAACCTCCGTCTGCTACAACATGCAGGCCTTCTTGTGTAAATACTTCATAAAAGATATATACCACTAGACTGTAGAAAACCTCCAAGCGTCTTACTGACAAGCAGCTCATCTGGTTGACTACCTGCGAGCTTCCTCCTCTTGTTTAACATCCGGCAAGAGGAGAATGGGGACAAAACTAAGAGGCGAATGGGGACAAAAGTAGTCTGCCTCTGTCTCTCCTTGGCTCTGACTCCCCCTACTGTTGGCTTCCCACTTTCCACCCCTCCAGCCACCGCTGTGGGGAGAGAAGTTCCATCCTGGAACTTCTCCCCCAGACCCAGCAGCCTCCTCCCTTTCTCTCTCCTCTTTAGGTTTCACATACTATTTACGACTGCCCTCAAGGTGTCCGTCATATCCTCTTTGAAAACAAAGCGCACCCGGGAGCCTGTCCTCCTGTCCTCCTTAAGTACCTCTTCTCAGAGCAAGGCCCAAATGAAGACAGGGATCTATCCTGGGGTGGGATGAGGGTGTTGCAAAGCAGCATCACACTTCACCCACCACCAGTGGCAGAAGAAGTGGATGACGATTACTATGACTACCACTACAGAGATCACGCCGATTCATCGGAGCATGAGTTTTTTTACAGTGCGTCCAATTGTGATTCGTGGTACAATGATGACTGCTCCAGTGATGACCGCTCCTCTCCTTAACGCCATCATCCCTTCTCTCATCTGCGCTAAATTTTGCACCCAGTTGTGGCCTCGATTTTGGGTGCTCTTTGCTTCTCTCAACTTGTATCTTTTGCAGATGCTCTGTATCTACAAATCTGTGATCTGGAAGCATGTCTGAATATGAAAGCAAGGCAAGAGATGGGATGGCAAGGAGGTTGCTGAAAACTGACTACCTCTTTCTTACTTTTTAAGTGAGATGGTTTTGGGATAACAAGGTGACCTCATCCCCCACCCCCATTGGATAGGGCACATCGCAACGATGGGTGGCAATCTGAACTCTTAATGCTGCAGATCATGGCATCAGTGACACTGGCATAGATCTAAAAAAAGACCCCCCATTTTAACATTATGTGTTGAACCAAAGGTGAATCGTTCCGGAAATTCTGCTAATGCCATTCTGCTAATGCCATTCTGCTAATTTTGCGTTCTCTTTGCTTCTCTCAACCTGTAACTTTTGCAGATGCTCTGTTTCTACATATCTGTGATCTAGAAGCATGTCTGAATATGAAAGCAAGGCAAGAGATGGGTGTGGCGTTTGCCTCCTAGGATGTGACATAAGGAAAGGGTTAAACGAGTGTGATGTGTTTGGCCAGTGGGAATGCAAGGGGAGGAGAAAAAGTTAGAGTGGGAGGTTTTGAAAGTCAGTTGAGTTCTGGGAGTCGGAGAAGGAAGAGGGAGGAATAGGCAGTGGGTTGGTTGAATTGTATTGTGAGAGAGTGAGAGGAATTGTTAGGTGGAGTCAGATAGTTGGAATAATCAGTTTGAAGTTGTTAGAAACGTATAGGACAGCAAAGGAACTAAGATTAATAAACTGACAAGAAAAATTAACTGAAACCATACGCTTGTTCCTGCATTTAAAAGTAAACTTGATTATTTGTTAATGTTAACAACTCCATGTGTCCCTGGGAGAAACGGGTGGTGGCAGCAAAGTAAGCAACCACAGTGGTGGCACAGGGTCAGTAGACTGTCAGACGTCCGGGGGTCCTGTGTAATCACCACAATGGGCTGGCTAGGAGGCTGGTGAAAACTGACTCTCTATTTTTTATTTTTGTAAGTGAGATGGTTTTTGGGATAGCAAGGGGTCCTCTTCTCCCGGGGGTCCTGTGTGATCGCCACAATGGGCTGGCTAGGAGGCTGGTGAAAACCGACTCTCTATTTTTTATTTTTTAAGTGAGATGGTTTTGGGATAGCAAGGGGTCCTCTTCTTCCACCCCCATTGGATAGGGCACATCGCAACGCTGGGTGGCAACCAGAACTTCTTTTCTGCAGATCATGGCATCAGTGACACTGGCAAAGATGGATCTAAAAAGAGACCCCCTATTTTAACCCTGTGTGTTGAACCAAAGGTGAACAGTTCCGTAAACACTGCTAATGCCATCTTAATTGGGAAACCCTAGCCTGCGAGCGCTCCACTTGGAAATCAGCCTTTACCAAAAGTGTCATGGGCTTTGAAGACACTCGAACTCGGGACGCAAGGGCGAAATGTGACCTGGATTCAGGAACTAATTAACCATCAAAAAAGAATGGCCAGGCTGCCCGGGTAATCCAGTCAGTGACCATTAATAGGTTTCCTGCAAGACAGGATTCTGCTGTAGACCGCCCCTTCTGTGATGTATGTATGATGTATTGCAGGGTGGCCTTAAGCTTACAGGGTGGGCAATTTCAAAAAGTCTATATAAGGCTTTGCATACCATTGTTCTGAGTTCCTCCTCCCTCCTGTGTGTGGTGAGTGAAGACCCTGTTGCAACAGTTGAATAAAGATCAGGCTTACTAGCTGCTTTGCTTCTCAATATTCTCTGGTTGGCCTCTGTTATTTTCTCCTACCGGTAGGGAACCCACTTAAGGACTCTATACGGGCTCTTGGATACCCCATAAGGGAAAAAGGGCAGATTTTGTTTACAACACCAGCACTGCGATGTTAAGTGTGAGATAGATGTGGACAGAAGCCCCAGTACAATGCATGAACAATGAAAAGGACTTAGTTTGTTGGGCTGAAGTTCTTTAAGTTGCAGTTCCTAGCTGGGGGTGGATACTGGGTTTTTATTTTATTTTTTAAAAGCCTCCACATTTGAAGCCTCTGTTATAACAATTTTAAGGCCTCAGATATAGAATAAATGTATATGTGGAAGTGAGAGCTGGCTGATCACTGAAGAATTGATGCTTTTGAATTATGGTGCTGGAGGAGACTCTTGAGAGTCCCATAGACTGCAAGAAGATCAAACCTCTCCATTCTGAAGGAAATCAGCCCTGAGTGCTCACTGGAAGGACAGATCCTGAAGCTGAGGCTCCAATACTTTGGCCACCTCATGAGAAGAGAAGACTGCCTGGAAAAGACCCTGATGTTGGTGTGATAAGAATTTTAAGGTCTTGGATATATCTTAAATGTTCATAAATGTACCAACCAAGCACCTACATAGATCAGCACAGGAAACCCAACCTGAAACCATTTTTGATTCCCAAACTGACCAAATGTTTTCTCTGCAAGGTCAAAGGAAAATGGAAAAGCCTCCCCATTGTCTTTTCCTTCACAAATCCTGTCTTAAGGGTATGTCCGTCTGTGTTTGAATAGGGTGAGCCTGTGACCTTGCTCGGGAACTAAGTACAGTGGTACCTCGGGTTAAGTACTTAATTCGTTCTGGAGGTCCGTTCTTAACCTGAAACTGTTCTTAACCTGAAGCACCACTTTAGCTAATGGGGCCTCCTGCTGCTGCCGCACCGCCGGAGCACGATTTCTGTTCTCATCCTGAAGCAAAGTTCTTAACCTGAGGTACTATTTCTGGGTTAGTGGAGTCTGTAACCTGAAGTGTATGTAACCTGAGGTACCACTGTATATGTGTTTGCCTTGTAGAGTTATGAAAATATATATATATATATATATATATATATATATATATATATATATATATATATATATATGACCTTAAAATTCTTATAACAATATAGGAAGATATACAGTGACTTCTGGTGCCCATAGAGAGTGATATGGTGACAGGCACAGAGGTCAGCAGTAGGTGGCACCAGAAGCGGCTATAGGCAGAGTTGACCGATTGCAGTTTTGTTCCCATCATCCTCCCTGATGAGATTTACTAGGAGAAACATCTAGACCAAGGAGGAGGAAGGCGACAGATAACTCCACCCCCCTGGCCCACTTAAAAGCTAGAAAGCGGGCACACTGAGAGGTTGGGGGTGCCCCACTTCCCCTCATTGACCACCCACCGCTGCTTGTTTGTATGTACTCCTTTTCTCAGGCACCTGCTGTCTCCCCCCACCCCATCATAAAAAACCCCCAGCCCCTGTTCCCACCTCCCTTGCTCTCCCTCCAACACCTTCCTTCTGGGCTGCCTCCGCCTCCTTTCCTTTCATGTTTAGGTGATAAGGTAAAGGTAAAGGGACCCCTGACCATTAGGTCCAGTCGTGACCGACTCTGGGGTTGCAACATTCATCTCGCTTTACTGGCTGAGGGAGCCGGTGTACAGCTTCCGTGTCGTGTGGCCAGCATGACTAAGCCGCTTCTGGCGAACCAGAGCAGCGCACGGAAATGCCGTTTACCTTCCCGCCGGAGCGGTACCTATTTATCTACTTGCACTGGTGTGCTTTCGAACTGCTAGGTTGGCAGGAGCAGGGACCGAGCAACGGGAGCTCACCCCGTTGCGGGGATTCAAACCGCCGACCTTCTGATTGGCAAGTCGTAGGCTCTGTGGTTTAACTCAGAGCGCCACCCGCGTCCCTGTGCCACCTGTGTCCCTGCGTTTAGGTGATACACCGTTGCTAATCCGAGCAGGAGGTTTCTGGAATCATGCAAATAGGTGTTTGAACAGGGTTTTTTTATTACTTGTGGAGGCATTCTCCTGCCTCCACTATCACAAAACAGCAAAACAGAGATCTTTTTGAGATGTGCCAAAACAGTCTCTGCATTTCTTTTTCCAGCGAAAGGAGCAAACACAAGATAAGAACAGGCACTTTCAGCAGCAAAGTGGCGAGAAAGGCTGCCCCCTGCTGGTGAGGAGGAGGGCATGATTTTAACTGTCTCCACATACCTGTGGAAAAGAAATGTTAGCAGACAGATGTTAAGACCCTGAAAACAGGTTTGCCCCTCCTGGAGAAAAAGCTTTACAATGGGACGTGCCAATCTTAATAGAGCCATATGGGCAGGAGTCTTAGGTTGGGCTGAAGCTAAGGCCTCTCCCCACACAACTGCCCCCTACCCAGGTTGGGGGTACTATTCGTTCTCTAAGCAAAAACCAGCACAATTCAGGTACCAGATTCCATTCTTCCCTCTGTGTGGCGCCCGATCAGAGCCTGAAGGCACAAAACTCCTGGTATCCGATGAAAAGTCCATCCAGCTCTAACTTCCCACAGCAGGGAACCAGATTCCTCCCATTTGCTGCTATTTTGGCCCAGCGAGAAGTATTTGGAGGTAGACTGCGTCTAAAGCTGGAGGTTCCATTTTTTATTTTTTTTTGTCATTGCAGCTGATGCATCCATTCATGGAATTCACCACCACCATAAAGTTGGTCTGACTTGCTCTCTAAAGCCAGAGGACATGACCACATCCTTGCAATAACCAGTGATCCGGAAATCCTGGCCCAACCCTCCACCTTGTGGAACAAACCCGCTACATCGCTGCTTGCAACCTAGCCAGGATTAGCAGAGAAGACCTGGAAGTTGGGTTTGCATACAGACATACAGGGAAATGGAGAGAAGGACCTAGCTTGCCATCCGCCCAGCCACCAATACAAACCGACGACATCACCTTAGGCAGAGTCAGACCACCAGATCCATGCAGCTTGGTGCTATCTACACTGACTGGCAATGGATCTGGGCACCACAGTTCAAGAAGGACACTGACAAACTGGAACGTGTCCAGAGGAGGGCAACCAAAATGGTCAAAGGCCTGGAAACGATGCCTTATGAGGAACGGCTAAGGGAGCTGGGCATGTTTAGCCTGGAGAAGAGGAGGTTAAGGGGTGATATGATAGCCATGTTCAAATATATAAAAGGATGTCACATAGAGGAGGGAGAAAGGTTGTTTCCTGCTGCTCCAGAGAAGCGGACACGGAGCAATGGATCCAAACGACAAGAAAGAAGATTCCACCTAAACATTAGGAAGAACTTCCTGACAGTAAGAGCTGTTCGACAGTGGAATTTGCTGCCAAGGAGTGTGGTGGAGTCTCCTACTTTGGAGGTCTTTAAGCAGAGGCTTGACAACCATATGTCAGGAGTGCTCTGATGGTGTTTCCTGCTTGGCAGGGGGTTGGACTCGATGGCCCTTGTGGTCTCTTCCAACTCTATGATTCTATGGATCTCCAGGGTCTCCGGCAGGGAGCGCCCCCAGCTCTACCCGGAGGTGCCAGAGATCCCTTCTGCGTACAGAGCAAGGGCTCCCTCAATGAGCAACTGCCTCCCCATAAAAATTAGAAGACGCTAGCCCTCATGATTAGAATAAGGTAAAGGTAAAGGGATCCCTGACCATTAGGTCCAGTCGCGAACGACTCTGGGGTTGCGGCGCTCATCTCGCTTTATTGGCCGAGGGAGCTGGCGTACAGCTTCCGGGTCATGTGGCCAGCATGACTAAGCCATGAACCAAAGCAGCGCACGGAAATGCCGTTTACCTTCCTGCCAGAGCGGTACCTATTTATCTACTTGCACTTTGACGTGCTTTCAAACTGCTAGGTTGGCAGGAGCAGGGACCAAGCAACGGGAGCTCACCCCGTCACGGGGATTCGAACTGCTGACCTTCTGATCAGCAAGTCCTAGGCTCTGTGGTTTAACCCACAGCGCCACCAGTGTCCCTCATGATTAGAATAAAGAACTGGTTTAAACAGGAAGGTGCCTTTTCCTGTTGGTCCATCTATGTCAGTGCTTCCTACCCTGACTGGCAGTGGCTCTCTGGGCTTCAGGCAGGAGTTTCCCCCACCCTTACCTGAACAGGTGCGCTCCTATAGAACTAGTGCAATCTCCCTTGCAGGCCTGCCTCCAAATTGATGGGGCTGTTTCCCCTCTCCTCTCCCCACCACTAAAAAGCCCCCAACTTTCTTTTAAGCTGGCTGATAACTTTCTTTTTCAAGTGTGGGCATTTATTTGATCCTCTGGGAGATATTTTTAAAATAAAAAAACTTGCTTTATGACCGACATAAACGCCAACTCTGCTCTCAAGATGTAAGGGAAGTGGCGTCCTAACTGCAGGGACACAGGCCAGCCAATCAGCGCTGCACGCAGCCATGACCGACACAAGGGCTAGCCAATCAGCGCTTCAGGGAGCCAGCTTGCTCTAAATAAACTGGCAAAACAGGTTGTCTTCAAAAAAAGGGATCCTTCTCAAGGGCAGCAATGGAAGAGGATTATTGGCTGTGCAAATTTAAAGGGGCCAGGAAGGGATGCTTCGCCCATCAACCACGCGAAAGAAAGAAAGTGCTGAAAAGGGAGGTTTTATAGATATATGTATATATGTCTCTCTAAAAAATCCAGCCAAGCCTCGCAGCGCCATGAGCTTTCACTCTGCCACCTCCGGCTCAATGGTTATGCTGCTGTTGGTGACTCTGATGCCGTACCAGCCAGCCCAGTACTGGGTGTCGCTGCCTCCGTGGTGAAGGATGACGTGGCGGACTCCACGAGGGTAATCGTGAAACGTGTGCGAGACCTGGAGAGAGAGAGATGGAATAATAATAATAATAATAATAATAATTTATTATTTATACCCCGCCCATCTGGCTGAGTTTCCCCAGCCACTCTGGGCGGCTCCCAATCAAGTTTGGATTTGGATTTGATATCCCGCCTTTCACTCCCTTTTAAGGAGTCTCAAAGCGGCTAACATTCTCCTTTTCCCTTCCTCCCCCACAACAAGCACTCTGTGAGGTGAGTGGGGCTGAGAGACTTCAGAGAAGTGTGACTGGCCCAAGGTCACCCAGCGGCTGCATGTGGAGGAGCGGAGACGCGAACCCAGTTCCCCAGATTACGAGACTACCGCTCTTGACCACTACACCACAGTAGAGCATTAAATATTAAAAACTTCCCTAAACAGGGCTGCCTTCAGATGTCTTTTAAAGATAGGATAGCTGCTTATTTCCTTCACATCTGAAGGGAGGGTGTTCCACAGGGTGGGCGCCACTACCGAGAAGGCCCTCTGTCTGGTTCCCTGTAACTTGGCTTCTCATAGCGATGGAACCGCCAGAAGGCCCTTGGCGCTGGACCTCAGTGTCCGGGCAGAATAATGGAGGTGGAGACGTTCCTTCATGTATACTGGGCCAAGGCTGTTTAGGGCTTTAAAGGTCAGCACCAACACTTTGAATGGTGCTCAGAAACGTACTGGGAGCCAGTGAAGGTCTTTCAGGACCGGTGTTATGTGGTCCTGGCGGCCACTCCGAGTCACCAATCTAGCTGCAGCATTCTGGATTAATTGCAGTTTCCGGGTCACCTTCAAAGGTAGCCCCACGTAGAGCGCATTGCAGTATTCCAAGCGTGAGATAACTAGAGCATGCAGCACTCTGGCGAGACAGTCTGCGGACAGGTAGGGTCTTAGCCTGCGTACCAGATGGAGCTGGTAGACAGCCGCCCTGGACACAGAATTAACCTGCCCCTCCATGGAGAGCTGTGAGTCCAAAATGACTCCCAGGCTGCGCAGAGGAAGAGGTTTGGATGCTGCGAAGTTTCTCGGCCTGATCGCCTCGTAAGGCCACCTTCGTGGGATAAAGAAGCAAAACGTCTGAACGTTCTCCAGGTAGCCAATCGGACGTCGCAACATCAAGAACCTCGCGAGGCACAGACGTAGCAGCCCTCTGCTGATCTTTTAAGGCTGTATACCTGCTCATAGTAGACCTACCGAAGTTACCTGACCACTGCAGTCCATGGGCAAGATTACTGCAATGCGCTCTACATGGGGTTGCCCTTGGGGGTGGTTCGGAAACTCCAGCCGGTGCAGAATGCTGCGGCCAGATTGCTGATGGTTCGAGACCACATGACACCATTGTTAAAGCGTCTCCGCTGCCTGCCTGTCTACTGCCAAGCCAGGTTCAAGTTCCTTGCACTAATTTACAAAGCCTTGAACAACTTTAGGTCCTGGCTACCTCAAGCGTCCCCTGAACCCTTATCTCCCAGCTAAAGCACTGACATCCTCTGAAGGAGTGTTATTTCACAACTCACTTGACAACAAGAAAATGAGCTTTTAGTGTCATCGGCCCAGTCCTGTGGAACTCTCTGCCACTAGAGGTTCAGGCAGGTGCGCCTTTTGTGCCGACGTTTAAATGCCTGCTGAACTTTTCTATTCCTCCAGGCCTATGCAGACTTTTAAGAATACATTTTTCCAGAGTTTCCTCTGGTACCTCTGGTTACGGATTTAATTTGTTTCGGAGTGCCATGCGAAACTCCAAAAATCCGTAACTAGCGGCACAGCTTCTGCGCACACACATGGCGCGATAGAGAACTTCTGCGCATGCATGAGCGGAGAAACCTGGAAGCGTTTCCAGGTTTGCCGCAGCCATAACCCAAAGATTCCCATAACCTGGAGGTTACACAACATGAAGTACCACTGTATATGGTTTTCTATATGTTGTAAGCCACTATGATGGTTTTTTAAAAAAAACAAACGAATAGTGGTCTACAAATATATTTCTATAAATAAATCAACTGGTGTACAGTGGTGCCCCGCAAGACGGAAAACTCGCTAGACGAAAGAGTTTTCCGTTTTGGAGGTGCTTCGCAAAACGAATCTCCTATGGGCTTGCTTCGCAAGACGACAATGTCTTGCGAGTTCCTGCGGGTTTTCCCCCCTCCCCCCCTTTTTCCAAGCCGCTTATCCGCTAAGCCGATAAGCCGCTAAAAGCCGCTAATAGCGCTAATCCGTCAATGGGCTTGCTTCGCAAGACGAAAAAACCGCTAGACGAAGAGACTCTCAGAACGGATTCTTTTCGTCTTGCGAGGCACCACTGTACTTGAATATCAGTTAATGGGAATCACAGGTAGGAAGATCCCTGTTTCTGCCCTCGAACTGGCCACTTTGCAGGATGCTGTACTACACGAGCCCCACGAGGACCACAAACCGGCAAAAAACAAATGCCCACCTTGCAGTTGTGCTCTGGGGGAAGACAGAGCCATGCCAGGCCCACCCCACTGCCCCGCCCCACCCTGATGCCTTCACCTCGTGCCATGTTGCATCGCTCCACGCTTCAATGACCACGTCTTCGGGGTGAAATTCTTGCAGGACGATGTAGTCTGCGGAAAGAAGCTCCACCCGGAGCTGGTAGCGACAGCCGCAGTCGTATCGGGCGGCATACCTAGGATGCGGAACACGAGGAATAGAAGGATGTCACAAGTGGACAGGTGGGCACAGACCCCAGCTCTAACCTTGCGTCTTTGCAGCATCCAGGGCCGGATTTAGGTTTGATGAGGCCCTAAGCTACTGAAGGTAATGGGGCCCTTTCTATGTCCAGCTGTCCTTTGTCAACAACAAACTGCCAGTGTTTTTTTGTGTTGAATATATGCTATACGGTAATTTATGGACCTAAAGCCATTTGCAAATAACAAAAGATGTACATCATAGGAGCCTACACAACACAAAACACTGTTGCTGTATGTAGGTTTTATTTTATTTGTTTTTTATCTTATATTTTGGAAATGTACATCCAGGTTTTTTTTCCTTTAAATTTTTTGGGGGCCCCCAAGAGATTGGGGTCCTAAGCTAGAGCTTGTTTAGCTTATACGTAAATCTGGCACTGGAGATCGGTAGTGCGGTGTCAAATTTGGAAGTTCTGGGGCCCTTCCTCCAAGGCCACCCTACCTGCTCACAACCACACACCTGCAATTATCTTATAATTATATAATACAAGGGAATGGGACGCAGGTGGCGCTGTGGGTTAAACCACAGAGCCTAAGACTTGCTGATCAGAAGGTCGGCGGTTCGAATCCCCGCAACGGGGTGAGCTCCCTTTGCTCAGTCCCTGCTCCTGCCAACCTAGCAGTTCCAAAGCACATCTAAGTGCAAGTAGATAAATAGGTACCGCTCCAGCGGGATGGTAAACGGCGTTTCCGTGCGCTGCTCTGGTTCGCCAGAGGCGGCTTAGTCATGCTGGCCACATGACCCGGAAGCTGTACACCGGCTCCCTCGGCTAGTAAAGCGAGATGAGCGCCGCAACCCCAGAGTCGGTAACAACTGGACCTAATGGTCAGGGGTCCCTTTATCTTTATCTTTACCTTTACCTTTAATAATGAGGGATGCATTGCAACTATCAGGGCAGATCTCCACAAGTTGCCTGGATCTACTACTTTCACGGGCAAATGATTTGGAGTGCTGCACTATCAATTTTCAAGGTGACTTTAGAAGTTGCACTGTACGTCATAAAAGCTTGCACACCATACCCTTGAAACCTTGCATTTCAGTGCTCCTAAATGCTGAGCTTTTTTTCTTTTGTACATTTATTTATTTTCCACAGTTACATTTCCACAATTAAAAACAAAAGTTAACTCACGTTTCTACCAGATCTGGATTTATACAGATACATTTTCATGAACCTTCTCTTTGAGATTCTAGACTTCCCTGCATACCCTCTTCTGGCTCCTTATATAAACAAAATTCTGCTGCATTTCCATACTTAGGTAAAGGGAAAAGGGACCCCTGACCATTAGGTCCAGTCGTGGCCGAATCTGGGGTTGCAGCGCTCATCTCGCTTTATTGGCCGAGAGAGCCGGCGTACAGCTTCCAGTTCATGTGGTCAGCATGACTAAGCCGCTTCTGGTGAACTAGAGCAGGCACGGAAACGCCCTTTACCTTCCTGCTGGAGCGGTACCTATTTATCTACTTGCAGTTTGACGTGATTTCAAACTGCTAGGTTGGCAGGAGCAGGGACTGAGCAAAGGGAGCTCACCCCGTCGCGGGGATTCGAACTGCTGACCTTCTGATCGGCAAGTCCTAGGCTCTGTGGTTTAACCCACAGCGCCACCCGCGTCCCATTTCCATACTTACACTTATCCAATTATTATTTCCCTTAATTTTATCTAATCTTCTACTAGTTGCAAGTGTTCACTTAAAATCCTGCCACTGTATCAACCTGTTTACAGTTTATAGCTTGTTTATAGCTTTGAAGCACACAGAACAACTCGTTTCCCACATGCCTTCTCCAGAGGGACCATGGGAGCCCGTTCTCAGTGGCCGACTTGCCTCTTTTCACTCCAATTGGCTCCCGTTGGCACAAAGGGTTAGAAGACTCCTTCTCAGTGGCTAAAAAGCTCCACTTTTGTGCAGATTGGTCAGCTCTGGGATGCTGGAGGCAGAGACCCCACTGCAGAAATAGTATCTAGACCCAGGGCCACTACCCCATTGGAGGAGATTAACGGTGAACATACCTTTGCAAATAGTTACCCCTGCAAGGAATTAAGTGTGCCTCATTCTATAGCAAATAAAGTGGGCTTTCATTGCTGTTACCCCTTCCTCCGGTTTTTGTGCCCTCCTTTCTCTGAGTTCTCTCCTCCCGCCCACCCCAATTTACTTACCAATCCTTCACCACAATAACTGGCTTGACCTCGTCCATCAGCTCATCCCAGTAGCCATGATTCTTTAAGGTAACAAGCTGGTTTTTGAGGCAGAGCCTGCAAAGGCACATTGGAGGTGTTCAAAGGTACCAGTGGTTCAAAAGGGGGGGGGGCAGGGAGTGCGTGTGGCAGGGAGGAGAGGTTTGCAACAAGCAAACAAACACCTTCAGAGTCACTTTCTTGAGAGGGAGGGAGACCACACCCCTGAGATTCCCGTTGGGCCATTTTGATCTCTTCTCCATGGGGCCATAATAATAATAATAATAATAATAATAATAATAATAATAATAATAATATTTGTACCCTGCCCATCTGGCTGGGTTTCCCCAGCCACTCTGGGCGGCTTCCAGCAAAGATTAAAAATACATCAAAATGTCGCACATTAAAAACTTCCCTTCAGATGTCTTCTAAATGTCAGGTAGTTGTATCTCTTCGACATCTGATGGGAGCGCGTTCTACAGGGCGGGTGCCACCACCGAGAAGACCCTCTGCCTGGTTCCCTGTAACCTCACTTCTCTCAGGGAGGGAACTGCCAGGAGGCCCTCGGCGCTGGACCTCAGTGTCCGGGCAGAACGATGGGGGTAGAGACGCTCCTTCAGGTAGACTGGGCTGAGGCTGTATGCCAATGCTTTTCTTGTAGGGGGAAAAAGTGCCGGTATTCACCAGCCAGTGGGGCAGTGCATGGGGGAGGGGCGTAGCCTAACCCCAAGGCTGGACAGTGAGGGCGGGTTAGCTGCTTGGTGCTCCTGCCCATGTGAAGAGGCCTCCCCTGCCTGGCTTTGGGAAGGAGGCAGCAGGGCTCCAAAATCCTGTCAGAGCATCGTGCTTCCTTCCCAAAGCTGGGCAAGCGCTTCCCCAGGCTTGGGGAAGTATGTGCAATACTCTGACAGGATTTTGGAGCCCTCCAGTCTCGCCCACAAAAGGTGGCACTACTGCACACCGCCAGAGAAAAAGCTCTTGGAAACAGCTAAGGATTTTCTCTGCATGGTGTCTTCCGGAGCTGAGCCGAAGCACTGGAAACAGCCTCCGGGACTGGAAAGTCTCAGCACAAATTTAATAATAATAATACATTTTTTATTTATACCCCGCCCTTCCCAGTTCAAAAACCAGGCTCAGGGCAGCTAACAACAAATTTAAAACACTTAATTGTAAAAACAGCATAAAATACAATATAAAAACATGAATAACAATAAAATTGAAAATTCAGAAATCAATTTAGGGGAAATAAGCGTTAGATAATCCCCAGGGCTAGCTGGGCCCTACTTGGGCCAGCAAGGAGGCCGGAGGAGAATTAGCTGTGGGGTCTCAGAGCGGGTGATCTTCATAAAAGGGGAGGGGGAGGGAAGAAAAGGGAAATAAAAGATCAGGCTGAAATCAAATTAAATTTAAGGGGGGACAGAAGGACTAATGGGGCAAACAAACGCGTCAACCCAATTTTACGGGAGGAATGAGGAAGCTGCGTCGCTCTGCGACACAATTCTCATCATCTCCAGTCATCAGCTCTGCTGGCTGAGGGGGGGAGGTCTAAAATATCCTGAAGGCCACAAGTTCACCATATTTGAACCGTTACTTGTCTTTGCTGCCCCTAGCTAACACCGTCAGAACTCCGCTTCCTTTTAATGCTGAGCTGGAGAAGCTCCAGATGTTGTATGACAACATCTCCCATTATCTCATGCTGATTGGGGCTGATGGGAGTCCTGGATGGCTACAGGTTCCTCATCCCTGAACTCCATCACTTGCCTTTACTGCCCCTGGCTACCACCGTAACTGTCAGTTTGCATTTCTTAGTGCAAAAAGCATCGCTCTGATATGTAGAGATCTTTCCTATTCTACTTATTCTGGAAGCTTTGTAGTGAACAGGTGGGATTGCTATGAGGAATTATAACAAATATAGAGTAAACCATCTGTGTCAGCAATGACAGCATTGCGTTGACTGGGTTTAAACTATTTTGATATGATTCTTGATCAATCCACACCTCTGCATCCCTGTTCCATTTCTCTTGCTTGACAAGGCAGGTACACTGCCAGTTGCTTTGCCAGGCATGCCTCCTGGGCCATAAAGAAAGTGGGCAAGTTTCTTTGGTGCAGCTTTTCTGATATGTTAATCTTAGGATGTTAATCTTAGGGAAGGTGATAATGATCGCTGTTTTCCTGGCCATCCTTCTTATCAAGTGTATTGCTTGTTCATGACCTCAGGGGTTGCCAAATGCACTCCTTTGTAGTTCTGTTTTGTTTACCCCAAAAATACGTGTGCTTAATTAGTTTTGGTAGTTTAACTTTGTCCCCACTTGGGGTTTGTTGAAATGCTCAGAAGATATCTGATTGGTTCTTACGAACACTCTGTAAAAAGTTCTTTTGTGAATAAAACGACCTGGGCTAGAGGGTGGAGACAGAGATTCTTATACGCACCCTTCCCAGAGTCTTGCTGGTTCAAGCCTCTGTGTGTAGAAGAAGAAAAGTTTGGATTTGATATCCCGCTTTATCACTACCCGAAGGAGTCTCAAAGCGGCTAACATTCTCCTTTCCCTTCCTCCCCCACAACAAACACTCTGTGAGGTGAGTGGGGCTGAGAGACTTCAAAGAAGCGTGACTGGCCCAATGTCACCCAGCAGCTGCATGTGGAGGAGCGGAGACGCGAACCCGGTTCCCCAGATTGCAAGACTACTGCTCTTAACCACTACACCACACTGGCTCTCTTTCTTATTAATCAGAGTTCAATCCTTCCTTTGCTTTGGGGACGCTTCAAGCTTCTCCGTGTGACAGAAACAAGCAGAAGGTTCATGATCTTTGGGTTATTCCTTCCGAGAAGCTGAGTACAGCTGGCTTAAACTGGTTCTGTTATCACTTTCAGTCAAGGTCATGCTCTCTATAAAAGTAGGGCCAGAAGGAGGCTGGGTTTCACTTCCTATTCCTATCTCTTTTCCTTCTGGTGTGGTGTTCTGCACATAGTATGCTTAGTGTTAAGGTTTAGACTTATTCTAAGTTATTGTAAGTTTAAGTTACTTCTGCTGCAACTGGATTTCTTATGGACAGTGCCAATCCTGTATGTATTTTATTTGTGACCATTATGCTCATTTGCCTTCAGCAGCAGTAAAGCTCTGCTGGATGAAATACAATTGCCTCTGGTCTATTTTTTGGGAATCTTGCAACGTTTAAGTTTTTACTTTGCTAACTATGTCGGAGTTCTGCTCTGGATCAATATTGAGTAGAATTCCATGACAATAACCACTCTGCCTTCTTTTAACTGAAATAAAAAATTAAGGTCTTATGTATATAATAAAGGTTCATAAATGTACCAAGCAAACACGTACATAAATATATAAACCACATGTCTGAAGCTGCACAGGAGAACAGCCATGTTGCCATTTTGACTCCCAAACTGGCCAGGTGTTTTTTTCTGCAAAGTCAAATGGAAAAGCCTCCCCGTTGTCTTTTCCTTCGCAAATCCTGTCTTATCTGTATATGAATAGGGTGAGCCTGTGATCTGACTCAGGAACTAAGTATTTATCATTACAAAAGATTGGCCAGGCTCCCCAGGGAATCAATCCAGTAAGCATTAACAGGTAATCTGCCAGACAGGAGATAAACAACGACAGGAGGTAAACAAAGCACTCAGATTTCTGCTGTAGACCTCCCTTTCCGTGATGTAGGTATGATGTATCTGGGGGGTGGTCTTAAGCTACGCCCCTTCTGTGATGTATGTATGATGTTTCTGGGGGTGGTCTTGGACTCCAAGGGGGGCAATTTAAAATGTCTATATAAGGGGGGGGACACCTTTGTTCAGGGTCCTCCTCCTTTCCTGCGTGTGGTGAGTGAGGACCCTGTTGCAACTGTTCAATAAAGATCAGGCTTACAAGCCGCTTTGCTTCTCAATATTCTCTGGTTGGCCTCTGTTCTTTCCTCTGACCGATGGAGAACCTACAAAGGACTCTATAAGGGCTCTTGTGTCCCCCGTGAGGGAATAAGGGCAGATTTTTGTTTATTACATAACACAGAGATGAGGGACCTGTGGCCCTCTAGGTGTTGCTGGACTCCGACTCCCATCATCCTGGAGCATGGCTACTAGAAGCCCAACAACTTCTCAAAGCCGCAGATTCCCCACCAACATCTGACAGGCAGCCACGATGACCCTACCTCCTGCTCTCTTTGGCAACCAGACAATGAGGCCAATCTGATCTCACCTTTCAGCATGGGTTACTTCCAATACTAGTCCTACTCCGAGTAGACCCACTGCAGTCAAGGGACATGACTGACTATGGTCCATTTCCCCCCTCAATGGGTCAATTCTCGAATGGAACATTGTCGGTATCTGGATGAAAACCCTAAGAATCTCATTTCATTTTAAAAATAAATAAAAAATGGAAGTTACTAGTCCTTAAGACTGATTTAGGTCCAGGAATTTCAGCTGGCCTGTCTCTCAGTAGGACTTGGCTGGAGACAACCCAGAGGGTGGCATCTGGGTGCAAACTGGCATACCCGAAAAGGAAGAAGTTTGTCAGGTACAACGCTAAGATCTTTCACGTAAGATCCACAATCCTCACCCGTAAGATGTCACGAAGTATTTGCGGACGTGCGGGTCAGGAAATTCCCTCCCATGGTTTCCAGGAAGGTCCTCAATCTTCCACTCGTCCCCTCCATTCTGTTCAATTTTCCAGGAGTTGAAGCCCGCTGTAGGGGAAAGCAGAAAGAGAAGATATAATGAAAGCAGAGGACACCATCACTGTCCAATTGGCAGTGACCTTTTCCAAGTCCCTTGACAAGTACACAGAGCTGAAGGAGGAAACTGAAAGAGAGGCACTCATTTCCACTTCCTCTTTCAGCTGGATGTGCTTTTCAAGGCTCTGAATTTCTCTGACCGCTCTTGGCATTTTACCAGATCCTTCCATAGCTCAGTCGGCAGAGCATGAGACGCTTTAACCTCAGGGTTGTGAGCCCCACGTGGGGCGAAAGATTCCCTCATTGCAGCGGGTGTAACTAGATAACCCTTGTGGTCCATAGCTGTCAACTTTCAGATTTGAAAATAAGGGATCAGCAGCCTCGAAAATAAGGGATCAGCAGCCTCACGTGTCCCGGGGACAGTCTACGGGATATCTAGCAATCTGGGATAGCAGCGGGAAGCAGCGCTGGAATAAGGGAATTTCCCACAGAAAAAGGGAATGTTGACAGCTATGTCGTGGTCCCTTCCAAGTCTACCATTCTATGATTCCATGACAGTGATCACTACAGCTGTTCTTTTCTCTTTATTTTTCGCCCATTGTTTTTTATTGAGTTTCAAAGGTTTTCAACAATCTGACACCGTGACAGAAACCAGAGCGCACGGAAACGCTGTTTACCTTCCCACCAAAGTGGTACCTATTTATCTACTTGCACTGGGATGATTTTGAACTGCTAGGTTGGCAGGAGCTGGGACAGAGCAACAGGAGCTCGCTCCGTCGTGGGGATTTGAACCGCCGATCTTCTGTTCGGCAGGTCAGGAAGCAGGGAGGGCGAAGGGTGTGGCTTGTGGAGAAGGGGGCGTGGCTCACAAAATTCCTGAGGGCCAGACAGAAAGGCCTCGAGGGCCGCATCCCATCCTCCAGACTTTTGAGGCCCAGCTCAACGCCACCCGCACCCCACCAACGTTTGAAGGAAGGGTGCTCTAAATCAGCTCGAAATCTGAGCCAAATAATAATAATAATAATAATAATAATAATAATTTATTTATACCCTGCCCATCTGGCTGGGTTTCCCCAGCCACTCTGGGCGGCTTCCAACAAAACACTAAAATACAACAACCTTTTAAACATTAAAAGCTTCCCTAAACAGGGCTGCCTTCAGATGCCTTCTAAAAGTTTGGTAGTTATTTTTCTCTTTGACATCTGATGGGAGGGTGTTCCACGGGGCAGGTGCCACTACCAAAAAGGCCCTCTGCCTGGTTCCCTGTAACTTAGCTTCTTGTAGTGAGGGAACCGGCAGAAGTCCCTCAGAGCTGGACCTCAGTGTCTGGGTAGAACGATGGAGGTGGAGACGCTCCTTCAGGTATACTGGACCGAGGCCATTTAGGGCTTTAAAGGTCAGCACCAACACTTTGAATTGTGCTCGGAAACATACTGGGAGCCAGTGTAGGTCTTTCAAGACCGGTGTTATATGGTCTCGGTGGCCACTCCCAGTCACCAGTCTTGCTGCCGTATTCTGGATTAGTTGTAGTTTGCGGGTCACCTTCAAATGTAGCCCCACATAGAGTGCACTGCAGTAGTTCAAGTGGGCGATAAACAGAGCATGCACTACTCTGGCGAGACAGTCTGCGGACAGGGAGGGTCTCAGCCTACATACCAGATGGAGCTGGTAAACAGCTGCCCTGGACACAGAATTGACCTGCGCCTCCATGGACAGCTGTGAGTCAAGAATGACTCCCAGGCTGCGCACCTGGTCCTTCAGGGGCACAGTTACCCCATTCAGGACCAGGGAGTCCTCCACACCCACCCGTCTGCCTCCTGTCCCCCCAAAACAGTACTTCTGTCTTGACAAGACAAGAACAAACCTTCGGCACAAGGGTTCTGAATTAAGTTCTTCCGCAGGGTGGAGAGGAAGTAGAATATCCTCCAGTCGGGAACATTCCTATCCGGCGCATGGGGGTGGAACCCTTCAAGGTGACACTTTCGCTTCCACAGCGAAGGGAGGTCCACCAAGTCGCGCCACAGCGAGCAAACGAGGCGGCAGCGAAGAACCAGCTCCCTGGCGGGGAGCAGGCACAGCACATCGATCAGGATGTCTTCCGGCAACTCTCCGATGTTCACCATCTTACTCTGGGGTGTTCTCAGCTGTCTGCAAAAAAGGGGAAAAAATAATAAATCGGTAAAAGAGCTGTTGAGGGAAGGGCCACATTTATTTATTTATTTTTGAAATATTTTTTCTTTGAATATACAGTGGTGCCCCGCAAGACGAATGCCTTGCAAGACGGAAAACTCGCTAGACGAAAGAGTTTTCCGTTTTGGAGGTGCTTCGCAAAACGAATTTCCTATGGGCTTGCTTCGCAAGACGACAATGCCCTGTGAGTTCCTGCTGGTTCCCCCCCTTTCCCCCCCTTTTTCTAAGCCGCTAAACCGCTTATCAGCTGATCCGATCAGCAGATAATCCACTAAAAGCCGCTAAAAGCCGCTAATAGCGCTAATCCGCTAATCCGTCAATGGGCTTGCTTCGCAAGACGAAAAAACCGCTAGACGAAGAGAATCACAGAACGGATTCTTTTCGTCTTGCGAGGCACCACTGTAAAATCATAACATACACATACAACCATACACATCAACGATTAAAAGATTCCTCTGAATCTCTGGACTTCACCTCCATGGGCCATATTATTTAACATTTCCTACTGCATCTTTTTCAATAGTCCCACGTTTTAAAGAACTCCATAGTACTTGCTAGGTTACAAGTGTTATCGCAATTCTGCTAATGTTTTCACCTGCTTGCAGTGGACTCCAAGATAAATTATACGTTTCCCCCATTCTTTGTTGAAGTTTTGGTCTTCTTGGTTCCTGAGCTTTCTGGTCAAGCTTTGCCATTTCAGCATAGTACACAACAACAGTTTAATTTGCCATTCTTCTCTATTAGCCATCCCTGGGCTAATAGCATCTGTGCGTCTGTCGTTGCATACATAAAGAGTATTTTCTGCTCCCTTGGGATATCAGCACCTACAAATCCTAATAGAAAAGCCTCTGGCTTTTTAAAAATTAAAGTTAATTTAAACAGCTATCCCCTACTACTCCTACTCAGAGTAAAGGTAAAGAGACCACTGACCATTAGGTCCAGTCGTGGCCGACTCTGGGGTTGCAGTGCTCATCTTGTTTTATTGGCCGAGGGAGCCGGCGTACAGCTTCCAGGTCATGTGGCCAGCATGACTGAGCCGCTTCTGGTGAACCAGAGCAGCACATGGAAACACTGTTTACCTTCCCGCTGAAGTGGTACCTATTTATCTACTTGCACTTTGACGTGCTTTTGAACTGCTAGATTGGCAGGAGCAGGGACTGAGCAACGGGAGCTCACCCCGTCATGGGGATTCGAACCACCGACCTTCTGATCGGCAAGTCCTAGGCTCTTGGTTTAACCCACAGCGCCACCCACGTCCCCCTACTCAGAGTAGACCCATTGAAATGACTGGATATGCCTGAGGTCCAATGGGTCTACTCTGTGAGTAAAAGTGAGTTGAATACAACCCGTATTGTACAATAATAATTTTAAGCAAACAATAAAACATTGCAAAAAATAAATAAATCCTGGCATAGGGTTAGCATGAAATAATTTATAGACTGCTCCCCCCATCCCTGGTGTTTCAGAAGTGTATTGGTCTCAGCACCTGAACAGAACCTCCATACTCCAAGGCAATATATCTGACACTGTGTTCGGTCAAGAGGGAAGCAGGCCATCTCCTTCATGCCTTCATGCCTTGATGAAGGCTTCTGTGGAAAGCAGATTGTCGAAACTAGAGAAAAGTGTCCCCCCCCCACTAGCTCTTATTATAGCTGATCTGAACCTCCATTTGTCAAGGCAGTATACCTCAGAGGATCATATGGGGGTGGAGTAGGAACAGCAGGGAAGGCCCTGCTTTCTTGAGAACTTCCTTAGAAGCTTCTACCCGGTTGTCACTGGAAACAGAATTATGGGCTAAATGGATTTTTGGAGCCTCCGCAAACCGAGAGTGTCTATCTGAGTGTCAAAATCTGTGGGAAATCTGCTGGGGGGGGGGGCAGCGCCTGCTCTCCTACTATGCCTGGCAGTTCCCCAACCGTTCTGACAAAATTTCATGGCATAAAAATGGAATTTCCAGGTTCGTTCTTGACACCATTTTGCCACCCTCACCATCTGCTTGAAGGATAAAACTGATGGCTATTCACAAAAAGAAGTCTGGCATAGTGGTTAGAGGGCCTGGAAGAGACCAGGGTTCAAACTGCAATTCAGTCATTAAACTCAGCCCTAACCTCCCTCACAGGGATGTTGTGAGGAAAAAATGATGGGATTGGCAGGGAACCTTGGAAGAAAGGTGGGATATAAATAATAACAGCAATATTTGTAATATGAATTCATTACCATTACTGTTGTCGTTATATTTTATAACCCGCCTTCTTTCCAGACCAGGACTGAAAGCTGCTTACAAAAATTATAATAACAGAGATTAAAAACCTAAAAGCTGAGAACATATAAAAGGTAATCATAGTCATTAAGCCACTAATAGAATTGAAACAATATTTTAAAAAATATTAATATACAGATAATAAATAAAGCCCTGCAGTATTTAAAAGCCCTTTCTTTAAAAATAAAAATAAATAAATCAGTTCCCGAAGGCCTGTTGGAATAAACCAATCTTTATTTAGCGGTTTTAATACCTATCTATCTCTATGCATATGAAGGCTGTTATCAGAGCTGTGAAAGCAGCCCCTATAACTTCTGCCCCAACGAAACAGAAAGGACTAACAACAGGAGTTCCAGTTCCTGATTTATGTAACTCATTTTTCATTTTGGGTGTGGCTTTAAAGGTTAAAAGCATCCCAATGCCATGACAGCCACATGGTTTGGGAGAGGGAGTGTTATGCCAGTTCAGCAATTTAATTCATTGTTAATAAACTACAGACTCCAACGGCGTTTGGTGTTTGTGTATGACAGAGAGAGAGAGAAGAGAAGAAGAGCAGGTTTATACAACAACCCTGTAGTGTGTGCCCCACTGTAGCCTTATGAGGCTTTGCCCTCGGGTGGGGAAAATATTGCGCCTGGGAAAGGGAAGTGGGAGTCAACAGACACTCAAGGAATAGTTTCGGAGAAAAGGCTTTTATTTCTACCATCCATGAACTGGTAAAAGGAGCAAGTGTGATAGTCCACAAAAAGCATGCATGAGTTCACAGTGATGTGCACAAACATATATACCCCTTCCAGTTCCCTCCTCCTTTCTCCTCCCTCAGGAGTCCTGCCCATGTTGAGGTTCCTGAGCATGTACAGAAAGCTGTCTTGGGACTATTGTGGACTCTTGGCACCCTTCCCAGGGGGGGAATGTGAGCGGTTCAGCAGGTCCAAAGATGTTGCAACTAGAGTGAGATAAAAGTCAGTCTCAGGCCTGCTCTGACAGAGTCTATTCATTAGCTTTTTGAAGCATTCTTGTACTGATAAAAAGGAACGGTTTGCCCTTGCCACAGCATCTTGTGAGAAGAGAAGAGCAGAGAAAAGCTGTTTTGGATTTTTTAGAAGACAAAAGGAATTTTGAACAGTTTCGAGGCCTGGTTGGGGGGGGGAATTCACAAACAGTTTTAGGGTTTTTGGGGTGATCCTAACTGTTCCCCTACATTCCCCCCTCTTTGTTTTTGGACAGCCTTCTGGAAGGCTCGTCCCAAAATGGGCCACTATCCTTTCCACTGAGGCCACTGATGCTTGCCCCAAGTTTTGGGAGCTGGGAGCTGGGAGCTGCCTGCAACTGTTGCTAGGTCAGCTGAACGTCTCCTTTGACGGGTGCAGTGGCTATCGGGTCAGGAAGCAAACCCCATGCTTGCCACATGTTCTCGTTCTTGAGCAGATACCTCCCCCTTCTGAAGCCAGAAAAAGTTCCTGGCGTGGACTCAGGTGTAACGGTTTGGGCTGGGAAGGTTTGGGCAGATTGTCACTGGCTCTCTTTGATTTATTGACACAAAGCCAGCCAGTAATTCGGTGATGGAATGATTGAGGCTGTAACTGATGATTCATTCCAAGGCACAGTGAGGAGCGCCAGTCCCCTCAGAGCATCTACAGGTGCCAAAGTGCAGACGGTGCTAATCTGTGCCATATTAACATGAAGGTGCCTATGCAATAACCCTGTCATGTAAAGGTAAAGGGACCCCTGACCATTAGGTCCAGTCGTGACTGACTCTAGGGTTGCGGCGCTCATCTCGCTTTAATGGCCAAGGGAGCCGGCGTACAGCTTCCGGGTCATGTGGCCAGCATGACTAAGCCGCTTCTGGCCAACCAGAGCAGAGCACGGAAACGCCGTTTACCTTCCCACCAGAGTGGTACCTATTTATCTACTTGCACTTCGAACCCCGGGGGTTAAACCACAGAGCCTAGAACTTGCCGATCAGAAGGTCAACGGTTCGAATCCCCCCTACGAGGTGAGCTCCCATTGCTTGGTCCCTGCTCCTGCAAGCCTAGCAGTTTGAAAGCACGTCAAAGTGCAAGTAGATAAATAGGTACCACTCCGGTGGGAAGGTAAATGGTGTTTCCGTGTCCTGCTCTGGTTCGCCAGAAGCGGCTTAGTCATGCTAGCCACATGACCCGAAGCTGAACGCTGGCTCCCTCGGCCAAAAAAGCGAGATGAGCGACGCAACCCCAGAGTCGGCCGCGACTGGACCTAATGGTCAGGGGTCCCTTAACCTTTATAGCCTACATATAGTAGGGGGTATTTAAAATGAGAGTCATCATAGCATCCTTTTCGAAATATGACAACTGTTTGTGCCATTCTAAATTATTTGAATGGTCTCTTGCGCAACAAACCTGCTTCCCAAAAAGATCGGGGGTTTTTTTTGCAAGGAGGAAAGCGATAAGATAAGAAAATAAAATTGAATGTGTGGACGCAACACTTGCTTTGATGCAACATCAATACAGTGGTACCTCAGGTTAAGAACTTAATTCATTCCGGAGGTCCGTTCTTAACCTGAAACTGTTCTTAACCTGAAGCACCACTTTAGCTAATGGGGCCTCCTCCTGCTGCCGTGCCGCCGGAGCACGGTGTCTGTTCTCATCCTGAAGCAAAGTTCTTAACCTGAAGCACTATTTCTGGGTTAGCGGAGTCTGTAATCTGAAGTGTATGTAACCCGAGGTACCACTGTATCACCTCCCTGCAAGCAAATCAGCCCATTTTGTCTAATCTCTTTTTGCAATCAAATCAAGGCAAAGCCAGAGAGAAATGCCCCATGCCTTCGGGCAACTCTTGAGGCGTGGTCCAGTTCCCATTTCCGATTTCTGAGCAAACGAAACTCGCCACAGCCTTGCGGAGCAAACCTGACCTTTTTACGCGGCGAAGAAAACCAAAATACGGCCAATTTTCAGCACCGCTGTTTATTATTCAACACTTTAAAAACAAACAAACAAGCTTTTTATCACAAATCTGGAAGTATACTTTATAATCGGATAACGCTCATATTCTTTACCCGGACTTTTTGTTTTAACCCATCTGCAACTGTTCTGTTTTAGATACATCGTAAAGTGAAACAAAAATAATAATATTTCGCTTGGTTATTTAATGTAAAAACATGGGATCAGCCCAGTATCCTGTTCTCACTGTGGTCAACCACCTGCCCCAACCGGCTGCTCAAAAGCAAGACCCCCAAAAGCAGCAACAACCCCCCCCCGACCCCTGCCCCAAAACTACACACAGAAGCATCAAGATCTCTCTCTCTCTCCCCCCCCCCCCTTGTAGTACTGCCTCTATGCTGGTATCGGTAAGCTTTGCATGGATTAAGGGGAGATATTTTTTTTTTGCGGAATGCACCCGGGAGAGGGGGTTGTCCACCGACTCAATCCTACAGACCGCTCTTGCGTTCTCACGTGCAAAAAACTCGCGCAAAAACAAAAACAACTGGATTTTTACCTTTCCAGCGGAGCAATGGGAAAGGAGTCTCTGCCCCGAGCAGCACCCAGTTGCAAAAACGGAGAGAATGCAAAAAATGTGGGGAGGGGAGAAAGGGAGAAACAGAAAGTATCCAGGAGGAAATATTAAAATGACAAGCCGGGGGAAGTCCCGCCCGGTGCTTCTCCTCCACCAACCAAGCGGCCTCTGCTTCTGCTCCCAGAAGAAGGGAAATCCCAGGCGCCACACAGAGCTGAGAAAAGGTTAGAGTAGTGCCACTGTCGTCAGTCACCAGTTGGGGATTTCCAGGTTCGCTTCAAGGAAGCCATTCAGTTCCGTTTGCTGTCTCAACCCGAGCCTCCTGTCGTTGCAATTTTAAAATATTTTTTTTGAGGTGGTCTTTATGTTAACGTTTTAAAATGGGAATGCTTCTGTTAAGTTGTGGCATTTCAGCTACGGATCTTTATTTTGACAGTACAGTGGTACCTCGGGTTACATATGCTTCAGGTTACAGACTCCACTAACCCAGAAATAGTACCTCGGGTTAAGAACTTTGCTTCAGGATGAGAACAGAAATCGTGCTTCGGCGGCGCGGCGACAGCAGGAGGCCCCATTAGCTAAAGTGGTACCTCACGTTAAGAACAATTTCAGGTTAAGACCTGACCTCCAGAACGAATTAAGTTCTTAACCCGAGGTACCACTGTATTTGAGGCCTTAAAATTCTTACAACAGTATCCACCCCTAACAAGGAATTGCAACTTGAGGAACTTCAGTTCATGCATAGAACAGTGGTACCTCGGGTTACATACGCTTCAGGTTACACACTCTGCTAACCCAGAAATAGTGCTTCAGGTTAAGAACTTTGCTTCAGGATGAGAACAGAAATCGTGCTCCGGTGGCGCGGCAGCAGCAGGAGGCCCCATTAGCTAAAGTGGTGCTTCAGGTTAAGAAGAGTTTCAGGTTAAGAACGGACCTCCGGAAAGAATTAAGTACGTAAACTGAGGTACCACTGTACTGAGGCTTCTGTCCCATATCTATCTCACACTTAACATCACAGTGCTGGCTACAATAGAAAAGGATGCTGGGGTTAGGCCTGCAGGAAGGCTGGAGGGAGAACAGGAAGAGAGGCGCTCGTGGACATTGCAAGGAGCAGACCAGAAGAGCGAGGGGCAGTTTGCCCACAAGCTAAACAGATACAGGACACAGGCAGGAAAGTCAAGCAGGGTTTGGGTTGGAACATCCGGCGGCTATTTCAAATCACTGGAACCAGGATGTGTCTCAGCAAGCTCATGTGAACAACACGTAAGCAGAGATGAGCTCGTGGTGAGAAAGGACTATTGATTTATGGTGTGCAGGTCCAACTTACATGGGGAGAAAGACGGCAAGTGAGTGAGCCAATGGGGGGCTGAATTTCAGGCACCCCCACACCCCCCAAATTCTGTCAGATCCAGCTGGGTTGGCTGGAAGTAGTAGAGCATGGATAGGCTAACTAAGGCCCAGGGGCCGGATCCGGCCCAATCACCTTTTAAATCCAGCCCGCAGACAGTCTGGGAATCAGCGTGTTTTTACATGAGTAGAATGTGTCCTTTTATTTAAAAGGCATCTCTGGTTTATTTGTGGGGCATAGGAATTCGTTCATCCCCCCCTATAGTCCGGCCCCCCACAAGGTCTGAGGGACAGTGGACCAGCCCCCTGCTGAAAAAGCTTGCTGACCCCTGCAGTAGAGCTTCTGCTCTGTTCATTGCTGCCTAGAAGAGGAAATTTTCACTTTTAGATAGGTAAGCTGTCAGGATATGTGCACCACCCAAGAAGTTTAGGATCTTCTACTGGAGTTGAACTGTGTATCTGTTGTGAATATGTGTTTATACCCATAACCTTACACCCACAATAACTTCACACCCCAGAGGATTACAGGTTAGTTTATTACTTGGGATAAAAGTGACAAGACTGCATGCATGCTTTTTCCAAGCAGAAGGGTCACAATATAAGCGGGCAGCAAATCATACACCTTGATCCCAAGAGTAAAAAGGACACCTCCCTATTCTGAAAGCCTGGAGAGATGGCACAGCCTGAATGAATGACATTTGTAGCTGCCAATCTTTTTCTCCAAGGAGTCCGTGATTCTCTCCCTCCTCCTTTTATCCTCACAACCACCTAGATCAGAAGTGAGGATTTCCCTGTATGATTTTGGGCCAAGGTTACCTTATAGAGAAGGGAGGAGGAGTCTTTTGGGCGGGAGTGTGTCATGGCACCTTTACTCATTTGCCCCATTGTTTATTTCCTGCAAGTTCTGGTCTGTTTGTTATTTTGTTCACCTTGGGCTAGTTTCTAGCTAAATGAACATGAACTGCATAAAAAATGACTGATTGTTTATGTTGTTTGTTTCCTGATTCATAGCTTCACTTTTGCAGGAAGATTCATTCACTGTCTGTGCAGAACTCCATTCTTCCCAACAGGAGGCGATAGTTGAACTTTGCTGGCATGTGGGGTTAGCGTGATATTAGCCATTAAGAGGCCGGGATCTTTGCTTATGCCTTCCATGTCACGTTTAAGGTAAAGTCTGGTACCAGGGTGTTCTGAACCGTAGAGCCAGAGGAGGGCTCGTGGGAGTGGCTGGGTGCAGGTATGACAAAGAAGGAGGCCAAAGACGCAAGAATGATCCATTCTAGTGCTTTATTAAGAAATGTATAGGCTTACAGGAAGCCAGGAAGCCAGATCTCCTGGCCTTCTCTTGCAGAGATGCAGGACAGACACTGCAGCAAGGAGATGGTCTGTCCACACCCAAGCAAAAGTGAATACATTCTGCATATGCAAAGCAGCATACATTTCATTGCCTAGGACATCCCATTGCTTCACCTGCCCAGATGAGGGCTTGGGTGGCCAATACCTAATCTTATAGATAGTTCCCCTTTGTGGACTCAGAGCCTAGCACCCCAAGTCCCAAGCTTGTATCAAAGCAAGCAAATATAAGCATATATGAGCTCGTTGCTACAACAGCTACCAATTAATTGTGGTGTTATCTTGACTACCAAGATGGCATTAGCAGAGTTTCCGGAACTATTCACCTTTGGTTCAACACATAAGGTTAAAATAGGGGGTCTCTTTTTAGATCTATGCCAGTGTCACTGATGCCATGATCTGCAGCATTAAACCATAAAATAGCCATCCACTACTGCCTTTGGTGGTGGGTGAAGTTTGATGCTGCTTTGCAACACCCTCATCCTACACCAGGATGGCTCCCCGTCTTCACCTGGGCCTTGCTCTGGGAAGATGTACTTATAGAAGTTGAGATGACAGGCTTCCATGTGCCTTTTGTGTTCAAAGAGGATATGACGGACACCTTGAGGGTAGTCATAAATAGTGCGTGAAACCTGGAGAGGAGAGAGAAAGGGAGGAGGCTGCTGGGTCTGGGGAAGGATGCAGAGAAGAAACTACTCCTTCCAGGATGCAACCTCTCCCCCCACAGCGGTGGCTGGAGGGGGCAGAAGGGGGGAAGCCAGCAGTAGGGGGAGCCAGAGTCAAGGAGAGACAGAGGCAGAACTAGTTTTGTCCCCATTCTCCTCTTGCCTGATGTTAAACAAGAGGAAGCTCGCAGGTAGTCAACCAGGTGAGCTGCTTGTCAGTAAGACACTTTGAGGTTTTCTACAATCTAGCAGGGGTCCACTGTCCCTCAAACCTTGTGGGGGGCCAGACTATATTTTGCGGGGGGGGGGGGAGAACGAATTACTATGCCCCATAAATAACCCAGAGATGCATTTTAAATAAAAGGACACATTCTACTCATGTAAAAACACGCTGATTCCCGGACCATCGGCGGGCCAGATTGAGAAGGTGATTGGGCCAGATCCGGCCCCCAGGCCTTAGTTTGCCTACCCATGATCTAGTGGTATACAGTGGTACCTTGGGTTACAGATGTTTCGGGTTACGCGTTTTCAGGTTACAGATGCGCTTACAGGTTACCTGGAAGTACCGGAACGGGTTACTTCTGGGTTTCGGCACTCACGCATGTGCAGAACCACTAAATCGTGGTTTGCGCATGTGGAGAAGCGCCAAATCACGTCATGCGCTGACACAGATGCGGCGCTGCGGGTTGCGAACACAGATCACATTCGCAACCCAAGATTCCACTGTATATCTTTTATGAAATATTTACACAAGAAGGCCTGCACATCATAGCAGACGGAGGTTGGTGGGACCCCTTTCACCCCAATAGACAACCCTCCACGAATTTAAGAAAGCTTGCATTTTCTACTCAGGCTCAGCTTAGAATCATAGAATCATAGAATCATAGAGTTGGAAGAGACCACAAGGGCCATCGAGTCCAACCCCCTGCCAAGTAGGAAACACCATCAGAGCACTCCTGACATATGGTTGTCAAGCCTCTGCTTAAAGACCTCCAAAGTAGGAGACTCCACCACACTCCTTGGCAGCAAATTCCACTGTCGAACAGCTCTTACTGTCAGGAAGTTCTTCCTAATGTTTAGGTGGAATCTTCTTTCTTGTAGTTTGGCTCCATTGCTCCGTGTCCGCTTCTCTGGAGCAGCAGAAAACAACCTTTCTCCCTCCTCTATGTGACATCCTTTTATATATTTGAACATGGCTATCATATCACCCCTTAACCTCCTCTTCTCCAGGCTAAACATGCCCAGCTCCCTTAGCCGTTCTTCATAAGGCATCGTTTCCAGGCCTTTGACCATTTTGGTTGCCCTCCTCTGGACACGTTCCAGTTTGTCAGTGTCCTTCTTGAATTGTGGTGCCCAGAACTGGACACAGTACTCCAGGTGAGGTCTGACCAGAGCAGAATACAGTGGCACTATTACTTCCCTTGATCTAGATGCTATACTCCTATTGATGAGGCCCAGAATTGCATTGGCTTTTTTAGCTGCCGCGTCACACTGTTGGCTCATGTCAAGTTTGTGGTCAACCAAAACTCCTAGATCCTTTTCACATGTGCTGCTCTCAAGCCAGGTGTCACCCATCTTGTATTTGTGCCTCTCATTTTTTTTGCCCAAGTGCAATACTTTACATTTCTCCCTGTTAAAATTCATCTTGTTTGTTTTGGCCCAGTTTTCTAATCTGTCAAGGTCGTTTTGAAGTGTGATCCTGTCCTCTGGGGTGTTAGCCACCCCTCCCAGTTTGGTGTCATCTGCAAATTTGATCAAATTTTGATCAAATTTTATCCAAGTCGTTGATAAAGATGTTGAATAAGACCGGGCCCAAGACAGAACCCTGTGGCACCCCACTAGTCACTCTTCTCCAGGATGAAGAGGAACCATTGATGAGCACCCTTTGGGTTCGGTCAGTCAGCCAGTTACAAATCCACTGAGTGGTAGCATAGTCAAGACCGCATTTTACCAGCTTCTTTACAAGAATATCATGGGGCACCTTGTCAAATGCCTTACTGAAATCAAGGTAGGCTATATCCACTGAGTTCCCTTCATCTACCAGGCTTGTAATTCTGTCAAAAAACGAGATCAGGTTAGTCTGACATGACTTATTTTTCAGAAATCCATGCTGACTATTGGTGATCACAGCATTCCTTTCTAGGTGCTCACAGACTGTTTTCTTAATGATCTGCTCCAGAATCTTCCCTGGTATTGATGTCAGACTGACTGGGCGGTAATTATTTGGGTCCTCTCTTTTCCCCTTTTTGAAAATAGGGACAACATTTGCCCTCCTCCAGTCTGCCGGGACTTCGCCTGTTCTCCAGGAATTCTCAAAGATGACTGCCAGTGGTTCTGAGATCACATCTGCCAGTTCTTTTAATACTCTTGGATGCAGTTCATCTGGCCCTGGAGACTTGAATACATCTAAACTAGCCAAGTATTCTTGTACTATCTCCTTAGTTATTCTGGGCTGTGTTTCCTTTGCTGGATCATTTGCTCCAAATTCTTCAGGTCGGGCATTGTTTTCTTTATTGGAGAAGACTGAGGCAAAGAAGGCATTGAGGAGTTCAGCCCTTTCTGTGTCCCCTGTTTGCATTTCACCATCTTCTCCTCTGAGTGACCCCACTGTTTCTTTGTTCTTCCTTTTGCTACGAACATACCCATAAAAGCCTTTTTTGTTGCTTTTAACCTCTCTAGCAAGCCTGAGTTCATTCTGTGCTTTAGCTTTTCTGACTTTGTGTCTACACGTGCTGGCTATTTGTTTGAATTCCTCTTTGGTGGTTCCCCCCCTTTTCCATTTTTTGTACACATCCTTTTTAAATCTTAATTCAGTTAAAAGTTCTTTAGATAGCCACCCTGGCTTCTTTAGGCACCTTCCATGTTTCCGTCTCATTGGTATTGCCTGACGTTGTGCTTTTACTATCTCCCTCTTAACAAACTCCCAGCCATCATGAACTCCCTTTCCTTTTAGTATTACTGTCCATGGGATCTCACCCAGCACTTCCCTAAGTTTTATGAAGTCGGCTTTCTTAAAGTCAAGAAATTGAGTCCTAGTATGCTTGGCTGCTCCTTTCCGCTGTATAGTAAACTTCAGAAGAGCATGATCACTCGCACCTAATGATCCTTCCACTTCTACCCCACTAACCAGCTCATCAACATTGGTTAGGACCAGATCTAAAATGGCTGTTCCTCTTGTTGCTTCTCCCACTTTCTGGACAATGAAGTTGTCTGCAAGGCCAGTGAGGAATCTGTTTGACCTTATGCTCTTGGCTGAGTTTGACATCCAACAAATATCCGGGTAATTGAAGTCCCCCATTACTACTATCTCCCTTCCTTTTGCATGCTTGGCCATCTGTTCCAGGAAGGCATCATCTATGTCCTCCGTTTGGCTTGGGGATCTATAGTAAACTCCCACAATGAGGTCTCTGTTATTCTTCTCTCCCTTAATTTTGACCCAAATGCTCTCACTTTGGCTTTGAGGTTCTAAATCTTGGATCTCTTCACAGGTATACACATCCCTGACATATAACGCCACTCATCCTCCTTTCTTGTCTGGTCTGTTTCTCCGAAATAGATTGTATCCCCCGATTATTACATTCCAATCGTGGGACTTATCCCACCAGGTTTCAGTGATGCCTATTATGTCATATTTAGTTTGCTGTACCAAGAGCTCAAGCTCATCTTGTTTATTTCCCATGCTTTGCGCATTAGTGTACAGACATTGAAGTCCATTAATCATTCCCCCATGTCTCTTATTTAAGGATTTTTTCCTCCCACCACTAGGTCTGCGTGCTGTTTGCTCCATTTGGTCTATGACATTTGGATGATCATCTTCATCAATTGATAGACTCCTACCTTCAGGAGCACTGTCTCCCTCCCCCACATTAGTCAGTTTAAAGCCCTCCTGATGAGGTTTCTGAGATTTTTGGCAAAAACATTTCTCCCAACCGTTGTGAGGTGCAGCCCATCGCTTGCCAGAAGTCCATCTTCAAGAAACTGCAGTCCGTGATCTAAGAATCCAAACCGTTCCTGTTTACACCATTTGCGAAGCCAGCTGTTCACTTCCACTATTTTTCCCTCTCTCCCTGGGCCACGTCGTTCAACTGGGAGGACAGATGAGATGACAATTTGTGCATTTAATTGCTTCAATTTCCTGCCCAGAGCCTCGTAGTCTCTTTTGATCTTCTGGAGGCTATTGCTTGCAGTGTCATTGGTTCCCACATGAACCAAGAGGAAGGGGTATTTGTCAGTGGGTTTTATGATTCCTTGCAGTCGTTCAGTTACATCTTGGATCTTAGCCCCGGGGAGACAGCACACTTCCCGAGACATCTTGTCAGGCCCACAGATCACTGCTTCTGTTCCCCTCAGTAGGGAATCCCCTATCACCACTACACGCCTCCTCTTAGGTTTGGTCGGGGTTCTTCCGTGAGCTGTCCGTTCCAAGGTCGCCTGCACATTCCCTGAGGACTGACTTTGCTGCTCGTCTTCATATACCTGATCGACTGAAATGAGGGAGAGATCCTCAAATGGAGTCTGCTCTTCGTCTTCCATGCTAGGGGAGAGGACCTCAAAGCGATTGTGTATTTCTAAACAATCAGAACGAACCCTGGGCCTCCTACTTCTTTGAGTCACGTTTCTCCATATATCTGGCTCCTGTGTTGATGAACTAGCCTCCTTCTCAGGGGAGTCCCCTGTCTCCTCCTTGGTGGAGACGGAAGCTCTGTTGCTTCCAAGAAGAGCTCCAGCTCTCTAATTCTTTGGAGCGTAGCTACACGTTCCTCCAGTTGCTGGACTTTGTCTTTTAAGAGGGCAATCAACATGCAATTGCTGCAGGTAAAGCTGCCTGCAACCTTTGGCAAGATGGCAAACATTGCGCAGGAACCGCAGGCGACTGCAGCTGTTCCCTCCCCCTCCATCTTGAGAACGTCGTTGGGGTGGCTACAGCGGTCCTCCATCATAAAAAGCATGAAGACAGGACAAAAAACTCCCCCCACAAAAAAACCCTAGGTCTCCCCCAACAAACGTTTGAGACTAGCGCCCCTAAATCTAAAAGATGGATCAAACTCCTCCCACAGCTAATCACCTTCCTCAACAGAAACCCTGCCCCCTCTGACCTTTGCACAGGGAGAACAGCTAATCAGCCACAAAGAAACACACACACACAAGAAAACCCTTTTTGCTCCTTCTTCAACTGCTGCCCTGCTAGCTCTGATAAGCTCCTCCCACAGCTAATCACCTTCCTCAACAGAAACCCTGCCCCCTCTGACCTTTGCACAGGGAGAACAGCTAATCAGCCACAAAGAAACACACACACACAAGAGAAAACCCTTTTTGCTCCTTCTTCAACTGCTGCCCTGCTAGCTCTGATAAGCTCCTCCCACAGCTAATCACCTTCCTCAACAGAAACCCTGCCCCCTCTGACCTTTGCACAGGGAGAACAGCTAATCAGCCACAAAGAAACACACACACACAAGAAAACCCTTTTTGCTCCTTCTTCAACTGCTGCCCTGCTAGCTCTGATAAGCTCCTCCCACAGCTAATCACCTTCCTCAACAGAAACCCTGCCCCCTCTGACCTTTGCACAGGGAGAACAGCTAATCAGCCACAAAGAAACACACACACACACACACACACACAAGAAAACCCTTTTTGCTCCTTCTTCAACTGCTGCCCTGCTACCTGCTTACCGGAAACCACATTGACACACGAGGTTCTTCATATTGATGTTCTTTAAGGACTTCAGAGTCTGCAGACAGCAGCTTCAAGGTCAGTTTATAGCATGAATCATACCCACTTGAAAAGCTGGTTTTTTTGGGGGGGGGGAGGAAGAGAGAGAAATTATATGAGCCTGGGACAAATTGAGATCCAGCTGGGCACGTCAACCGCCACTGTTTCTTCCACTACAACATGGTGATTGAGAGAGATCTTGGCAGTACTTTTTTCCTAAAAAAATGCTTAGGGGTACTCTCATTTTGACTAAATAAAATCACCATGTTATACTTCAAACAAATACAGTAAATGGACAAAAGTACAAAGAAAGAGGATGTAAAATTTTGAGCTTTTTTTTAGAGGAATCACAGTTGTTCAGCTTCTTTGGGGGGAGCCAATGATCTACCAGTGATCTACCGCAGACGTCCAGTGATCTACCAGTAGATCACGATCTCCCTGTTGGACATGCCTGCTCTAGACAACTCCCCCTGGGGCTGAAGCCTAGGTCCAAGCAGACCTTCCCCTGTGCCTCCAATTCACTAACCACATCTATTCTTGGGATCTCACACATGCTGAGAACTTGGTTTGGGGTGTCCACCCTCCATGAGCCCCAGCCGGGACAGGACACTTGGCACTCACCAGTCCTTCACCTCAATCATGGGTCTGGCTTCATCCATCAGTTCGTCCCAGTAGCCCTCGTCCTTCAAGGTGATGAGCTGAGACTTGCTGCAGGGCCTGAGACATTAAAGAACACCATCACTACCCTCACATCACTATCACTATCACTATCCTGCAGCATTGGGGGATGCAAGTGGCTCTATGGTCTAAACCACTGAACCTCTTGGGCTTGCCCATCAGAAGGTCGGTGGTTCGAATCCCCACAAAGGAGTGAGCTCCCATTGCTTTGTCCCAGCTCCTGCCAACCTAGGAGTTCAAAAGCACACCAGTGCAAGTAGATAGATAGGTACCGTTGCGGAGGGAAGGTAAATGGCATTTCCGTGCACTCTGGCTTCGGTCACGGTTTTTCGTTGCGCCAGAAGCAGTCTAGTCCTGCTGGCCACATGACCCAGAAAGCTGTGGACAAACGCCAGCTCCTTCAACCTGAAAGCCAGATGAGCGTTGCAACCCCATAGTCACCTTTGACTGGACTTAACCATCCAGGGATCCTTGACCTTTACCTTTTACCCACAGCATTTGGACCACATGTTCTGAAAGGCTCAGCAGCTGGCTATTGTGGGCCACCTCCAGCTCCCTGGAAAGAAAGTTTGCCCCCTCTTATGCAGAGGCAAGGAATGATGGTCTGCTAGCAACCATTTTAAGGGAAAGCCACTGGGGGACTGGCCCTCATCACTCCCCACAACACACACTTCTTTAGTCCATACAAAAAAAGAGAATAGCTCATTTGATAGGATTTGGTGATGCAATTTGCTCCACCTTTTTGTGACCATTACCGTATTGTTTGCTCTATAAGACTCACCTTTTCCCTCCTAAAAAGTAAGGGGGAATGTGTGTGCATCTTATATAGCGAGTGCAGGCTGCGCAGCTATCCCAGAAGCCAGAACAGCAAGAGGGATTGCTGCTTTCACTGCGCAGCGATCCCTCTTGCTGTTCTGGCTTCTGAGATTCAGAATATATTTTTTCTTGTTTTCCTTCTCCAAAAACTAGGTGCGTCTTGTGGTCTGGTGCGTCTTATAGAGTGAAAAATACGGTACATTTTAATGGGTTATATTTATTGGGGGTGGGGTGGCTCTCCTTATGCAGAATACAGTGTGAAGCACAAGAACCCGCACAAGGGCAAATGAAAACTCCCTTTCCTCATCTTTAAGTGGATTTGAGTTTGGACAATGATAGCTTCCTCACCCATTACGTGCAGCAAAGCAGTAGAGCTGAACAGGAGCATCTTCAACATTCTTCCCAAAATTGCTCATTTTATAAGGGCTGAGCATCTCACCGACGCTTTTTGAGTCTTCTATGGACAGTTCCTGAGTTTCCCAGTGGCCCTCGGCAGGTGTCTGGATTTGCCAGGAGTCCAGGCCATCTGACGCAGCGTGTGTGACGGGGAGACAGAAAATGAAGGGAGAGGCTTTGAGTGAAGCAGCCCGTGGGTTAGAAAGAAAACAAGAATGATTTAGGCCACTTTCAGACGGTCCCTGTTTCCAAGAGGGACTCAATTGCATAATGGCAAGTTCAGAGTCTCCGATTTAGGCTGGTTTGGCGATGGTGTGCAAGCAACCCGCATCACAACAAAATCAGACTTATTGATGCAATGCCATAAAACCTCCCCACAAATGAATTTTCTCAATAAATAGCCAGTATCCTTAAATGTGGGGCAAATAATCAGGATGAAGGGGCAAAAAACAGGCAGTCCGGAAATGACCGTAGTTAAATTATCACCCTTAGTTTGCGTGATTAAGTAGTAGACACCCAGAAGTTAACTGACATTATTATATTGGGTCCATTAATTCCAACAGATCTACTCTGAGGAGCAGATGTAGGGAAACTTTGGCCCTCCAGATATTGCTAATCCTTTCTTGATTGCTGGGGTAGATGGGAGTTGTAGTTCAGCAACCTCTAGGTTCTCACACCTGGAAAAACAAGGTTTTTGGCTATTTAGAATATGTAATTATGTATACTGTATTTTTCGCTCTATAAGATGCACCAGACCACAAGATGCACCTAGTTTTTGGAGGAGGAAAACAAGAAAAAATATATTCTGAATCTCAGAAGCCACAACAGCAAGAGGGATCGCTGCGCAGTGAAAGCAGCAATCCCTCTTGCTGCTCTGGCTTCTGGGATAGCTGCACAGCCTGCATTCACTCCATAAGACGCACATACATTTCCCCTTACTTTTTAGGAGGGGAAAAGTGAGTCTTATAGAGCAAAAAATATGGTATGTAATCTCTGCCACTTCTGCTTCTTTTGCCTCCTAGCAGGCCTGCTGGCGGTCTGTCTGTCCCAGATTATTTGTATTCACTATGACTCATCGCCGTACTTTGGATTGTCCTGAATACCACCATATGGTAAAGGTAAAGGGACCCCTGACCATTAGGTCCAGTCGTGGACGACTCTGGGGTTGCAGCGCTCATCTTGCTTTATTGGCCGAGGGAGCCGGCGTACAGCTTCCGTGTCATGTGGCCAGCATGACTAAGCTGCTTCTGGCGAACCAGAGCAGCGCATGGAAATGCCGTTTACCTTCCCACCGGAGCGGTACCTATTTATCTACTTGTACTTTTAATGTGCTTTCGAACTGCTAGTTTGGCAGGAGCAGGGACCGAGCAACGGGAGCTCACCCCATCATCATCATCATCATCATCATCATCATCATCATCATAAATTTTATTTATATCCCGCCCTCCCCAGCCGAAGCCGGGCTCAGGGCGGCTAACAACAATAAAATAGTATAACATCAATAGTACAATATCATGGGTATTCGAACCGCCAACCTTCTGATCTTCAAGCCCTAGGTTCTGTGGTTTAACCCACAGCGCCACCCACATCCCGTTCACCATATGGTAGCCAAGCCCAAAGCCCACAGTCCTGTTGGGATGCATTTTGGCTTGCCTGCTGATGAAACTGAGTGTGTGATGATTGATAATATTGTCATTTATCTGTTTCAGACCCCTACGGAGTAGCAGTTGCCAGGACATTGTCCTGTTCACCTCTGTATAGTTCCATCCTCATTTCAGACATTGTGGTAGGTTGCAGTGTTTAGCTGGTGATATTGTCAGGTTTAGCTGCTGATAACATTGCAGTGTTTAGCTAGTGAGTTATCCCGATGTTGAAAACCAGCTCAAATATTATGAAAAAAATATCAGGTGAACTTCAAACCGGTCTTGGATGATATATTGCCCAGCCCTAGTATAGACATTACTGTGCTAGATGAACCAATATTGGGACTCAGTGTACAGCAGTTTCCTATGTTCCTAAACATAGGCGCCGACTCCATGGGGCTTGAGGGGGCCCGAGCCCCCTCAAAAATTCGTTTGGGGGGCTCCGCCCCCCCAATAATCTCCGGCGCCCCTCCAGCAGAGCGCCATCGCCGCCCCTCCCCCAGCCCAAAATGCACAGGGTCGGGCTGCATGCCTCCTGCCCTCCCTCCCGAGCAAAAGCTCCACCCAATTTCCTTCGGAGCTGATTAATAGGCGCAGCAGGCTCTCCCCTATTCGCTCACGAGGAGGCGGCGCCACTTTATTTGCATATTCATGAGCTTATTTATTATTCATGAGCTTTCCCGGGCCCCCCCAATATTTTTTATAAGTCCGCATCACTGTTCCTAAAGGCTTTATTATTCATATTTCTGTCCAGGAGCGTTTTATTCTACCAGATAAATGGGGACATACCTTGGCCATCAGGATTCTTGATTAAGTTCTTCTTTAGGCGGGAGAAAATGTAGAAAGCCAATGGCTTTGGAGAAGAGTCATGGTCCCTTTTCTGGAACTTGCGCTTCCACAGGACCGGCAGGTCTACCAAGTCCCGCCACTGAGAGCAGACCAGCCGGCAATTGCAAATGAGGTCTCTTGCTGGAACCAGAGACAAGATATCCAACAGAAGGTTTTCGGGCAAATTTTCCATCCCAAGACTTTCCCTGGCTCAGGGGAGTTAGCATCTGTGACAAATGACCAAGGATACTCAAGGGCTGCTCACCATCCTGCTATAAGGAAGATGGAAGTCTGGCAGACTCCACACACACGCCCATCTCCCATGGATTTGCCTTGCAATTTAGGGCGTCACAAGACCAGGAGAACGCAAGCACAGAGGAAATAGAATGGCAATAAAATCTGCAATGAAAATACTGGCTTGTAGTTTAAAGGTGAATTTTGGACATAATGGAGATGTAAAAGATCTGGATGATCATAAAAGATGCAGGAGGAAATGATTTAACAATAGGACCCACAAAGGGGAGGAGGAAAGTCCAGGAGATTCTGTGGAATTTTGTTTTCATTTTGTATGTTGGATATGTGATTGTAAAACTTTGATCTGAAAAACCAAATAATATTTTTTTTAAAGGAAAATCTGGCTTGAAAGAAGGGGCGGGAAAATATCTCCTGGCTTTGGGATCAATATCGCAAAGGGTTCAACACTGCCAGCCTCTTTATGGGACTGGATAACAGCCCCCGATTAACCGGTATTTACAACATCGAGGCATCAAGCAACAGTCATAGAAAAGTAAGTTATGTAAAACTAAGCCGATGCGCACACGCGCACGCACACAGACACACACACATACACACACACATTTTGAGAGCCAGTGTGGTGGAATGGCAAGTGTTGAATCAGGGCTGAATCTAGACACATCAGAGAAGTGTTTCAGCTAAACACATTGTAAACTTCGTATGAAAAATCGGGTTGGCAAAAGCGGAACCCCACAGCACCATCTGGTGTCACAGTGTTATAATGCATAAACAATGCATATACTGTAAAGCGCTTTTTCTTTGCCGATGTAGCTGAGTCCCAAGGTTCAAATCCCCGCACAGCCACGAAGCTCACTGTGTGTGACAAGTTTTTGTTGACCAGAGTCAGTCCATTTTTTGAATTATGCTTAGTTAGGAGGCACAGTTGAAAAGAATGGGCACAGCAGATCCTATGGGCAAACCTTTGGGTAGTAGCCAATGCTGGTCCTACACAGAGTAGACCCATTGAAATCCCTGACCATGATTGACATAGATCTATTAATGCCTAAGATTTGTAGAATTGTAGAGTTAGAAGGTTCATCTAGCCCAACCCCCGGCTATGCAATGGGTCTACGTCGAGAAAAACCTAGTTGTATCCAGCCATGTCAATTTCGGTTTCTTTCGGGTTCTAATTTTTTCAAGTTCTCCACATTTTCAGATCAGGATGTGTGTGTGTGTGTCTGTCCTCATGAAAATTCATCCGTACACAGGATCCGGACACAAAAGTTGTTGGGCTTTTTTTTTTTTTTTTTGCTGTTGTTGTTGCAAAATCTCAAGAATAAATGAAGGAGTCTCTTTTCATATTCTTCTGCTGAAAATGAGTGAATAGGTGGTCTGATCTATAGCCCAGCCATACCCAGATGTATGCAACTCTGCATATGCTCAGAATCCCATCCTCCTCAGATACTTGCCATTTGATTTCCCTTTGGATGACTAGAGTCATCATCCTTATGGGCAAGAAGGGATACCTTCCAGTGTTGGGCATAAATTAAACAGAAAAGAAAAGGATGAAAAGGATCTAGGGGTCTTAGTAGACCCCTGCTTAACATGAGTCAAAAGGCCACGCAGCAGCAAATAATGCTAATGCGATTCTAGGCTGCGTCAACAGAAGTCTAGTGTCCGGGGCAAGGGAAATAACAGTACTGCTCTATTCTGCCTTGGTCAGACCACACCTGGAATTCTGTGTCCTGTTCTGGGCGCCACAAGTTAAGAAGGATATTAACAAGTTGGAATGTGTGCAGAGGAGGGTGAATGAGATTATCTGGGTCTGGAAACCAAGCCTTATGAGGAATGCTTGAGGGAGTTGGGTATGTTTAGCCTGGAAAGAGGAGACTGAGATAAGAGGAGAGAGTCATCTTAAGGCCTGTCACATAGAAGATGGAGCAACCTTGTTTTCTGCAGAGGTTGGATGGCCACCAGTCAGGGATTCTTTAACTGTCACTTCTGCATTGCAGTGGTTTGGAGTACTGTAGATGAGTAACAATGAAGATATTTCCTGTTTAAAAATCTACTGAATGAAGACTTCCTTTTTCTAAACTTATGTCATGTTTGACCAAAGGGTGTTATTCCTGATCAGATGTGACTTCAGTTTAGAAATGAGCTGAGCGATACATTTTAGAATTCTTTGGAAATGCATTTATTTTAAGACAATTGGCTTTGCAGAGAACAGCTCTGCAAAATCTTCATGGGAAGGGGAGAGAATGTGTTGTGGTCCTGTGTATGTTTACTCAGACGTAATCTCTGCTGCGTCCAGTAGGACTTACCCTGAAGTAAGAGTGCACCCAATGCCAGCCCTACTAGGAGTAGACTCACTGGAGCTAATGAACAAAGAATCATAGAGCTGGAAGTGATCCTAAGGCTCACCCAGTCCAACAGTCCAAACCCCTGCAAAGCATGGCTAACATGCCCCTTTCTTACAGTGGGTCTCCTCTGAGTAGGTCACAGTTGCATGCAACCTTTAAAATACTTATTCTGCCAAAGAATTCTCCCCATCTACCCCATCACTGCCAATCTTTCACATAATTTTGTGGTTTGGGTAAGTTTAGTGCATCATTTTTAAGTGGGGTTTTTGACCCCAAGTCGATTCTCATTTTCCATGTCCAACATGCTGGAGAAGATGGTGTTCTTTCAAAACCTTCAGGCATCTTCTCCGCCCAGAAGTACTGAAGAAATAAGACTGTGGGGAGGGGGCACAGAGGCTCCCCTCACCAATTTCAGGGTGTTGTGTTCCACCAGTGGAAGGAGAAGGGTTCCCGGAGGACGTTGGTGCCGCAGTGGACCTCGCCAGACAAGATGTGGTAGGAGAAAAAGTCATCGATGAAGGTACAGTTCAGCCCCAGCGGTTCCAGCAAGGAGCGGACTTTCTCTTCCAGGCAGCACTGCCCATTGATGATGGGGCCAAATGGCTTTGGGATGCCCAGGTGCTTCCCCAAGACAAGCATGTTCACCTAGGCGGAGCAAAAACAATCAAATGCTACAGTCTGGGTTGGTTTTTCTGCCATCTCTGCTAAAGTTCAGCATGTAGAAAGCTGCCTTCTACTGAGTCTAACCATCCATCCAGCCCAAAGTTCAGTACACTGACTGGCAGTAGTGCTTTTTCCAAGGTTTCAGACAGAGGGTCTCTCTCAGTCTTAGCCAGAGATGCCATTGGAATGGAACCTGGAGCCTTCTGCAGGCAAGGCAGGTGCTCCACCACTGAGTTATGCCTCCGCTTAAAAGTAAAGTAAGTTTCCAGTCCTCATGGGTCTGAAGCGAGGACTGGTTTCAAAAGGAACACAGGGAGCTGTCTTGCACCGAGTCAAATCATTTGGCTCAGTATTGTCTACATTGACCGGCAGTGGTTCTCCAGGATTTTGGTGCAGGCAGCCTCTCCCAGCCCTACCTGGAGATGCCATTGAACCTGGAACCTTCTGCTTGCAAGGCAGCTGCTGAGCCACTGAGCTATGGCCCCTCCCCATCTAGCTCAGTGCTGCCTACACTGACTGGCAGCAGCTCTCTGGGGGTTACTGCTCTGGAAGCCGATTTCCAGAGAAAAGGTTTGAGCTGCGCTCAACACCTCTGCACAAACGCCAAGGAATGAGGGAGGGAGGAAAGCCCCTCACCATGTCTGGAAACAAGGCGGTCGCCGTAGAGTCTTCCAGAGTGAACAGCTGAGGGATGTCCACGATATCTCTCTCGCTCAGGCCCAGCTCCCGCTTCAAAATGCTCCGGTTCCAGTCGATGCAACTCTGGAAGAAAGATGACGATGCAAAATATTCCCCATGGGCTGTAAAACCCGCTTTGTTTCATGTTGAATATTTGCACCTGAAGGCAGCAATGCTGCCATGCATTTTTAAGCTCAGGATAGAAAGTAACAGGTTTTTAAACTTTTTTTTAAAAAAACAACCACAAATTCCTGAGATATTAAAAAACAAATCACAGGCCCCTCCAGATTGGTATTTTATTGTGTGCATATTTTGCAACATGCTCTTGACACAATAATATTGCATTACTGGTGGGGGGTTTTTTTGAGGGATGCGGGTGGCGCTGTGGGTAAAACCTCAGCACCTAGGACTTGCCGATCGTATGGTCAGCGGTTCGAATCCCCGCGGCGGGGTGAGCTCCCGTCGTTCGGTCCCAGCTCCTGCCCACCTAGCAGTTCGAAAGCACTCTTAAGTGCAAGTAGATAAATAGGTACCGCTTTATAGCGGGAAGGTAAACGGCGTTTCCATGTGTTGCGCTGGTGCTGGCTCGCCAGAGCAGCTTCGTCACGCTGGCCACGTGACCCGGAAGTGTCTGCGGACAGTGCTGGCTCCCAGCCTCTTAAGCAAGATGAGCACGCAACCCCAGAGTCGGACACGACTGGCCCATACAGGCAGGGGTACCTTTACCTTTACCTTTACTGGTGGATTTATTCTGCATCATCACCATCACCATCACCACCATCATCATTATTTCTTCTATCCCACCTTTGCTTCTAGGAGATCAAGGTAGCAAACGTGCTTCCCCTCCTCCCCATTTTATCCCCACAACAACACCGCAAGGTAGGTCTGGCCCAGAGGCAGTGATTGGACCCCAAGGCCACCCCATGAGCTTAACGGCTGAGTGGAGGATTTGAACCTGGGTCTCTCCCAGTCTGACACTCTAGCCACTATACTACATTGGCTTTATTAGCTGTTCTGCGATGTTTCCCCAACTGCTATCACATTATTGTTGTCCAAGGGACTCTAGTGAAATGGAAACAGGGTGAAAATATACCCAGAACGCTTGTGGCATAAAAAGGTGTAGGATTTCAGCTGTAAGTTATGGGATATGCATGGATTGGAAACGAAGCCCCCAAAACACAGCAAGGTGCAAATGCAATGGAGACTGGGATTGCTTATGACTGCCCCAATATCGTCACAAGCCCAAACCATCACAAATGCACAATAAAATGGATCTTCCAGAGGGGCCCTATGTGTTATTGCTGCTTCAGGGTAGGTTTGGGGTTTTTTTGCGTCGCATCAGTCTTGTTCACACAACCACTGTAAATAGTTTCCTGGGACAGCATTTTTCTGATCAATTTGACTCGGCAGGCCTTGTGCCAGGAGGAAAGAAAACTCAAAACCCAGGTTGGTGAACCGATAGCAACTAGACTTGATTCCAGTAAGCCATGATTTGCAGCCGAGATTTTTATTTTTTTTCCATTTAGGAAACCAGGCCATATGAGGAAAGCTTGAAGGAGCTGGGTCTGTTTAGGCTGGAATAGAGGAGAGTGAGAGGAGATTGGATAGCCATCTTCCGATATCTGAAGGGCTGTCACATGACAGATGGCTTGAGATCAGTACATGTGAAAAGGATCTAGGAGTCTTGGTTGACCACAAACTTGACATGAGCCAACAGTGTGACGCGGCAGCTAAAAAAGCCTATGCAATCCTGGGCTGCATCAATAGGAGTATAGCATCTAGATCAAGGGATGTAATAGTGCCACTGTATTCTGCTCTGGTCAGACCTCACCTGGAGTACTGTGTCCAGTTCTGGGCACCACAGTTCAAGAAGGACACTGACAAACTGGAACGTGTCCAGAGGAGGGCAACCAAAATGGTCAAAGGCCTGGAAACGATGCCTTATGAGGAACGGCTAAGAGAGCTGGGCATGTTTAGCCTGGAGAAGAGGAGGTTAAGGGGTGATATGATAGCCATGTTCAAATATATAAAAGGATGTCACATAGAGGAGGGAGAAAGGTTGTTTTCTGCTGCTCCAGAGAAGCAGACACGGAGCAATGGATCCAAACTACAAGAAAGAAGATTCCACCTAAACATTAGGAAGAACTTCCTGACAGTAAGAGCTGTTTGACAGTGGAATTTGCTGCCAAGGAGTGTGGTGGAGTCTCCTACTTTGGAGGTCTTTAAGCAGAGGCTTGACAACCATATGTCAGGAGTGCTCTGATGGTGTTTCCTGCTTGGCAGGGGGTTGGACTCGATGGCCCTTGTGGTCTCTTCCAACTCTATGATTCTATGATTCTATGGCCATCTGCATTGAGATTCCTGCATTGCAGGGGTTTGGAGTAGATGACCGTTGGGGTCCCTTCCAATTCTACACTTTTATGCTAGATGTAATGTTACGCCAGGGAGCAGGGTTTGTTTCCTTCGCACGTTAGTTGGGAAGGATCGAAGGAGCCCTCAGAGGGACAGTCAGGGCAAACTGTTACCCGAGGTTCCCCATGATGTGGGAACTGTACCTTTAGCAAGCAAGAGCTTTCGCTCTGGTTTTCGCCTCGGGGTAGCCTTCACGTATAAATGCAGCCATGCAGATCTATGGCACGACCACATTTGAGAAGCAAGTGAGAGTTTCCAAGACATGTTCTGGTTTATGGGGTCACAGAGTGTTGAACATGACTAAGACGACGGAACAGCAAAAGGAAGTGACCTTGATCCAAGTCAACTAAGCGATTGTTCATAGCTGACTTCTTAAAATCCAAGAGGCGACAGGATCGTGACCTTTGCTGTTGGGGTTTGTGATTCTTAGTGTGAAATTTGGCCTCCGTGAAAAGGAAATTTGTGTTTTGCAAAGTGACTGTTTTCTGTCAGCCTAACTAATGAATGGGGGATTGATTCTTTAAAGAAGAATCTGCTTTATTCGCACTTTCCGAAACAAGACAGGAACTGAAATGCAGCCCCCTTTCCAAATTTGCATTTCTCCATATTTTGCAATGCACTTCTCCAGCCATGTGTACAAAAAATAAAAATAAAAATGCATACGCTGAGGTAAAATGTGCGTAAAAAGGCATACAATAATGAAGATGGCATTCAAAAGTAGACAACCCTGCTTGTGAATTTTCCTTTGGGGCTTCTGGTCAGAGATTGTGAGAAGAGGAGGTTGTCTGGCCTGTTCCTATGTTCTTATGAAATTTAAATAAACGTGGAAAAATAAACATATTGGGGATATTAAAATATTAGGGAACATAGGCTTTGCAAAAAAAGTGGGGGGACTGCGTGAATAAATGTATATTTTAGGAGAAATCCACACTGAATTGCTGCTGAAATTTTCATGAAGGCTTTTTAAAGATGCACATCACACTTTGCACACTGATGTGGCAATGAAGAAAACTGAAAATTGGAAAAATGAAAGAAACCAAGATGGACAGTTTCACCCATCCTTACGCCTAATAGCCCTCGTTGATCTGGTGTCCTTCAGATATTTCAGACTACAGCTCCTATCACCCCCAGCCAGTATTTTGTCGATATTTCGAAGAAGAAAAAAAAGACCTGGATGTTACCAAATTGGCAAAGGCTGGCCCAGGAAGGAAGATGGAGAACAGCTGTGGCCCTCCAGGTGTTGAAGGACTCCAACTCCCATCAGCCGCAGGCAGTGTGGTCAGGGAGGAGGAGGATGGGAGTTGTAGTCTGGGATCAGCCAGAGGTTGGCCAGCCCAGCGTTAAAAGAAGGCAGAGGGGGAATGGAGGGAGCCAGGGGCAGTGAAGGCAAGTGAGGGTCTAGTTCAGGGATGGGGGAACTCATGGCCCCCCCAAATGTGGTTCGACCCCAACACCTACCAGCCCCGGCCAGCAGGACCAAAGGCTCAGGTGGGTGCCAGACATTCCTGCCAAACTTTCAAAGCACTACGATGCCATTTGAAACAGTCACGGCTTCTGGGAGCTGTCATTTGTGAAAGTTACTGGTGTTATCAAGTGCTGAGAAGTGTTATGAGGCCTACTTGGGGCTGAAAAATAACAGAAAGTCTGTCTTTGGATGCAGAAAGAGATGCTGGTGGCAAGGTCTAGGAATGCGGAAAGGAGATTACAGTGGTGCCTCGCAAGACGAAAAGAATCCGTTCTGTGATTCTCTTCGTCTAGCGGTTTTTTCGTCTTGCAAAGCAAGCCCATTGACGGATTAGCGGCTTTTAGCGGCTTTTAGCGGCTTATCGGCTTATCAGATCAGCTGATAAGCGGCTTAGCGGCTTAGAAAAAAAGGGGGGAGGAAAAAACCCCCGCAGGAACTCGCAAGACATTTTCGTCTTGCGAAGCAAGCCCATAGGAGATTCGTTTTGCGAAGCACCTCCAAAACGGAAAACTCTTTCGTCTAGCGAGTTTTCCGTCTTGCGAGGCATTCGTCTTGCGGGGCACCACTGTACTAAAAAGGTAGACAGACATTTGCCTAAGCGAGTTGGACCATAGAAACCAGTTGCCAGGGGAAGTTGTGGTACGTCGTTTACTTGGTGACAGAAATGAAACAAAATGTGTTTCTCTTCCAGGGAAGATGTATTGCAGATATAACGCAGGGTGTGACTTCAGAGAGATGCCAGGGCTCAACCCAGACACAATTGTTCAATTTCACCATTAACAGGACCAGAAATGGCCAGGTTTTGCCTATTTGTCCCACCTCTGGAACGGAAATCAATCTAGCAAGCACAATAGGTATTTACGTTGCTTTCCATCTGCAAATGATACATAATTGATTGCTCCCCTTCCCCTCCTTTGCACTGTGTTTCCTTTGCACTGAAATGATGGGGTGGAAGAACATAACAACAATACAATCATGTGATTAATTATGGACATTATATAATTGTGCCACAGCGGACTGCAGGACAAATAATGTGTTCTGGTTTTTTTTACAAAAGGTGAACTGAGGTGGAATGGAAACCGCGCTGCAAATTCAGGGTGGGGTGGAAACGGTCCAGATCCACCTGCACTCTAATAACGGTTTACCTGCACATACTTGCTGTCACGGTGCAAAAGTCTGTCTGCCAGGAGCTCATCCAGAGTAATGCGCCCCACTCTCCCGAGACCTGCAAGGGAAATGGTTTCCACAAATTTTAAAACTTGCTGGCTTTCGTGAGCCCCATCAGGAAAGGAGCAGCAACAGCATGGTGCTGACAACACCAATGTTGCAGGTTCAAATCCTGTATGGGGCAGCTGCATATTCTGGCACTGCAGGGGGTTGGGCTAGATGATCCTCAGGGTCCCATCCAACTTTACTATTCTTTGATTCTATCCTCACCTTCAAACAGGGCAGCATTTCCGAAACCTTCTTTTTGCTTCTCTCTGAATAGCTTCAGGCAAGCAGCGGGACTGGCTAAGAGCAACCGGAAACCCTGCAGGGAGAGAAATGAGAAAGGTAAACTGCCGGGCAGAATTTGGGTCGTCCATTTAGGTGCCCATTATGGGAAGCCCACAAGCAGGACTTGAGTGAGATAGCAACTCTCCTCACCTGTGATTCCTGTGATTCAGAGGCATACCGACTCCAACAGCAGAGGTAACACACTGTGACTAGTAACCATTGATGGCTTTGCCCTCCCTGAATTTGTCTAATCCCTCTGTAAAGCTTTTCTGGGAGGCTGCAGCCCTCCCACAGAGACTGGGGACAGGGATAGGGCTCCATGAGAGAAGCTGGCAGAGTGACTTTTCCAGTGAAGAACTAATCAGGTATAAAGCATCAAATATGGAAAAGGAAGCCGGTCAAAGCAGTGGCGTAGCGTGGGTTGTCAGCACCCGGGGCAAGGCAAGTAATTTGCACCCCTAACCCGTGGATTTGCGCCCCCTAACCCTAACCCCCAGATGTTGCGCCCAGTGCGGCCGGGCCCCCCTGCACCCCCCACGCTATGCCACTGGGTCAAAGCACTTCCCTGAGGATCAATACCTTCCTGTTGGAAGCCGGAACAAAGGTCAGGAACTCATCCACATGCCCTACAGTGAGCCAGTCAGAATAGAGCTCAATAGGGGGCTGAACTCTTTGAGCATAGAGGAAATCCCGGACAATTTTGACCATTTTCCTGTTGCCAGACCTAAGAGATGAGGCAGGGTGTTTTTTTTTAAAGAAATGGAGGGATGGAAGGAAGGAGAGAGAGAGAAAATAGAAGGTGGGATTAGAACTAGTGATGGGGGGAAATAAATCCAGTTTGCATTTGATTCTCACATGATTTGAGCTTTCCAAACCAAAACACAGCCACCTTCTGAAATTCGCACTTCTTTTTAATTTTGCAACACTGTTCTCTGGTCAAACAATGTGTACAGAAATGCATATACTATGGTAATGCATGCATATAAATGCATCTAATAGTGAAATAAATTACAAAAATTCATTGTGTTAGAAAAAGCATCCCTGCCTGAAAACCTGGCGAGCTGCTGCCAGTCAGGGACCTGGCTCAGTAAGAGGCAGCTTCCTATGCTCTCATGAGTAGCCAGATCTATCTTTGTGGTATGTGGGTAGTGAGGAACTAATTGAGAACCAGAAGCCAGCATTACCTTCCCAGCAAACATCTTCCCAGCTGCCTCTGTCTGAGTTGGGAGGTGCTTGGGTCTCCAGGTGGCCTCATACCATGAGATCCTCCTACATTAAGGCTTCCTTATTAACCAAGCAAGGGACGCGGGTGGCGCTGTGGGTTAAACCACAGAGCCTAGGACTTGCCAATCAGAAGGTCACAGTTCGAATCCCTGCGACGGGGTGAGCTCCCTTTGCTCAGTCCCTGCTCCTGCCAACCTAGCAGTTCCAAAGCATGTCTAAGTGCAAGTAGATAAATAGGTACCACTCCAGCGGGAAGGTAAACGGTGTTTCCGTGCGCTGCTCTGGTTCGCCAGAAGCGGCTTAGTCATGCTGGCCACATGACCTGGAAGTTGTCTGCGGACAAATGCCGGCTCCCTCGGCCAATAAAGAGAGATGAGCGCCGCAACCCCAGAGTCGGTCATGACTGGACCTAATGGCCAGGGGTCCCTTTACCTTTATTAACCAAGCACAGAACAGCACAGGAAAGCTTTTGTTAGCCTCATGACAACCCACTCCTAGTACTTGCCTCCCCCAAAACAATTGCTAGACCAGGGTTTCCCAGAGAAAATATCTGAATGGAATCCAGCAACAAGGCACTGACTTTCTGATTCATCCCCTGATGAAGACTTGGATTTATGTCATCATTGCCCTCTCTGGAGCATCCTTGGTACCTTAGATCATGGGGGTGGGGTCCAGATATTGTTGGACTCCAGTTCCCATCAGCCTCAGGCAGCATGGCCAGTGATCAGGGATGATACAAGTTGTGGTTTAGCCAGAATGGCATAGTGGTTAGAGTGTCAGACTTGAACCTGGGAGAGTCCAGGGTTCAAATCCCCACTGTGCCATGAAGCTTCTTGGGTGTGACCTTGGGCCAATCTCTGCCTCTCAGCCCAACCCACCTCACAGGGTTGGTGTGGGGATTAAAGGAGGAATGGGAGAGCCATGTATGGCATCTTGAGTCCCTGGGAGAAAAAGCTGGGATATAAATGCAAGGAATAAATGAATATCTGGAGAGCCGAAGGCTCCCTGACTGGCTCTACAAAAGATCAGGCAGGGAGTCTTCTCCCCAGCCCCACCTGGAGATGCTGCTGAAGATTGAATCTGGGACCTTCTGCATCCAAAGCAGATTCTCTACCACTGAGATATGACCCTTCCCCCACCCCCAATAATTTTCAGTTAACAACTGAATGGCACTGTGTGCAAGCCTTGAAATCATTCCCCTGCAATGCAGTGTTCCCCCACCTCTACAAGTGAGGGTGGGGAATTGTAATTGTAATTATTTTTATTTTGAACTTGGTGGTTTACCCTGGGAAACTGCTGCCAATGAGGATCCTTCCCAGTGGGTACTCCTTCCCCTTGACCGTCACGGCAGGACTGATGTCCAGGTTTCCGAATGAATCCAGGCTGGATACGCGTCCGTACCGGGGTTCTCGGGTCACGTACCCAAAATCAGGGCCCTCCAAGGAAACACAACAAGGAGAAATAGGAGCATAGGCAGGTATACAGAAGGCAAGGTGTTGCACAAGATGTGCCTTTAACTTCTAATCTGTGTCTGGAAAATGCTCTCTGTTTCCAGAGAGGAAGGTGAGATATCTTACTTAATCTGGAGAGATGTGCTTTCATTATTTGGCATTGAGAGGGGCAGTGTACAGATAAAGTCAGTTGCAGCCAACACAATTCTGCTCAGAGGAGACCCACAGAAATTCATTACTGTTTCTCCCTCTCTTGTAACACTTGAACATCCAATGGAGCTGAACGTTCACTATGCATCAAAGGATGTCCTTCTATAAGTCCTTCTATACATGGTTAAACTATGGAATTCCACCCGCAGGAAGCAATGATGGCCATCAACTTGGTTGGCTTTAAAAGAGAATTGGACAAAGTCGTGGGATAAGATAAGGCTATCCATGACTATGAGTCACACTGGCTATGCTCTACCTCCACAGTTGGAGGCAGCAATGATTCTGAATACCAATTGCTGGAAACCACAGGAAGGGAGAAGACTCTTGTGCCCAAATCCTGCTTGTGTTGGGATACTGCCAGGGAGACAAAGTCCATCATGGCCCCAAGCCGTCTGCCGGACGATCCATCGATCTCCCGTAGGCACGCAGTATCAGCAGTTAGTGACATGAGTTTCTAGAAAATATCTTGCCACATTCCAGAGCTCATGCACACTCTATCAGCAGATAATGCACAGCAAAAGTCGCACTCGGGAGAGCATTATTTACAAGTTTTATTCAGCGTTGATCAGGACAAAGAAAGACATGACTGCCTGCGTCAGTGTCTCCAGCACAGAGAGAAACGAAAGCAAAGACACAACAGAAACATCCTGTGAACAGGAAATACGCAGACTCTGTGACTCACAGCCTGCTCCCTTTTAAGGTGGAACGGAAATATCCTAACAGCTTGTAGGTTTCTCACAGGCATCTGGTTGGCCACTGTGAGAACAGGATGCTGCACTAATTGAGTCACTGGCAGACTCTTCCTATGTTCTTATGTTAACCCAGTGTGGTAGACCAAGTTGGGTTCAAATCCACTCTCAGCCATGAAACCTCCTCAAGTGACCTCAGGCCTAGACCACTCTCTAGTCTAACCTACCACACAGGGCTATTGTTAGGGGGAAAGTAGGGTGGATGGAGAGAGAAACATAACCATCCTGGGCTCTTTCAAGGAAGACGTGGGCCTGGTTTGTACGTAACACAAAACCATGGTTTGCCTAGCCAAAGTGTGTTTTGTATGAACCCAGCCCAACAGACCAACTGTGGTTTGTTTTTTTGGTGGCAAACCAAAATGTCATGCCATTGCTTCCTTTTTGCTTAGGAACTATGGCTCATTTTCAAAGTGGCTTGGCATTTTGTCTGAAGCCTCCCTGAACCATGGTTTGTTTGGCCACCCTAGCCCATAATCTCTTCCAGCAACAGAGGCAAGAAAAACCAGGAATCAAGAAGCTAAGACAACTCTTGCAACATATGAAATGATTGCTTTTAGTCGCAAATTGTGTATGGATATTTGCAATGGATTTATAGAAATTATAGTGACTTGTATACTCTCTGGAATAATGAATGACATTACTTATATATGTACTGTATATTGCATATTGTAGTAGACTTTTATGCACCTTTTCATCCCCCCCCCATTTCTTTCACTTTATTTGTCCACTGAAAATGGAGAAAACAAGTCGTGTCTTCTTGTTCATCCGTGAGGCAAAGCGTGGTTTGTTGAACAAACCTCATTTTAGCATTCCGTGCAAACACAGCCATGATATTTAGATTTCTTTTCTAATACTATTGATGGAAGCATCTGCTTTCAGTAACAGAAGTGATGTGCTGAGGGCTGAAGAAGCTTGGCTTACCAAAATGCTTTTGAAAGGGAATTTCTTGAGGCCTCGGTTCCTGGGGGAGTCAAAGACGACGGGGAAGGACTTGTGGGGAGCCTCCACATAACCAAACTCCATCTCATCCTGTTAGAGGGGAGGGAAATGGATCAGGATATCCCCACTGGTAAGGTGCTGTATCCCTTTGGGAATGACCAGTTTAAAATTCTGTTTGCAAAAACACTCTTTCCTCTTTCCCCAAATGGGTTTAACACATACTAGTTACTTAAAGCGTTTGCAGCCTGTTCTTCAGATCAGGGAACAAAGCCACTGGAAATAATAAAAGGAAAACAATAATATACAAGAATTACAAAATCCTATGAACAGTTCCAATAAACAGCAAATTAGCAATTGTGCCTTAAGGTGAGCAAACAAATATTCACCCTTCCTTAACTGCTGGAGTGTGTATTGGGAGACCTGGGGGAAGGCAGTGATGGTGAAGGCAGAGACCTTCTGGTGGCAGCAGGTGCCCCACCTGGCCTCAGGGATGTACAACTTCAAGGAGGGTACCTGGATCCAGCGGTCGCCCCGGTTTTCAATCTCTGGGCAGATGGTCAGCTTACAGCCAGCTTTCTGTGCCAGGGCTTTCACAGCCTCCAGGAATGTCTGGTTGGGGTTGGTACCTCTTTCAATGCTAGAAAGGAGAAAAAGATGCAAAGGGAAGGAAAACTATGTAGATGAGGACCACAGGGCCATCTTTAGCATATCTGCCCAGCGCCAGGTCAAAGTTGTTGAGCTTTTTTTAGGGGCGCAGGTCTAAGTTGTTCAGCTTTTGAGGAGGTTGAACAGCGAAAACTGCTAACACGAAAAAATTAAAAGCAGCAGCAATAGCCAGTGGCGTAGCGTGGGGGGTGCAGGGGGGCCCGGCCGCAACATCTGGGGGTTAGGGTTAGGGGGCGCAAATCCATGGGTTAGGGGGCGCAAATTACTTGCCTTGCCCCGGGTGCTGACAACCCACGCTATGCCACTGGCGATAGCTCCATCTTCCATTTTTGTGATCATGCGAAAATCAACAACGCCACTAGGGCATGCCGCTGGATACATTGATTCTGCAGCTCTTCCACAAAAGAGAATGGAAATGACCCAGCCATCGATAGCTGGTTGCAGTTAAGAACTTAGGCAGCTTCAGCAGCAGGTGCCTCGCTTCCCCCAGAATTCAGTGCTCGGGTGCCCTGCGCCCCTTGCGCCCCTGGGTAGAGACGGCCCTGGAAGACCATTAAGAGCATGAGAAGAGCCTGCTGGATCCGGGCAGTGTCCCATCTAGCCCAGCCGCCTGTTCTCGCAGCGGGCAACCAGATGCCCCAAATGGGAATCCTGTATGCAGGATATGAGCACAGCAGCATCTCTTCCCATTTGTGATTCCCAGCAACTGGCATTCAGAAGCATTACTGTCTCTGACTGTGGAGGTAGAGCATAGTAGGATTCTGGCTAGTAGCCCTTGACTCCCTTACTTTGGAAGCCATTGTGGCTCAACTGCAGAAGTTAACCATTCTCAAATTAGCTTAGTACTTATGGTCCACACACACACACACATTTCCCAGGACTTGTTTCCTCTGGCGCTGAGATGTTTAGCTGGGGAGCAAAGGGTTGCCTTCAGCTAAGTCCTAGTCAAAGCAGGAAATGAATGGACCTATGTTTGCCATGTTCAGTCGCTTCAGTAGCTCTACCCTGAGGAGGACTAGCACTAGCTGCAACTTTAAGGAAACTATGAGATGTAGAATCGTAGAAGTATAGAGTTGGAAGGGACCCCAAGGGTCATCTGGTCCAACCCCCCAAAATTCCGGTATCACAGCTGAAGAATCCCTGGCGGATGGGCATCCAACCTCTGCTCAAAAACCTCCAAAATCAATTTAAAGGTTGGAAACCTAGGAAGTGATACTCATCTGAACATTAACCAGCAGCTTGGCTTTAGCATCCTAAATGACATCATTACCCACTGCTCCACCCACAACACCTCGCCGCCGTCACCCACAAAAATATGGTGGTTTTTTAACCTGCAGACAAATATCTCCAATGGCTTCAATGTGTTGGGGGTCATTATCCAGGGAGCCACTCGGAAAACCACAGTGTCTGTGAAAACGGGTGTGGCTGGCGAATTCTGTGGAAAATAAGGGGGGGGGGGAGAGAACATCAGAAGAGTCTGGCTGCAGGGTCAGGCCATTGGGATCACATCCAGCATCCTGTTCTCACAGTGGCCAACCAGATGCTTTTGGAAGCATGGGTGCAGCTGGAAATTATGGCCTCCCATGTCCCCCACCATCCTCTTCAGGATTGTACCTGACTTGAGTGCTCCAGCAGTGTCGCGTTCAAAGAAACCAGGCCTTTGAAGTCGGCATCTGGGAAGGCCAAGCCCTCCACGTAGAAAGTGTGCTGCCCTTTCCCATCGGTGCGTCCCACGGTGTAGGAGAGCTTGTCCACCCCCAAAACATGCTCGTAGTTGGAGAATGACACATCGCCTGCAGTGAAAGTAAGCCACGTGACATCTGTTATTATATTTTGTTGTGTTTACTTATAATATTTCAGGGAAAGTCATGCAAATAATATCCTGCAAGCAAACTGGAACAAATGCAGGATGGAAGTTTGCTCTTGTATAACCTCCCTGCAGACAATCAGAATTTATGCGCGATAAAGACTGGATGCAGTCTAATATCTGCATGAGTTTTCTGCAAACAAAGCAGAACAAATGCACCATAAAGACTGTGCGTTGTCTGACCTCTGCATAAGCATTGCACAAGCAAATCAGGACGGATGCTCAATGAACAGGTCTGAGGATCCCCTTGTTGATTCTGTCAGAGCAGAGGGCAGATATTAGAGCAAAGAACTGGGGACTGACCTCTAGCGTGGAAAACTCTCACTTTGGCTGCATCGAACAGGGAGATGTGAAGGACCAGCTTGTGGGTGTCAAAGACGCCAGCAGGGCCATGGGTGTTCAAGATCAGAAGCGACAAGTCTTGCAGGTCTTGGAAAAACAGGAGGGACAAGGATTTAGGTGTCAGAATAGGTCACCATCAAGGTGCTCTTCCAGCCTCCCTAGATGAGGTGCTCTGACTGAGTTTGCCTTTCCAGTTATATATCAACCCACTCCAAAGGTTCGTGCAAACCAGGGGTTGATGTTTGAGAACTGTTGACTCTGGGAAATGGCCTCAAAGGTCTCTTCAGGAGAGGTGCACGTACGAAGCTTCGTTGCAGGGGTGCACATATGAAATTTGACTTCAGAGGTGCAGAGATGAAGCTTCATTTGATGCTATGAAATTTGGGGATATCAGGAGCCGACGGTGCTGGTCCTTCCCCTCCCTGTATCCTGGTCACCATAAGAGGGGAAAATGGAGAGTACAGCCATGAGCATAGCCGGGGGGGGGGGGCAGGGAGCAGGGAGGGGCAGCTGCCCCCAATAATTGAAAATCAATAAAAACTGAGGTTCTGCCACCTCTAACAAAAAGCCTGCTCCACCCCACAACAAAAATTTTGGCTATGCCTATGAGCACTGCAGAGATGCAAAGGACTGGTTTGTACTCTTTCCTTATTTTTAATTCCAGGACTTGGCTATAGAATCTGAATTAATGCCAAACAGACAAGAGTTGCTGAGCCTGTGCATTTTTGGCAGGTTGTTTTTTTTTAAAAAAATTGTATTTTAAATCATTGTAATAACCCACCCTGGGTGGCAGGTTATTATTATTACTGTTGTTGTTGTTGTTAGAACCATTCTTGCCCATTACAATAAGCTGTAGGCCTTTGCGGGCAGGGGTGCGGGTTTCACCGCCTTATTCCCATCAAGCTGCAAGGCCAGGGTTCAAGGAGCATTTATTTATTTATTGCATTTACACCCCACCTTTTTCTCCAAGGAACTCCTAGGAGCATACATGGTTCTCCCTCTCCCCATTTAATCCCCACAACAACCCTGTGAAGTAGGTTAGTCTGAGAGGCAGTGACTAGCCCAAGGTCACACCCAGTGAGCTTCAAGTGGCGGGAATCGAATCCTGGACTCTCCCAGCTCCTAGTCCAACACTCTAACCACTACACCACACTGGCTGCTTGGCCCCAGCATGTACCTGTGTGGGATCGGACGTACGGATAGGCATTGTCCATGTCTCCAAAGCTTGGGCCGTCTCTGTCACAGTTGACCAGCAAAACCGCTCCTTCTCCTTGGGGACCCCAAGACCATTTTGTCTGCACGGAAAACAGCAACAGTGAATTTCATTGCTTCCTATCAAATGATATATAACAGGGTCTCTCTTGTGTGCCTTGGACTGGGGGGGGGGACCGAGCCTCTCATTACTCTCTTTCATTTTGCTTCCAGAAGACAGACCCTTTTCCAAGGTGGATCTATGCAACCAGATGCTGCCCCCTATTTGGAGGCCAACAAGTTTTGGATCTGCTGGTTTAGATATACACATGTTCAACTGAACCAGTGGCTAAGTCCGGATTGTTAGTCAACGCAGCCCTCCCACCCCACCCAGTTCCAATAAAGGTTTTTTCAGGCCCCATTCAGATGCAAAAGAGGAGGCACAAAACTTATGCAGGGTTTACGTTCTGTGGGTCTGCACACAGCTATCTTGCAGAAGGTCACGCAAGATCTTGTGAGGTCTTCGCAAGATCCTGCAAAATCTCCTTCTGACCGTTTCCTTCCTGTTCTCCATTTATTTTCCCACCACCTGAGCAAAGCTGCAATTGTGCAAGTAAATCAAACGCAGGACATTTGCAAGACCATTTTGTCATGTGAAAATCTCTCTGTCTCTTGCAGTTGATTTGTTTGGGAGGAAGATCCCAAAAGCTTCATCCGACAAAAGACTGTCTGAAAAGTGGCATCACCTTCCTTATGCCTGGTAGGTAAATTTTATCGCTTGGAACCTTAATTCAGTTTTCAGGTGACATCTTCTGTATAAGAAACCAAGCAGGGACCTTCTGGCCCACTGCTTCGTGGCAGAGCACCTGTCTGGCATGCAGAAGGTCCCAGGTTCAATTCCCAATGGCATTTCTAGGTACAGTGGTACCTCGGTCTAAGAACAGTCCTGTTAACGAACAATTTGGGCAACACACTCCGCAAAACCGGAAGTAGGTGTTCCAGCTAGCAAACTTTGCCCCGGAAGATGAACAGAAGCCAACCAGTGGAAGGGCACCGGCAGCAGGAAGCCTCAATGGGGAAAGTGCACCTTGGTTTAAGAACGCTTTTGGTGTAAGAACGGACTTCCGGAACGAATTAAGTTCGTAAACGGAAGTACCACTGTACGGCTGGGAACAGACTCTTGCCTGAAACCCTAGAAAGCTTCTCCCATTCAGTGTAGACAACACTAGTTGAACCAGTGGTCTAACTCACTTATTTTTACTCCATTCCATACTGCCACATGCACTCTTGTTGTTTTTTAGTCGTGTAGTTGTGTCCGACTCTTTGTGACCCCATGGACCAGAGCATGCCAGGCACTCCTGTCTTCCACTGCCTCCCGCAGTTTGGTCAAACTCATGCTGGTATCTTCGAGAACATGGTCCAACCATCTCGTCCTCTGTTGTCCCCTTCTCCTTGTGGCTTCCATCTTTCCCAACATCAGGGTCTTTTCCAGGGAGTCTTCTCTTCTCACGAGGTGGCCAAAGTATTGGAGCCTCAGCTTCAGGATCTGTCCTTCCAGTGAGCATTCAGGGCTGATTTCCTTAAGAATGGAGAGGTTTGATCTTCTTGCAGTCCATGGGACTCTCAAGAGTCTCCTCCAGCACCAGAATTCAAAAGCATCAATTCTTTGGCGATCAGCCTTCAACAATTCTGCAATTCTAGGACAAGGCTATTGACGGCTACTAATCATCAAGATGACTTTGTACTACCTACAGTATCAGAGGCAGCATGGAGTGTTGAGCCTCACACCTGGCCAAGGTAAATTGGAGGGCAGAAAAGGTGTGGTGGGGACCGTTCTTGGCAGACACGGATCTATTAGCATATCTGTTGACTTAATTCTTTATGCAGCACATAGTTAAACGGCGGAACTCCCTCCCACAGGAGACAGCGATGGCCGCCAACTTGGATGGCTTTAAAAGAGGATTGGGCAAATTCATGGAGAAGAGAGCTATTGATGGATACTAGCCAGGATGGCTCTGCCTCTGTCCTTACAGTCAGAGGCAGCAATGCTTCTGAGCACCTGTAGCTAGAAGCCACAAGAGGCCAGAGGGCTGCTGTTGTGCTCAGGTCCTGCTTGCAGGTTTCCCATTGGGGCATCTGTTCATCCACTGTGAGAACAGGAGGCTGGACTGACAGAAACATAGGAAACTCTGCCATTCTTACCTTGTTGTTTGCTTTGCCATCCACCTTACCAGTTCGGCTAGTATCAGCGTCCAGAGAGATAGCTGGCAATATATTGGGACGGGGTGGGGGGGAATAATCATGTTAGTACTTCAGGCTACATATTTGATACTGTGCATGTATATTTTTACTTTATTGAATTTATTGCATTTGGTATACCCCATCCTTCCTCCCCAAGCGGCCCAGGGGGTTAATACCACAGAGTAAGCTGCCATGCCAGGCTTAGCTAGGTCAATTCCCCTTACCTTGGGAGAAAATAGGTAATGAAGCCTATTGCTCACCCCCAGTCTACCTGAGAAGTTCAACATGTAAAGAGGTTTGAGCTAGTTGCTCCAGCTCAACCGTATGGCCCTCATGAGCCATTATACCAATGATTTAGGAACTTGCACCACTGTAAAGTGCCTGTGCAACTTTTTCTGAATGCTATATGGAAAAGCACATGAATCTGACCTTTGGACCCACAGGAGCCTGTACAGGTCTAACAGCCTATATTTCCATGCTGTACTTTGCTGCATATTTTGTGATTTTAAATCTCTGCTGGGGTTTTCTAGCCAAAAGTACTTGCCCCAGACTTGGATCTTGGAATGTGTGTGTGTGTGTGTTGCACCAACAGCCTAGAGCTGTAAGGGATAAGGATCTGAATACCAAATACGAATGAGAATGTGGAAGGACTGGTCATTACTTACCCATACAAGTGATGTACAACCAAGCATTGGCAATGAGGGTGTCCCCTGTTGGCCCGTAATATGAAACCCGAACCTGCCAGAAGACACAGTACCCAGTCATAAGAACATAAGAAGAGCCCTGCAGTTTCGATCAGACCAATAGCTCTGATCTAGTTCAGCATCCTGTTCCCACAGTGGCCTAACCAGGTGCCCCGAAGGGAAACCCTCAAGCAGCCATTCCCAACAATGCCATTGACACCTAATGTTTTTTTCTTGCGAGGTTTAAATAGCACACAGAATGGCAAGTCCCATATGGCAGCAACATGGGCTCTTCCATCCCACCGTTTAATGTGGACCTCTGTTAATTCTCCACTGTCCATGTGACATTCTCCTCTAAATCACTGACTTTCCACCCTTACCACTCTCTCAATCTTGATTTTCTCATAACAGGGATACTCTGAAAAGTAAGTAAGGCCCCCCCCCTCATCCTTTTATTCCCCTAAGTCTCATGGTTCCCTCCAGGCTTGTATCCAAAAGGACAGGCTTTCAGAAGCTGTTGGTATAAGGGTGCCTCAAGCACTTTGTTTTCAGTGCCTCTTACAACAACCCTAGAAGGTAGGTTCGATTTAGTTAGTTAGATATTTTGTAAACTTTATACATCGCTTGATTGTAAAGGGGAGAAACACACCAAGCGGTTTACAAAAAGCTTAAACAATAAAATTATCCAGAATAATTTACAACGATAGTTTAAAACATGGGTAGGCAAACTAAGACCTGGGGGCTGGATCTGGCCCAATTGCCTTCTAAATCTGGCCTGCGGACAGTCCAGAAATCAGTGTGTTTTTTACATGAGTAGACCGTGTCCTTTTATTTAAAATGCATCTCTGGGTTATTTGTGGAGCCTGCCTAGTGTTTTTACATGAGTAGAATGTGTGCTTTTATTTAAAATGCATCTCTGGGTTATTTGTGGGGAAAAGGAATTTGTTCATTTTTTCCCTTCAAAATATAGTCTGCCCCCCCCAAAGTCTGAGGGATAGTGGACCGCCCCCCCCCCCGCTAAAAAAGTTTGCTCACCCCTGGTTTAAAACATACCAAAAAGTTAAAATACTAAAAATACTGAATTCTTACAAATGCGAAACAGGTATTGTTAGCCACTTTTCTTTTCTTTTACAAAAGTACATTGGTACCTCGGGTTACATACGCTTCAGGCTACAGACTCCGCTAACCCAGAAACATAGCTGTCAACTTTCAGATTTGAAAACAAGGGATCAGCAGCCTCAAAAATAAGGGATCAGCAACCTCACCTGTCCCGGGAACAGTCTACGGGATATCTAGCAATCTGGGATAGCAGCGGGAAGCAGTGGGAAACAGTGCTGGAATAAGGGAATTTCCCACAAAAAAGGGAAGGTTGACAGCTATGCCCAGAAATATTACCTCAGGTTAAGAACTTTGCTTCAGGATGAGAACAGAAATCGTGCAGCAGCGGCGCAGCGGCAGCAGGAGGCCCCATCAGCTAAAGTGGTGCTTCGGGTTAAGAACAGTTTCAGGTTAAGAACAGACCTCCGGAATGAATTAAGTTCTTAACCAGAGGTACCACTGTAATTCAAAACACTATACAACAATTGGCCTGACTGGGTTTGAAATCCATTTGGATCCAGTGCACCTCCCTTGTTACGACACTCTGTGCTGCTCACCGCAACATGGTCAAAGGCTGGCTCCCAGGTATGGTTGCCAGGCGCTCAGAGGAGCCCAGCTGCTCCCCACTCACCTTGTTGTCATTGACAGTGCTGCTGGGTCCGTTTAGAGCCACGACCACTTCCACGTCCGAGTCGAGAAGCCACCTTGTACCTTCAGATGCTGTGGCAACATTGGGGTTGTAGATGACGTAGACTCGAAGCCCGGAAGTCCCACGGACATCAAATGACGTGGCACCTTTGGGTATAGATCTAGGGCCAGAGCAAACAATTGGGGTGGGGGGTGTTCAGTTTTATCATTGCATTATCATCACTGATAATCGGAAAAACTTTCTGACAGTCACTATTACGATTACATTTGAATGACATATTTTTCCTTCAAGGAACACCAGGTGGCACACGTGGTTCTCCCCCTCATTTAATCCTCACAACAACCCTGTGAGGTAGGTTAGGCTGAGCAGTGGCGTAGCGTGGGGGGTGCCAGGGGTGCCGACCGCACCGGGCGCAACATCTGGGGGGGGGCGCGAGTCCAGAGGGAAGGGACAAGTTCCTTCCTCCGCCGGGCTCCCCGCCGCCACCGCCAGCCTTGCGCCCTAGCGCGCGCGCCCCCCGCCGTCGCTGTGGCTGCGCTCCGCTCACTGCTCGCAGGAGGAGCAGCCGCTGCAGCAGCGCCGACGCCGCCACCGACGCCTGGCCGGGCACGGGCAGCCTCTGCACCCTGCCGCCGCCGCCATCCCCTCGGCCCAGGCACAGGCGGCGGCTGCTTCTGCCTCCATCCTCCTCCGGGCAAGCAGCGTTGTTTGCACGGCAGCGCCAGCGGAAACTCGCAGGTTAGGGGTTGGGGGGGCGCAAATTACTTGCCTTGCCCCGGGTTAGGGGGCGCAAATTACTTGCGTTGCCCCGGGTGCTGACAACTCACGCTACGCCGCTGAGGCTGAGGGAAGGCAGTGACCTCATCCCCAAAGTCACACCCAGTGAGCTCCCTGGCAAAACGGGGGTTTGAACCCTGGTCTCCTAGGTCTTAACCTGACATTCTAACCAGGGGCGGACTTGGTAATATCGTGACCCTAAGCGAGGACAAAATTTGGCCCGCATCCCTAAATATTTCTTATTTTCATGCCCTCCACCCTCTTGCCTTCTGCGCATATTTTGTGCTCTTTTGGCTTGGCGCACTGTTTGGGGGAACCGCCCATAGCATTTCCCTAAATCCAGCACTGCTCTAACTATTATGGCCCATTGGTTCTCTGTTCCAGCTAGGCAACAAACCCAAAACACTTTAGTGCAAAGCAGGCTCAGTAAGGAGTGTGGTTCCCATTTTTTTGGGGGGGGCGCCCCCTTGGATTCCATAAACTCATACCTAGTGCCTGCTACTCTAAAATAAAGAATCATTAAGAATAGCGCTTTGCACGACCTACTAAGGAAGAAAATAACACAATCCAATCCAAAACAGTAACCATTAATGGCATATTTATTCCGAAGCCAGCTAAAACTATTTATTTTAATGAACCCAACTAAACTGTTGAACTTGATCCAGTGATAGGGGCTTTTTAGAGTCTGATAGATATTGACACCTCCATCGCACCCGTGATTCCCCCTTGCCTTTTGATCCCTGGGAATCCTGCTGGCCACTTTGGGATCCCCTACCCTAGAACTTCCCCTGCATTCTGACTGCATTCCAAAGCCAGGATTGTGATGCAATGCTACAGCTTCAATGAGAGCTGCTTGATGACAGCCTTACACACACATACACATATATATTCCACGTTGCCACCTTTCTCTCTGTGCTTCCTCCACCCAGCCCCGTCTATGCCTTGCAGCAGCTTGTAAAGAAAGATATTAATCTGTCAACATGCAGAATTTAAAAGAGAAGCCGAGGGAGGCAGTAAATCTGGCCGTAAACCCGTCTAATCGCTCCTTTCCTTGTAGTTGGGCTCTGTCGGATTTACGATCTGCAGAAGCACACCCATTAACCATGACTCCTGGAGCTAGTCATCTTTGGTCACAGAAAGGAAGGATGGAATGCAGGGTGGAGAGGGGGGAATGAAACCCTCCTTTATGGGCCCCAAATAAGAGCAATCATTTTAATAGTGTTTTCCATGCAGGTGGAACAACCGCCTTCGATTTCTTAATCTGCACACACCTATAGAGGTCATCCTGGGAGTTTGGGCTGGCTGGTCACATAGCAGTTAAAGTCCAAAGCCCACTACAGGAAGCCCCATAGCAGGTCCTGAGTGCGAGAGCAATTCTCCCCACACCTCAGCAAGTGGTTGGTTGACAAGAGCACTCTGGACCAGTGGCGTAGCGTGGGGGGTGCAGGGGGGGCCGGCCGCACCGGGCGCAACATCTGGGGGTTAGGGTTAGGGGGCGCAAATCCATGGGTTAGGGGGCGCAAATCCATGGGTTAGGGGGCGCAAATTACTTGCCTTGCCCCGGGTGCTGACAACCCACGCTACGCCACTGCTCTGGACCTCCTCGTCCTTGTAATAAAATACTTGCTGGATCAGACCATAAAGGGCCCAAGTAGCCCAGCGTCCTCTTCTCCCAGCAGCCCATTTCGCTTATGTGGCTTAGGTTGCAAGGGAGAAGCTTCCCAATGTAGGATAAAAAGGTAAAGGGACCCCTGACCATTAGGTCCAGTCGTGACCGACTCTGAGGTTGCGGCGCTCATCTTTTATTGGCCGAGGGAGCCGGCGTACAGCTTCCGGGTCATGTAGCCAGCATGACTAAGCCGCTTCTGGTGCAACCAGAGCAGCGCACGAAAACGCCGTTTACCTTCCCACCGGAGCGGTACCTATTTATCTACTTGCACTTTGACGTGCTTTCGAACTGCTAGTTTGGCAGGAGCAAGGACCGAGCAACGGGAGCTCACCCCGTCGTGGGGATTCAAACCACTGACCTTCTGATCGGCAAGCCCTAGGCTCTGTGGTTTAATCCACAGCGCCACCCACGTCCCTCAATGTAGGATAGGATGTCCTTATTTTCATCTGAGAAATGTTGGAGGGTACGCTTCGCATTTGTAAGAGCTTGATCATTTAGTGCAGCATCACCCAAACTTTGGGTGCCTATTGATACAAATCGGGGCAACTTTACTGTATTCTTTTCACCACCTGCTAAAAACATTGTTATTTGAACAAGGCTACCCAGTCACTTACAAAGTTGGTGTGAACGATTTTTCTTGATGATTTCCTTGTTTTATCTTTTTGTGAACCACTTTGACTTTTGTTTGTTTTGTTTCTTTGTTGTTGTTTTTAACAATCAAGTGGCATGAAAATTTCATGAAATAAATTAAAACAAACAAACAAATAAATGTCCCCCTGGGCTAAAGACTCTTCCTCAACTACATCAATCAAAGTAAGTATGTAAGTATGTGACCTACTCAAGAGGTCGTAGAGAAAGAATCTTTCAAATGCACCCTTCGACAGCGGCAAGGTGAACAAAGAGCCCCGTGACACATTGAAAGGCCAACAGGTTTCTTGAGGTGCAAGCAGTCTTGGACTAGAAATACAACTTTGTCAGATGGGCAAAATGTTATCCTTAGTTGACAGGTATATCTATACATTGGCAGAAACAGTTGACAGGGTGGCTACGGGGATATGGAATGAAAAGGAGTACAGTAATGTGATATTCAGACTAATTTTTAAATGAAGTTCTTCCCCTCACCCACACACAAATTTCTGTCTCTCTGCTGATGCCGCCTTTGGCAAGCTGGCGCCTTCCAGACATGTTGGACTACAACTCCCATCAGCCCCTAGTCAACGCACATCCATGTTGACGATGCATGTTGGGTACAGCTAGTGGATTTGGTGGTTCTGAGCAGAATTCTTCCCAATCAGAGTTGATGCAGCAGAATCTGCAAAGCTGCAAATCTCTGCAAACCTGGATCTCTGCTACCTCGGAGTTTGATGCAGTGGGACCAGTTTTGGAGGGGAGGCAAAGACAGAGGGGCAGAGCAGCTTTTTGTTTATTTAAAAAGATTTCTGTACCACTTGATTGCCACAAAACCGCCAAACGTTTTGTAACAGATGCTAAAATTATGGATATAAATAGTTTAAAACAAGGAATTTATAAACAACAACAACCCACTGTTGTACGTGTCTGGGTAGGTTTGCCTAAACGGAAATGTTTTAAGCAGGTGCCGAAAAGAGAACAGTGAAGGTGCCTGCCTGATGTCAAGAGGCAGGGAGTTCCAGAGCGTAGGTGCTGACACACTAAAATATGGATTCCTTGCAACTGCGGAACGAGTCTTATATGGCATCTGTAGCAGCGGCAGTTCTGCTGATCGAAGTGGCTGAGCTGGTATTTACAGTGGTACCTCGGGTTACATACGCTTCAGGTTACATACGCTTCAGGGTTACAGACTCCGCTAAGCCAGAATAAGTGCTTCAGGTTAAGAACTTTGCTTCAGGATGAGAACAGAAATCGTGCTCTGGTGGCGCGGCAACAGCAGGAGGCCCCATTAGCTAAAGTGGTGCTTTAGGTTAAGAACAGTTTCAGGTTAAGTACGGACCTCCGGAACAAATTAAGTACTTAACCCGAGGTACCACTGTACAGAGTAGGGCAATCCCACAAGGAAACTGGTCCCAAGCTATGGATAGGGCCTAAGTATTGGGGGTGCACCACTTCCCAATCCAACGCTGGGAGTGCACTGGACAGGGAGTAAACGGGAGTGAGGTTCTACATTTAGGTAGGGACCAGCTGTGCAAATATAAAATGAGGGGACACCTGGCTTGGCAGCAGGACATGGGAAACAAGCTGAACATGTATCAACAGTGTGATGGAGCAGCAAAAAAGGGGGGGGAATGTTATTCTCAGCTGCATGAATACAAGTTTAGTGTCCAGATCAAGGGAAGTAATAGTACTACTCTATTCTGCCTTGGTCAGACCACACCTGGAATACTGTGTCCGGTTCTGGGCAGCACAATTTACCATATTTTTAGCTCCATAAGACACACTTTTTCCCTCCTAAAATGTAAGGGGAAATGTGTGTGCGTCTTATGGAGCGAATGCCGGGGGCAGACAGGCAGGAAAAGCCCCCGCGGCTCTTGGGGGCTTTTCCCCAAGGAGGGAGAAGGGACTGACTGGCCGCTTCAGTCCCTTCTCCCTTCTCGTAGAAAAGCCCGCAGGAGCCGCATGGTCCTTAAAGGGTACGCGGCTGCTGTGGGCTTTTGCGGGAGATGGGGGAATTCCCCCACCTCCCGCAAAATCTGGGAGAAGGTCTGCTCCCTGAGCTGCTTTTGGGGGCTGGGGGGGGGAGGAAACCGGGCTTCCCTGGCAGCCCCAAGAAGCTCTGTCCGCTGCTCCCTGAGCTGGGGGGGGCAGATAATATTTCCCCCCTTGATTTCCCCCTCTGAAAACTAGGTGCGCCTTATGGTCAGGTGCGCCTTATGGAGCGAAAAATACGGTAATAAGGATATTGGCAAGTTGGAATGTGTGCAGAAGAGGGCAACCAAGATAATGAAGGGTCTGGAAACCAAATCTTACGAGGAACAGTTGAAGAAGCCTGGAGAAGAGGAAACTGAGAAGTGACATGATAGCGATCTTTTTCTTCTCCTCCAGAGCGGAGGACTCGAACCAATGGCTTCAAGTTACAGGAAAGGAGATTCTGACTAAACAACCGAAAAAAATTCTGATGGCAAAAATTGTTCAAGAGTGGATTTGACTCCCTCAGAAGGTGGTGGACACTCCATCCTTGTAGGTTTTTTTTTTAGCAGAGGTTGGATGGGCATCTGTCAGGGATACTTTAGTTGCAATTCATGCCTTGCAAGGGGTTGGACTAGATGACCCTCGGGGTCCCTTCCAACTCTGTGATTCTGTGACTGAACACCCAGCCCACGTTTTTGTCTTCCATGTCGGCATGCCAAGCACATGAGGAGAGAGGGCACAGAGCTACCCTCCGCCAAGCATGCAGTTACAGTGGTGCCTCGGGTTACAGACGCTTCAGGTTACAGACGCTTCAGGTTACAGACTCCGCTAACCCAGAAATAGTACCTCAGGTTAAGAACTTTGCTTCAGGATGAGAACAGAAATCGTGCTCCAGCGACGCAGTGGCAGCGGGAGGCCCCATTAGCTAAAGTGGTATCTCAGGTTAAGAACAGTTTCAGGTTAAGAATGGACCTCCGGAATAAATTAAGTTCTTAACCCGAGGTACCACTGTATTTGAGGCCTTAAAATTCTTACAACAGTTCTTACAAACCCAAGGTTTGGCACAAAATTGGAAGCAAGAAGAATTACTGACGAAAGAAGAATGGAGGATGAAAATTATGGACTATGCAGAATTAGATAAGCTAACAGGAAGAATTTGAAACCTGCAGGACCAGAGATTCTCAGAAGACTGGAGTAAATTTACGGACTATTAAAAAAGTAATTGTGATGAACAGATTACACTAGTAAGTTTGCAAGAAGTTTTGAAAGGTGAATTATTTGAAATAGTGCAAAAAAGATAATGAGGAGAATTGTTAGTTAAAGGTAACATGAAATTAAGAAATGCATAAGTGATAAGAACGGAAAATCATCAGTGGTGTTGACGGGAGTCCAAAATTTATTGTATAAGATGAGAAGTTTTGTTGTATGAATGATAATTAATATGTTAAAAACTAATAAAAGTGTGTGTGTGTGTGTGTGTGTGTGTATTTCTTAACCCGAGGTACCACTGTACATGAAACCAATCTAAAATAATAAAGCTGTGTTCAGGTCCCTCACACCCTCCTCCTCCTTCTCCCTGTGCAGAACACAGTTCTTGAGGGATTACTCATACCGGAAGCTGCACACTGCTGGTGTCACAGTGTACAGAAATAGCGCCTCAGTCTCAGGGGTGTGGGCTCCTTGCACACCTAGCCTTCAAGTCTTTGCTTGCCTAACGTTGTCTGACAACCCCCCTCCCTCCACCTTTAAGGGCTCATGGCTAAGCTCGATCTATTCTCCTTCACACCTCTCCTTCCTCAGAAGAGAGAAGGACTCGTGTTCCTAGGGTTTCTTAACGTGACATAACATAACCTACAATATTCTCTTGCCTGACACAGGCCCACTCAATCACTTTAATCAGTGGAATTGCCACCGCTACAGGGGCCACATAAAACACGTTCCACATTTGTAAGAACTTTGGAACTCCCTGCCTCTTGATAGTAATCAGCTGCCTCCACTGTATTCCTTTCAGCACCTGCTTAAAACATTATTGATTAAACAAGCATGTCTAGACTCTTAGAAAGTTGGTGCGGATTTTAATCTGTTCTAGTATTTTAACTTATTGTATATTTTGAAGTGTGGCTGCAAAGTTTTCCTGATTTTCCTGTTTTATCTTTTGTAAAGTGCTTTGAGGGTTATTAGCTTTTTACCATCAAGTGGTGTATACATTTTATGAAACAGATGAATAAATGAATAAATAAATAAATAACATAGAAGCATAATGTAAGAAGAGCCAGTGGCCCATCGAGCCCAGTATTATTATTCAGAAACATGGTTGTTGTTGTTGAATTGTCCTTATTTTCATTGGACAAATGTTGGACAGTATGGAATCCCAGCCATCATAGCCACTGGTCGGGGATTTCTGGGCGTCAACCCCTGGTGAGCTATAGTTTCTGAGTTTTTTAATAGCTAGTAGGAAGTTGCCTTCTAGCAAGTAAGACCATAGATCCATCTAGCTCTGTAATGTCTACACTGACTGGCAGCAGCTCCCCAGGGAGACCTCCCCAACCCTACTTGGAGATGCCAGAGATTGAACCCGGGACCTTCTGCATGCAAAGCAGGTATTCTATTGGGCTTCCGGAGGCGGCGCCAACAGTAATGGCGGATTCCCTCTGAACGGGAGGGAGAGCTCTGTAGAAATTGGGTCCACCGCTGCAGCGAAAGCGGAGGACCCTCAAAAAACCCGCAGGCGGGAGAAGCTTGGGGCCGTGGGACTCAGCGGACACATTTTGCGCACCCCCAAACTGTCAAAGAAGCTCTGTAAAGGGCTTCGGAGCTGAGCGGGGATTTGCGCTGTGTTGTGAGTCGATCGCTACTTCTACGGAGCGAAGCTGCACAGCAGTTACCGGAGAGCGCTGACCTTTTTCCTGTGAAATTCGGAACTGAAATATCTATCCGTGAGTAAGAATTGGGGAATTTGGAAAAGACCAAAGAATAAGAATTGACATAAAGGAGCTTTAAATCTGACTTTGACTTTGATCTTGGAGGCTATTAAGAAATTTGGATCTGAAACCGGCAAAGTGTAAACAGGAAGCCCGCTTTGCCGATCCTGTAAATATTTGAAAGCAAGGGACAAAGAAGCTTTGAACCGTAAAATCTGACTGTCTGTAAAGAGCTAAATTTCATTGCCTGGCAAATCGACCCCCCCCCCCTTATAAGCTGGGAAAGGGGGGAAAAAACCATCATTTAAATACCTGATTTCGGACTGCTTAAATAACTTAAGGTCATTTTGAACGCACCGTTTTTATAGACATTGTGACTTATACTGTGGATTCTCTGCAAGAGACTGGCAATTCTTTAAAAGGATACTTTTAAGCTTATAATTGATACTATTTGTACAGCATTTGGGAAGTCTATTGTTGCATGATCATCATTTTGAAACATTTTGCTACTCTGCTCCCCTAGAGGAACTTTGTGACATTGCTGGGGATTTTCCACTGCAGCTGTCATTTTTCTGACTGTTTAAAGACAAGCCTGGGAGTGGTGTGAACCGTGCGAACGACCTTGAATCCCAGAGGCTGAGTAATGGATCAGGATAAACAACAAGATAAAACGTCTGAGAAGACTCAAGAGAAGGCGACTAGAGCTAAAACTAGACAACAACAGCAATTACAGGTACAGCAACAACAATCGTACAGAAGAGCATCTGTTGTGGGACTCCCTGCCACTCAAGTTACAGAAGGAGCAGGAACGGATCCCGCTACATTGGATAAGATCCTGTCAGCAATACAAGACTTGACAGTTAAGATTGACTTAAATACTTCAACTATTAAAGATCTTGGACAGAAGGTGAATGATGTGGGACAGAAAGTGAACATTAATACCCAGGCTATTGACAAGTTGCTGCAGGAATCTAAGGAGACAAAGAAAACAGCAGAGGAAGCAAAAGAGAGAGTTTTGGCGGTGGAGGAGAAGATACCGCCAATAAATAGAAGATTGGATGACTATAAGGAACAATTCGCCCTGATCGAACTTTTAAAGAGAAACAGACTAATTTGAGAATAAGAGCAGTCCCAGAATCAGAAGAAGGGGAACTAATTGAATTTCTTACATCGGAATTGGAAGAATACTGGGACCTGGATCCACAAAAGGAAGAATTTAAGATAGTGAGTGCTTTCCGATTGGGAAGAGTAAAAAGGAAAAATAGAGCAAGAGACTGTCTAATTTCGCTAAGATCAAGGGAAGAAAGAGACAAAATTTTGAATCTTCATTACCAGAAAGCACTCGTGATAGAAGGCGTCAGAATTGAGATCTTCAAGGATATCCCAAAATACCTACTGGACCTTAGAGCTAACTACGCAGACGTGGTAGGCTTGTTAAGGAAGAGTAACATCCCGTTTCGGTGGGAATTTCCACAAGGCCTTTCGTTTACATTTAAAGGAAATAAAATAAGGATAAGATCAAAGGAAGATAAAGTGAGCTTCTTGAGAGACTTCGGTGAGGACCTGCGAAAAGAGGCCAGAACAAAAGTACCAGAACTACCAGGTCTGGGACCACCTGACTTGGGAAGGCACCCCTCGGGGTTGGACCAACTTGAGAAAGAGATACAACCATCAGAACAAGAGCAACTTTTGGGAGCGGTTGGAGGAACCTGATTGTGATTACAACATGTCTCTGCAGATCTTAACCTGGAACATTAGAGGTTTGAATTCCCCTAGTAAAAGGAAAAGAATTTTTCACATCTTAAAAAAGGAACAATTAGATCTGATCTGCTTACAAGAAACACATATAACAAGACTCCATAGAAAACTGTTGATAAATAAACAATTAGGCCAAGAATTCATCTCATCAGACAAAGTCAAAAAGAGAGGAGTTGTGATATATGCAAAAGAGAAACTATCACCAAAATTTCTCCTCAAAGATGAACATGGACGATTTGTAGCAATTGAAATACAATTTCAAGGAGAGAAAATATTAATAATTGGAGTCTACGCACCTAATGAGGGGAAATCAGAATTTTACAAGAAGCTGCATGAGACGTTGTTGGATTACATGGACCAAAACATTATCTTGATGGGAGACATGAATGGTGTGGTGTCGACACATATGGACAAATCTGAAAGACAGCTAATTACTAAAGATGGAAGACTACCAAAGACTTTCTTTGAAATGACAGACAACATGGACTTGATTGATATTTGGAGAACTAAAAACCCCATAAGCAGAGAGGGGACTTTTTTCTCTGAAACCCACATGACTTGGACTCGAATTGACCAGATCTGGATTACAAGAGGGATGGCACCTAAGATCCGAAAGGTGGAAATCTGCCCAAAAACTTGCTCCGACCACAACCCTGTGAGAATGGAAATGAAATTAACACCGATTGGTTCCTTCAGATGGAGAATGAATGATGCCCTGTTTAGAGATCCAGAAATTATTAAAAAGGCCCAAAAAACTATAAAAGACTATTTCGAAATAAACTTGCAGACTACGGTGGAAAAGAGAGGAATCTGGGACGCAAGCAAAGCTGTAATGAGAGGTTTCTTGATTCAACAAAATGCTATAAAGAGAAGACTTCAAGAGGAGAGAAAAGGAAAGAGTCTAGAAAAAATTAAAGAAGGAGAGAAGAGACTAAGATCTAAACCTAAGTCACAAGAGATTTTGCGAGAAATTAAATCATACCAAGCACAATATTCGAAATTGGTTAACCAGGATATAGAATGGAAGATTAAACAGATGAGACAAAAAACATTTGAACTGGCTAATAAGTGTGGAAAATTGTTAGCTTGGCAGCTGAAGAAAAGACAAAAATTAAATACTGTGACTAACCTTGAAGTAAATGGGAGGAATATACAAAACCCAAAGGAAATTAAAGACTGTTTCCAGAGATATTTCAAACAACTGTATGCACAAGGGCCACAGAATGAGGTAAAGATTGAGAATTTTTTAGAAATAAATGGACTACAAGAAATATCTCAAGAGAAAAAATTAATTTTGAATGAGAGAATTTCTGAACAAGAGGTTGAAGGCGCCATAAAAAATCTACAGCTAGGCAAGTCTCCAGGCCCAGATGGACTATCCTCCAAGTAGTACAAAATCTTGAAAGACTTTTTAACTCAACCGTTAACGGAGGTTTGTAATGAAATCATGGAGGGGAAGAGAGCGCCGGAATCGTGGAAAGAGGCCTTTATCACACTAATACCGAAAAATGAGACTGAAAAGACACAATTGAAGAACTACCGCCCCATATCCCTACTTAATGTGGATTACAAAATTTTTGCTGATATTTTGGCTAAAAGATTGAAAAAAGTCTTAAATGGGATGATACATAAAGACCAAGCAGGCTTTCTTCCAAGCAGATATATGTCAAATAATACAAGAAACTTGATTGATATCTTGGAAAAATTGCAAGTGGACATAAACACAAAAGCTGTCTTGATATTTATTGATGCGGAGAAAGCCTTTGATAATATCTCTTGGAGTTTTATGAGGAAAAATCTACAAGGGATGGGGGTGGGAGAAAGGTTTGGAAACGGTATAGGTGCGATTTACTCAGAACAAAAGGCAAAATTAATAGTGAACAATGCAGTTACAGAAGAAGTTAAGATAGAGAAAGGGACACGACAAGGCTGCCCAATTTCCCCGCTGCTTTTTATTTCTGTCTTGGAGGTCTTGCTGAATATGATCAGAAGGGACCAGCAGATTCAGGGTATACAGGTCGGAGTTAAACAGTATAAACTTAAAGCGTATGCAGATGATTTAGTTTTGACACTGAAGGAGCCAATCCCTAGTACTAACAGAGCGCTGGAAATAATAGAAGAATTTGGTCAGGTGGCAGGATTTAAGTTGAATAAATCAAAAACGATGGTTTTAGAGAAAAACTTGACATTAATAGAGAAGGAAGAGTTTCAGAGAGAAACAGGTTTATCATTGGTTAAAAAAGTGAAATACCTTGGGGTGAATATGACTTCAAAAAATGTTAATTTATTTAAGGATAACTATGAGAAGTGTTGGTGGGAAGTGAAAAAAAGATCTTGAAATCTGGACAAATTTGAAGCTTTCCTTATTGGGCAGAATTGCGGTTATTAAGATGAATGTATTGCCAAGAATGTTATTTTTGTTTCAGACATTACAAATTATTGACAAGATGGATTGTTTCAAGAAGTGGCAAAAAGAAATTTCTAGATTTGTCTGGCAGGGCAAAAAGCCCAGAATAAAATACAAAATCCTTACTGATACTAAGAACAGAGGGGGGTTTGCCCTGCCGGACTTTAAGTTATACTATGAAGCAGCAGCTTTTTGCTGGATGAAGGAATGGCTACTTCTTGAGAACACTGATATATTAGATCTAGAGGGTTTCGACAACGCTTTTGGGTGGCATGCATACTTGTGGTACGATAAGGTTAAAGTTCATAAAGGTTTTAAAAATCATATTGTTAGGAAAGCACTATTTAATGTCTGGATGAGATATAAAGACTTGTTGGAAAGTAAGACCCCTAGGTGGTTGTCGCCAATGGAGGCTAAAGCGCTGAAAAAGCTCAATATGGAATCTAGATGGCCGAGATACTCAGAAATTTTGGAACGAGAAGGGGACAGGCTGAAATTGCAGAGTTATGAGAAACTTAAAGATAAGGTGCGGGACTGGCTACATTATTTTCAAATAAGAGAGGCCTATAATTTGGACAGGAAAAATGGTTTCCAGGTGGAAAAATCAAAGTTAGAAACAGAATTGTTAGAACCCAAAGCAAAGACACTGTCAAGAATGTATGATTTGCTGTTGAAATGGAACACGGAGGAGGAAACGGTTAAATCGGCTATGATAAAATGGGCACAAGACATTGGGCATAATATTATGTTTGCTGACTGGGAATGGTTGTGGACCACCGGTATGAGATTTACGGCATGTAATGCCCTAAGAGAAAATATTATGAAAATGATTTATAGGTGGTACATGACACCAGTCAAGCTTGCAAAAATCTATCATTTGCCTGATAATAAGTGTTGGAAATGTAAAGAAACTGAAGGAACGTTCTTTCACCTTTGGTGGACGTGCCCGAGGATTAAGGCGTTCTGGGAGATGATTTATAATGAATTGAAAAAAGTATTTAAGTATACTTTCCTGAAGAAACCAGAGGCCTTTCTCCTGGGCATAGTCGGCCAATTGGTTCCAAAGAAAGATAGAACTTTTTTTATGTATGCCACAGCAGCAGCAAGAATACTTATCGCAAAGCATTGGAAGACGCAAGATTTACCCACCTTGGGAGAATGGCAGATGCAAGTGATAGACTATATGGAACTGGCTGAGATGACCGGCAGAATCCGAGATCAAGGAGAAGAGCAGATGGAAGAGGATTGGAAGAAGTTCAAGGCTTATCTACAAAAACACTGTAAAATTTATGAATGTTGAAGGCTCTGAAAATGAAATGAAGGGGTTCTAGTGACTAGGATAAATAAGCTTATAAAGGGAGGGATAAAGATCTAGAATGGATAGTAAACGATCTTGCTGAACCATCTTTTAAAGTAGAATACAAGAAGGGAAGGCGGGTGGAAGTAATGAGAATGAGGTTTTGAAAGATATTAATGTAAAAAGAAAAAAAAGGGGTTTTTTATGTATTTTTTTTCTTCCTTGTATTTTTCTTTTCTGACTTTCTGTTTTTGATGTTTGTTGCTTGTTTTTCTGTTGTTTTTTGTTTTGTGGATGTGAATTTCTTTTTGTGAAAACTCTAATAAAATATTATTATAAAAAAAAAACAAAGCAGGTATTCTATTGGAGAGGTCTATTGTCAGGGATGACCCTTCAAGGAAGTATTGCTTAAAATATATTAGACCCTGTTTTAAACGATGAGTCTTGTGGGTTCGTGCCATTGAAAGCTGGTGCCAATACATTTTTTAAAAATAAGGATTTAAGGCACACTTTTCCCTCAGTGCCCCACGTGCATCACCTCAGTCCCACTCACAACAACGCTGTAGGATAGAGACCAGAAAAACAATGACCTTGCTTATTGCCAGACACAGCTAAGATCAAACCCAGCACCAAGCTCACAATGCCCTTTAACCACCCAGGGCTGTCTATTCTCACAAAACGCTCAACTGCCAGCCCATGCAAAATGCCATCACTTGCCCACAGAAACACCATCACTTACCCATGGATGTCTATCGAGATTTCTGTCCCCAACACGCAGACGATGTAGTTTGGCTGCTCGGTGGACACCCGCACTACTCTCTGCCTGGCTGTCATTGTCTCAGCAGGGAGAAAAGGTGGCCAAAATTAGCACTTCTGCAGAGAGCCTCGATTGTCCTGTTTTCACGGGGAAACCAGCATGACTGGCTTAGGAAGGCAAAAAGGAACCCTGGGACCTCTGCTCCACCTTGTTCCCTTTCCCTCTTTGGTGTGTTGCTGCTGTCTCCTTGCCTTCGAGTGCAGCTGGGATCTGAAATATATAGATATATGGAGAGAAATATATAGTTGGGGAAGGGACAGAGGGAGGAGGTTCCAATCTCTCCCCAAAACACTTCAAAATCTGGGTCCTTTGGGTGTGCAAGGGTGTTGGATCATCAGGGAGGTCACACGCTGAGAGACAGAAAGGGCAGGACTCCTGGCTACGAGGAATACTATAATTTAGCTATTCATGTGTTCTTTTCTTTGCGTATTACTCAGGGCGCTAGGAGATGTTGTGTTTCGTTACCAAGCGGGGGAATAGGGCATCTGGACAGGGAAAACTGATTTGGGATTGGAGAGGGCTATTGAAGCCTATGCTTTCCCTCCACAGTCAGAGGCAGTGGTGCTTCTTAACAACAACAACAACAACAACAACAACAACAACAACAACAACATTTATACCCCATCCATCTGGGCGGCTGCCAGCACATATAAAAAGATAATAAAATGTCGAACATTAAAAGCCTCCCGATATAGGGCTGCCTTCAGAAGCCTTCTAAAAGTTGTGTAGTTCTTTATCTCCTTGACATCTGACGGGAGGGCGTTCCACAGGGAGGGTGCCACTGCCGAGAAGGACCTTTGCCTGGTTCCCTGTCACTTCACTTCTTGAAGTGAGGGAACCTCCAGAAAGCCCTCAGAGGCAGATCTCAGCGTCCGGGCTGAAGAATGGAGGGGCACACACTCCTTGAGGTATACAAGGGCCATTTAGGTCAGCACCAACACTTTGAATTGTGCTTGGAAACATACTGGGAGCCAGTGGAAATCCTTTAGGACGGGTGTTATATGGTCCTGGCGGCCATATAATCCCAATTGCTGGGGACCGCAGGAGGGAACAGGGCTCTGGTGCTTGAATGCTGCTTGTGGGCTTCCCAGAGGAATCTGGGTGGCCAAGGAATTTGGGGGGGGGGTGTATAATGAATTAAAAAATATGTTAAAATTGGTAATTCCACCCCCCCCAAAAAAACCCGAAGCCTTTTTGCTAGGGATAATGGGGACAGAGGTTCCGAAGAAGCTGGCCAATCTTTTTACGTATGCAACAACTGCAGCCAGAATCTTTTACATGCAAAAATGGAAAGAGGAAGAGATTCCAAACAAAGAATAATGACTTATAATATTAATGGATTATGCTGAAATGGCGAAACCTGACTGTAAAACTAAGAGATCAAAATTGTGAACTGTTTATGGAAAATGGAGGCTTTTTTTTTTTTACTATTTGTCAAAGTATTTTAGAAATAAGAAAACACAAGCAGGATTCAAGATATGGGTGACGGGGTGGGGGGAGATAAGATGGAGTTATGAGGGTTAGCAATAAGTATAATGCAACAATTAAGGGTAAGAATAAAACGGCTTTTCCATGCAAACCAGGAAGTGACTTCTCCAGACAAAGGAATGTCTTTTCTTTTCTTATCTCTGTGGCTGTGATCTCCTGGGCGACGCAGACGCCATTAGGCAGTTGAATGTGCATGCATGCTCCGTCCATTTCCCTCCCTCCCTTCCATCACCCCCTCTGTGCAGACCCGGGCACTGCCAACCCACGCTACACCACTGATGTTGAGCGATCCCATTCTCCCTGGTGCATTTCCTCATCAGAAAGAGTCCAATTTCTTATTGCTTTTCTTATCACAAAAAGACCAATTTGGAGGGCAGGGGCAGGGGTGGGCAGACAGGCAGAGAGCAGGCTTGTTGTGAATATGAACTTCAGTTGTGTGACTTGAGTTTGCTCCCATGTGATTGAATTATTTAATTGCAGTTCCTTCCTGGCAGGGGGTCGGACTAGATGACCCCTCCAATTCTATGGTTTGTTGAATCCCATCTGAAAACTGACTGTCTGGAAGCAACTTTTGAAATAATAATAATAATAATAATAATAATAATAATAATAATAATAATAATAATAATAATAATAATAATTATTATTATTATTATTATTATTATTATTATTATTATTATTATTATTATTTATTATTTATACCCCACCCATCTGGCTGGGTTTCCCCAGCCACTCTGGGCGGCTTCCAAAAGAATATTAAAATACTATGATACATCAAACATTAAAAGCTTCCCTAAACAGGGCTGCCTTCAGATGTCTTCTAAAAGTCTGGTAGTTGTTGTTCTCTTTGACATCCCTGTGACTTTTCACTCCTGCAATCCCAGAGGAGCAATTGACACGATGCCTTATGAGGAACGGCTAAGGGAGCTGGGCATGTTTAGCCTGGAGAAGAGGAGGTTAAGGGGTGATATGATAGCCATGTTCAAATATATAAAAGGATGTCACATAGAGGAGGGAGAAAGGTTGTTTTCTGCTGCTCCAGAGAAGCGGACACGGAGCAATGGATCCAAACTACAAGAAAGAAGATTCCACCTAAACATTAGGAAGAGCTTCCTGACAGTAAGAGCTGTTTGACAGTGGAATTTGCTGCCAAGGAGTGTGGTGGAGTCTCCTACTTTGGAGGTCTTTAAGCAGAGCCTTGACAACCATATGTCAGGAGTGCTCTGGTGGTGTTTCCTGCTTGGCAGGGGGTTGGACTCGATGGCCCTTGTGGTCTCTTCCAACTCTATGATTCTATGATTCTATGACACGGCACTAGAGGAGCCAGGTTGTCCTGATGGCTTGGGGCGCTCTCTCTCCTCTTCTTCATGACCTCAGGCTAAGCAGCCAAGAGAGACGCAACTCCCTTCCCAGGTCAGATGTCAGATTTTGCCCATCTGACAGGGCAACAGTCACCGCTTCATCATAGCCAGGAGAGCGGATGCTATAATTTGAGATGTTATAATTAACTGGGATTAAAACAGAACACATAATATGGCGTTATATGTAACTGAGCTGCATACTTCTGATTATACTGTGTGGCATAGCAGACTAGGACATAGGAGAGACCAGGGTTTGAATCTTCCTCTCGGCCATAGAGCCTCCTAGGTGTAACCTTGTGGGCTAGTCACTCACTCGCAGCCTAAACTACCTTGCAGGGATGATGTGGGGAGTAAACGAAGAGGAGAACCAGTTAGGCCACCCTCAGCTCCTTAGAGGAAAGATGGGATACAGATACAATGAACAAATGAATAACGTATCTTAAGATCATTAATTTCAGTGGGTTAGCACTTGGTTCAATATAATCCAATATGTTCTCCACATCGATGGATCAGCAAATCTATCCATGTCAGTTTCTCTCCATTTCCCCCCATTTTTTCAGTCTTAAATTCAGCTTTGCACACTTCCACATCAATTTGCCGATTTTTAAAAGAATAAGCCTAAAGATCCACCAGCGTTTTGGCATGCATATTCCCTTAGTATGGACATTCTTGCAATTTTCCCTGATGTAACACATTTTGGGGTGCTGATTTCACGAAGATGTCCAGTTTTTTGCACAGTTCACCCCTGTACATGCATTTCTGTACACGTTGCCTGGCTGGAGAGCTGCGTTGCAAAATTCAGAGAAGTGTGAATTTTGAAGGACTGTTCTGTTTTGGTTCTCATATGGTTCCAGAACGTGCAAATTGGTTAGGCTCAAAATGCAAACTGAATCAAATCTCCCCAAACCTGTTCACAAATATGGCTGGTACCAGTGCTAGTTTCTGTTGATTCATTTTTCCAGAATGGAGCACGGCTTTATTTGTAATTCCCATTATTTGTAATTCTGTTCATTTTTGGAGCAAAATTCTGCAGCTAGACTGTTGGTGGGACAGACAGAAATTATACTGCCTGCCTATAGGTTACCGAGCCAGGTTTAGTTCATTAATTTGTGTGGTGCTTATCAACTTGGGTCCAGAATACTTTAAGGAACACCTGGTTTCTTAAATCCCTGCCTGATCACCGTGATCTTTGGGGGATTCCATTGCATGGTTAATCTATGGAACTCACTCCTGAAGGAGGCAGTGATGCTTTGCCTCCACAGTTAAAGACAGCAATTTTTCTGAATCCAAGCTGCTGGAATCTGCAGGAGGGGAGAGGGCACGTGTGCCTGGGTCCTACTTGGGGGTTTCCTTTGGGGGCACCTGGTTGGCCACTGTGAGAACAAGATGTGGGGCTAGATGGGCCATTGGCCTGATCCAGCAGGTCTCATGTTATATCCTCATGTCTGTTCTAGTGTGTCCCCCACCCCATGGCTCAGATGCACATGTTGCTGTGCGTTCAGGCCCAGATGTGCAACTCCCTCCCACCTGATATCAGGCAGGCCCAGTGGCGTAGCGTGGGGGGTGCAGGGGGGGCTGGCCGCACCGGGCGCAACATCTGGGGGTTAGGGTTAGGGGGCGCAAATCCACGGGTTAGGGGGCGCAAATCCACGGGTTAGGGGCGCAAATTACTTGCCTTGCCCCGGGTGCTGACAACCCACGCTACGCCACTAGGCAGGCCACCTTCCCTGCTGAACATCAACAGCTCCTCCAAGTGTCCCTGTTTTTCAGGGGCAGTCCTGGATTTACAGAAGTTTTCCCAGTCTCTCTCTCTCTCTCTCTCTCTCTCTCTCTCTCTCTCTCTCTCTCTTTCTTTCTTTCTTTCTTTCTTTCTTTCCTTCCTTCCTTCTTATTAATTAATTACTAGAGTTTATGTACTGCCCCATGGGACGCGGGTGGCGCTGTGGGTTAAACCACAGAGCCTAGGGCTTGCTGATCAGAAGGTCAGCGGTTCGAATCCTCGCGACGGGGTGAGCTCCCATTGCTCGGTCCCTGCTCCTGCCAACCTAGCAGTTTGAAAGCACGTCAAAGTGCAAGTAGATAAATAGGTACCGCTCCGGCGGGAAGGTAAACAGCGTTTCCATGCACTGCTCAGGTTCACCAGAAGCGGCTTAGTCATGCTGGCCACATGACCCAGAAGCTGTATGCCGGCTCCCTCGGCCAGTAAAGCGAGATGAGCGCCGCAACCCCAGAGTCGTCAGCGACTGGACCTAATGGTCAGGGGTCCCTTTACCTTTTTACTGCCCTATACCGGGAGGTCTCAGGGCGGTTCACAGAAAAGATCACAACATATATCAGAATAAAAACAACCACCCAATAACACCCCACTTCCAGAAAAGAGCCACATTTTAAAAGGGTATAGTATGTCAAACAGATCAACCAAAGTCCTGGTTTAAGAGAAACATTTTTGTCTGGTCCCTAAAGGTGTGTAATGAAGGCGCCTGGTGAACTTCCCTGGGGAGAGCATTCCACAAACAGAGAGCCACTGCAGAGAAGGCCCCGTTCTCATGTTGCCACCCTCTGGACCTCTCGAGGAGGAGGCGCACAAAGGAGGGCCTGAGAGGATGGTCTCAGGGTTCAGGTAGATTCATATGGAAAGAGGCAGTCCTTGAGGTTTTGCAGTCCCGAGCCATTTAAGGCTTTATATGTCAAAACCAGCACTTTGAATTGGGCCCGGAAACGAATTGGTAGGCAGTACAGACAGACCAGGATCGGTGTAATATGCTCAAACCGTAATTTGATCCTGAAATGTCTCGATTTTCCTTAGGACGTCCCTATTTTCATCGAAGAAATGTTGGAAGGCATGCATCAACTGCTTGATGATGACCAGCCAGCATTTTAAGTAAGTTGCATCATGCCGATTTTATGTTTGCATCTTTTAAAAACTATTATTTGACTGTTGCATTGCTTTATTGCTTTACTTATCAGAGAGGTGTTTGTGGAGTGTTCCGTGATTATATTCATTAGCTGCAGTTCCTGAATTGCAGGGGCTGTACTAGATGGCCCGCAAGGTCCTTTCAGAAGCCTAGGATGTTTTGTTGTTGTTGTTGTTGTTGTTGTTGTTGTTGTTGTTGTTGTTGTTGTTGTTGTTTAGTCATTTAGTCATGTCCTACCCTTTGTGACCCTATCAACCAGAGCATGCCAGCAGCGGCGTAGCGTGGGTTGTCAGCACCCGGGGCAAGGCAAGTAATTTGCGCCCCCTAACCCCTAACCTGCCGCTGCTGCCAGCTTCTTCTTGCTGCTGCCTGGTCTGGTCTGGTGTGGTTCTCTCCCGCGCTCAGCGCTGCGCTGGGCGGCCGCTGCACTGTCCCTCCCCCAGATAGTCCCTCGCTCTCTCTCCGCACCGCACGCCTGGCACCCACCCCCTCCACAGTGGGCGGCGACCCAGCGGCTCGGATTGGATTCGCACAGCCAGCACTGCAGTGAGAGAGAGTGAGTGAGCCAGGTAGGGGCAGAGAGCTGCGAGTGGGAGCGAGCGCCCCCCAGATGTTGCGCCTGGTGTGGCCGGCCCCCCCTGCACCCCCCACGCTACGCCACTGCACGCCAGGCACTCCTGTCTTCCACTGCCTCCCGCAGTTTGGTCAAACTCATGCTGGTAGCTTCGAGAACACTGTCCAACCATCTCGTCCTCTGTCGTCCCCTTCTCCTTCTGCCCTCATCTTTCCCAACATCAGGGTCTTTTCCAGGGAGTTTTCTCTTCTCATGAGGTGGCCAAAGTAGTGGAGCCTCAGCTTCAGGATCTGTCCTTCCAGTGAGCACTCAGGGCTGATTTCCTTCAGAATGGATAGGTTTGATCTTCTTGCAGTCCATGGCAAAAACGACAGTCTGTGACTAGCTAGCCACCTGGCCATTGCTGCTATGGAAGAAGTTGTTAAGGGAAGAATAGTGGGGCCCCCGTTTGCAGGGACTGCACTTCCTTTTCATCAGGCCCACAACCAAATGCAGCACCACCGCCCAGGATAGTTTAATCACCTCCTTAGGTTGCTAATTGCATGCATTAATTAGTATGCCAGCGTGCATAATTGCCGACTGACCTACGAAGCCTCACCAGCTAATTGCAGGCAATGAAAGGAGAAAGCAACAGCAAGTTCTTGTTTGTGGGAGGATTTATTTAATTAGTCTGATTGCATTGGCCATATGGTGTTGGGGTGTCTACATACCTCTGGCACAAGGACGCAGAGCAAGGAAAGACCACTGGGTGCCAGTGGGGAGAGAGGGAGAGAGAATATCCCCTCTGCACTTGAACGCCTTGGAATCTCTCCTCTAAAAAGGGAAGCGTTTGGTTTTGCAGCGACAGTCCTGCAGATATAGCTCTCCAGAATGGATAGCTGGGCGAAAAGAAATCGTACATGGTTAAGCATCACCTCTAGATCCGCACTCTACATTTAAAATACACATTTAAAGGGCATGGCTTCCTCCAGAGAATCCTGGGAACTGTAGTTTGCTACGGGTGCTGGGCATTGTGGCTCTGCGGGGAGGCGGGGACGACAACAGGATTATTGGGGGTAAAATCATGTGCTTTAAATGTGCACAGAATTTTCCTTAAATGTAGATCTGCCCCACATCCCAAAGTGCCCTCTTTCTTTCTCTTTCCCTCACCCCCATATTCCTTCTTATTCTTCAGCCTGTGGCGCTTCTTGCTCCCCAGTCAAATTGGAGATCAGAAGGTGAGAGGTTGAATCCCTAGCCTGGAGCGTCTCCAAGAATCCTGGAGAGCCCCTGTCAGTCAGTGCAGCTGGACCAAAGAGCCTGGCTTGGTATAACACAGCGCCCTATCTTCTTATGTCTTAAGGAAAGGGCTGTAACTCAGTGATAGAGCACCTGTTTGGCATGCAGAAGGTCCCAAGTCCCAGGAAACCTCGAAGAGCCATTGCTGCCAGTCAGCGGAGACAATATTAAGCCGGATGGACCATGGCCTAATTCTGTACGTGATTCTTTAGATAGCTCCGTTAGCAGAGCATGAGACTCCTAATTACAGGGTCCTGGGTTCGAGTCTCATGGGCAAAAATATTGCAGCGGGTTGAACTAGATGACCCTCGTCGTCCCTTCCAACTTTACAATTCTATGATTTCATGCATTCCTTAGGGTTCCCCCACCAGAACCCTCTAGAATGATCAGAACAATCCATTCCCAGGCTATTTTCTGTAATATGTATAATTAACTGAGGCATGTCTTCTTTTTTCTCCATTTAAATCCTGGGGCAAGATATACGATCAGTGCCAAGGAACCTCAGCCAAACCTGGGCATTAACTTATGATTAATGCTGTTTGTCAGAGTCGTCCTGCATGATTTATTTTGGCACAAGCCCTGGGTTTGCATGCTGAAATCTTGCATTGACTCAGAGGTCCCCCCCTCCCCCCTTTAAACTATTAGTAGTATAAAGTTCTGGTAAAACACTTCACCTTTCCTGGTAGCAAACAGTCTTTGCTGGGCAGAGCAGGAAGAATGTCACAAATCCGGTCTTGGTGGCTTAGGGTCATGAAGGGGTCCCTTTGCTTGTGAAGTTAAGAAAAGCCCTGCAGGATCAGGCCAGATCATCCCTGCAGGATCTGCCAGCATCCTCTTCTCACAGGTGCCCTGCATGAGAAACTCATAAGCAGGAACCGAGCAGAAGAGCAGTCCTGGCTAGTAGCCATTAAAACACTTATCCTCCATGAAATTGTCCAACTTTGCCCACTTACATTCAGAAAAGGGAAGCCAAAACCACACCTTCCAACATTTTCCCAATGAAAACAGGGACATCCTATTCCATGATAATAATAATAATAATTTTATTATTCATATCCTGCCCCTCTGGCTGGGTTGCCCCAGCCACTCTGGGTGGCTTCCAACATATATAAATCATAATAACACATAATAAAAACTTCCTGATACCAGACTGCTTTCAGTTGTCTTCTAAAGGTTGTACAGTTACTTATCTCCTTGGCTCATGGGGTTGCATAACTCCATACCCTCCAATATTTCTCTGATGAAAATAGGGGTGTCCTAAGGGAAAGTGGGACATTTCAGGTTCAAATCCGAAACCGGGGCAGCTTCTGTAAATCTCGGACTGTCCCTGGAAAATAGGGACACTTGGAGGGTCTGCACAATTATCAAGGGGATGGAGTGGCTCCCCGTGAAGAAATATTGCAACATTTGGGATATTTTAGTTCAGAGAAAAATAAGAGGTGACATGCATTGCAGGGGGTTTGACTAGATGTTCCCAAGGTCCCTTCCGATTCTACAATTCTATGATTCTCTGATGGATTAGGCATAGCCTGGAGAAAATGGACAGAGAATTTTTTCCTCCCTCTCCCATAACACTAGAATTTGTTGACATTCAATGAAGCTGAATGTTGGAAGATTCAGGATGGATAAAAGAAAGTCCTTCATGCAGCGCAGTGTTAAACTGTGGAACTCCCTCCCACAGCACACATGGGTGGCCACCAACTTGGGTGGCTTTAAAGGGGGATAAGAGAAATTCATGGAGTATCTTGGTAGACCCACTAAATGATTTCCCTGCCTGGTGTAGCAATTGCAATGTGCTCTGCTAAATGCTGTGTGACTTTTAATTGTATTTTTACAGCTGCCTGAATGAAGCCTACAGGCTGCTGGTGGTTCATGAACCACCATATGGAAACCCCTGATTTAGAGTATGTGCACCCTGCTTCTCATTATTAGTCATCAGTAATAATACCAGTGAAGTATGCAACAATATAACACAATTCAGCATCTGGAGCATTATAGAATAAGAGCAGGAAGATAGGTCTCTGCCCCGAGGAGTCTACATTCCTTTTTTCTTTTCTTGGTAATCCCCAGTATCTATTTGGCATGCATACAGCTTATCCTCTTACTTAATAATCATTTTATTATTTGTACCTCACCCTTCTGTCTGGGTTGCCCCAGCCACTCTGGTTGGCGTCCAACACATATAAAAAAATAACAACAACAAAATCCCATACAGGGTTGCGTTTGGATGTCTTCCAAAATTTGTATAGTTCTTTCTTTCCTTGATATCTGAAGGGAGGGTGTTCCACCGGGCACACACTACTATCAAGAAGGCCCTCTGCCTGGTTCCCTGTAATTTTACTTCTTGCAGTGAGGGAACCACCAGAAGACTCTCAGAGCTGGACCTCAGTGTCCAGGCTGAATGATGGGGGTGGAGACGCTCCTTCAGGTATACAGTGGTACCTCTGGATACGAATGGGATCCGTTCCAGAGCCCCGTTCGCATCCTGAAGCGAACGCAACCCGCATCTGCGAGTGCCCGGGTCACAAATTGCCGCATCTGCACATGACGTCTTTTTGAGTGTCTGCGCATGCGCGGGCGGCAAAACCCGGAAGTAACGCATTCTGTTACTTCCGGGTCACCATGGAGTGCAACCCGAAAACACTCAACCTGAAGCAACTTCAACCCAAGGTATGACTGCACCGGGCCGAGGCCGTTTAGGGCTTTAAAGGTCAGCATCAACACTTTGAATTGTGCTCAGAAATGTACTGGGAACCAATGTAGATCCTTTAGGGCAGAGGTCAGCAAACTTGTTCAGCAGGGGTCCACTGTCCCTCAGACCTTGTGGGGGGCCGGACTATATTTTTTTTCTGTGGGGAGGGGGGAGAGAATGAATTCCTGTGCCCCACAAATAACCCAGAGATGCATTTTAAATAAAAGGACACATTCTACTCATGTAAAAACGAGCTGATTCCCGGACCATCTGCAGGCTGGATTTAGAAGGTTATTGGGCTGGATCTGGCCCCTTGGGCCTTAGTTTGCCTACCCATGCTTTAGGGTCAGTGTTATATGGTCCCAGCAGCTACTCCCAGTCACCTGTCTATCTGCTGCATTCTGGATGGTTTGTACTTTCCGAGTCCCCTTCAAGGGTAGCCCCAGGTAGAGCGCTTTGCAGTAGTCCAAGTGGGAGATAACCAGAGCATGGACGACCGTGGCGAGACAGTGCGTGGGCAGGTAGGGTCTCAGCTGGTGTACCAAATGGAGCTGATACACAGATGCCCTGGACGCAGAATTAACCTGCGCCTCCATGGACAGCCATGCGTCCAAAATGACCCCCAGGCTGCCTACCTTCTGAACTTTGATATAGGGGAGCCACACACAGCACAAGCGTGGGAGGCAAAGTGTGGCTGGCAACCTGGGCGCACTTGCCCACGTGCCAGGACTGGGGCCGTCAGGAACATAATCCCGGCTTTGTAGAACAACCCGCCAATTTGACATGCGGAATTGATGACAAAACCGACGAGGGGCGTGTGGGAAAGGCTCGATTTCACAACCGGACTGGTTTGGTTGGGTGCTTTTGTTTCCCTCCTCTGGGTGTTTCTGCAAGGGATTTGTTAATGGATGGTTTTTGATGGGAGAGAGGTGTGATCCCTCGGGTTACAGAGCGGGCACTTGAGAGAGAGTACAGGTTCCATTCCTGCCTTGTGCAGAGAGGTAAATAATTCAGAACGGCTTGCAGGGAGCTCCTTGCCCTCTGACACAGACCTGTAGACCTCCAAATGTTACTGGACAACAACTCCCACCCTCTTCCCTGACTTTTGCTTCGGCCAGCTGATGGGAGTTGGCAGCCCAACTCCATCTGGAAGGCCAAACATGATGTTCCCCATTCTGGGACTAGACCATCACTTGCCTGTACTTCCCTGGGCCACACCGGGGTCACCCCTTGTCTGCCTCCCTCAGTCCATGCCTGCTCACCGTAAGCCTGGGCTACTCTGCCGCCTTTGCCCCAGGGATGGGGAGGGGGGCACATCTGGCTGTGACCCCTCAGAATTTAGCACCCTGAATTTTGCCACTGAAACACACATACATTCAGTGCTTTTTTCTGGGGGGGGTGCATGGACGCGTACCCCTAAACATTTTCTGAATCTAACGGGAGAAGAAACTAAAAGGGCTGCCAATGGCTGCAAGGATGAGGTTGGTGGCTGTGGTTTTTTGTGGGGGGGAGTGTGTAATGTCCCACCCCATTCTGATCATCTGAGGAAGCCAAACCCTCACCCGCAAACCCCATTCCCAGCGCAGCGCTGCTTGTGCTGGGCGTTTGCGGAGCTTGCTGCACGCTCTGGGGTTATCTGCGGGTGCAAGATCAAACAAGGGCTCCTCCTATTTCTTGGGGGGGCGTGCACATATTTTTGTGGTGTGTGTATGTTAGGGGTGCCACGAAATGAAGCTTGTCACCAACGGCAAAAAGATGGGGAGAGCTTGGCGTTCACAGGGGAAGAGGCTATTGCTTGGCGTGGGTTACTGGCAAGGAGATGATTCAGCTCTCCAAAGAGCGTTTTCCTTTTTTGTGCGTGCGTGTGTAAGCGTGTGTGTTTGTTTTGGATTGCAGCCATCCCCTGGTCTGATTCCTCAGAAGTCTGTCTCAGCAGTCAAAATGAGAGTACCCCTAAACTTTTTTTTTAAGGAAAAAAAGCACTGCATACATTAGTATGTAAACAATCTGAATTTGTACCGGAGGGCAATCCTTGACTCTTAATGACCCCAAATATTTCCTCTGCAGAAGTTACTATCTTGGAGAAACCTCTCCCAATGGTTCTTTTCACGTACAAATCCTTCAACTCCTGTCAATTTTTGCATTGAGAGAAAAAGGATGAGAGAAAGGTACTTCGCACATGCTCCACAGCACATTGTTATTATGTGGAAGCCCCGTCTCTTATTCCTAGGGATTTATGTGTTTGTGTATGGATTCTGGTTACTCAGTACTGGAAGGTGCTGTGCACATGCTCTGCAGCATGCCTTTGTTATTCGAAAGCCCTGTCTCTTAATCCTAGGGATTTATGTGTGTTTGTGTATGGACTCTGGTTACTCAGTACTGAAATGCGCTCTGCACCTGCTCTGCAGCACGCATTTGTTATTCGGAAGCCCTGTCTCTTAATCCTAGGTAGGGTGTGTGCGTTGGTGTGCAGACCCCAATTACTCAGCATTGAGAGAAAGGCACTTTGCACGTGCTGTGCAGCACACCTAAATCATTTGCTTATTCCAGGACTGTTGGCGCTGCTGAGACATCCAGGAAGGTCCTCCTGCCTCATATGGGCTACGGTGCTCAGACCAGCAAACATCTCCTGTCCGGGCCGCAAAGAAAATGGCCCAGGACACCTTCCTCCGGAACTGCAAAGTGGCAGGGGGTTAAACTAGATGACCCTTGGATCCCGTTCCCACTATGCAGTTCTATGGTCCTAACTCTGTTCTGTTTTCAGGGGCTGGAGGTGGTGAGCTGGCAACCTCTAGTGGAGCCAGCGCCAAACTGCAGGTGGTTTCGCCAATCTGGGGAAGAGGATATTGATGTTTGACTCACCTTTATACTCCAGGCGTGAGCCCAGAATTCTACCTGCCCAGGCACACATACTGCAGGCAGGGCCAGCTTCCTGTTTCCATGATAAACAAGTCTGCTTCAGGCCATGGGTTCCTCTAGCTCAGTACAGTATTGTCAACTCTGACTGGCAGCAATGGCTCTCCAGGGTTTAAGGCAGGAGGCAACTCCAGTCCTTGGAGGCTGAGCCTGGGACCTTCTGCATGCCAAGCAGGGGCTCTGCCACTGAGCTACAGTCCCTCACCTAAAAATAATTTAAGAGTCTAGTCCTCATAGTTCTTGAACTGTGCGTGCAATGCTGGTTCTTTAACCACTCAGCTAGGCTCCTCCCTTAGGACATCAGAGCGCAGAAAGCCCAGAATTGTCTACACTGACCGGCAGCAAAGGCTCTCTAGGGTTTCCCAGCCCACCTGGAAATGCCACTAGGGATTGAACCTGGGACCTTCTGTAAGCCGAGCAGCTACTCTAGCACTGAGCTGTGGTCCTTTTTTGTTAAAAATGAAGCAAGCCTCTAGTCCTCACTGTTCTGGATAAAGGGCTGATTTGAGGAGGAACGGAGGAAGCTGCCCTATACCTGGTCACACCCTGGCTCCATCTCGCTCAATATTTTCCACACTGACTGGCAGCAGGTCTCCAGGGCTTTTGGACAGATGGTCTCTCCTAGCCCTACCTGGAGATTGAATTTGGGGCATTCTGCATGCATGGAGCTACAGCTTTTCTCTTAAAACAGAGCAAGATTCTAGTCCTCATGGTTCTGAATTAAGGGCTGATTTAAATATACCTTATAAAGAAATCAGACCTTTGAAAAAAAAACATTGCCTGCATCTTTCAGAAGCCATATGGTCAGGTAACATGGATGCAAGTCCTCATTTTCCTGTTTTGACTTTAGAAACACACCTTTCTTCTCTTTAGCAAATTGGGGCTTATTTCCTTTGTTTTAGTTTTTTACGCAACATTTGACGTTGTTCAATTTACTTACCATTTATTTTCTGTTGTAATTATTGTTGTTGTTTGTTGTTTAGTCGTTTAGTCGTGTCCGACTCTTCGTGACCCCATGGACCAGAGCACGCCAGGCACTCCTGTCTTCCACTGCCTCCCGCAGTTTGGTCAGACTCATGCTGGTAGCTTCGAGAACACTGTCCAACCATCTCATCCTCTGTCATCCCCTTCTTCTTGTTTGTTTGTTTTTAATTTTTTATTGGGTTTTCACATTTTATATTGACATCACAAACACACAAAGACAAAGACAAACATGTATAATTTCAAATTCTTACTTTCTTAACCACATTCTCTGACTTCCCCGCACCACCCCTTCATACATCCTAATTCCAATAGTTGGCTCAGCAAGTTCTTACTCTCATCTTCACAATATTATTGTAATCATTTTTTTTTAAGTTAGTTCTTTTTAATTAACCAGTTTTAACTTATACATCAATTATAATCTTTACATCCTTTTCTAAGGTCGACCTAAATTCTCTTCCACAAATTTCCCAATTTTAAGTATTAGTTACTAAACACACTACCTAAACTTAAGAATCATAAAATTATCCTCCTTTCGGATTCAAAAGCTCTCACCCCCCCCTTTCCCGGTTTCGATCCCCCAGAACAGAAGGTATCCACGATATCAGTTCTTAGCCTGGATTTCTCACGTCCGAGGCCTTCAAATCTCCGTCAGTCCCTCTCCGCCGGTTTTGTTGATAGTCCTTGGTCATCAGGTCTCGAAGGAGCTCTATCCCAATAAAGTCCAAGTTTCTTCCAGCCAGTCCTCCATAATCCAAAACGGAGCCCCAATCATATTTCTTGGTTCCTTTAAGTCCAAATGTTCCAAGTGTCCCAAAGGCTTCCCCTTTCATCTTGGACAAATTTGCAATCCGTAATTCTTCCGATCCCCCCATAAAGGGATCACTCCCTACTACATTCTTAATTTCAGTCCAAATTCCCATAATCCAAATCTTGTTTTCTTTGTAATCCAGAATTTCCTTGTTTTCTTTATATTCCACAATTGTAGGCTTCTGGTTGGCCCTTTCCACCAGCAATATTTCCGCTCCTCCTTCTCTCTCCTCTAGTTCTGAAAAAATCTCTTCTAATTCAGCTGCAGAGTTATTTTTTGTCAAGTCCTTAACATAGTCAACAGGATTATTTACTTTAAGATTCAAGGTCGCAAGCTTTGTAGCCATAGCTGTGCTCTGGTCTTGTAACGTTCCCACGAGGAGAAACATTTTTTCTAACTCGGCCTGTAATTTTCCATCTGCAGCCATTGTAATGTTTCAGAATCCTCCCTAGAGGGATTCTGGTTACTTAGTAGTCCTTCTCCAACAATCAGTAACTTTATTTATTTATTTCTTCTTTGTTTCCAACAACTTAAGATCAAATGTAACTCATCTAGTCCTCAAAGATAGTAAATAACAAATTTTTCTCACTTTGAAAGCTCGTTTGACAGCTCCTTTGACAGCTGTCAAACTCCTTGTGTCTCCTCAACAGGCTCGCTCATGGATCGCTCCCGGATCCGGGGGGGGGGGGGTTCCACATCAACTTCTAAAATTCAGTTCTCATCCTCCAGCACAAAACTTCTAATGCCAATCGTGAAATTAATAACTTTTATCTCACAAAGAGAGAGATGGTCTCTCCACCTTAGTTATCCAATTCTTGCTTTAAATATCTGCAGGAAGGGGGGGCGGACTTGCTTTTAGCACTCCCCCGATCGTTCCAAATTCAAGAAAAAAGAGATTTTTTATATCCAAATTCCGTACTACTCACGGGTTATTTCTTTTTCAGTCCAAATGTTCAAGGAAAAAAGTCAGCGCTCTCCATGGTGTCGTCCCCTTCTTCTTGTGCCCTCCATCTTTCCCAACATCAGGGTCTTTTCCAGAGAGTCTTAGCTTCTCATGAGGTGGCCAAAGTATTGGAGCCTCAGCTTCAGGATCTGTCCTTCCATTGAGCACTCAGGGCTGATTTCCTTAAGAATGGATACGTTTGATCTTCTTGCAGTCCATGGGACTCTCAAGAGTCTTGGACTTTGTTGGTCAGACGTTTCACATTTCACAGTAAATCCACATTCTGCAATGTGACAACCTTTAGAAACCTCCGGCAGCACCTGTAGTGCTTCTAGAGAACCATGAGCTGTTCGTGCATGCCAAGCATGGACACATGACTCATGACCTTTGATTTCAGCACGTAGAGCCTGTGCTTTCCCAACCTTTCCCTCACCCTCCAGAGATGATTTAAGAATGAAGAGATCATTCTGCCCCTTTTTAACCTTGGCAAGCATCCTCCCTCCTTTGGAGATTGTGCACACATCATCCTGAAAACAAACCTTAAATCCCTTTTTCAGTAAATAAGGCACAGATAAAAGACAGTGGTGCATCCCTGGAACGGTACAACACTCCAACGTCTCCTGTAAAATAGAAAAATGCACATTTACAGCATTAGTCACATTTCTTTTCTGTCCATTTGCAAAGAGAACAGTCTTCCCAGCAGGAATTGCCTTGCAATTCCACATCTCGACAGCAGGGGTCTCTGGAATCAAATTGCAGTTAGCTTCAGAGTCAATGACAAAACAAAGCTCTGAGCCTGTCCCACGGCCTTGCTCAAACAAAGCAAGACTGGCCGTGAGTTGATACGTCTCTTCCTGGCACCTGGCACGTCCACCAGCCTCAGTCCCACGCCTGGTTGTTTTTCCAGACCGGTTGCCATGGAAACCCGACTGGTTCCCATGAGAGGTGTCCTTGAAGCCTTCCTGTGCAGCTGCTCTCGCTCTCTGTGGGCAGTCTCTTTTGAAATGACTGTTGGATCCACACACGTAGCACCGACGAGTGGAAAAAGCCTGAACAAAGCTCTCATCTGGCTTGGCCCCCCCCTTTTTCCCGGTGGAGCACTCCTTGCCAGATCCGCCCCCCCTGATTTGCTCACTAGCACTCCTTGAGGCTAAATCATCAGGAACAGGGGCTCCAGCCATCTCTAGGCTTTCAGCTTCCATCTGCCCTTGGCCCTCTGCTGAGTCTTCACACAGACGTTTCAGCACTCTCCAGGCCTAACACGCAGATTCAACGCTTCCCAGGTGATGTTGTAAATTAGCATGAACACCTGCCTTCAACATGCAGATCTCAGCTCTCACAGCTTTCTCTCTCTGCATTTTCTCCTCCAGAGAAACAGACTCCAGCTTTCCTGCATCTCTGTCCACCAGCTGCACTGGTTCCCTCTGGGATATGTCCCAAATTTCCGTGGCTAAAAACCACGCTCTCACCCTTCTTGCCCAGGTATTCCACGCTTGGGCGGTGAGTTCCTCAAGCTGTTCAAACGGAGCTTGAAACACCTCCTGGCCATCTGCCATGTTCTCCCGTTCTCCCAAGGGGCCCCAAGCTGTACTCACAAAATCACCAGCTCCCCTGGCTCCTGTCCATGGAGAAACGATTCCCTGCTGCTCTCCGCACTTGGCTCCACAGCATTCAGCACAGCGTCTTTCAGCTAGCTTGCTTCAGATTCCGGCCTCTGCCCCCTGCCGTGCTTCTCTGCTCTAGACCGCAGATCAAAGCTTTCGGCAGTATCTTCAGTGACAGCTTTACGATCGGTGATTAAGGTTACCCATAACCTCTTGGACTTTGTTGGTCAGACGTGACTCCCGCTAATTGATTTGCGATCCTCAATTAGCTCTTTATGGCCGCCCGGCACACTTCCGCTGCGCAGCTCTCAGTCACGTCTCAGCAGAGTTTCACACAGCGGTGTAAAACTGTCACGTAGCTTGGCTTAGCTTCCAGACAAACACACACAGTACAGGTTTGTCTATTTACAGCCATTTATTCCAACAAATCTCCGGAAAAACCAGGACTGCTTGCAGCCATTACAGCGCTGCTCCTTTCCCCTCACAGCATAGAGTGAGAACGAACAAACTCCTCCCAATCTCCTCCCAGCTTCGAAAACTGACGTCAGAATGGTGTGGCATCATGGGAACAACTTAACCTGTTAAGTTCCAAATCCAACAAAGAGTCTCCTCCAGCACCATAATTCAAAACCATCAATTCTTCGGTGATCAGCCTTCTTTATGGTCCAGCTCTCACTTCCATACATCACTACTGGGAAAACCATGGCTTTAACTATACGGACCTTTGTTGGCAAGGTGATGTCTCTGCTTTTTAAGATGCTGTCTAGGTTTGCCATCGCCTTTCTCCCAAGGAGCAGGCGTCTTTTAATTTCGTGACTGCTGTCACCATCTTCAGTGATCACGGAGCCCAAGAAAGTAAAATCTCTCACTGCCTCCATTTCTTCCCCTTCTATTTGCCAGGAGGTGATGGGCCCAGTGGCCATGATCTTCGTTTTTTTGATGTTGAGCTTCAGACCATATTTTGCGCTCTCCTCTTTCACCCTCATTAAAAGGTTCTTTAATTCCTCCTCACTTTCTGCCATCAAGATTGTGTCATCTGCATATCTGAGGTTGTTGATATTTCTTCCGGCAATCTTAATTCCGGCTTGGGATTCTTTCAGCCCAGCCTTTCGCATGATGAATTCTGCATATAAGTTAAATAAGCAGGGAGACAATATACAGCCTTGCCGTACTCCTTTCCCAATTTTGAACCAATCAGTTGTTCCATATCCAGTTCTAACTGTAGCTTCTTGTCCCACATAGAGATTTCTCAGGAGACAGGTGAGGTGATCAGGCACTCCCATTTCTTTAAGAACTTGCCATAGTTTGCTGTGGTTGACACAGTCAAAGGCTTTTGCATAGTCAATGAAGCAGAAGTAGATGTCTTTCTGGAACTCTCTAGCTTTCTCCATAATCCAGCGCATGTTTGCAATTTGGTCTCTGGTTCCTCTGCCCCTTCGAAATCCAGCTTGCACTTCTGGGAGTTCTCGTTCCACATACTGCTTAAGCTGCCTTGTAGAATTTTAAGCATAACCTTGCTAGCGTGTGAAATGAGTGCAACTGTGCATTAGTTGGAGCATTCTTTGGCACTGCCCTTCTTTGGGATTGGGATGTAGACTGATCTTCTCCAATCCTCTGGCCACTGCTGAGTTTTCCAAATTTGCTAGCATATTGAGTGTAGCACCTTAACAGCATCATCTTTTAAAATTTTAAATAGTTCAGCTGGAATGTCAGGGGCTCAGGAACAGAGGTACAGGGGAAAGAGGAAATGGAGAGCGAAGGGGAAGAATCTGAGGGCAGCGTAGGGGAGTATGACAGTGGCCCGAGAGATTCCATGAGCTTCTCCAGCGAATCAGAAGATTCCCAGAAGGAGGCGCCGATGGTCAGGGCAAGGGGGGTCCCAGGGGAGACACACCAGAAACAAGGGGCCAGCGGGGACTCCCAAAGCAGCAGCGGGAGATCAGGACCAGCTTCCCCACCAGAGCGCAGTGGGGGGGAAGAGTCCCATGTGTCAGGGCCAGCGTCTCCTCCAGCAGGGAAAGGAGATGAGTCAGGGCTGACCACGCCTCTATCGGAGAGTGGGGGAACGGAGGGGAAGTCAGGTCCAGCTAGCCTCCCCGAAGGGGGAAGCAGTGACAGGAGCAGTGTAACGGTCAGGAGGAAGGTTGCCGGCTGGGCGCGCGCGCCAAGTTCAAATGTACAGGCGCGTGGGACAGCAGAAAACCCGGATTGGGAACCAGATCCTAAAGCCCGCCGGAGGCAGGGGGAAGACTCAGGGGACTCAGCGTCAGAAGAGTCTAGGAAGGGCGAGACCCCAGCTGACAGGCGGAGCCAGAGAAGGAAAGAGCAAAGGAAGAGGTGGAGCAAGGCTAGAGTCTTAAACTGGTGTCTGGGGGGAGGAGATTCAGACGGAGCTTCGGCGGTCTAGAGTTTCAGACGTAGAGCTGCACGCTGTGGCTGTGGAAGCGAAACTGAACTTCAATAAAGACTTTTGTATATAACAACGAACTGGCGTTGGTCCTTTGTGAGCTGGGACCTAGGGCAGCTCTGACAGTAAGCTCCGTCTCTAATTTTTTTTTTACGAGCTCTCAAAGATAGGCAAAGATGACTACAGAGGAGAAGGTGACAGAACTGCAAGAAGCAGTCACGAGGCTTTACGCAGAAGTAGCAGCATCCAGAAAGAGAGAAGAGGAAGCAGAAGCGCTCTGCCGAGATCTGCAAACCAGGTGGGAACGTTTGGGCAAGGAGGGGCTCCAGGACCCAAGCTGGAGGGAGTTGGCATCAGGAAGAGGGGGGGGCAGCATCGTAGCCCACTTCGACGGGAACCTGCAGCAGTATCCTAACTTCAGAGCAGACATAGTTTTCGCGCTCAATTTGCTTCGGAAAGACTTTAGAGATGAGGAGGAGAAAGTAGGGTTCATAATAACTCATCTGCATGGGGAAGCTAAATCGTGGCTGCGCAATTTATGGCGCGAAAATGATCCCGCCCTCCAAGATTCAACAGCATTTATCAAGGCTATGGACGCTTGTTTTAAATCGGTAGATGTGGATGTGGCCAGGAGGAAAATGCATGGGCTGAAGCAGGGCAGAGCCACGGTGAGACAATATCACTCCCGCTTTTTTGCGTTAGTAAATGTGCTGGGCTGGGAGAAGGACTCCGCTGCCGTAAGGGATCTGTTCTGGGAGGGGCTAAATGGGGCCGTGAAAGATGAGCTGGCAAGGGGGGAGAGACCTAACAGCACCACAGAAGTCGTCCAGAGAGCGCTGGCGATAGGGGTGCGCCTGGAAGAACGCCCTTGGAGCAGGGATGAGGGACGTATGGCACGCACACCAGCCAGAACAACTCCCTTCCTACCCAGAGAGACAGGGCGCACGCAATCCACGCCTCCACTGGGGGGGGGGGAGAAGAGCCGATGGAGATAGGTGGTGCTAGGGCTCAGACAGCGACCAGAGCCCAAACACCAGGAGCAGTCAAGACGAAGGCTCCTAGAGGGAGCAGGAAGTGTTACATCTGCGACAGTGCACAGCACATGGCCAAAGAGTGTCCCCAGAGGATCCAGAAGCACACTGCAGCCTCAGCAACAGTAAGGGGAGCAGTTCAGCAGGGGGAACAGCTGCAGGGAAACGACTCAGCAGCTGCCAGCAAGAAACTGGACCACTAGGGTTTGCTAAGACACTGACTCAGGTTCAGTTGGCCCTAAAAGAACTCTGATTTTTTCCCCCTCTACCCTCCCCATCCCTTTTTCCTTTTATGTTGTGACATTGAGATTCCAAAGGCATGTGTTGCTGTTTTTTAATTGTAACAAATGCTTCAAAAATATGAATAGAAAAGTAAACTTCCTTTGGGGAGGCGGGGGGGGGGGGAGGATTCTCATTTGATGAAAGCGGTCGCAATCCCAATTCCACAGATCTCTTTAAAAGATTAAAAGGAAGCTTTCCAGAAGCAAAGCCTGCCCCTTTTGCATATCTGAAGCCTTATCAAGTCCTTGAGTCAGGTCAGCTTTGGAGAGGCCCTCCATATCTTACAGCCATAGGTTTGGAAATGTGTCATAACAAAAGCTGCTTTGCTAAAGGGTTAATGGCAACAGGCATGTTGATGAAGAAAACTCAGTTACTCATCAGTCTTATTTCCTTGGAGCCAAACCGCCCCAAACCCGTCAGGTTCTATTCTATATAAACCTTTCCCAGCCTGATGCCTTCAGGTTTGGGACAATTAATTCCCATCAGGCCACAGAATGTAGAGAAAGAAGCCTGAGAGCAGGAACAGGTAATATTTCTGAGCCCTCTCCCCACCTGCAATTTCCAGCAACTGTTATTCAATGGCATGTTGCAGTTTCTGCCTCACTCTCTCTTAAAGCTGTCCAGGTTGGAGGCAGTCACTGCCTCTTGTGGGACCAACCAGCTGCCTCTGGGAAGACCCCAAACAGGTCCTGCCCCAAGGAGCAGAAGCGAAATTGGAACCCAGCTCTGATCTATCCATAGAGTGATGCTCCCCACCTTTAAGAAGCAGCACCCTGCTGCAGCCTGCTCCAGCTGCTGATCTCAGGAGGGTGCCCATGTTCCCTGGGTCACGGATGTTGTCACAGATCAGAGAGAGGGGCAGCGCATGTTCTCGCTGGACTTCTGGGTATGCCATTTTGGTGTGGTCTGGTCTGGAGAAGATTCCTGGAGGAAATGCAGTCAGGGAAGATTCCTTTAGTACAAGGGTGGAGGCTCCTCAGAGCCACAGCCTCAAATGGGCCCCTCGAGACCCTCCCAAAGCCTCTCCCCAGGCCACACCCCCTACTGGCCCTGCTTCACACACCCCATGAGTGCCTGAAATTCTGGAGTGCCACTTCCAGTCAGTGTAGACACTACTGAGCTAGATGGGTCAATACAGTCTGACTCAGTATAAGGCAGCTTCCCATGTTCCTCTTTAAACCAGCCCCTCATAAGGACTAGAATCTTGTTTTAATTTCAGGAAAAGAGCTGTGACTCCGAGACAAAGTACAGTGGTACCTCTGGTTATGTATTTAATTCGTTCCAGAGGTCCGTTCTTAACCTGAAACTATTCTTAACCTGAAGCACCACTTCAGCTAATGGGGCCTCCCACTGCTGCTGCACCGCTGGAGCATGATTTCTGTTCTCATCCTGAAGCAAAGTTCTTAACCCAAGGTACTATTTCTGGGTTAGCAGAGTCTGTAACCTGAAGCGTCTGTAATCTGAAGCGTATGTAACCCAAGGTACCACTGTATCAGCCTCTCCCTGGTTTAATTTCCAGCACTTCCAGCTTGGGCTGGGAATATCCTCTTGTCTGAGACCCTGCAGAGCTGCTGCCAGCCAGTGTGAATGTTACTGAGCTCAGAGGGACCAATGGCCTGCCTGTGTATAAGGCAGCCTCCCTACGTTCCTGATGAACTTACCAATCACACCCTGAGATGTGATGACATCAGACCAGGTCTTGAGGTCTTCACCTTAACAAGGCTGACGCCTTTCAGCTTGTCCACTGGCAGCTCCTTCAAATGCTCTATGGCACTGAAGAAGAGTGTCTGGGGAACGGCGCCAGCTGCCAGCGCGTCGGCGATGAGTCGCCTGCCCTCCAGCAGGATCTTCCCATGTCTCTCGCGAAACGACCTGGACTTGGCAAGTGTCACCACTTTGCTGCAGAGAAACAGATCCATCAAGCCCACAAACTTTTCTTCCCCAGGCTAGTTGACAAATGTTATCTGTAGCCCAAAATAATAACAACCACCAAAAGCAATAGAGCACATCAGGCTGCTCAACCAGAGGTGGTTCTTCCAACAGAAACAAATCCAAAATGTGCACAACTGTTTCCATTTACAACAAGCCCCCCAATACCAGGAGAATGGTTGTAGCTCCACGGTACAGCCTCAGTGTTTCATTCACAAGGCCCCAGGTTCAATCCCTGGCATCTCCTGGGAGTGTTGCCTTCCTGAAGTCATGGAAAGTCACTGCTGGGCAGTGTAGACAATTCTGAGCTAGATGGACAGGTTGCTCTGACTTGCTATAAGGCAGCTTTCTGTATCAACCCATCCAATCTCCATCACATCCTTCTGCAGCCTTTTTCTGCCAAAAAAAACCACACAAAAAACTAGAGAGGATGTGTATCTATGGTGAGGGAGGGAAGGAAAACGTACCCTGCTTCCAGAGCCACATGGAAGACTGACTAAATGAAAGCCATGTGGACTTAGGGACATTGGGAAGTTGCACTGCCTTGCTTGCCAGAGAGCATCATTGCAAGGGGGCAAATAACCCAGCTCGTTGGCTTTCCTCTACCCTACCCTTCCCTTCTCCTCCAGCACCATAATTCAAAAGCATCAATTCTTTGGCGATCAGCCTTCTTTATGATCCAGCTCTCACTTCCATACATCACTACTGGGATGTATGGAAGTGAGAGCTGGACCATAAAGAAGGCTGATCGCCAAAGAATTGATGCTTTTGAATTCTGCTGCTGGAGGAGACTCTTGAGAGTCTCATGGACTGCAAGGAGATCAAACCTCTCCATTCTTAAGGAAATCAGCCCTGAGTGCTCACTGGAAGGACAGATCCTGAAGCTGAGGCTCCAATACTTTGGCCACCTCATGAGAAGAGAAGACTCCCTGGAAAAGACCCTGATGTTGGGAAAGATGGAGGGCACAAGGAGAAGGGGACGACAGAGGACGAGATGGTGGGACAGTGTTCTTAAAGCTACAGTGGTGCCCCGCAAGACGAATGCCTTGCAAGACGGAAAACCCGCTAGACGAAAGGGTTTTCCGTTTTTGAGCTGCTTCGCAAGACGAATTTCCCTATGGGCTTGCTTCGCAAGACGAAAACGTCTTGTGAGTGTTCCGATTTTTTTTCCGCCCCCCCCCCCTTTTTCTAAGCCGCTAATAGCCTTTTAGCCGCTAAGCCTTTAATAGCCGCTAATCCGCTAAACCGCTAATAGCGCTAATCCGCTAATAGGGTTGCTTCGCAAGACGAAAAAACCACTAGACGAAGAGACTCGCAGAACGGATTATTTTCGTCTTGCGAGGCACCACTGTACCAGCATGAGTTTGACCAAACTACGGGAGGCAGTGGAAGACAGGAGTGCCTGGCATGCTCTGGTCCATGGGGTCATGAAGAGTCGGACACGACTAAACGTCTAAATGACGACAACACTTCTGTTTTTCCTTTCACGCTGCAAATACTCAAGACTGTGAATCAGCAGACAGAGAAGACTGCCTAATCTTTTAATATACAGTTGGCACTTTTTTCCAAGTAGTTTAAAAACGCTTCTTATTAATTTTTAATATTATTATTATAGGAAACCAGTGTGCTGCAGCGGCTGGAATGTTGGGTTAGGCACTGGCAGACCAGAGTTCAAATCATCTCAGCCATGAAGCAGTCATGCTCTCCCAGCCTAATCAACCTCACAGGGTTCGTGTGGGAATAAAATGGGGAAAGAACCCTGCTCCTTGGTGGAAGGGTGGGGTTTAAATACAACAAACAAACATTTCCATCCTTCTCTGGCTCCCATCCACCCAGAACTGCAACTCCCAGAGGCCCTTGCGCGCAGCCTTTCTCGCCTGCCCTGGTGGTTCTTGGGAGTTGTAGTCCCTTTCCCATTCGTCGCTTCCCGGCCTCCGCCCGTGCCCAACAACAACCCCCAGAATGCCTTGCGCGCACGCGTGGCCTTGCCTAAGTCTCTTGTCTCCGGATTGCGCCTTCTGGAAGCAAAGTTCCGCTTCTTTGCGTTCCGGCACCTTCTTCTCTTCCTTCGCGGCCGCTGCCTTTGGGGCCTTGTTCTCCCAGCCGGCCTGGTCCCGAGGCTTCTTCGAAGGGCCGGGGACGACCCGTCGCTGCTCCTCCCGCGTCTCCGCGACGGAGGGCAGCACGCGGACGGGGCTCCTCTTCAGCGCGCGGACCCCTCGCCGCCCGGCCGCGCTGCCCAAGGCCGGCCTGAGCAGCAAGAAGGGGGCTCGCGCTCCCCTCATGAAGGCCGCCATATTGGTTACTGGCGCGGGCGTCGAGCGGGATTTCCCCTTCTCAGACTATCGCGAGATCTCCGTCACTAATGGCAACAGCGTCCTTTTATATATACCGGCCCTAAAAAGCCACAGAGATGGAAGAGGGGCGTAAAAACGTTTGTTCGCAACTTCCGGGGGACATTCGGAAGCGGCCATTGGCTGAGAGTCCCTTGTAGAGCTACGGGATAGTAGAGTCATTGTTGCTATTTCCAAGCTCACACGTTTAAGACGCACCCGACGTAGTGTTCACCATAGATGTATAAAGTTATAGAGACACCACTCAGCGTTCATGTAAAAGCATGAATTATCGGAGCCTTCAAAAATAAGTCTTATCTTTTCCAAGAGCGCTGTCAGATTTGAGGCGACAGCGCTCTTGAAAAAGATAAAACTTATTTTTGAAGGCTTCTAAAATTCATTTTAAAAGTTGCCTCAGGTTTAGACGGCGTGTCGTGACGTCCTTCCCACGCGCCAGAAAGGGGAGAGGGTAAATACAAAAGCAACCCCACCCCCTGAATGAGGCGACCGCGCTTGCTCGCGAATCACTTCTGTGTGGGCGGCTTTGCGCGTGAGGTCGAGCTTGGGAAGAAAGACAAGGCCCCTGAATATGAAGGCTCGGCGGGCGCTGCATTTCGTGTTCAAAGTGGGCGACCGAGCCGAGACCGCGCGCTTCTACCGGGATGTACTGGGCATGCGCGTAAGTGGGGGCGCGAGACGGTGGGTGGTTAGGAAGCGGCCTTGGCAGCTTGGGGGGAGGGCTTTTTGAGGCAGGGGTGACGTCACGGATACGGGTGCCCCAGGGTCCCAAGCCACGCGGGAACGAGTTGGTTTGGTTTTTCAGCGTCTCTCCCTAGAGCGGCTAGTTAGTTACGGCGGCCTCTTTGGCCCAATCTTTCCTACAGAGGTGGCGTTTGCTTTCGTGAACGTTTGTCGCTCCTGATTACGCCGCAGAGCGGCGCACTTAGTTTTTCAGGAATGCATTGATTTTTTTATAAGTAACAAATGTCAGGAAAAAATCTCTGTGTGTCTCTGTATATCTATATAGATATAGTCACATGTTGCGTTTAAGATCACGTTAGAATAATAATAATAATAATAATAATAATAATAATAATAATAATAATAATAATAATAAATAAAAATAAATTTATTATTTATACCCCGCCCATCTGGCTGCGTTTCCCCAGCCACTCTGGGTGGCTCCCAACTGAGTGTTAAAAACAATACAGCATTAAATATTAAAAACTTCCCTGAACAGGGCTGCCTTCAGATGTCTTTTAAAAGATAAGATAGCTGCTTATTTCCTTGACATCTGAAGGGAGTGCGTTCCACAGGGCGGACGCCTTGTGTTAAAATGCAATATTAAAAACAATTTTAAAAAGAAAGTGTCTCCAAACCATGCATATGAAAAGTGTCAAAAGCCTTCTTGTTTGTGCCTGAACGTTATTTTTTAAAAAACAAACAGGTTCTAAGGCATGAAGAATTTGAAGAAGGCTGCAAGGCCACTTGTAACGGGTACGTTGTCTTCATTTTGGTTGTTTCTCATCAAAGCAGACATTTCCCTCGACACACTTGAGCAGGCCTAGGCAAACTCAGCCCTCCAGCTGTTTTGGGACTACACCTCCCATCATTCCCAGCTAACAGGACCAGTGGTCAGGGGTGATGGGAGTTGTAGTCCCAAAACATCTGGAGGGCCGAGTTTGCCTAGGCCTGCTCTTGAATGTTCGGAGGCGGTAGCCCCAAAGGGGTGGAGAGCTCTGAGGCAGGTGGTGCTGCCTGGCAACGCAAACTTCTTTTGCCAATGGTGCCTGTAAAATAAATGCTCCCTCGCTTCCCATTGGCTGACCTTCTGTGACATCATGGGACGGGCGCAACAATTCTACCTGTGTATAGTGCCAGTGTCTGGGTAGAATGCTGCCCTTCAAATGAGTGCAGTGTTGGGTGGAGAGGAGTTGTGTGCCATTGATGAGAGCAGAAGGCTGGGAAGCTAGAATAGAATAGGAAAAGCTGCCTTAATCTGGCATGTCTGCCCATCAAGCCCTTTATTACCCTCTCTGACTGGCAGTGGCTTTCCAGAGTTTCAGGCAAGAGTCTCGCTCAGCCCTACCCAGAGATGCTGGAGGTTGATGCTGGCATCTGAGTGAGCTGAAGAACCCCAGAGGAGTGTGAGATGTAGGCTTTTTTCCTCCTGAGTTATTTCAATACAAATAAAAGGCAGCTGTGTTTCTAGCCCCTATGAAGGCAAGTGGAGTAAAACGATGGTGGGCTACGGTCCAGAAGACAACCACTTCGTTGCGGAGCTAACCTACAATTACGGAATCGGAGATTACCGCCTCGGCAACGATTTCCTGGTAGGCATCGCTTCATTCGGTTGATAAGTGAGAAGGTTTGCAAAGTACGTTGGTTCTGGGATCGCTAAGGCTTAGTTTCTGCTCAAAAGAACGGGTGAAATGAACAAAGCACTGAGTAGTCCCTGGGAGTGTGGTGGGCCACATTTCTCATTATAGAAAAGGTAAAAAGCTCTGGGGACTTTGAAGTTTGCATAGCAAAGGGACTAGATCATTGAGCTTTCGTGGACTGTGTGTTCTGAGACTTGGAGTCTTCGATTGTGGTAGGGTTAGGGGTACTGCAGGTGTTAGGAACCTTTGGCCCTCCTGATGCTGCTAAACTACAAGTCCCATCAGCACCAGCAAGCATGACCAATGGGCACAGAGGATGGGAGCTGTAGTTAAGTAAGATCTTGCTCAATGCCCTCCATCAAAATATTCCAGGACGGTTTTAATCTGTTCTTAGTCAATTTTTATTTTAACTTTTTGAAAGTCTTAAATTATTGTTAATTTTTCTTATTGATGATTCTTTCTGTAAAGTGCTTTGAGGGTTTTTCTTTTGCAATCAAGCAGTGTATAAGTTCTATGAAATGAAAAAAATTGTAAAGAAAAATGGTCTTGTCAACAGAAAGTGAGACCTCTGAAGCCTATCCAACAACTTGGGCAGGTTCAGAAACTTCAGGGGTCAAATGTGGCAGGCGGGTGTAATTTTCTTATACTGCTACAACTTTGTGGCCAGGTGACGTTGGACTCCAACTCCCATCAGCCCGGTTGCAGCAGGGCCAATGGTCAGGGGCGATGGGAGTTGTAGTCCATCAGCACCTGGAGGGCCACAGGGTCCCCTATCCCTGATCCCACGAAGCAGCATTCCCTACTTGTGTGCAAGAGGTGAAGGAATGCCTCTGTTTAGCAGAGGAAGTCCTTCCTGAGAGAGGAGAATTCCTCTTCTTGGAGCAACGATTGACAAAGCTGTAGACCTCCAAATGCAGGACTTCCGACTCCTACCATCTCTATGGGTTCCTGTATATGTAGTGCACGTGGAGGGAAATTTTTAATACATTGCAGAGTTCCCAAAAAATAAATCGGAGGCAATTTCATCCAGCAAAGCTTTACTGCTGCTGAAGGCAAATGAGCACAATGGTCACAAATCCAATACATTCAGGATTGGCACAGTCCATAAGAAATCCAGTTACAGCAGTCTTATCTTAAACTTAACAATAACTTATAATAAGACTAAACCTTAACACTATAGCATACAGAACAGAGCACCACACCAGAACAGAGAGAAAAGAGAAAGTGTGAAACAGCACCCAGGCTCCTCCTGGCCTATTATAGTCAAAATGACATTGACAAGAAAGGATAAGGAACCAGTTTAAACCAGCTGTGCTCGGCTTCCCAGAAGGAATAACCCAAACACCAGAAACCACCCGCCTGTTTCTTTCACGTAGAAAGAAACCTTCCAGAACACTTGAACTAAGCAGAACAGGAAAGACCTCTACACATCAGATCAATACCTTGTGTACTAAGAAATGCAAACTGACAGTAGATCCCCCAAATAATTGCCAGCTCCCTTGAGTAGTGACTGCGACTGCCGTGGCAAATGTTGCTTCCCTTCAGGTGACCCCCTTGCTGTTCCTCCTCTTCCACCTGCTTTAGGACGGCCACGAGATCTGCTTCGTCGGGGACGAGGCTTTCAGAGAGCTTTCCAAGGTGGACCCAAATGGTGGGAAACTCTTAGACGAGGTGAGTCTCCCCCTTTCAACGTTTATTCCAAATTTAAGGTGATCCAAGGGCTCAGCTTCTCTCCACCTCAGCTTCACCCCACTTCTATGAATCTGTTCCTTTCTTGTGTGTGCATGGAGCGGGGGGAGGCCTCTTGGCTGCTACGGATGCAGCCTGCAAAAGTGTGATGATTCGCCAAAGCAAAACGCCGCTGCATGTCACTGTCCTGTCCAGTGTTTCAAATGCACACACCCCTTTGAGAACTTTTCTGTGCGACTCAGCCAGCAATAGATAGATAGATAGTCTATCCTACTGTGCATTCCTGCTGTCTAAAAGGATAGGCCCCCTTCCCCCAAATTGTTGGGACCGTACCACTCTATCTTGCAAAATGTATGTTTTTAAGTGCCGCATTTTTACTAAATTCTCTGCACCCAGAAATTCTAGCAGACCGTTGCCAGAAAACAAATGTCAGAGCCCCTGTCTTGCATGCAGAAGCTCCCACAATTTGATCCTCAGCACCTCCAGGTTAAAGGGGTTAGTTAGCGGCAGGTGATGAGCAAAGAGCTGCCTGAAACATGGGCGGCAGCTGCCAGTCAGAGCAGGCAGCAGTGGCCTTGATGGAGAAAGTGTCTGACCTATAGAAGGCTGCTCCCTAAGCTGCTTAAGCACATCAGGAAAAGGTTTAAGGAGCAGGTTTGGTGCTCCTTTTTAGGCCACCACCCCCACGGCGGGTACAGTCCTCCAACCCTAGCAGGGCTGTACCACAAAACTAAGCCCAGTGCACCGCTCCCAATTTGAAACGACAAAATACCGCAAGGTGACACTGGAGAGCTTCTCAAGGGGGCCTTTATTGCCTTAACCGCCAGAGATCGTCGGGGCGGAAGATGACTGAAGCGACCGGGAAGCCGGGTCCTGCACAGCCCTCTCCGCAGTCATCTGATGTCTTTTTGTCCCTCTCCTCCACCCTGATGATGTGGACCTCCTCAGCGGCCTCCTCCTCCTCCGAAAGGTCTCGGTGGTGGCTCCATGCCTCCCTTGTCGCCAGGAAGGGGTCGGCCCTCTTGTGCGGCAGATCTATGAAGGAGACGGACCTTTTCACTTGCGAGACCGGACCAGTGGCTTTCTCAAGCTCAGCCTGTGACACCTTGTCAAGAGCACACTCTTGGCAAATTGCCCTGCCGCCCAGCCAGCGCTTCCCTTGCGCAGCTCTGCTGAAAGCTTAAAGACTGACCAAGCAGGGAGCAGAATGCACGCAGCGTGAAACTGTCGCTGTGCGGGTGTGTAAAAATAAATCAGCCTTCACGCACGGTGTCTTCCTTATCTTCTAAAAGTCTTTATTCATGTAGAAAAACATCTCTTAAATCTCTCCGGGCGACAACTCACCCATCTTGCGTCCTCCCTCCGCAAAAGCGAAACCAGAACTGAACTCAGGAAACACTCCCCTCAGTAAACTCAACCACGCCTCAGAATGTAAGACATCACACAGAACCTCTTAACCCTTTAGGTTCTGATTCTCTCCACACCCCCTCTCGTTTTACAATCTGAGAGGAGTTGTGGACACACATATTTACAGACCCTTGAGAGTTCGACACCTTCCCCATTGCCTTTCGCCCCTTCCTGGCGTCTTCGTCAGGCACCTGGTGAACCTCCTCACAAATCTCAGATTCGCACCTAGCCACACCAACCCAAACACTAGTGGCTTCATACCTTTCAGGTGGAATTCCCTTTGTTGCCCGAGATGAACGCCTGGGCACAAACTGGGGTGCTTCTTCTGACCTGTGTTCCATACAGAGGGCAGGAAAAGGAGCCTATTATTATTATTATTATTATTATTATTATTATTATGAGCACTGCCTTACCCCATACAGTGGTACCTCGGGTTAAGTACTTAATTCGTTCCAGAGGCCCGTACTTGACCTGAAACTGTTCTTAACCTGAAGCACCACTTTAGCTAATGGGGCCTCCCACTGCTGCCGCGCCGCCAGAGCACGATTTCTGTTCTCATCCTGAAGCAAAGTTCTTAACCTAAAGCACTCTTTCTGGGTTAGCAGTGTCTGTAACCTGAAGCGTATGTAACCTGAGGTACCACTGTACAGTGGTACCTCTAGATACGAACGGGATCCGTTCCAGAGCCCTGTTCGCATCTAGAAGCAAACGTAACTAGCGATGGCACATCTGCGTACGCGCATGTCATTTTTTGCCGCTTCTGCGCATGCGCGTGACGTCATTTTGAGCGTCTGCGCATGCGCAAGCGGTGAAACCCAGAAGTAAAGCACTCCATTACTACCGGGTTGCCGCGGAGCGCAACTCAAACGCGCTCAACTCGAAGCATATTCAACCCAAGGTATGACTGTATATGCCCTCTTGGCTGTTTTGATCTGCAGAACTGGCCCTGTGACGGGTGCCACATAACGGACTTCCCGGCAAGGCTCCCCACGCTGCGGATAGCAGCCTGCCCCCCGGCGGGCGGGGCGCCCTAAAGCAGAGCGCCCCCCTCGCCTGCCGGAGCCGGGCTAGGAGGCAGCCCCGAAGCCATGGAGCTAGGTAGTTGGGCGGCTGCTGGCCTTCCTCTCTCGCTTCCAGCTACTCGGAGTAGACCCTTTTGGAATGAACGGAGCCCACTTGGTCGAGGCTGTTCGTTTCAGGGGGTTCTGCACTGAGTAGGACATTTGCGCATTTGTAAGAAATCGGGCTTTTAGCGAGGGCAACACGCTCACTTTTCAACTCGCTTCCTACTGCCCTCTTTTCAGAGCCTGGGAGGGGAAAAACATTTTAAGGAAGCCCACCCAGAAGTGTAGCCAGTGGACGTGTGTTTTAAGCGTATCGTCTATTTTAACTCTCTTCTAGACATTTTAAATAGCTGCTTTTAACCGTACAATGTTATTGTTCTTTTTGTGTGTGTGAACTGTTTTGAGGTGTGTGGGTTTGTGTATTGTTACGGAAAAATCTGGGTGCGGGGTTACTCTGCCACCCAGCTCATCGGACTAAGTCCGTGGGTCCCTGCGGAAGAAAAATGAGCTCAGCCGGACGCAGGAGCAAACTGCAGAAGATCCAAGTTTATTGCGCAACAGGTTCAAGGCAAGATTGAACAGAGAGAAAGGGGTGACATGAACTTTTGAAATTTCCCTCCATGTCCCAGAATACAGTGCAAAATACATCCCAGTTACATCATGAATACATTAAGAGGTTGGGTTACACAGATTAACATATGGAGGAGGGAGGGGGGAATATGCAGAGAGCTGGATGGAGGAGGGAGGGGGGAATATGCAGAGAGCTGGAGATATGCGCAGATAAGCACATCCTGAGAAGACAATGGTCCATGTTTGCATAGTCTGTCACCTGGCATCGCCCGGAGGAAGGGCTTGGCAGATGGAAATAAATGGATATGTTGTAGCGAAGAAGAAGGTGAAGAAGACATGCCCCCCCCTTCCGTATCAGTCCCCCATTCGGAGATAGATTTGCATTAAAGTTCTGTAAGAACTTGCAAATCTTTTCTCCGCACCCTAAATCTCGGTGAATGTAGGGGTTCCCTGGCCGGGAATAGGCTCTAATGGAAAAGGAGGTGGGTTGAGCAGGGCAGGAAAAGAGGGAGCAACACGGACGAATACAATGTACGCACGTGTTATATAGATATGCGCTAAATAATACCAAATGTGTGGCTTTATGCAAACTTGAAAGGGACTTGCAAGCCATGCCTCTTGCGGTCATTTGCAAGTATAGCAGTGCAGATAGCTGGGTATAGGGTATTATATAGAAGAACACCTGTTGTATTTTGTTGCTAAATTACTCGTGGCATCCTAGTTCCTGGGAGAAACATTTTCAATAGTGGTGTATGCTTTACATTTAGCAGGAAGGTCCACTACTGACTGAGAAAAAAAAATGCAGTTGGTGTTTTGCCCTTCGCCATTTTTGTGTGTTTCTCAGGTGTCAAGCTAGCTCTTCTGTGGTCTCATACTGACATAGTGCTACAGCAACACATCCTGTCTGTTGAATCCCCTCGGGGCTTTCAATTAACCATGTTGCCTGGCATTCACCATAGCTGGCACAGGTTTGGACATCTCGTGAGGGAGAGGTCTTCGCCTTGGCCTTTAGCTATGGGATTTTATTATAGGCTGTGGTCTTGCACTCATGGGAAGTTGCTCACTTGCACTTAAAGGACCAAAAAGCTAATTGCAGCCTGGATACACTTGCCCAATTCAAACTGAGTCCAATTTGAATTTATCTTGCCCCATGGTTCTCAACTCTTCAAACCAATCTGTTAAAAGAAAACCATTCTTAAAAGGGCACTGTCCAAATAAGTCAATTTAACTCTATAAGGGATCATTCCTGCTAAACCAAAGCATATGCACCTTCATGTACCTGGTGTTTTATGGATCCGTTGCGGGGATTCAAACCGCCGACCTTCTGATTGGCAAGTCGTAGGCTCTGTGGTTTAACCCAGAGCGCCACCCGCTTCCCTGTGCCACCTGTGTCCCTGCGTTTAGGTGATACACCGTTGCTAATCCGAGCAGGAGGTTTCTGGAATCATGCAAATAGGTGTTTGAACAGGTTTTTTTTTATTACTTGTATATGCATTCTCCTGCCTCCACTATCACAAAACAGCAAAACAGAGATCTTTTTGAGATGTGCCAAATCAGTCTCTGCATTTCTTTTTCCAGCGAAAGGAGCAAACACAAGACAAGAACAGGCACTTTCAGCAGCAAAGTGGCGAGAAAGGCTGCCCCCTGCTGGTGAGGAGGAGGGCATGATTTTAACTGTCTCCACATACCTGTGGAAAAGAAATGTTAGCAGACAGACATTAACACCCTGAAAACAGGTTTGCCCCTCCTGGAGAAAAAGCTTTACAATGGGACGTGCCAATCTTAATAGAGCCATATGGGCAGGAGTCTTAGGTTGGGCTGAAGCTAAGGCCTCTCCCCACACAACTGCCCCCTACCCAGGTTGGGGGTACTATTCGTTCTCTAAGCAAAAACCAGCACAATTCAGGTACCAGATTCCATTCTTCCCTCTGTGTGGCGCCCGATCAGAGCCTGAAGGCACAAAACTCCTGGTATCCGATGAAAAGTCCATCCAGCTCTAACTTCCCACAGCAGGGAACCAGATTCCTCCCATTTGCTGCTATTTTGGCCCAGCGAGAAGTATTTGGAGGTAGACTGCGTGTAAAGCTGGAGGTTCCATTTTTATTTTTTTTTTGTCATTGCAGCTGATGCATCCATTCATAGAATTCACCACCACCATAAAGTTGGTCTGACTTGCTCTCTAAAGCCAGAGGACATGACCACATCCTTGCAATAACCAGTGATCCGGAAATCCTGGCCCAACCCTCCACCTTGTGGAACAAACCCGCTACATCGCTGCTTGCAGCCTAGCCAGGAATAGCAGTTCCAAAGCATGTCTAAGTGCAAGTAGATAAATAGGTACCGCTCCAGCGGGATGGTAAACGGCGTTTCCGTGTGCTGCTCTGGTTCGCCAGAGGCGGCTTAGTCATGCTGGCCACATGACCCGGAAGCTGTACACCGGCTGCCTCGGCTAGTAAAGCGAGATGAGCGCCGCAACCCCAGAGTCGGTCACAACTGGACCTAATGGTCAGGGGTCCCTTTATCTTTACCTTTACCTTTAATAACGAGGGATGCATTGCAACTATCAGTGAAGATCTCCACAAGTTGCCTGGATCTACTACTTTCACGGGCAAGTGATTTGGAGTGCTGCACTATCAATTTTCAAGGTGACTTTAGAAGTTCCACTGTACGTAATAAAAGCTTGCACACCATACCCTTGAAACCTTGCATTTCAGTGCTCCTAAATGCTGAGCTTTTTTTCTTTTGTAAATTTATTTTCCACAGTTACATTTCCACAATTAAAAACAAAAGTGAACTCACGTTTCTACCAGATCTGGATTTATACAGATACATTTTCACGAACCTTCTCTTTGAGATTCTTTGAATCTCTAGACTTCCCTGCATACCCTCTTCTGGCTCCTTATATAAACAAAATTCTGCTGCATTTCCATACTTAGGTAAAGGGTAAAGGGACCCCTGGCCATTAGGTCCAGTTGTGGCCGAATCTGGGGTTGCAGCGCTCATCTCGCTTTATTGGCCGAGGGAGCCGGTGTACAGCTTCCGGGTCATGTGGTCAGCATGACTAAGCCGCTTCTGGCGAACCAGAGCAGGCACGGAAACGCCCTTTACCTTCCTGCTGGAGCAGTACCTATTTATCTACTTGCAGTTTGACGTGATTTCGAACTGCTAGGTTGGCAGGAGCAGGGACTGAGCTAAGGGAGCTCACCCCGTCGCGGGGATTCGAACTGCTGACCTTCTGATAGGCAAGTCCTAGGCTCTGTGGTTTAACCCACAGCGCCACCCGCGTCCCATTTCCATACTTACACTTATCCAATTATTATTTCCCTTAATTTTATCTAATCTTCTAATCTAATCTTCACTTAAAATCCTGCCACTGTATCAACCTGTTTACAGTTTATAGCTTGTTTATAGTTTTGAAGCATACAGAACAACTCGTTTCCCACATGCCTTCTCCAGAGGGACCCTAGGAGCCCGTTCTCAGTGGCCGACTTGCCTCTTTTCACTCCAATTGGCTCCCGTTGGCACAAAGGGTTAGAAGACTCCTTCTCAGTGGCTAAAAAGCTCCACTTTTGTGCCGATTGGTCAGCTCTGGGATACTGGAGGCAGAGACCCCACTGCAGAAATAGTATCTAGACCCAGGGCCACTACCCCATTGGAGGAGATTAACGGTGAACATACCTTTGCAAATAGTTACCCCTGCAAGGAATTAAGTGTGCCTCATTCTATAGCAAATAAAGTGGGCTTTCAGTGCTGTTACCCCTTCCTCCCGCTTTTGTGCCCTCCTTTCTCTGAGTTCTCTCCTCCCGCCCACCCCAATTTACTTACCAATCCTTCACCACAATAGCTGGCTTGACCTCGTCCATCAGCTCATCCCAGTAGCCATGATTCTTTAAGGTAACAAGCTGGTTTTTGAGGCAGAGCCTGCAAAGGCACATTGGAGGTGTTCAAAGGTACCAGTGGTTCAAAAGGGGGGGGGGCAGGGAGTGCGTGTGGCAGGGAGGAGAGGTTTGCAACAAGCAAACAAACACCTTCAGAGTCACTTTCTTGAGAGAGAGGCAGACCACACCCCTGAGATTCCCGTTGGGCCATTTTGATCTCTTCTCCATGGGGCCATAATAATAATAATAATAATAATAATAATATTTGTACCCTGCCCATCTGTCTGGGTTTCCCCAGCCACTCTGGGCGGCTTCCAGCAAAGATTAAAAATACATCAAAATGTCACACATTAAAAACTTTCCTGAACGGGGCTGCCTTCAGATGTCTTCTAAATGTCAGGTAGTTGTATCTCTTTGACATCTGATGGGAGCGCGTTCTACAGGACGGGTGCCACCACCGAGAAGACCCTCTGCCTGGTTCCCTGTAACCTCACTTCTCTCAGGGAGGGAACTGCCAGGAGGCCCTCGGCGCTGGACCTCAGCGTCGGGGCAGAACTTTGGGGGTAGAGACGCTCCTTCAGGTAGACTGGGCTGAGGCCGTATGCCAATGCTTTTCTTGTAGGGGGGAAAAGTGCCGGTATTGACCAGCAAATGGGGCAGTGCATGGGGGAGGGGCATAGCCTGACGCCAAGGCTGGACAGTGAGGGCGGGTTAGCTGCTTGGTGCCCCTGCCCATGTGAAGAGGCCTCCCCTGCCTGGCTTTGGGAAGGAGGCAGCAGGGCTCCAAAATCCTGTCAGAGCATCGTGCTTCCTTCCCAAAGCTGGGCAAGCGCTTCCCCAGGCTTGGGGAAGTATGTGCAATACTCTGACAGGATTTTGGAGCCCTCCAGTCTCGCCCGCAAAAGGTGGCACTACTGCACACCGCCAGAGAAAAAGCTCTTGGAAACAGCTAAGGATTTTCTCTGCATGGTGTCTTCCGGAGCTGAGCCGAAGCACTGGAAACAGCCTCCGGGACTGGAAAGTCACAGCACAAATTTAATAATAATAATACATTTTTTATTTATACCCCGCCCTTCCCAGTTCAAAAACCAGGCTCAGGACAGCTAACAACAAATTTAAAACACTTAATTGTAAAAACAGCATAAAATACAATATAAAAACATGAATAACAATAAAATTGAAAATTCAGAAATCAATTTAGGGGAAATAAGCGTTAGATAATCCCCAGGGCTAGCTGGGCCCTACTTGGGCCAGCAAGGAGGCCGGAGGAGAATTAGCTGTGGGGTCTCAGAGCGGGTGATCTTCATAAAAGGGGAGGGGGAGGGAAGAAAAGGGAAATAAAAGATCAGGCTGAATTCAAATTAAATTTAAGGGGGGACAGAAGGACTAATGGGGCAAACAAACGCGTCAACCCAATTTTACGGGAGGAATGAGGAAGCTGCGTCGCTCTGGGACACAATTCTCATCATCTCCTGTCATCGGCTCTGCTGGCTGAGGGGGGGAGGTCTAAAATATCCTGAAGGCCACAGGTTCACCATATTTGAACCGTTACTTGTCTTTGCTGCCCCTAGCTAACACCGTCAGAACTCCGCTTCCTTTTAATGCTGAGCTGGAGAAGCTCCAGATGTTGTATGACAACATCTCCCATTATCTCATGCTGACTGGGGCTGATGGGAGTCCTGGATAGCTACAGGTTCCTCATCCCTGAACTCCATCACTTGCCTTTACTGCCCCTGGCTACCACCGTAACTGTCAGTTTGCATTTCTTAGTGCAAAAAGCATCGCTCTGATATGTAGAGATCTTTCCTATTCTACTTATTCTGGAAGCTTTGTAGTGAACAGGTGGGATTGCTATGAGGAATTATAACAAATATAGAGTAAACTATCTGTGTCAGCAATGACAGCATTGCGTTGACTGGGTTTAAACTATTTTGATATGATTCTTGATCAATCCACACCTCTGCATCCCTGTTCCATTTCTCTTGCTTGACAAGGCAGGTACACTGCCAGTTGCTTTGCCAGGCATGCCTCCTGGGCCATAAAGAAAGTGGGCAAGTTTCTTTGGTGCAGCTTTTCTGATATGTTAATCTTAGGGTGTTAATCTTAGGGAAGGTGATAATGATCGTTGTCTTCCTGGCCATCCTTCTTATCAAGTGTATTGCTTGTTCATGACCTCAGGGGTTGCCAAATGCACTCCTTTGTAGTTCTGTTACCCCAAAAATACGTGTGCTTAATTAGTTTTGGTAGTTTAACTTTGTCCCCACTTGGGGTTTGTTGAAATGCTCAGAAGATATCTGATTGGTTCTTACGAACACTCTGTAAAAAGTTCTTTTGTGAATAAAACGACCTGGGCTAGAGGGTGGAGACAGAGATTCTTATACGCACCCTTCCCAGAGTCTTGCTGGTTCAAGCCTCTGTGTGTAGAAGAAGAAGAAGTTTGGATTTGATATCCCGCTTTATCACTACCCGAAGGAGTCTCAAAGCGGCTAACATTCTCCTTTTCCTTCCTCTCCCACAACAAACACTTTGTGAGGTGAGTGGGGCTGAGAGACTTCAAAGAAGCGTGACTGGCCCAAGGTCACCCAGCAGCTGCATGTGGAGAAGCGGAGACGCGAACCCGGTTCCCCAGATTGCAAGACTACTGCTCTTAACCACTACACCACACTGGCTCTCTTTCTTATTAATCAGAGTTCAATCCTTCCTTTGCTTTGGGGACGCCTCAAGCTTCTCCGTGTGACAGAAACAAGCAGAAGGTTCATGATCTTTGGGTTATTCCTTCCGAGAAGCTGAGTACAGCTGGCTTAAACTGGTTCTGTTATCACTTTCAGTCAAGGTCATGCTCTCTATAAAAGTAGGGCCAGAAGGAGGCTGGGTTTCACTTCCTATTCCTATCTCTTTTCCTTCTGGTGTGGTGTTCTGCACATAGTATGCTTAGTGTTAAGGTTTAGACTTATTCTAAGTTATTGTAAGTTTAAGTTACTTCTGCTGCAACTGGATTTCTTATGGACAGTGCCAATCCTGTATGTATTTTATTTGTGACCATTCTGCTCATTTGCCTTCAGCAGCAGTAAAGCTCTGCTGGATGAAATACAATTGCCTCTGGTCTATTTTTTGGGAATCTTGCAACGTTTAAGTTTTTACTTTGCTAACTATGTCAGAGTTCTGCTCTGGATCAATATTGAGTAGAATTCCATGACAATAACCACTCTGCCTTCTTTTAACTGAAATAAAAAATTAAGGTCTTATGTATATAATAAAGGTTCATAAATGTACCAAGCAAACACGTACATAAATATATAAACCACATGTCTGAAGCTGCACAGGAGAACAGCCATGTTGCCATTTTGACTCCCAAACTGGCCAGGTGTTTTTTTCTGCAAAGTCAAATGGAAAAGCCTCCCCGTTGTCTTTTCCTTCGCAAATCCTGTCTTATCTGTATATGAATAGGGTGAGCCTGTGATCTGGCTCAGGAACTAAGTATTTATCATTACAAAAGATTGGCCAGGCTCCCCAGGGAATCAATCCAGTAAGCATTAACAGGTAATCTGCCAGACAGGAGATAAACAACGACAGGAGGTAAACAAAGCACTCAGATTTCCGCTGTAGACCTCCCTTTCTGTGATGTAAGTATGATGTATCTGGGGGGTTGTCTTAAGCTACACCCCTTCTGTGATGTAGGTGTGATGTTTCTGGGGGTGGTCTTGGACTCCAGGGCTGGCAATTTAAAATGTCTATATAAGGGGGGGACACACCTTGGTTCTGGGTCCTCCTCCTTCTCCTGTGTGTGAAGGGGGTACCCTGTTGCAACTGTTCAATAAAGATCAGGCTTACAAGCCGCTTTGCTTCTCAATATTCTCTGGTTGGCCTCTGTTCTTTCCTCTGACCGATGGAGAACCTACAAAGGACTCTATAAGGGCTCTTGTGTCCCCCGTAAGGGAATAAGGGCAGATTTTTGTTTATTACATAACACAGAGATGAGAGACCTGTGGCCCTCTAGGTGTTGCTGGACTCCGACTCCCATCATCCTGGAGCATGGCTACTAGAAGCCCAACAACTTCTCAAAGCCACAGATAATTCATAGGCGCCGACTCCATGGGGCCTGAGGGGGCTCGAGCCCCCTCAAAAATTCGTTTGGGGGGGCTCAGCCGCCCCAATAATCTCGGGCGCTCCTCCAGCAGAGCGCCGCCGCCGATCGCGCGGCTCTGCTCCTCGGCTCAGCCTCCCTCTCGCCTTGCCCTTTCTTTCTCTCTCCCTCTCCCCCCTTTCTCTCTCTCTCTCTCTCTCTCTCTCTCTCTCTCTCTCTCTCACACACACACACCACAGGGAAAGGCGACTGACGGGAGGTGGGCGGGGGGGAAGCGGGGGGTGAGGGGAGAGGCGGCAGCAGCAGCGGGGAGTAAGGGAGAATAGCGATATAAAATCAATTGCGGCTGGAGGGTGAGCGAGAGTTTCAGCTGGGCTGTAGGGCGGGCGGTGAGGGGGGGAGAGTGTGAATCTGTGGGGAAGGCGAGAAGGAAGGAGGGAGGGATGGGGTGAGATTGAGAGAGGGGGAGGGAGGAGGGGTGGGGGAATGAAGGAACGAAGGGTTGGAGGAAAGGAAAGGAATGAATGAAACAGGAAGCAATGAGAAGAAAGGAAGGAAGGAAAGGAAAGGGTTGGAGCAAAGAAAGGAAGAAAGGAAGGAAAAAAGAAGGGAGGGAGGGAGGGTGAGATTGAGGGAGAGGGTAGAAAAGGAAGGAAGAAAGGAAGGAAGGAAGGAAGGAAGGAAGGAAGGAAGGAAGGAAGGAGAGGGGGAAAGGAAGGAAATAAGTGTTATTGGTTTCAGAACTCACAGGGTTAAGGAGTTCTGTGTGACGTCTCTTACCTGAGGCGTGGTTAGAAACTCTTTGGGAGTGGTTTGACTCTGAGAGTTTCAGTCTGGTTTCGCTTTTGCGGAGAGCGGACGCAAGATGGGTGAGCTTTCACCAGGTTTGAAGTTATGCTGTTAAACTTCATGATTAAAGGCTAAGAACATAAGAAACGCCTGTGTGTCTGGATTTATTACCACAAGCTGCAATTGCTTCACCGCTGTGTTTATCTCTGCTACCGGCAAGAGGGAGAGGCAGGAAGGATTTTTGGATCAGCACGGACAGACAGCAGAGCTGCGCAAAGGGAAGCGTGCTGGACTCCATGTTTGTTTTTCTTGGCACACATGGCAACTATGACCTCTCCGTATCCATAGGTTATGGGTGCTTGCCAACGCTTTGAAGCATTGCAGGAACGTCCCACGTGTGGTGAAGCCAGCAGGAAAGTTGCTGGGGCCAGCCGGAGCTGTTTCTTTGAGGCTGGAAGGAGCTCGCTGGGAGAAGCCGATCTGCCGGGAGCCGGAGGAAGCTGATACCAGTCGTGAGTAAGCTTACCCCGGGGGAGAAGGAGATGGCTCAGTCCCAGGAACATGGCTTTGAGCTTAAGCTGCCATGTGAAAAGTTAACCATTAAAACGTGGTAGGAGTGGAGTTATTTAGCAGAGTTGTCCCTAGTTGGAGCCAAGCTCTGGGAATTGGTGAAACCGATGTCTGCGTCAGCTGGGGCAGTTGCAAGCCAACGTGAAGCTGAGCAGCATGTTCTGGCGTTTCTGGCTGACAATGTAAGTGCTGATTTAAGGCCTATAGTTCTGGATGCAAGGAAGCCTAAGGCCGCTTGGCTAGCTCTACAGGAAGTGTGCAACGCTGGGGGCAGAAGCAAGGGCCGGGAGATGGCTGCATCGGAACAGGAGAGGCAAGAGGGCACTGACCACCTTCGTGAAAGCCAGTGCACAGCTGGGAAAGGCTGTGGGACCCCTGAGGGGGGCGAAGGGACTATTGCCACTGCTGCTGTTGCTGCCAGTTTTGCAGGGTCTAAAAGCTGCGTGGGTGATGCAACGTGTCTGCGTGAGGAGCTTGGAGAGAGGCAAGCTGCTGGGGGCCCTTTACCTACCACTGGGGGTGCAGGAAAGCGTCCTGGGAGCCCTGGGAGCAGTGGGGGGGGCGGTGAGCAGTAAAAGCACAGAGAAGCCTCTTTTTCCAAAGGCTGCCAAGAGTTGTTTGCGTCGAAAGTCGAAGCCTGGGAAACAGGACACTGCTAGATGCATCAAGGTCAGACATCTGCTGCAGAGGGAGATAACGGCTGCAGAGTTGTCTGGGAACTCTGAGATAGGTCCAGTCTTCAGAGCAACGCAGGATGTTGCGGTTTCGGACGCTGCCAAGGACAGGGGGAGCAGCGGGACGTTTGTTGCTGCCATGGCAACTTTGAAAAACAATACCAGCAGGGACACAGCTGTGAAGTGGGTGTTGGATTCGGGTGCCAGTCATCACCTCATTGGGACGCCATCTGCTGGGGAGCTGCGGAATTGCAGGGCTGTTTTAACTGGAACTGCTGTCACATTAGCTGACGGGACAAAACGAAAAGTTTCTAATGCTGCAAATGTATATGTTTCTGTTTTGCAGGCGGAGCTGGAGTGTTTCATTGTACCAGGGATGAAGTGTTGCCTGTTATCGATACCTGCTCTGGCGAAGCAGGGGTACAAAATCTGTTTTGAAAATAATAACTGTTCCATTTCCAGAGGGGGGAAGCTGCTTGTCAACGTGGAATGCAAGAACAATCTCTTTGTTCTGGAAACTCCTCTGGAGGGTGGGGGGAATGCTGGAAAAGCAAAGGCGCAGTGTGCTAGTGTTCCCAGTCATGATTCATGTGTTCATGTATGGCACAAGAGAATGTCTCATGCTTGTCTGGAAGATGTTAAGAGGTTGCCCGGCTGCACCAAAGGTTGTAAAATCACACCATGTGAGGGATTCCTAGAGTGCAGGGCATGCAGAAAGGTTCAAAGGGGCAGGTTTCCTGGGGTAAAGAGGGTAACCACAAAACCTTTTGAGTTGGTTCACACAGACCTTACAGGACCCATGAAGTGTGAGAGTCTGGGTGGGGCCAGGTTTCTGCTAACGATGGCAGATGATTTTTCTCAGAATTTATGGTGTTTCTCTCTCAGGTCACAGAGGGAGGCAGCGCAACTGATCCAGGATTGGGTTGCGGAGGTGGAACTAAGGTTCTCCACCAAGGTGCAAGAGTTCAGAAGCGACCGTGGGTCACAGTTCACTGGGTCTGCTCTGAAGGAGTTCTTCAAGCAAAAGGGAATTCGTCACCAGGTGACGGGTGCAAAATCTCCTCAAGAGAGAGGCGTGGCAGAGCACAGGAGTGAAGCACTGGCTGAAGCCGTCAGGGTTTTGCTGTGTGACTCTGGGCTGCCTCAGAGCTTTTGGAGTGAGGCTTGGAAGTTTGCCAGCTTTGTTTTTAACAGGTCCTACAATCACGATGTAGGTGACACACCATATTTTCTGTTGCACAAGAGGAAGCCACAGGTGCATTTCTTCCGTTCGTTTGGGTCCAAGGCTTCAGTGCCGATACCAACAGCGCAACGGAAGGAGGGTGGTCCTAGGTTCCAGGACATGATCTTCTGTGGGTATGATCCTGCAACAAATGGGTGGAAGTTTGCATACCCAGAGGGTGATCAGACCAAGCTGCTGGTCAGCAAGCATGCTGAGTTCTTTGAGCAGGGTGGTTGGTCACAGCCTAGGTATGGTTCTGATTTTCTCTCAGAATGCTTGCCCGATTCTGAGGGGGAGGAAAGGGAGGAAGAAAGGGAGGAAGGAGAGGCAAAGGCGGAGCCTGTTGCTGATGACCAGGTTGCTGATGAAGGTCAAGCACAGGGGTAGGCTTCTCCACAGGCTGTTAAGAGAGAACCCAAGAGTGAGCCTTCATCTCCTGTTAGCCAAGTGCAGGAGGCCCGAAGACGCAGCAAGTCAGAGGGGGAGTCCTCTGTGCTGGGAGACACATTTGCTGACCCCAGTGGGTCAGGAGGAGCGCCCGAGGTTGTGCTCCGGCGGTCCACTTGGACCACAAAGGGGATTCCACCGGAAAGGTTTCAGGTCACCAGTGCGTGGGTTGGTTTCGCACAGTGTGATTCTGGGAGTGTGGAAGGGATTCAACAATTGCCTGGGATAGATGCCAGTGGGAGGCAAAGGGCAATGGGAGGTGAGTTGAACTCAAAGAGGTCTGTAAATAGAGGTTCACAGTTTCCCTCAGGGTTCGAGACGAGAGGGGGTGTTATTGGTTTCAGAACTCACAGGGTTAAGGAGTTCTGTGTGACGTCTCTTACCTGAGGCGTGGTTAGAAACTCTTTGGGAGTGGTTTGACTCTGAGAGTTTCAGTCTGGTTTCGCTTTTGCGGAGAGCGGACGCAAGATGGGTGAGCTTTCACCAGGTTTGAAGTTATGCTGTTAAACTTCATGATTAAAGGCTAAGAACATAAGAAACGCCTGTGTGTCTGGATTTATTACCACAAGCTGCAATTGCTTCACCGCTGTGTTTATCTCTGCTACCGGCAAGAGGGAGAGGCAGGAAGGATTTTTGGATCAGCACGGACAGACAGCAGAGCTGCGCAAAGGGAAGCGTGCTGGACTCCATGTTTGTTTTTCTTGGCACACATGGCAACTATGACCTCTCCGTTGCCATAATAAGAAGCAATGAGAGGAAGGAAGGAAGGAAGGAAGGAAGGAAGGAAGGAAGGAAAGAAAATGAATGAAATAAGAAGCAATTAGACGAAGGAAGGAAGGAAGGAAAGAAAAAGCTGGGAAGGGTTGCAGGAAAGGAAAGAAAGGAATGAAATAGGAAGGGAGGGAGGAAGGAGCATCGAAGGGTTGGAGGAAAGGAAGAAAATGAATGAAATAAGAAGGAATGAGACGAAGGAAGGAAGGAAAGAAAGAAAGAAAGAAAGAAAGAGGGGAGCAGTGGAAAGAGGGAGGGAAAAAAACAGGAAGGAAGGAAGGAGTACTTAGGCTATGTCTCTTGGGACAGGTTAGCTGAGCTCCTGAGCAAGCGCCCCGTGCCACGCCTGCCCTCTTCGCCCCTCGGCCCCGTCTGCCTCCGCCCCCGACTGTATCAGGACCCCCGCCTCCTCCCCACCTGCTCCCTCGCCAGCCAGCCAGCCGCGCGCCCTAGCCGGAGAGCCCCGGCCGTCCCCGTCGCGCAATCGGCTGGATCTCCCTTCAGCAGGCCGTGCTCACAACTCAGCCCAGGGACCCCCCAGCAGCGGATCTCCGGCCCAGCTGAAGAATCCGGCAACAAGCCCCCTCCTCCCCAATCGCTCCTCCGAAATACGCTCCAAAACTCCCCAGATAGGCCGCCGGCCGCCAAGTCTCGTGGCGCCCTGAGCGAGGGTCTCTCCCCAACACCGCCACCTCGAACTGCGTTCTCCCGGCTACCCGAGCGAACCAGCGGCAGGACCCCGGTATGGGCCCCCCCAATATTTTTTATAAGTCGGCACCCCTGCCTGCCCAGGCACACATACTGCAGGCAGGGCCAGCTTCCTGTTTCCATGATAAACAAGTCTGCTTCAGGCCATGGGTTCCTCTAGCTCAGTACAGTATTGTCAACTCTGACTGGCAGCAATGGCTCTCCAGGGTTTAAGGCAGGAGGCAACTCCAGTCCTTGGAGGCTGAGCCTGGGACCTTCTGCATGCCAAGCAGGGGCTCTGCCACTGAGCTACAGTCCCTCACCTAAAAATAATTTAAGAGTCTAGTCCTCATAGTTCTTGAACTGTGCGTGCAATGCTGGTTCTTTAACCACTCAGCTAGGCTCCTCCCTTAGGACATCAGAGCGCAGAAAGCCCAGAATTGTCTACACTGACCGGCAGCAAAGGCTCTCTAGGGTTTCCCAGCCCACCTGGAAATGCCACTAGGGATTGAACCTGGGACCTTCTGTAAGCCGAGCAGCTACTCTAGCACTGAGCTGTGGTCCTTTTTTGTTAAAAATGAAGCAAGCCTCTAGTCCTCACTGTTCTGGATAAAGGGCTGATTTGAGGAGGAACGGAGGAAGCTGCCCTATACCTGGTCACACCCTGGCTCCATCTCGCTCAATATTTTCCACACTGACTGGCAGCAGGTCTCCAGGGCTTTTGGACAGATGGTCTCTCCTAGCCCTACCTGGAGATTGAATTTGGGGCATTCTGCATGCATGGAGCTACAGCTTTTCTCTTAAAACAGAGCAAGATTCTAGTCCTCATGGTTCTGAATTAAGGGCTGATTTAAATATACCTTATACGGAAATCAGACCTTTGAAAAAAACATTGCCTGCATCTTTCAGAAGCCATATGGTCAGGTAACATGGATGCAAGTCCTCATTTTCCTGTTTTGACTTTAGAAACACACCTTTCTTCTCTTTAGCAAATTGCGGCTTATTTCCTTTGTTTTAGTTTTTTACGCAACATTTGACGTTGTTCAATTTACTTTCAGTATAACATTTTTTTACATTTTGATACCCCATCCATATGTCTGTGATGTTCCTGTTGTATTCCTTTATCTGCTGCCATAACTGCCATTTATTTTCTGTTGTAATTATTGTTGTTGTTTGTTGTTTAGTCCTTTAGTCGTGTCCGACTCTTCGTGACCCCCTGGACCAGAGCATGCCAGGCTCTCCTGTCTTCCACTGCCTCCCGCAGTTTGGTCAGACTCATGTTTGTAGCTTTGAGAACACTGTCCAACCATCTCGTCCTCTGTCGTCCCCTTCTTCTTGTGCCCTCCATCTTTCCCAACATCAGGGTCTTTTCCAGGGAGTCTTCTCTTCTCATGAGGTGGCCAAAGTATTGGAGCCTCAGCTTCAGGATCTGTCCTTCCAGTGAGCACTCAGGGCTGATTTCCTTAAGAATGGATAGGTTTGATCTTCTTACAGTCCATGGGACTTTCAAGAGTCTCCTCCAGCACCATAATTCAAAAGCATCAATTCTTCGGTGATCAGCCTTCTTTATGGTCCAGCTCTCACTTCCAGCTTCTCACTTATCTCTGCTACCGGCAAGAGGGAGAGGCAGGAAGGATTTTTGGATCAGCACGGACAGACAGCAGAGCTGCGCAAAGGGAAGCGTGCTGGACTCCATGTTTGTTTTTCTTGGCACACATGGCAACTATGACCTCTCCGTTGCCATAATAAGAAGCAATGAGAGGAAGGAAGGAAGGAAGGAAGGAAGGAAGGAAGGAAGGAAGGAAATGAATGAAATAAGAAGCAATTAGACGAAGGAAGGAAGGAAAGAAAAAGCAGGGAAGGGTTGCAGGAAAGGAAAGAAAGGAATGAAATAGGAAGGGAGGAAGGAAGGAGCATCGAACCTTTGTTGGCAAGGTGATGTCTCTGCTTTTTAAGATGCTGTCTAGGTTTGCCATCGCCTTTCTCCCAAGGAGCAGGCGTCTTTTAATTTCGTGACTGCTGTCACCATCTTCAGTGATCACGGAGCCCAAGAAAGTAAAATCTCTCACTGCCTCCATTTCTTCCCCTTCTATTTGCCAGGAGGTGATGGGCCCAGTGGCCATGATCTTCGTTTTTTTGATGTTGAGCTTCAGACCATATTTTGCGCTCTCCTCTTTCACCCTCATTAAAAGGTTCTTTAATTCCGCCTCACTTTCTGCCATCAAGGTTGTGTCATCTGCATATCTGAGGTTGTTGATATTTCTTCCGGCGATCTTAATTCCGGCTTGGGATTCTTCCAGCCCAGCCTTTCGCATGATGAATTCTGCATATAAGTTAAATAAGCAGGGAGACAATATACAGCCTTGCCGTACTCCTTTCCCAATTTTGAACCAATCAGTTGTTCCATATCCAGTTCTAACTGTAGCTTCTTGTCCCACATAGAGATTTCTCAGGAGACAGATGAGGTGATCAGGCACTCCCATTTCTTTAAGAACTTGCCATAGTTTGCTGTGGTCGACACAGTCAAAGGGTTTTGCATAGTCAATGAAGCAGAAGTAGATGTCTTTCTGGAACTCTCTAGCTTTCTCCATAATCCAGCACATGTTTGCAATTTGGTCTCTGGTTCCTCTGCCCCTTCGAAATCCAGCTTGCACTTCTGGGAGTTCTCGTTCCACATACTGCTTAAGCCTGCCTTGTAGAATTTTAAGCATAACCTTGCTAGCGTGTGAAATGAGTGCAACTGTGCAGTAGTTGGAGCATTCTTTGGCACTGCCCTTCTTTGGGATTGGGATGTAGACTGATCTTCTCCAATCCTCTGGCCACTCTGGCCAAATTTGCTAGCATATTGAGTGTAGCACCTTAACAGCATCATCTTTTAAAATTTAAAATAGTTCAGCTGGAATATCATCACTTCCACTGGCTTTGTTATTAGCAGTGCTTTCTAAGGCCCATTTGACTTCACTCTCCAGGATGTCAGGCTCAAGGTCAGCAACCACACCACCTGGGGTGTACGAGACATCCATTTCTTTCTGGTATAATTCCTCTGTGTATTCTTGCCACCTCTTCTTGATGTCTTCTGCTTCTGTTAGGTCCTTTCCACTTTTGTCTTTTATTATGTTAATCTTTGTACGAAATGTTCCTTTCATATCTCCAATTTTCTTGAACAGATCTCTGGTTTTTCCCATTCTATTGTTTTCCTCTATTTCTTTGCATTGCTCATTTAAGAAGGCCTTCTTGTCTCTCCTTGCTATTTTTTGGAAATCTGCATTCAATTTCCTGTATCTTTCACTATCTCCCTTGCATTTTGCTTGCCTTCTCTCCCCCGCTATTTGTAAGGCCTTGTTGGACAGCCACTTTGCTTTCTTGCATTTCCTTTTCATTGGGATGGTTTTAGTTGCTGCCTCTTGTATAATGTTACGGGCCTCCATCCATAGTTCTTCAGGCACTCTGTCCACCAAATCTAAATCCTTAAACCTGTTCTTCACTTCCACTGTGTATTCATAAGGGATTTGACTTAGATTGTATCTTACTGGCCCAGTGGTTTTTCCTACTTTCTTCAGTTTAAGATTGAATTTTGCTATAAGAAGCTGATGATCTGAGCCACAGTCCGCTCCAGGTCTTGTTTTTGCTGACTGTATAGAGCTTCTCCATCTTTGGCTGCAGAGAATATAATCAATCTGATTTCAATGCTGCCCATCTGGTGATGTCCATGTGTAGAGTCGTCTCTTGTGTTGTTGGAAAAGAGTGTTTGTGATGACCAGCTTGTTCTCTTGGCAGAACTCTATTAACCTTTGCCCTGCTTCATTTTGAACTCCAAGGCCAAACTTGCCAGTTGTTCCTTTTATCTCTTGACTCCCTACTTTAGCATTCCAATCCCCTATAATGAGAAGAACATCCTTCTTTGGTGTCATTTCTATAAGGTGTTATAAGTCTTCATAGAATTGGTCAATTTCAGTTTTTTCAGCACCAGTGGTTGGTGCATAAACTTGGATTACTGTGATGTTAAAAGGTCTGCCTTGGATTCGTATCGAGATCATTCTATCATTTTTGAGATTGCATCCCAGTACAGCTTTTGCCAATCTTTTGTTGACTATGAGGGCCACTCCATTTCTTTTACGGGTTTCTTGCCCACAGTAGTAGATATGATGGTCATCCGAACTGAATTCACCCATTCCTGTCCATTTTAGTTCACTGATGCCCAGGATGTCAATATTTATTCTTGCCATCTCATTTTTGACCACATCCAACTTACCCAGGTTCATGGTTCTTACATTCCAGGTTCCTATGCAATATTTTTCTTTACAGCTCTGGATCTACTTGTACTTGCCCTCTGCTCTTCCCCAGTAGCATGTTGGACGCCTTCCGACCTGAGGGGCTCATCTTCCAGCGTCATAACTTTTATATGCCTGTTGTCTTTGTCCATGGAGTTTTCTTGGCAGGGATACTGGAATGGCTTGCCGGTTCCTGCTCCAGGTGGATCACGTTTGGTCAAAACTCTCCACTATGACCTGTCCATCTTGGGTGGCCCTGCACGGCATAGCTCATAGCTTCTCTGAGTTATTCAAGCCCCTTCGCCACGGCAAGGTAGTGATCCATGAAGGGGGTTGTAATTATAACAATCATTTATTTATTCTCCTTCCCTTGCCCATTATTCAAGTCCTGCTTGCGATTTCATTTGGCTATATACCGTAGTTTTTTCTCAGAGAGTCCGAAAAGAGCCTCCACTCTTCGACAAAGTTCTCGTCCTTTTGATCTCTTATTCTTGCTGTCAGCTTTGCCATCTCTGCAAAGTCCATTAATTTTAAGATCCATACTTCTTTCGTTGGGACTTCTTCTTTTCACTTCTGCACATCAGTACTGGCTGCATCAGTAGCATAAATAAACAACTTAACCATCTCTTTTGGAATCTCGGCCCCTATAATCCTTTAGACATCTTGGGAACAGTCACTGAGTCACTTTAAACATCTTCTTTAATTCATTATGTGCAAAATGGAGCTTATTTCCATGTAAACATGTTTAATCTCACAGCCACCCTGCTCTGCTCCTGCAGTCGTGAAGGTGCAATGATGTGAGTGAGTTTCAGCTGCAAAACTGCACGTGCTCAGAGGTCTGTACTATAAATCCCCACAGAGGGAGACATCTATGGAATAATAAGCCATATGACCCTTTTCAGGACAAAAGATTTGTGAGCTCTGCCAGAGGCGTTGACAGGCAGTAAGGTGCTGAGGTGCTTGTTCTATTTTAAAGTTCTTCACTGAGCATCAATGCTATTCCATTTATTTATTTAGAAAAGCCTGGATCTATTTCCAAGAGAACTCAAGGGGCCTCCAAAATTCCCCACCCACCCTCAGAACTTTCCCTTGGGTTTGCAGTGCTCTGGCTTTTATTAAAACACAGAGTGCAATGTTTCAAAGTTTAGAAATCACAAAGCGTTTTGGATAGGTAGGGATCAGGGCGTGGTCTCAGCCTCTTTCGGTGAGAAGGGAAGTAAGTTGTTAGCCCTTAAGGTGCAAGCAAAAGACAGATCTGTAAGTGAAGATAAACAAACAGAAAAATTTATAAAAATGAAATACAGTAAAATGAGGCTTGCATTAAAGTAAGATTTTAAAGATTCTACTATCTGTATTAGGGCAATGACTTTATTGGATCAGCAGAAATTTCATGAAATGCTGTGCAAGCTTTCGAATTCTCCAGAACTCTTCATCAGGTTAGAACAGCGGTCAGCAAACTTACTGCACCTTGGGCCGGTGTCTCCAGCGCCGATCGCTCAGAGGGCCGGAGGGCAGGGGAGCGCATGCCCATACGCGTGCGCACACGCTATTTCCGGTGCACTTCCAGGTTGGAGGAGCACTGGAAATAGCTTGTGTGCATGTGCACGGGCCTCCTCCGACCTGGATGTGCAATGGAAACAATGCTTGCACATGTGCACAACACTTGCGCATGCGCACAAGCTATTTATGGTGCTCCTCCGACCCGGAAGTGGGCAGCCGCAGCGCAGCGCTGGTAAGAGCAAGCGGCGGCAGCGGGGATTGACGTGAGCCAGATAAACGAGTTCCTCGGGCATTATCCAGCCCACGGGCCTTAGTTTGAGGACCCCTGGGTTAGAAGGTAAGCAGAGCAGTTGCAGGAGAGGAGAGGAGGTTTCTAGCACAAGAGGACAGAAATTCCTATCCACTGCATATAGCATAACAAAAGCCACCAGACAATCAAACCATACATGCATTGTTTGAGGCTTCCCCTAAAGAATCCTGGGAACTATACAGTGGTGCCTCGCAAGACGAAAAGAATCCGTTCTGTGAGTCTCTTCATCTAGTGGTTTTTTCATCTTGCGAAGCAAGCCCATTGACGGATTAGCGCTATTAGCGCTATTAGCGGCTTTTAGCGGCTTTTAGCAGCTTATCGGCTTAGCAGATAAGCGGATAAGTGGCTTAGCGGCTTAGAAAAAGGGGGGGGGAGGAGAAAAAAACCGCAGGAACTCGCAAGACATTTTCGTCTTGCGAAGCAAGCCCATAGGAAATTCGTTTTGCGAAGCACCTCCAAAACAGAAAACTCTTTCGTCTAGCGAGTTTTCCGTCTTGCGAGGCATTCGTCTTGCGGGGCACCACTGTAGTTTGTTAAGCGTCTCTTAGCAACTCTCAGCACCTTTAGCAAACTATGGTTCCCAGAATTATTTGGGGGAAGCACAAAGTGGTAGATAACAGTGTTTTAAAAGTATGGTCAGATGTGACCAATGTATCACTTAAATATTCCTGCATTGCAGGGGCTTTGATTAGATGACCCTCATGGTCCTTTCCAACTCTACAATACTATGATTTCTATGAAACATTTCTTTTTTAAGGGAATCCAAAAGCCATATTGTGCAGGAAATCCACAAGGAGTCTCCATCCGAAACATAGTTTTCATCCTAAACTTCAGGACAATGACCCAAAAGACCCAGAAACCCATTCATTGACGTAGCTGCAACTCACTAAGGAAAACACACTCTGCATATGCCCAGAGGCAACCAGCTTTTAAATAGATCCATATGTACTGGGTTTGCATCAGGGTGTTCTAAGCAGCTGTCAGAGTGAAACCCGCCTCAGATAATCAAGCCCTGCCCTAAAAACTTTGCAACCTCCCCACAGCTGTGCTGGAGCCACCCAGGGACTCTGGCTTCTGGAAGCCCAAATGCGTTCCCATTGCAAGTGTCCCTAGGAGCCCTTGTCCCCATGAGCTCTTCAGAGGAACAGTCAAGGTCCCTATAAATTCTGGTGCTTGATCCTCCAAATCCCGGCAGGAGGTAACCTGAGTCCTTTTTGGCACCGTCGAAAACCCCACAATAGAGCACTTAGAAGAGATAAACAGTCTTGTTTGTTTCAACCCACGAGAATCTGCACTTTGCAAAAAGAAAACAAGCCTTTCTGAATGCAGCTTTGTACATCTTGAAACAAACAAGCTTTCTGTGGAAATGTTCAGGGCGGCCGGAGAGGATATATTATTTATTAATATCCTTCCTATCTTGTGCTAGCAAGTTTCTTTACTTAGCAGAGTTAAAATTCCCCTTTTACATGCACAGCAGATAGCTGATTGCAAGCTCGTGTGAGCTTCTCACTATTGTACGATTCTGGCTGTGTCAGGATGAATTGTATGTTCCTGGTAAGTTTCCTTGAATCTCTCTTAAAAGAATAAAAACGCCACAATCTTATTCAAAGTCAATAAAAGTTTACTTACATCAGTTCACAGTTGAATCCCTGAAAGCAGACTTAGTCACAAATACAGTGGTACCTCTGGTTAAGAACTTAATTCGTTCCGGAGTTCTGTTCTTAACCTGAAACTGTTCTTAACCTGAGGCACCACTTTAGCTAATGGGGCCTCCCGCTGCCACTGCGCCGCCAGAGCACGATTTCTGTTCTCATTCTGAAGCAAAGTTCTTAACCCGAGGTACTATTTCTGGGTTAGCAGAGTCTGTAACCTGAAGTGTCTGTAACCTGAGGTGCCACTGTACGTACATGTGGATCTACCCCATATAGGGGGATAATCCCAGTGTTCCTGCTAGCTGAGAGCTAACAGAGCAGTCCTAGCTAAGAAGCTGGTCAAACGAAGACGGAAGTGAAAAAGAGGGAGAGGGTGGCAGCATGCCTTGTCCTTTTGTTACCTGGACAGGTTAGGCCACACCCACCTTCTATCACATTCAAAAGGAAGGATGCTCTAGCCAGGAGGAACAGGAAGTTTCAACTGGCTAGACCAAACATTCCCTCACATGTCTTCTCTAGCATTTCAAGGAATGTTGTACTTGACTGCTCTCAGTGGATTACATCCAGGGCTGTCTTAAGTGTATCCGGCGCTGTGGTTCAAAGATCCCTCCGCCCCCCCCCTTTCCCAGAATTGCTCTCCTCCTGTGGAGGCTTGGGAAGGAAGCTGCACGCCCGCCAGCCATATGGTTGACGGGGCAAAGCCTCTGCAGGGATCGCTCTCCTCCCACTGAGGCTTGGGAGGCAAGCTGCATGCCCGCAGTGGCGTAGCGTGGGGGGTGCAAGGGGGGCAGGCCGCACCGGGCGCAACATCGGGGGGGGCGCGCTCGCTGCCTCCGGAGTCGCCGAAGAGCCTCGGGCGCAGGCTGTAGCAGAGCCGCATGTCTCGCGGCGCCCGGCTGAAGGCGCCCGGCAGGCAGCGGCTCTCAGCGCTCGCCGCGGAGGACGCGCCAGGCAGCCCCTCCTCACAGCCCCGCCTCCGCCGCTGCTGCTGCAGCTGCTGGGCCGTTGCATTTTCCTCGCCTCTCTGCCCCCCTCCTCCTCCAGGCAAGCGGCGTCGTTTGGGCAGCAGCGCCAGTGGCAACTCGCAGGTTAGGGGTTAGGGGGGGCGCAAATTACGTGCCTTGCCCCGGGTTAGGGGGCGCAAATTACTTGCGTTGCCCCGGGTGCTGACAACTCACGCTACGCCGCTGCATGCCCGCCAGCCATATGGTTGACGGGGCACAGCTGGCGGACATGCAGGGAAAGGGGAGGCCGCCAGCAAAGCCGCACAGCTCCCCAATCGCTGGGGCACCCCAAGAGGCCAGCACCCTGGCGCAACGCGCCAGTAAGCTCAATTGGAAAGATGGCTCTGATTACATCCCACACTTTCTTGACATTTCCTTGTCGTTGATTTATTCATCGCCTTTCCAACAACCGGCTCAAGGCAATGCACACAACAGATGGTTAAAAACAGTTAAGGTTCATATAATTGTAGAGTTGAAAAGGACCCCCAAGCATCTAGCCCAACCCCTTGCAGTGCAGGAATCGCAGCTAAAGAATTCCTAGCAGATGGTCATCCAGCTTCTGTTTAGAAACCTCCAATGAAGGAGCGTCCACCACCTTCTGAGGTGGTTAAAAGCATAAAAACAGCAAATGCATTTAAACTGAAGCTAAAACTGTACAAATTTGCAATGGGTGGGCACTCCAGGAGTGTACCCCAAATTTCCCCAAATTGCAGAGAAAGACTGTCCACTGGAGGCAGCTATTTCCCAGAGGAATTTGTCTTCTCTCACTGGCCTTCTTGTTCAAGAGCCCAAATCAACTTCCAAACAATTGTGGTTAGATTACTGCAATGCACTCTGTGTGGGGCTTCCGTTGAAGATAGCCAGGGAACTACACCTGGGAGAGAATGCGGTTCCCTAGCTGTTGGGGGGCGGGCAGCAGGGTTGGATAGTGAAATGGAATTACGGTACCCAACATAGATCTCGAAGGCGCTGCAACTGGACCCAATTCAGGATTGGAAAGGTTGCAGCATTTGGGATTTTTTGAGTCTAGGGAAAAGGCGAATAAGAGACAGCATGACAGAAGTTTATAAAATCATTCCTGGCATGGAGAAAGTGGGTAAATAATAGGTTTTCTCCCTCTCTCATAACACTAGAACTGGTGGGAAATTTGGGGGGAAATTCTGCCCCACATTAGAGGAAGCTGCTGAGCTCAGTTTACCTCCTAGCCTGATCCCCGTTCTTGTTACCCTGCAAATCCCCACAAACAGACTTGGGGGGGGGGGACTGGATGGTGGTGGGGCAGGTGCAAAAGATTTCTATTCAGGGCAGTTGTCATAGAATCATAGAGTTGGAATAGACCACAAGGGCCATCGAGTCCAACCCCCTGCCAAGCAAGAAACACCATCAGAGCACTCCTGACATATGGTTGTCAAGCCTCTGCTTAAAGTCCTCCAAAGTAGGAGACTCCACCACACTCCTTGGCAGCAAATTCCACTGTCAAACAGCTCTTACTGTCAGGAAGTTCTTCCTAATGTTTAGTTGGAATCTTCTTTCTTGTAGTTTGGATCCATTGCTCCGTGTCCGCTTCTGTGGAGCAGCAGAAAACAACCTTTCTCCCTCCTCTATGTGACATCCTTTTATATATTTGAACATGGCTTTCATATCACCCCTTAACCTCCTCTTCTCCAGGCTAAACATGCCCATCTCCCTTAGCCGTTCCTCATAAGGCATCGTTTCCAGGCCTTTGACCATTTTGGTTGCCCTCCTCTGGACACGTTCCAGTTTGTCAGTGTCCTTCTTGAACTGTGGTGCCCAGAACTGGACACAGTACTCCAGGTGAGGTCTGACCAGAGCAGAATACAGTGGCACTATTACTTCCCTTGATAATTTAGCACAGTTAATGGTGACATTTGTGGCTTGCCAGTGGAGACACTCATTGCACCAGAATGTTGACAAGGTGGATGAATACCCAGCTGAGCGGTGGCATGCGTTATTCTCCACCAGATCCCCTGGCACCAGCTCTGAATTTTTCTCCTGCAATCCACCCTGTCACCCACTCCGCTTGCAAAGGCCAACCCTCAGTTGCGTATCTTAATTAAAGCATATCTGGCCACAGCGACCTTAAAAGACTCTAGGTGGGCTCCCTCCTTTTTTCATTGAATTTTCCAGCTGACTTGTCTTGCCTCTTCTCCCAACCACCCACTTGCGTTTAGTTGTGATGCTTGCATTGTGGGGAGTTGGACGGGGCAACCCTGTTATAGGAATTTACAACAACCCTATGATTTGGTTTCATTTCAGTTAGGAGAAACGAAGCATTGCTGCCTCTGGCCGTGGAGGAAGAGCATAGCCACATCAATAGCTACTATCAATAGCTCCTCCATGAATCTGTCCAATGCTCTCTTGAAGCCATCAAAGTCAATGGACTTCACTGCCCTCCTGCAGGAGCGAATCCCATTCAGCTCTCCACTGCCTAAAGATGGACTTCCTTTTAGCGGTCCTGAATCTTCCAGGATTCCATATGAAGGAAACAGCTCTCCTCTTTGCTGAGCATCCCAAGGAGGTTGGCAGTCCAAGGTAGACTTCTTCTTAACTTGGAGGCTCTACTTCTCTGCGATGTCTTATAGCCAGGGATGGGCCTGCAGAAAAACCTCTTGGCCAAGCATCTTGCCATCTAAAGGGGCCACCCAAGGATGAATTCATCCCTTCGCATCTATTTTTTAAAATTGCCTACATCTTACCCAGAAGCACAGTTTGATTTTTTTACTTACATTCATTTTTTCAACTTAAGCAGTAAATACCAGCATTGCTTTAAGGCCTAAGTAACTTTTCTTTGGAACTCTTGATCCGTTCTGAACTACATTATACTATACTTGGGGTTGGACTAGATGACCGTTGGGTGCCCCTCCCAACTCTACAATTCTATGATTCCTTATCTATGCATGCCTGGAAAGAATATAAGATCAGGGTTCTGTAGATAGGGAGCAATAAAGCGGGCAGTCTGTTTACACAACAAATGTTAAAGAAATAGTAAAATGTCACAGTCAGAATACTTAATAGTGCAAAGATTTTTGGGACAAAAATGAATCTATTTCTCTGTTATCCCTGACAAATAAACATCTCCTCCTGCATGGATTTGTTCACCTCCCAGACCTTCTTAAAAACAAACTATGGTCTTTCGGTTCTTGCTGCTTAAAGCTTTCCCTATGCTTAAACCATGTTGCAAACCGCTGCGGCACATTTTTTTGTTTTTTTACGACGCAGCTTTTGCAACTAAAGAAATGCGCTCTGCACCTGCTCAGAGGCACGGTGGGAGAGCTAAGTCCCAGGTGACCTCTAGGCGGCGCTACGCCGGGCGCTTCTCTGGCTCCGCAAACAATTTAACATCCCCCCCCCGCCCCCGACTTTGCTAAAAATACAGTTCGGTCTCTTTAATGGAGAGCTGGGCGATTTGCTCTCTCTCTTTCTTTTCAAATGGCTTTGATTGACAGCCTCCTTCCCCCCCCCCCGCACAGAGGGGCGGGGCCGGGCTTAGGCAGGCAGCGGCCGGCGGGCGGCGGGACTCAGTGGCCACCTGTGGGACCAACCGAGGCGGCTCCTCCCGGCGCGATGGGGCGCGATCGGACGCTTCGGCTGCAGTTCGGGAACCGGATCGAGGTGGTTTGCGTGGTGGGCACCCGCCTCTGCACCGACGTCTATGGGTGAGGCCGACTATACTTCCATCTCCCCCCCCCAAAAAAAAAGTTTTGCATCTTCAGAAAGGGAACCCCCCGCCGCACCAGAAGGACCCAGCACGACTTTCCATGGGACTCTCCTGCGCGCGCCCTAAGTCTTAGGTCCTTTGGATCTCTCCTTCCCAAATAGCCCCACCCCCAAAAATTGCATCCTCCGAAGGGGACCCCCGCTGCTGCATAAAAGCACCCCCCCCCGAAAAGCACATTTCTTTTCGTTTCCCACCCTCTATTTAGCCCAGCATCTGCTGCCACCCCCTAGCAAGAAATCCTTTTCAAAGCAACCCCTTCCTATATTGACACCCCCAACCCCCTGTTGGTTTTGCTGCCGGACCCTCACTATTACTCACCCCACCCCCATGCTGACACCTGCCTATCCTCACCCATATTCCTTTAGTTCTGGCAATCCACACCCCCCCCCACTTTCTAATCACCCCTCCCAGCAAAATGTCTCTCCACCATCTTCTTAGGTGCAAGCAGCCTCCTTTAGCATCACCTGTTATTGCCAGATATCGGTGCTCCGATTTTCATTTCCCTATATTTGGGAGCTGCACCCCACCCCCTGCTGCCGATGTTTCCAGAGTCTGGAGAAACCCCCTGCTCAGTGGCAGAGCAGTTGCCTTGCATGCAGAAGGTTCCAGGTAGGGCTGGGAGAGGCTCCCTACACGAAATTCTTGGAGAGCTCAGTACAGATTTTTGTTTCAAAGGTGGTGGTTTGCCACTGGAACCCCCTTCCGATGTGCTGCATTTAAAACCTGGACCCCCACCTTCCCCTAAGGCATGGGTAGGCAAACTAAGGCCCGGGGGCCGGATCCAGTCCAATCGCCTTCTAAATCCAGACCGTGGACGGTCCGGGAATCAGCGTGTTTTTACATTAGTAGAATGTGTGCTTTTATTTAAAATGCATCTCTGGGTTATTTGTGGGGCATAGGAATTCGTTCATTCTCCCCCCCCCAAAAAAAAAAAAATATAGTCCGGCCCCCGACAAGGTTTGAGGGACAGTGGACCGGCCTTCTGCTGAAAAAGTTTGCTGACCCTGCCCTAAGGCCTCTCGGAAACCTTTCAGAATTATTTGCTGAGGAGTAGTGGTATGAAAAGTCTGTCTTTAGTTGGTGAAGCAGTCTGCAAGGTTCTGGCTTGCTATTTCTCACTTGCAGCTTCGAAGCTGTGCTTAGGAATGCCTGCAGCTCCTTTAAGTGACTTGGCTCATTGATGAAACACTAACATGACTGGGAGCCCCATGGGGTGTCTGTAGGAGAGGAGGTGTAAAGCAGCCAAAAGCAAGTGTTGGGCTAGGACCTGGGCGTCCGGAGTTCAAATCCAGATCAGCCATGCGAAGCTTACCTGGTGACCTCGAAGGCCACTCACTGTCTCTCAGCCTAGCCTACCTCACAAGGTTGCTGTGAGGATTAAGAACAGGGAGGGGAAAACCTTGAGGAAAGGTGGGCTGTACATGCAGTGATAAATTTAAGTGAATAATGGAGCATGCCTCGCTCACACCTGACGCCTTGTATATTCAGCTGTTAGCCAACAAAGTGTTACTCAGAACAGGCCCATTGGAGCTGAGTTAGCCATGTCCATTAACTTCAACTGGTCTGCTCTCTGAGCAGGAGTGGAACTTGTTACAGCCTATGGTTTTTGATAGCCACCTTCATGTTTGGTGTGACGCAGCGTCCTGTGTTAACCTGCAGTTCTGCCGATTCCTCCACCTGCCGATTCCTCACCTTGGGGAGATCCCCCTGCTGTATTTTTCCACGGAAGTGTGATCTTTCCTGGAAAACTGGAGCCTGCTTTGCCTTGGACTCTCAGCACCAGGACACCTCCTATACTAGGATGGGGCTCTGATTCCCCCCCCCCCCATAGAAAAGGGGGTTATTGATGAGTACTGTACCCGATGGTTTTGCTCTGCCCTCCACATTCAGACGCAGCCATGCTTCTGAATCCCAGTTACTGGAAACGGCAGGAGGAGAGATTTGCTCTTGTGTTTGAATCATTCTGCTTGTGGGTTTGGGGCACCTGGATGGTGGACTAGATGGGCCATTGGCCTGATCCACCAGGCTCCTCTTACGTACTTCTTTTCCCCATTATCCACTTTCTTTTACTCCTGCCCTGTGGCAAAACTTCTCCAGTGGTCAGCTCAGCCACCCAAGCAGCTGTTTGAGGTCAACCCAGGAATCCTTTCCCTGAGCATGCGAGTGTTGAGATTAAATCTCAATCCTTCAAATTCCTGCTCAAGTAAGGGGTTTCTTGGTGCCGTGAGTGGGTGCCAGAGATGGAGAGAGTGACTTGTCATCTCTGTCTCTGATGAGGGAGGGCTGTCAAGAGCCCTGTCTTCAGCACAGAGGTTTCAATGACAAATATATATACAGGATATATATATTTAAAACCCTTTAGGCTTTCCAGACTCCAGCATGCTTTTCATGTCTTTGAACCGCCTGGAAATGACAAGCCCGTTGGTTCCAGGTGTATGAGGGTCAGTGGTGAGAGAGCAACACTCTGCGTATGCTCAGGGGTGCGCTTCCTTTAGGGTGTAAGGTTGTACATTTCAGGAGCAGAACAGAGCTTTGGGGTTGGTTCTGCTGCTAAATTCTAACATGCAAAGGAGCACAATCCTGCTCCTGTGTTCAGTGGGGCATACTCCCAGCACAGCATGCATCCAGTGACACTCTTTAGTTCAGATTTCACAGCTCTTTTACCTGCAATGGCAAACATTGTTTGTGTGCCATTGTGAGAGGTGACACTTTCAAACCAAACATCCTCCTGGGGTTTGAAATGGTCTAGGTTGTGGGCGGGGACTTGTTGCCATCTGTCATGGATGCTTTAGCTGAGATTCCCGCATTGTAGGGGGTTGGATTAGATGACCTTTGAGTTCTCTTCCAACTCTACAATCCTATGGTTCTATGAATGTTGTTAGACTAAAACTCCCACAATCCCTGATGGTTGGCTGGGCTGGCTGCTGGGAGTTGAAATCCAGCAATAATACCTGAAGGGCTGTCACTTGCCTTCAATGCTCTTGGCTACCTCCATCACTGCTCTACTGTTTTCTAACGTAAGGATGGGGGACCTGTGGCCTTCCACCTCCCATCCTCTGACCATTAACCAGACTGGTTGCTGAGGCTTATCAGAGATAAAGGTAAAGGGACCCCTGACCATTAGGTCCAGTCGTGGCCGACTCTGGGGTTGCGGCGCTCATCTTGCTTTATTGGCCGAGGGAGCCGGCGTACAGCTTCTGGGTCATGTGGCCAACAGGACTAAGCCACTTCTGGCAAACCAGAGCAGCGCACAGAAGCGCCGTTTACCTTCCCGCCGGAGCGGTACCTATTTATCTACTTGCACTTTGACATGCTTTCAAACTGCTAGGTTGGCAGGAGCAGGGACCGAGCAACGGGAGCTCACCCCGTTGCGGGGATTCGAACTGCCGATCCTCGACTTCCGGTCGGTGCCAGCGCTTAATGGCGGTCCTACCTCCGAGCTCCGGAGAAGGACTGCTTCGCAAGTTCGGGTCTTACCCGCTACGGCGAGCGGGGGACCCCTAAAATCCCAGGCGCTGAAGCCTGAGAACAAGGAGACTCGGTGGGCACCTTCGCGCCCCCCCGGTACCGTGAAAGAGCCTTTTTAAAGGCTACGGATCGACATCGGGAGAGAGCGCGGTGCTGAGAGTCGCTACCCAGCCTGCGAAGTGAAGCCGCGTCGCCATAAGCGGAGAGCGCCGATTCCTTCCTGAAAAGAAAATTTGGACTGAATTCCCGTGAGTAAGAGCTGGACAATAATCGGGACCCTTTAAAATTTTAGAAATTGGGCTAAAAACGGGGAGATTTAAGCAAAGGAAGTCTGCCTCCCCCCGACTGCATGAAAGTGAAAGCAACGGAACTCTAAACTTGCATCCGTTTAAACCTGCTCTTTGATCATATAAACCGGACATTTAGACCTTTGATCTCCCCTCTAGCAAGCAGGGCAGAGGGGAGGTGAATCTGACCAACAACTGCATGATCCATTTGGAGGAAAAAAACCTCTGCTATCTCACCTATTTGAAAGCATGAAACGGTCTGCCTTGTTAGTACACTGAACTGACTTTTTCCTGTGAAGTGATACTTTGATACAAAGTTTCCACAGTGCCTGATCACTGTATATCATAAGAAGAAACAGTATAAACTGGGCAACTGTGGCAATTTGGAGTTATAAGTTTTTAGCAACATTGACTTTGACTGTGTTAATCTCCTTCTTTTTTACATCTTGGACTGTCTCCTTTGTTTTTGTATTTGGAAATCCCGTCCTATGGCCATTCTGATTTGCTCCCTCTAGAGGATAAAGTAAAACTTGACGGCCTAAGACAGTGGAACTTTCCAAGGGAGAATAATCCCGTGGGAATTGACCTTGACATGAGTGGCCCACAAGAAGAGATAGTTACAAGAGCCAAGATCAAGCAACAACAACAACAACAACAGCTGCAGCTGCAACAGGCAAAGAAAAGAGGCTCAATTTCAGGCGCAACAGCCGGATCAGCAGGAACAACAGGACAAGACAAAGGAGCAGCCGTCTCTATGGAAGCTGTGACAGAGGCCTTGCTCAAGATAAACCAAACTCTGGAGTCTTTGACAAAACAGACTTCAGAGAACACACAAAAATTAACAGAAATATCAGCAAGATTAAACCAGAATACAGAATCTATAAATAAATTGGTGGAGGAAAACGCTACCACGCGTCAAATTGCCGAAGAGGCAAAAGCCACTGCCGGAGAGACACAGGAGAAATTAGAGCCACTTGCCAAGAAGGTCTATGAGCATGATGCAACTTTGGCCTTGTGGGAGTTACAGAGGAAAGAGAGAAATTTAAAATTAAGACTGATTCCGGAGAATGAAAGAGACAACCTTGTGGAATATTTGACACGGGAGTTTGTGGATTGCTGGGACCTTGAGGAAGACGAATTTAAAATTACGACTGCCTTTAGACTGGGTAAAAAGCAAGATAGAAAGACACCGAGAGACTGCTTGATTACATTCAGATCCAAGGAGGAAAGAGATAAAATATTAGGACTACACTTTGAAAAGGCCTTGCAAATTGGAAATTCAGCTGTACAGATCTTTAAAGACATCCCAAAATACATTTTGGATTTAAGAAACTTCTACAAGGACTTGGTTCTTTTGTTAAAGAAAAATTCTATCCGTTTCAGGTGGGAGTTCCCACAAGGACTGTCATTCGACTATAAGGCAAAGAAAGTGAAAATAAAGACAATTCAAGATAAAGACAAATTTTTGGCAAGATACCAGGAGGACCTACAGAAGGGGACTGTGGACGTACTTGCAGAACAGAGGAGAGCACTGGATATCCTGAATCTCTCGTTTGGACAAAAACCACCACCATCAGAAGAAGAGCAACAACTTGGAGCTGTTGGAGGAGTCTTAAGAAAATAACAAGATGGCTTTGCAATTCCTTAGTTGGAATTGTAATGGACTGAATGGGCCTTTGAAGAGAAGACAAGTATTTCATATTTTGAATAGAGAACAATTGGACTTGATATGTCTACAAGAAACTCACATAACTAGAGCCCACAGGAGATTACTCACAAATAAAAGGCTAGGACAAGAATTTATCTCATCAGACAAAGTTAAGAAGAGAGGAGTGGTAATATATGTGAAGGAGAAATGGGCTCCAAAAATGATATTCAAAGATGAACAAGGGAGATATCTGGCTGTGGAGATACAAGTACAAGGAGAAAAACTTCTAGTTGTTGGAATTTATGCACCAAATGAAGGCAAATCTGACTTCTTTAAGAGACTTCATGAAACTTTGACGGACTATCTGGATTACAATATGATAATCATGGGAGACATGAATGGCGTGGTCTCCACTAATATGGACAAGGCACAAAGACTAACAGTCACTAAAGAAGGGAGACTCCCTAAGACTTTTTTCGAAATGACAGAAAATATGGACTTGATAGACATTTGGAGAACAAGGAACCCTCTGGAGAGAGAGGGAACCTTTTTCTCCCAAGCAATGATGACCTGGACCAGAATTGACCAAATCTGGGTTACTAGTGGACTGGCTCCAAAGATTAAGAAAGTGGAAATCTGCCCAAAAACTTGCTCCGACCATAACGCCGTGAAGATGGAGATGAAACTCACAATAACTGGTCAATTTAGATGGAGAATGAATGACACCCTCTTTCGAGATAAGGAGATTCTCACGAAGGCCCAAAAGACCCTAAAAGACTATTTTGAAATAAATTTGAGGACCGACGTGGAGAAAAGAGTGATCTGGGACGCAAGTAAAGCTGTTATGAGAGGATTTTTGATTCAACAAAATTCAATAAAGAGGAAAAAACAAACTGAGAAAAAAGAGAAGATTTTGGAAATGATAAAGGAAGGAGAGAGGAAATTAAGAACAAAACCAAAGTCTCAGGACATTTTAAGAGAGATCAAGTTATATCAAACACAATATATGGAATTGATGAACCAAGAGATTGAATGGAAGATAAAGCAAATGAAGCAAAAGACTTTTGAATCAGCAAATAAATGTGGTAAACTTTTGGCATGGCAACTGAAGAAAAGGCAGAAATTAAATACAGTTACAAGCCTAGAGGTGGATGGAAAGAACATATCTAAACCCAATGAAATTAGAAATTGCTTTTTAAGTTATTTTAAAAAACTTTACACTCAAGGCCCGCAAAATGAAGAAGATATAGATAAATTCCTTGGAAGATATGGACTACGAAACATCTCTCATCAAAGTAAGATGGATTTGAACCAGAGAATCTCAGATCAAGAGATAGAGGCTGCCATTCAGAATATGCAATTGGGCAAATCTCCGGGACCAGATGGACTGACTTCCAGATACTACAAATCGCTGAAGGAATGGCTGACTCAACCACTAAGAGAAGTTTGTAATGAGATTCTTGAGGGAAAAAGGGCACCTGAATCGTGGAAAGAGGCATATATTTCACTCATACCAAAGTCAGAGACTGAAAAGACCCAACTTAAGAACTACCGCCCAATATCACTGCTTAATGTGGATTACAAAATTTTTGCAGACATTTTGGCAAAAAGATTTAAAAGAGTCTTGATGGAGAAGATTCATGGAGACCAAGCAGGCTTTCTCCCTAATAGACACCTAGCAGATAATGTAAGGAATGTAATAGACATTTTGGAAAAGCTAGAGGTGAATATAAACACTAAAGCAGTATTGATCTTTGTGGATGCGGAGAAAGCCTTTGATAATATTTCTTGGAGTTTTATGAGGAAGAATCTTCATGGGATGGGGGTAGGCCAGGGTTTTGAGAATGGTATGGCTGCAATATATTCTGAACAAAAAGCTAAACTGATTGTAAATAATGTTGTGACTGAGGAACTTAAGATAGAAAAAGGAACACGACAGGGGTGCCCAATTTCCCAATTTCCCCATTACTTTTTATTTCAGTTCTGGAGGTGTTGCTGAACATGATAAGAAATGACCAGCAGGTCAAAGGTGTGCAGGTCGGAGCTAAACAGTATAAGTTAAGAGCGTATGCAGATGACCTAGTATTGACTTTGCAAGAGCCAAACACTAGTACGAAAAAGGTCCTAGAAATAATACAAAAATTTGGCCAGGTAGCTGGATTTAAGTTGAATAAGCAAAAAACTAAAGTTTTAGGGAAAAATCTAACAGATATGGAAAAGGAGAAATTTCAAGAGGAAACAGGTTTGACTGTGGTCAAGAAGGTGAAATACCTAGGGGTTTATTTAACATCTAAGAATGCGAATTTGTATAAGGACAACTATGAAAAATGTTGGTCAGAAATTAAAAAAGATCTAGAAATATGGTCAAATTTGAAACTGTCAATGTTAGGCCGAATTGCAGTAATTAAAATGAATGTATTGCCTAGAATGTTATTTTTGTTCCAGACCTTGCAGATTCTTGACAAGATGGAATGTTTTAAGAGGTGGCACAAAGATATCTCGAAATTTGTCTGGCAGGGCAAAAAGCCCCGAATTAAATTTAAAATATTGACTGACGCTAAAGAAAGAGGGGGTTTTGCCCTGCCGAACCTAAAATTGTATTATGAGGCAGCAGCTTTTTGCTGGCTGAAAGAATGGATGCTCCTCGAGAACACGGACATCTTGGATCTGGAAGGTTTCAATAATGCTTTCGGTTGGCATGCATATCTTTGGTATGATAAAGTTAACAGCGCCTTTAAAAATCACATTGTTAGAAAAGCATTATTTAATGTTTGGATAAGATATAAAGATCTATTGGAAAATAAAACCCCTAGATGGGTGTCACCAGTGGAGGCTAAAGCAGTGAAGAAACTCAATATGGAGGTCGGATGGCCGAAGTATTGGGAAATCTTAGAACAGGATGGAGATAAATTCAAACTACAAAGTCAGGAGAAATTGAAGCATAAAGTAGAAAATTGGTTTCAATATCGCCAAATAATGGAATTTTTTAAACAGGATAGGAAAATCGGTTTCCAGGTGGAAAAATCAAAACTAGAGACCGAACTGTTAGAACCCAATACTAAGAATTTATCTAGAATGTACAACTTGTTGTTGAAATGGAACACACAGGATGAAACAGTTAAATCGGCTATGATTAAGTGGGCTCAGGATGTTGGACATAACATTATGTCAGCTGACTGGGAATGGTTATGGAACACCGGTATTAAATTTACGGCATGTAATGCCTTAAAGGAAAACATTATGAAGATGGTCTACAGGTGGTACATGACCCCAGTCAAACTGGCAAAAATCTATCATTTGCCCGACAATAAATGTTGGAAGTGTAAAGAGACTGAAGGTACTTTCTATCACCTTTGGTGGACATGCCCGAAGATAAAGGCCTTTTGGGAAATGATCTATAATGAAATGAAAAAGGTACTTAAATGTACCTTTTCTAAAAAACCAGAGGCCTTCCTCTTGGGCATTGTCGGCCAATTGGTGACAAAGAAAGATAGAACTTTCTTCATGTATGCCACAACAGCAGCAAGAATACTTATCGCAAAGTATTGGAAGACACAAGATTTACCCACTTTGGAAGAATGGCAGATGAAAGTGATGGACTATATGACACTGGCCGAGATGACAGGCAGAATCCGTGATCAACGAAAAGAGACGGTGGAAGAAGAATGGAGAAAATTTAAAAGTTATCTTAAGGACTACTATAAACTTAATGAATGCTAAAATGTTGTGGTTTCCAGAAGCAAAAGGGTACAGGGATACAAGGTTAGACTATAAAAGAGACTAAGATGACAGAGATTAGAAAGTAACAACTGGGAGTTGCTTGTTGAATTATGGACATTGGGATGCAGAGAGGGGGGGTATGGGGAAGTTCAAGAAAAGAGGTTTATGAAAATATGTTTGAAACTATACATGTATGTCTGTCACTTTTTGTGTTTGTTTGTTTTTCCTAAAAATGTTGTAAAACCAATAAAAATTTTATATAAAAAAAAAAAACACGAACTGCCGATCCTCTGATCGGCAAGTCCAGGCTCTGTGGTTTAACCCACAGCACCACCAGCATTGTCTGCAGGGCCACAGGGTCCCCACTTGCCTTCACTGCCTCTGGCTCCCTCCATTGCCAATCTGCCTTTCCAAAGGCAGGGGTGGGCAACTTTAATGTCTCATCATCCCCGGTGACTGTTGGCCAGACTGGCTGCTGGGAACTGGGGTCCAATAGCACCTGAAGGGCATTGGGTTCCCCATCCGCAAACTAGACCCTCACTTGCCTTTACTGCCCCTAGCTATCACCATCCTTGTCGTCATCCCTGACTATAGACTAGGCTGGCTGGTGCTGGCAGGAGTTGGGAGTCTTAACAACACCTTGAAAACCACAAGCTCCCTATCTCTGGTCTTCACTGCCCGTAGCTACCTCTATCACCACTTTGCCTTCTTCTAATGCAACGATGGGCAACCTGCAGTCCTAGGACTTCAAAGCATTTAACAGTCAGTGGCTCTAGAAAAGCATTTTGCACAAGCTCAGATTACTATCTTACATCTAAGTGGGGAACTTCAGGTGCATTTTGCACCTGGCTGTCAGCCACTTGCAACCAAGCCAGGATAGCGCCTGACATCACCATCTGGAGGTGCATGCCTGGGGATCCTTGGATCTTGACTGTTTTCGCACACTAATGCTCTGTCCTGTAGAATTCTATCTGTTCTATTTTATCTGCGCAGTCAGAATGAATTTCAGGAACCAAAATGCTTTTTCTGTGCAGCTGGAGCAGGAGCAGTGAACGGCGTTATAGTTAACTGTTGTCGCTTGTCTTCACTTCCCCCACTCTAATGCCCTGCTCACAGTTGTGAAGAGTATTTCTATGTTATGAATGGTCCATGTCACCATTAAGAAAAAGAGGTCGGAACTGGCTAATATATATGTGGACTGTCCCTGGATCAAGTGACTTTTCTCAAAGTTCTTAACCTACCTCAAGATTGTCACCTTAACTAGCCAGATGTTTAACTGAGAATCAATCACAGTCAGTTCATCGTTTAAAAAATAAGAGCCGCCCCAAACTTGCAACTAGACATTCCATTTTGGCGACTGCAACCTTGGTTTAAGGAGCCATTTGGCGCCTAGTTTATATATCTGAGTTTCTAAGACTGGGGAAGAGACATTGGGGCTCAAGGTTGCCTTGAAACCTATGCTCTGTAACCTCTCAACCTGAATCCTAGATGTAGAAGCTGGTAGTCTGGTTGCTTGGTGGCTACAAATAGTGGGCAGCTTGCACATGTTCAGAGGTCTGTTTTATTAGCTGTTTGTTTCGGGATCCCGTCCCTTGCTTTGAAAACTGGCTCTGGGGGCTGAGCTGTATTGAGATGCCCCTTTACCCATTGCCTGCCTGTATTTTTAAACGGTCATCCATCCAGAGAGAACCCGGTAATCCTTTGTAAGCCTTGCCTGTCACTGCAAATGCTTGTTTGCAGCTGATTGTCCATTGTCCTGCTCGCCGAATGAGGCGTTTATGCCAGGCTTTCTGCCAGGGGCATTTGCAGATGGCACCGTCACCCATTGTGTGATCTCTCTGTGTGTGTGTGTGTATTTTAAGCAGTGGAGTTGCCAAGTCAGTTATGCCATTGGAAGTGGAATTCAGAGGGCTTTAAAGAATGCTTGTCTCTGCAGGATAAATTTTCTCCCTTTCCGATACTAAAAACACCCAGACTTCTGTGCTTAATCTATATTAGGTTCTGCTGGCCGGGGGCATGGTCGTAGCTCAGGGACAGGACATCTGCCTTGCATGCAGAAGGTCCCAGGTTCAATCCTTGACATCTCCAGGCACATCTTGAGAGAGAGACCCCCTGAGTCTGAAACCCTGGAGTGCCGCTGCCTGCCAGAGAAGACAATGTTGGGCTAGATGGACCAACAGTCTGACTCACTGAAAAGCAGCTTCTTAGTTAGCCCTGCGTTCAGAACCATGGGGACTGGAATCTTGCTCAATTTTATGGCAAGGGTTGCAGCTCAGTGTGCCCAGCTTCAATTCCCTCTGGCAGCATCTCCAGCATTTTTAAAATTGCATTTTATATGTGTTTGTGCATTGAGTGCAAATCATAAAGAATCTGCTTTGATTGCATAGGTCAGATCGAAGGTCGTGCAAAGAGCACCTTTAATACAGTCTTGGTGCCTGTTTGGGAATGTAGTTGAATGAATGCAACTCCTTTAAAAAAAATTACTCCGATTTCTTTCGTTTATGGGTGATATATTGGGGAAGATTCTGGGTGGCATCTGAAATCTCATTTTTGGGGGGCTTTTCAGAGAGCAGGGCTAGGATGTCAACTGCCCAGAGCTTTTGGGGCATGTCGACAGGACGTCAGTCCTGGGTGTAACCAAGGAGGAAGCTGCGTGCTGCGGGTTCCAACTGCCCTGGGGTTTCTCATTATCAGCTTCAATCTGCTGTGTCAACTGCTGCAGCTGCCCCTCTCCTCCCGGCAAGGAGTTGCAGTGGGCTGGTGCTGGCACTCGGGTCCCTTGCTAATGCAGAATCCAGCTGCCGCTGTCAGGGGTCTAGTTGACGCAGCATTTAAAAATAGATGTGGGAAGCTTAGGGGTGTTATGCAATGGCTCCCAAAAGGGTGAAGTGGGTGGGTCGGCCAGCCACCAAAGATCCAAAAGAGGAAGGGGTTCAGGTTACTTCCCCTGACCTTGAAGCCCATGGCTTCACTACAAAAGCAAACCTGAGGCTGGGGTGTGTAGAAATCAGGATGCTTAACAATGATAATCGCATTCTTCGGAGATCGTATTTTCTTAAACCGGTGTCATCTGGCGGTTCATGTTCAACACAGCTTGTCCTGGTTTGTAGCAGAGCCCAGGGTCCTTGCTTTGAGGGTCGCAGCTCAGGTTTGGCAGGGCCCAAGAAGAGTTGAAATCTTGAGTCTTGCAAGGAGAGGCTGTCGGCTGGACAAGGAATGTGTCCCTCAAAGCAATCCAAAGGAGAAGTGGGGGAGAGAAAAAGAGAAACACAAGAAGTAACTGGCATATTTTATTGGAATCATATAATTGTAGAGTTGGAAGGGACCCCAGGTATGATAAGAAATTCAATATTACCGTATTGGCCTGAATATAAGCCTGACTTTCCCCCCAAATTCCAACTGTGAAAAGTTAAAGCGTGGCTTATATTCGTGACCTTACAGTATGCAGCCAGGAGCGTGGGGCGCCGGCAATGCAGCTTTGCTCCCCCCCCCCCCCAGTATTCAGTCAGGAGCAGCATGGAATGGAGCTGCTTATATTTGGGTATTTTTTCTTTTTCTCCCCCCCCCCCTCCAATTTTAAAGGTGCGGCTTATATTCGGGTGCGGCTTATATTCGGGCCAATACGGTATTTCTCTGTTGTTGGTGTATGTTTTGAAATAAAAAAATTATTATCTATATAATAAATGTTCATAACTTCATATATAAACCACATGTCTGAAACCCCACAGAAAAAGTCCCGAGACCATTTTGTCCCTCCCACATTGACCTCAAAAATTTCTCTGCAAGGTCGAAGGAAAATGGAAAAGCCTCCCCATTGTCTTTTCCTTCACAAATCCTGTCTTAAGGGTATGTCTGTGTTTGAATAGGGTGTGAGCCTGTGACCTGGCCCAGGAACAAAGTATTTATCATTACAAAAGACTGGCCAGGCTCCCCAGGGTATCCAATCAAGTGACCATTAACAGGTAATATGCCAGACAGGAGATAAACAGCGCACTCAGATTTGCACTCAGATTTCTGTTGTAGACCGCCCTTTCTGTGATGTAGGTATGCTGTATCTGGGGAGTGGTCTTGGACTACACCCCTTCTGTGACGTAGGTATGGTGTTTCTGGGGGTGGTCTTGGACTCCAGGGCGGGCAATTTAAAATGTCTATATAAGGGCGGGCACACCTTTGTTCTGGGTCCTCCTCCTTCTCCTGCCTGTGAGGGGAGCCCCCTGTTGCAACAGTTCAATAAAAGATCAGGCTTACGAGCTGCTTTGCTTCTCAATATTCTCTGATTGGCCTCTGTTATTTTATCCGACCGATGGAGAACCTGCAAAGGACTCTATAAGGGCTCTTGTGTCCCCCATAAGGGAATAAGGGCAGATTTTTGTTTATTACAGTTTCTGTTGCGGTTGGGAGGGCTGGAGTCCGTATTCTGCCTTTCTTGAAGCTTCAGGAGTCGCCTGAAGCTTCAGATTTTGCACCTGGCTATCGGCAACTTGCAACCAAGTGAAGATGCCAGGGCTCCAGGATAGTGCCTGGGTATCTGCACAATCTGGACGTGCCTTTCTGGGGATTCTTGGGTCTTGCCTGCTTTCACACACTAGCAACACAATCATGTAGAACCAAAAACTCATACTGAAAAACGTGACTTTAGAGCTGTCTGGCCCCCAAAAATGGCAACTAGGCATTCTGTTTTGGCAACTGTAACTCTGATTTCAGGAGCCATTCGGCACCCAGCTTATATATCTGAGTTTCTCACACTGTCGCCAGGTATATATAGGAAAGGGCGAGGAAGGAAGCGGAGCTCTGCACATCATGCGAAGTCTGCTGCGGACCGTACAGCTATGGTGGCAGTAAATCTCTCCTGCTAACAGAGACATCTTTGGCTCTCCTGGCTTGGAGTCTTTTCCAGCACATGTGTGCAAGATTAAATTCGCTCTCTCTTTCAAGGGTTGAGTTCTCCCAGAGTGGGATTGCTCCTTCCATGCCAGCTGACAGACCTGGCGAGTGGAGGATGAAAGGAGGCGCAGTGGGGAAAGCTGCCGGTCAGTGTAGACAACACTAGATGAGATGGACCGATAGTCTCTTTCTATACTCCTGTTTAAATCAGCCTTTTGTCAGAGCAATGAGGACTTGCTTTATTTTTAAAGAAAAGACCATGGCTCAGTGGGAGAGCACCTGGTTTGCAGGTGGAAGGGTCCCAGGTTTGATCCCTCAGAGGGTCTAAAGACTTTCTGTCTCTAATAACAACAATAATAACTAATAATTTATTATTTATACCCCGCCCATCTGGCTGGGTTTCCCCAGCCACTCTGAGTGGCTCCCAACAGAATATTTAAAACACAATAAAACATCAAACATTAAAAACTTCCCTAAGCAGGGCTGCCTTCAGATGTCTTCTAAAAGTCAGATAGTTGTTTATTTCCTTGACATCTGATGGGAGGGCGTTCCTCAGAGCTTGTGGGGGGCCGGACTATATTTTTTTGGGGGGTGGGGGCACGGAAATGAACGAATTTCTATGCCCCACAAATACCCCAGAGATGCATTTTAAATAAAAACATGCATTCTACTCATGTAAAAACATGCTGATTCCCGGACCATCCGCAGGCCAGATTTAGAAGGTGATTGGGCCGGATCCGGCCCCCGGTTCCTTAGTTTGCTTACCCATCATTTAGGGCTTTAAAGGTCAGCACCAACACTTTAAATTGTGTTCCGAAATGTACTGGGAGCCAATGTAGGTCTTTCAGGACCAGTGTTATATGGTCTTGGTGACCGCTTCCAGTCACCAGTCCAGCTGGAGAGCTGTTTCTGCCGGTCAGTGAAGTCAGTATGTGCTAGGTAGACTGATGGGCTGGCTCAGTAATAAAGCAGCTTCCTCTGTTCTTATTTAAATTGACTCACCCTTCAAAACCATGAGGACTGGAGTCTTCCTGTTGTGCACCACCGCAAGCAGCAAGCAGCAAGCGTCTCCGGGGGTTCTAGGCGCTTCCTGGGGGAAAAGATAGAGGAAGAAGAGGAGAATCAAAGCTTGGGCAATGTTGTGGCTGTGACCAGAAAATGAAGTCAGTGCAAATGTAGATTGTAGGCTCTCTGGGGCAAAGACTGGGGGGTTTCAGGGTTCTGTGCCGGACCTGCAAACACCCAGTTTCACATCACCACTCTCCTTCCGCCTGCTCCCTTACAGAGCAGCTCCTGCTGATGCAGTCACGTTCGCCGTGAAGCACTCGGATGATGTTGAGGTCGAAATCATCATCGACGGCCAATCAGAGCATGCCCCTGCCAACGGCGGGAAGCAGTGGCCTCTGGACCCCAAGACCACCTTGAGTATACAGATGACGCATCCCAGCACCGAGGCCAACGACAACAAAGTAAGAGACATTCCCACACTCGTTGCTTCCCTGAGCTCCTGGTAGGCTCAGTTTTGCATTCCAAGCAGGGGCAGCATTTTGCAGTGGTTTTCTGTTGCAGCGGGTTGGACTAGATGACCCTCAGGGTCTCTTCCAACCCTACAGTTCTATGATTCTTTAGCTGTGATTACTGCACTGCAAAGGCTTTGACTAGAAGGCCCTTTGGATTCCCTTCCCAATCTACAATTCTGTTATTCTACAAGTATCAAGACTTGCAGGATTTTTATTTACAAATGCACAGCTTGATCAGGACAGGTATCAAGCAGCCAGGCACATGGCGAGGCAGGGATGGGGGCCTTTGCTGAGCAAATGCAAACGCTGCAGTTTAAATTCACCTTTTAGGGAGCATCAGCTGCCGCTGAGTAAACATGCACCATTTTTCTTGGCAGTTGTGCGGGGCAAAAGTGTAGGGTCATGTGAATCTATTGTTTCAGTTCTGCTTCCAGCTGATTGCAAAACTGAAATCACTCTTGGTGTCTCTAAAGGGGCCGTGGTGTGGCAAGGGCTGTGGTTTTGTGCCAGTCCCCTAATGATGCAAGCTTCATCCTCAAAAATACCAAGGCTGGCAGTTATTTTCCTGGCATAGAGACTGGAGAGCTCTAAGCTCGGAAGGACTGGCGGTGAACATGCAGCTGACCCTTATCTGGCACAACGTATCCTTGGATCCCTTTTCCATTTCATAGGATTGTAACGTTGGAAGGAACCCTGAGGATCATCTAATCCAACCCCCTGCAATTCAGGAATCACAAATGGCCACACAACCTTTGCTTTAAAACTGCCAAGGAAGGGGAATCAACCACCTTCCAAGGGAGGCCATTGCGCTGTCGAACAGCTCTTGGTGTCAGAAAGTTGTTCATTTATTGTAACTTGAATTTATTGGTTTGGATCCTACCCTCCAGAACAGGAGAAAACAAGCATGTTCCCTCTTCCATGGGACAGCCCTTAGGAAGATGGCTATCGTATCTCCTCTCAGTCTCCCCGAGTCTAAACATACCCAACTCCTTCGACCATTCCTCATAAGGCTTGGTTTCCAGACCATCATCATCTTGGTCACTCTCCTCTGCAAATCTCCCAGCTTGTCAATGTAGTTCCAGATTGTTCTTTTGGCATTTAAAAACTTTTAACTCTGCATTGTACCTTCTTTCCTTCCTCAGGTAACTGTGGGCTATTATGGTGAGAATGGAGGCCACCCCATTGACCAAGCTGGTGTTTTCCTGACGGGAATTGGTAAGTATGAAGATTTGCTCTCCCCCTCTCTTTCTCTGTCTTTCCCCCTAGGATCATAGAGTAGGGAAGGACCAGATGGCCTTCTAAACTCTGCTTAGAAACCTCCAGCGAAGGAGTGTCCACCTCCCAAGGCAGTCCGTTTCACTTTCGAAAGGTCTTGCTGCCAGAAAGTTCTTCCTGATGTTGAGATATTTGAGAGACGGCTATCCTGCCACCTCTGTCTCCTCTTTTCCTCGCTAAACATACCCAGATCCTTCAACCATTCCTCATCTGGCTTGGTTTCCAGACCCTTGATCATCTTGGTTGCCCTCCTTTGCACGCATTCCAGCTTACCAATATCCTTCTTAAATTGCCGTGCCCAGAATTGGACACAGTATTCCAGGTGTGGTCTGACCAAGGCAGAACAGAGTGGTACGATTACATTGGGACAGTAGACTTCTGTTGATGCGACCTAGAATAGCATAAGCTTTTTTTTGCTGCTGTATCACACTGTCATGTTAAGCTTGTGGTCCACTAAGACAGCTAGATCCCTTTCACATGTACTACTGGCACGCCAGGTGTCCCCCATCTTATATTTGTGCTTCCGGTTCTTCCCACCTTACATTTGTCCCTGTTGAAATTCATTTTGTTAATTTGGGCCCAGTTCTCCAATCTGTTAAGGTCATTTTGAATCCTGATTCTGTCTTCTGCGGCAATAGCTACCCCTCCCAGTTTGGTGCCCTCTGCAAAGAGGTTGTCTCCCCACCAAGGAGCTAAGAAGCTTCCGCTGTTGGAGGCTGCCATTCTTCTGAATCCCAGTTGCTGGAGAGCAGAGGGCCCTTGTGTTTGGGTCCTGTTTGCAGACTTCCCATGGGGGTATCTGGCCGCCGAGTGTGAGAACAGGATGCTGCGTTAGATTGGCCTTCGGCCTGATCCTGCAGGCTGTTTTTAGGATCTTTCTTACGCTATGCTTTTATCAAGCGGTTTTAAACTCTTTCTAAACAAAACAACTCTGAGCTGGCACCCTGGAATTCCTTGCTGAATCTGGAAGAACCTACCAGTGCTGGCTGTGGAGGCCGTGGAGCAATTTTTATCTACAGCCGTACCTTGGTTCTTGAACGGAATCCGTTCTGGAAGTCCATTTGACTTCCGAAAACGTTTGAAAACCAAGGCGCTGATTCCGATTGGCTGCAGGAGCACGTTCAGCTTCCGAAAAAAGTTTGCAGACCCGAACGCTCACTTCTGGGTGTGTGGCGTTCGGGAGCCAAAACGTTCGAGTCGCAAGGAGTTCGAAAACCAAGGTACGGCTGCATTCATTTTGCTCTGGCCTTTTTTGTGAAAGCAGGGAGCTCCTTCCACCCCAGCTGTGCTGGCTCTTGTGGCCGTCGCTCCAGAGAAACCGTAGCCGTGAGCGTTGTCCCTCTGGTCTCCAAGGCAGCAGTGAAAACAGCTCTCCAGCAATGTCGGGGTTGTCTCACATGATGGGTCCGGATGCCGTCGGGAAACCGGATAGTTGGCCCTCCTTGAAAAGTGGATGGGTGGGTGGGGTGTATGTTACTGGACTCTTGAATCAGGCTAGTGAGGACTGTCTTACACACACACACACGCAAGATTTGTTACTTACTCTTAGAATCATAGACTTGTAGAGTTGGAAGGGATCCCTGAGGGTCATCTAGTCCAGCCCCCTGCAATGCAGGGATCTCAACTGAAGCATCCATGACAGATGGCCTTCCAACCTCTGCTTAAAAACCTCCAACGGAAGAGTCCACCACCTTCCGAGGGAGTCCATTCCACAGCTAAGGTTTAGTCGGCATCTCCTCATTTGAATCCATCCATTTGCGTCCTGCCCTCTGGAGCAGCAGAAAACAAGCTGGCTCCCTCTTCTGCGTGCTCCTTGAGGACTAGCGCCTTGCATTATTTTTAGCAGGAGGCAGTAGCTCTGTGGTGCAGTTCCTGCTTTGCATGCAGAAGGTTCTGGGTTCAAATCCCAGCAGCATCTCCAGGTAGAGCTGGGGAAAGACTCCCTGTCTGAAGCCCTGGAGAAGCTGCTGCCAGCCAGTGTAGACACTGCAGGGGTAGGTGGACCAGAGCTCTGACACATCAGAAGGGAGCTTCCTAGGTTGTTAAATAAGCCCATCATTCAGATCCATGAAGGCGGGGATCTTAGGGGAAAGAGCACAGAAGTAGCATGGAACTGTTATAGATGGATCGGGAAACTGGGAAACTACCCAATATCTGGCTTTTCTCTCTAAGTAAAGGTAAAGGTACCCCTGACCATTAGGTCCAGTCGCAGACTCTGGGGTTGCAGCGCTCAGGAAATGTCCTGGATATCCCACAAAGTGGGAAGGGCTTGCTGACTCGACTTTTATATTTTTCTAGAGATTTCTCTGGATGTCGATGCTGACCGCGATGGGGTGGTTGAGAAGAACCACCCCAAAAAGGTGAACATTTCTTCCTGCTTTTGTTTGCATGGAGATTTGCAAAGATGTGGTGAAGAGATTAAAAAAAAAACAAAAATGCCGGGGGGGTAATCCCTTCACCAGCCTGATCAGTGCTTTCCCCCCTAAAGAAATGTTTAGGGTTACTCTCATTTCCCTACTCATATTGAATTACTGCCCCTCAATGAGGCCAAACTTAGATTCACCAAATATTTTGGGGTTTACACACCCCCTGCATCCCCCAGAAAAAAAGCACTGAGCCTGATGCTCTCCACCTGTTTTGAATCACAACTCCCATCATCCAGTGCCACCGGAAACACTCTCTTTGTGGCTCATGGGTGTTGTAGTCCATCGCAGTTTGAGAGGCACCAAGGTGGGTGACGGCTGGACTAAGGTCACTTGCTGGGCCTGGCACAGAGTTGGCCCTTGGCTTCCTAGGCTGGGAGCAGATCATTTGAAGCTCTTCTTTGTGACACTAAGCTCTCCTCTCTGAAATCTGAACGCTGATATCTGCCTGAAATCCTGGAGAGCTGCTGCCAGTCAGAGTAGACCGTACTGAGATGCATGGACCAGTGGTCTGACCTGGTGAAAGGCAGCTTCCTTGTTATATCATAACCTTCAGGACTGGGGCATCTGCCTCCTTAGTGCCCACCTACAAATGCCTGATCCCGGTTGTGTGCTTCTGTCCCCAAGGCCTTGTGGAAACGGGACAGCTCTCCTCTCCAACCAGCTGCCCAGGGAGGTGGGCGTGCAGGACGGAGTCAAATGGGGTTAGCCCTCAGCCCTGCGAGGCATTTAAATTGCCATGAAAAGCTCCCACAGAAAGGCTGGGACACTCTGTACGAAAGGGGAGCCTCCCGCTCTGCTCTGCCCTGCCCTGCCACCCGTCCTTTGGCACAGAGGCCCTCCATTCCTCCAGGCTCCCTGCTGAGGCGAGGCAGTGATCCCTCTGGGCTGCAACGCTCCTTGGAAAGAGCCTCTTGCTACCCTGGGGTCAATCGGGGCAGAATGCTGTGCCCAACAGAACTGCAACCCAGAGCCTTCCTTGGAAACTGACTCCCAAGGAAAAGGGGCACTGAGTATCCCAGCCATAGTTTAGGAGAAGAACCTCAGAAAAACCCCATGCTGATCAGGCCAATGGCGAATAATAATAATTTTATTATTTGTACCCTGCTCATCTGACTGGGTAGCTTCAGCCACTCTGGGCAGCTTCCAAAATGAAGTGGTACCTCAGTTTTCGGATGTCTCCGTTGCCAAACGTTTTGGTTTCGAATGCCAAAAACCCAGAAGTAAACACTTCCGTTTTCGAACGGGCCTCGGAAGTCCAATGGCTTCTGCTGTGTGTTTTTCAATTTTCTCAACTGAATTGGCAGACAACCCTTTGCGCCTCGGTTTTTGAATGTTTTGGAAGTTGAATGGTCTTCCGGAACGGATTACGTTCGAGAACCGAGGTACCATTGTATACACTAACATAATAAAACATTAAATATTTTAAAAACTTCCATATACAGGACTGCCTTCAGATGTCTTCTAAAGGTTGTATAGTTCCTTATTTCCTTGGCTCAGGGGTGACATAACTCCATACCCTCCAACATCTCCGTGATGGAAAAAGGGACGTCCTAAGGAAAAGAGGGACAGTCCGAGATAAAATCAGAAACCGGGACAGCTTCTGTAAATCCAGGACTGTCCCTGGAAAATAGGGACACTTGGAGGGTCTGCAAAATGCTTGTCAATCTCACCAAGACAACTGATTAAATTTTTAAAAATTTATTTATTTCACAATGGACATTGCTTCGTTGTAGAAGGGGGAAAAAACCTCAAAGGTAAAACGTTACAATTATCCATAAGAATAATGATTAAAAAAAAAATCATTGAAGGCCAATGCATGCAGAAAGTCATTGACGAACCCACAGTAATTGGGTCACAAATCTGCAAGTGTAAAATGTGCTGCTTTGTATAGTTACTCATCTCCTTGACATCTGACGGGAGGGCGTTCCACAGGGAGGATACCACCACCAAGAAGGCCCTTTTTCTGGTTCCCTGTAACCTCACTTCTTGCAGGGAGGGAACCTCCAGAAGGCCCTCAGAGCTGGACCTCAGTGTCCAGGCTGGACGATGGGGGTGGAGACGCTCCTTCAGGTATACTGGGCCGAGGCCGTTTAGGGCTTTAAAGATCAACGCCAACACTTTGAATGGGGAGCTTACTGCGAGCCAATGTAGGTTTTCCAGGACCAATGTTTAGACAGTCCTGGCAGCCACTCCCAGTCACCAGTCTGGCAGCCGCGTTCTAGATTGGTTGTAGTTAACTGATGGAGAACGTCCAGCGGGCAGTGGGGAAACAGAATTTATCTTATTGGCACAGCACTGGTTCAAATGATAAAAGCAAAAATGGGAAACCCTTTGCCCCATTCTGCTGGCTAAACTCAAGAGGCGGTGGTGGTGTAGTGGTTAGAGTGTTGGACTAGGACCCAGGAGAGACAAGGGTTAAAATCTGGCCCCTGGCCCCCGGACTCGGCCATGAAACATGCTGGAGTAACCCTGGGCCCAGTCACTGCTTCTCAGCCTAGCCTACCTTGCAGGGTTGTCGTGGGGATTAAATGAGGAGAGGGAGAGCCACCTTGAGCTCCTTGGAGGTGAAAGTGCCATCGAAATGCAGTGAAAGTGTTGCAATTCCAGGCGGTGTGGACGTGGGGTCCAGATGGGCAGGGCGCCGTTCTGCTGGTGAACTGCGATAAGGAAAATCCGTACACCGGAAAGGAGGACTGCCAGGATGACAAAGTCTTCTCGAAGGATGGTAGGTGGGGTCTGTTGAATCCCCAAATCCCCCCTTTTTTTTGTAACAGTATTTTATTCTTTTTCCAATCTAGAAAGTTACGTTTGTTACTCAGCAATTACATTCTAATTCAACTAAACTACCGTATTTTTCGCCCCATAAGACGCACCGGCCCATAAGACGCACCTAGTTTTTTGGGGGGGAAATAAAGGGAAAAAAATTTATTTCCCCCCCAGGTGCGCTGCGCTACACCAGGAGCTTGGGGCGTGCCAAGCTCAGCGCGCCCCAAGCTTCTGCGTGCCGGCAAGCAGTCCACTAGCCCTGGGAGAGCCGCGGGGCTCTCCCAGGGCTAGCGGATCGCTGCGCTACACCAGGAGCTTGGGGCGTGCTGAGCTCAGCGTGCCCCAAGCTTCTAGGTGCGCGCAAGCAGTCCGCTAGCCTTGGGAGAGCCGCGGGGCTCTCCCAGGGCTAGCGGATCGCTGCGCTACACCAGAAGCTTGGGGCGTGCCAAGCTCAGCGCGCCCCAAGCTTCTGCGTGCGCGCAAGCAGTCCGAAGCACGGGGAGCCCGAAGCACGGGGAGCCCGAAGCACAGGCTGCCGCCCCAAGCCTCGCGCACCCGGTGGGACCTCCTGCCGGGTGCGCGAGGCTTGCAGACTCTCGCCCGAAGCAGGGGGAGCCCTCCGGAGGGCTCCCCGTGCTTCGGGCGACAGGCTGCCGCCCCAAGCCTCGCGCACCCGGTGGGACCTCCCGCCGGGTGCGCGAGGCTTGCAGACACTCGCCCGAAGCAGGGGGAGCCCTCCGGAGGGCTCCCCGTGCTTCGGGCGACAGGCTGCCGCCCCAAGCCTCGCGCACCTGGTGGGACCTCCTGCCGGGAGCGCGAGGCTTGCTGACACTCGCCCGAAGCAGGGGAAGCCCTCCGGAGGGCTCCCCGTGCTTCGGGCGACAGGCTGCCGCCCCAAGCCTCGTGCACCCGGTGGGACCTCCTGCCGGGCGCGCGAGGCTTGCAGGCATTCGCCCCATAAGACGCACCCCGATTTCCCCTTCATTTTTGGAGGGGAAAAAGTGCGTCTTATGGGGCGAAAAATACGGTAGTGTCTTCCTGCTCACCCGATATTGATGTTTGTAACTCAAATTACAAACATTGCATTTTAAGGTTCCGCCTTACCTAATTTCACCCTCTCTGACATGTTTCTTAATATATTCTGCTATTTCCTTGCACTTCAAACCCCTCTGTTATCCTTGCCTTTGGGAAATAAAATTTTATAGACTAGAAAAGGGTTCCCGGTCTTTACAGGAGTCTAGATTTGTATCAGTGCTGTCAATTTTGCCATCTCTGCGTATTCCAAGATTTTCATCACAAATCCCCAAATTCTGATGTGCATTTCTCTTTTCTTTTCCTCCCTCCCCCTCCCCCGGGTCTCCTTTCCTCTCTCTGTCCCGGGCATCGAACCCCCACAGACCTGGAAGACATGTCCCGCATGATCTTGAGAACAAAAGGCCCTGACCGGCTGCCTCCAGGCTACGAGATAGTCCTCTACATTCCGCTGTCTGACTGCGACAAAGTTGGGGTCTTTTACCTTCAGAGTAAGTGGGCTGTCTGTTTCCGCCAGTGGCGTAGCGTGGGGGGTGCAGGGGGGGCCGGCCGCACCGGCGCAACATCTGGGGGTTAGGGTTAGGGGGCGCAAATCCACGGGTTAGGGGGCACAAATTACTTGCCTTGCCCCGGGTGCTGACAACCCACGCTACGCCACTGGTTTCCGCTCTCTGTGTTGTGATGTTTTTACTGCAAGAGTCATCAGGACATAAGGAGAGCCTGGCAGCTGGATCAGGCCCAGTGCCTGCTCTGGTCCAGCCTCCTGTTCTTGCAGTGGCCACCCCAAAGAGGAGCCTACAAGCAGAATCCAAGCAGAATAGCCCTCTCCCCCACCCCTCCAATTTCCAGCAACTGAGATTCAGAAGCATTGATG